>NC_060067.1:202440000-203722500 GCF_922984935.1 Meles meles | reverse complement strand
TTCACTGGCCTTTCTGTATCCTATAAAAATACCTATGAAAATAGGAGTTCAGGGAGCCTCTGGGTGGCTCAGTCAGTTAAGCGTTTGATCTTGGTTTTGGCTCAGGTCATGATCCCAGATCATGGGATTGAGCCCCAGATCGGGCTCCTCATTCAGTGCGGAGTCTGCTTACGATCCCCCCACCCTCTTCTCCCTCTCCTTCTGCCCCAACCCTGGCACTCGCTCACTCTCTCCCTTTCAAAATAAATACATAGATTAATTAATTTAAAAGAATCTTTTAAAAATGTGAAAATAGGGGTTTAGGAAGAATTATTTGGAAACTAGATGCTGCTTTTCTCTCTTTGCCAACAAAAGTTCACCCTATCAGTAACTACGAACTAAGCAATTATAAAAAAGATATCAAGATGTGTATGTGTGGGGGTCAAACAGTATATAAGAACTCTGTTAAAATTTGAAATTCTTTTTCTCTGGAGCATTTGTTCTGAACAGATCTCCAGATGTTCCCATTGTGAAAAAGGCATAAGCATCTTGATTCGATCCTTGAGAAAACTGGCTTCCATGCCAAGAACATATCCTAGGCTCATGACTTCCAAAGAATGATTGTAATTCTGAATCCACCTGCATGGATGGAGAACGTATAGCTGGGAGATGCAAGAATTACTGTCCAGTACAAATTCTAGCATGTGTATACCCAGATGTATGGGTCGTTTGTTAAAAGTCATCTTGGTCGGTGAAACCATAAGAAGCATGTTTCATACTTGGTGTTCTTTCTTGCCAATTAGACTAACCTGATTTAGAAAAGATTTAAGGTAAATGTAGATGGTATTTTTTTCTAGCAATCCAGCCAGCACACAAGTAGTTGTGAGATTAGAGTTTGGAAATTGTTTTCTGTATAGTTTGGAAATTTTATGAGCTCTGTTGGGAAGGTAGGTCACCTAGGAGAAAAACAGATGAGTCGTATTAGAATTTACCACCCACTTCTTTCTTTACGTGCATATCTACTATTTGCAAGCCACAGACTCAGATATAATTGCTAGGGAAGAATTTTGTGAATATTGTTGGAGAATTAGACAAGCCATCCCAACAGAAGACAAACTAGGAAATCGAGCTCATTGAACAATCTCATTAATCTGGTTATCCAGTCATTGGTTCTTATAATTACAGGGTTAAAAGGAACTTAAGCTCTGTTTGTCCCAACATGGAAGATAATTATTATGGTGGGCATTATAGTCATGCAGAGAAAGATGGCATAAGGAGAGATGAGAGATGTTCCTGGGTTTGAAAACATTTTAGAGTGGCAAAACATTTTCATATATTTTTTTAAAACTTTGATATAATTCACCAGTAATTAGAAAACAACCTAACTTAAAAATGGGCAGAGGACTTGAATAAACATTTCTCCAGGGAAGAAATGCATAGCCAAAAAACATACGGAAGGTGTTCAACATCAGTTATCATCAGGAAAATGCAATTCAAACCACAGAGACACCATTTCCCAGGCACAAGGATGTCCATTAGAAATAATAATAATAATAACAACAACAGCAGCAGCATCCAAGTGGTGTTGCTGCCCCATGACCCAAGAAGTTTTTATTTCCAATTTTAGTCTCACCATTTCACTAAATGAGTACCAGACGGTTAGAATTTGGCTGAGAATCCCACCCACCTGCACCCAGGTGACTCTGAGATAGGGCTCCACTGCTCTCAAATAAATGTGAGTGGAGGTATTTACTCTTTCCACTTACTTATTTGCCCCATGAGAATGTAAGCTCCCTTCGGGCAGAGGTTTTTGTGGTTGGCTCTTTATCTTTAGGACCTAGAACAGTGCTTGTCACACGATAAGAGCTCAATGGAAAGCTGTTGAATGAATTCGTATGTTTTCCAGTAAAGGTTGAATTCAAATCAACACAAAGCCTAAGGAAAAAAAAAAGTACAAAGTAAAGGCTCAGTGTAATTCATCACAGGAGAGAGCGCCAAGCTCCAGTAGTCACACCTCCTTTGTCCACTGAGGGCTGTGCTTGGGACACTTACAGGAGTAGCTCTCAGTTTCCCTTCCTTTGACAGACGAATTTTCATTTTTGTTCTTACAAATACAACCCACTGATTGTCACGAAGAGCTTAGGCTGAGAAGGACATGTTTGCCTACTGTGTTCACCAGGAGTCACAAAAAGCCACAACAGAGGTATTGCTAGAGTCAGGGCCGGGACCAGGCATCAGCATTCCTGGTGAGGGCTGATTCCTCTGCTCACACACCCACATCTAGTGGCATCTGGAACTCACAGAGTCACATGCCCTCCCGCAGGGACAGTGACTTCCCCCAGAGGTTGAGCCCCCGTCCTGGCCAGGGTCCATCTCTCTGAGGTTGTGGCCAGGAAATGTCTTGAGAAACATATGTGTGTTTCTCAGAAACGTCAGAGTCGGGTAAGATGAAAAAGCCCACACTTGGACTTTTCTGCCTTGAGGTGAGGGGTTAGTGTCCTGGTTATGTCATCTGATGCCCTACTGGGTTGGATCACTTAACTCTCTGCCCTTAATTTGTCCTGCAGTGAAATAGAAACAATAACTGGCCCATTGCAAGGGCCTTGGATAGATAGGTAGGGGGTAGCAATGAATTCTCTGAGCAGAGTGGAGGCAAATCACAGAAGGGATCTGTAGGAAGCAGGCAGAAGAGAGAGAACAGACTGATTCTTTCCTGCTCTCCCGAAAGCCCATGCTTAACCACAGCATCCACTGATGCACTTAGACCCAACAGAGACATTTAATCAGACCCCTTTGCCTCCTAACTGGGCTCGATGTCCTTTCCCTGCAACCAGGGTTGATCCTGATCCTTGCTGTCTGCATAGGCAAGGCTAATGCTAGTCATCTGACACTCGGGAATCTTTTTTGGTCTATCAGGAAAGAGGCAAGGGCTGTGTTAATGATCTCAGTTTCCCTTTATTTGGACATACTAATTTTAATTTTTGTTCTTAATGATGAGGGGACTCCCTGGGTGCAGTAAGGTAATTTCCTCTGACTCAAGAGGTAATCCGAGTCAGTCCAAGCCTGCAGGCTATGGTGACCACCACATGTGTGGACAGGTAGAAAAAACTTGGCGTGATTGTTATTAAAGTCATTGGATGCCAAGTCATTGGATTTGGTTGACTGAGCCTGCCCACCTGGCGCCCACCCCAGCAGACCTAGGGTTTTGAGGAGAAAATAGATTCCCTGATGAAGGGATGATCCGGGGGATGGATGGGTCACAGGGATCAAAGCTCACAGAAGGTCGGGGGTGCAGTGGGAGACAGGACACTGTGTGTGCAAGGTGGGCGTGGAGAGCACAGATGGAGGCAGCCAGGCATGTCTGTAATGACCTAAAGCAATTGCTAGCTCAAGGGTCTCTTCCCACCTGGGGTACAGCAGGTGTCCATAAAGCCTTGCAGGGTCCTGCACGAGGCAGGCTTCTGTGAAAAGAACAACACGAGTGTAGTCAACAGAGCTGCTGACTCAGAACTTGCCTGGAGAGCCCACAGTGCTCATTCTCTTGTCTCCAAGCAGGACTGCAAAAATTACTGTAGGTGATAGAAAAACACCAGTTGTTATCTGATTCTTATGCATCCCAAAGTTGGTTCCAGAATCTCTCTGCGGCATGTGCTTTAATGTTTTATAGTCTTAATACCCAGAAGTTCTTTCTTATGTTAGATTTAGGACTTTCCTGGTGCAATGTCTTTGCCTACAATCAAAGCACATCTTTGTTTATATATACATACATATATATCTTTAGGCACATTTATTATCTTTTTAAATGTATATTTAAAATCTAAGAGTCACGCAATGACTTTTTTTTAAAGATTTTACTTATTTATTTATCACAGAGAGAGAGAGAAAGACCACAAGCATGGGGAACAACAAAGAGAGAAGCAAGCTCCCCACTGAGCAAGGAGCCCAATGCCGGACTAGATCCCAGGACCCTGGGATCATGATCTGAGCTGAAGACAGATGCTTAACTGACTGAGCCACCCAGACATCCTGAGAGTTATGCAATAACTTGACAGGGTATTTTCAAAGATAAAATAATTAAAAATTGTCAATAATCTAAACATTGGAGTGTAAAATCCATTTTTTTTTGCTTTGGACATACTTTTAATTTTACATCAGAAATATGAAAATTTGTATCTTGTACTTTGTAAGAGAAAGTTATCTTGAAATCTTTATCTTACGCATTTTTGTGGTTTTTATTTGATTTTCTCTTTATTATACCTAAAGGATATATAATATCCCTTTAAGTAGATATACCATAGTTTGCTAAGATAATTGTTCTAGTTTGCACATTTAGATTTATTTCAAAAAGTTTCTCCAAATATTTTTGTTATCTCCTGAGGACCATTACCCATCCTTTTTTAAAAAGTGAGGTAAGAACCCCTAACATGAGGCTTACCCTGTTAAGAAATGTTTAAGTGCATGATACTGTATTTCAACCACAGACACAATGTTGTATCGCTAGAACTTACTCATCTTGCATAACCGTAACTTTGTACCCACTAAAGATCCATCATTTCTGAGAATAATAGCTAATGAGCACAAGTATTTCCTCTCTTGCATACGTAATAAAAAACCCCTACTTATCAGAGAAGTTATGTAAATTGGCAATGCTCCTCTTTTATATGTAAGTACTGGTTTTCACCATGCCTTCACTACCCCTTAAGAATCACCCTTGCGGCACCTGGGTGGCTCAGTGGGTTAGGCCTCTGCCTTCAACTCAGGTCATGATCCCAGAGTCCTGGGATCGAGCCCCGCGTCGGGATCTCTGCTCGGCGGAGAGCCTGCTTCCCCCTCTTTCTCCCTGACTCTCTGCCTACTTATGATCTCTGTCTGTCAAATAAATAAATAAAATCTTAAAAAAAAAAAAAGAATCACCCTTGCATGATATGTCTGTGTGTGGATTAAATATGGAACACATTCACCCCAAAAGAAGCCTGGAAAGGCGGCATTCTGGAAAGAGGTCTATCTATGCACCCAGTTTTTTTCGTTATGAGCTGCAGAAGCTTGATAATAGCCTAGATAGATACACACACGTAACAAAAGCACAGAAGATTTATTTTTTTTTAGAACATAACATCTCTTTTATTTTCTTGATTTTTTTGAGATATAATCAACATCAGAAATAATGATCTTTTTTTCCTCTTTTTTCCAGTTTTATTGGGATATAATTGACATAGAGCACGGTATAAGTTTAAGGTGAACAGCATAATGATTTGACCTGCATGAATCTATCACAAAACGATTACCACAGGTTCAGTTAACATCCATCATCTCATATAGATACCAAAAAAAGAAAGGAAAGAAAAAAAATGTTTTTCCTTGTGATGAGTAGGGAGGATTTGCAACTCATGAAAGCTAAAGAAAGATGTAGAGAGAATGATGGGCTCAAAAGTTTGTAACATGAGTTACAAACAGTTTATGAATAATTACCTTGAGTCTAAAAATAATCACCACATACACATATTTCATGGAAAATTCCACTATTTCTTCACTATGGATCTATAAAGATGTCCCTGAAGCTGCTTTTGATTAGGGATGCTTAACACAAAATTCTAAGATAAACAGCAGAAGGGTTCTGGCCATGGAACATTCCACCCTTCTTACTTCACCGAGGAGACCTCTGTTACTGGTCTGTTGGGAGAGTAGGGGTTAGCAGATGGTGTGAAACGACTAAGTTTAAGAAGAATGAGCACTTAACAAAGTAGGAGAGACTAAACTGGACTGGAATCGGTGCCATTTCGATGGAGAAAATGCAGAAGGTTTTTTATTTTAGAGTTAATGTGTATGTATTCTTGATGAGATTTGAGAAGATACAGCTTGATCAATAAGATGATAACGGGATCCTCTGAGAAAGGCATAATTTGAGAGAGAGGACTACATACAAAAGCATGAATATTTAAAAATAAATGAAAATCTTGGGGCTCCTGAGGGGCTCAGGGGGTTAAGCCTCCACCTTCGGCTCAGGTCATGATCTCAGAGTCCTGGGATCGAGCCCCGAATCGGGCTCTCTGCTCAGCAGGGAGCCTGCTTCCCCCCTCCCCCGCCTGCCTCTCTGCCTCCTTGTGATCTCTCTTTCTCTCTGTCAAATAAATAAATAAAATCTTTTTTTTTAAGATTTTATTTATTTATTGACAGAAAGATCACAATTAGGTAGAGAGACAGACAGAGAGAGAGGGGAAGCAGGCTCACCGCTGAGCAGAGAGCCCGATGCGGGACTCGATCCCAGAACCCTGAGATCATGACCTGAGCCAAAGGCAGAGGCTTAACCCACTGAGCCACCCAGGCGCCCCAATAAAATCTTTTTTAAAAAATAAAAGAAAATCTAATATCTGAACATGAAAAATCCCTATATGGTGAAAAATGGAAGGGCACTACCAAAGGAGAGATTGGTGATCTAAATAATGATAATAATAATAATAATAATAATAATTGGAAGTTGAGAGCAAAAATGGAAAGGCATGGAAATTATGGGCAAAAGATGGTAGATGGGGAAGATGGTCCCAGGTCAACCAGGGTTTAAGCCGTTGGTATTCCAGAAAGAGAGAAGGGAAGTAAGGAAGCAAGAAATATGTAGGGTTAAGTATCTCACCTATAAGAAGAGCATGTATTGGTAGGTAAGAATGAAGTTCTAACCCAGCAAAATTATTAACACATACAGAAGAGAAAACATGACCAATAAACAAATGAAAAAATGTTCAACTATACAGTAATCAGAGTTTGCCTGATTCCAAAACTGAGTCTCAGTTTTTAACCCATCAGAGTGAAAAGAATTAGTTAACTTCTGATAGTATCAAAATAATACCAAACAGTGTGGGGAAACAGGTATTTTAATACATTGCTAATGGGCATATGAATGGATATTCATTCTTTAAAGGGCCATTTGTACATATGAGGATTTTAAACAATATTCCATAAAATCACAGGAGGGCCTGGGGCCTGCTTATCCTGATAGATTTTTGTTGGTGGGTTACTTTTGAAAAGCAAATGTTGCTGGACATCCTCCCTGACCTTCAAGATCTGAGTAAAATCAGAAATTTCATAGGATTATTAGCTCTTGGATAGATGGTGGAAGGAAGGCCTACCTAGTTGGCCCTTATTACAAAGAGTGACTCTGTCTGGGGTTCTTGCTCCTACCATCCTCGGGACGGTTCCTGCAGTCCTGCAGGTTTTCCATTCTAGTCACAGAAAATGCATCCCTACAGCAATCCTCCCCAGGACCTCACTAGAAACACGAAGACAAAGCCTGGCATGGAGACTTGGACGTGGTGGGATTTGTAAATATGGCATCTAACTTCTCTGGATGGAAAGCCGCTGCTTGTCGGATGAGCCAAGCCAGGACCACTCACAAGGACTGTGAAACACAGCAGACTGCCGTGAAGACTGCAGGACAGGACAGGGCTGGAGACCTCTCCCTGAGTGCCCTCTGCTGCAGTGACTCTCTGTCTTCATTCTTACACTCACTCACAACTATTTCAAGCAGGTCTTACATATAACACGTGCCAAGCATGGCAGCATGGCAGCGAAGGGTCTGGTGGGCTCTCTGTGCTCATGGCGGGCAGTCCACTGTCTGGGCGTTAGACGTGTGACAGTCCTGCCATTACCTCCCTGTGGTCCTGATAAGGACAGCGAGGGCAGTGATGGGGTCTACCCGGTCTTGGGGTGCCATTCCAGAATCTAGTGCTTTAACCTCCTTCGGAAGTTCAGTAGATCAGATGAAGGGGCCGTGGCCATGCAGGAGGAATTCGGGGAGGAGGAGGATGCCCTGTGGCATTTGAGAAATGAAAAGCCACCATGCCCAGGACTCAGCGTCAGAGGAGAGGAATCATCGGAGTACACTGGACTTAGGAGGCCATGCTAAGGATCTGGAGCTTTCTGCTAGGAACAGCTGTCGCCCCTGCCTCCCTTCTTGCTTTCATACCCCAAATCCAGCGTTGGCTCCTACCTCACCTTATGCAGAATGGGACGACTTATCACCTCCATGGCCCGGCCACTCTTGTCTCTCACCTGGATTGCTGCAAGAGCCCTTCAAACTAGTTTTCTGCTTCTGCCTTATCCCCTCCTCTACCCTCAACACAGACGCCTTCCCCTCCTGGACTACCCACCCTCCATTCCACCACCCCTCCTCTGCTCATCTCCTGGATGGATGCTGCTTCATGCCGTTCACGTGCCTTCACAGAACTCCACGGCGTCCCGCAGTGGCTCCCCTTGTTCTGTGCCTCCCCAAACCATTAGCATCACTCAGCGCGGTCCCTCTGTGGCCCGGAAAGCTGCCTGGACACTAGAGGTTGCAAGTTTTCCACTCTGATTTCTTCCCTATCTCTCCTGGAATCCTTGTCGGTCCCTTCAAGTCCCCACTGGACATCGTGAATGCCCCAGCCCTTCCAGTGCAATGTGTCCAGAACCAATCTGGTCCCTTCCACTTGTCCTCATTGAGTGTATGTTGCATCAGTTAACACCGTTCTTTTCTGCCCCATGTCCTCCCTTCTTCTTCATCACCAAAACTGTGACCTCCAAGTCTTTGCTGTCCCCCCACCCCAGTTCTTCTCCCCTGTTAGTCATGATCTCCACCTTAGTCACCAAATGGCTATCCCTAGACTTGCCCCATTACTGTTGGCTCTTACCTGTGTTCCTGCCTCTGCTCTCACCCATTTCCAATCCATCCCTAGTCCTGTCATTAGATGGAACATTTTACATTGAAAATATGACGATGTCACTCCCCTGGAGTACCTGATAAGCTCCTTTTGCTTAGCAGCCTGAACTCTTTAGCACAATATGTGTTTTCTTTGCAACTTCTCACCGTTTTCCTACATCCTCCTCCTTTGACACTTGGAGTTAATCTCCCACTTTTGCAGTGACACTGAACTCACCATTTGCTGGAAAACCCATTCTTTCACGTCTCCTCCATGCCTTTCTGCAAATCGTATCCTTGGCCTACAAATCTCATCTCTTTCTTTCAATGCACACACTCCTACTCATCCTCCAAAACCCTGCTCACATTTCCTCAGGAATCCTTTCTTACATCTCTTGTATGTCTCTATTCCACTTACTGCCTTGGATATATGTGCGTTATAAAACGTGTGGCATTTTATTGTTTTTATTTCCCTGGGTGTTTGTCCCCCTCCCCCCACTACATATTTATGTTTCCAATTTGTTACATTTCTCGGTGCCTAGGGAAGGAAATAGGTACTCAAAAATATTTTTCAAACAACAGAAGGAATTACTTGAATGTTTTCCTGTGAAAGTTTATTACATTACAGGCTGTGTGATTTTTGAAGCTTTAATCTGTCTCAGGTTAAGTCATTTTCTCTATGGTCAGACAGAGCTGGTTTTCTGTTGTTTTGCTACTACAAAATGTCTAGACTGTCCAGATCAAATGATAGCACCCCGCAAATTCATGCTCAGCCTCTTCTCCAAAGAAACCTGTATCTGGGTCGGTGCTATGGCCCCTGGAGATTAGGCAGATGGACCAAGATTTGGCTTCTGTGTCGACAATCTCAGTTCTGATGCAAACAGCAGACGTATTTCTTTTTAAAGCAGTAGCCTACTTGTGTTTCCATATAATTGCAATATTCTTGACAATAGCCTTCACTTTTCTTGCAGTCGACAACTTTGAAATCCAGTTCAGGTTCTGTATAAAGAAATATCCAACATTAGCGTCTTGAGACCATCTCAAGAATCGGACGGGGGTTATTTTAGCCCAAAGGGATATGGTGAAGGATGGCAATAAGGAGGTTATAAATGAGCATTCATATTTCGCTGCGGCCATCCTGATAGAAGAAAAATCAGATCCTTGACTCTAGCTTAAAAGTCACCTTTATTCTCACCCCAAAAAACCAGCTGCCAATTCTGAGGCAGCTGGGAAAAGAAACAGTAATAGATGTGCTAAAATATGAAAGTTCCTCGTTAGCCAATTTGGGATGCTGTGTAAGGGGACACATCCGGGCTCTGTGAGGCCAACTGGGGAAGACACAGCACTACCTAACACCTCCATAAGTGGGATGGTCCTCCCAGGAGGGCTGGGTCTGAGTCATCTCTGTAAGGGAGATGACAGGGAGCTGAGGGCATATTGTAAAGAGTGAAAAATTTCTTTTTTCCCCTCATTCTAAGGGAGCACCTGGAAGGTTATCTGATACCTCAAAGACATGCCAGCTTTTATGAGCAGTGTGACATTGGTGCCTCACTCCACACTTCAAGCACTGAGAGTATTAAACAAGAATTCTTATCTTAAATTATATATTATGAAGGCCATTGATAGAAAAGGGAAAGACCAAGGCTGGGGCAAGCCTTCTGATAGACCCCAAGCCGAGACTGCTTTGGTCATCGTAATCTCCGTCACCGACCTGAGATGTGACCTTCAGCAGGATTAAGTGTGAAGAAACGGTATCCTCTTCCTGCCCTAATCTGTTTCACTGGTGTGCATCGCAAATCCGTGCCTAGATCAATGAATCTACTGATCAATTAAAATTATTTTCTTACCACTTCATTTTTAGCCAGTAGTCATCCTTCCCTATATATACACGTAGATATACAAAGCCTGCACAGATTGACTGTGAACAGCTTGATGAGTTTGGACAATCTCATAGCCCCATGATACCATCACCATCGTCAGGGTAGTAAACCTATCTATCACCTACAAAGTTTCCTTATGTCCCTTTGTTTCTATTGTCTTATTTTGTTTTGTGGTAGGAGCACTTAACACAAGATCTAACCTCTCAACGTATTTTTGAATACACAACCCCATGTGTCAACCATAGGTACGCATTTGTAGAGTGGGTTTCAAGAATTTATTCATCTAGCATAACTGAGACCCTGCCCCAAGCAAACAACAGGCCTGTTCCAAAGAAATACCCGTCTCCCCTCTGCACCTGCAGGTTGTGGAGCTCACCTGAGCAATTCCCACCTGTAGGTTTGGGAGGCAGGGGAGACGAACTCCCCTGTAGCCCCATACAGCAGGAGACACAAGGTAAGTTCTCCAGGTAAGCCACAGCAATGACGGGTAACGGTGAGAAATGTGGGTAGGACAGCTGGATGCCGGATTAACACAGCCTTTTACAACTGGCTAAGTATTTTAGGATGTATTCTTTTGGGATACTGTGTATCTAGACACAGATCAAAGTATTATGCCAGTAGAGGAGGTAATTAGACTTTTCCCCAATTCAGGAGATGGAGCAATTAAGAGAGAGAATTTTCTTCATAATAATTACTTTTCCAGTACCCTCAAATCAAGTAGGAAGTGGAAAACCAGTAGAAAAATAAAAATGTTTAAGAAAATTGTATTGCAGAGTGCCTGAGTGGTTCAGTGGGTCAAAGCCTCTGCCTTTGGCTCAGGTCATGATCCCAGGGTCCTGGGATCAAGTCCCGCATCGGGCTCTCTGCTCAGCGGGGAGCCTGCATCCCCCCATCTCTCTGCCTGCCTCTCTGCCTACTTGTGATCTTTGTCTGTCAAATAAATTAAATCTTTTAAAAAATTGTATTGTAGAAATAGTCATTATGTAGGACATTCTCTCTCTTTAATTGCTTCTTCTCTGAGTTGAGGAATGAGGTGGAGGGGGTCAGTATTGCATTCTGGGTGTGGCACTGGGCTTGAGGAAACAGAAGGAGGTTGCACACCCAGCCTCACAAGTGGGAAGGCAAGTGAAAATTCAGGAGTGAGGGATGCACCCTGAGAAACTGAGGCAGGAAGTGAGTACAGGGTATTGGAGAGAAGAGGGAAATGGGTATGTTTTTAAAAGAAGCACACTGGGGGGTGTCTCAGTGACTCTGTGGGTTAAAGCCTCTGCCTTCGGTTCAGGTCACGATCTCAGGGTCCTGGGATCGAGCCCCGCATCGGGCTCTCTGCTTGGCAGGGAGTCGGCTCCCCCCCCCACCCCGCCCCCCCGCCTGCCTCTCTGCCTACTTGTGATCTCTGTCAAATAAATAAATAAAATCTTTCTTGGGGCGCCTGGGTGGCTCAGTGGGTTAAGCCTCTGCCTTCAGCTCAGGTCATGATCTCAGGGTCTCTGGGATCGAGCCCCGTATCGGGCTCTCTGCTTGGCAGGGAGCCTGCTTCCTCCCCTCTCTGGTTGCTGCTCTGCCTACTTGTAATCTCTCTCTCTCTCTCTCTATCTGTAAAAAAGAAAAAAAAAATTAAAAAAAAAATCTTTCTTAAAAACAGAAGTACACTGGGATGCTTCTCAGAAGATAACACTTTGGCTTACGTTCTTGAAGGCTCCACTCTTGACTACCATTCACCAGTTGCACGATCTTGGACGAGTTACTGTATTTTACCATATTGTATTTATTTTTAAATTACTATGTTCAATTAGCCAATATATAGTACATCATTAGTTTCAGATGTAGTGTTCAATGACTCATCAATTGCATACAACACCCAGTGCTCATCACATCACGTGCCCTCCTTCATGCTCATCACCCGGTTACCATCCTCCCACGCCCCTCCTTTCTGTAACCCTCAGTTTGTGTCCTGAATCAGAGGAGTTATTTTAAATCTCAACTCCCTCATGAACCAAATGGGAATGATAATCCCGTCTCATATATTTGCTGTTAGAATAATTGACACATGCCTTGTATTGTTTATATTGTTGTGATCATGGTGTTTTCTTTTTCCCTTCCCTTAGGAGGAGAACCAGAGTAGCGAGTCCCTGGGAACCAAGGGCCACCTCCAAAGGGATCGAAGTGAGGAGAGGACAAAGGGAGGGATAATATGGCAGTATCTGAATTACAGGCTTCCCTTTGCCAACGCCCTCATGTGTGTTCCCTGCTCTTGCCCACTGAGCGTCCAGCCTCTTGTTCCCTGTTTCAAGGTCAGGAATGAGTTTGGGATTAAGGAAACGTCTAGGAAATGACTGTCTCCCCTAGGTTCTTACGGATTGGAAGCTGGCTCCACACGGGTGTTTCAGGACCAACCAGAGACTCGGCTGAGGGCTCCTTGGCTTTGTCATCCCAGTGGCCCATCTTCTGCACCTTTCTCTGGGGCATTCCCAGGGTGTCCATTGCTCACCCAACACATAGAAAGTATTCAGCAAATTCTTGGAGGCCCAGGGAGCGGGACTCCAACCTGGCAGGAGGAGGGCGTCTTGCTTGGTATCATCTCCTGTCTCTCTCCGGGGCAGGGTCGAAGTCAGGGGTTACAGAAGTGCCTTCAATACTTCTGTTTCTTTGTCCCTCACACTCCTAAGTCTCACAGGACCTTCAGTCGTCTGTCGGGGGGGATGTCAGATTCCATGACCCTTCTGACAGGTGGGCAGCCCAAGCCATCTACCTACTGTCTTCATAAACACAGCCCGTCCTTAACTCAATCACTGCTCAGCCCTCCCCCACTTGCCCAGACACCTTCCCTATCTGTTCACTCACTAAACACTTCCAGAGTGGAGGGACTGGTCACACTTTTTTTTTTTCACTTACCCGGATAAGGGGGAGTGCGTGGTAAGAGATAGCGTTTTTCTTGGTGGTGTGGCAAGGGAGACCCGATTTTCTCTTGTCCAGGAGACTCTTCCCTGGATTCTCTCGGTTCTCTCAGACCCTTGGTGTCTTGGTGGTCAACATTTCCGGCTCGGGATCGTCCTGTTTCACAGTAAATACACAGCAGGGTATTTTTACAGCTCTCTCTTGAGCAGGCTGTAGTGCATCACTCCAGGGGGGCGAGTGAACGTGGAGGGGGGAGCAGAGACTACAGAGGTGGCTGCTCAGTGGGTATAAAGTTTCGGTCCTGCAACACGGCTGCATTCTAGAGACGTGCTCTCAAGCACGGTGTCTACTCATAACAGCACTGTGTCGTGCACATCAAGGTGTGGGAAGAGGCTAGCTCTTTGAGCGTTCTTACCACCCACAGACAGAACACCACCACAAAGGGACACCAGGAAACTTTGGGAGGGGTTGCACGTGGCTATGCCCTTGGCTGTAGCGACAGGACCATGGTTGTTTGCAAGCATCCAACCTCGTCTAACTGTACACATTAAATACGACCATTTCTTGTGTAATAATTATACCTCCATGCAGCTATAAAGAAAAAGAGGGGGCGCCTGGGTGGCTCAGTGGTTTAGGCCACTGCCTTCGGCTCAGGTCATGATCTCAGGGTCCTGGGATCGAGTCCCGCATCGGGCTCTCTGCTCGGCAGGGAGCCTGCTTCCCTCTCACTCTCTCTGCTTGCCTCTCTGCCTACTTGTGATCTCTCTCTGTCAAATAAATAAATAAAATCTTTTAAAAAAATAAAATAAAATAAAGAAAAAGAGGAACTGGAGAATGGGGTGGAATGGGTTGGAAGCAGGGCAAGTGTTATTTGTGTGTTGAGTGTGTGTGTGTGAGAGAGAAAGAGAGAGGGAGGGAGAAAGGGAAGGAGAGAGAGACGGAGGGAGGTGAGTGATGACCAAGAAGGTTGTGCAAGTAGAGCCTGAGAGCTTCCTGGAAGTTGAGACTCCCTGACCTTCAAAGTCCTTTGTGATACAGGCTGTCCTTCTTTACAAGGAGTAGGTGAATATTAACAGGGTAAGAAAGTGTAGTCGGGGTTGGGACCTGTCTCCTGGGGAGCAGGGGCCATCAGCATATTCAAAGTGTCCCTTACACACCCAGCCCAGAGAGTCCTGCCCAAAACCCTGCCAGGAAATGCACTCATGGGGTTTAGTACCTCACTGCCCAGCCCAGACGCCCAGCCTGGACACGGCCATTGTGGACACACCCTGGCCCCAGGACCGGGGCACGTTTCTGATTTACCTGGAAACATCAGGGCCACAAGGAGAAGGTTGACGAATGCAGAGAAAAATGGCTTCATGTCACCGAGGGGACTGCCCACTGGGAAGGTGCTGGTGCAAGAGAGCTGGGCGCCCTTTATAGCCCCACGCTGCAGGGAGGGGGCTGCAGCAGGGGATGAGAGCCATTCCGGAATAGTCTCTGGGTTACAGAGGACCCACGTGCACACATTATTCTCCCACTACTCGCTAGCGGAACAAACATTTAGCCACTTGCCCCAGGACATAAATCTCGTGACTGAAAGTCCTCGGTGGGTTTGGTGAGTAAGAAAGGACTGAGCGAGAGAAGAGGAGCAGAAAGAGGAAAGAGAGAAAGAGGGGCCAACGCCGACGTCATGAACCAAAAAAGCACCAATTCCCTCCACAGCTGGTCCGACCCCCCGCGGCTGGGCGCCCCTGTGATAACACACGTTTGACCGCCCTAAGGCTTCGGTCCTGTCTTCTGGACGCATTTATTTTGGGGTAAAATATCGTGCGGGAAGACATGAGACACGTCGGGGATGACCTGACTTGCACAACTGTCATTACCTAGAGTTTCAAAGTCACTCCAGGTTTCATTCTGCTCTCTCTGCCCCACACGTCCCTCCCCCTGTTTCTTGCCCTCCCCCGCTTCTCTTTTTTTTAATTTTAATTTTTTTTCAGCGTAACAATATTTATTGTTTTTGCACCACACCCAGTGCTCCATGCAGTACGTGCCCTCCCTATTACCCACCACCTGTTTCCCCCAACCTCCCACCCCCTCTCCTCACCTTCAAAACCCTCAGGTTGTTTTTCAGAGTCCATAGTCTCTCATGGTTCATCTCCCCTTCCAGTTTCCCTCAACTCCCTTCTCCTCTCCATCTCCCCATGTCCTCCATGTTTTTTGTTATGCTCCCCAAATAAGTGAAACCATATGATACTTGACTCTCTCTGCTTCACTTATTTCGCTCAGCATAATCTCTTCCAGTCCCGTCCATGCTGATACAAAAGTTGGGTTTTCGTCCTTTCTTATGGAGGCATAATACTCCATCGTGTATACGGACCACATCTTCCGCGCTTCTCTTTCATCTCTTGTGAACTTAATTCATCTGACTCTGCTTCATGTTTCTCCCTCCTTTCCCTTCTTGTCTTTTCCTCGGACACCCGGGTATTGCTGCTGCTGGGTCCAATTCAGTTATGCCTAAAAAATATCTCTAATTGAAGCCAAGTTTTCTCTTTTGGTACTAAATGAGCAAAAGGCTCTTCTTCTTCTCCTCCCTCCACTTCCCCTTCTTCTTCTTTTCCTTTTTAGAGATTTTATTTATTTATTTGACAGAGAGAGAGAACGCACAAGTATGCAGAGAGGCAGGCACAGGGAGAAGGAGAAGCAGATTCCCTGGTGAGCAGGGAACCTGCCACGGGACTCGATCTGAAAACCTCAGGATCATGACCTGAGCCGAAGGCAGACCTTGAGCCATCCAGGGGCCCCTCATCTTCTTCTTCTTAGCAGGGATGAGTTTTATGTCGCTGCATTATCTCAGGCACACATACCCCAGGCAGTCTGTCTTGGACGCAACCAGAGAAATGTGGGCTTTGGTTCAAGAGTGTTATAACCATCAAAAATTCAATATGGCTTCAGAGGTGTTTGGAAAAGGTGGCCCTTGTCACATGGGTCTCATTTGCAGGCACATTTTGGCCCAAAGAAAATGCCTAAGATCACTTGTGTAAATGAAAATAATTATATTCTACGTGGAGGGAGCTGGAAACAGACGAAGAGGGCAGCCGTGGCCCCAGCAGGGGCTTGGGCATCTGGGAAGCAACGGTGAAGTAGAGGTTTGGAACTACTAACATGTGTGCCCAGGCCCCGGGGTCATCGTGCTGCAGCCTCTCCTCCAGGTCTGGAGGAAAATTCAATATTGTGGAGCACGGAGGGGCTAGCATAAGATCATTCGCATTCTTGATTTTTAGGCATTCAGAAACCTTCAGTTCAGAGAGGGCCTTTGGGATCCTGGCAGAGGTGGGAGGCAATGGGTCCCTGATAAGGGTTGCTAATCACA
The DNA here is from genome assembly GCF_922984935.1 of Meles meles. NCBI lineage: Eukaryota > Metazoa > Chordata > Mammalia > Carnivora > Mustelidae > Meles > Meles meles. The sequence continues at coordinate 203,705,723 of NC_060067.1, read as the reverse complement.
GAAGCCTCCAGAGGCTGACAGCTGGAGGCTGGAAGAAATTAGATGGTCGAGCAGGGCGTGGGAAGTTGCTGAGACTCTAACTTCAAATAAACATGTTCTTATACCCTCACCTATAAGCCATGTCACTTTCATATTCCAGCCCCAAAGCTATGCTCATAATTGTGCTTGGATTTATTTCTAAGGATTGGGATCAAGGTTGAAACCATCCCGAGGGGCTGGGATTTGAGCACACCATGGCTTGCTGTCTCTGATTTGAACCCGAGGTGTGGGGGTGATGCCTGGTCCTGCCTAATATCCTGACCTACTGGGAAAGGCACTCGCCTCTCCGCACCTTTGTTTCCACACCTAAAAAAAGGTCAGGGTGACGCCTCTTGTCTCACAAGCATTTTGTGAGGACCAAAACAGATTAGGCACGTGAAAGCACCTTGTCAAATACACAATGTGAGACTCACGAAGGGCGACACCAACATAGGACGACCTCCAATCGACGTTAGGTTGTCCTAAAACACGCTCAGTATCCTGGCATCTGGGCTGCTGCCTCCTCGGGGGGCTGCTTCCAAGGATCCCCCCTCCCCTGGTCACGGCTGAAATCAAAGGCTCATATCTGCACTGGATTTTCAAGGCCGTAGTTTATGGGTGAGACAGCAGGTATAGGATACCACCCACAGAAGAGGCCTCGGTGCATGAGTGGACTTGGGTTATCCTGAGTCTAAGAAACCAGTTTTGAAGAAAACATTTAAGAAATAACCAGGATCATTTGAATACTCATCGACTATTTGATTATAGTAAGGGATTTGTTTTGATTTTTTTTCTAAGTACAGTCCTAGCACTGTGGTTTTATATATATACAAATATATAAGTGTGTGTGTGTGTGTGTGTGTGTGTACTTTTTAAGAGTTATTTTCTCTGAATTATATATTCCAAAGTATTTTCAGAGAGGTGGCATGTTGAGTCTTCTCGGAAATTATCCAGGAGGGGGAGTTCATTGAGAAGTGAAATGAGATTAGCCATACATTGAGTCTGGGTGATAGTTACGTGAAGGTCCAGTTTACCGTTTGGGTAAAAAGGCGGCAGCGTAACAGCTCCCGAGTGACTTTGTGTCCATCCACCCGGAGGCAGGTTGTGACCTCAGGGGGTTGTCCTTGTTTATTTGAGTGGGGCTGTTGACGTCCATGGGCTCGATCATTATGTCTGAGGGGTTGGAAAATAGTGATATTCTCCTTACATTATCATTCTTTGTCATTTATTAGCTGGGCTACTTTTATAGAGAGAGAAGCTTTTCTCCATAAATCATTGGGCCACCCCGAAACAAAGTTTGGACAGGAAGGGCAGGCCCAAGGCTTTATGACTCTGCTTTCTTCACCTGATCTCAGGACCGTGAGTCTGCACGGAGCTGATCTGCCCTCCGTCTGCGGGAGGTGACCCTCTACAGGCAGCCACGTGGGTCGTCGCATGGCATCTCTTTTGTTTTGCTCCCAGGAAATCTGTGCTTTGAATTATAGTGTATGCCAAAGGAATTGCACTCAATATTGATTTATTGCCCTGTTTTGATGAACAAAAGACATTTATGACTGCAGAGCAAAATTTCTGATCAGAAAACTAATGCTCTCAAGATAAATTGATACCATTCAGGCCAAAAAAAAAAAAAAAAAAAGATGTTCCCTTAGGCTTGTGGCTGGTGAGATGTATTTTGCGGTTCGGATGTGAAGGTGTTGAGACTCTCATGTAACCCTCATTGCTGTCCTCCCTTGTCCCCACCACAGAACGTCCTCTCCGAGCTCCTACATGGGCTCTGCACTGAGCGTCGGCGCTCAGCAAAGTCTCGGTAATCGGGCTAGTGGCTGCTGCTGGGCGGATTCTAGCTGTGGGTCCTCCGGACAGGAAGCTTCGAAGTCCCTCCATCAGCGGCTCTGGGGACCAGACAGCACTGGGCTTCAGGACGCCACGGACTCAGAGGGTTCGCTTTTTCAAACAGCATGGATAGGCATTGGGGCATGCTCCGATTTGGAATTCCTCCACTTTACACTTGCTCCGGCAGCGGGCCGTCCCGTAACCGCATATCTTGTATATGTCAAACTCACTTCTCACTAAATAACAGAATAAGTCAGTGTGATTAATTGTGCCCCGAGGACGGGGAGGCAGGACTTTAGCAGTGGTTTTGGGGGAAAGTGACTGAAACAACGATAGAGAACGCCTGGGAGCACTGGGGAAACGGGCCCTGGCAGGTGGTTTTCCCAACCACCCCCTCCTTCTGTGTTCCTCACTGGTGGCCTCCACCATCTGATTCTCTTCCAGCACGACTAAAACAAAACAAGATAAAACAAAACATAATAAAGCAAAAAACCGGAAAACCTTAGTTGGAGCTCATCACACCTCCTCTCAAAATCCCTTCAACAGTTTATTAATACTTTTTGGTTGAATTCAAGTCAACCCCTTACCATGGGCTTCAAAGCTGTTGTGCCCTGACCCCCGGGCCCCTTCTACCTGGTGCAGGACCCCGGGCCTCAGCCCACCCAGGGGGCAGCATTGGCCTCCCTGAAGGGCCCAATGCTCTTGGTTCTTGATGCCTTCACTTGCCCTAAAACACTCCTCTCCTGCCCAGGAATGACCTCCCTGACCTCAGTGTCATGATGCGGGGGAATCTCTCCCTGGAAGCGTCTGGAACTGTTGTCTGCACTACACAATTTTTGTTGTTGTTGTTGTTCTTTCATCACATTTTTCCCAAGTTGTAGTTTCATACGTTTTTAGTAACTTGGTCTTCCCGACTGAATTCTAAGCTCCTCAGGTGGTAGATGATGTTATGTTCCACTCACCAGTACAGGCTCACCCAGGATCCAGGGCCCGACCTGTGCTGAATAACCAATGCCTGTTGAGTGCATGGTTAGATAGAGTGAATGAGAATGAAGCAGACGCGACGTGAGCAGGGGAGAGCAGAACGGAACAGAGGAGAAGAGATATGCCCCTGCTCTCTTGGACCCTGGCCTAGAGCAGTACGTGGGAGATGTGAGTTTAGCGACTCACAGACCCGGGGAGTGATTTCTGCAGCTCACAGTAGCCATCAGAGCTACAGCCCCCTCACGAGCCCAGCAGGCAGCATTTCATAGCAAGACCAGGAGATGCTGGACACATGGTCCTGGTGGAGGGAGACCAGATGGGGATCCAAAGAGCCCCCCTGCAGAGAGCTGTGTTTGAGATGGCTCTATAGACAGGTGCCTCCTGCACTCAGCAGGTACCAGGTTCAGGTTCAGGGAGGGGTCTCAAGAGAACTCTGGGGACGGGGGTCCAGGCTGCACCAGGGTGGGGGTGCTTTGCAGAGGTTTGAAAATTTGTTTCAGCTGCTACAGGTACAAAACCTAGCACAGTATATGGTGGGAGACATCATTAGATTTTAGAGGAATTCACATTAAAATCACACGCAAGCTGTTGATACACACTTTCCTGAATGGCATAAAGGAAAAAAAAATAGTGACAGTTCTTTGCAGCAGATGTCAGCCACAGTGAGAACAAGCCAGGCCACGCTTACATTCCTGGTGGGAGCTTAAAAGAGCGCAGCTGCTCAGGAAGACCGTTGGCATTCTTTCATAAAAACTAAACTCACAACCATAGGACCTGGCGGTGCATGTCAGAACACTTATCTCAGAGTAATGAAGAAAAACCTACAAACATTAATGTTGGGGCACCTGGGTGGCTCAGTGATTTAAACATCTGCCTTGGGCTCTGACTGAGCAGAGAGCCTGTTTCTCCCTCTCCCTCTGCCTCTCCCCATGCTCGTTCCCTTGTTTGCTCTCTCTCAAATAAATAAATATTTTTTTTAAAAAAAAACTAAAAAACATCAATGTTGACAGCAACTTTATGTGTAATAGCACCAACCTGGGAAAGACCCAGCTGTCCTCCAACAGGCGAATGGTTAAACCGTGCTACCCCCATACTGTGGACCGCCACCCAACCACAAAGAGGAAGATGCCCTGAGATACACAACCTTGAAGAATCTCCAGAGAACAACAGCGAGTAAAAAAGCCAGTCCCCAGAAACTACCTCTGCATGATTCCATTTATTTGACGTTCCTGAAGGGACAAGTTGTAAAGTGGAGGACAGATTAGCCCTACCAGGAGTTAAGGTGGCGATGGAGACAGGAGGGAAGAGGGTGCAGCTCCGAATGGACAACATGGCGGCGGGGGTGGGGTGGGGAGGTCTTTGTGGTGATGCATTTGCTTTGTGTCATGTGACTATTTGGTGCTCATATTATTCTCTGGTTGTGCTATTGGGAAAACTGCATTAAAAGGTAGAGATGTATCTATATTATGTTTTACAACTGTTCATGACTCTATAAATACCTCCAAACAGAAAAGTGTCGTTTAAAAGGATTGTTAACAATGGCTCTTGGAACACTGCATTGAAAGCTAATGACGTACTGCATGGTGACTAACATAACACAATAAAAATTTTCTAAAAATTTTTAAAAATGGATGGTTGATTCCAACAGGATTAAATACATTGACCTTGAAGAATCAAGAGGGAAATAAGGCAAGATTTCTGATCCAGCAGGGAACCAAGACTTGATCTGAGGCCTTGGGAACATGACCAGAAATCCTTAATTGAAGCAAGTAATATGAATGCTTAGAGTCAGGGAGTAATTTGGCAAATTATAGAAAGTCAATCTGGGACCAGGACCCAGGTCATCAGAACTACTATAGCTATCTACAGTCCCTCTGCCCATCAGTAAATTTGATTCCAGACTTATGGATAGGAGACGAATCTATAGGGAGTATTTAACTGTCTCCAATAAAAGCCATGGGGTCAAGACCATTAATTTAGATGTGTGTATGACACGTGAGAGTCCTTAATAAGTAAATCTATCTGCTATCTACCTGTCATTAATATAACTACCCATACAAATATATGTCCATTTCTCTACCATCCACTTATCTATCATCTATCTCAACAGGTGGTTGGGGCTGACACCTTAGGGCAAGCTAGAGGTTTGTTGACTTATAGTTTTTACCAGTCCCCTTTAAAAAGAAATATCAGATGGTTTTGGGAAAATCCCCTTACCAAAAAATTATAGGAAAAGAAGCCAGGAGGCAGGCACCACCAAGGTTAGTTATCCACAGTTCCCCATTCTAAGTGAAACAACTGACAGATTGATAGAAGACGGTCATTTATTTTTATTGAGATGTCTCCTCACTGATGAGAAGACAAAGCAAGGTCATTTTTGTGGCTCTGGAAAGCTAGAGTCTTCAGGTTCTATCATCTTTACTCTTCAAGCACGGCTGGCGCGTCAGGCAGCATTTCAGAGACTTCTGGCAGAGAGCGACAAGTTCTTCATTTTTCAGACAAGAATTCACGCATCTCCCATTAAACTTGAAGCATTTCTCATCAAAAAATGCACTCCTGGCTATACAAAGGAATACACCTGGATTAATTCTCTTCTCGGTATGTCCAGTTACCAGGTATGGTCACGTAACCAGTTAGTAAAGACTTCTTTACAAGCTGATATAGTGTCTCCCCTTGCCAGTAGATGAGGTGGTAGGGAACTATTTTCTCTTTGATTTTTCTGGGGTTTTTTGTTTGTTTGTTTGTTTGTTTGTTTGTTGTCATAGGTGGATTAAAGACCACGAAGAGCAGATCCGCGTTCTGGCATTTGGGGTTAGGCTGTATGGGCGCTTTGAGAAGCAGAAGCTTTTGTTCTTGTACCAGAAACTACTGGGGTCATGATCACCTTGTTCCTGTAAACCCCTCTAGGGTGAGTAACTCCCCAACTCACTGTCAAAGTGCTCCCTGGTGAGAGCAGAGCAGGTCTGAGACTGGGGAGATGGTGTAAGACTGGAGTAAACAAGGATAAATATATAGAAAGGGAAACATTTGCTGTTGTGGGTGGCAGGAAAAAGATAGCTTAGAAAGGCGCAATCCAATTTCTTTTCCACATTTTGCAACATGTGTTCAAGAGCAGGCAAGGGTGGATGCTGGGAGCGGCTCTCCAAGACTCCTCGTGTCTATCCCGCACAGAAATACCAGCTCTGGCCATAGCACTCTAGCAGCAGCAATCATAAGACAAGCCCACTTCAGGGGAAGGAGAGACACGCATCCTATCAGAAATAATACTTTAGAGTTTAACCTAAGGTATGTACGTACATACATACATAATGATATGTAAGGACAGCATTAGATGTACACAAATTGAAACTGAGGTCAACATAAAGAGGTGCCTGATCCATGTACGTGTGTTTTAACCAAAACCAGGTGGAATGATACCACCATGTGCTTAATCATTTCTATCATCAGCACTGAAGTTCGTAAGTACACGTACTCCAATGTTTCAAAGCTCGGACACCTGTGTCTCCCACTGCAAGGGCCTCTAGCTGCCCTCTTAGTGTTGTAAGTTCATCCCAGGCTGGAGGTTCTGGACCTCACTCTTGTACTACATCCAGTTGACAGCAATGGTCCAAAACCAGAAAGCCTCCACGAAAGGAAGGAGCACCTGTGTGTACAAGTCTTCCAATGGATCATCATGCGCACCCATCTAGAGGTCAATGGAACTCTGTGTGTGTGCATTTGGCATAGTAAGAGGTCAGTTCCATTTGGTTTTATTAGATAATTTCATATTACATATTCACACATTGTGCTGACTAAGTATATAATAAGTCTGACTGGTCTGAAAAGGGGGCCTTGGTCACTTTCCAATGTGTACCTCGAGGCCAGTAGAGTGAACAGATCACCGTAGGTCTTGGATCCCTGTATATCTGGCACAGAATCTACTCACACAGTCTTATTGCAAAAAAGACCAGCCACATAGACAGCAGGTGTGAGGATTCTGAGCCTCCTAAGGGGACATCAGTGGCATCTGGCACCCACTTGGACTCGTTGTAAGTTCTAAAAAGCCCTTTCTTCAGCTCACTGGAAACTGGGATGAGTCTGGTCTTGGACTTTAATCTGACGGGAGCCATTGATGGCATTGATGGCTCCCAGGAGCACAGGAGTGTGATGAGAGACCTGATATGGGCTCTCAGGTCTTGACTTCATTCCCGCTTATCTGTAGGACTCTGTGAGGCTGCCTCACCCAGCTGAGGCCCAGTTTCCATATCTGAAAAATATATGTCAAACAGGCCTTCCGGGCCGAAAGAGTTGCTCTGAACATCACTACATTAGAAGGAGGACACAGTTGAGGTGCCTAGTGGTTCAGTCAGTTAAGCAACCGACTCTTGATCTCACCTTAGGTCTGGATCTCAGGGTCCTGAGTTCAAGCCCAACACAGGCCTACTTAAAAAAAAAAAAAAAAAAGGACAGCGTTTCCTTAAAGGACTTGGCATTGGAGAACTCCTTGCACTTTGGTGTGAGGCATTTTTCACAGGATCCAGCCTCATGGAGTGTGGCGAAGGAGTGACAATTTCAGCGTACTGTTTGACCTGAGTCATGACCGGCACGACCACAGTGTCTGACCTCCATCTCTTTCCTTGTCCGGCACTCCTTTTTCTGGCTCTTTTCCTTACCTGTCCCATCTCTATCACAATTATTTTTTTTTTAAGATCCATTGATGCTTATGCTTGTTTTTATTTTTTTCCCCCAATTTTTGTTTTTGTTAATGAGCATGGCCCTGGGGACCAAGGGGCATCTTTCCTGGCATATCTTTCTTTCTTCAACCCTGTGATACCCCATCCTAGACAATAATGAAAAACGCAAGGGATTTACAGAAAAGGCATTAGGGGATGGTCACCTCCTGTAGCAAATGTTCCCCGGCAGGGTCACCGGGCTGAGCACACCCAGGTGCTCACTGAAGCAGACCCTGTCTCTGGGCCACCACCTCTATAACCTTCCCTGCAAAGACGTTGATTTTACCTGGGGCCGGAAGGAAGAGAAGAGCAAAGAGAAAGAGGAACGTCCTCATGACTTGCAGGGTCTTGAAAGATCAGCACAGTGTCCATGATAAAAATTAAAAAAACAGCAGAACACCCACATTTATATGTTTCTCTAAACCAAAGAACATCTTGATCGACGAGGCATGTCAGAATCGAGGGTCTGTCCATGCTCCCCTGAGGAGAGCCCACACATCTCAGTGGGTGGCAGTCTGAGGCTCATTGTTTTTCTGATTCTGGAAAGTTCCCAAGAAGGACAATGGGGAAGAAGGAAAAACAGAGTAGAGGGTGCATTGATGACCAAGGATAGATAGATAGAGGCAACAGCAGGAACTTAAATTCTGGAACCTGGCAGTTTGGGTTTCTAATCCTGCCTGTGCTCCTTTGGTTCACTCATATGTAAAATGATAACATCATTTTATAACATCATAATGCAGTCAGTGGGGTCTGAATTCCAGCTCTGATATGCAGGAGCTGTATACATTTGGCAAGTTGCTCTACTGAAGTTAATGTTTTTATTATTTTTTTTTAATTGATACACAGGGGTGCCTGGGTAGCTCAGCTTGTTGAGTGGTTCTTGATTTCAGCTCAGGCCATGATCACAGGGTCCCGGGATCCAGCTCTGCATCAGGCCCTGCACTCAGTGGGGAGACTGCTTGTGATTCTTTCTCTTTCCTCTCCCTCTACCCTTCCTCTCTCTCTCTCTCTCTCATTTTCTCTCAGATAAATATTTTTTAAAAAGTACAAATCATACATTTATTAGTGAATATCCCTCTGAAATCAGCAACAATATTAAAAAAAATAACGATTGCACTACTTGGTCGAGCAGAACTAGCAACTTTCATTTTTTAAAAAAGTACAAATCATACATTTATTAGTGAATATCCCTCTGAAATCAGCAACAATATTAAAAAAATAATGATTGCACTACTTGGTCAAGCAGAACTAGCTCTCTCAGATAAATAAATCTTAAAAATAAGTGCTACACACTTAGTGTTTCACACATTATCTTTTTTTATCCTCAAACAGCTCCCCAGGCAGTTCTGAGCTTATGCAATATTTGACTATGACTGTGTGTGTGTGTGTGTGTGTGTGTGTGTATCTCAAATAGCTATATACTCTAAATGTCACAGACTCCCACTAATTTTATTATCTCTTTTTTCCTAATCTGCAGTAAATCAACTAAGTGGGTGGAGAGAACATCCTGAATTACCCACTTTAATTCTTCCCTCAGGTGGAATACCTCTCTTTAATGCAACATTGGGGAGATGAGCCTCCCTCATGATCACCCCCCCATTATTATTGCTACTAAAAGTTGAAATACCTTAGAAGCGTTTGTTAAAATAATCATAAACTCTCAAAAAGCAATAGATGCTTGTTGTGTTGCTGAAAACACGGTTTTTGTATGAGATCTGGACAAGACCATCCATTTACTTCCTTGTGCCACACTGATATCAACAAATGATCGAATACATAAATAACTGAGAAAAGGGACACATTTTTAACTTTTCTCTATTCCCTTCCAATCCACAATTAAAATTATTTTATTTTTTTAATTAAAATGATTTAAATCCATAAGAAAAGACAAACTTCCAAACATCTTCAGTGACACCCACAGTCTCATCGGTCTTCTTTATTACCCCATTATGTCATTTATCTCTGCTTCTTAAGGCTGGTCTGTTTGATCAGGAAGTGAAGGTTGCAAACTTAAGGGAATCATAGTTGGACCCATTGACGCAAACGAACGTTACTAAGGTGATGGGAACCCCATGTGGTGGTAGGATCTCACATGGCTTCTCCTCTAAACTCAGATGATGTCTCAGTCCCTTTGAGTTGCCATCACAAAATACCACAGATGCAGTGGTTTATAAACAACAAATATTCATTTCTCATAGTTCTGGAGGCTAGAGAGACAAGACTGAGCACCAGCATGACCAAGTGCTGGTGAGGGCCCTCTTCTGAGCTACAGATGACTTCTCACTGTGTCCTCCCTTGGAGGATGGGGACAGGGAGCTCTCTGGCGTTCCTTTTATTGGGCAATAATCCCATTCATGAGGGCTCTTAACCTAATCACATTCCAAAGGCTCATCTCCAAATCCCATCACTGTGGGGATTAGGTTTCCACATGAATGTCGAGGACGCAGCTGTTCAGTCATGGCATATGTAATCTTGTCTGAGCACTCCAAAGAGCCAACCCACTCTCCCGAGGGCTAAGAGCTCGCCTGTTCACACCTCACTGTGGAGAGGACAGACATCTCTGAGGGGGTGAATTCTAAGGTCTGGAGTGTGATGAGTTCCAGGGTGTGGGAGCTGCTCAAGGAAGAGAGGTGGCATCAGGTGGCAACTGGACAGGTCTGCATGGGGGGAACGCCCTGCTGGAGATGGCAGCATGATGCATCCCCTGAAAGGGGAAGGGAACCCCCAGAGAAGAGGGGCACCAGAGAAAGGCTCAGGTGTCTAGATGATACATCTCAGCAGCAAGGTGGGGAATCTTGGGATCACAGCTCTCAGAAGGGCACTGGCAATTTGGAGTCTGACTGCTATGGGCTTTGTCTTGTCTATGTTAGCAGGTGTTAGGGCACTTTTGGGGGACACAGAAAACAGGCGGGCTTTAAACGGCTAAACAAATGTTTAGTTGCACCATACTTGAAGCACTCAGGTATGGAAGAATTTGAGCTTGGAGCAGGACGCTTTGAGCTGTAGAAGTGAGCACCATAGGGACCACGATACAGAGGGACCACCTCACTGGCCCACTGATGTAGCAAGGAGGTCTTAAGATCCCTATGACAAGGACCAACCCTTTAATTTGAGAGCTGCAAGAGTCTTCTTAGACGTTCACTCCAGGTCAGGACCAGCTCCATAACATGCTGGCCCAAGCACATAATAAAAATACAAGTGCCCATGTTCAGAAAACAGGAAAAAGGTGCCATTAAAGGCACCAAGTTCCTCTGTCAAAGATTTTTTTTCTTATGATTTTCTTTTTCTTTTTATAATTTTTTTATGAACATATACTATTAGCCCCAGGGGTACAGGTCTGTGAATCGCCAGGTTTACACACTTCACAGCACTCACCATAGCACATACTCTCCCCAATGTCCATAACCCAGCCACCCTAGCCCTACCCCCCTACCCCCAGCAACCCTCAGTTTGTTTTGTGAGATTAAGAGTCTCTTAAGCTTTGTCTCCCTCCCGATCCCATCTTGTTTCATTTATTCTTTTCCTACGCCCCAAACCCCCCACGTTGCATCTCCACTTCCTCATATCAGGGAGATCATATAATAGCTGTTTTTCTCCAATTGACTTATTTTGCTAAGCATAATACCCTCTAGTTCTATCCATGTTGCCGCAAATGGCAAGACTTCATTTCTTTTGATGGCTGCATAGTATTCCATTGTATATATATACCACATCTTCTTTATTGTCATAGATATTTTTCTTTGCTATTTAATATAACAATTCCTCAGGCACAAGGGTACTTGAAGGACACTTACAGACCTTCACAGGTGCCCAGGGATCTGCTCATTGACACTGCACATCTCTGTATGGTCCAGCGTCTGCTGGGTTGCCCCCTCCCAGGCCACCTGCTGCAGGACCACCGTGCCTCACTGAAGAGAGAGTCAAGCCAGGTGTGTTTCCTCCGTGAGCCTGCCACTCCCACCCATGGTCACCCATGGTGACCAGCTCTCCAAGGATATCTCAGTGTCTGTGCTGGGAGGCAACTGGTATTGAATTGGGGGCTGAAGAGAGGCCTCCTTCTGCCAAGATTCCCCACCTACACCATGGCACATCCCATCACTAGGTACATCAGCACTCAGTCCAAGTCTGGGATCTGTAGCCCCTTGATGCTCAGTTCAGTGAGTCCTTTTAAATATCCTATGAAGTATGTATCTTTATTACATCCCCATATTAAGACTTAGAAACATTAACCAAGTAAGCAACCTACCCGGGTCACGTACTTGCTAAACCTACCTCACTGTAGTCTGCCTGGTTCAGAGCTCCTATCTGCCTTCCCAAAGTGAGGAGCAGAGCCTTCCATAAGCACAAGCAATAGGACAGGACTTATTTGGTGATATAAGTGTTGATTTTGATGCCCATGTTCTTGATGAGTGAAAAGGATATAGTAATTATGCCTTCGGGCTGCTAGGCGACATTGTTACAGGATCAGGGATTCAGGGCCCACTTGGCAAAATGACACCCACCCTCTTGCTCCTGGGGACATTGACAAGTAGTACAAATGAGAGCCGGGGAAGGAACAGAGCCCGCTTCTTGGGCTCTTAGAGGGCACCAGGCCTCCTTCCAAGCCTTCCTTGTGTTCCAAACACATCCCCATAATCACCAGAGCTTGACACCAATCCGGAAAGGCTGGCTGAAGAACTCATTGTCTCTCAGCAACTGTAGTGGCTCCTTATTCAATGAAAGAGAGGGGTAAATTCTGAGAGAGAAAGAGAGTAGCAGGCTCCTACTTGCTGGGTCAAGAGGATTGGGGTGGCTCCTGGTTTTCCAACCCCTGACCTCGAGTTCCTTGCACTACCCTGGCCGGAGCTCCCAGAATACAAGGCTTTATGGAGACCAAGGGTTATTGTCCATCATATCCGTCCTTGATCCTGGGAAATGGAGCATATAAATGTGCTTTCTTTATTGATTCACTTCACTGACCAAGAGCGTTCCCCATTACTTGCAAATATAAGTGAGCCTCCTGTCTTCTCAGAGAGGCCCCAAACCTCTGCTCTGAAGAGCCATCCCTCAGAGATGATCCTAAGCAGAAAAATGTCTTCTTTTGTCTTTGCCTTTTTCATTTTGGCTCAATTTCTATCAGGTAATTGTAAAAGGATGGGATGGTGAAGAGTGCAGATCACAAAGCCTAAGGCTCTTCCGCAGACCATCATAAAATTGAGAACATCTCATGGGATCTTCTTGACCCTGCAGTGGCATTTTCTAAGCAAACCACTACCCTCCTCCCGTCTTTTTAAAACTTCTTACTGGTTACTGGGAGGGCTGACCTTCAGAAGGAGAGCAAAGATACGGTCTCTGTGATCTGCTGTCTTTTGACATCAGATGTGTGGAGCTAGAAATGCTGTTTTATACAACATTATTTCCTGCACTGATTTTAATATCCAAAATGTGTTGTTTTGAATTTAGGGTGCCAGGCAGGACTGGAGTATTCTGAGCCACTTCCAGGAGGTAAGTTGAATCCCTTGTGCATAATTTCTACTTTTAGGTCCTCTGGCCTGTCAGCTCCCTCTGACTTCCAGCGACAAGGAGTGATAGAAATGATAGTAAGAAGAGAGTTGCCTGAAATCCCAGATGTCTCTGTGTGTCTTCTCTTACTTGGATTTCATTTCACAGAGAAACCTCTGTTACTGCAATGGAATTTTGGCCACAGGGATTTGGACCTGGTGGCTAGTGTCATTAGCTCATGGTGTTCATAAAAGCAAGATTAGAGGATCACGCTTGTACCAGCCAGTGAGCACTGACTGCTCGGAGAACATCCTCATCTGTCTCCTATAGGCTCTGCTCCCAAACCCAGCAAAATGTGTTCCAAACTATGGTACTAATCTAGGAAGGATCAAATAAAGTGAGATCTCGTCACCATCTCAGAAGAGCTGTGAAGAGTGGAGAGCCCCCGATCTCTGTGCACTCATCTCCTACAGGAAGAAAGCATATTGTAAACAGAACGGAAAGAAATACCCCTGGGTAATTGCCAACAGAATTTAAAAGTGTTTAGACAGAATTGTGGAGTGAGAAAAAAAATTCTGTGATTACTAGTCACTGAGTGCCGACTATGTGCCAGACAGTCTATAAACCTTATGTGGATTATGTCATTTAATCTTCAAATGTCCGTATGACGTGGGTACTATTGTAACTGCCACCTTATAGAAGATGGGGAAGCTGAGACATAGAGGCGACATCCAGTCATTTTGCCTAGGTGACACGATGATAAGTGGTAATCTAGGCTTCGAACTCAGGACGCCAGGGTCACAATGTTTTAATTCTCTGATTCTCAGTCAGGTAGAACAGTGCCCACCAATATCTTTAAGCAGAGGTGGCATACAAAATTCTCAACGAAACTGTAGCACTGAACAATCAGACCACCCACGGCCTGCAAAGACAGGATTCCGTCACAAATAATCACCCGGTCCGTTGCATAGAAACCCTGAATATAAACGCATCCAGAGAGGGCCCTCGGGGTGATGGGTGGGAGAATGCATGTTCTAATTCAGCAGCAAATGGGCATCTAGAGATAATCCCTGGCATGCCAAAGAGTAGGTCAGATTAGAATTACAACATAATTCCTATCCTATATGGTTTCAAGGCTGCATATGCTGATTGAGTGGAGATGCCTCAGAGCCACTGAATTGTACTGTAGGGCTAGACTGTCATGGGGGCTGGGTGGGTGGTAAGCATTGGTTCTTTTTTATAAATGTTATCAGGGAGCTTTGGTGTAAAATGCTGCTAGCGGAAAAGCATCTTCCAGTAGAATGTTATCTTGCATCTGTCCTCACCTCTCATCAAAGCAGGTTGGAATACAAGTCATCAGGGACTTTGTTTCAGGATCAGGACTCTTAACACAACATGTGATGAGTGCATGACATCAAGCAGAAGAGGCAGGGGATGAGGACCTGGGCTTACCAGAGCAAAGACTAACTCTAATGGTGACTTCATAGAAGCAACTGGACAGCCATGGCTGCCCCACTCCCCCAGCAAGCTTCCGCACAATGCAAACAGCAATCAGCATGAACACAAAGAGTGTCCTGGTTAGTGTTCAGAAGTTAGGTGGGCAACTTCAGGAGATCCAGCATCAAGGGTACGGAAAGCATCCAAGGAAGGGACCAACTCTGGGCTCATTACTGAGCAATGATGTGAGAGGGAGGAGCAGATGGTGAGACAGGGAACATAATAAAGGCTGAAATAGTCACTGGGGATGGGCAAATGGGCTGTCAAGGAGCTCAGCGAATGGTTGCAGTAGGAGACCAACCTGTAAGCTTCCCCATAGTTCTGAGGTTCTTGAGAAGAGGGTGGTTAATAGAAAAGAGAATAAGGGGTTACAACATAAATGTTGCCCCTGGAGAACCAGATCAGCAAACAGATTCATGGCTGGCAAAGGCCCTACCTACCTGGTCCATGAAATTTACCCTGGAAAGTTTTTTGTGGTTGGTCTATAAAAAAGCTTCTCTGTAAAGTAACAACAACAAAAGTAACTAATGGAAGACATAGTGTTTGGCAAAATGTTCTCACATGAACTACTCCATTTGACCACCAGAGAAATTTACAGTGTAGACAAGTATTTCTAGAATGTCAACATGACAAATGAGAAAGCGAAGACCAGGCAGTTTACTGAGGACACACCACCGTTACCAGACTCAAACCAGCACTGGCTTTACCTTCTACCTTCTACCTTCTACCTCTACCTCGACCTTTACCTAACTTTACCTCTACCTTCGAGGACCTTTGTAAACCACAAGGTGGCCTTTCCACCTTCAACCTGTAACCTTCACAGAAGTACCAGGGATGTGTCTTTATGGTTCTACTGTACTTTTGACCCATGCAAGGCATGGAGAACAGGGATGGTGCCTATCCCTTGCTTCAACATTAACTCTTGCCCCCCACCTCCATCCTGAAGAAAGCAGAGCTCTTTGAAAAATCAGGGCTGGTTCTTTAAAAACACTCTTTAAAGTCATACAAACTCTCACCTTTTTTTGATGGCTTTTGACCTTCTCTCCACCTCTGGGGAGTCCCTGGAAAGATGTCTCAGCTATTCTTTGTCAGCCTAGGTGAGTTTACTCCTTGTGAGCGGTGCTGGCTGGGCCGGGGAAAATGCAGGAGGATGTGTACCGAGGACGAGAACATTATTGGACAATGCAGGATGAACTTCTTCTGTTGCCGACTGAAGATCAAATGAAGCAGGACAGCACTCTTCTGGCCTTCCAGGGGGGACTTGGTATTCAAGGGAGAACAAGAGAAGTTGTGAGCCTTACCCACGTCGCACTGTGAGTGAGTCTCAGAATCAGTCTCATGTCTCTCTCCCTTTGTTTTGTTTCTTTGTTTATGTTTTAAGATAATCCTTAAAAAAATCAAGATCTGAGTGCGTAGCTAGTAGCCTACTCCGATACAACTATTACATAATGGTAGACTCCCTTATAGCTTTCAAATCTTTCCCCCACACTTCCTTCATATGGCTCAAGATCATCTTATGATTTTATAATCTCCATTTATATTTGAAGAATATTTTCTCCATTTGTATTTGAGAGTCAGAGAAGCTTTCATTTCTTCAAGGTCATAGCCTGGGAGCCAAGAAAAAGGTGTGATCACCCCTATCATGTTCTGTGTACGCATCTATATGTAATAATTTTAACCAAAAAGATAAACAGAAATAGGATCTGCATCTGTGTTAATAGAATTACAATTCTATAGCATACCAGAAATTATCCATATACTATCCAACACACTGTCAGTCATTGATTCTAGTACTTATGGTTTATTTTTTTTAAGCAACTTGTACCTACTCAGTTAATGTCCATGGCACCAACTTTGTACTTCTCTTCTTGCCAGTAAGTGAAAATGTCAGAGATTAATTTAAAATGCTCAACGTGGTCTATGCATGAACAGTTGACTGTATAACTTCTGCCTTATAAAATAAAATTTGTAGCTTCCCACAATAAAGGTCAGAATTATTCATCTTATGAGCAGCTCCTCAAATCTGATCACTCAGTTTTCACATGGGAGGTTGACTGTATTTAGCTTCACATCTGTGTTAGCACGGTCTCATTTCTTGTTTCACGCTCAGACACACTCCGTGTCCTTTCCCTGCTCTGCTCTACATAACTGGCACTACTCTCTGCAAACTACATTCTCCACACCTGCTGGCTTCCAGCCGGCTTCCGTCAGTGTGAGTGTGTGCTGGGAGAATAGACGGGAAGAAGGTAGAGCCCCAGTTTCTATTCCCTACCCTCTGCTCTGGTAGTGGCTCCATCTCCAATAACAAAGTCCCTGCTTCCAGGTATTGGCTTCTCCCTCTGTCCCGTTGCTGCAGGCACAGCCCCTGTAGCCAGTCCTAGCTTCTGGGTCACACCATGGTCTCCTGCTTTCCCCCGAGCCACCAGGCAGTGGGGGCTTCCATTAGGGCTAACCCTGGAGCTGCCCCATTGCTCCCTTTTTGCATGCTCAGCTCTTCCAACACTTTATCACGTCTTCTCCATGTTAAATCATCTCTATCAAACTACCCTGTATGGGAGCTGTTTTCATGCCTAGAGCCTGACTGATTGGGCTTTTCCATTGGCTCTCCTGTCAGCCCGATTTAGATGGGATCAGTTAGCCTCCAAAAGGGATCTGAGTTATCCCCTTTGCCAACCCGAGAGTGTTTCCCTCATTTTCACAGGAGTTAACTCAGAGAAGTGGGCTACGGAACAACAAAAGAATCTACAGGTGAGTGATCACTTGTGGGGGTCGGGAGTGGGGGGGTACTCCTGCTCAGTTCTCCACAGCAAGAGTACTGTTGAGAGTTTACAGAGGACGATGAGACCAAATACTTCCTGCTCATTCTAAACACCCCATTCTGTGATTCCCCAAATTGAAAATGCCCTGGAATCCAACTGATGTCTCCTTGATGGAAGGATTCAAGTGCATGTCTCAGGGTCATGCAGAGGGTGGACCAGTGGTTATGCCCTGATATTCCCTTACTCGTAACCTGGTACAGAATCCCATCGATGATCGCCGACTCACAAATTACCCCTCCACTCTTTCTCTTGCTCCCTCCTCTCTTCTTCAGTTGCTTCTTTCTAGATTTTCGTCTACACCCCTTCTTCCTGAGACCCTCAATCCTCCCTATAAAATAATAAAGTCTAAACTCATACAAATTTCTTATTAATTCAGCACTTTCAGGGTGCAAGTGGCTGCTCATGCCTTCTTCAGATTCACTTTCTGTTTGTTGATTTCCACAGTAACTCATGGAGATCTCTGATATCAGTCCACTGGGTTTTCTGAAGGGAAACTCTTCTACACGGCGGAACGGTCAGAGGGAAATGGTCAGAAAGAAGGGACACAGATACAGCGCGTTTTTCCCTGAAGTATCTCCACTCTAGTCTACGTACTGCTCCTACGGCATGACTTGCCCGCCTTCATTTTGAAACTGTGGCTCTGGTCTGACTACGCTGTGTATTATCCCTTCTTCATTTGGGGTTCTGTTTCAGAACTCCCTCACCATAACTGAAAGGGACCAGCAGAACCTGTAGGGCACGACTGATCCATTTGGGCTGAATTACCAAATGGCACAGGACAAAACCTTGAGTATCATTTTCTCCCACATTCCCCACTGAAGTACCGGACCCCAGAGGCAGGAACAGCAAAGAAGTTGACCAGAGAAGGTGCTCTCAAACACGTAGTCTTGTTCTGTGCCTTGAGAAAATAAGAGAAAGCAAGAGAAGGCAGGGGACAGATTTCTTTGGAGAACGGGTTGGTGTGCTATGATTGGGACCTCACTCTGGCTCTCAAGGGGGACAGGTGAGGAAAATAACCCTTTCACATCACTCCTTATGAAATGGGCTTCATTTCAAGAGGTACTTGGAAAACCAAACACCCTGCCCTGTGGTGCTCACACCTGAAAATATTTGCCGACAAAGAGCTCATGGCTGCAGCCTTCCACAGTGGCCGGATAGAAAGGCCAGCCCTGGAGGCACTGCGCTTACCTTATTAGGCAGAGCAAAAGAGGCATGGCTTCCACAGAGCAAGAGAATGCTACACAAGGTCACTGGGCTGAAGCCATCCTATAGGGAAAATTTCCAAATACTGTGGCCTGCTAAAACAAAGGGACTCAGCAGTAAGTGGTTTTAGAATACAGCCCAGGGAGGTGAGGGGCAGAGGGAGAGTCCTAAGATAGTCCAGAAAGAACAACGACCATTCAGGAAATTGTGCAATGCCGTGGGCCACACAGGAGTCTCAAAAGAACACACCAGTGTCTTCCCCAAAGGGAGATCTACCTTGGAATACTCTTGCACTTGTTTCTGTCACTGTGTCACAAAGTACCACAAAATTAGCTGCTTAAAACACCACACATTCTCTCACACTTCTGTAGGTCCCAAGTCTGGGCATGGTGTAGCTGGACCCAGACTCAGGGTTTCCCCTACCCCGGGACTAGCGGCATGGGGTCATCTGGGACTTTGATCTAATCTGAGGCAAGAGATCCCCTTGCACCCCCACCCCCACCCCCATCCCTGGGGCTGTCAGGAAAATTCTGTCACTTGCCATTGTAGGCCTATGGTGGGCGGCTGTCTCCCTGCAGGCTGGGAGCTGGGGGCTGTCCTGAGCTCGCAGAGGCTGCCCTGCGTTCCCTGCCCTGTGGCTCTTTCCATAAACAGGCAGCTTTCTCCTTCAAGGCCAGCCAGAATGTCTCTTGTACTTCAAAACTCCAACTTCTTCATAACAGCAGAAAAGAAAGGGGAGAAAAACCAAGCTAACCAAGTTACTTGAAAAACCAAGTAACATTTTGTTCACCATTGGAATGGAGTTAGTATTAATCCAAACTAGATTGTTTAAAACTGATTGCAACACTCCAAGTCATTTATAATAGAACTCAAACATACATAGCACCATAAATGACGAAGGAATTCAAATGGTTCCTCAAAAAAAATCTACATAACACAAAAGAAGACAGTAAGGCAGGAGTGGGAGGGAAAGAAATAACATTTAGAAAACAAATAGCAGGGGGCAGCTAGGTGGCTTAGTTGGTTCAGCATCTGACTCTTGATTTCAGCTCAGGTCATGATCTCAGGGTCATGAGATCGAGCCCTGCGTCGGTCTCCACGCTTGATGTGGAGCTTGCTTGGGATTCTCTCTCTCCTTCTCTGTCTCCCCACCCCAAGCTCTCTCTTTCTAAATAAATAAATAAATAAGAAAACAAATAGAAAATGGCAGATATAAATCCGATCTCATCAATCACGGCATTAAACGCAAGTGGATTTAACACTCTAGTTAGAGCCTCGCAGACTGGAGTTTTTTGTTGTTTTTTATTTTAAAGATCCAACAATATGCTGTGTGCCAGAGACATACTTTAGATTCAAGGAAATGAAGAGGTCAGAAGTAGAAGAATGAGAGAACACAGAGCTAGGGACAAGAGAATATTGTACAGTGATAGGCGCATCAACCCCTCAAGGAGACATGACCATGATAAGTGTGTATAAACCTCACCAGAACCACAAAATAATGAAAAGAGAAACCTGACACATGGAAGGGAGAAATCGATAATTCCACAAAAATATAAATGTCTTATGGCCTAGCATGTGATCTGTTTGGATGAATGTATCGTAAGTACTTGAAAAAAATGTGTATGTGTAGTTTGTTGTTGCTTTATGCTATGTTGACTGTAGATATCAAGTCAGTTAACGTGGTGATAGGGTTGTTTAAGTCAAACGTGTTTACTACTTTTGGTTCTACCCTTTGCTGGGAAGAGTGAAATCAAAGTCTTCTACTTTGAGTATAACCTGTTTCCTCCTTTGATTCAATCAGTTAATGTGTAAACATGTTTCTCAGCATTTCTATTTGATAATATTCTTTTTTTTTATCTGAAATGAATATTGCCACTCCAGCCTCCTTACTCTTGATATTTTCATAGTTTATGTTTTTCCATTCCTTTTACTTTCTGTGCCTCTTTATATTTACAGCGCTTTCCTTATAATTTGTGGTCTGATTTTACTTGGCCAATTTATTTCCTAGCTTTGACGATTCACAATTATGGGCAATGTTCCCCTTGGAGTAGGCTGGGTAATGGGTTCACAAGACCTCTCTGTTCCATTTTTGCAACTTATTATGTGTCTATAATTACTTCAAAAGAAAAAACAATGTTTGGAGAGTTAGTTCCTTTATAGATAACACGTAGTTTTGTATTCCTGTTTAATTTATCCGATTATCTCTACCTTTTAAGGAGAATGTTCAGTCCGTTGATATTTTTACATAAATAATGATAGATTAGTTAGATGTCGGTCTATCAATTTACTATTTCTGGTGCGTTTGTTCTCCTTGAGTTTTTCCTTTGTTCTCTCTCTCTTGTCTTCTTCAGGTTATTGGGATATTTGTGTCAAAACTACCATTATAATGTGTTTATTATGATTAGTGCCTTCACTGGGGATAACAGTAGACATCCTTAACTTTTTAATATCTAATTAGAGTTGATATTAATCTACCTTATTTAAAATTTGGAAGCCTTGTAATTGGATAGGTAGATGTATTTTCTCCCCATTCTCATTATAGTCTGTTTTACTGTATTTTCTGTATGTATCACAACCACATACATTATAACCCACAAGGCAATGTTATGGTTTTTGCATGAAGACGTCACATACATTTCAAATACATTAAAAGACAAGGTACTTTTTAAATACTCTGATATTTATCATTTCTGATGTGTTTCATTCTTCTTGAAAATCAAATTTCCTTTCGGCATTTCCCTTTTTTGTTTTTTACAGAATTTCCTTTTACAGTATTCCTGTAGGGAATCTCTGCTAGAGAAAAAATTCTTTTCGTTTTCTTTGCCCTGAAAAAATGTTTAGTCTATCTTCCCTTTTTCTTCTTTTATTATGTTCACCCAGCCTATATGTACTAATACATCATTAGTTTTTGATGGAGTGTTCCCTGATTCACTAGTTGCACATTAACACCCAGTACACATGTCACCACACCTGCCCTCCTTAATGCCCATCACCCCGTTACCCTTTTTTATTTTTTTATTTTTATTTTTTTTAATTTTAAATTTTTTTAAAAGATTCTATTCATTTGACAGAGAGAGGGGGAGAAATCACAAGTAGGCAGAGAGGCAGGCAGAGAGAGAGGAAGGGAAGCAGGCTCCCTGCTGAGCAGAGAGCCCGATGCGGGGCTCGATCCCAGGACCCTGAGATCATGACCTGAGCAGAAGGCAGAGGTTTAAGCCGCCGAGCCACCCAGGTGCCACAAGGGTGATTCACCCCCTGTTACCCTTTTTTAAAGGACTTTTTCCTGCAGATGGCGTTTGGAGCCCACAGTTGTTGTGCCTGTTTTCCTTCTGCGCTGCAAGGAAAAAATTAAAACAAGTCATGACCTCTTTTGTTTCTGAGCGGAAGCCAATGGTAACTCAATCATTGTTTCCCCGAACTGAAAGTGTTATTCTTCTCTGGATGCTTTCACGATTTTCTCCCTTTTCTGGGTTTCAGAAGTTTGACCATAATGTGCCTAAGCATGGCATTTATATCCTTTGCAATTTGCAAACTTCCTGGTTTGGTCAATTTGTCTTTCACCAAATTTGGGAGTTTTCAGCCTTTATTTCCTTGAACTACATTTACCCCATTATGTTTCTCTCCTTATTCTGAGACTTCAGTTACCTGTCTTTGATATTATCCCTCAGCCCCTCAAAGGCCTGTGTTTCTCAATCTTTTTTCTCTCTGATCTACAGATCTCATAATTTTTATTGATTCAGTGACTCATGATCCTGTCACATTTTCTATGTTATCAAATCTATTCAGTTAATTTTTTTCAGATATTGTATTTTTTAGTATCAAAGTATCTTTATATTTTCCGTTCTTTAATGAGATCTCGCATGTTTAAAATTGGTTAAACTAGGTATGTTAAAGTCCTTGCCTGATTACTTCAACATCATTGATGTCCAGGCCACTCTGAATGTTGAAGAAGAAATGTGATGTGGCTGCATCTTCAGAAGAATGTTGATGTTGTAAAAGTTGTTTTTTTTTTTTTAAAGATTTTAGGGGCGCCTGGGTGGCTCAGTCATTAAGCGTCTGCCTTCGGCTCAGATCACGATCTCAGGGTCCTGGGATGGAGCCCCGCAT
Organism: Meles meles; assembly: GCF_922984935.1. Classification (NCBI taxonomy): domain Eukaryota; kingdom Metazoa; phylum Chordata; class Mammalia; order Carnivora; family Mustelidae; genus Meles; species Meles meles. The sequence continues at coordinate 203,683,069 of NC_060067.1, read as the reverse complement.
CCAGCTCCCTGCTCAGCGGGAAACCTGCTTCTCCCTCTGCCACTCTCTCTGCAGTGTTCCCTCTCTTCGCTGTGCTTCTCTCTGTCAAATAAATAAATAAAATCTCTCTTTTTTTTAAATCTTTTTAAAAAGATTTTTTAAAAAGAGATTTTATTCCTTGCCAATTTGGATACCTTTTATTTCTCTTTGTTGTCTGATTGCCGTTGCTAGAACTTCTAATACTATGTTGAACAAGAGTGGTGAGAGTGGGCATCCTTGTCGTGTTCCTGATCTCAACGGGAAGGCTGCAAGCTTTTTCCCATTGAAGATGATATTTGCTGTGGGTCTTTCATAGATAGATTTTATGAAGTTCAGGAATGTTCCCTCTATTCCTATACTTTGAAGCGTTTTCATCAGGAACGGATGCTGGATTTTGTCAAATGCTTTTTCTGCATCAGTTGAGAGGACCATGTGGTTCTTCTCTCTTCTCTTACTGATTTGTTCTATCACATTGATTGATTTGCGAATGTTGAACCAACCTTGCAACCCAGGGATGAATCCCACCTGGTCATGGTGGATAATCTTTTGAATGTGCTGCTGGATCCTGTTTGCTAGGATCTTGTTGAGAATCTTTGCATCCATATTCGTCAGTGATATTGGTCTGAAATTCTCCTTTTTGGTAGGGTCTTTGCCTGGTTTGGGGATCAGGGTAATGCTGGCTTCATAAAAAGAGTCTGGAAGTTTTCCTTCTGCTTCAATTTTTTGGAACAGCTTCAGGAGAATTGGTGTTATTTCTTCTTTGAAAGTTTGGTAGAATTCCCCAGGGAATCCGTCAGGTCCTGGGCTCTTGTTTTTTGGGAGGTTTTTGATCACTGCTTCAATCTCATTACTAGATATCGGTCTATTCAGGTTGTCAATTTCTTCCTGGTTCAATTTTGGGAGTTTGTAGCTTTCCAGGAATGCATCCATTTCATCTAGGTTGCTTAGCTTATTGGCATATAACTGTTGGTAATAATTTCTGATGATTGTTTCCATTTCCTTGGTGTTAGTTGTGATCTCTCCCTTTTCATTCATAATTTTATTAATTTGGACTTTCTCTCTTTTCTTTTGGATTAGTGTGGCCAATGGTTTATCGATCTTATTGATTCTTTCAAAAAACCAGCTTCTAGTTTCATTGATACGTTCTACTGTATCTCTCGTTTCTACCTCATTGATCTCTGCTCTAATCTTGATTATTTCCCTTCTTGCATGTGGAGTTGGTTTGATTTGTTGTTGATTCTCCAGTTCTTTAAGGTGTAGAGACAGCTGGTGTATTCTGGATTTTTCAATGTTTTTGAGGGAGGCTTGGATGGCTATGTATTTCCCCCTTAGAACCGCCTTTGCTGTATCCCATAGGTTTTGGACCGAGGTATCTTCATTCTCATTGGTTTCCATGAATTGTTTAAGTTCATCTTTGATCTCCTGGTTGATCCAAGCATTCTTAAGCAAGGTGGTCTTTAGCTTCCAGGTGTTTGAGTTCCTTCTGAACTTTTCCTTGTGATTGAGCTCCAGTTTCAAAGCATTGTGATCGGAGAATATGCAGGGAATAATGTCAGTCTTTTGGTATCGGTTGAGTCCTGCTTTGTGACCCAGTATGTGGTCTATTCTGGAGAAGGTTCCATGTGCACTTGAGAAGAATGAGTATTCTGTTGTTTTAGGGTGGAATGTTCTGTATATGTCTATGAGGTCCATCTGGTCCAATGTTTCATTCAATGCTCTTATTTCTTTATTAATTTTCTGCTTCGATGATCTGTCTATTTCTGAGAGAGGCGTATTAAGATCTCCTACTATTATTGTATTCATATCAATATGGCTCTTTATCTTGATTAATAGTTTTCTTACGTAATTGGGTGCTCCCATATTGGGGGCATAGATATTCACAATTGTTAGATCGTCTTGGCGGATAGTCCCTTTAAGAATTATGTAGTGTCCTTCTGTATCTCTGACTACAGTCTTTAGTTTAAAATCTAATTTATCTGATATGAGAATTGCTACTCCGGCCTTCTTTTGAGGCCCATTGGCATGAAAGATGCTTCTCCATCCCTTCACTTTCAGTCTGGGTGTATCCTTAGGTTCAAAATGGGTCTCTTGTAGACAACATATGGATGGGTCCTGTCGTTTTATCCAATCTGCAACCCTGTGTCGTTTTATGGGCACATTTAGGCCATTCACATTGAGAGTGATTATTGAGAGATAGGTTTTTATTGACATCGTGTTGCCTTTGAAGTCTTTCTGTCTATAGATTGTTTCTATATTTCTGTTCAATGATATTCTTAGGATTTTTTCTCTTTTATAGGACCCCCCTTAATATTTCCTGCAGTGTCGGCTTGGTGGTTGCATAGTCTTTTAAGCCTTGCCGGTCTTGGAAACTCTTTATCTCTCCATCCATTTTAAATGTCAGTCTTGCTGGATAGAGTATTCTTGGTTGCATGTTCTTCTCATTTAGTACTCTGAATATATTTTGCCAGCCCTTCCTGGCTTTCCAGGTCTCTGTGGAAAGGTCTGACGTTATTCTAATGGGCTTTCCTCTGTATGTAAGAAGCTTCTTTGTCCTAGCTGCTTTTAAGAGGGTCTCTCTTGAAACATAATTCCCCATTTTAACTATAAGGTGCCGTGAGGACTTTTGAGAATCTAAAATCTTGGGAGGAGATCTTTCTGCCTCTAGTACATGAACATTGTTTCCATTCGTGAGATTGGGAAAATTTTCATAGACAACTTCTTCCACTATATCTTCTAGACTTCTTTCTTTTTCTTCCCCTTCAGGGATTCCAATAATTCTGACGTTGGAACGTTTCATGGCATCGTTTATTTCCCTGATTCTGTTTTCGTGGCTTCTGAGCTGTTTGTTCCAGGCTTCCTCCTGATCCTTTCTCTCTATCTGTTTGTCCTCCAGATCACTAATTCTATCTTCTGTCTCAGTTACCCTAGAAGTCAAACTCTCTCTCTTCAGACTCTCTCTCTTCGCAGATGACATGATTCTTTATATGGAAAACCCCAAAGACTCCACCCCCAAACTACTAGAACTCATACAGCAATTCAGTAACGTGGCAGGATACAAAGTCAATGTACAGAAATCAGTGGCTTTCTTATACACTAACAATGAGAATACAGAAAGGGAAATTAGAGAATCGATTCCATTTACTATAGCACCAAAAACCATAAGATACCTGGGCATAAACCTAACCAAAGAAGTAAAGGACCTGTACTCGAGGAACTACAGAACACTCATGAAAGAAATTAAAGAAGACACAAAAAGATGGAAGACTGTTCCATGCTCTTGGATTGGAAGAATAAACATTGTTAAAATGTCTATACTGCCTAGAGCAATCTATACTTTTAATGCCATTCCGATCAAAATTCCACCGATATTTTTCAAAGAGCTGGAGCAAATAATCCTAAAATTTGTATGGAGTCAGAAGAGACCCCGAATTGCTAAGGAAATGTTGAAAAACAAAAACAAAACTGGCGGCATCACGTTACCCGATTTCAAGCTTTACTACAAAGCTGTGATCACCAAGACAGCGTGGTACTGGCATAAAAACAGACACATAGACCAGTGGAACAGAGTGGAGAGCCCAGATATGGACCCTCAACTCTATGGTCAAATAATCTTCGACAAAACAGGAAAAAATATTCAATGGAAAAAAGACAGTCTCTTCAATAAATGGTGCTGGGAAAACTGGACAGCGATATGTAGAAGAATGAAACTCGACCATTCTCTTACACCATTCACAAAGATAAACTCGAAATGGATAAAAGACCTCAACGTGAGACAGGAATCCATCAGAATCCTAGAGGAGAACATAGGCAGTAACCTCTTCGATATCAGCCACAGCAACTTCTTTCAAGATAAGTCTCCAAAGGCCAAGGAAACAAAAGCAAAAATGAACTTTTGGGACTTCATCAAGATCAAAAGCTTCTGCACAGCAAAGGAAACAGTCAACAAAACAAAGAGGCAACCCACGGAATGGGAGAAGATATTTGTAAATGACAGTACAGACAAAAGGTTGATATCCAGGATCTACAAAGAACTTCTCAAACTCAACACACACAAAACAGATAATCATATCAAAAAATGGGCAGAAGATATGAACAGACACTTCTCCAACGAAGACATACAAATGGCTATCAGACACATGAAAAAATGTTCATCATCACTAGCCATCAGGGAGATTCAAATTAAAACAACATTGAGATACCACCTAACACCAGTTAGAATGGCCAAAATTAGCAAGACAGGAAACAACGTGTGTTGGAGAGGATGTGGAGAAAGGGGAACCCTCTTCCACTGTTGGTGGGAATGCAAGTTAGTGCAGCCACTTTGGAGAACAGTGTGGAGATTCCTGAAGAAATTAAAAATAGAGCTTCCCTATGACCCTGCAATTGCACTGCTGGGTATTTACCCCAAAGATACAGATGTAGTGAAAAGAAGGGCCATCTGTACCCCAATGTTTATTGCAGCAATGGCTACGGTCGCCAAACTGTGGAAAGAACCAAGATGCCCTTCAACGGATTAATGGATAAGGAAGATGTGGTCCATATACACAATGGAGTATTATGCCTCCATCAGAAAGGACGAGTACCCAACTTTTGTAGCAACATGGACGGGACTGGAAGAAATTATGCTGAGCGAAATAAGTCAAGCAGAGAGAGTCAAGTATCATATGGTCTCACTTATTTGTGGAGCATAACAAATAACATGGAGGACATGGGGAGATGGAGAGGAGAGGGAGTTGAGGGAAACTGGAAGGGGAGATGAACCATGAGAGACTATGGACTCTGAAAAACAACCAGAGGGTTATGAAGGGGCGGCGGGAGGGGGTGGGGTGGGGTGGGAGGTTGAGGAACCAGGTGGTGGGTAATAGGGAGGGCACGTACTGCATGGAGCACTGGGTGTGATGCCAAAACAATGAACACTGTTATGCTGTAAATAAGCAAATAAAAATAAATAAATTAAGTAAAAAAAAAAACAAAACAAAAATAAAATAAAAAAAATAATAAAAAAAATAAAGAGATTTTATTTATTTGTTTGAAAGAGAGGGAAAAGGAGAGAGAGAGAACAAGCAGGGGGAAGGGGCCGAGGGAGTCAGAGAAACAGACTCCCTGCTGAACAGGGAGCCCCATGTGAGACTTGATCCCAGGGCGCCAGGATCATGACCTGAGCTGAAGGCAGATGTTTAACTGACTGAGCCACCCAGGCACCCTGATGTTTTTGTTTTAACAGGAAAGTGACTTTATTAAACTCAATTTGCAAATATTACATTGCCTGTAGGGTAGCAGTTCAAATCTCAGCAGTGTTTGTGTGTTTGTCATTTTGTTTTACCTTAACTAGATGCAAGCATGGCTCAAGGGTTAGCTAAAGTCATGGGCAGAGTTTACACGTAGAACCTAAGGTCCTTTCTCTGGGTCTTCATTTTCAACAGGTGCAGCCTCCCTTGGCTCTGACCTTGTATTCTTAGATTAGAAAGAGGATAGCTATTTTTGTTTGTTTGTTTTGAGTTAAGGTTTCCATGCCACATTGCAACCAGAGAGAACATACTCTGTGCTGTTTCATTTTTCCAAGTTTTGACTTTTTTCTAAAATATTCTTGTGGGGCGCCTGAGTGGCTCAGTGGGTTAAACCTCTGCTTTCGGCTCAGGTCATGATCTCAGGGTCCTGGGATCAAGCCCCACATCGGGCTCTCTGCTCGGCAGGGAAACGTCTTCCCCCTCATTCTCTGCCTGCCGCTCTGCCTACTTGTGATCTCTGTCAAATAAATAAAATCTTTGAAAAATAAAATAAAATAAAATTCTCGTATTTGTTTCAGCTTACATATTCTTCAGGTAATTTCTTCCCCCAAAGTTTTACTCGTTACCAGTGGGAGGGTCTACCTGTTAGGAGCTCGCTTTGCTTTATTTGAAATGCAACTCCTTGTTTGAGTTTTACTCTTTCAAATAACCCCCCTACTTAAAATCTTTCAATAACTTCCCTTTGATTTTAGAATAAAATTCAAATTTCTTAGTAACATAAATAAACATAAATAGTTCCCCAACCCATATTTGGATGAAAGCTATTCCCCTAACATATGAGATATGGTCATTTTTAGTCATAATGCCATTATCCTTAATATTAATATCTTACAAATATAAAAACCTTGAGCATTTAATAACAATTTCCGTGTCAATTGTTTCATGAGTTCCTCTAACTAGACAATTATCAATAAGTCAAAGAACCCGTGTATTTTGAACATCTACTACTGCAAAGCAGTGGCACAAGGAATGAATAGAAGAAAAGGATGAAGGAGAGTCATTTTCTTCTGTGGATCTTGTTTGTAGTCACATTGGATAGGTTAAAAAAATTTTCATATACTATAATTTTTGAAAAGCCATTATACCAGACACCCATTAACAACTGCCAAGTGAGTCTTATAAGAGACCAGGCTGCATGTGTCATTTTAGAGAAGAAGAAGAGGAATGGGGGTTATAGACCTTCTGGAAGTGGGCTTCAGGGAAAAACAGACATGGAGGCAGAGACATAGAATAGAGGAATACAATCAGGAGAACAAGTTGTCTGCCCTACTCCCCCATAAACATCATTGGTATAATATCTGATACAGCAGCCCACACATTACTCAGTGGAGCACGAACAATAGTTTTTTCTTAATGAACACTAAACCCCAAGTTGACTTCCAGCCCTTTCAGAGCCGTAGAACTTGTTTTAATCAACATCCCTTGATAAAAGCGCTGGATTCCAGCAACTGTACCCTCTCTCCACTGATGTCTGGAGCCATGAGAATCTTTTCCTTAATTTCTGCTGCTCTCATTCTCCTTGTACACATTTTCTCAGGTAAGAGGGAAATCCTAATAGATGTAAGGATGACAATTTGTATTTTGAGAAGAAAGCTCAGGTTTTAGAAAAGTGCATGGCTCATCCCTATGTTCTAAAATGGTCCCAGGACAGGGCAGTTACTGGAAATTTTTTCTTGAGCTGAGACCCAAAACAATGGGACCACACGGAGCCAGACTAGCTCCACCCAGAAGAGTATCTGGTCAATTTCCCTAAATGTTCTACCCGGGGTTTAGGCTTCTCTTTACATTTAGATCTCTTTCCTTCTGTATTCTTCAACACAGCTTCAGCATATGCCAAAGTGATTGCTCTAAAATGAGAGAACATTCCAGAAACAAATTCCAAACACACTTGTTAATTTAGAGAATTATAGCTTTTGTAGCCTGAATGAGACTAAACTCATGATAAGAGGTTCTTGGTCTATTTTTGTATGTCTTACTTGTTGGTCCAAATCTCCTAATCTTTGATTATTCAGAATTTCTTTCTAGTTCTCCCATACTTATGGAAAATTTTATCATTTAAACTAACGACTTGGTTAGTTTGCTTTTAGATCTTTGAGAGCTTTGAAATGGTCTCTTTTTGCTCAGTACAGCCAAGACTTTATCTCTAAGAAAAATTTTTTAAAAGATTTATTTATTTATTTTAGAGAGAAAGAGTTGGGGGAGGGGCAGAAGGAAAGAGAAAGAGAATCCCAAGCAGACTCCCCAATGAGCACAGAGCCCAATGTGGGGCTTCATCCTGTGAAACCTGAGATCATTACCTGAACCAAAATCTAGAGTCAGATACAAATCAAGACATCCAGGTGTCCCCCTAAGAAACTTTTATATTCATCCCATCTCAACTATGCTTTGTTCTTTCTGTTATGAAGCCATTTCTAATGGGGGTTCCCCATGTATCATGGAGCACTTTACTTCTTCATGGTTCCTGGATTTATACACTTATTTCTGTACAGGCTTAGTAGGCCTACCAAGCCAATAGATATGAAACGTGTACCTACCACTTAATGAGAAATTGTTTGGGCGTGATAGCAAAAGTAGGTAAAGTGAAGGTCAAAAGTATAATCAGAGCATGGTCTTCACCCTTAATTTGCTTGAAGTTTATGATTTTATTATTTCTGTATTGGTAAAAAAAAAAATAGGTTGCCAGAATAGCAAATAGGTATTTGATACATTTCAAATGTGTATATAAGTGAATGGAAGAGATGGGAAGATGCACAGAACAGTTCCCATAAACACCATAAAAGATGCAGACTATAAAGAGAAGCTATGGAGATAGAAGCTTGGTTCCAGTTGTGGGATCAGGCAGGGCTTTCTGAGAGGTGGCATTCATATTGCACTTTTGAAAGCAGACATAAAACATGTCCTTGTGTTTCAAAGACTCATTTATCAAATCAGTTTCTTAGCTTCTGCCCCAGTCTCTTTTCTCGGAGGTCAGACAATGGATTCCGGTGGAGAAACACATTTTAAGCCGTCCTCTCCATCCCCATTCATCAGGTCTCTGATTCACTAAGGACTCCTGTTCCCAAACTCACCAGGCACATTTGAATCCTAACAATAAGCACAGTGTGGCCTCGGATTAGGACCACCACGATCACAACAAACACAGAGAATCTCAGAGCTGGAACTGAGTTTAATGATCAATACAGGAGGTAATGAGCACTGACTATTGTGCCAAAGCACGAGAGGCTGGATCGCAGTCGCCATCCTTTTAGGTTCCATTAACTCTTGTGCTTCAATTTCCTTTCTATAAATGGTAATAATAATAGGATCATTTGAAAGATGAAAACACTTGTTGCATTAACTAGAGTAAAGGCAAACTTATTTTTTTAATTTTTTTTAAGATTTTATTTATTTATTTGATAGACAGAGATCACAAGTAGGCAGAGAGACAGGCAGAGAGAGAGAGGTGGGGGGGTGAAGCAGGCTTTCTCCTGAGCAGAGAGCCTGATGCAGGCCTCGATCCCAGGACCCTGGGATATGACCTGAGCTGAAGGCAGAGGCTTAATCCACTGAGCCACCCAGGTGCCCCAAGGCAAACTTATTTTAACAAAGACACTTAAAAAGAGAGTACATGAAAAAAATAATTTATTTTTCTCTTATGGAAAAGTCCAAAGACAAGTAAGTTGACTATTGTGGGTAGAAAGAAGGTCCTTCTCCATCAAGTCATGTGAAACTAGGGAGGAAAGTTAATTTTGCAGCCTAAACATGTGACTGTTTTATCTGATTCTAAAGATGCTCTAACAGAGAGGGCTGAAAAGTAAAGAAAGGGCATGATTAAAAAGATTGCATAGAAGTAGCGACATCATTCCATTCCTGTTCCATTCGTCCAAACTTATCCACGGGGCCATGCAGAGACAGCGGACCAGGGACTGACACATTTTGCTGAGTCTCCATGTGTTATCCATTATCTGAAAAGAAAATTACTGATTGGGGAATTTTTAACAATCCCTCTGTTTACGTAAACTGCTTAAACAAAGCCAGGCACATCCTCTGTGCCCTGAGAAATTTCACTGTTACTATTGTTTGCCTGTCATTGTTTTTTATCCCCATTCTCATTCTTGTTATCTGCCCCAATATTTAAACACCTTATAGGTATTCCACATCAATTGATTGCTCAGTTGCCTGATGAAGTTCAGTGACCTGTTACAATATCCCAAGTTCAACTTTGGACTATTAAAAAATTCCCCTTACTTTGAGCAGAAATCTAAGGTTATGTGATTCCTTTCCATTGGTCTGAGTCCTAACTGGGGCATGAACAAGGTCAGTGTCTCTTCAGCACGGCAGTACCTCAGGTATATGACAACCATACGTATTCTTCTCCCCCACCCCAAAGTTGTACTTTCCGAGAATAATTTCCTTTTGAGAGTAATAATTTCCTTTTGAGAACTGATTCCCATTTTTTTTCTATTATTTGTCCCGAGAACACATATCGCCAAAACTTTTTTCAATCATTCTTCTCAAAATATTTTTGATCTCTTCAGCTTAGTCCTTGTTCTGAAGGAAAACCTGTTGCCTATCCCACTGATATGTTTACAAAGTGGACCAGGACCACGTTTCCTTTAGCTTCGCACTTAAAATTGTGAAACTCAACAACCACACAGCAGTGCACGTAGGCTACCATTGACCTGCCTACCGTGTCAACAGTATTGTCCTTACCTTTTGTTATGTATCTGAGACTCATTAATTTGGAGATGTGAAAAAGTCACAAATTGGAAAGGACTGTTTATTGGGATTAGAAGGTATACTGCCTCCCTCCCAGGAAGACGTTCTCTACTTCTCGATATTCTAGATATGACTGTGGTAGAAGAAACTGAATACCAAGTAAGGACACTGCATCAGTTGTGCAGAGAATCTGAGCTCCCATTCAGGTGGCAGGTGCTTTTTCTGATCTCTAGGTGTGTACTCTGTGTCTGCAGGAGACTGGGTAATGAGGAGCTATGAATTTGACCTGGGTGATATTGTGTTGCTTTCTGGTCACCTGTGATTGGGTAACTGAAGCCCTGCTTTCTTCACTTAGCCCACGGAGGAATATACAGACATATACAGTGTAAGAAAAGGGATGGGCGCTGTGAAGTCGAGTGTCTCTCCTTCGAAGTTAAGATTGGGGGCTGTCGAGCTGAATTGACACCATTTTGCTGCAAGAAAAAGGGGAACAAATAAAAGCCAAGCAGGAGCTACAAAAAGCAAGCGGCAGAGGTCCTCTGGCTGTGAGCTCCATGCAGCAAACCTGTCTGGATTTTCTCTCTTGAGAGAAATGGAAAAATCCAGCTTCATTTGAATGAAGCTGTCAGTCCAGCTTCTGACGCTGCAGAGAAATGTCTTCTCTAATCCAGGAGATCCCCAAGGAAACAAACTGTGTGGGGTTTACCTTGGACATCCCCACTTGCTGGCATAGTGAGTGAGCAAATGAACAGAAAAAACAGGTACAGTGGAAAGGTGGGAGTGTGCTTGAGAGAAGTTCTAAAGTCCTGGCTTCAGACAGAAGTGTGACCCTGGGCCTTTGTTGTTCAGACTCTGGTGTCTCAATAAAAGGATATTCAACCACATAGTAAATGGCCCATATGCTGGACACGAATCGTTGCTGCCTTAGCCGTACTCTCAGCATGGACTTCTCCAGCTCCTTCACAGACAATTAGAATGGCCCCCACTCCCTGTCCAATCCCGGACATCAAGTGCCACAAAGAAACTGGCCCTTGTCAAAGTTGAAGGTGGCCCAAGATTGAGAGCATCTTCATTCAGGCCACTTGCAATGAGAATGTGTCATTCAGGGACTATTCGAGCACAAGGTCCCTAGAGATAAGTCTAACTCCACACCCTCATTACAGAGAGGGAGATATAGGCCCAAGAAGATCCCACTGTTGCCGGCTTAGTTGTAGCCATATTCAGACTTCTGGTTTTTGGGTCTTATGTTGTTAGCAAATCCACAGAGTGCTGTGCTGGCCAAGGGCAGAAGTCTGAAGATGGAACACTTCTTAGCAGCTCCAGTAAACAGCTGGTTGGAGGAAGAAGTGGAAACCAGCTGCAGAAAAATTGCATACTTTCCAAAATCCCTCCTGTGACCTTGCAATCCTTGCTTTTCAGGGCTGATGATAAGGACACACAGGTTTGCCTCTGCCCTGACATGCCAGAATTCAGAGGCCAGGTTTGAGGTAGAGCAAGATATATTTCACAGGCCATTTTCATCTTCGATTTACAGCAGACCCTTCCAGAACAGAAGAAACACAGCCCCTTCGGTCTGCTCTGGAGAATTTCATTACCTATTCAATTAAGCCCACTTCCTCTAGAGATGTAAATAAGAGAGAACAAAATAAAACACAATTTTCCTAGGATAAGACAATTTGTAAAAGCCTGTAAAATAAGAAATAAAAATGTGTTTCAAAAAAAATGTTCTGGTGCTATTATATATCTTTATGGTTAATGGACTCAATTTTTTATTCTGAAAACCATATAGGAGTGAAGCGAGCAGATGATGCTCGCTGTTGCAAGGGTTTCAGGTCTTTCCCAAGAAGTTTCTCAAGAAGTTTCTTACCCACAGTCTCAGATAAAATAACTGCTTTTGAGAATCTAAATGTACGTAGGTCTCTCCCCCTGTTTTCCCTCCCTTTATTCTTCCCTTCTTTTTTTGCCAAATGAGCTGTGGTATGTATAATGTATCTCTCTTTGCTTCTCAACTTAAAGAAACATCACCCTTTGACACCTTTTTGATGCTGGAATTTCTCTTTACGAGGAGACCAGTGACCTCTTAGGCATGTCTTGCTCACCGTTCCTTCTTTCTAAATACCCACTGTAATTTCTGTTGACCTACATGGGTCCTGTCTGATAAAAATCCTACACTGTATTTCCAACTTTAACTTCTTGCTAAAGTTTCGTAAGGCATTGGTCTTCTAACTGGACTTCTGATAGGCACCTAAAAGTGACTTGTGTTTCTTGCAATTTATTCCTTTCTTTCCAAAACTGAGCTTCATTTACTATTCTAGACCTTAGTAAATATTGCTCCCAGTGACTCAGACACTCGAGTTAATAATGGCTTGCTCAGTCTTACTCTCCCTCACAAATCACACAATTCCCTCATTGCATAAATCTACATAGATTACTCACTGGTATGTGCAAATTGTGCTATAACTTTTCTTCCCTTCTTTTTCCTCACTAACATTGTTCTCATTTACCTAGAATTGGGGGTTGGGCTTTGTTCCACATTTCATATCCACGCGCACACACACACCATGTGTGTTGTTCAACCCTAAAAACGAAGCAGAAGTGTCACACTCAGATTTACAGATGTTCTTAGAACATTAAAATTAGAAGTGGGCTTAAAAATAGTATAAGTCGGGGCCCCTGGGTGGCTCAGTTGGTTAAGCATCTGCCTTCGGCTCAGGTCATGATCTCAGGGTCCTGGGATGAAACTCCGCATCGGGCTCTCTGCTCAGTGGGGAGTCTGCTTCTCCCTCTGCCCCTTACTCCACTCTCAAATAAATAAGATCTTAAAAAAATAATATAAGTCAATGTTTCCAAAACCAAATTGATTCTAGTCACCTAGAATATTTTTGAAAATCAGAGGTCTGTCTCCTACTCTAACACTTTCATACTGGGAACGCTTCATTAAGAATCTGAATTTTTAAAACCACGTTTCCAACCTAATCTCCTCCATAGTGCTGTTTGTCAGCTACAGATCACTGACCAGAGCATCTGAGATTCAAATGTGACCAGGTTCTGTGTCCCAGACTTCCATCTAGAAGCCAGGATGGAGTTTCAGGACTCAAATCCAGAAGTCCTGCCTTTAGGCTCAGTGGTATTTCACTGTCCTGCAATTTTTGAAAAGAAGATATTGAGGGGAACTGAACAAATGGCTCACCTCCTTGCTCAACTCAAGGAGCAGAAGCTCAGACTTTAAAGACTGATTGATTGGGGCGCCTGGGTGGCTCAGGGGGTTGAGCCGCTGCCTTTGGCTCGGGTCATGATCTCGGGGTCCTGGGATTGAGTCCCACATCGGGCTCTGCTCGGCGGGGAGCCTGCTTCCCTCTCTCTCTCTCTGCCTGCCTCTCTGCCTACTTATGATCTCTCTCTCTCACTGTCAAATAAATAAATAAAATCTTAAAAAAAAACACTGATTGATTGATTTAGGAGAGAGAGCACGAGAGAGAGAGCATGTATGAGTTGGGAGGAGGGACAGAGAGAGAAGGAAAAGCGGACCCCCTGATGAGCAGTGAGCCTGACAGGGGACTCCATCCCAGGACCCCAGGATCATGACCTGAGCTGAAGGTAGATGCTAAACCCACTGAGCCATCCAGGTGCTCCAGAAGCTCAGACTCTAGCAGAAAGACAGATATATGTCCAGCCAGCTAACATACAACGTGGCAGGTTCCACAGCCTAATGGGAAGCCTGTGGGAGCTCAGAACAAGACGACTGAATATAATTGGAGTTAGTGGAGTCTGGAACAAGTTCATAGACAAAATACTTTGTTCCTGCTCAGACCAGGTGCTTTGTCAACCTAGTCTAAATCACTTTAACTGAGCTGAAAGATTGTTGTTCCATTCTATTATCAATATGTAGGTAGCTTATGTTCCCATTTGACAATTCTTTCCACTCAAAACTGCCCACTTCCAGGAGCCTCCAAAATAACAAGGACTCTCTGTCCTCCCTTGAAGACCCTTCTGGTCTCATGGGATACCTCTGTCCCTAGATACCCTCAAGGAGGTATTGAAACATCCTCTTTATGCAAACAGAGCCATCCCACTGGTCCTGGTGAGCTGCGGACTGAAATGAAGCCATTTTCCACGTGCTGTATGGACGCTTCACCCCTGAGAACCAGTCATCTTCCTCTGTCATTCTATTCTTTTCAAACCAAGTCTCCCCAGGTAACAAAACAAATTTATTTAAGACTTGGTCAGTTGGAGAATCTGAGCTCTTGAGAGAATCGTGCACACAGGACAAAATCCCCACTGCCGACACAGTGAGAAGGGGCTGCATGGGAAAGTCAAAGTTCGAGAGAACCATAGTGTCCTGATCCCTGAATGATCGCTCCCCAGTGTGGGCCCCACACCCTACGACTGGTAAAGACAGACTTAGATACAGTGCAGTCAGAGTCCTTCCGGGTGTCTAGAACTGCTTGTTGCTTCACTGGTACTGAACAGGATCTGGGTAACAGAAACGGGGGCATTTATCTCATAATTTTTTGTCTGACTCTCAGATAATGGCACGACAGAGCCATAATCAAGCTCTCGGACCCAGGAAGAGGGAGGTGATAAGGTCCTACTTGTAAGGGTAACTGAGTTCAGGAGAACTAGCTCCATACAGCTGATCTCTGGGGCTTGACTCCGTCTGTATGGCTTTATTCCACCCTTGGCTCTCCCTCCCTGTTCCCTTTCAACCCTGGTCTCCTCAGATGGATTCCTCCTGAGATCCCAGCTGACTCCAGAATCAAAGAGGCCCTCTCCACTCAGGATAGAAACAGGACTAGCGGTCTTAACCATCCTGCCCAGATATGCCCAACCACAGCCTGCCCCAGACTCCCCACATTTGACGAAGGAAACGACTGGAAGTGTTGAAGAGAACAGCAGTCTCTAAAACTCCTGGCCAAGTATATTCAAGGAGGCATAAGCAATATTATTACACTTGAAGCAGGATATTTATTCATTTGTCTTGAGGAACAAGAACCTTAAGGTTTGCTGAACTGCAGGAAGTAGGCATAGAGGTAACAATCGTGTCTTACTATCAATGGCAGTAAGTCGAAACGGGAGGGAGAAGAATGCTGAAGGTGGTGCTGGGGTTTCTGAGTACCACACATTGCAGACGGATGGACAGTCCCTAGAAATGTTTAAAGACCCCTCCTTACTCAGCCGTCAGAAAGGATGAATACCCACCATTTGCAGCAACATGGATGGAACTGGAGGGGATTAGGCTGAGTTAAGTAAGTCAAGCAGGGGCACCTGGGTGGCTCAGTCATTAAGTGTCTGCCTTCAGCTCAGGTCATGATCCCAGAGTCCTGGCATCGAGCCCCACATCAGGCTGCCTGCTCAGCAGAGAGCCTGCTTCTCCCTCTCCCACTCCCTCTGCTTGTGTTCCCTCTCTTGCTGTGTCTCTCTCTGCCAAATAAAAAAATAAAATCTTAAAAAAAAAAAAAGAAGTCAAGCAGAGAGAGTCAATTATCCTATGGTTTCACGCCTATGTGGAACGTAAGGAATAGCAGTGAGGACCACAGGAGAAGGGAGGAAAAACTGGGAAGAAATCAGGGATGGAGACAAACCATGAGAGACTCTGGACTCCAGGAAACAAACTGAGGTTTTCAGAGGGGAGGGTGGTGGGGGGATGGAGTAAATGGGTGATGGGCATTAAGGAGGGCAGGTGTTAGGATGAGCACTGGGTGTTACATACAAATAATGAATTGTTGAACACTACGACAAAAACTTATGATGTACTATATGCTGGCTCACTGAACATCATAAAAGAAGATAAAGTCCCCTCCTTGTTCCAAAACAAGGCTGGTATTGCCCTGGAAGGCACAGGATGGCGATGGCCCGCCTACCCAGCAACTTGAGCACTCTCCTGGTCCTCCCCAAAGCAGTGTAAGTCTCCTGTGCTGGCCTTTGTCGCCCCCCCCCCAGCTGGTCTGGGGGACAACCTCACACTCCAGCAGCCCAGGGCCTCCACATGCAGATTTGGTTACCTTGTCCCCAGGGTCTGATGGAAAAGGTGGCAGAAGGGTAATGGGGATGCTAAGGCTAAGAAAATACTTGGGGTTTAGTGGGAGTCCCAGGAGTGGTTTGCGGATACCAGGTGTGGGTCTGGCTCCTGCCTTCTTTGCATGGCACTTGGGCTGGCCAAACACCTGAAATCTGATGGGTACAGTGTGGCTGGCGACCCCCAGACCACCTCCTTGTCTTAGGGCTCCCCTGCTGGGATGTGCACACAAGTTCCCTAGTTCACCCATGACCTGACTTCGTTGGCTCGGCTTTCTAGATCACAGGCTGCCTGTTTTTGCCTTATGGGATAGTTTTCTCAGTGAAAACCTAGGGCTCAGAGTCTGAGATACTGAGGAAGATGGTCCTGGTACCTTGCCATTTGACAAGGAATTTGTGGACTCTGTCCCTGAATCTCCCACCTCCTTAGGTTTGTAGTAGTCATATTGGCAGTCCTAATAGTTTTTTTGTTTTTTTTTTTTTTATTATTTGACAGAGAGAGAGGTCACAAGTAGGCAGAGAGGCAGGCGGAGAGAGAGGGAAAAACAGGCTCCCCACTGAGCAGAGAGCCCGATGCGGGGCTCAATCCCAAGACCCTGAGATCATGACCTGAGCCGAAGGCAGAGGCTTAAACCACTGAGCCACCCAGGCACCCCAGTCCTAATAGTTTTAATAGCGTTCAAGTTGTTGTGATCATCCTCTGATCATTACGTTGCTGTTGATTATTACTTTGATTGTTAGGTTTCTTATTATGGATTGTTCACAGGTGGTTGTTATAAAACATTGAGTACTGTTCCCATTCATGAGGGGTGTCTGGTTTTTGGAGACCATTTCTGATGGTTCAAAAAGATCTTCACACACTGAGGCTACAGTTCTCCTGCCCCACTGCTTGATCTCCTCTCATGTCCCTCTTGACATGCTCATGTCCCCTTCCTGGGGCACATACACACCCATGCTGGCAGGGAAGCCATGTGGAAAATGTCCCCAGGTTGGCTGAGCCTGGAAACATATACACATTCCCTGCAGATATCAGACCCATATCCTGTACAGCTGGAAGAACCAGACAGGCCTCCTTGACTCACTAGAGCTAGGACAATCTTTCTAATGTCACTTGGGTGCCCTGGAACGGCTCCTGCCATCCTAAAATCCTGGAAAACATATCTCTCTTAGCTCATAGCTCAGGGTTCAGGATAACTAAAATTAGAGTCACAGGGAGGGTATCCTAGGTCCCAGGACCTTCTGTGAATATTCATTGTCCCCTTAGGACCCTAGGAAATGCCTGGGCTGCAGCTGCAGGACATGGAGATGCAGACCTGTCAGCCTGAGCGC
Source organism: Meles meles (assembly GCF_922984935.1). Taxonomy (NCBI): domain Eukaryota; kingdom Metazoa; phylum Chordata; class Mammalia; order Carnivora; family Mustelidae; genus Meles; species Meles meles. Next base: position 203,665,721 of record NC_060067.1, on the reverse strand, counting down.
CTGCACAATGTCAAGTCTCCTTGGGAGCCTAGGAAAAGCTTCTATTGACCAGCGTCGCCCCCTGCTGGTTGGAGAACACCATGCACGACTCCCTCTTCTGACCTCCCCTGTGTGTGGACTTCCTCGGGTGGGTGTGAACAACACAGCAGAAAGTCGTCCAGGAGGTGTTTGCCGCTATCTTGTAGGGAGCTGAATGGATGCTTCTGGATGCTTTCACGAGATCCATTTCAAACTGTGTATGTGTCTCTGTGAATGTACCTATGTCTGTGAGTGTGTGTGTATCTGTGTGAATGCTGATGTAAATCCAGAAAGAGAAGGTTGGATACCAAGATTCCTTCAGGCTGAGCTATATTTATTGATTTTCCTGTGGCTTTATCCCTTATGTAATTCCTAAAGGTAAAGCATAATAGTTCGTAAAATGAGCACTGGATATTTGATAGGTGCTCATATAGGGATGGAGCTTAAGGGAAAAAAAACAAAACAAAACAAACAAACAAAATGTGTTTTCCAAAGAAGCATGAAGCCAGCCACGGGATCTATGGTTACAATTTCTGGGCCACATCTAGATAGACTAACACATTTATAAAGGTCTCCATGATCCCTGAATGCGTGAATCATATTAGAGTGTGATGAAATTTTAGAGGCAAAGCATCTGACAGTAAACATTCTAAAGACAGGATGATTCTACATACATTCTGGCTGGTGGGGTGGACTGTCTTCCTGTGCAATCCTTTGGGAGCTCCTTTGGGAAAATGATGCTCCTATCTTAGAAAACTAATGTCTCACACTTCTCAGCTCACTTGATATTACTGGAAAAGCAAAGTATGTATTCACACTTTGTTCAGAGGGGTTCCTCTGAACTTGGAAACTCTCAAGAAAATCTGCCCAGAAGGGTGAGATGGAAGGTAGGGAAGTTGAGAAAGGGCTGAAACATGTGTCTGTCCTTTGCAGGAGAGAGGGGAAGGAGGTGGGCTGGCCTGACGCATTTCTCTGCCTAAGGAGCGCAACCACACCCTAAATCCCTTATTCCAGCCAAGTGATTGGATAATCTTGCACCTAATCTAATCATGTGGGTGGAGCGAGCCTTAAAAGGCTGAGGAGATGGCCCTACCTGCCATTTGGAGAGTGGCTCAGTGAGAGAAGCATCCCTCTGCAACCAGAGGCTCTACATGGGAGATCTCCTGAACACGGTTTCTGGGGACATGGAGGCTGCCGCTCTCTACCGCCAAGAGGACTCTCAGTTCGAGGTCTTTCCAAAACTCAAATCGTGCTGGTCAAATGTAGGTGGTGCTGAAGTCCAGCGGGGACCCTTTCTGCCTGAGAAGCCATCACCATCATCTCACAGACTCTGCTACCTGACTAACGGTTTGGATCCCACAAAGAAACTCGTCAGTTGGAAGGGAACTTCTGTGGTTGGGGCTGGGCTTCAGAACCTGGGGAACACCTGCTATGTGAATGCGGTCCTGCAGTGTCTCACATACACACCGCTCCTCGCCAGCTCTCTGTTGTCCCAGCAGCACAAGAAAACCTGTGGGAAGCAGACATTCTGCATGCTGTGTGCTCTGCAAACTCACATGACGCAGGCCCTTGGCCATCCTGGAGATGTGATCCGTCCCCTGCCAGCACTGTTTGCTGCCTTCCACACACACAAGCAGGAAGATGCCCATGAATTTCTGATGTTCACTCTGGGTGCAATGCAGCAAGCATGCTTGCCTCAGGACAAGTCTTCAGACCCTCAGTGTGAGAACACCACCCTCATCCGTCAAATCTTTGGGGGGTACTGGAGGTCTCAAATCCAGTGTCTCCACTGCCAAGGCATCTCAAGCACTTTGGACCCATACCTGGATATTAGCCTGGACATCATGGCCTCTCAGACTGTGAGTCAAGCTTTGGAGCAGTTGGTGAAACCCGAGAAGTTGGATGGTGAAAATGCCTACCATTGCAGTACTTGTCTAGGGAAGGCGCCTGCTTCCAAGACGTTGACTTTGCACACTCCCTCGAAGGTCCTTATCCTGATGTTGAAACGATTTTCACATTTCACAGGCAACAAAATGGCTAAGGAAGTGCAGTATCCTGAGTCCCTTGACATGCAACCCTACCTGTGTGAGCAGAGGGCAGGACCGCTGGTTTACGTCCTCTATGCCGTGCTGGTGCATGCTGGGTGGAGTTGTCACAGTGGACATTATTTCTGTTTCATAAAAGCTGGAAATGGCCAGTGGTATAAAATGGATGATGCTAAGGTCACCGCCTGTGATGTGACTTGTGCACTGAGCCAACATGCCTATGTCCTCTTTTACATCCAGAAGACTGACCTGGGAAGAGAACTTGTGAGGGAGTCCCTGGGGGAGGGAACCACATCCCCTGAGGCTGACCCCACAGGCTTGGTTGGGTTCCAAAGGGATCCTGAAACAGACTCCAGCATCAAAGCTCCTGAATTGGAGGATCATGTCGAAGAGACTCCAGTACCACAAATCACATTAGACCAGTGGAGAGCTCTCCAAGAGCACAGCCGACCTAAGGCTGAATTTAATGTCAGGAAAGTAGAATTTGCTCTTCCCGAGCACGCGGTCATAATCCACCAGTCCAAATACGAGATGATAAAGAATGATCCTGAACGAAACATCGACCCGCTCAATACTTTAGCCAAGAACATCACTCATCAGAGAGCAGAGGATGTGGGCAAAGTCCCTTGTCTGGCAGGGAGAGCCAGGGCTACTAAGAAGAAGAGCAGGAAGGAGCGGAGGTGTAGGGAAGCAGTCCAGGGGTCTCACTACTAACTTGGATGCACATGTCCCCTCCCCCGACACACACTCACACACACTCATTCACTCAGTCACCTACCTTGAACACAGTCCTCTACAGAAAGTATGCTGTGTGGTGTAGGTGTGTGTGTTCAGCACACGTGGAGAGACCATATCTGGGTGTATTCATGGGATATGACATTCAGCTTGAACGGGAGGATACTGAGTGTTAAGCCAAGCTCGTTATGAGGATACCATTGGAGAGGTTTGAGTTTATTACTGCGTCTGGTTGAATCCTCTGCTCCATCCGCCTTAGGGAGACACGGGAGCACCTCGCAGCCTGAAGTGTGAGCAGTCAGGGATGATTGTGGGAAAAGTGCTGAGGGCCTAGAGTTGGTGTGACCATGCTTGTCTGGCATGGTCCCATTATCCCATTGCTTATTTTCTTTTTATATTGAGAGAATATATGCCCAAACATTTGCATGGGTGGAGGCTAGGTAGATATGTGTGTGGAAATATATGAAATGTGCCATGCAACCCCAGTACATCTACACAAAGAAATGACAACCGTGAAATGGATGACTACAGCTACACATGGCAGCAGACAGACTTCAGGAAGTTATTGGTGTCGCAAGGTAATGAGCAGAGTGAAAACAATAATTGATTAATGTGCAGAGACTTTAGATGCACAAAATATATACTGTGAAAAGTCAACACATATGTACACGAACACTTGGTGGTTGGTTGGAAATGATAAAAGACAATTAAATGCTTATTTTTCAGGAGATAACTGCATCCAGCTTGATTGGATCATGTTGATTAAATTAGGTTCCCATCACAATCTCCTTTCCTGGAGACAGGAAAGATGGCTGGCAAGGACCCTTCTCCCACAGGGAATTGCTTAGCATTCTGGTCCAGAATACTTTGCTACGATCACCTTATGTGACAATCTCCTGACCTGGAGTTGGAGGATGACCTCGTATGACAGATGGGGTCACCCAAACAAAGTCTGTAGGACTTGAATACTCCCCATAACCTAAAACACTGAATAACACTGGGCTCCAAGAATTGTAATCCATATAGATGTGGGAACATTGGTGCCTTTCAGTGAACAAGTTTTCTTTCTTTCTTTCTTTCTTTTTTTTTTAAATAATGTAGTCTTTTTTTTAAGATTTTATTTACTTATTTGACAGACAAGTAGGCAGAGAGGCAGGCAGAGACAGAGGAGGAAGCAGGCTCCCTGCTGAGCAGAGCACCAGATGCGGGGCTCGATCCCAGGACCCTGGGATCATGACCTGAGCTGAAGGCAGCGGCTTTAACCCACTGAGCCACGCAGGAGCCCCGAACAAGTTTTCTTTTAAGACTTATTTATGAATTTGAGAGAGAGAAGCATGCATGGGAGTGGGGGAGAAGGAACAGAGGAACAGGGAGAGAATCTCAAGCAGACTCCCCAGTGAGATCAAACACGGGGCCCCACCCCACAACCCTGAGATCAACATGTGTTTTGGTTGGTTTCCTTTACTTGTATGCAGTCAAGAACAGCACAGCGAGGCTGTCATCTAGACATGATCCGGGCCACTCCAAGTGAGAGAGCAGCAACATTGGAAGGAACTGGCAGAATCTGGCTCCTCCCTCAGGGTAAGTCTTTTCCTCATTCACTGCTCTTTCTCTTCTCCTTAATGTTAGATCCATTATTAAACGAAACGAGACTGAGACAAAGTGAAAGTTATTTAAAGCTTTATTTTATGATAAGTATTAGAAGTTAGACTGATCGGCCAGGGGAACGAGACCAAGACAAGGTGAAAGTTATGCAAAGCTCTATTCTATGCTAAGCATTAGAAGTCAGACTGACTGGCCAGGGCCATCTCCGAGGAGAGCGGCTACCCCCAGCTTACAGGTTTAAGAATTGACTGACTGACTGGTCAGGGCCAAAGAGAGGGATCCCTCCCCATCTTACAGACTACCTTTTAATGAGCAAAAGCCTGGCCACACATAGGTGGCCAATGAGATTGGAACACACAAAGAAAGTTGCGTAATCATGTTAGGTCACACGCAGGTGGCCAACTGAAGTACAATTTACCCTATAGTAGCTGTTTGAACTAACCTATTACTCTGGTCAGAATTGGTGCTCAAGTTTGGCGCCCAAAAGGCCGAGTTGACATTTTTGGGTGGTTAGGGAGACAGCATGTGTACTTTTACTGATTGGATGTCTCCACCTGGCCTGACTCGTCCTTGCATTCTGGGCTCTGTTATTAGGAACTAGCCGACCATATTTTACTGGTTTCCCAGACTTACTCCTAAGTAAGTTTCTCTGGGTGGGGGGGGGGGGACAGGGTCAGTTTAAGTTTTACTGCACAAACCAAAAAATGGCTTTTATTTTTTTTTATTGATGCATTTTTTTTATTTACTTTTATTTGTTTATTTACAGCATAATAGTTTTCATTGTTTTGGCATCACACCCAGTGCTCCATGCAGTACGTGCCCTCCCTATTACCCACCACCTGGTTCCCCCAACCTCCCACCTCCCCCACCCCACCCCCCCGCCCCTTCAAAACCCTCTGGTTGTTTTTCAGAGTCCACAGTCTCTCATGGTTCATCTCCCCTTCCAGTTTCCCTCAACTCCCTCTCCTCTCCATCTCCCCATGTCCTCCATGTTATTTGTTACGCTCCACAAATAAGTGAGACCATATGATACTTGACTCTCTCTGCTTGACTTATTTCGCTCAGCATAATTTCTGCTGAGCGAAAAAAATGGCTTTTAACCAAGATGGAGTCGCTCTGGCTAAGAAGGCCCTTACACTTAACCCTGAGTGTCTTCTCTCCTATGCTCTTACGGTGTGAGGAATTTCTTAAAATTCCATTCTGTCCTCTATGTGTACCCTTCAGGAACCACTTTTCCTTCAGTTCTTTGCTTGTGTATGATCACTGGAGTCTGAGCCAAAAGATGCTAGAAGGACCACATGGATGTGATTTACTTAGATGTCTTCAAAAGGGAGACGCCATCATGCAACAATATCTATTAATTTCACGAAGATACCAAAGTGTGCATCTCACGCACTAACCATAAAACTGTCTGAGGACAGCATTAGCTCTGTTCACTCCCAGAAAAGAGAATGAAATTGCTTCTTCTAACTTAACTTAAAGACTGTATTTAAACCTTCTGATCGCCCCCATCTGGTGATAGCTTGATAATGCGATTTATTTAACCTTATCGCCCCTGGGTTGGGTTTCTTTTCACATTAAAATGAGCACTTATAATCATTTTCCGTAGAATTAATGTTTCTATGCTCCATGCCTTTTAATGTGGCTGATTACCATGAAGCTGGGATATAACTTAGCAGCACTAAAGTGTATTCCAAGTGTGGTATCTTCTCTTACAGCACCTCACAGGAGGATGAAATCTGTCCTAGAAGCTGTTTCCTCAACTGTCCTGCCTGGGTTCCAGAATGCCATGAGATACACGTGCCCTGGACTGTTCCCTCTGAAAAGTACTGACCTTGTTTTCACCTGTCGGACAAAACACAAGCCAGGGAAGGGAAGTCGGGGAATCCCTAGGCCTGTGTTCATGGACTATCGCAAGGATGTGTGCTCACCACAGATCTGATGGTGCATCACAGGATAAACCTCCAGGTGCCACCATGGGATCTTGCCTTGGTGCTGCTCCCCAGCCCCAAGGTTCAAGCCAAGTACCCTATTGTGAAATCAGTACCAAGCTCACATCCCTCCACACATAATGGAGCCTGGAATTCTAATTCTGTATCCTGTCACCAGAAATGAGGTCTACCTAGAACTCCATCCTGGTTTGGCATTTCCAGACTCCCAGGAAAGCCGTCAGGGCCCTGTTCTGGGAGGTTACACAGTCTTCAGTCTGTCCTCATGACAAACATATCAAGTGCCCAGGGGACCCCTGGTCAGAGACTGAGCATTGACCTCCACCCACCCCACCAGAGAATTCATCTGCTGACTGTCCAGGCCTCCACTGTCCCCACTCCCCGCCATCCAGCTCTCTCCCAGCACATCCCTTCCAGGGGTCTCTACTGCCCTGGACCATGGACAGTGTGCTCCAGGTTCAGAAACACTCCCTCCTTCCTTCCTTCTGAGACAACCACTTTCTCGGTCAGAGCCCTCACAATTTAAGAGACTTCAAAGGGTATTGTCCCTATGTCCCATTGAATTTCTTCTTAAATAACTTCCTGCTCTTTCATCTACCTTGAGCCAATGACTGGGAGTGAGAAGCTCCCATAGGACGGAGGACGTGACTTTCAGCTAGGTGACCTGGAGGTGGCTGCTGGACTTCCACTGAGGGCGAAGCAGACAAAGAAGGCTGTGTGGGGAGTTACTCTTACCCACCTCTGTTGCCCACGTGAAGGAGCCCCATACATTGTGGCCAGATAGACATATAGTCCTGTTAATTATGTATGTAGAAGTTTGATTTAGAATGGAACTGTTGAAACTGGACTAGGATGGGTTTTTCGTTCAGTAATTTTATTACAGCTCAATAAAATAATGAAAATAGTAACATGTCAATAGGAAGCTATAAAATTCATCTGAATTTGGCTTCCCAATAACCGAACTTTGGGAAATTCTAGATAAAGGAGTGACATAGGGGATCGGTGTCTCCTATGAGGAAATGTGTTCTGAGACAAGAGGTGTTACTTACCGTGGAAGGATTTTTAGAGAAACCATTACTAGGAATGTTCTTTTGGAATTGTACATTGTAGCTGTTAAACATCCCTGTCATGTTTTAAAATGTTCTTCAGTGTGGATAAATCCATTGGAAAATGACATTTGGCACAGATCTTTTGACTTCCATCTCTCCTAGAACATCATGCCTTAGGTGGAGGCCACTTCCTGGTTAGTCATCCACGTCCATGAGAAGAGAAAAGGAAAGTACAGAAGCCCCAGGGTGGACATCCACAAAGTCTTCCATAACCTCAGAAATGACCGTAGCTGCATGTGGCCTGGGCCAGAGCCTGTCCCTTTATATGCCTGAGCTCTTGTCCCATGGCCTACAATCTACCCCATTACTGTGACACAGTCAGCAACACTAACTGGACTAGAGCATCATTTCTGGGAAATCAAAGGAACTGAGAAACATAGGAAACTCCCCCCATCAGGACTCTTATGAATATCACATGAGTTAATAAGGTAAGTGTCTAACATAGATAGCAACCTAATTTGGAATTTTTTGCATGGGGTCAGTCTTCTTTGATCTGCAGTTCATAGACCCCAGGGTGTGGAGGATGGATAGTTTTAAGAAGTGGCTGTAGGCTGTAGGCCAGAACTACTGACACGGTTACAGGACAGAGAGGGACCCATTCAGGAGCAAATCAACAGCCCCAGACTCAGAACCACAGCTGGAGTCCAGACATGAATGTTGTAAGGTAGAGATGATGGCAGGAATAGTGACAAGGCAGTCAAGGCAGAGAAAATGCTGTAAACCTTGATGTTCACTGTAGTTGGAGTTTCAGAGGTCAGGTGGTAGGGGATAGGCATGGTTCCTGACTCTAATTTATTCCAGGTAGACCCTCCTCCCTGGAAAACTGGCGGGCGTGCACGTGCACGCACACATACATATACATTAACTAATGTAAGTGCTTGTTTGCTGTTTTTTTTAATTTATTTAAATTCAATTAGCCAATGTATAGTACATCATAGGTTTTTGATAAAATGTTCAATGATTCATCTGTTCAGTATAACACCCAGTGTGTAAGCATTATGTCAGAAAAACAAGGAGCACCTGGGTGACACAGTGGGTTAAAGCCTCTGCCTTCGGCTCAGGTCATGATCTCAGGGTCCTGGGATCAAGCCCTGCATCAAGTTCTCTGCTCAGAGGGGAGCCTGCTTCTCCCTCTCTCTCTGCCTGCCTCTCTGCCTACTTGTGATCTCTGTCTGTCAAATAAATAAATAAAATCTTAAAAAAAAAGACAAATGGTTTTCCAGATTTTTTTCCTACTCCATCAATTTTGTAGCCAATAACACATATTTCATTTACATTTAAAGAAAAGGACAAGAGGTTAGTTTCTTTCTTTTTTTTAAATATGTTCAGTTACTCAGGATATAGTACTTGATAAGTCTTTTTTAAGATTTTGTTTATTTATTTGACAGACAGAGATCACAAGCAGGCAGAGAGGCAGGCGGTGGGGGGTGGGGAGCAGGTTCCCCGCTGAGCAGAGAGCCCAATGCGGGGCTCGATCCCCAGACCCGGGAATCATGACCTGAGCTGAAGACAGAGGCTCTAACCCACTGAGCCACCCAGGTATCCCAGTACTTCATACGTTTTTGATGTGAGATTAGTTTCTGTAACATGTGTGTGGATTACTCAGGATAACAAAATGACCAGCTATGCTAGAACATCATTGTTTCAAAAAACAAAAGTTTCAGTTATCAGATAATGCATAATTTTGTCTTCATAAAATTAAAGCAAGAAGATTTTTCTACATTCACGTCATAATTCCAAATATGACTCCCCAAGATTGACAGAAAGTAGGAGTACAATGAGATTTCTTGCTCTCCTTAATGCTTCCTTGCCTAGTGTACAATATTAAAGATATTAATACTGCCTAACACAGATTCTATGAGCATCATAAACTCAAAATATCTTTGTTATAAAGGTTGATCTTTCATAGCGTTTTACAGAAGATATTAGACTTTGAGTATATATCAATCCCTTTGGGGAAACTTACAAAATTGATTATGGTTAATAATCAATGCATTATAAATACAGAATAAGTACATTATAAAATGTCAGTGAGGTTAATCTTGTAAAACAGAGGCAAAAAAACAAAAATAAAATAAAAAATAAACAGTGACAAAATAACATATAAAATCATTATTACATAAAAAACCCTATTACTGTGTTTTTGTCAGAAGGCATAGACACTAACGGGGCAGTGGACAGGACACCCTTCAGGAACCTAGGGGAGAAGGGAGCAGCCTCCTACACAAAGAATGCATGTAAGGGAGTTACAGAGGGTGTGGGGGTGTCCCACAGGATGGCTTGTGTTCTTTCTTACATTTAATGACGTTATGTGCTCAACAAGTACCCCCTGCACTCCAACCACAGGGGTCTCCAGAGAGAGAAGGAAGCATTCCCCAAACAGAAGCTCAGTAGGGAGGAAGGAGCACTCATTTGCTCTTCTTAGGAAATTAACTCTACGAGCATTGGGTATTACCCGGGTGAGAAAAGAACCAAAACAAGGTCATATTTTGATCACCACTTGCCCAGATTGTCAAACGTTGCTGCTTTAAAACGTCACCTGCAGGGCAGTACATCCAAGTCCTCATGTCTCGAAAGGCAGCAAAATGTCCATTTCTTCAAGTACAATGCCAGCATACAGATATATGAAAACTCGACAATCAATCCCAATACGGGCCGAAGTGAAATGCAAGCTGCATGCCTTCCACAGTGAGGCATCCAGGGAGTTCATGGGACTGTTTTTGCTATGCATGTGTTCAGGCACAAGAGCCGGTTATGCCCGAGATTCTGAATGTCTAAGAACTGCGAGATCCTATCATTCTCCTCTCAGATAATTAATCTGAAAGGAAATAAAATAAATATTGAAAGGATCTTCAATGCTGAGAAATAAAACCCATGCATGGGATGTCATAGAGGCAAAAATTTTATTAATATCCAAAAAAGGTTACACTGCCTTTCGAGGGCATTAATAACCATCCTACAAGCCCTGCCACCAAAATGACTCCAGGATGACTCCACGTGAGGGCACCCTGCTGGTGTTCCCAAAACCCATACCAGTGTGTCGAAAGTTTAACTGTTTCTTAGTCCGTATATCTGGACTAGACTGGATTGTCATTTGGGAAGATGGGTTTTGTTTGGTTGGTTGACACAGGGGAAGCCGAGTCACCCGAGGCAATCAGGGAGAAGAGAACAGCCCTCGGCCGGACTTGGTCAACTGAACTTTTGCACTGGTATCGCTGGGCCCCTCGAAGGAATCCCATCCACTGCCAATGGCATCATCGTCCAGCCAGAGAACCCGGCATCCATGCCCCTGGGTCCAGGCTGCCTACCTCCTCACCCCAGTGCCCTGGACTGGCAGAGCCAAGAACTTGTAGTCTACCTCCGTAGTTCCAGTCCCAGAGCCCCGTCTGTACAGACCCTTCTATTCTTTGACACCTGTCATCCCTACAGGATTCCAGAAAGTAGGAAATGATTTGGTTTGTTCCTGTATTCCTTGAATTGCCAGACATCAATGCCATGATGCTATGTTTTCGTCAGAGTCCATGAGACAGCAAAGGGGTAGCTGGCAGGGCATGAGACAGGAGCCTCAGGCTAAAGCCACCAGACTCTGGCCCGGGTTTACACAAAGACTGCATCGCATGGATGACAGGTATGGAGTGTGTGGGTGTCCCATGCTATGGCTTCTGTACTTCCCTCTGAGGATCAATGACCTTGGGTGCTCAACCAGTACATCTGCTGCATCCCGACTGCAGAGATCTGCAGAGACAGGGGGGAGCATTCCCCAAACTGGTGCTCTGAAGGGAGGCAGGAGCACTCAATGGCTCTTTCCAAGAAAGGAATCCTCTCTACAGACCTATAGGATTTTCCCCTTGTTCCTCATCAGAGATGCTCCTGAGGGAGAGAGGAACCAGAGCCTGGGACTGGTGATATTTTGACCACCACCTACCCGGGTTGTCCAATGTTGCTGCCTTGGGAAATCACCTGGAGGGCAGTAAATCCCAATGTCCAGGCCTCAGGAAGGCAGCAAAAGTATCCATTACTGCAAGAGGGATTCCGGAATATGAATACAGGAACACTGACCACCTGATCCCATGAGAGACTAAAGTGGGACTGAGGCCTCATGCAGTGCGTGTGGCACACTCACCGGGAGCGAGGGCAACTATGTGGTCTAGTATCGATTCCTGCAGGAGAGCGGGGTGAGCCTGAGATCCTCGGTGGCTCAGAAGCCCTAGTCCTACCAACCTCCTCTTTCCTCTTAGCTAATCAAGCTTTGAAGAATTAAAATCATTACAGAAAGAATCTGAAATGCTGAGGAAAAAATAAAACATGCACATTAAGTCATAGTTGGGAAAATTTTATTAAGGATAAATCAACAACACACAACTTTGGAATAACATTTAATCACCAAAAGAAGCAAACCAGGTAAAATATTCCCCCACGACAATTTCCACAAAAATCCCATCACAGAGTCAAGAAAATCTCATCTCCGGAGAAAACACTGTGTCACCCTTTGCAGAGCACCCTTTCCAGGTGGGGCCTTTATCCAGAATCTCCCAATTCAGATATTTGTGAACCAAATACAGGTTTAGGTCCTAGGTTAAATTTACATTTGAGTTTATCACTTTCCAGTATAATGTCACTCGATTTCACAGAAATTTCTTTAAATAAAGCAAGCTTGACCTCCCAGATGGCTAACTACCTTTGGAAATGTCACATCTGTTTACATGATGAGAGTTTGCATGGTGTGAGTGTGTGTTTGGTTTGCACGGGCACGCTCCCCAAAAGCAGGACACCCAACATGGTGTGGACTCCACCGTTTCCATCCAATGCAGCTGAGGAAGTGCCGATTCCCCCACATCATCTCAGAGCTGTGACTTGTCCTCCATTCAACAGACACCTCCTCGGGATCCCCTCGGTTGGAGGACAAGTGTCTGAGGCCATGGGCTGTCTCACTCCCTCCCACTGTCTTCAGAGGACGAGGACACCTGCAGGTCCTCATGGATGACACTCACAGGGACGTGACCAAAGGGTCCCTCAGATTTCTGAATGACAGGAGGGCCCTGACCAGGAAGGGCTGACTTCTCGGGAGGATGGAGCAAGGGAGGTGTTAGGAACCTGGAGCTCCAGCACGCTTTGTCCAATCTCGTGAAGACCATTCTCAGGGGCTTGCCAGGGGTGGGCTTGGAAAGTGGATGTGGAGCTTCGATGCATGCCTGGACCGTTTCCAGGAGAGGTCGGGTGCGTGCAGGCTGCAGGTCGATGACTTGCACTGGGGCAGGTGTCTTCCCGGTCAGTGGGGGTGGCGCTAGGGATCCACATGCACTTCTCCTTGCTGGAGGACACAGACTCTCAGAAGCCCCCAGATGGCTTTCCTGTATGCTCTTGTGGTGGTGCTGGAAGGGGCTCCAGCGTGCTTTCTTGCGGGGGTTCAGGTCTGTGTCTACGGACATCTGGACATCTCTCTTGCCTGCTGTCTTGAGGTGGATTTGGGAAGTCTCAACCATACCGTGGCTTGCATGAGGACGTGCATTCTCCTCAGGAAACTTGGCAGGTGCCTGGCCATGGTGCTTGCCATCTAGCTTAGACACAGCCTGGGGAACTTCAAGGGAGTCTCCTCGGGGCCTGTTTCCTCTCAGATGGACAACCACGCCACCCTCCCTGGCATAGGGTGGGCATGCCAGGGGTCCGTCAGGGGTCACCACTCGCTGTGCCTCATGTTGTGCACCAGGGGGGAAGACGCTCCCTGAAGGGCTTCTGAGAGGAGACGCTGAGTGGTACCCAGCTCTCATGTCAGCGGCCTGGGTAGGCGGCTCCCACGGGAGGGGAGGCTCCAGGACAGACACCCTCTTGGTGGTGTAGACGGGCATCGGCCTGTGTGGACGCTGTGGGAACAGACAACGCACAGAAATGCACGTTAGTTTTCCTCACCACCAAGGCAATATTGCCCTGAAGGAAAAGCAAGAAACTCACAAAACCCCAAGACCTTCGTATGTTCAGTTCAGCAGTGGAAGGCAGAAAAGCGTTCTGTCTACCTAGGACGCGGGACCACAGCTCACGGGGGGCCAGGAATAAACACTCCACAAGCTCTACGGGATGCCCATTTTCTATCGGAAAGGAGCAGAGAAAGCTTCTGCAGAAACATCTACGGTTCCTCCAGGGGATCAGCTCCTTTGACCACTGTGCTCTGGAGAGCGAAAAACCCTGCCGGGGTGTAGTCCCCTCACAGCCTACTGAGTTTTGATGGACAATGTGGGAGAACGTGTCCCAAACAAAGTTCCCTGTTCTTCCATCGAGGGTTCTACGTGGGAGAAGAGTGTCCTCCAGTGCTTTCCGACCCCACCCAGCCCACTGGGCACACACATCTCGGGAATAAGGCACCTGAGGGACAGCAAGGGGAAATGGCTGAGGAGGACGCCCACTGAACTCACACGGCTCAGAACGGAAGTTGAGCCAATCCTCACCCAGGAAGGCAACGCAGCCCATCAGGGTCCCCCAGACAGAACAGGAGCCGGGAAGCAGGGGACACTCACCCTCACGTAGCTGCAGGATTCTGTGCAATCCTTCCAGGTCTGCTTCTGCCCCCCTTGGGGTCTCCTGGGGAATCTCTGGAACAGGGCCTCCCTCTGCCGGGCGTCTGGCCTGCACAACAAAGCATGGGAAGTGGAAGGAACTCCGTTTCATGTCTTCAAACTGGGACACAAGCCTGAGGCCTCAGACAGCAGCGTCCTTTGCCTCCCCTGCCATTCCTTCCCCTACTCCAGGGAGCCCTCCAGGTTTGCCTACGAACTACTAGCCTTCAGGGTCTCTGGCAAATCTGCTTGGCATTAGCCAGGTTCCCCTATGTCCCCTGGCAAGGGGACACCCACCCCACCACTCACACACTCTCGCCGATGCAGCAAGGGCAGCTCAGTAGCCTAAGTGTGGACCCCTGGAGGATGGAGAGCTCCTTTGTCGGCCTCCCCAGCCCTGTCTGTGCCTGAGGACAGCACAGCACACAGTGTCCAGGGGCAGAGACACAGTGTCCTTAGACGTCAGCCCTGGGTTTGGGGACAGCAGCTGGCCCCGCTCCTCACCTTGGTCCCTCTCCCTTCTCCCTCTCGGCCTGCTTCAGTGGCCCAGGATCCTGCTGGTCCTGCTGACTCCGTGGTTCTACGTTCTCCTTCAGCTTCCTGGAGCCCAAGGCCTGGAGGTCGACGGCCTTGCCCCAGTGCTTCATGGGGCACCTGCTGCTGGATGCCTTGTGCCCAAAAGCTCCACAGTCCCTGCACTTCACCTGGGGAGGAAGGAAGAAGGGTCAGTGGTTTGGGACGGGGGACATCACCTCGGCTTGTGAGGTGCCAGCCTCCTGAAGACCATGGGATGCTTCCCCAGCCTCTGTCCAGGAGGGACCTGGAGGAGGGATTGCAAGTGTCAGGCTGAACTGAAGGAGCCCTATGGAGAGACGTGAACAAACGCCAGCCTGGACCGGAGCCTCTACACTCCTGAGTTAGACCCTCGCTGTGTCTGAATGGCCCACTAGGTCTGGTGACGAGACTCCAGGGCAGGTGATCCTGGCCCAGGAAAGGACAACTGAGTTATGGACACAGAGCTCTCCATGTGCCAAGGCCGTCTCCAGAGCCATGGCAGACCCCCTGCTCACAGCACATGCCAGCCTCCACTTACCCTGGGATCCTCCTCCTCTGGCCCAGGAGCCCTGGGTGCTAAGGGCGCCCTCGGTGGCCTCTTCCCTTTCTGGGCTTTCAAGGGTCTGCAGGGCTCAAGCTGGGTGTGACTGCCTGCCATCTGTCCTACTTTCTTGAGGGACATGGCAGTTGGCCGGCATGCCTCGCGCATGGGTGTCTGGATTTCCTGAGTCAAAAAATAAATATATAAATAAAAGAGTACAGTCATATTCACAAAGATGCAAGCCTCCTTCCTGTCCCTTCTGCTCTACGCAGGTATGAGGGGGCCTCAGGACCACCAGATCAAGCATAGTTGTCCTCCTGTGGCAACTCTATCCCTTCCTGTCCTCCATCCTCTCCTGCCTACCCAGCCCCAGGATGGTGCCCATAGGAAACGCAGGTGAAGTTGCCTTAAATGACTTAGCAGAGAGATGCTTGGGAATTCTCTCACAATGCACTCTGGAAGGAAAACCAGGGACAGGACTGCCCCCGATGTACACAAGAAGCAAAGCTATGTCAATACTCCATGGGACACTCCATGTGGAAAATGCAAGAGTAGGTATCCTTTCCTCTCCAAACTCTCCATTTCCCCACTCACACCTGAGGAAGCCATTTTCAAATCTAAGAACCCTTGGAGAAATATCACTTCTCTTGATGGAATGAGGGAAGTGGCCCATCTCAGGGTCTGAACTCTTTGATTTCATGTTTTCTTTCAGTGCCCCATTCTTAACTCTCATCTCATCCTTGGGAAATGAATAGCTTTTAACTTCATGTGAACCAGGGATTTCTTTTTCATTTGTAATATTTTCTTTATTGAGAGAGAGAGAGATAGAGAGGCAAAAACTCAAGGTGGGGTAAGGGCAGAAGGACAAGCAGACTACCTGCTGAGCAGGAAGCCCAATGAGGGGCTCCATCCCAGGACCCTGGAATCATGACCTGAGACAAAGTCAGACAACCAACTCAGCCACCCAGGTGCCCTGAACCTGTGACTTCTTTAGGCTCCCAGTCCCACAGCGAAATGGACCAGGATTCTGTCACAACACCTCCATGACCCCACACCAATCAGGCTGTTCCACTTTGGAAGTGGAACCTCAGGGAGTCGAGAGCATTGGCAGTCATGCCTTTGATCAGTCTCTCTTCTCAGAATACAGTTTCACAGGAACCAGTCTTCAACTCATGGAGAAAAGGCACATCACCCCATAATTTCCTCACTGTCCTATTTCTCTAGCTGCTAAGTAAGCACCCAGTTGGTCCAAAAACCCACCTGAAATGCAACGGTGCTCCTCCTGTCTCTCAGGAGAGGCTCAGGAAGGTACTGGACAGACTCCACTGGAGGAGGCTGCGTGTCTGTCATGCCAAAGGAATGGTCAGAAAGGGCCACTTCCTTCCTCCCTGACTGGCCTGTAGCCCCGAGGTCACATGACCTTTCAGGCACTTAACACCCATCAATCTAATCCTCTTTCTCGTTAACAGGGCAGACCCAACCAGCAATGCCTTCTTGTGGAGCATTTTCATGCATGAGAAAATCACATCATACACGTATCATCTTTTCAGTATACTTCTTTTCTCTAAGAGAATTACACATTGGAGGCTATGACTGCTTCATTTTGTTTTATTTTGTTTGTTTTGTTTTGTTTTGAATGAGAGAGGCACAGAGAGAGAGATAGAGCAGGGGTCAGGTGGGAAGGGATTAAGTGCAGAGGGAGAGGGAGAGAGAGAATCTCTAAGCAGAATCCCTGCTGAGCGTGGAGCCCAGTGTGGGGCTGGATCCGACGACCCTGAGATCAAGACATGATCTGAAATGAAGTGTCAGCCACTTTAAGGAATGGGCAACGTAGGTGCCCCTGTCCTAGGGATTCTTCAAAGGGAATGGAGGATAGAAGGGTAGATTCCTAACACCTGGGCCTTCCTGACTGGAATCCAAGCGAGCATCTTTCTCCAAAGCAGTCCAACAAGTACCACCACCACTAGCCCAAGGGGAGAGCCTCCATTTCCAATCCTGTTGGCCCTCTGGGTAGTTTCCCACTCTAAGTGTTGGGCCGGCTTGACCTAAGAGACTCCGCATGGGTTGAGAGGCCATTTTGTTGTTTACCAAAGAAAAATTAATGACTCAGACTTCCCAGGACATCAATAAGCGGCACTCAACTGAAACTCAACCTCCCTAACTACCGAAGAATGTAAACCCTGCCCCTCAGCCACCAAACTTGGGGGCCAATTCTGACCAGAACAATAGACTATTTCAAACAGCTACTATTGGGTAAATTGTAATTCAATTGGCCACCTGCATGTGGCCTGACATGACTTTGCAACTTTCTGTGTGTGTTCCAATCTCCTTGGCCACCTGTGCTCTGTAAAAGTTAATCTGTGAAGCTGGGAAATGTCACGCTTTCCATAAGAGACGGCCCTGACCGGTCGGTTCGATTCTCAATGCTTGGTGCGAAATTAAACTTTGCTTAACCTTCGCTTTGTATCAGTCTCGCTCCTTTGATCATGGATCCCGTCTCTAAGATTGGTGTGTCTTGCACAGAGAATGGATTTTGAATGGACCTTTCTAAGGCCATGGTCCAGTCCCAGCCTGGTACCTTCCAGTCCTACCAGAGCTTCCTCCAGCCTCCTCCTGGCCACACCCAGTCTCATGGGACCCCTGCCACTGCCCCGCCCTTATGCTCTTCTTCACCCTTACCCTGCCCCACCCAGACTCACATGCCTTCCATATCCTCTCACGCTCCAACGGGCCTCAACTCATAACATTGACAGCAGTCACTGCCCCAACGAACACACAAGAATCCATGCTATGGCAATACAACATGGGGTACACAGAGTTGAAAATGGGAAAGAACCTAGGCTTTCCTCTCAAAATCTGAATTTCCCATTTGGCGCACCAGGAAGCCGTTTTCAACTACAAAGTCATTTTACAAAAGCTACTTTCTCCTCTACTAGATTGGAAGCCGCCCAGCTGGGTTTCTGTATTCTCTTCTTTTTTTTTTTCTTTTAAGATTTCATTTATTTATTTGACAGAGAGAGACACAGTGAGAGAGGGAACACAAGCAGAGAGAGAGGGAGAAGAATACAACCTGATGCAAGGCTCAATCCCAGAACCCTGGATCACGACCTGAGCCAAAGGTAGAGTTTAACGACTGAACCACCCAGGTGCCCCTGTAATCTCTTCTTTAATGTTCTCATCTCAGAGTCCCTTTCTTAACTAACTTCTAATCCATTGGAAAGGAGGATCTTTCCACATCTTGGCAACAAGCTCCTTCCTTAGGCTTTCAGTGCCCACAACCAAATGGAGCAGGATTTTGTCACAGCACTTCCACGATCCCACACCCATCAGACTGTGGGGCAAATTTCCCTTAGAGTTCCAACCTCAGGGAGTCACGAGGACTGCTTTTGACCAGTCTCTCTTCTCAGGATATGTTTTCCAGTGAATTGTGCTTAACCCAATGAGGTAAGCTACATCCCTCCATAATTTCCTCACTGTCTTATTTCTCTGACAGCTGAACTGAGGACCCAGTTGTCCCAAAACCCACCTGAAATGCAACGGTGCTCCTCCTGTCTCTCAGTAGAGGCTTAAAAGTTTGCAGAGGGACTCTGCTGCAGGAGCCTCTGTGTCCAGCGTGCCCGAGCAATGGTCAGAAAGGGCCACTTCCCTCCCTCCCTGGCTTTTCTACTGGCCCAACCTCATGTGACCTTTTAGGCACTTGACGCCCACCAATCCAATCCTCTTTCCCGTCAGTAGGCGGGACCAAGTGAAGGATCCCTTCTTGTCCACCATTTTCATGCATTATATACCATATGTATGTGTGGATCTGCTTTTCAGAATACATACATTTTGTACAAATAACAAAGATTTGAGTGCATACCTCTTTCTTTTCTTTCTGTTAGGGCCGATGTAATGTTCAAGCCTGTTTAACTATTAGGGCCTGCTTAGCCAGAGTGACTCCATATTGCCTAGGTCGCCATATTGTTGTTTTCATCCACGGACTTCATTCCGGGAATAAACGCCCCAGCAGTTCCTGGTATCGGTTCTGTATCAATTCCGGGAATCGATGCCGGGAATAAACACCCTAACAATAGAAGCCACATACCTCGAGGCCTGCGGTTATGCCTTCCAAATCTAGCTTGTGAGATCGGGGCGCGGTCTCTCTCTTTCGAGGCGGCCCTGACCGGTCAGTCTGATTTCTGATGCCTGGTGGAAAAATAAAGCTTTGCTTAAGCTTTGCTTTGTATCAGTCTCCTTCCTTTGATCAGGGACCCCATCTTTTTCTATTTTTTTCTTTTCTTTCCTTCTTTCTTTCTTTTTTTTTTTCTTAAAGCCAGAGAGAGAGAGTGAGAGAGAGTAAATATGAAAGCATGGGTTTGGGGAGGAGGGACAGAGGCAGAGAGAAAATCGTAGATAGGCTCTAGGTCCAGTGCAGCTCCGGATCAGGGCTTGATCATGTCCTGAGCTGAAATCAAGAGTCCAGTGCTTCAGGGACTGACCACCCACATGCCCCTGGATGCCTGTTCCTCTCCTCAACTGAATTTCCTGTTGGGATCCGATGAGGCATGTTTTCTCCTGGCACCAAGTCCATTCACGCTGTTGTGGACCCATCAGTGTCCTCCATGTCCAAGCGTCTCACTTTCCCAACTGAAACTCTGGATCTAGGACACATTTCCAGGACCCTTCACTGTACCTGCTGCCCTCCCAGTTCTCCTTTCTGTCCTTAGGATTTTGCCTGCGCTTGGATATTCAGAGCAATGGCATCCTTTGCTACATGTCTTTTCGGAACTGGATTCTTTGGCCATTTGTGTTGGGACCCAAATCGTGGGTGCTGGCCAGCCCCATGTGGACCCGTGTAGCTTTAAGTCTTGTTATCTCCTCCTTTTTGATTCTTTTTTAAAATTTTTTAATAAACATTTCATGTATTATTAGCCCCAGGGGTACAGGTCTGTGAATCGCCAGGTTTACACACTTCATAGCACTCAACATAGCACATACCCTCCCCAATGTCCATAACCCCACCACCCTCTCCAGACCCCTCGACCCCCAGCAACCCTCAGTGTGCTTTGTGAGATTAAGAGTCTCTCACGGTTTGTCTCCTTCCCGATCCCATCTTGTTTCATTTGTTCTTTTCCTACCCCCCAAAACCCCCACGTTGCATATCTCATATCAGGGAGGTCATATGATAGTTGTCTTTCCCGATTCACTTATTTCTCTAAGCATAATACCCTCTAGTTCCAACCGCATTGTCGCAAATGGAAATATTTTCTTTCTTTTGATGGCTGCAAAGTATTCCATTGTAGGTATATACCACCTCTTCTTTATCCATTCATCTGTTCATGGCCATCTAGGTTCTTTCCATAGTTTGGCTATTGTGGACATGGCTGCTATAAACATTCAGGCGCACGTGCCCCTTCGGATCACTGCGTTTGTATCTTTAGAGTAAATACCCAGGAGTGCGATTGCTGGGTCATAGGGTAGCTCTATTTTTCACTTTTTGAGCAACCTCCATGCTGTTTTCCAGCGTGGTTGCACCAGCTCGCGCATTCCCACCAACAGTGGAGGAGGAGGGTTCCCCTTTCTCCGCATCCTCGCCAGCATCTGTCATTTCCTGACTTGTTCATTTTAGCCATTCTGACTGGTGTGAGGTCCTATCTCATTGTGGTGGTTTTGATTTGTATTTCCCTGATGCCCAGTGATGTGGAGCATTTTCTCATGTGTCTGTTGGCCATCTGGATGTCTTCTTTGCAGAAATGTCTGTTCATATCCTCTGCCCATTTCTTGATTGGATTATTTGTTCTTTGGGTGTTGAGTTTGCTAAGCTCTTGATAGATTTGGGATACTAGCCCTCGATCTGATATGTCGTTTGCAAATATCTTCTCCCATTCTGTCCGTTGTCTTTTGTTTTGTTAACTGTTTCCTTTGCTGTGCAAAAGCTTTTGATCTTGATGAAGTCCCAATAGTTCCTTTTTGCCCTTACTTCCCTTGCCTTTGGTGGAGTTCCTAGGGAGAAGCTGCTGCAGCTGAGGTCCACGAGGTTGCTGCCTGTATTCTCCTCAGGGATTTTGATGGATTCCTTTCTCACATTGAGCTCCTTCATCCATTTTGAGTCTATTTTTGTGTGTGGTATAAGGAAAGCATCTAGTTTTCTTCTGCATATTTCACAATATTTGTTCTTCCAATCCAGGAGCATGGAACATTTTTCCATTTCTTTGTGTCTTCCTCAATTTCTTTCATGAGAACTTTAGAGTAGAGTTGCTTCTGGTTTTCTGAGTATAGATTCTTTGCCTCTTTGTTGGGTATTAATGTATTTTATCGCATTGATTGCTTGGCAGATGTTGAACCAACCTTGCAGGCCTGGAATAAAGCCCACTTGGTCGTGGTGAATAATCCTTTTCATGTACTGTTGGATCCTATTGGCTAAGGTTTTGGTGAGAATTTTCGCATCTGTGTTCATCGAGGATATTGGTCTGTAATTCTCTTTTTTGGTGGGATCCTTGTCTGGTGGGGATCAAGGTGATGCTGGCCTCATAAAATGAGTTTGGAAGTTTGCCTTCCATTTCTATTTTTTGGAACAGTTTCAGGAGAATAGGAATTAATTCTCCTTTAAATGTATGGTAGAATTCCCCTGGGAAGCCATCTCGCCCTGGGCTTTTGTTTGTTTGGAGATTTTTGATGACTGTTTCAATCTCCTTACTGGTTACGGGTCTGTTCAGGTTTTCCCTTTCTTCCTGGTTCAGTTGTGGTAGTTTATATGTCTCTAGGATTACATCCATTTCTTCCAGATTGTCAGAGTTGTTGGCGTAGAGTTGCTCATGATAGTTTCTTACAATTGTTTGTATTCCTTTGGTGTTGATCTCTCCTCCTTCACTCATGGTTTTATTTATTTGGGTCCTTTCTCTTTTCTTTTTGATAAGTCTGCCAGGGGTTTATCAATCTCTTTAATTTCTTTCAAAGAACCAACTCCTATTTTGTTGATATATTCTTTTTTTAATATATTTATTTGACAGAGAGAGAGAGGTCACAAGTAGGCAGAGGCAGGCAGAGAGAGAGGGAGAAACAGGCCCCCCACTGAGCAGAGAGCCTGATGCGGGGCTTGTTCCCAGGACCCTGAGATCATGACCTGAGCCGAAGGCAGAGGCTTAAACCACTGAGCCACCCAGGCGCCCCTTGTTGATATATTCTATTGTTTTTTGGGTTTCTATTTCATTGATTTCTGCTCTGATCTTTATGATTTCTCTTCCTCTGCTGGGTTTAGGCTTTCTTTGGTGTTCTTTCTCCAGCTCCTTTAGGTGTAGGGTTAGGTTGTATAGTTGAGACCTTTCTTGTTTCTTGAGAAAGGCTTGTACCACTATATATTTTCCTCTCAGGACTGCCTTGGCTGTGTCCCACAGATTTGGAACCGTTGTGTTTTCATTATCATTTGTTTCCATGAATTTTTTCAGTTCTTCTTTAATTTCCTGGTTGACCCATTCATTCTTTAGAAGGATGCTGTTTAGTCTCCATGTCTTTGGTTCTTTCCAAATTTCCTCTTGTGATTGAGTTCTAGCTTCAGAGCATTGTGGTCTGAAAATATGCTGGGAATGATCCCAATCTTTTGGTACCGGTTGAGACCCGATTTAGGACGCAGGACGTGATCTATTCTGGAGAATGCTCCATGTGCACTAGAGAAGAATGTGTATTCTGTTGCTTTGGGATGCAACGTTCTGAATATATCTGTGATGTCCATCTGGTCCAGTGTGTCATTTAAGGCCTTGGTTTCCTGGTTGATCTTTTGCTTGGATGATCTGTCCATTTCAGTGAGGGGAGTGTTAAAGTCCCCTACCATCATTGTATTCTTGTCGATGTGTTTCTTTGATTTTGTTATTCACTGGTTCATATAGTGGGCTGCTCCCATGTTAGGGGCATAGATATTTAAAATTGTTAGATCTTCTTGTTGGACACACCCTTTGAGTGTGATATAGTGTCCTTCCTCATCTCTTATTATAGTCTTTGGCTTAACATCTAATTGATCTGATATAAGCATTGCCACCCCAGCTTTCTTCAGATGTCCATTAGCATGTTTAATTGTTTTCCACCCCCTCACTTTAAATCTGGAGGTGTCTTCAGTCTAAAATGAGTTTCTTGTAGGCAGCCTACTGATGGGTTTTGTTTTTTTATCCACTCTGACACCCTGTGTTTTTTGATTGGTGCCTTTAGTCCATTTACATTCAGGGTAACTCTTGAGAGATACGAATTTAGTGCCATTGTATTGCCTGTAAGGCGACTGTTACCGTATATTGTCTCTGTTCCTTTCTGATCTACTACTTTAGGGTCTCTTGCTTAGAGGATCCCTTTCAATACTCCCTGTAGAGCTGGTTTGGTGTTTGCAAATTCTTTCAGTTTTTGTTTGTCCTGGAAACTTTTTATCTCTCCTTCTATTTTCAATGATAGCCTAGCTGGATATAGTATTCTTGGCTGCATGTTCTTCTCATTTAGTGCTCTGAATATATCATGCCAGTTCTTTCTGGCCTGCCAGGTCTCTGGGAATAAGTCCACTGCCAATCTAATATTTGTACCATTGTATGTTACTGACTTCTTGTCCTGGGCTGCTTTCAGGATTTTCTCTTTGTCACGAAGACATGTAAATTTTACCATTAGGTGATGGGGTGTGGGCCTATTCTTATTGATTTTGAGAGGGGTTCTCTTCACCTCCTGGATTTTGACGCTTGTTCCCTTTGTCACGTTAGGGAAATTCTCTACAATAATTCTCTCCAATATACCTTCTGCTCCCCTCTCTCTTTCTTCTTCTTCTGGAATCCCAATTATTCTAATGTTATTTCTTCTTATGGTATCACTTATCTCTCAAATTCTCCCCTCGTGGTCCAGTAGTTGTTTTTCTCTCTTTTGCTCAGCTTCTTTATTCTCTATCATTTGGTCTTCTATATCACTAATTCCTTCTTCTGTCTCATTTATCCTAGCAGTAAGAGCCACCATTTTTTTATTGTACCATTTTTATTGCATTTTATTAATAGCTTTTTAAATTTCAACTTGGTTACATTTTAGTTCTTTTATTTCTCCAGAAAGGGCTTTTATCTCTCCGGAGAGGGTTTCTCTAATATCTTTCATGCCTCTTTTGAGCCCGGCTAGAACCTTGAGAATCATCTTTCAGAACACTAGATCTGATATATTACTAATGTCTGTATTGGATTAGGTCCCTAGCCTTCGGTCCTGCCTCTTGTTCTTTTTTTTTTTTTTTTTGTGGTGAGTTTTTCTGTGTTGTCATTTTGTCCAGATAGAATAAATGAAGGAGCAAATAAAGTATAAAAAGGGTGGTAAACCGCCCAGAAAATTGTGCTTTAATCAAATCAGAAGAGACCCCAAAACGTGAGGGGAGAAAGATGATAAAGAGAAGTTCAAAAAAAAATTTTTTTAAATAAAACAAAGAAAGATATAAAAAGGAATATATGTATATGTATATATATATATATATATATATATATATATATATATTAGACTGGGGACTGGAACAGGGTAATGATGGTGAATGTCAAAAGTTTATGTTTTTCCATCACTTAATTTCATCCTTTTTCCAGTGTACACTTATAATATGGTCAACTATAGTAAGAGACTTTCTTATACTGAATTTTCTTCTACTTAATCTTCAGTTTGCTAAGACAGCACATGTGAAGATTTCTCAATGCATGTCCGTGCACACACACACACACACACACACACAAACACAGAGAGGTGCGTTAGGCGATGTAAGGTGATGGATGTGTTAATGCATTGGAGTGTGGGGATCACTTCCCAATGTATACGTCTATCACATTGTCACATTGGATACATTTGATTTATCAGTTATAATCTCAGCAAAGCTGGAAACCTATCCTTGAACTTTGTAAAAATGTAAAATAAACGGATAAGGGGGAAACGCATTGTCACATTACAGATACATGAAGTTCGTCATGTAGTCTTAAATCCACTGCTGTTTTATTTTAATCGAATATTTAATGATTTGGTCCATCATACTTAAGGGTGGTTGGACTGTACATTGTTCCTCCCCCACTCCTTCAAGTGCACTTCAGACTCTCCTCCCTCTTTTCTCAAAAGGGTCTTCATGTGAGTCAAATATTCTCACTGGATCCTGTTTCACAATTCTGGGAATATTGTCATCTCTACTGATATTGAAAAGTTGGATGTACTATATGCTGGCCAACAGAAAATAATTAAAAGAAAAAAAAGAAATCATCCCTCAGCAAGGGAATAGCCCACAATTCATAACTGTCCATAGTGTCAGATGTATGTTTTGTATAAAGACTATTTCCTAACTTTTGATTTTGTAGTCATTTTGGATTTAGAGTTGCAAACCTGACACCCAGTTGACTCCAATGTTAACATCTTACATAACTAGATTATACTTATCAAAACTCTGAAATTAACATGTATATCATAATATTAACCTTAGACAGAAGAAAAAATGAAAAGAAGAAAGGAGAGAAAAGGAAAGGAAAGAAAAGAAGGTCAGATTTGCAGGCACCTGGGTGGCTCAGTGGGTGAAGCATCCTCCTTAGGCTTAGGTTATGATCCCAGGGTCCTGGGACCAAGTTCCACATTAGGCTCCCTGCTCAGAGGGAGGCCTGCTTCTCCCTCCACCCCTACTACTTTGCATGCTCTTTCCCTCTCAAAAATAAATAAATAATCTTTAGAAAAACTACAAAAGGAAAACTCAGATCTCCTGGTGACATGTTTAATGACATCTTCTTCTCCCACCCCACCCCACCTCCGCCCTCCTGGGACATCAGATTTTAACAAGATACAGAACAAAGTACTTAAAACTTATTGTGCACTTTCTGGAATTACATAGTAAAAGAATCATTCAGAATATGCTTCTAAATTTTGTGTGACTCTTTTAATGCTTCAAATTGTATAATTTACTTAAAAATATGATTAGGAGTTCAACCTTTTTAATTTTAGTTAAAGTATTTTATTTTATAAGCACTATTAGTCAACATATAGTACATTAGTTTTTGATGTCATGCTCAAAGATTCATTAGTTGAGTATAACAACCAGTGCTCTTCACATTACGTGCCCTCCTTAATGCCCACCACCTGGTGACCCTACCCCTCCACCCCCTTCCCTTCCGCAAGCCTCAATTTGTTTCTTGGAGTCCAGAGTCGCTCATGCTTTGTCTTCCTCTCTGATTTCGTCCCATTCAGTTTTCCCTGACTTCCCCTATGGTCCTCTGCGTTAGTCCTTATCATCGCCATAGGAGTGAAACCATATGATAATGGTCTTACTCTGCTCAACTTCTTTCACTGTTCCTCAGCTTCATTTCTTTCCCTCAGCATGTCCTCTACATCTCTTATTCTCTCTTCTGCCTCATACACCCTAGCTGTGAGAGCATCCAGTTTGGATTGCATTTCATTCATGGCATTCTGAAGTTTGGCATGATTCGATCTTGTTTCTGCCCTTAGAGATTCTGTATTCTCAGGTACACTTTTCTCAAGCCTCGTTATTAACTTTCTAATTGCTGTCCTTAATTCCAGCTCTGACATCTTGCTTATACCCATATCAATTAACTCTGTGGCAGAGAACATTGCCTCTGGTTCTTTCCTGTGCCGGGAGTTCCTCTTTCTAGTCATTCTGCCCAGGAAAGGATGGGTGAGCAAATGAAGAGAGTCCAAAATGTCAACCACGACCCAAGCAAAATACACCCTAGAAAAAGCCTAAAGTGGTCAGAAGTCAGAAAAGTGAATCTAAGAAAAGTGAACAAAGTGAAAAGTGATCAGAAAAGAAAAGTGAACACATCACAGAAAAGTGAACAAAGCCAAAATGAACAAAACAATAAAAAAGCGGGAGGGAAGAGAGATGATCCTCTCACAGGGTGGACAAAGCAGGGTGATCTCCTTGTTCCTGACTGAATGTTGGCCTGTGTGTTTGAAGACACTGCATCTCAAAATTGCAAAGAATACAGAGTTTGTGTGTGTGTGTGTGTGTGTGTGTGTGTCTCTGTCTGTGTGTGTGTGTGTGTGTGTGTGTGTGTGTGTTTGAATTCATTGAAAAAAGGACTAGGCATAAAACTTATGCCTATAAGTCTATAAAATGCAGATGTGAGGAAAAAAGTGTTAAAAAGTGACTTAAAGACATGGTTTGATCAAATAAGAATCTACTTACAATAGGGAAAAGGTAAAAAAAAAAAATGTGTAAAATTTTAGAATGAAGGATAAAGGAGTTGTGAAGAAATACCTGGAGTTCAACACACTCTTTCCCCTGGTGCTGGAGTTTTACTCTCCGGGATTCATAAGCTTCTCGTTCACCTGTTCTTCCCATCTGTCTTCTGGGGGACGTGCCTGTTGTGCTTCTCCTCAGGTTTCTTGGCCTGAGCTGAGTGGTTCCACCCCTTGTCCATGGGATAGGCTCAGGGTAAGCTGGTCCTCTGTGTGGCTTTGGTTCCCTGGTGGCTTTCTGCACCTCTTTGGAAGTTCAGAGCAAAAATCGTCCTAACTAGATCTCTGGGCCAGAGCCCCAAGATCACGTTCCCCCCACCTTCAATAAACTCTCCGGGTTAAACCTTCTTCACTTCTCTGTGCATGAAGTGCCACAGAAATCCATGGATTGTGTCCACTGCAACCCTCCTTGGGGGACTCATGGGGACCCATGAGCATCTCTGTGCTGTGTGTCTTTGGGACTGCAAGCATCTGTGGACTGTGACTGCACCCAGCTCAGCTTCTCCCAGGTCATGGCTGGGGGCGGCCCTACTATCCTTTTTGGGGCACTGCCACCCTGAGAGCTGTTGCCTGGTCATGAGTGCCACTGATTCAGCCCTTCTAGGTGCTGGGAACCAGCCAGCACATTCCAGGCTTTTTCCAGGTGCTCAGGCACAGAGCAGTGTCCCTACCAGCCCGGCTCCCAGTTTATGGCAACCCAAGCCAAGAGGCCTCCAGGGGTCTCCAGAGAGAGAAGGAAGCATTCCCCAAACAGAAGCTCAGTAAGGAGGAAGGAGCACTCATTTACTCTTCTTAGGAAATTCTCTCTATGAGCATTGGGTATTACCTGGGTGAGAAAAGAACCGTAACTTGGGACTAAGGTCATATTTTGACAACGACTTGCCCAGATTGTCAAACCTTGCTGCTTTAAAACGTCACCTGCAGGGCAGTACATCCAAGTGTTCATGTCTCAGAAAGGCAGCAAAATGTCCATTTCTTCAAGTACAATGCCACCATATAGATATGTGAAAACTCGACAATCAATCCCAATACGGGCCAAAGTGAAATATAAGCTGCGTGCCTTACACAGTGAGGCATCCAGGGAGTTCATGGGACTGTTTTTTGCTGTGCATGTGTTCAGGCTCAAGAGCCGGTTATACCCGAGATTCTGAATGTCTAAGAACTGCGAGATCCTATCATTCCCCTCTCAGATAATTAATCTGTAAGGAAATAAAATAAATATTGAAAGGATCTTCAATGCTGAGAAATAAAACCCATGCATGGGATGTCATAGAGGCAAAAATTTTATTAATATCCAAAAAAGGTTACACTGCCTTTCGATTGCATTAATAACCATCCTAGCCCTGCCACCACAATGACTCCAGGATGACTCCACGTGAGGGCACCTTGCTGGTGTTCCCAAAACCCATACCAGTGTGTCGAATGTTTAACTGTTTCTTAGTCCGTATATCTGGACTAGACTGGATTGTCATTTGGGAAGATGGGTTTTGTTTGGTTGGTTGACACAGGGGAAGCCGAGTCACCCGAGGCTATCAGGGAGAAGAGAACAGCCCTCGGCCGGACTTGGTCAACTGAACTTTTGCACTGGTATCGCTGGGCCCCTCGAAGGAATCCCATCCACTGCCAATGGCATCATCGTCCAGCCAGAGAACCCGGCATCCATGCCCCTGGGTCCAGGCTGCCTACCTCCTCACCCCAGTGCCCTGGACTGGCAGAGCCAAGAACTTGTAGTCTACCTCCGTAGTTCCAGTCCCAGAGCCCCGTCTGTCACAGACCCTTCTATTCTTTGACACCTGTCATCCCCACAGGATTCCAGAAAGTAGGAAATGATTTGGTTTGTTCCTGTACTCCTTGAATTGCCAGACATCAACGCCATGATGCTATGTTTTCGTCAGAGTCCATGAGACAGCAAAGGGGTAGCTGGCAGGGCATGAGACAGGAGCCTCAGGCTAAAGCCACCAGACTCTGGCCCGGGTTTACACAAAGACTGCATCGCATGGATGACAGGTATGGAGTGTGTGGGTGTCCCATGCTATGGCTTCTGTACTTCCCTCTGAGGATCAATGACCTTGGGTGCTCAACCAGTACATCCGCTGCATCCCGACTGCAGAGATCTGCAGAGACAGCGGGGAGCATTCCCCAAACTGGTGCTCTGAAGGGAGGCAGGAGCACTCAATGGCTCTTTCCAAGAAAGAAATCCTCTCTACAGGGGGGCGCCTGGGTGGCTCAGTGGGTTAAGCCGCTGCCTTCAGCTCAGGTCATGATCTCGGGGTCCTGGGATCGAGTCCCACATCGGGCTCTCTGCTCAGCGGAGAGCCTGCTTCCCTTCCTCTCTCTCTGCCTGCCTCTCTTGTGATTTCTCTCTGTCAAATAAATAAATCTTTAAAAAAAAAAAAAAAGAAATCCTCTCTACAGACCTATGGGATTTTCCCCTTGTTCCTCATCAGAGATGCTCCTGAGGGAGAGAGGAACCAGAGCCTGGGACTGGTGATATTTTGACCACCACCTACCCGGGTTGTCCAATGTTGCTGCCTTGGGAAATCACCTGGAGGGCAGTAAATCCCAATGTCCGGGCCTCAGGAAGGCAGCAAAAGTATCCATTACTGCAAGAGGGATTCCGGAATATGAATACAGGAACACTGACCACCTGATCCCATGAGAGACTAAAGTGGGACTGAGGCCTCATGCAGTGCGTGTGGCACACTCACCGGGAGCGAGGGCAACTATGTGGTCTAGTATCGATTCCTGCAGGAGAGCGGGGTGAGCCTGAGATCCTCGGTGGCTCAGAAGCCCTATTCCTACCAACCTCCTCTTTCCTCTTAGGTAATCAAGCTTTGAGGAATTAAAATCATTACAGAAAGAATCTGAAATGCTGAGGAAAAAATAAAACATGCACATTAAGTCATAGTTGGGAAAATTTTATTAAGGATAAATCAACAACACACAACTTTGGAATAGCATTTAATCACCAAAAGAAGCAAACCAGGTAAAATATTCCCCCACGAAAATTTCCACAAAAATCCCATCACAGAGTCAAGAAAATCTCATCTCCGGAGAAAACACTGTGTCACCCTTTGCAGAGCACCCTTTCCAGGTGGGGCCTTTATCCAGAATCTCCCAATTCAGATATTTGTAAACCAAATACAGGTTTAGGTCCTAGGTTAAATTTACATTTGAGTTTATCACTTTCCAGTATAATGTCACTCGATTTCACAGAAATTTCTTTAAATAAAGCAAGCTTGACCTCCCAGATGGCTAACTACCTTTGGAAATGTCACATCTGTTTACATGATGAGTGTTTGCATGGTGTGAGTGTGTGTGTTTGGTTTGCACGGGCACGCTCCCCAAAAGCAGGACACCCAACATGGTGTGGACTCCACCGTTTCCATCCAATGCAGCTGAGGAAGTGCCGATTCCCCCACATCATCTCAGAGCTGTGACTTGTCCTCCATTCAACAGACACCTCCTCGGGATCCCCTCGGTTGGAGGACAAGTGTCTGAGGCCATGGGCTGTCTCACTCCCTCCCACTGTCTTCAGAGGACGAGGACACCTGCAGGTCCTCATGGATGACACTCACAGGGACGTGACCAAAGGGTCCCTCAGATTTCTGAATGACAGGAGGGCCCTGACCAGGAAGGGCTGACTTCTCGGGAGGATGGAGCAAGGGAGGTGTTGGGAACCTGGAGCTCCATCACGCTTTGTCCAATCTCGTGAAGACCATTCTCAGGGGCTTGCCAGGGGTGGGCTTGGAAAGTGGATGTGGAGCTTCGATGCATGCCTGGACCGTTTCCAGGAGAGGTCGGGTGCGTGCAGGCTGCAGGTCGATGACTTGCACTGGGGCAGGTGTCTTCCCGGTCAGTGGGGGTGGCGCTAGGGATCCACATGCACTTCTCCTTGCTGGAGGACACAGACTCTCAGAAGCCCCCAGATGGCTTTCCTGTATGCTCTTGTGGTGGTGCTGGAAGGGGCTCCAGCGTGCTTTCTTGCGGGGGTTCAGGTCTGTGTCTACGGACATCTGGACACCTCTCTTGCCTGCTGTCTTGAGGTGGATTTGGGAAGTCTCAACCATACCGTGGCTTGCATGAGGACGTGCATTCTCCTCAGGAAACTTGGCAGGTGCCTGGCCATGGTGCTTGCCATCTAGCTTAGACACAGCCTGGGGAACTTCAAGGGAGTCTCCTCGGGGCCTGTTTCCTCTCAGATGGACAACCACGCCACCCTCCCTGGCATAGGGTGGGCATGCCAGGGGTCCGTCAGGGGTCACCACTCGCTGTGCCTCATGTTGTGCACCAGGGGGGAAGACGCTCCCTGAAGGGCTTCTGAGAGGAGACGCTGAGTGGTACCCGGCTCTCATGTCAGCGGCCTGGGTAGGCGGCTCCCACGGGAGGGGAGGCTCCAGGACAGACACCCTCTTGGTGGTGTAGACGGGCATCGGCCTGTGTGGACGCTGTGGGAACAGACAACGCACAGAAATGCACGTTAGTTTTCCTCACCACCAAGGCAATATTGCCCTGAAGGAAAAGCAAGAAACTCACAAAACCCCAAGACCTTCGTATGTTCAGTTCAGCAGTGGAAGGCAGAAAAGCGTTCTGTCTACCTAGGACGCGGGACCACAGCTCACGGGGGGCCAGGAATAAACACTCCACAAGCTCTACGGGATGCCCATTTTCTATCGGAAAGGAGCAGAGAAAGCTTCTGCAGAAACATCTACGGTTCCTCCAGGGGATCAGCTCCTTTGACCACTGTGCTCTGGAGAGCGAAAAACCCTGCCGGGGTGCAGTTCCCTCAGAGCCTACTGAGTTTTGATGGACAATGAGGGAGAACGTGTCCCAAACAAAGTTCCCTGTTCTTCCATCGAGGGTTCTACGTGGGAGAAGAGTGTCCTCCAGTGCTTTCCGACCCCACCCAGCCCACTGGGCACACACATCTCGGGAATAAGGCACCTGAGGGACAGCAAGGGGAAATGGCTGAGGAGGACGCCCACTGAACTCACACGGCTCAGAACGGAAGTTGAGCCAATCCTCACCCAGGAAGGCAACGCAGCCCATCAGGGTCCCCCAGACAGAACAGGAGCCGGGAAGCAGGGGACACTCACCCTCACGTAGCTGCAGGATTCTGTGCAATCCTTCCAGGTCTGCTTCTGCCCCCCTTGGGGTCTCCTGGGGAATCTCTGGAACAGGGCCTCCCTCTGCCGGGCATCTGGCCTGCACAACAAAGCATGGGAAGTGGAAGGAACTCCGTTTCATGTCTTCAAACTGGGACACAAGCCTGAGGCCTCAGACAGCAGCGTCCTTTGCCTCCCCTGCCATTCCTTCCCCTACTCCAGGGAGCCCTCCAGGTTTGCCTATGAACTACTAGCCTTCAGGGTCTCTGGCAAATCTGCTTGGCATTAGCCAGGTTCCCCTATGTCCCCTGGCAAGGGGACACCCACCCCACCACTCACACACTCTCGCCGATGCAGCAAGGGCAGCTCAGTAGCCTAAGTGTGGACCCCTGGAGGATGGAGAGCTCCTTTGTCGGCCTCCCCAGCCCTGTCTGTGCCTGAGGACAGCACAGCACACAGTGTCCAGGGGCAGAGACACAGTGTCCTTAGACGTCAGCCCTGGGTTTGGGGACAGCAGCTGGCCCCGCTCCTCACTTTGGTCCCTCTCCCTTCTCCCTCTCAGCCTGCTTCAGTGGCCCAGGATCCTGCTGGTCCTGCTGACTCCGTGGTTCTACGTTCTCCTTCAGCTTCCTGGAGCCCAAGGCCTGGAGGTCGACGGCCTTGCCCCAGTGCTTCATGGGGCACCTGCTGCTGGATGCCTTGTGCCCAAAAGCTCCACAGTCCCTGCACTTCACCTGGGGAGGAAGGAAGAAGGGTCAGTGGTTTGGGACGGGGGACATCACCTCGGCTTGTGAGGTGCCAGCCTCCTGAAGACCATGGGATGCTTCCCCAGCCTCTGTCCAGGAGGGACCTGGAGGAGGGATTGCAAGTGTCAGGCTGAACTGAAGGAGCCCTATGGAGAGACGTGAACAAACACCAGCCTGGACCGGAGCCTCTACACTCCTGAGTTAGACCCTCGCTGTGTCTGAATGGCCCACTAGGTCTGGTGACGAGACTCCAGGGCAGGTGGTCCTGGCCCAGGAAAGGACAACTGAGTTATGGACACAGAGCTCTCCATGTGCCAAGGCCGTCTCCAGAGCCATGGCAGACCCCCTGCTCACAGCACATGCCAGCCTCCACTTACCCTGGGATCCTCCTCCTCTGGCCCAGGAGCCCTGGGTGCTAAGGGCGCCCTCGGTGGCCTCTTCCCTTTCTGGGCTTTCAAGGGTCTGCAGGGCTCAAGCTGTGTGTGACTGCCTGCCATCTGTCCTACTTTCTTGAGGGACATGGCAGTTGGCCAGCCTGCCTCGCAGATGGGTGTCTGGATTTCCTGAGTCAAAAAATAAATATATAAATAAAAGAGTACAGTCATATTCACAAAGATGCAAGCCTCCTTCCTGTCCCTTCTGCTCTACGCAGGTATGAGGGGGCCTCAGGACCACCAGATCAAGCATAGTTGTCCTCCTGTGGCAACTCTATCCCTTCCTGTCCTCCATCCTCTCCTGCCTACCCAGCCCCAGGATGGTGCCCATAGGAAATGCAGGTGAAGTTGCCTTAAATGACTTAGCAGAGAGATGCTTGGGAATTCTCTCACAATGCACTCTGGAAGCAAAACCAGGGACAGGACTGCCCCCGATGTACACAAGAAGCAAAGCTATGGCAATACTCCATGGGACACTACGTGTGGAAAATGCAAGAGCAGGTATCCTTTCCTCGCCAAACTCTCCATTTCCCCACTCACACCTGAGGAAGCCGTTTTCAAATCTAAGATCCCTTGGAAAAATACCACTTCTCTTGATGGAATGAGGGAAGTGGCCCATCTCAGGGTCTGAACTCTTTGATTTCATGTTTTCTTTCAGTGCCCCATTCTTAACTCTCATCTCATCCTTGGGAAATGAATAGCTTTTAACTTCATGTGAACCAGGGATTTCTTTTTCATTTGTAATATTTTCTTTATTGAGAGAGAGAGAGATAGAGAGGCAAAAACTCAAGGTGGGGTAAGGGCAGAAGGACAAGCAGACTACCTGCTGCTGAGCAGGAAGCCCAATGAGGGGCTCCATCCCAGGACCCTGGAATCATGACCTGAGACAAAGTCAGACAACCAACTCAGCCACCCAGGTGCCCTGAACCTGTGACTTCTTTAGGCTCCCAGTCCCACAGCGAAATGGACCAGGATTCTGTCACAACACCTCCATGACCCCACACCAATCAGGCTGTTCCACTTTGGAAGTGGAACCTCAGGGAGTCGAGAGCATTGGCAGTCATGCCTTTGATCAGTCTCTCTTCTCAGAATACAGTTTCACAGGAACCAGTCTTCAACTCATGGAGAAAAGGCACATCACCCCATAATTTCCTCACTGTCCTATTTCTCTAGCTGCTAAGTAAGCACCCAGTTGGTCCAAAAACCCACCTGAAATGCAATGGTGCTCCTCCTGTCTCTCAGGAGAGGCTCAGGAAGGTACTGGACAGACTCCACTGGAGGAGGCTGCGTGTCTGTCATGCCAAAGGAATGGTCAGAAAGGGCCACTTCCTTCCTCCCTAACTGGCCTGTAGCCCCGAGGTCACATGACCTTTCAGGCACTTAACACCCATCAATCTAATCCTCTTTCTCGTTAACAGGGCAGACCCAACCAGCAATGCCTTCTTGTGGAGCATTTTCATGCATGAGAAAATCACATCATACACGTATCATCTTTTCAGTATACTTCTTTTCTCTAAGAGAATTACACATTGGAGGCTATGACTGCTTCATTTTGTTTTATTTTGTTTGTTTTGTTTTGTTTTGAATGAGAGAGGCACAGAGAGAGAGATAGAGCAGGGGTCAGGTGGGAAGGGATTAAGTGCAGAGGGAGAGGGAGAGAGAGAATCTCTAAGCAGAATCCCTGCTGAGCGTGGAGCCCAGTGTGGGGCTGGATCCGACGACCCTGAGATCAAGACATGATCTGAAATGAAGTGTCAGCCACTTTAAGGAATGGGCAACGTAGGTGCCCCTGTCCTAGGGATTCTTCAAAGGGAATGGAGGATAGAAGGGTAGATTCCTAACACCTGGGCCTTCCTGACTGGAATCCAAGCGAGCATCTTTCTCCAAAGCAGTCCAACAAGTACCACCACCACTAGCCCAAGGGGAGAGCCTCCATTTCCAATCCTGTTGGCCCTCTGGGTAGTTTCCCACTCTAAGTGTTGGGCCGGCTTGACCTAAGAGACTCCGCATGGGTTGAGAGGCCATTTTGTTGTTTACCAAAGAAAAATTAATGACTCAGACTTCCCAGGACATCAATAAGCGGCACTCAACTGAAACTCAACCTCCCTAACTACCGAAGAATGTAAACCCTGCCCCTCAGCCACCAAACTTGGGGGCCAATTCTGACCAGAACAATAGACTATTTCAAACAGCTACTATTGGGTAAATTGTAATTCAATTGGCCACCTGCATGTGGCCTGACATGACTTTGCAACTTTCTGTGTGTGTTCCAATCTCCTTGGCCACCTGTGCTCTGTAAAAGTTAATCTGTGAAGCTGGGAAATGTCACGCTTTCCATAAGAGACGGCCCTGACCGGTCGGTTCGATTCTCAATGCTTGGTGCGAAATTAAACTTTGCTTAACCTTCGCTTTGTATCAGTCTCGCTCCTTTGATCATGGATCCCGTCTCTAAGATTGGTGTGTCTTGCACAGAGAATGGATTTTGAATGGACCTTTCTAAGGCCATGGTCCAGTCCCAGCCTGGTACCTTCCAGTCCTACCAGAGCTTCCTCCAGCCTCCTCCTGGCCACACCCAGTCTCATGGGACCCCTGCCACTGCCCCGCCCTTATGCTCTTCTTCACCCTTACCCTGCCCCACCCAGACTCACATGCCTTCCATATCCTCTCACGCTCCAACGGGCCTCTACTCATAACATTGACAGCAGTCACTGCCCCAACGAACACACAAGAATCCATGCTATGGCAATACAACATGGGGTACACAGAGTTGAAAATGGGAAAGAACCTAGGCTTTCCTCTCAAAATCTGAATTTCCCATTTGGCGCACCAGGAAGCCGTTTTCAACTACAAAGTCATTTTACAAAAGCTACTTTCTCCTCTACTAGATTGGAAGCTGCCCATCTGGGTCTCTGTATTCTCTTCTTTGTTTTTTCTTTTAAGATTTCATTTATTTATTTGACAGAGAGAGACACAGCGAGAGAAGGGAACACAAGCAGAGAGAGAGGGAGAAGAAGACAACCTGATGCAAGGCTCGATCCCAGAACCCTGGGATCACGACCTGAGCCAAAGGCAGAGTTTAACGACTGAACCACCTAGGCGCCCCTGTAATCTCTTCTTTAATGTTCTCATCTCAGAGTCCCTTTCTTAACTAACTTCTAATCCATTGGAAAGGAGGATCTTTCCACATCTTGGCAACAAGCTCCTTCCTTAGGCTTTCAGTGCCCACAGCCAAATGGAGCAGGATTTTGTCACAGCACTTCCACGATCCCACACCCATCAGACTGTGGGGCAAATTTCCCTTAGAGTTCCAACCTCAGGGAGTCACGAGGACTGCTTTTGACCAGTCTCTCTTCTCAGAATATGTTTTCCAGTGAAAGTGTGCTTAACACCAATGAGGTAAGGTACATCCCTCCATAATTTCCTCACTGTCTTATTTCTCTGACAGCTGAACTGAGCACCCAGTTGTCCCAAAACCCACCTGAAATGCAACGGTGCTCCTCCTGTCTCTCAGTAGAGTCTTAAAAGGTTGCAGAGGGACTCTGCTGCAGGAGCCTCTGTGTCCAGCGTGCCCGAGCAATGGTCAGAAAGGGCCACTTCCCTCCCTCCCTGACTTTTCTACTGGCCCAACCTCATGTGACCTTTTAGGCACTTGACGCCCACCAATCCAATCTTCTTTCCCGTCAGTAGGCGGGACCAAGTGAAGGATCCCTTCTTGTCCACCATTTTCATGCATTATATACCATATGTATGTGTGGATCTCCTTTTCAGATTACATACATTTTGTACAAATAACAAAGATTTGAGTGCATGCCTCTTTCTTTTCTTTCTGTTAGGGCCGATGTAATGTTCAAACCTGTTTAACTATTAGGGCCTGCTTAGCCAGAGTGACTCCATATTGCCTAGGTCGCCATATTGTTTTTTACATCCATGGACTTCATTCTGGGAATAAACTCCCCAGCAGTTCCTTTTATCGGTTCTGTATCGATTCCGGGAATCGATACCGGGAATAAACGCCCTAACAATAGAAGTCACATACCTCCAGGTCTGCGGTTATGCCTTCTAAAACTAGCTTGTGAGATCGGGGCAGGATCTCTCTCTTCCAAGGCAGCCCTGACCGGTCAGTCTGATTTCTGATGCCTGGTGTAAAAATAAAGCTTTGCTTAACATTTGCTTTGTATCAGTCTCTTCCTTTGATCACCAACCCCATCTTTTTCTATTCTTTTCTTTTCTTTCCTTCTTTCTTTCTTTTTTTTTCTTAGAGCTAGAGAGAGAGAGTGAGAGAGAGTAGAAACAAAAGCACGGGTTGGGAGAGGAGGAACAGAGGCAGAAAGAAAATCTTAGATAGGCTCTAGGTCCAGTGCAGCTCCGGATCAGGGCTTGATCATGTCCTGAGCTGAAATCAAGAGTCCAGTGCTTCAGGGACTGACCACCCACATGCCCCTGGATGCCTGTTCCTCTCCTCAACTAGAATTTCCTGTTGGGATCCTATGAGGCATCTTTTCTCCTGGCACCAAGTCCTTTCATGCTGTTGTGGACCCATCAGTGTCCTCCATGTCCAAGCGTCTCACTTTCCCAACTGAAACTCTGGATCTAGGACACATTTCCAGGGACCCTTCACTGTACCTGCTGCCCTCCCAGTTCTCCTTTCTGTCCTTAGGATTTTGCCTGCGCTTGGATATTCAGAGCAATGCCAAAATGTCTTTTTGGAACTGACTTCTTTGGCCATTTGTGTTGGGACCCAAATCGTGGGTGCTGGCCAGCCCCATGTGGACCCGTGTAGCTTTAAGTCTTGTTATCTCCTCCTTTTTGATTCTTTTTTTTTTTTATTTTTTAATAAACATTTAATGTATTATTAGCCCCAGAGGTACAGGTCTGTGAATCTCCAGGTTTACACACTTCATAGCACTCAACATAGCACATACCCTCCCCAATGTCCATATCCCCACCATTCTCTCCCAACTCCCCCACCCCCACCCACCCTCAGTGTGTTTTGTGAGATTAAGAGTCTCTTACGGTTTGTCTCCCTACTGATCCCATCTTGTTTCATTTGTTCTTTTCCTAGCCCCCAAACCCCCCACGTTGCATCTCCACTTCCTCATATCAGGGAGATCATATGATCGTTGTCTTTCCCGATTCACTTATTTCACTAAGCATAATACCCTCTAGTTCCAACCACATCGTCGCAAATGGCAAGATTTCATTTATTTGATGGCTGCAAAGTATTCCATTCTATGTATATACCACCTCTTCTTTATCCATTCATCTGTTGATGGCCATCTAGGTTCTTTCCATAGTTTGGCTATTGTGGACACGGCTGCTATAAACATTTGGGTGCACGTGACCCTTCAGATCACTACGTTTGTATCTTTAGGGTAAATACCAGTAGTGCGATTGCTGGGTCATAGGGTAGCTCTATTTTCCACTTTTTGAGGAAACTCCATGCTGTTTTCCAGAGTGGTTGCACCAGCTCGCACATTCCCACCAACAGTGTAGGAGGGTTCCCCTTTCTCCGCATCCTCGCCAGCATCTGTCATTTCCTGACTTGGTAATTTTAGCCTTTCTGTCTGGTGTCAGGTGACATCTCATTGTGGTGGTTTTGATTTGTATTTCCCTGATGCCCAGTGATGTGGAGCATTTTCTCATGCGTCTGTTGGCCATCTGGATGTCTTCTTTGCAGAAATGTCTGTTCATGTCCTCTGCCCATTTCTTGATTGGATTATTTGTTCTTTGGGTGTTGAGTTTGCTAAGCTCCTTATACATTTTGGATACTAGCCCTTGATCTGATATGACTTTTGCAAATATCGTCTCCCATTTTGTCCGTTGTCTTTTGTTTTGTTAACTGTTTCCTTTGCTGTGCAAAAGCTTTTGATCTTGATGAGGTCCCAATAGTTCCTTTTTGCCCTTACTTCCCTTGCCTTTGGTGGAGGGCCTAGGAAGAAGTTGCTGCGGCTGAGGTCCACGAGGTTGCTGCCTGTGTTCTCCTCAAGGATTTTGATGGATTCCTTTCTCACATTGAGCTCCTTCATCCATTTTGAGTCCATTTTTGTGTGTGGTATAAGGAAAGCATCTACTTTTCTTCTGCATATTTCACAATATTTGTTCTTCCAATCCATGAGAAGGGAACATTTTTTCCATCTCTTTGTGTCTTCCTCAATTTCTTTCATGAGTACTTTAGAGTAGAGTTGCTTCTAGTTTTCTCAGTACAGATTCTTTGCCTCTTTGGTAGGTATTAATGTATTGCATTGCATTGATTGCTTGGCAGATGTTGAACCAACCTTGCAGCCCTGGAATAAATCCCACTTGGTCGTGGTGAATAATCCTTTTCATGTACTGTTGGATCCTATTGGCTAGGATTTTGGTGAGAATATCCGCATCTGTGTTCATCAAGAATATTTGTCTGTAGTTCTCTTTTTTGATGGGATCCTTGTCTGGTTTTGTCATCAAGGTGATGCTGGCCTCATAAAATGAGTTTGGAAGTTTGCCTTCCATTTCTATTTTTTGGAACAGTTTCAGGAGAATAGGAATTAATTCTTCTTTAAATGTTTGGTAGAATTCCCCTGGGAAGCCGTCTGGCCCTGGACTTTTGCTTGTTTGGAGATTTTTGATGACTGTTTCAATCTCCTTACTGGTCATGGGTCTTTTCATGTTATCTATTTCTTCCTGGTTCAGCTGTGGTAGTTTATATGTCTCTAGAAATGCATCCATTTCTTCCAGATTGTCAAATTTGTTGGCGTAGAGTTACTCATAATATGTTCTTATAATTGTTTGTATTCCTTTGGTGCTGATCTCCCCTCTTTCACTCATAATTTTATTTATTTAGGTCCTTTCTCTTTTCTTTTTGATAAGTCTGGCCAGGGGTTTATCAATTTGATTAATTCTTTCAAAGAACCAGCTGCTAGTTTCATTGATTTGTCCTATTGGGGTTTTTTTTTGTTGCTGTTGTTGTTTCTATTTCATTGATTTCTGCTCTGATCTGTATGATTTCTCTTCTCCTTCTGGGTTTAGGCTTTCTTTTGTGTTCTTTCTCCAGCTCCTTTAGGTGTAGGGTTAGGTTGTGTAGTTGAGTCCTTTCTTGTTTCTTGAGAAAGGCTTGTACTACTATATATTTTCCTCTCAGGACAGCCAAGGCAGTCCTTGGCTGTGTCCCACAGATTTTGAACCATTGTGTTTTCATTATCATTTGTTTCCATGAATTTTTTCAATTCTTCTTTAATTTCCTGGTTGACCCATTCATTCTTTAGAAGGATGCTGTTTAGTCTCCATGTCTTTGGGTTCATTCCAAATTTCCTCTTGTGATTGAGTTCTAGCTTCAGAGCATTGTGGTCTGAAAATATGCTGGGAATGATCCCAATCTTTTTTTTTTTTTCCCTTATTTTATTTTATTTTATTTTATTTCATTTTTATTTGTTTATTTACAGCATAACAGTGTTCATTGTTTTGGCATCACACCCAGTGCTCCATGCAGTACGTGCCCTCCCTATTACCCACCACCTGGTTCCTCAACCTCCCACCCCCCCCACTCCCCTGCCGCCCCTTCATAACCCTCTGGTTGTTTTTCAGAGTCCATAGTCTCTCATGGTTCATCTCCCCTTCCAGTTTCCCTCAACTCCCTCTCCTCTCCATCTCCCCATGTCCTCCATGTTCTTTGTTATGTTCCACAAATAAGTGAGACCATATGATACTTGACTCTCTCTGCTTGACTTATTTCGCTCAGCATAATTTCTTCCAGTCCCGTCCATGTTGCTACAAAAGTTGGGTACTCGTCCTTTCTGATGGAGGCATAATACTCCATTGTGTATATGGACCACATCTTCCTTATCCATTCATCCGTTGAAGGGCATCTTGGTTCTTTCCACAGTTTGGCGAC
This sequence comes from Meles meles, assembly GCF_922984935.1. Lineage (NCBI taxonomy): Eukaryota > Metazoa > Chordata > Mammalia > Carnivora > Mustelidae > Meles > Meles meles. Next base: position 203,624,275 of record NC_060067.1, on the reverse strand, counting down.
CGTAGCCATTGCTGCAATAAACATTGGGGTACAAATGGCCCTTCTTTTCACTACATCTGTATCTTTGGGGTAAATACCCAGCAGTGCAATTGCAGGGTCATAGGGAAGCTCTATTTTTAATTTCTTCAGGAATCTCCACACTGTTCTCCAAAGTGGCTGCACTAACTTGCATTCCCACCAACAGTGGAAGAGGGTTCCCCTTTCTCCACATCCTCTCCAACACACGTTGTTTCCTGTCTTGCTAATTTTGGCCATTCTAACTGGTGTCAGGTGGTATCTCAATGTGGTTTTAATTTGAATCTCCCTGATGGCTAGTGATGATGAACATTTTTTCATGTGTCTCATAGCCATTTGTATGTCTTCATTGGAGAAGTGTCTGTTCATATCTTCTGCCCATTTTTTGATATGATTATCTGTTTTGTGTGTGTTGAGTTTGAGAAGTTCTTTATAGATCCTGGATATCAACCTTTTGTCTGTACTGTCATTTGCAAATATCTTCTCCCATTCCGTGGGTTGCCTCTTTGTTTTGTTGACTGTTTCCTTTGCTGTGCAGAAGCTTTTGATCTTGATGAAGTCCCAAAAGTTCATTTTTGCTTTTGTTTCCTTGGCCTTTGGAGACATATCTTGAAAGAAGTTGCTGTGGCTGATATTGAAGAGGTTACTGCCTATGTTCTCCTCTAGGATTCTGATAGATTCCTGTCTCACGTTGAGGTCTTTTATCCATTTTGAGTTTATCTTTGTGTACGTTGTAAGAGAATGGTCGAGTTTCATTCTTCTACATATCGCTGTCCAGTTTTCCCAGCACCATTTATTGAAGAGACTGTCTTTTTTCCATTTAATATTTTTTCCTGTTTTGTCGAAGATTATTTGACCATAGAGTTGAGGGTCCATATCTGGGCTCTCCACTCTGTTCCACTGGTCTATGTGTCTGTTTTTATGCCAGTACCACGCTGTCTTGGTGATCACAGCTTTGTAGTAAAGCTTGAAATCGGGTAACGTGATGCCGCCAGTTTTGTTTTTGTTTTTCAACATTTCCTTAGCAATTTGGGGTCTCTTCTGGCTCCATACAAATTTTAGGATTATTTGCTCCAGCTCTTTGAAAAATATCGGTGGAATTTTGATCGGAATGGCATTAAAAGTATAGATTGCTCTAGGCAGTATAGACATTTTAACAATGTTTATTCTTCCAATCCAAGAGCATGGAATAGTCTTCCATCTTTTTGTGTCTTCTTTAATTTCTTTCATGAGTGTTCTGTAGTTCCTCGAGTACAGGTCCTTTACCTCTTTGGTTAGGTTTATGCCCAGGTATCTTATGGTTCTTGGTGCTATAGTAAATGGAATCGATTCTCTAATTTCCCTTTCTGTATTTTCATTGTTGGTGTATAAGAAAGCCACTGATTTCTGTACATTGACTTTGTATCCTGCCACGTTACTGAATTGCTGTATGAGTTCTAGTAGTTTGGGGGTGGAGTCTTTGGGGTTTTCCATATAAAGAATCATGTCATCTGCGAAGAGAGAGAGTTTGACTTCTTCCTTGCCAATTTGGATACCTTTTATTTCTCTTTGTTGTCTGATCGCCATTGCTAGAACTTCTAATACTATGTTGAACAAGAGTGGTGAGAGTGGGCATCCTTGTCGTGTTCCTGATCTCAATGGGAAGGCTGCAAGCTTTTTCCCATTGAAGATGATATTTGCTGTGGGTCTTTCATAGATAGATTTTATGAAGTTCAGGAATGTTCCCTCTATCCCTATACTTTGAAGCGTTTTCATCAGGAACGGATGCTGGATTTTGTCAAATGCTTTTTCTGCATCAATTGAGAGGACCATGTGGTTCTTCTCTCTTCTCTTATTGATGTGTTCTATCACACTGATTGATTTGTGAATGTTGAACCAACCTTGCAACCCAGGGATGAATCCCACCTGGTCATGGTGGATAATCTTTTGAATGTGCTGCTGGATCCTGTTTGCTAGGATCTTGTTGAGAATCTTTGCATCCATATTCATCAGTGATATTGGTCTGAAATTCTCCTTTTTGGTAGGGTCTTTGCCTGGTTTGGGGATCAGGGTAATGCTGGCTTCATAAAAAGAGTCTGGAAGTTTTCCTTCTGCTTCAATTTTTTGGAACAGCTTCAGGAGAATTGGTGTTATTTCTTCTTTGAAAGTTTGGTAGAATTCCCCAGGGAATCCGTCAGGTCCTGGGCTCTTGTTTTTTGGGAGGTTTTTGATCACTGCTTCAATCTCATTACTAGATATCGGTCTATTCAGGTTGTCAATTTCTTCCTGGTTCAATTTTGGGAGTTTGTAAATTTCCAGGAATGCATTCATTTCATCTAGCTTGCTTAGCTTATTGGCATATAACTGTTGGTAATAATTTCTGATGATTGTTTCCATTTCCTTGGTGTTAGTTGTGATCTCTCCCTTTTCATTCATAATTTTATTAATTTGGGCTTTCTCTCTTTTCTTTTGGATTAGTGTAGCCAATGGTTTATCGATCTTATTGATTCTTTCAAAAAACCAGCTTCTAGTTTCATTGATACGTTCTACTGTATCTCTCGTTTCCACCTCATTGATCTCTGCTCTAATCTTGATTATTTCCCTTCTTGCATGTGGAGTTGGTTTGATTTGTTGTTGATTCTCCAGTTCTTTAAGGTGTAGAGACAGCTGGTGTATTCTGGATTTTTCAATGTTTTTGAGGGAGGCTTGGGTGGCTATGTATTTCCCCCTTAGAACCGCCTTTGCTGTATCCCATAGGTTTTGGACCGAGGTATCTTCATTCTCATTGGTTTCCATGAATTGTTTAAGTTCATCTTTGATCTCCTGGTTGATCCAAGCATTCTTAAGCAAGGTGGTCTTTAGCTTCCAGGTGTTTGAGTTCCTTCTGAACTTTTCCTTGTGATTGAGCTCCAGTTTCAAAGCATTGTGATCGGAGAATATGCAGGGAATAATGTCAGTCTTTTGGTATCGGTTGAGTCCTGCTTTGTGACCCAGTATATGGTCTATTCTGGAGAAGGTTCCATGTGCACTTGAGAAGAATGAATATTCTGTTGTTTTAGGGTGGAATGTTCTGTATACGTCGATGAGGTCCATCTGGTCCAATGTTTCATTCAATGCTCTTATTTCTTTATTAATTTTCTGCTTCGATGATCTGTCTATTTCTGAGAGAGGCGTATTAAGATCTCCTACTATTATTGTATTCGTATCAATATGACTCTTTATCTTGATTAATAGTTTTCTTATGTAATTGGGTGCTCCCATATTGGGGGCATAGATATTCACAATTGTTAGATCGTCTTGGCGGATAGTCCCTTTAAGAATTATGTAGTGTCCTTCTGTATCTCTGACTACAGTCTTTAGTTTAAAATCTAATTTATCTGATATGAGAATCACTACTCCGGCCTTCTTTTGAGGCCCATTGGCATGAAAGATGCTTCTCCATCCCTTCACTTTCAGTCTGGGTGTATCCTTAGGTTCAAAATGGGTCTCTTGTAGACAACATATGGATGGGTCCTGTCGTTTTATCCAATCTGCAACCCTGTGTCGTTTTATGGGCGCATTTAGGCCATTCACATTGAGAGTGATTATTGAGAGATAGGTTTTTATTGACATCGTGTTGCCTTTGAAGTCTTTCTGTCTATAGATTGTTTCTATATTTCTGTTTAATGATATTCTTAGGATTTTTTCTCTCTTATAGGACCCCCCTTAATATTTCCTGCAGTGTCGGCTTGGTGGTTGCATAGTCTTTTAAGCCTTGCCGGTCTTGGAAACTCTTTATCTCTCCATCCATTTTAAATGTCAGTCTTGCTGGATAGAGTATTCTTGGTTGCATGTTCTTCTCATTTAGTACTCTGAATATATTTTGCCAGCCCTTCCTGGCTTTCCAGGTCTCTGTGGAAAGGTCTGACGTTATTCTAATGGGCTTTCCTCTGTATGTAAGAAGCTTCTTTGTCCTAGCTGCTTTTAAGAGGGTCTCTCTTGAAACAAAATTCCCCATTCTAATGATAAGGTGCCGTGAGGACTTTCGAGAATCTAAAATCTTGGGAGGAAATCTTTCTGCCTCTAGTACATGAACGTTGTTTCCATTCGTGAGATTGGGAAAATTTTCATAGACAACTTCTTCCACTATATCTTCTAGACTTCTTTCTTTTTCTTCCCCTTCAGGGATTCCAATAATTCTGACGTTGGAACGTTTCATGGCATCGTTTATTTCCCTGATTCTGTTTTCGTGGCTTCTGAGCTGTTTGTTCCAGGCTTCCTCCTGATCCTTTCTCTCTATCTGTTTGTCCTCCAGATCACTAATTCTATCTTCTGTCTCAGTTACCCTAGCTTTTAGAGAATTTAGATTGGATTGGAACTCATTGAGAGCATTTTGAACATCATCCCTGGTGGCTTTCAGTTCTGCCCTAATCAATTCTGTTTGGTCATCCATGGCTTTCTCCAACCTAGCTATTGCCTGGATAATTGTTAGTCTGAATTCCTTTTCTGACATATTGTCTATGTCGATAACCATTAGCTCTGTTGCAGAAGGCCCATCCTCTGTATTTTTCTTCTGTTAGGTATTCCTCCTCCTAGTCATTTTGGTAAGAGATGACTAAACAGATGCAGCTGGACTTATCGATTGTGGTGCAGTCAATGTGCACCCTGGAACACTTCTGTGCAATCAGGATTCCCCACCCAAATGAGAGAAAAACGAAAAGAAAAAGAAATAGAGAAGAAGAATGAAAAAAAAGGGAAAGGAAAAAAAAAGAGAGAGAGATAGGAAAAAAAGGGAAGATAAAAGAGAAGGCTCAGCCCAAATGGGCCACAAGGTAAGATTTGTGGAGTATACAAACAAAAACAGACAGACAAAAAGAGTGATAAAAGTATATGACAAGAGAAAAAAATATGTATATATAAGCAAAAAAAAAAAAAAGGGAAGAACCTCATCAGAAAGAACCCCAAGTATAAGGTTTATATATTATCAGGACAAACACAAATTCACAGAAACACTGACAGAAGGAAAAATTGGGAGAATGGTTATAGATTTTCAGTGTGGGTGAGGAAGTTTATTTTGATTCTTCCTGAAGGTATCTTGATGTTTTTGTTAAGGGACTCAACTTTCCTAAGTTACAGGGGGATTAGAAACTGGTTTGCCTATAGGGGTAGCATTGATTGGGGAAAGGGGATTACCTTGAAGTTTAACTCTATATGTATAGTAGAAAATAAAAATTAAAAAAGAATAAACTAGACTAAACTAAGTTAAAATTAAAAAAGAATTAAAAAAATAGAAAAACAAAAGAAAAACACGGGTGTGTGTATCAAAAAGTTCAGGTTAGAAGGTTATTAAAGAATTTGATGTACTGGACATCTCAGTGTGATGGTAAATAGGTTAAAAAATTATCTGTATGTATTAAAAAAAAAGAACCAGAATATTGGTAAAGAGTTAAAAATAAAAGTTGTATTTATGAAGTAGTGGTGATTGTTCTCTTGTAGTCTTTTTTTTTTTTTCTTCCTTCCTGGTTGGTTTTCTGGGGGAGGGGCCTGCCACGTGGGTTTTCAGACAATGATGTTCCCTGAGTTAGGTCCTCCCGCTCCCCTCAAGGGGGTGAGCTCTTTTTTTTTTTTTTTTTCAGGAAACTGTTTTTTTCAGCCTTTTGTTCTCTGGGGGGTTTTATGTTCTTTCATCTGCTTTCTCTCGCCTTGACAGCTTTTGATGGTTTTTGGAGGTTTAGAGGAGAGCAAACAGCACCCCAACCTCCCTCTCAGAGAGAAGCCTCAGACTGTTTTGCAAAAGCTGCTGGTGGAGTCGGTTCTGAGTCACTGTCCCTGGGGATGCAGGAGCTCCTCGTTGTACCCAAAACCAGGGCAGCGGTGGCTGTCTAGGCAGCTTCAGACCGCCAGAGAGGTTCCGAGCAGAGATTGCACACTGAGATTTTCCCGCTGTCCCGGGCTGGGAATGTCTGGTTTTTCCGGCTGCCAGAGCTCCAGGCTCCCAGAGCTCCAGACCCCACTCGTTCTCGGGCGCGCTGGCGTTCAGGTGCACTGGCGGCTCAGGGACGGAGACCTGATTTCTCCGCCGCCCTCTCTCTGGCTCTGTGCCAAGGGAGGCTGTCCTGGGTCCGGGGACTAAGGTCCCTGACCCTAACTGCCCAGGTTCCCACTATTACCCCCCGCGATCCTTTGCTGTTTGTTTTTTGAGTGCTTTCAACCAGACTCCAAGTTAATGCTGGTCCCCAGACGCAGAGCACTCTCGTGTTGGGGTGTTACTTTCCGATCGGTCACCTCTGGTGGCTCCCTCCCCCTTTTGTTTATTTTCCGATATCAGTCGGACGTTCCCAGTCTGCTTTACCTGCCACTGGCGTCTTCTGCTCCTGTAGAGATCCAGACGTGTATAATTCTGATCTCAGGCTGATTTCATGGGTGGTCGGAGTTCTTTGGTAGGTAATCAGCTCACTTTAGGGTACAGGTTGAAATGGTGCCTCCTCCTACTTCCCCGCCATCTTGACTCCCCCCTGATCCCAATCTTTTGATACAGGTTGAGACCTGATTTAGGACGCAGGATGTGATCTGTTCTGGAGAATGCTCCATGTGCACTAGAGAAGAATGTGTATTCTGTTGCTTTGGGATGCAACGTTCTGAATATATCTGATGTCCATCCAGTCCAGTGTGTCATTTAAGGCCTTGGTTTCCTGGTTGATCTTTTGCTTGGATGATCTGTCCATTTCAGTGAGGGGAGTGTTAAAGTCCCCTACCATCATTGTATTCTTGTCAATGTGTTTCTTTGATTTTGTTATTCACTGGTTCATATATGGGCTGCTCCCATGTTAGGGGCATAGATATTTAAAATTGTTAGATCTTCTTGTTGGACACACCCTTTGAGTGTGATATAGTGTCCTTCCTCATCTCTTATTATAGTCTTTGGCTTAACATCTAATTGATCTGATATAAGGATTGCCACCCCAGCTTTCTTCAGATGTCCATTAGCATGTTTAATTGTTTTCCACCCCCTCACTTTAAATCTGGAGGTGTCTTCAGTCTAAAATGAGTTTCTTGTAGGCAGCCTACTGATGGGTTTTGTTTTTTTATCCACTCTGACACCCTGTGTTTTTTGATTGGTGCCTTTAGCCCATTTACATTCAGGGTAACTCTTGAGAGATACGAATTTAGTGCCATTGTATTGCCTGTAAGGCGACTGTTACTGTATATTGTCTCTGTTCCTTTCTGATCTACTACTTTTAGGGTCTCTCTTTGCTTAGAGGATCCCTTTCAATATTCCCTGTAGAGCTGGTTGGTGTTTGCAAATTCTTTCAGTTTTTGTTTGTCCTGGAAGCTTTTTATCTCTCCTTCTATTTTCAATGATAGCCTAGCTGGATATAGTATTCTTGGCTGCATGTTTTTCTCATTTAGTGCTCTGAATATATCATGCCAGTTCTTTCTGGCCTGCCAGGTCTCTGTGAATAAGTCCACTGCCAATCTAATATTTGTACCATTGTATGTTACTGACTTCTTGCCCCGGGCTGCTTTCAGGATTTTCTCTTTGTCGCGAAGACATGTAAATTTTACCATTAGGTGATGGGGTGTGGGCCTATTCTTATTGATTTTGAGGGGGGTTCTCTTCACCTCCTGGATTTTGATGCTTGTTCCCTTTGCCATGTTAGGGAAATTCTCTATGATAATTCTCTCCAATATACCTTCTGCTCCCCTCTCTCTTTCTTCTTCTTCTGGAATCCTAATTATTCTAATGTTATTTCTTCTTATGGTATCACTTATCTCTCAAATTCTCCCTTCGTGGTCCAGTATTTGTTTGTCTCTCTTTTGCTCAGCTTCTTTATTCTCTATCATTTCGTCTTCTATATCACTAATTCTTTCTTCTGTCTCATTTATCCTAGCAGTAAGAGCCTCCATTTTTTTATTGTACCATTTTTATTGCCTTTTTATTGCATTTTATTAATAGCTTTTTAAATTTCAACTTGGTTATATTTTAGTTCTTTTATTTCTCCAGAAAGGGCTTTTATCTCTCTGGAGAGGGTTTCTCTAACATCCTTCATGCCTTTTTTGAGCCCGGCTAGCACCTTGAGAATCATCTTTCTGAACTCTAGATCTGACATATTACTAATGTCTGTATTGATTAGGTCCCTAGCCTTTGGTACTGCCTCTTGCTCTTTTCTTTTGTGCTGAGTTTTTCTGCCTTGTCATTTTGTCCAGATAAGAATATATGAAGGAGCAAATAAAATATTGAAAGGGTTGCAAAGACCCCAGGAAAATGTGCTTTAACCAAATCAGAAGAGATCCCAAATTGTGAGGGGGAGAAAGGGGATAAAAAGAAGTTCAAAAAAAATTTTTTTAAGATAACAAATAAAGAAAAATATAATATATAATTAGTTTATATATATAATATAATAAATAAATTATAAGTTTATACATATATGTGTAATATATAATGTGTTTAGATAGCCCTACAAACCTGGCTCCCTCTTGGTCATGGACAGGGGTAGGACCACAGCAGTTCCCAGAGTCCTGCTGTCAGAAAATTTTCTGGATCTGCTAAGATGTGGGTGTGACCATTGGCAAGTTTCCCATCTGGTTCTTAGGTTCCCAGTAAGTGATGGGACGTATCTCCAAATGCTATGCAAATTTCACAGAAATACATGAACAAGTATGTTCATAGCATTTTTATTCATAATCATCCAAAACTGAAAACAGCCCAGGTTTCTATCAATAGAATGTTTATAGTCTCTGTGGTGATTAGTCAATTGAATACCACTGCTTAGTAATGAATTGAATGAACTGAATACATAAAACCTCTCATACTGATTGAAAGAAACCATAGCCAACAGAGTACATACTATATAATTTAATTAATATGAAGTTCAAGGAAAGGCAAAATTTATCCATGGGGGAAAAAACCAGAACAGTGGTAGTGTTTATCAATATATATGTGGGGTTGTCTTGGGAAGGCATAATGGAACATTGTAAAGGTTAATATTTTACAACTTGACAGGCCTTTGGGTTACATAAGCACAAATGTTAGTTAAAACTAATCACTTAAGAGAGATATAAACTTTATATGAAATTAAAATTTTAAGTAAAATGAATTAGTTGTGATAATATTGAACTCCAATAATAAACTGAATTATTTGAGGAAAATTTTCTGTTGGCTATAACTTTTTTGAAATGGATAAAAATAGAAGATGGATTAGTGGAGAGGTCATGGAGAGATGAACTGATACATACAAGGCAAGTACACCCAAATGTTAGTAGCAGAATATGAGAGTTAAATGTAAAATTCAATGCTACTTTCATTGGTTTTGAACATTTTCCTAATTAAATATGGATGAATAAACTTTATAAGAGCCTTCCCACTTTAATGTTTTTGTGGTCCCCATTCAAAGTGAAGTAATGTTTCAGGGTAGCTGGAATGTTCAGAAGAGAAGGCTATTGACAAAATGAACCAAACAATGAGGAATCATTCTCCAGGGTTCCAGATGCCTTTAGGGAATACCAGAAAACCTCTTGCCCTTAGTGTCCCTGCCCTATCAGCTTCCTGGATGAGGGAAGGTATTCCTTACACAGATCAGAAGGCAGCCCCTAAGAGCAGGAACATACATAGGATACTGTGAAGGATGCAGTGAACTGTTCTCCACAGCTTCCACAATTGTTCACCCAGCCTCTGCCCACCTGCACCTTGTTCCCATTTAGGATTGCAAAAATTCTGCATCTTTTTCGACACTGTAAAATTTTTGAGAAATGGTTTTTCAAGGTTTTGTCTTTGAATTCTGCTGCTCTGGGGCACGTCGCTCTCACACTGCACTTTAGTCCCCTGGTCAGCCAGAGATCCCAAGGCTTTCTGGGATTCCCCATAATATGTTTTACGGTCACTGGCCTCATGATACTGCTCCTGATGCGTTCCTATTCTCACTCCCTCCTGAGCACCTGTTTTGGGGCATCCCCTTCCCAAACCCAGGGTTCAGCTTGGTGTTTCACTCCTTTGCCTGATTAGTGTGGAGAAGGAAGATGCGGTTGGAAGGTCAGGACATGAGCCTGTGCCTAAGACCCAGAAGAGAAGGAGCCCAGGTTGGGGCGGCCTCATCAGGTAGGGTTGGCATGAGGGCATCCAGAAGGAGGACAACAGAGGAACCAGAGCGTGGGAGCTGGGAAGGCTCAGTCCAGCCTCATGCCCTGGAACGGGTGTTCATGCCTGCCCCACCAGCTAGTCTCAGGTTGAGGCTCTGCTATGTCACAATGGAGCAATCGTGTTGCACAACACTCACTCATGTGACTTCACTGGGCATTCTTTCTCCTTTGGCCCTGGCCTTCAGGTGGCTGAGAGCCAGCCTACCCAGAGCCTTCCCTCCTCCAGCCCATTGTCCCATCTGCAGATGTCCGCAGTTGACTGGTGAATTTATTTAGGATCCAATGACTTTTCCAACATACCCATGCCAGCTGGAAGAGATGTCCTAAATCCTTGTTGGAGCCCAGGGTTTGGAGGGCAGCAGGAGTGGCAGAAGCCTGGCAGGGGGCTGATGAACCTGATGGTGATCATGCCTATCTCCAAGGTGTGCCTCAGACCCGCCCCTCTGATACCCAGCCCAAAACACCATAACTTTCCAAGAGGAAGGTAAATGAACCATTTATTTTCCTATTCTCTTTAATTTCCATAAGTGTAGCAAATATTTCTCATGGTTTATCATTTGTCAGTCTTCATTTTCAGTGGGGTTTTCATTTGATACTTTTCTGTTCTGTTTGTAACCTTTATTTTAGCAGCAGATAATTATATTTTATTTGGTCAAATTTAGGCTGTTGTTCATTAATAAAAATGCAGTTCATGATCCTATTACATATTATTTTATTTCCCACAGAATTTTCAGCTGAGTCTTCTACCAAAAAGAAAAAGAAAAAGATTATTGAGGCCCAACACTTCCTTCAATAATCCCCTTTAATGCCTATCGCCAATCATTTTGGAGATGAATTGACCAAACACTGTTTATCAGTGTTCTCCTTTTATGTCCTATACAACTGAACATTGTCTCTAGGGATTGAACTGTTTACTTGATTTATGTTTCTAGTTGTTTATTCTTTGTGTATAGAAATGCACCTGGTTTTTGTGTGTCAATTTTGTATCTTGCAATTTGAAAGTACTTGTTAGCTCTAGCGGTGTGTGTGTATCCTTTAGAGTTTTCTACATATATGGTTAAGTAATTTGTGCAGAAAGATAACTTTATTTATTCCTTTCCGATTTGGATGCCTTTTCTTGATGAATTGCTCAGGCTAGATGTTCCACTACTATGTAAAACATTAACACCTTTGCCTTGTACCTGAAAAAAGAAGAAAAATTTTCAATCTTTCTCAACATTGAGTCTGAAGTTAGTTGTAGATGTACCAATATGGTTATTATGCTGAGGAAGTTTCCTTTCTTTCGTGATTTTTTTGAAGGGCTTTGTTAAGAAAGGTATTGAATCTTAGAGATGCTTTTTCTGCATCAATTTGAGGTCTTCGTTTATTTTTTTTTTAATATTTTATTTGTTTACTTGACAGAGAGAGATCACAAGTAGGCAGAAAGGCAGGCAGAGAGAGGGAGAGAGGGAAGCAGGCTCCCCGCTGAGCAGGGAGCCGGATGCGGGGCTCAATCCCAGGACCCTGAGATCACGACCTGAGCCAAAACCAGAGGCCCAACCCACTGAGCCACCCAGGCACCCCCTTCATTTATTTTTATTTTATTAATGTTCTGTATTACATTAATTGTTTTGTCTATGTTGAACAATGCTTACATTCCAGTAATAGAACCTGCTTGGTCAGTAATGCTGTTGATTAATTGTGCTAGTACTTTGTTGAAGATTTTTCTCTCAATATTTATGAAGCATATTGGTCTACACCTTCTCTTATTTTCTTGTAGAATCTTTGTTAGGCTCTGGTATCAGGGCACTGCTGGCCTCATACAACGGGTTAGGAATATGACAGACAGTGTTCTCATGCCAGCAAGACTGATTGTTCTCAAAGAATTGTGGTTGTGTGTTCTAACCTCTTTGGGGACTCCAAGAGGGGCAGACTCAGGGGCTTTCCTTTGCTTCAACTGCCTCAGAACTTTTTAGGAGCTCCTGGGTGGCACTCTCAAGAGCATTTCAATGAAATATACTAACAGCACCTGTCTGGGCAAAGATCAACCTGAGGCAGGCAGACTGAAAAACCTAGGAGGGAAGATGCTGGGACATAACTGAGGGACAAAGGGCACTGAAAATCTGCTCTGCAATGGGCAGCCTAAAGGCCACTGATGCCCATGGCTGGACGGGTGCTTAGAAAACACCCAAGAGCATCATGTGAGTTCACCTTCATCACTGGAGCAACTGCAAGTGAAAGGTGGGAGTTAATTTCCTGCATAAGCCTTGGAGCAGAGTGCCAGCAGGGCCAGTCTGCAGTGAAGGGCAAATCCCCTCCTCCTGGTCCAGGTCCAGGCATTGCAGCAGCTCTCTCTCAAATCACAAGGGGACCACTGAGCTAAAAGAAGTGAGACTTTAAGGGCACTCATGACAAAGGCCCTTAACAAAAAGTTGAGAAAATCACTAAACAAATGACACAATCCATACAAGTTGTAAACAAACAAGCAAAACCCTGGAGAGACAGAAGACTGTCGTTTGCAAAATTAACCCATTGTGATGCTCAAAATATCCGGTATTCAACAACAAAAACATGAAGTATGCAAAGAAACAAAACACAGTTCATTTGGGTGGGGTGGGGGTGGGTAAGGAAACTGAAGACACTGTCCTAAGGAAATGGCTTTAAAAGAACTATTTCAATGATGCTTGAAAACTGAAACTAGGAGGGGAGGCTGGATGGCTCAGTTGGTTAGGTGTTCAACTCTTGATTTCAGTTCAGATCATGATCTCAAGGTTGTGAGATTGAGCCCCACATCATGCTGCGTGCTGGACATGGAGCCTGCTTAAGATTCTCTTCCTCTCACTCCACTCCCCTCCCTCTTAGAAAATAATGAAAGCAGGAAGGATGCACTTTTACCAAATCAAGAGTTTCAATACATAGAGATAAATTATAAAATGAAGTTAAATAAAAATTCTGGAGTACAGTAGCTGAAACACACACACACGCACACACACACATAGATATATGATATATATATACATATAGATGTGTGTGTGTGCGTGTGTGTGTGTGGAGAGAGAGAGAAAGAGCATTCCAGTATTGGATTTGAGCAAGAGAAAATTTAATCTGTGAACACGAAGATCATTTGAAATGATCAGTTATTGTTTATGGATGAGCCAAAGATGGTCTCTGCATATTGGACCTATGTTTATTTTTTCACAGAAGACAGAGCCCTTAAAAAATCAACTGTTGCCAAACTCAAATTTTGAGTGGATTTAAAACACTGGACAGTTTTATAAAAAGCCCAAATTAGTAGATTTTATAGCTTAGCCATGTCTTCTGTTCATACCCTGTGAATCACCACCTAACATCTACTAGCAGTAAATAAGATAAACGAGGAATACTGGTGTCTCCAAGCTCCCACCATCCATTCACAATTCTCTGGCTCAGAGACTCCCTATCTTGCCATTGAAAGACATCATCTCCACAAGTAAGCCCCTAACTTCTCCAACCCCTCTCCTCTGGGGAATTTCTTTGCCATCCTAACTTTCTGGGTGGTGGACCTATACTATTACCACTGAAAGATATCATCCTATGAGGGACTACTCCATTCAGTCAAGCTGTCAGTGTGACAGTCAAATAAATCTTGTTGCGTGATCATAAAATTGTATGTGATCAGCTCTATACCGAAGTCCCTTGATCACAGTACAACTGCCCAACACACATCCATAGGTCAGTGGAGATAAATCCCACTGAGAGAAGAGCTCCTCTCAGAAGGGGGTGTGCGCATCAATCTCAGGGGTTCCAGCACTAGCACAGGTCCCACCCACAGGAGTCACCAGGACCCACCCTTTCCCTCCTGGTGACACTTGAGATCAGACTGTGTGATTCCTGGCTAAGCCACCAGCTGGGTCTCTAACAAGATGGTTGCCTAGAATTATAGTTCAGTGAAACTAGAGCTTGGGAGTAGGACACATATTGCCTTAGGTAGACAATAGAATTGATTGCCATCAACCTCACATATGACTTGACAACGTGTTTCTACCCTAACTCTACCATAGAATCACTGGTGGAGATTTTTTTTAAATGGTGTGCCAGCTTCAACCAGGGATGTCCTCACTTACTTGATCTCAGGCCCATGGTTTTGGGATTGTGCTAGTTTGGTGAGAACACAGGTCAGCCCAGCAGATCTCCTTGGACTATTTCCCCCTGATGTTCAGGTTCAGTAATGCTCTTGGTTAAGGGACAACATTTCTAAGACTTGGGACCAAAGCAAGGAGAAATCGCCTCTGTGAAAATGTTTGTTTTGCTCAGGGAAAAAAGTACCCTGCACTAATCATTACCAAAAAAAGAAAGAAGAAAGAATGAACGGACGAACGAACGAGCTTATGTGGTGGCTAATAGGTATAGGGATTTTATCTTGCTGGAGCCCTATTTTCTGGTCTGTTTGGTGGGGTGGCAAACAGCTATGGTGCTTTCTAAGGTGACTGAATTGCCTTAATAAGATAGGAATTAAGTCAGGAATTGCCTTAATAAGATAAAGTCAGGAATTGCCTTAATAAGGTAAAGACTGTGGTCACAGTATTTTTTTTAAAGATTTTATTTATTTGTTTATTTGACAGACAGAGATCACAAGTAGGCAGAGAGGCAGGCAGAGAGAGTGGGGGAGGCAGGCTCTCTGCTGAGCAGAAAGCCCCATGCGGGGCTCGATCCCAGGACCCTGAGATCATGACCTAAGCCAAAGGCAGAGGCTTTAACCCACTGAGCCACCCAGGTGCCCCGTCACAGGATTTTTTTTTAAGATTTTATTTATTTATTTGTAGAGAGAGAGATCACAAGTAGGCAGAGAGAGGGGAAGGGAAGCAGGCTCCCTGCCTAGCAGAAAGCTGGGATCATGACCTGAGCCTCTGCCTCTGCCTTTTAACCCACTGAGCCACAGGTGCCCCTGTGGTCACAGGATGAACTCTGCTCCTACTTAGCTCAATTTAGGCATTTGAAGACAAAATCCAAGGAGCTTTCTGGGGGCTGGGAGGGCAGAGCTGCCTCTCTCTCTGGCACCATGTTGCTTCCAGTAGCAGAGACATAAGCTGAAGGGCCACCAAAAATTTTAGCTAGAGGTCTGTGATAGTGCCTCTGTGACCTTGCCTCACCAGGGTCATGACCTCTGAGAAACCTGGTAAATGGGGCTGAAGATCACAATTATGTCGCCGCCATGGGATGAAGGGAGACAGATGGTGTTGGTGGGAAGTTAGAATGAGTAGAGCTGAGCTATGTGGAAGGGACTTGGAGAAAGGGGGACTCACAGAGTCTTGCTGAGTCTCTAACCCACATGCTGAGTAGTACAGAATTGAATCTACATAGAGAAAACTAGAACACCAACATTTAGCTCCTTTAGCAACAGGCTTTATTGTTCAAATATTTGCAAGTGTTGAAATATAGTAAAATCTGAACTTTTTCAAAAAATTTTGTATTTAATATTGCCAGATCATTTCATACTCCTATATTTCATGCCACATTTTTCATAAAGAACTAAGAGTTATCCTCCGCACAAGTGCTATAGTATCTTTAAGTTGAGAGATGCTGCTGAAGACATCTGTGTTATTATATTTCCGATATGAGCTATGCCATGTCATCTGAGGTCAGACCACGACGGAAAGCTTTGCCACATAGAAAGCATACGTATGGATTCACTTCCATTTGTACATGCATATCTTGCCTGAGGAATATGAGGACAGAAGGGTCTCCCATGCTAATCACAGGCTGTTCAACATGTGCATCCTTTGGTGACTTTGAATGTTAAAGCTCTTACCAATATTTCTTCCACATTCATTGCATCTGTAATACCATGTCATCTCAGGTCAGAATACTTAACCGAAGCACTCGTGATTTCCTCTTCAATGTTGGCTTCCCTCGTATCATCTAAGGGAAGAATATTGACTGAAGAATTTCCCGCATAGCCAACATTCACATGGTTGCTCTCTTTTGTGTGTTCTCTCATGTCATCTAAGATTGAAATATTGAATGAAGACTTTCCCACACTGGTGACATGCATCTGGTTTATCTCCTGTGTGTATTCTGTTATGTCGTCTAAGTTCAGCACGTCGACTAACAGCTTCCCCACACAGGAGATATACATGTGGTTTCACTCTAGTGTGGGTTCACTTATGTTGGCTAAGGTCAGAGCTCTGACTAAAAGTTTTCTTACATTAATGACATTCATAGCATTTCTCTCCAGAATGAATTCTCTCATGTTTTCTAAGGTAGGAACTGTGAGTGAAAGTCTTCTTACATAGATGGCATTCATATAGTTTTTTTCTTATGTGAATTTTCTCATATTGTCTAAGGTAAGAATTCTGACTGAAGACTTTCCCACGCAGATGGCATTCATATGGTTTCTCTCCATTGTGTGCTTGATTGTGGTTTCTAAGGACAGAGCTTTGCAGAAAGTCATTCCCACACAGATGACATTCAAAGGGCTTCTTTCCAGTGTGAGTCATCTTGCGTCATCTAAGGCTAAAGGAATTACAAAAGCCTTTCCCACATAGATGATATTTATGTAATTTACCCCTATTGTGAATTTTGTTATGCTGAATAAGGGATGATTGTTCACTAAGTGATTTTCTACACTGTTTGCTGAAATAACATTTCTTCCTGAGGTGAATTAACAAATGTTGAGTCAATGCAGATCCATGAGTAAACTCATCACCCAAGTCAGTGCTTTCAATAAGATCTTCTGGAATGTGAGATTTATACTTTGGGGAAGAAGATGAAAGATTGTTAATGGTTTGCCCACATACACATCCATACATTTATTTCTGTACATATAAATTCTAGAGTAGAAGTTAGTAATATTCTGCAGTTGCATACACATGTTGTTAATCCCTGCAGGTATCAATATTTTCTCTTTTGTTGTATTCCAACCTCAGAGTTATTAGGTTAATTTTGAAAACTTTAGTATGTTTCAAAGACTAGGTAATAAGCCATGTTAATGCAACTGATTCTTCCCCAACTCCTGCTTGCTCCCTCTCTCTCTCTCTAGTTCTTTTTTTTTTTTTTTTTAGATCTCAGGTTATTGATTTGAGTTCATGTTAATTTCTTCACTGATTTAAAACCATTCAAAACTTTTTGCCTGCAAAGAACTTAATCCTAATTTAATTACATTCAAGCAATTATGCTCAACTATCAATGTATCTCATTGCATTTAGATCATTAGTTTGGATGACTAGGGTTGATACCCATGAAACTTACCACTGGCACAGTCAGGGCTATACCCTTCTTTCTGATATGTTGTGTTAATGTCATTTCTTAATTTTATGGGGACTTTCCATGACTAAAATAATTGAAAAAATATAAAGTGTTAGAATGGCATTAGGGGAGGAAAAACCATGAGAGACCCTTAACTATAGGAAACAAATTGAGGGGTACTGGAGGAGAGGTGGGTGGGGTTAGGGTTAGGGTTATGGGTGATGGGCATTAAAGAGAACATGTGATGTGCTGAGCATTGGGTGTTACATGCAACTGATAAATTTTTGAACACTACATCTAAAACTAATGATGTATATATGTTGGCTAATTGAATTTAAATTTTTAAAAAAGATTGAACCCCAGGAGTAGACTAGGTATAAGTACACAGTCAACAAGGCATCATCTGGGTGAGATCTGTTGACTTTTAGAATATTCACATCAAGCTGGCTGGTTAGCTCAGTTGGTTAGAGTGTGGTGCTGGAATATTCACATCAGGATGCTAGCTTTTTCCTTTTTGCAAAAGATGATATATACTTTATGGATGGAACTGGAATGGGTTATACTGAGTGAAATAAGTCAAGCAGAGAAGGATGATTGTCATATGGTTTCACTCATATGTGGAAAATAAAGAATAGTGTGAAGGACTGAATGGGAAGGGAAGGAATACTGAACAGGAAGAAATCAGAGGGGAAGACAAACCATGAGAGACTCTGCACTCCGGGGAACAAACTGAAGGTTACAGAAGGGAGGGGGATGTGGGGATGGAGTAACTGGAGGATGGGTATTAAGGAAGACACATGTGATAATGAGCACTGGGTGTTATGCACAACTAATGAATCATCGAACACTACATCAAAAACTAATGATGGTGCTATATGCTTCTAACTGGACATTAAAAATATATATATACTTGATTTGTTGAAATCAATACATGTGTTTTTGTTCAATTTCTAATTACTAATTCAATATGATGCATAACAAACATAGCTACTTAGATTTTAGCTGCCAGAAAAGAAGGTGAATAACAGTTTAATATTTAATGGCTCAGGCATTATAATGATTTACATTCATTATCTTATCTGACTCTTTCAAAAAACCTCAAAAGATAAATTTCATCCCCACTTTACAGGTGAAAAACTGAGATTTAGAAAACTCAGGTTACTTATTCAACAAGATATATATATATATATATTTGGGAGCACTAAGATTGTTTCCTAGCCAGCATGGTTTGGCCTTCTTAAGACATATTTTTAAAATTATTATTTGTGTCACCTAAAGTCATATTCCAAAGTATGATTATAGTAGTCAGTTAAAAGTCAAAGGGCATTGGGGCACCTGGGTGGCTCAGTAGGTTAAGCCGCTGCCTTCGGCTCAGGTCATGATCTCAGGGTCCTGGGATCAAGTCCCGCATTGGCTCTCTGCTCAGCAGGGAGCCTGCTTCCCCCTCTCTCTCTGCCTGCCTCTCTGTCTACTTGTGATTTCTCTCTGTCAAATAAATAAATAAAATCTTTAAAAAAAAAAGTCAAAGGGCATTAAGACAGCCAATAAAATATTTATGCAAATGAGTTGTTTTAAATAATAAGTATGGGTAACTTATGATGCCACCCACAGCTTCATGAAAAGGCAAGATAATCTGTTCCATTTCATTTGGTGCAAAAATAATTTTTTAAATGGTGCCTTTTATTTTAAAGTATCATCTTTTCTTGTATGTAAAATGGAAAGTCCTACTTTTCAAGCTCAAGAAGACTGAGATGAGGTTAAGTGAGCAAGGCCAGCAGCAGAGGGAAAAATCCTTATTAGATTTTCCAGGGCTTCTATAAGAATTGTTAAATATGTCCAAGGTAATTAAGGCATTCAAATAAAAATAAAATTGATGAGGGTTAGTAAATCTTCAAAACATAACTGTTAATTGCTCATTTTCAACTAATAATTCAAGCTGACTAAAAACTGAATTTCAAAATCAGCTTACAAGTTGAGTTAGGATATAATGTATATTACATTATAAAATTTATTATAAGTAAATAAAATTTGGAAAACTTAAAAAAAAATAATGGCACTAGGGGAATGAAAGTGTAGGAAAGGACTTAGGCCCATGTGAGTATGTTTCAGAAATTGGTGCTTAGCTGGGAAAGTGTGTCAAATGAGCAAATACTCCAGATAGTAGAAACATTTTAAAGTTCTTTGTCAATTAGAAAAAAAATTCAGGGTTGAAATATGAAAGTTGCAAAATGGTGGAAAGATGTTGGGTCAGAAAATGGTTGGAAAATCTTTAAATGGGAGGATCAGGATAAGAATCACTATATCAACATTTAACTGCGATAAGTATACAAATGCCCTTTTCCCTAAAGGGAGAGAAAGTAACAGAAGGACCCATGAGTTGTGATTGATTTACGCAAGGTATGATAACAAACGAGGAATTTTGCCCCAATGTCCTCACTTACATTTTAGAAAATATCACTAACCTGACAAAATCTTCAGTTGCTATTTCTAAGGACATACTCACTCAGCCTAGGCACCTCCTTGTACTAAAGCCCTGGTCTCAGCTATTTACCTGAACTCTGGCCTTGGAGAAATCCAGTTCCTTCTCTCCACAGCTCTTTCCCTTGCTCCAACTGGAAGGATCTTTTGCAAATTTTATTACCTGTTTGTGGAGGAAAAAGAGTGTAAGGACTTAGAGTTCTCTGCAAATTAACCTTTGCTATCACCAAGTCCAGGGTGGGATTTGCCAAGGATGAAAAAGAGATGATTTGAAGTTCAGCCCCTTTAAGAGCACCATCAACAGAGAACACATTGATGGTCCTTCAGGAGACCAGGAGGAAACGCAGCCTGGAGGCCCAAACAGAGAAGACTGCTAGATGCTGATGCCCTTTCACAAGTTCAGAGAAAGAATGCAGAATAGGAAAGACTAAATGTCTCCACAGTGGGTTAAAAGTTATTTTCAAACATCATCCAATAAATATAAGAACCACAAGAATAATCAAAATTATGTTATTTTCACAACTCTGGTCTCAAGTCTCTACATAGTGAGGAAAATAGAAACACTATTTCTAAGATATTTAATCAATGTATTTATTAATTAAAATAACCATTGAGTTTCCAGTTCTGTTCTGAATGCTAGAAACTGAGTAGCAAGAAAGTTATGAAATTATGGTCAAGTGTATGTTCTAGTGTGGTGACGAAAAGTAAAATGTGAAGAAACCTCTTCCTCTTGAGTAGGTACAAGGGTTGTAAAAGAATCAGGACGGCGATTGGAGTGGGATATGGGGGGGCTGTTCTACACATCCAATGAGTGAATGAATGGACACAAACATGCATGCTGGCAGACTTACCCCGAAAGACCAGATGACTGATGCTCTCCAGCATTACATCTCTGAACACCTTTCACTGGAGTGTTCCCAACAGGGCCCACTCTTCCTTGGTGAAGTCTATAGCTACATCTTCAAACATCACTGATTCCTGAAACATCATGGATATCCTGGTTTAGACAGAGCATCCAGAGGTAGGAGCATCAAGATGACAGCACTGAGGAGGGGGGCAGAGGGGAGATGGGTTGTAGAAAGATCAATATGTGTTTGGAGATTCCTGTCAGTACATTGCCAGTGCTGAATGGGTATCTGCCTTTGGATACATCTACAGAGATGTACACACTCTGACTTCATGAGACGTTATTATAAAGCAGTATCACATGAAGTTTGGCATAATACAACCTAGATGTGTTTCAGTAACCTGGTGATTAAAACTTTCCAGATAAGTGATTATCAAATATTTTTTGAAAATTCATAACTAAAACTCTCTTCCCCATTAGTTCCAAGAAATTCTATAGATTCGTCATGAGACAAATAATAATCATGATGTAATGCTTTTAAATCATAATCATTGGTTTAAATTATTCCTTAGATGAACTTCTGGTTCCTCATCTATGAACTAGTTTAATAATATGTTGTGAAGGTCAAAAGATCCAAGTCCTTGATGTAGGGAGTGCTTCCTGTCTAGCAAAGACATCTTAAATACAAGATATTATCATGAAAATGTCAGAGAACCTTGAATTGCCAGCACTGCTCAGAACTGAACAAGATTCATAGACATCTCTCTTAATGCTGTAAGACTCAGGTGTTCATAACAAACTATAAGGTCAGATGGCTCAGCAGCACAACCCAGGGACCTCTGAGATGGCTGTACTAAAGGACAGTCGTAGCCTGACCATTCCTGTGTTATGAGGAATCCTATTCTCAATATTCTCCGGGACCTCGGACACCAGTTATCACTTTCTCTTGTATCTTTATTTTGTCTCCATGTGAAAGGATAAAGGCGATTTCAAGGGGCGCCTGGGTGGCTCAGCGGGTTAAAGCCTCTGACTTCAGCTCAGGTCATGATCCCAGAGTCCTGGGATCGAGCCCCGCATCGGGCTCTCTGCTTAGCGGGGAGCCTGCTTCCTCCTCTCTCTCTCTCTCTCTGCCTGCCTCTTTACCTACTTGTAATTTCTATCTGTCAAATAAATAAATCTTTAAAAAAATAAAGGTGATCTCAAGACTGGTTTGAATCTGTCTAGTTTTCCTAAAAATTTACATGGGAACCTAATTTTATTCTTCCTGCCATACTTTTTCTCCTTTATGTATAGTGCAATTAAGCAAATACTACTCCTTATGCATTACTTCCAGTTATTGAGTATGAACTAAAGGTTTATTACTAAGAGGTAATATATGTGATATTGATAGTGATAATTTCAGTTATATTTTTTAGAACTTTTCAGAAATGAAAATTCTAATAACTGTATGGGGTTTAAAAATTGAGTAAAACATAAAATGATTTTTCCTTCCTTCTAAACCTTTTTCCTGTTCCTCAACACTGAGCAATGCTCACACCAGGTCTTGTAGCACTAGATTAATTATACTCACATGCTGAAACATCTTCCCTACTGGACTATAATATTCCCCTCACTCATCTCTAGCACTTGCAGTCACCACCATCCTAAACCCATTGCATCCAAAGAGATGGTTAATGAGTAAATTTTTTTTAGAAGGCCATGTGCTGGATGAGGGAAAGAAAACTTCTCTTTTGTCTTCTGTAAATACACAAGGGTGTAAAGAGGCTAAAGAGAGAAGAAGGGAGGTTTGGGATGCCAGATTAGGACTTTGGCTTGGGTTTCTTCGGGAGAGGGGATTCCACGCGGTTCATAGTCCTCAGGGAGTATGACAAAGTTGACAGCGATCCCCTGGAATCAGATTCCTGCTCTTGTTCACCCCCAGCGCTGGTTGAACAGCCTAGGTTGAGAGAATAGGTCAGGGATGGACGAGGGTGTTGTGTGTGCCTAGAGGGAACATGGTTTCTTTTTTATTGATGAACATGACAAAACACCCCCGTAGATGTGCATGTACTCACTGCTGCAGGGAAGGCTTGTTTCTTGACCTTTCTGTTGACAGCGTGAAGAAATCTTTGTGTATCCTAACCTATGTACATACACGTGCGTAGTGTCTCCCCATCTGCTCATCAATACGCACAGACAGAGATGCATTTCGGGAAGGAATAGTCCTCATATTAAGGGAAACATAGCTTAATAGTTCATACAGTTCTGCCATCTATGATCTATCACACGTGGGCATCCTAGCCATTTCCTCACTTGGCTCTTGCCTCCCACTCCACCTGTGAGGGCACCTGTCAGGGTCCTGCGCTTCACCCTAGCCGCCGGCAGGGGGCGCACCGACCCGTCTTTTCTGACGCTGCGCCTTAAGCCTGCGTGGAACGCATGCGCGTCTCGCCCCTTGCCCTTGACGCCGCGTGTGCACGAGAGCGGGAGCGACGTTCCCTCGTGACAGACGGAGGCGGCGACGGTGCGGACGACGAGGGCCCGCGTCTTCGGTGAGTGACAGCCCTGTGCAGCCCGGATTGCTGGGAGGGGGCTTCCCCCGGCCGCTGCGGGATGGTTTTTCATAAACGGTGAGGAAGGGACTGGTTCTCCGCCCTGGCCCGCGTGCCTGACCCTTTCCCGTGTGGTGTTTTAGCAGGACTTGCTTTACCCGCGCGCCCGCTCCCGGAGGGGCTTCGGGGCGACCGTGCGGCCTGCCGTGGTCATTTTCGCGGGTTGGGGAGCGTTTTTTGTTGGGGGGACTCCATTGCAGAGAACCGCGTGGGCGGTGAGGCAGGGATGGACCGAAATGTCGGGGTGCTGAGGCGAAGCCAGGGCGCGGGAAGGGCCCGAGAGGTCACATCCGGCCGCGGGCGGAAGGGGCCGTGCGCGCACCACTGCGGCGCCCGCTGGTCTTCGTGGCGGTGGATGGTTTGTCCCAGAAAGGGAAAGCGGCCCGGGACGTGCGGAGAAGTAGGAAGGTCGACGCATTACAGCTCACGGCCGTCTTTCGTCTACACCCAAATCAGAATGTATTAAATTTCACTTCCCCGGCCTTTAAGGCAGCGGTCGTGTCTGTCTCTGTTAAAAATGATGCCCCTCAGCGCGTCTGCTCTTCAGACCAAAGTATTAGCAGGATGAAGTTCGTCTCGTGACGCGGTGACAGCCGTGGGGATTGTAAAGTTCAGGTCCCTGAGAAGAGGACTTGTGTAGGACCGCCCGGTGACAGGGGTTCTCCCAATCTAGAACAGTTCCGAACTTCTAGAATGTTCGTGAAAAGACCGGGAAGGAGAGTACAGACCGCAGAAGGAACGGTTGTGCTCGAAATGAAAACCCATTTCTTCAGAATCATTTATCCTACTTTATTGCAGAAATACCTGAGACGTCTAAATTTTAAATTTTATTTTTTAAAAAATCAGTTAAAACGTATTCTTATACTCAAATCACTTCATAATTGTGCCTCAGTTGTCTTGAGAGGTCTTAATTTTTTTGATAATTTTTGAGATTTATTATTTTTAAGATTTTTATTTGAGGGGGGGAGCGGAAGGAGAGGGACAAGCAGACCCCATGCTGAGCGCAGAGCCGGGTCTCACGACCCCGGCATCACGAGCTGAGCCGAAACCAAGAGTCCTACACTTAACCTACCGAGCCACCAGGAGCCCAAGAGGTCCTAATATTTTTAAATTTCTTGATTTATAGCCCTTAAGACATACCTGAATGTCCTTGGACAGATGCAAGATGGTTTGGTTTTCTCTTCTTTTGTATTAAAACATGCACACCACGGAACCCTCAGTGTGTTCTGCTTCTTGACGTGGGTCCCACTTTTCAGTTCTGAAACTGGGGCTTCATGACCTGGGGGAGTCACCTGGTGGGTAGCAAAGGTCGGCTCTGAGCTGGCCAGGTGAGAGCAAACCCAGGAGAGCATGGTGGGGAGGGGAGGGGAGGCCACTCCTGCGTTTTGGACACCAAGAGTGTCTCAGAGGGCAGCCAGGGAGGATGTGGGCAGAGAGGATCAGTCCTAGAAGTCCCACGAGGGGTGCAGTCAGAACCCCACCCCAGCCATGGGGACCCTTGTCACACCCTCTGGGGCCTCGGGCCAGGCAGCTTCCATGTAAGCCGTTAGCCTCTGGCTTCTCCACACCTGGCTCCCATGCGGACCTGTGATATACATAGGTATGAGAAGAAACATTTCTTCTTTCATACCCAGCCCCTTTTTAATTTTGGACATGTCACCAGTGTATTTTTATCTCCGTTTTTTTTTTTTAAATAAGTTCAAATCAGGCAACAAGAGACCAGCTAAAGGCTCAAAGGTGCTCTATAAAGACAGAAATGTTTGCTTTCCTTTTTAAAAGTATATCTTGTTTCACCTCATGTGGGGTGGCGCTCCTAGGAAGGTATTAGTCAAAAGCAGCTTCCTGAATTAGTGAATGATAGGCTTCTCACAACGGTGAACGGATAGGCTGAGCCCAGGGAATGAGGAAGAACTGTCCCCCAGGTGCCAGCGACAGCCAAGAAAGGTCTGCAGAATAGCTTTTGAGATGAAAAGGGGACTTCTCAGGCTTGCAAAAATAGCCTGTTCTGACTAGTAAGGGGAAAACAAGGATTCACTCTGAGATTAGGAGTTTAAACAAAGACAAAGAAGTAGTTTGAGTTGAGCCAAAACCAGAGGTTATTTTTTGCCTTCCTCTCAGACCTTTTTTATTTAGTAGAGTAACAATATATAATTTCAGGTGTACAACATAATTTAATATTTGTCTATATTGCAAAATAATTACATAGTTACAAATTTTTTCTATAATGAGAATTTTTAGTGGAGAGGGGCAGAGGGAGAGAGATTATCTTAAGCAGGCTGCACCTCCCCAGTGCAGAGGACAATGCTGGGCTCAGTCTCACAACCCTGAGATCATGACCTGAGCCAAAATTAAGAGTTGGGCACTCAACGAAGCTACCCAGGCACTTTTAAGAACTTTTAATATGTACTCTTAGTAACTTCCAAGTATATGATACAGTATTGTTAACTATAGCCACCATGCTGTATATTTCATCCCCCTGATTTATAACTGGAAGTTTGTGCCTTTGGTAACCTTCACCCATTTTGCTCTCCCCTCCCCCTCCCTAGCAACCACCAGTCTGTTCTCTGTATGTATGGGTGTGTGTTTTGTTTTGTTTCTAGCTTCTATGTAAAAGTGAAGTTATAGATTATTTTTCTTTGTCTGACTACCTTCACTTAGTTTAATGTTCATAAGGTTCATCTGTATCATCGCAGATGACAGGATTTCCTTATTTTTATAGCTGAATAGTATTCCATTGTGTGTATACATACCACATTTTCTTTATCCATGCATCTGTCAATGGACATTAAGTTTGCCTCTTTGATTTGGCTGGTGTAAATAATGCTATAGGAGTGCCTGGGGTGGCTCAGATGGTTAAGCATCTGCCTTTGGCTCAGGTCATAATCTCCAGATCCTGAATTTGAGCCCCATTTTGGGCTCCCAGCTCAGCGGGGTTCTGCTTCTCCCTCTCCCCCTGCCTCTCCCCCTGTTTGTGCTCTCTTTGTGTCTCTCAAATGAATAAATAAAATCTTTAAAAAAAAAAAAACACTGTAGTGAACATGAGTGTGCATATATCTTCTTGAGTTAGTGTTTCTGTTTCCTTTGCATAAGTTATTCAGAAGTAGAATTGCCACATTGAAAACTGCAGCCTGAGAATATTTTGTAGGCTAAACCCACTTGAATTTACTTGCTGTAAATTCCCTGCAGTGCTTTCCAGAACAGGCCCAAACCCACAAAGTATTGAGGCCTTTGAATGCTTTTAGAACATCCAACAGGATTTGGGAATTACTCTTGTTTTTCATAATTGTATCTAAATTATTTAATTAATTAGAGGGGAATTTTTTTTCTTTAACTAGTTATTCCTAGTTAAATAGGAATCCAACGTAATAGGGTCTGTCTATTGCATTGTAAATCTGATGAAGTTATTAACTATGTCAAAGTGAGTCCAAAAACAAATACACGTCTATTCTTAAAGTAAATGAACTTCTGAGCTCAGAACTGTGGTGATGACGCAGTCAATAACCACAAAATTTCACAGGTTTTCCATCTACTTATGTTCCAGGGAGTGCTGAAGACAGATTTCCCCAGTCAGATCCAACCTCCTTTATTTTGCCAGTGAACTTTAACTATTAAAATGACTGTTTAATATGATGGGGGCAAAAAAATACCACATCTAAGGGTAGATTAGGTGATGTGGAATTTCTGTTGATTCATAATTCATAAATCATAGAACCTTTCCTTAAGATCCTGCAGGTGGTCTTTCTGCAGGTAGTCTTGTCAGTAAAGGAGCAAAGATATAAATGCTTAGTGAAATTAGAAGAGTAATCTCAAGAAAAAAGTAAGGTTCTACTCAAGATAGTGAGGTGAGAAGGAAAAAACTTAGTAGTTCAGAGGCGGGATCTCTAAAAAATGGCATTTAATCTCAGACTGACACCTAATGAGTATGAAGTGCCATATATATGTAGACATCAAGATGGAAGTGAAAGATAATAGTGCTCAGTGGAGAGATAACAGCAGTGCTTATTTGTGTGGTTCTGAAAAGTAGTGTCCATGATTAATCCTTGGATATCTGGTGGAACCATTATCTGACTTCAAAGACTAGAAGAGAAGAACTTTTTATTGTGGAAGAGTTAATGGCTTGGTTTTGAAATCTATTTCCTTTTATGTGCCTATAATATACAAAGGTGGACATTACAACATAGAAATGTAATCTAGGTGTATTTTTATGATTTAGAGATACCAGTGGAAGAAATGGAAGCAAGGGAGTGTACTGAGATTTCCAGGGTAGTTTATTGTAAGAGGAGAGGAAGGGGGTACAACTGAACCTGACACTGTTTAGTTGAGGAGGACCTTGCAGAGGACTCAGGAGTGGCTAGACAGTTTGAAAGGCAGTTAGGAACCTGAACTGTCAGAAAAGCCTAGGAGAAAGAAAGTTCCCAAATGGAGATGATGTGCCAGTACTGCTTTGGTTCCAAGTAAAAGGCTGAGAAACTCTCAGTGGATTTAATTATGGGGGAATAACTGATCTTAACAAGATTTATTAACGTGGAAATCATAAGTGATTTTTCGAAGTCAAAGTGAGGGAATGTGAAGAAACTAGGTACGTACTGTTTTTCAGGTTCATTTTGAAAGGAAAATGTCATGTGTCAACAGCTAGATATAAATTGGCTTAGAGGAAGTTTTTCTTAGAGGAATGGAGAGACTAAATGAGTTTAAGGAGGTAAATGGGGAAATGATGAAGGCATTACTGGTAAAAAGAAGTTTGGTTTATAATCAGTAACAAAACATTTAAGGGAGGAGGAAGAAACAGATACAATTGGAGAAGTTGGATTTAATTAAGAATAGGGATTACTTTTCAGTATTTACAAGAGCAGATTTAATTTAGGATTTAATTAGGAATAGAGATTACTTTTCAGTATTTACAAGAGCAGATACTCTGATGGACTGGAAATCGGGAATAATTGTAGTTTTCTTGCTAGTGACCTGAAATATTTCTTCAAATTATCAGGTCCATCTCTGCAGTAAAAAGTGAAACTATTTTTGAAAACTAAGGGAATAAATAAATAAAATCTTAAAAAAAAAAACTAATGGAAAGGGTGAGAATTTGTGAGATTAGAAAATTAGAAAGGCACAGGGAATATTAACATATTAATTAAGCATAGCAGAGTGATTGTTAAGTCATAGTGAGATGCCAGATATTTAGCAAAAGCTTTTGGGAGATTTGTGGCGCTGTAATTAGACCAGCTCAATACTTCATTCTGAGCTGTGACAGATGCAGCCAATGGGAAAGTGAGATATTGGCATCGTCTAGTTTTGGAGTTTTGATTAGCAGCTTTTAGAAAGGACTAAGAGGCATCAGAATTGTTGGTCTTGGTGTGTATGTTTTGGAATGAGTTAAGTGTATGTTATACTGATCAATAGAAATTAGATGTGGGGGCTGAATTGGGAAATTGATGTCACTGAACTGTAGGTTCCCATTTAGCTGGAGATCTGAACATGGGGAGAAATTATGTGAACAGGCTAAAAGGAAGAGGTTTTAAGGGAGGAGTCTATGGTCATAGATCTGACTGGAGAAATGCAGGTAAAAGTGGTTCTGGTGTCTAATGTCCTTCAAGATGAAATTCGTTAGTTGTTTGACATTTGGCGACAGGCAGAGCTAATTTCAAATTCTGGCTGTCAATTTTTAGCCATGTAGTTTTGTCCTATAGTTTTCTGAACCTAGTTAACATCACTCAATGTGTAAGTAATCCACAAAGGCAGGATTATTGTTCAGTATAAAGTGCAGTGTGTATATCTACATGTATGTAAATCCACTCACAGAGTCTCAATTAATACCAGTTGTTTTTTTTCCTCTTTCCAGGTCCTCAAAATTAGTGGGTTTTAATCATATCCTGTTCTGGACACATTATCAGTGTATGTTACAGTATATTTATTTATAAACACTGTTTGAGATAGTACTGTAGAGAAAACACTTTTATATGCTTAAAATATGAAATGCAGATATAATCTTGTTGATTAAAATAACTAGAACTCCATACTCCAAGAAATAAAAAATTAACCTTAAAAACTGAACCTCTTTGCTCTATATTTCATGAGCCTGTCTGCTCTGTGGGGATTGTGTAGCCATCCTTAATGTATAGCATTATGACATATGTACTCCTTTCCTGTGCAAGGGATTGTATGTACTAGACTTGCATGATGAAAGCCACTGAACATTTGAGCAAGGGTTGGGTCTTCGAAATGTTCCAACCCAACTTTAAAGAGATTCCATAGTTGCTTGGCCATGAGGTATACAGTTGGGTTGAGGCAGTAACACTGCCTGAATGCCACATATGGAGGAGCCAGTGTGACTGAGGGCAGGTGTTGCTTAAGGGAGAGCATGGGTCATTCATGAACTGAGATGGGTGTTGGAAAACAATGCTAGCAGACTTCGCCCAAGAATGATAAAATATGGAATTCCAAAATGGTGTCCTGAGTTATTGTTACAAGAATATCCAAGTGACGCGAGTCAGGTTCTCCTAAGATTTTGGTGCCAGGGATGTAAATAAGTAGGAACTTTGAATACCAGATCTAATTAAATGACACCTCTGTGCTTTTGCTATCTCTTTAATAGGGACATTAATATCTTCTTTATGAGCATAATAGCTGAAGATGACTTATTGTTGATCCTGGGAGAGGGGAGCCCCTCTACCTGTTTGTCCTTGTTTACTCTGCCAGTATATGTGAGTTGGACTACGGCAGGGAGTCACTACCATATGAAGATTTGCAGATTCAAGATAGGCATATCTAGGAATATTGGAAAAGACGATTCTTATGGGTTATTTCTCTTTCCTCAGCCTTGTCTGCTTAGTTATTGGACTGTCCCTTGGTGAGAATACACAGGAAGAAAGGGGCAACTGAGTTCTAGACAATGCAAGCACAGGTGAGTAGGACTTGCTCTTTCTCATGGATACCTGTTTTTCTAGAGCAGGAGCAGATTTGTCTTCATGGCCTGGATATTCTTTGTGTCCCCATGAAATATTAGTGTCAGTCACACTTCACCAGTACTCAGGGAGGCTTGTGGGAGTTCAGGGTTTGATTGAGAAATAATCTGATATCCAGTATTATTCTGTTCCATCCCCCAGCCCCTTAAGGGTATCCTTGCAGAATAGTTATTTCTTCCATGGCCCCAGCTAAGTGACTCACTCATTAACCAGGTTAGTGTCTGCAGTGGGCTTAGGCCTGTGGTGAGCACAGGACATTCCTTATGTACTTAGGGCCCCTTTGCTTCTGGACTGTATGTCTTAAGTCTTATCATGAACGTGTGTGTTGTGTAGAGATGGGCAAAGCCACACTTGCTTATCCAAGCTGTGTAGGAGCCCCATTCAGTCCTGCAGGAAGTTGGGCAGTGCTGTGTCCTGGGTATTTCTGTCACAGCTCATGAGATAATCATTTATAATGAAGTTATGTTTACAAAGTGTGTTTATTTCTGTGAGTCTGTGTGAAAGACACATGGCAAGGCAGCATAGAGAAACATTTGACTGGGACCCCAGACAGGATTTAAGCTTTCTGTGTATACAGCAACCCATCCTCAGCACCGACATGTCCAGTATACTTCCATGACTCTTGGTGGGGAGGAGCCTGGCTGCATCAAAATGTCTATGATGTTTTAGGAATTAGTGACCTTCAAGGATATAGCTATAGATTTCACCCAAGAAGAGTGGGCCTTGCTGGACACATCCCAGAGAAAGCTGTACAGAGATGTGATGCTGGAGAACATCAGTCATCTGGTCTCTGTTGGTGAGTCTGTCAAAATTAATTTATTTATTCAGCAAGTATCCAGCTTTCGCATATTCCCCCTCTCCTCTCATCCCTCATTCAAATTTTTTCTTCTTAAAACTACTTGAATTCAATTTATGTATTTACTTACTTATTTACACATATTTTGTCACCCCAAAAGAATATATAGTTTTCCTGACCCCTCTTTCATGTCTTTCTTGCTTCTGTACCTCCAGTACCCAGGACTGTGCTGGGAATTCAATGAATATTTTATATGAATGAAAGCACTAAATATTACTAAATAACTACTCTGCTCTCTATACTTAACCAGTAATTAAATATCCATTTGTGAAAATTATACCTATTATCTATTTCCAAAGAGAAATTGAGTGTTCTGGTGCAGTTTCTGTGTACCTAATATTTTTAAAAATTAATATCACCCTACTGTGGGAACATATAATTTCTCCTCTGTTGAAAACATTAAAGATTGTTCACTCTATCTTTGACCTTGGCCCTTCATATCAACAACAAGAAAATCTACCTGTGTTGGCATAGTATCAGGATGTTCTTTCTGCTCTGGGGAAGGACTTTGGTATTTTCAGTGTTCAAGGTGCTCTTCCCTGGGCTCTCCTCCACTATTCACCTTGTTCTTTCTTGGTATTATACCTTGGAATTAAAGATTATTCATGTTTCTCTGCACAAAATCCAAAATCGATATACCTTTTACTCTTGCAAACAGGATATCATCTCTGCAAATCAGATGTGATTTCCCAGTTGGAACAAGGAGTGGAGCTGTGGAAGGAGGGAAGAGGATTTCTCCAGGGCCTGAATCCAGGTGAGCTCCAGGTTTTGGGTGCACAGCACCAGGAAGATCCTGTTATGGGGAGAGCAGGACCAGGGGAATGTCCACAGCAGACATCTTATTTCAATCCTGAAAACACTTCAAAATTTTCACTTTCCTGAAATACACTTCAACTCACTAATACATTCCTTATCACATTTTCCCCTGTGTAAAGATCAGTATTTGAAATGTACACAGGCTTTGTATGTTTTCAACAGTTTTCATCCTCTCAAGCACACTAACAGTTCATTTTGTTTACATTATTTTAGACAGGAAAAGTGGCCTTAAGAGACAAGAAGACATCTGCAGAAAGGACCCATCTAACTGCATGTCAGTGGTAAGTTTCAGGGGGGTGAACCCTTCCTCAACAGTAAAAACATGTGAGCCAACAAATTTTAGAACACAGCACAGGACTGTGATTTCACTTGGGCGTAAATCTTGTCTCAGCAGAAAGCTTTGGGTGGTTTGAATTTAGGGAGAAAATCAAGATGTTGCTCAAAACCATCATCTGCTTTCTTATAGAAAGACAGCCACATAAACATGGCTCATGCATCTAGTCTTTGAAACTATTGAAATCTTTCAAGTAAATCAGGTAGTTCTACAGTTGAGATGTTATGAAAAAGGAAATCTCTTTGTGTTGTAGAAAATCGCATGCATGGCCTATGTAAATAACGGAAGATGTTAACAGGAGATGTTCACTGCATGATCAAAGTACGAGTCGTGTAGAGAAATGAATTAATGTATATGCGAATTTCTTTAACAGCCTCTTCATCTCCTTCAAACAGCTGAGATCTCACATGGGAAAGGATGCCTGTGAATATAATGAATATGGGGAGGTTTTCACTTACAGATCCACAGTGATTCAACAGGTGCTAACTCACATGGGGGGAACCCTATAAAAGTAAGGAAGGTGGGAAGGAGTTCTGCCAGAGCACTAAGCTTTCTATACACAAAAGGATGCACTCTGGAGAAAAACCCTACAAATGTGAATGTGGGAAATGCTTCATCCAGAGAGCTATTTTTTACTCACACCAAAGGTTGCACACAGGAGAGAAACCTTATAAATGTAAGGACTGTGGGAGAGGATTCCTTTGGAGCGCTCAGCTTTATATACACCAGAGAACTCACACTGGAGAGAAACCTTATAAATGTAAAGAATGTGGGAAACACTTCAGACAAAGCACTAGCTTAAATTCACACCAAAGAACTCACACAGCAGAGAAACCTTATAAATGTAATGAATGTGGGAAGAGATTCCATCAGAGCACTCAGCTTGTATATGCACCAAAGAGCACACACCAGAGAGAAGCCCTGTAAATGCAATGAATGCGGGAAATACTTCAGCCAAAATGCTAGCTTCCATTCACACAAAAGAAGTCACAAGGGAGAGAAATCCTACATCTCTGATAAACATGGAAAAGGTTTCTATCATCCTCCTGTAGTCAACATAAAAGAAGTCACACTGAAGAAAAACCATAGGAATTTTTTAGTCAAAACTCCAGCTTTAAAAAGTGTGAGAAATTTTACACCAGAGAGGAGCCCTGTAAATGAAATGAATGGGTCCAGAATGCTAGGTAAATATCCTACCCTTTTTAAAATAATCACATAGAATGGAAAAGCCTTCATTAGTCTCTAACCTTAGTTCGCATGAAAGAACTCGTATTATAAATGTAAGGAAGAAAGGGACCAAAGGGACCCCTATGGTCTTCATGATCTGCTCTAATAGACACCGAAGGGCTCACATAGGGAGAAATTGTATGTGTACAGTCCCATGCTTTCATAGAGTGCCATCATTTATAATTTGCCCTTTAAGGACCATGAGCAGACTCTTCAGCAAAGATTACAAACTCTGTTGAGACTCCTGAAATTCACACTTCAGAGTCTTCAGGACTTTGCCAAATGAACTATTATAAATAATGTAAGATGAAAATAGAGATTTGTAGGTTTATCTGTTTATTTGTAGGTTAATATCTGTGGCATAAATTAATACAAACATGGGAGAATGAACATTTGGTTTGTAAATAAAGTCCAATGTTAAAATAATACTCCTCTTTTTAAAATGTCCAACCTGTCCACATTTTCTTATTTGCACAGCCACAGTCATTCCTGTCTAAATAGGTGAGAGGAAAAGACAGGGGATGGAAAGCCAGGAGACCAGGACCCCATTGGAGTATGAAAAAATGGGGCAGAGGGTGAAGTGAGTGCAAGTGGGGGAGGAGGCAAGTACATGGCTCCAGGTAGTTGGAGCAGGGATAGATTGAAGGGAGCATTTGGTGACCTTAGGGACTGACAAAAGCAGAAAGGAGGGAAAGGAATAGGAGACAAGTTACTTAGTGAGGATGCAGAAGGAGGTATGTAAAGGTGGACTCAAGATCATAGAGAGGCCACACTACTGGAAGCAAGTTGAGCAGAGAAGAACAGGGCTTTGGGACAGGTACTGGTGATCCAGGATGTGCACAGACCTCAAGAAGAGGGTCCAAGTAGGGAGGGTTAATGTAGGTTAAAGGACAGGATAGGGGAATATGGGGTACATTGAGGGGACATAGGAGTCCAGATTGAGGCAAGGGGTTGGGACAATGGTAGAGGGTGTGGGTGGAATAAGTATTTTTCTTCTTTCCAGCACTTTCTTTAAACCTCCAAGCAGTTATTCCATATAAATTGGAACCTCAGACTGGGTAATTTTGCTAGGCAATATTCTATGTTTGCCCCCAAGATTATGTCCCTTGGGGACATAATCTTTGCTTCTGTTTTGGACCTTTGGGTGTGATGGAATATCATTCTCTTCATTATGTGGCAATAGGAAAGGGGGTCTCTAATTGGTTAATTATAAGATAATCACAGGGGAGTTTTTCCAGAATAAGCATAACCTAATCAGGTGAGGCATTTTGAAGAAGATCTGCAGGTCAGAAACAGAGAATGTGAGAGATATGTGAAGCCAGAGTCAGTCTGCTGTTGGCCTTGAAAAAGCAAAGGGAAAATAAGCAATAAATGTAATCTCCAGAGGGTGGAGCACAGTATTGAGGATATGGTAGGAGGAGGACTCTTTCTGAGACTGCCCTTTGTATGGTTTTGGTTTGGGAACACTTGGTGCACTCCACAATAAAATTAAAGCCAACAAGGATGAGTGAGAAAAAATTGAAAAACAAATGAGCTTAACTTTATATCAAATAACTACCGTAACTGTAAAATAAATTCTAGTAATTCTTAACACTGTTTTTACTATATACACTTAAGTGAAATATAAAAATACTTGCAAATTATCCTTATGCCTACTTGATTTTTTTTTTTTTTGCAGTGGTGTGAGTTTAGCAGTTTTTGAAATGTTTTTGTGTATTGTATGACTGAGTATGTGATTAAATATATTTAGGTTGTTCAGCCAAAATTTTACCTGGTAATGGAAAATGGAGACACAAATACTGGAAGAAGGAGAAGATAAGTCTTGTTGGATTGGAAATAGACTTAATTAATATGAATTAATGATGTGTGTTCTTGTGCTTCCTGGTCCTGTCCTCTGAAAGGCCTAGAAGCAGGGACACCTCACTGCAATGACAAATATCACTCAAATGGATTCTAAATTTCATTCTCAATAGTAGGAACCTAGGCTTCCTTGGAGGAAAGGTTGATTGAGACAGGAAAATACAAGATTGGTATTGGGTAGGGAAAGTATCTAAGGTATCTTTTGCTAGAAAGTAAGGAAGTATTCACAAAAGGAGAGGTAGACGGGTGAAAAGAAAATGGGGCAGATCAAAGGGACCCCTATGGCACATTTGGGACAGCCATATCATCAAAATAAAGAATAAAAATAATGGCGGGGCAAGATGGCAGAGGAGTAGGGGACCCTATTTCAACCTGTCCCCTGAATTAAGCTGGATATCTACCAGGCCACTCTGAACACCCACGAATTCAGCCTGTGACATAAGATATATCCAGATCTATACCAACAGAATATCTCTGGCAGTTGGTTTCAAGGTATGAAGCATGGAGCCATGATTCTTCAGACAGATATTGGAAGATAAACAGAAGGGGGAGATAGCTTCCAGGATCCTGAATCACCAGAGTGCAAAAGCCTCCCTCGCTGAGACTGGGCACAGACTTGCAGACTGGTAGTGGCAGGAAAAGGAATTCAGGGCAGCCCACAAGACTGAAACCTGGAGCTATGGGGACACCTGTACAAAATGGGGGCAGATAGAGGTTTTAGTAGCACAGAGGGCAGAGAAGTGCCTGGACCTGGAAGTGAGGCTGGGAATGTTCCTGTGAGTCACACAGCCAAGGACACTGGTTTTTAGCAGCACAGACAAAAACAGAGGCAGTGTGTCCTGGAGGACTCACTGGAGCACAGACTGCGATCTCTGTTCTGAGACAAGAGTTTGGTTAATGTCACTTCTGCTCTGACTCTTGGAAGACACGCAGAAAGCCACCAGGGAAAGACCCTAGAGAGCAAAAGCCCCCCAAAACCAGTTTTCACTAAGCCGAACCCCCCACAGGGGGCAGGGCAACTCTGCCCAAACAGGGTTGCCTGAGTAACAGGACAGCAGACTCCTCCCCCAGAAGACAGGCAGAAAGCTCAAGAGGCCAACAACCCTTAAGTCCTTATAAAATAGGTAGGTGCATCTTGCTTTGGCTGTGGTCAATAATCTGGGCTCTGTACATTCCCTCAACCTCCCCTCAAAAGAATGAGTAAGAGGAGGAACACCCAACACAGGAAAAATCTAGACACTGTGACCTCTGCCATAGAACTAATGGGCATGGATTTAAGCAAAAGGTTGGAAATAGATTTCAGAGTAACAGTTATGCAGACAATAGCTAGGTTGGAGAAAACTATTAATGGCAACATAGATTCTCTAAGGGCAAGGGTGAGAGCTAATCTGGCAGAACTTAAAAATGCTGTCAATGAGATCTAATCTAATCTAGACACTCTTAACAGCTAGGGTAAACAAGGCACAAGAATGAATTAGTGATCTAGAAGACAAACTGATAGAAAAGAAGGAACAAGCAGGACCTGGAACAAACAACTGAGAATCCATGAAAACAGAAATAAATGATGCCATGAAACTTTCTAATGTCAGAATTATTGGGATCCCTGAGAGGGTGGAGAGAGAGAGGACTAGAAGATATATTTGAGCAAATTCTAGCTGACAACTTCCAAATGTGGGGGATGAAACAAGCATTCAGGTCCTAGAGGCAGAACGCCTCCCAAGATCAAGGAGAATAAAACAATCCCCAGGCATGTAATAGTAAAACTTGCAAATCCTAAAACCAAGGAAAACATCTTGAGGACAGTTGGGGGAAGAGAGGCCTTACCTACAGAGGGAGGAACATCAGAGTAATGGCAGACTTGTTCACAGAGACGTGGCAAGCCAGAGAGTGCTGACAAGACATAATCAGGGTACTAAATGAGAAGAACATGCAGTGAAGAATACTTTTTCTGGAAAGGCTGTCATTTAGAATGGATGGAGAGATAAAGAGCTTCCAAGACCAGCAAAAACTGAAAGAATATGTGATCACTAAGCCAACCCTGCAGGAAATATTAAGGGAGGGGCGTGCTATAAAAGGAGAAATACCCCAAAAATGATATAGGACAGAAATTTAGAGATAATCTGTAGAAACAAGGACCTCACAGACAACATGATGACAATAAAGTCATATCTTTAAATAATCACTGTCAACATGAACAGCCTAAATGCTCCCGTAAAATGGCACAGGGTTGCAGATTGGATAAAAAGGACTGATTCATATGCTGTCTACAAGAGACTCATTTTGAACCTAGAGATACATCCAGACTGAAAGTGAAGAGATAGAGAACCATCTTTCATGCCAACAGACTGCAAAAGAAAACTGGGGTAGCAATTCTCCTATCAGACAAATTAGATTTTAAGCTAAAGATTGAAGAGTCTATTCAACAAGAAGATCTAACAATTGTAAATATCTATGATCCCAACATGGGAACAGCCAACTACATAAGCCAACTGTTAACCAAAATAAAGACACATATTGATAATAACACATTACTTGTAGGAAACCTTAACACTCCATTCTCAGCAGTAGACAGATATCTAAGCAGAAAATCAACAAGCAAATAGCTTCAAATGACACACTGGACCAGGTGGACCTCATGGATATATGCAGAACATTCCACTCTAATACAACAGAATACTCATTCTTCTCAAGCACACATGAAACTTTCTTCAGAATAGACCACATACTGGGTCACAAGTCAAATCTCAACTGATATCAAAAGATTGAAATTATCCCCTGCATATTCTCAGATCACAGTGCTTTGAAACTGGAACTCAATCACAAGAAAAGATTTGGAAGAAATTCTACCACTTGGAAGCTAAAGACTATCCTGCTCAAGAATGTTTGGGTCAACCAGGAAATCAAATAAGAACTTAAACAATTCATGAAAACCAGTGAGAATGAAAAAACATTGGCCCCAAACTTCTGGGATATGGCAAAGGTAGTCCTAAGGAGGAAATACATAGCCATCCAAGCCTCACTCAAAAAAATAGAAAAATCATGAATACACAAACTCTCTTTACACCTTAAAGAATCAACAACAAATAAAGCCTAACCCATGCACAAGAAGGGAAATAATTATAATTAGAGCAGAGATCAATGAATTAGAATCCAGAAATACAGTAGAACACAGC
This sequence comes from Meles meles, assembly GCF_922984935.1. NCBI lineage: Eukaryota > Metazoa > Chordata > Mammalia > Carnivora > Mustelidae > Meles > Meles meles. The sequence goes on along the minus strand of NC_060067.1, from coordinate 203,585,818 downwards.
TGGTTCTTTGAAAGAATTAATAAGATTGATAAACCACTGGCCAGACTTATCCAAAAGAAAAGAGAAAGGACCCAAATTAATAAAATTATGAATGAAAGAGGAGAGATCATGGCTAACACCAAGGAAATAGAAACAATAATCAGAAATTATTATTAGCAGCTATATGCCAATAAGTTGAGTAAACTAGAAGAAATGGATGCATTCCTGGAAACCTATAAACTTCCAAGACTGAAATAGGATGAAATTGACAACCTGAATAGACCAATAACCAGTAACGAGATTGAAGCAATGATCAAAACCTCCCAAAAAACAGAAGTCCAGAAACTGATAGATTCCCTGGGAGATTCTACCAAACATTTGAAGAAGAAATAATATCTATTCTGCTGAAGCGGTTTCAAAAAATAGAAACAGAAGGAAAGGTTCCAGACTCTCTATATGAAACCAGCATTACCTTGATCCCTGAACCAGGCAAAGACCCCGACAAAAAGAATATGAAACCAATATCCCCGAGGAATATGGATGCCAAAATTCTCAACAAGATCTTAGCCAATATGATCCATAGTACATTAAAAAGATTATCCACCATGACCAGGTGGGATTCATCTGGGGATGCAAGGGTGATTTGGCACTTACAAATCAATCAATGTGGTAAAACACATTAAGAAGAGAGAAGAACCACATGGTCCTCTCAGTTGACGGAGAAAAAGCATTTGACACAATACAGCATCCTTCCCTGATTAAAACTCTTTAGAGTATAAGGATAGAGGGAACATTCCTCAATTTCATAAAATCCATCTCTGAAAAACTCACAGCCAATATCATTCTCAATTGGGAAAATCTGAGAGCCTTTCCCTTAAGATCAGGTACACAACAAGGATGCCACTCTTGCCACTATTGTTCAACATAGTATGGGAAGTCGTAGCCTTAACAATCAAACAACAAAAAGAAATAAAAGGTATTCAAACTGGCAAAGAAGTCACTTTCTCTTCACAGTTGATATGACACTTGATGTGGAAAACCCAAAAGACGCCACCCCCAAATTACTAGAACTCATACAGCAATTTAATAATGTGGCAGGATACAAAATCAATGCACAGAAATCAATTGCTTTCTTAAACGCTAAAAATGAAACTGTAGAAAGAGAAATTAGAGAATCGATTTCATTTACAAGAGCACCAAAAACCGTATGATACCTTGGAATAAACCTAACCAGAGAGATAAAGGATCTATACTCTAGGAACTACAGAACACTCATGAAAGAAATTGAAGAAGATACAAAATGATGGAAAAACATTCCATGCTCATGGATTGAAAGAATAAACATTGTTAAAATGTCTGTATTGCCCAGAGCAATCTATGCTTTCAGTGTCATCCTGATCAAAATACCAATGACATTTTTTAAAGTTGGGAGCAAACAATCCTAAAATTTGTATGGAACCAGAAAAGATCCCAAATCACCAAGGAAATGTTGAAAAAAAAAAGAGTTGGGGGCAAAACGTTGCCTCATTTCAAGCTATCTTACAAAGCTGTGATCGATAAGACAGCATGGTACTGACACAAAAACAGACACATGGACTAGAACAGAGTAGAGAGCCTAGATATGGACCCTCAACTCCATTGTCAAATAATCTTCAACAAAGCAGGAAAAAATATCCAATGGGAAAAAGACAGTGTCTTCAATAAATGGTGCTGGGGAAATTGGACAGCTATGTATAGAAGAATGAAGCTTGACCATTCTATTACACCATACACAAAGATAAACTCAAAATGGATGAAAGACTTCAATGTGGACAGGAATCCCATCAAACTCCTAGAGGAGAATGTAGGCAGTAACCTCTTTTTTTTTTTTTTTAAGATTTTATTCATTCACTTGACAGAGATCACAAGTAGGCAGAGAGGCAGGCAGAGAAAGAGGAAAGCAGGCTCCCCACTGAGCAGAGAGCCTGACACGGGGCTCGATCCCAGGACTCTGGGATCATGACCCAAGCCGGAGGCAGACTTTAACCCACTGAGCCACCCAGGCGCCCGGCAGTAACCTCTTTGGCATTGGCCACAGCAACTTCTTTCAAGACATGTCTCCAAAGGCAAGGGAAACAAAAGCGAAAATGAACTTTTGGAACTTTATCAAGATCAAAAGCTTCTGCACAGCAAAGGAAACAGTCAACAAAATTAAGTGGCAACCCACGGAATGGGAGAAGATATTTGCAAATGACACTACAGACAAAGGGCTGATATCCAAGATCTATAAAGGACTTCTCAAACTCAACACCCAAAAACAAATAAGTCAAAAAATTGGCAGAAGACATGAACAGACACTTCCCCAAAGAAGACATACAAATGGCTAGCAAACACATGAAAAAATGTCCATCATCATTAGCCATCAGGGAAATTCAAATCAAAACCACACTGAGAATGTGCTATGGTGAGTGCTGTGATGTGTGTAAACCTGGCGATTCACAGACCTGTACCCCTGGGGCTAATAATACATTAGAAGTTTATTTTAAAAAATTTGAAAACAAAACAAAAAAACACATTGAGATACCACCTTACAGCAGTTAGAATGGCCAAAATTGACAACACAAGAAACAACAAATGTTGGGCTGGGGAGAAAGGAGAACCAACCCTCTTACACTGTTGGTGGGAACTCAAGTTGGTACTGTCACTTTGGAAAACATACAGATGTAGTGAAAAGAAGGGCCACATGCACCCCAGTGTTCATTGCAGCAATGTCCCCACAACAGCCGAACTATGGAAAGAGCTGAAATGCCCTTCAGCAGACAACTGGATAAAGAAGAAGTGGTCCATATATACAATAGAATATCACTCAGCCATCAGAAAGGATGAATACCCAGCTTCTGCATCAACCTGGATGGGACTAGAGGAGATTATGCTAAGTGAAGTAAGTCAAGCAGAGAGAGTCAATTATCATATGGTTTCACTTATTTGTGGAACATAAAGAATAGCATGGAGGACATTAGGAGAAGGAAGTGAAAAATGAAGGGAGGGAAATCAGAGGGGGAGATGAACCATGAAATACTGTGGACTCAGAAACAAACAGGATTTTTGGGAGGTGTGGGGGGATGTGTTAGCCTGGTGATGGGTATTAAGGAGGGCACCTATTGCATGGAATTAGATGTTATACCCAAAAATTGAATCATGGAATGCTACATCAAAAACTTAGAGGTACTGTATGGTAACTAACATAAAATAAAAAATAAAGGATAAAAAGATTAACATATTCATAAACATACATGCCACTTTATGTGGAGAGAAATGAAACACTCTTTATAGTAGAAATCAACTAAAAGCAGAGGGAATGGTAGGAAAAACATCACCACTTGAAACCACCATAGTGAAAGGTTAATGTTAGGTAAATGCTTTAAGCATTTAATGGAAGTTTTTAACCCTCCATGAAGAAATTAACATCATAAAGAAAAAATATTGACATCCTGCAGTTCCTGGTGTAAATTACTGAGAAAGACCAAACATCACTATGTAGTGTTCCTGAAAAATGGAAGTGGAGGGAAAAAAAAGGAATCATGTTAATACATGAACTAAATTTCACAATAAGAACACAGAAGGAAATACCATTTTGGTGAATTGTGGTAAACAACTGACTCAAACGCTGCAAAAATGGCAATTCCATGGAAGACAAAACTGAAGCATGTTCTAGAACCCAAGAAAGTATCAAGATAAGACAGCTAAAAGCAATGTATGATCCAGAATAGGATCCTAGAGAGTAAAAAAATTAATAGCATCAAAAAGAATAAAATACTGAAAATACATTTAAACATAGGTAGATCTGTACTCTGAAAATGACAAAATATTTTGAAAAAAATTAAATATACCATAAAAAAGTACTTGTGGAATGAAAGTGATTATGGATTTGAAAACTTAATATTAGATGGCAGTAATCTCAGTGTGACCTGCAGAATTCAGTGTAATCTGTATCACAAATCCAGCTGACTGGATGTATGTGTGTGGAAGTGCAAGGACCCAGAATAAGCAAAACAACCTTGAAAGGAAAAATTAAATTGAGTACTCACATGTCTCACTTTCAGATCTTACCACAAAGTACATCAATCATGACTGTGGTACTGGAATAAGAATAGACGTCTGGGTAAGTGAACTAGGATTGAGAGTTCAGAAATAAATCCTCATAGTCAATTTAATTTTGACAAAGGTGCCAAGAATGTTCAGTAGGAGATACAGTAGTTATTTTAACAAATGGTACTGGAGCAACTGGGCATCCACATACGAGGAAAAGAAATTGTACCCCTATCATATTTTAAAAACCCTCAAATGGGTAAAATAGCTAAATATAAAAGCTAACGTCACAAAACTCTTAGAAGAAAACAAAGACACAAAAATTTGTATCCTTTAGGGTTCCTGGCTGGCTCTGTCAGAATGGTGTGTGACTTGATCTCAGTGTCATGAGTTCAAGTTTCATGTTGGGTGTAGAGATTAATTTAAAAAATAGACAGATATAGATATTTGTTTGTTCTTGGATTCGACAGTACCATAAGCACATGCAACCAAAGAAAAAAATTAATAAATTGGGTTCATCACAGTGAAATGTTTGTGCTTCAGAGGACACTAACAAGATTGAAAGACTTCCTACATAATGGGAGAAAATAATTGCAAATCAAAGATCTGAAGAGAGCATAGTATCCGGAATGCATAAAGAACTCTTACTACCCAAAAATTGTTGAAATAATAATCCAAATTTAAAAACAGGCAAAAAACTTACATACATCGTTTTCCAATCTAAAAGTGACCAGTAAAAATACAAAAAAGATGCTCAGAATCGATATTCATTAGGGAAATGCAAATCAGAACTACAGTGAGATACCTTCACGCTGCCACTGGGATGGCTGATACTAGACAGATGGTAGGTGAATGAGAGGACAAGGACAAACTGGAGCTCTCACGAACTCCAGGTAGGAACGTAAAATGGTGCAGCTGATGTGGAAAGCAGCCTGGCAGTCCCTCAAAAAGATAAAAGTTACCATATACTCAGCAATTCATTTGCTACTGACATATCCATAATTGAGAATACATTCACACAAAAATATATATGTAAGTGTTCTTAGTAGGTTCATAGAGCCAAAAAGTGGAAACAACCTAAATGTCCATAAATTGATGAATGAATCAGCACAATGTGCCATATTCATACAACAGAATGTTACTCAGTTATTAAAACAAGAATGAGATGTTGAAGGGCACCTGGGTGGTGCAGTTGGTTAAGCGTCTGCCTTTAGCTCAGGTCATGATCTCAGGGTCCTGGGACCAAGCCCTGGGTCAGGCTCCCTGCTCTGCGGGAGCCTGCTTCTCTCTCTCCCTCTGCCTACTGCACCCCTGCTTGTGCTCTCTCACTCTCAAATAATATTTTAAAAAATATGAAATGCTGAGTATGTGTTCTTATACTGATAAAGATTGAAAGCATTATATTAAGTGAAAGAGGCCAGACACAAAACATACATATCATGTACTTCAGTTCATATGAAATGTCCAGATAGGTCCATAGAGATGGAGTGGCTGCCAGGGACTGGGAGGAGGGAGGGAGTAGTGAATGACTGTGAGTGTGCACAGGATTTCTGGTGCATGATAAAAATGTTCTGTAATTAGTGATGGTGCTAACAGAGCCTTGTGAATATATTTTTTTAAAAAAAGTCACAGTTTAAAGGGTGAATTTTATGGAATGAATTGTATCTCAATTGAAATAGATGACACCAGCTAAAGAACCAGACTCCTGGTGTGACATGTGCCCTATGATCAAAGGACAAATGAACTCAGAGCTGGGAGAGCGCCACAGGATACAGAATATCCCCATGGCTGCAGACAAAAGCAGTGGAGCCCGCAGCTTGCCCATGGATTTGGGGCCCAGGAACATCAAGGCAGCAATGTTGGCCCCTCTGCATCCAGCCTTGCCCTCCTAATTTTAGCAGTTTGTTTCAGGGGTTCCCTGAAGAGTTACTTCTCTCATTCTTGAAATCGTTATTTCCGACTTTCCTCTAGATGCTCTCTTCACAAATGAGAGAAATGAGTAAAATAGGTGGCGACCCCAAACAACTTTCCTTGGCCTGTTTCCTTTAATTGTTGGCCAGAAGGCGAACACAGCACCAGAGAGGAAGGTGGTACTACCATGATGTGTGGAATTTGGGTGGAAAATGTTTAAAATAGTGGTATCTTTTATGTGATTTGCTACCAAATATAAAAGCAGTCATGACAGACACACCTTTTGGCTGCTTTCTTGTGGAAGGTACACGTCTAATTCTGCAGAAATATAATATGGATGCAAGCAGAGTCTAACAGTTCAACAGAAATGTGACCCACTGGTCATCTGTCACCGCCACCATGGGCAGCTGCTTCGAGGTTCCTTTTGTTGGCTCTATGAGAACCCCATCCCAGACTCCACGAGTGCATTTGGAAATGCCCCTGACTTGAGATATGGCAGGAAATGTAACAGAGGACTGAGGATGGGGAGTGAAGACCCGTGAGAGGAACCACAGCCCCAGAAGAGCCCAGTTTCCTCTCTGCCAACACCGGTGCCCTTGCATGCCTCAGTGGATGGGGATCTGAGGGCCAGACACAACCACAAATGCCTTTTCTTTGCTCCTGTCATTCCAGGGCTCCAACTAGTCATGGCAGATTCTCTTCCTTGTTCCAGGTGTTTGTGCTGCTGCTCACACACACACGTCCACAACCAGCAGTGTAGCTCGGTTGCACAGCAGCTGGCAGTCGATGTACCAGTCCTCACTGGGACTTCCAGCTCAGCCCGTTGATCTTGTGCTGTGAAATTGTGTTTAAACTTTGAGAACTGAGGTTCAGGTTTGTAAAAATATCCATGCCTCTATATACATGCATATGTTCATACTATTAGTGATCTCCCACTAAAGACTATCAGGAACATGCCTGCAACTGAATAGAAATTGGATTCATTACTCCTTTCATCTAGAGACAAGTTTCAAAATAGAACCTTGGAATATTTCGTTAAAGGACCTTATTTTCACTTGTGTTAGTTGATGTGGGGAGTGAGTTAAAAGAAGCAGTGATTTGATCCAGATTACTTGCTGTCAGAAAGCAGAGATAATTGTTTAATTGGTGTTTTATGAAATCTCTTTGTGGAGGTATGAATAGAATAAGACCGCAGCTGTAATTGGTAAAGAAACGGTCTTACATAGGCTGGGAGAGGGATGTGGTTGGTATTTTGAGGCTTGGATGATGTTCATATTTTGTCTGTCTCCAGACATCATAACTGGGTGGGTTTGTGTTTCTCCTGATAATCAGGGTCCTGTAACAGCCTTAAATGATGTCGATGTTCTTTGCAATTGCTTATGTTCCCCAGGAGCGCACCAAGACCTAGCAGACGATACCAGACCAGATTTTTATGGATGACATGGTTTGCTTTTATCTTCCTCATAGAATTTAAAGGGATATAGGGGCAGAGGTGAGCTGGAGCATTCAGCGTACTTGTTCTGGACTCCAGGTCTATAAAAACGGAAGTGGAAGAAAAACCTGACAGAAAATAATGGAGCCGTCTGAGCCTGGTTATAGGAGGAAGGGAGCTAGGCTTGGGGTTGCAGCGACCTTCAGCAGAGGGACAAGCTGGTGTCCAGGCAGCCAGTGGATGATCCTTCCCCAGTGTCTCCCGAAGTTGGTCCCTCACCTTCTCTTGCATCAAGAACAGGTGTCAGCTTGCTCCCTGACCTCTGGCTCTACTACCTACTCTCTTTGCACACAGCTCCGTCCCAGAAACTGCTTAAAATGCCAGCCCTGTAGGATTTAAGGCTGGGAAGTGTTGAGACTCCCTCACTGCCAGAGAGAGGGTGAGAAGTACAAAGACTGAGCACTGATCCACACTTACGTGTCACAGTGGCTCCCCTATGTCACATTTGAGAATATGCCAAATAATAAGTGAATTGATAAAAAATGAATTCTTTCATGAAAATAATTTTGTATGGAACATTCATGACAGTGAGAAGTAGTTGAAATAAAAACCAAAAACCTTGGCTTTGATTCTGAAAATTGATGTGTAAACTACACAATGTGGCATAATTAAATGACACAGTACCTCCGCCCCAACTGGGGAGGGCCCATGAGCTAGTGTGTTTGGGGCACACTCACAAAACATACTTGGTGTGCTCAGCTGACTCGGGGGTCGCACTTCTCTGAGCTAAGTGGACTGAGTCTCCTAGAGAAAAGTTGTCTCGAGGGTCTACATTTGTCTTCATGAAGCTACTTTTTCTCCTGCTTTGAGGGGGATCAATGGTAATTTTCTCCTTTAAGTAGACAAACCTTCTTTGTGTTTCCTAAACTTCTCTAGCTTTTGGATTCAGAAGAATAACAAGAAAGATACAAGTAATTGTTAAATTCTATTGAATGATTCTTATAGCATAATACAGGAACATGATGGTATTTTGTTATTGTCACTATTAAGTAGGAATTATTGTATTTTGAGATATATGTTTAAGGTTGATTTTAGAAATCTGTTAAATCTTGTTTTTTAGAGAACTAGGGTAGTGGAAAAATATAAATCTCTCGCAATTTATGTGTGTTGTTTATTGTTGATTCATGTGATAATATGTGGACTCTTATGTTTCAAGCATGAAGAATAATATCTATTTTAAACTCTATCTTAGGATCTGTTACTGGGTGCATTTCACTACAGAACTGTGTATGTTTAGGGAAACTTTTCCAAAACAATTAATTGTTTTGCAATTGAATAATTGCAATTATTATGAAATTTGAGATTAGTAGTTTAAACATAATATGTATTTTTACAGCGTAGGTCAGATGTTGATTAAAATAGTCTAGTGGATAGTAACTTGAATATTCAAATAAAGTACGCTTTACCAGAAAATGATATATATACAGTATGCCATAATGTGAACCACTTAACATTTCAAGTGAGAACATTAACCAATATTAGGAATTCTTCATAAATATAAAGTGGCTAATAATGATTTTATGTGGAAAATGAGAGGACATTATAACTTCCAGATAATTCCATTTTTTTGAAAATACAGTTTTTTAAAAAGTTAATCAGCACAGAGCATTTTTAGGGCACTTAAAATCATCTGAATGATGTAGTGTAATGATGGATTTATGTCATTAAATATTTGTCCAGACTCACAGAACGTACAACAGCAAGAGTGAACCGTGAGGTAAGCTGTGGGCTGTGGGTGGTAATGACGGGTCGGTGCAGGGGCACCTGCCCCTCTGGTGAGAGATGTGAATAGCGGGGGAGGGCGCGCTTGTGCACAGGCAGGGAGGAGAGGGAGGTCTCTGCTCCTTCCCGTCGACTTTGTTGTAAACCTAAAACTGGTCTAAACAAATGCTTAAAAAACAGTGAACCAGAAAATGCTAACACTTTAAAAAACATCACTTCCTTTGTTGGCCAAACAATACCTCACGTAACTTCTATATAAATATTTCTGAGAAACTTAGAAAACATTCTGCTAAAATTTTATTGGCATTGTGTGTTACATTATATGAACATAAATTAGTAATGTAGAATATATTAATAGTACTTCATAATTTTACATTAATAGAGCACAATTATTTTTAGTAATTGCTGAATAATTCAGTAGAAATCGTGTAAGCACAGATTATATAGTGTTACTGAAATAGATATGTTTACCATTAGAAATTTCATTATAATATTCTCAGTAATTGCTAGATCATTAATATTGCTGTGATTATATTTATTATTCCAATTCACTCTTCCATTTTAATATTAAATGTTTTGTCATAGTTTAATTCTATCGCAATCTTCTCATTGGTCTTTCTTTTGAATTTCAGACATGATAGTGGTCAGCCTATCATAGAATCCTGCTGTTCTGAAATCTGAGGGTTCCCACTGCTTGGCTGCTGCAAGAAGAAATGTAACTTTGTTTTACCTCAGTCATATTTGATTTCTAATATTTTAATTAAAACAGTTTTTTAAATGTGAAACTCCTTAAGAATATTCTTGTCACTAAAGGCAATGCAAATTGCTATGGATTGACTACAGGTCTTGTTTAATCCAGAGATGATTTTCAGAACTCTCCCATACGCATGTAGTCACGAATAACCAGATGGTGGCCTTTCTCTGGGCTATCATTTTCCCGAAGGAACAGCTGTGCAAATGATCTTCAGGAACTAACAGCTTGAGTAAGGGAAGCATTTGCATTTTAAATGTAGTGCTTATACTGATCACCCAGAGATTGCTTTCCTCCATGGAAAAGCCTAGAAACTAGGTGATTTTGCTCTTTGCCATAGTTCAGGCTGACATGCTCAAACTAGGACAGGGCTGAGGACAGTGATGAGGAGGGCCACTGAGCAGTGGGTGAGGGAAACTCATGTACTTGAATGGCTTTTTCTGAGTCGGTAACACCAGAACCAGTTTTGGAGACAGCCCTGCATCTCATTCAGCCTCTTACACATTTAAATTTTAAAAATCTCCAGATCTTACACATGTCTTGCAGAGAAGATCCTCAAAGGATCTGAGGACCTGTTTTCTTACTGTGGAGGTTTTGTCTGTGCAACTATACAGTGTGAGGTAATGGGATAGTAACAAAAAAAAGTTGGTTCCTCTGTGTCATCACAGAGCTAGTGACAGAGATGTCACAGAGGCACACTAATGAAATTACAATAAGAATACAGACAGTCTGTGAGATAAGTATTCTTAACCCATCATTGCTGATTTCACAGACCAGTTAGTGCCTTCGAGGGAGCCCCACTGCCTGTCCTCCCACAGCCTTAGCAGAGAGGCTAAGGGAAGATTGGGCGGGCTGCTGGGAAGAGGGGTTGAGCACCTCTCAGTAGGGTTCCGAAGGTGGCCACAACCCTGAAATGAGTCAATCTGCTTGGACCTTTTTTTAGTAAACTAATCACATTTTACAGAGATGTTTTAAAGCAGCAACAACTCTTAAGGGTGGTTTCCATTTCCTGTGGCCAGTTCCCCAGTAACAAGCAGAAACCTAGAAACCAGGCGCCTCATACGAGTTCATGGAATATGTCAAATAGGGAAAATGTTTTCCTTTGAAATTCTTCTATGTTTTTTTTTTCTGGCGGTGAAATGACTAGATTTAACTTTTAACTTTAACTTTAACTGTAACTAGATTTAACTTTTTGTGTGACCATGCCCTTCTCTGAATGTGACAAAAAATATCTCCAGAAAGAAAAACCCTGAGTGGTGGCATCTACAAGGTGGAAGGCTAGGAGGTCCCAGTGCCCATTTCTCCCACAAAAACAACAAATAGACAACTACAAACTGGCAAAAGTAGCTCTGAGAAAGCTGTGGCCTATAATAAAGAAGCAGCAAAAACTTGCAGAGCTCAAAACCCAAGGATGAAAAGTTCAGGAAGCCTTCTAGCAGTGTAGCCCTTCCCCCCAGTCCAGAGCAGCTCTGGCAGCAGGAGGGGGTCCGCCAGAATAGTTCCACCCCACGTGGGAAAGGGAAGGAGAACAAGCCTTACCACTGGGTAGTAGGGCTACCACTTGTAGCCTCCCACGGTCTCCTTCACAGCTGACTCCAAGGCCGTGAGACCTGCGCATAGGAGCCCTCGTTGCTGCTGTGCCGCATCCCCCAGGACTGGGATGTGACTCACCATGCTCAGTAGCGGAGCTGCCACCGTTCTGGGCCCCACTGACAGCAAAGCATCCTTCTCTGCTCCGTGCCCCACCCGAATTCCCAAATCACACTTGGACCATCACTACCCTTGACCCTGCTGCCACTGCCCTGACACCTGCCCCCAGGCCTGGCCACAAATACTGTCATTGCCAGCGCGGTCGAGGGCACACTGAAGCAGGTACTGCCATGCATTACTGACAAAATAGAAAGCCTTTCTGGTAGCAGTTCCTGAAAATCGAGAGTTCAGTTCTGTTAGGCAAATCCTGAGCTTTTCTGTGCGAGGTACGGCTGTCTGCAGGTGACAGAGGCCCATGCGTACAGTGAGTGAGCACGCCCTGTGTGGGAGACAGACGCGGGTACGAGCATCAGGAGGCCGATGGCAGAGACACCCAGCCCATGTGGTAAAGGCAGGAGTGAGACCAGAGCTCGGCTGGAAGGGTTTGGAAGGATGATTTGAGAAAACGGTCCTGAGCAGAATCTTTAAACATGATTAGAATTTAGTTGAAGATGAGCAGTGAGAGGGAAGAGAAGAGGAGAAGGAGATCTCTGCAGACGTTGGAGCATGGACACAGGCATGGTATCTGAGAGGAGAGGGACTGTAGTATCAAGTGTGAGGCAGAGTGGCCAGGTAGGATGCTGCAGAGGGACCCCACCAGCCCTGCTGAGCCCCTGCTCGGGTAGCGTGGACTTTACCCTAGAGGCAGTGTGAGGTACAGACAGAGAAAAAACACCATTAGAGATGTATTTTTTTTAATCCTGCGTGAAAGTCACTGTGGTGTATTTCTCAGATTTTAAAAAGTAACTGATGGAAACAAACGACCCGGTTAAAAATTGGACAAAGGACTTGAACAGACATTTCTCCAAAGAAGATCTACAAACAGCCAGTAACATGAAAAATATGTAGAAATTCACGTCATGAGAGACATGCAAATTAAAACGACCATGAGATACACTTGAGCACTTGACACCTGTTAGGATGGCTTTTATTTAAAAAGTAATAAATGTTGGTGAGGATATGGGGAAACCAGAATCCTCGTGTATTGGCCACAGGGGTGTGAATGGTATAAAATTTCTCCAGTGGAAAACACTTTGGCAAGTCCTTGAAAAGGTAAATGTAGAATTGTCATATAAGCCAGCAATTCCACTTCTAGGTATATGCCCCAAATAATTGAAAGCAGGGAGTCAGAACAGCAACGTTCATAGCAACATTATTTGCAGTCAAAAAGTAGCAACCATCCAAATGACCATCAACAACACAGGGATGGAGAAACAAAACGTGGCATAAGCATGCGGTGGAATAGTATGCAGCCCTGAAAAGAAATGAAATTCTGACATGTTACAACATGGGTAGGCCTTGAAAATATTTTACTAAGTGAAATCAACCAACCACAGGACATATACCGTATGATTGCGTGAGGGACATGTAGTAGTCAAATTCATAGACACAAAGTAGAACAGAGGTTACCCGGGGCTGGAGGAAGGGAGCCGTGGGGAGTCTTGGATGAAGAAAAAGATCTGGAATTGCATAGTGGTGATGGTTGCCCAATAATGTGAATGTACTTAATACCACTGAATTAGGCAATTAAAAATGATTAAAATGGTAAGTTCTGTTATACATATTTTACCACAGTTATTTTTAAAAAGAAAAGACTGATCTACAAACTGAAGGATAAATGGTTGGACGATGCCTATTGTTTGTGAAGGACCAAGGGGCGGGGCACCCTGAGAAAGCGTGAGATGTGCTTTCCAGGGTCAATGTCAGAGACTCCACTACTGCAGCCCTGACCCACAGCCCAGCAAAGAAGTCATGGTTTATGTCCGTCTCCACACAACCGGGAGGTGTTGTGTCTCCTGTTAACTCCAGTAACATAGTTAAATAGTTAAATTAACATAGTTAAATTCAGTAACACAGTGTTTGGCCTAAGTGTTGGAACTCTGGTCAGAGACAGAGTGTGTGCCATGGGACAGTGTGGGCAAGTGGTGTGGAAGTTTAAAGATACACGTAAGTGTGTTCTGTGAATTAGGATATCTATTCCTGGTTCAGTTCCAACAAAAATTCTTCCATATCGTCTCCAAAAGACATGCCCAAGAATGCTCGCTACAATACTCACATCGTGCCCCTCAACAAAAGGGGGGTATGCAAGTGTTGAAAATTCACCAAAGGGAGAATTAAACAACAGTATGACTTCATGATCCTCAGATCAACCAATGATTAGAACAAACCTAACAGACAAAAAAAAAAAAAAAACCTAACAGACAAAATGTGAAGCCAGACGCAAAAGGGCACGTGATCTGTAAATTCCAAATTTAAAGGACAAGGTGAATCCATGCTGTCAGAAGTCGTGGGAAGAGGCTGCCTTTGGGGTGACAGAGACCGACAGGGTGCACAGGGGTTGAGTGGCAGGTGCTGGTCCTGTCTGCTGCTTAACCTGGTTGCCAGTTGCAAGGGATTCAGGTTGTGAAAACACATCAAGTGTTTCAATTTCACTAAATATTTTTTTGAAAAAGTGGGAACATGTTTTCAGAATGCTCTACAGAATTCAGTTGTGGCATGTGGTTGGAGACAGGGCTATGGAGTCTCTGGGCATAAACCAGATCTAGCCAGATGATCATTGTGATGACTAACGATTGTCAGAGCAGCAGGAAGACCCACAGATCAGGCCGCAGCGTCTCCAGATTCATACCTATTTGAACAAACAGTCAAGCACTGAAGCCAACTCACCCATGACTTTTCTCCCCTACACGGACCTCCAGAGGTGAGCCAAGCTCCTTTCCCTGACTGCATCCTCTTCTACTTGGGAGCTGTGGAATTGTTCTTGTTGAATAAAAGTCTACCCTGGCAAAAGGCAGTTTTAAGTGATTTAAGTGATTTTAAGTGATTTGAGAATTATTTTAGCAATCTCTAAAGGTTTTGATGTTTAAAAGGTTAGTATTTTCTATTTTGTTGGTTTTATTTAGGTTTCCTGAAATAAGGAACTTGTCTGAATTTTTTCAGTAATTTCTCAACGAAACTGTAGTCTCTCTCAAAAAAAAAAAAAAAAAACAAACATTGATGATTTTTGCTAACTTCGCCAAGCAGTCGTCTTACCACATTTGATCAATTTAGGATGGTTTAGATTATGGATAAACACGTCTGTGACCCACTTTTTGTGTCATCACTGTGTGCACAGAAAGATGCAGTTTAGGGGCTCCTAGGTGGTGCATCGGTTCAGTGCTCGACTCTGGGTTTCGGTTCCGGTCGTGAGATCAAGCTTCGCATCTGCCTCCGCATTCAGCAGAGAGTCCGCTCCAGACTTTCTCTCCCTCTGCCCCTCACCCAGAAAATAAATTAATCTTTTTAAAAATATTTTTTGAAAAGATACAGCTTTAAAAGTGACAAAACGTGGGGCGCCTGGGTGGCTCAGTGGTTTAAGCCGCTGCCTTCGGCTCAGGTCATGATCTCAGGGTCCTGGGATCGAGTCCTGCATCGGGCTCGCTGCTCTGCAAGGAGCCTGCTTCCTCTCACTCTCTCACTCTCTCTGCCTGCCCCTCTGCCTACTTGTGATCTCTCTCTGTCAAATAAATAAGTAAGATCAAAATTCCACCGGTATTTTTCAAAGAGCTGGAGCAAATAATCCTAAAATTTGTATGGAATCAGAAGAGACCCCGAATTGCTAAGGAAATGTTGAAAAACAAAAACAAAACTGGTGGCATCATGTTACCCGATTTCAAGCTTTACTACAAAGCTGTGATCACCAAGACAGCGTGGTACTGGCATAAAAACAGACACATAGACCAGTGGAACAGAGTGGAGAGCCCAGATACGGACCCTCAACTCTATGGTGAAATCATCTTCGACAAAACAGGAAAAAATATTCAATGGAAAAAAGACAGTCTCTTCAATAAATGGTGCTGGGAAAACTGGACAGCGATAGATAGAAGAATGAAACTCGACCATTCTCTTACACCGTACACAAAGATAAACTCGAAATGGATAAAAGACCTCAACATGAGACAGGAATCTATCAGAATCCTAGAGGAGAACATAGGCAGTAACCTCTTTGATATCAGCCACAGCAACTTCTTTGAAGATATGTCTCCAAAGACCAAGGAAACAAAAGCAAAAATGAACTTTTGGGACTTCATCAAGATCAAAAGCTTCTGCACAGCAAACAAAACAAAAAGGCAACCCACGGAATGGGAGAAGATATTTGCAAATGACAGTACAGACAAAAGGTTGATATACAGGATCTATAAAGAACTTCTCAAACTCAACACACACAAAACAGATAATCATATCAAAAAATGGGCAGAAGATATGAACAGACACTTCTCCAACGAAGACATACAAATGGCTATCAGACACATGAAAAAATGTTCATCATCACTAGCCATCAGGGAGATTCAAATTAAAACCACATTGAGATACCACCTGACACCAGTTAGAATGGCCAAAATTAGCAAGACAGGAAACAACGTGTGTTGGAGAGGATGTGGAGAAAGGGGAACCCTCTTCCACTGTTGGTGGGAATGCAAGTTAGTGCAGCCACTTTGGAGAACAGTGTGGAGATTCCTCAAGAAATTAAGAATAGAGCTTCCCTATGACCCTGCAATTGCACTGCTGGGTATTTACCCCAAAGATACAGATGTAGTGAAAAGAAGGGCCATCTGTACCCCAATGTTTATTGCAGCAATGGCTACGGTCGCCAAACTGTGGAAAGAACCAAGATGCCCTTCAACGGATGAATGGATAAGGAAGATGTGGTCCACATACACAATGGAGTATTATGCCTCCATCAGAAAGGATGAATACCCAAATTTTGTAGCAACATGGACGGGGTTGGAAGAAATTATGCTGAGCGAAATAAGTCAAGCAGAGAGAGTCAAGTATCATATGGTCTCACTTATTTGTGGAGCATAACAAAGAACATGGAGGACATGGGGAGATGGAGAGGAGAGGGAGTTGAGGGAAACTGGAAGGGGAGATGAACCATGAGAGACTATGGACTCTGAAAAACAACCAGAGGGTTTGGAAGGGGCGGGGGGGGTGGGAGGTTGAGGAACCAGGTGGTGGGTAATAGGGAGGGCATGTACTGCATGGAGCACTGGGTGTGATGCCAAAACAATGAACACTGTTATGCTGTAAATAAACAAATTAAATAAATAAATAAATACATATGACTATGTTAAAAAAAAAAAGTGACAAGACGTGGCTGCAGAAAGAACATCTTCCAGTAGGCGGCCAACACACAGGTAGATGTGGTTGCAGGCTCAGGGCAAAGGCTTCCCTCCAAACCCAGAGCCTTTGTGAATTTCAAATATTGGTATTATTTCCTTAAAGAGAACGGTGTCTTTAAAATAAGTTTTAAGACCAGTGATCTCATCCTTTTCCTCCCTTTTTAGTTGAAGAAACAAAAGCTTAGAAAGATCCAGTTTGTATGCCCAGATCCAAGCACGACATACAGTGCAAACAGAGCCCAGAGCTGAGTCTTCCTGTAATAACAGATACTAACATGATGGAAACCAGTCTTCTGGGAGAAAATTGGTACCAGAAAAAAAGTACCACTAAATGATGCTGAAGTAGAATTTAATGTAACCAAATAAAACAAGCTTCCTTGATTTCTAAAGGTGTTAGGAAACAGAGTCCTTTAGGCCAGTGAAATCACATACACTGATAGCTTTGTATTGTTGCTTCTGGTTTCTGCACATTTGAATTTCGTAGTAAGAATAAATGAAGTTCACCATAACATCTTGATTCTACAGAACTAGGTGTATTGCATCTACTCAGATTCTAGAATACCACCACTATTATAACTACTGAACACAATACATTGTCTATAAACAAGACACCTCAATAAATTTGTCACGATTCAATATCCCAAATATAAAAGACTACCACATTCATCAATGTCACTGACTTATCAAACACACTTTTGTCAATTGCAAATGAATTTTAAGTCAATTTATAATCAGATGTTATTTTTTTGTTTCAAGTTTTTATTTAAATTCTAGTTCCGCCAATTAAACTTTTCTAGTCAAAGTTTAGTCGGTCAGTTTCATTTTATTTCATGGATCATTAAATAGATTATAATTTGCTGACTACTGCAATGCGGACGGGAAATCCTTGAGATTATACAGTTCTCCTAGTACTTTAAAGAGAAATGACAGTAATTGTCACATCTCTAACACAGAAGCCCTCAGTAATTGCTCATAGGAGGAGACAAGGCAAAGAGGAAGGCTGAGGGGCAGCAGGAATAGGAGGTCGTTCAGATAAGCTCCACGTATCTTTGTGGGGTTGAGTCTGCATGTCCATGAATGACCGTGGAGACTCATATTTCTGGCTGTTAAGCTATAATCAGAAACAAAAGAGGTAAGGGTACCAGTTATGAGGTTTTGTCACAATGTAGGAAATATTGGTGCAAGTTGTATTTAGTCCCTTGGTTAATGTGAGATAGTCCTGTCAAGTCGGGAAGGGGACAGGGGTTCTGGGGTCTTGCTTCATGCAAGGGTTCTTGGTGTTCCATCTGATTCTCTGATAGAGCACGGTCAGCAGTCAGGGAACCACCTTCCCGGGGAAGATGGACCTGCAGGGGCCTCATTTCCTCTATGGAGCTTCCCTAATTCCTGCTCCAGGCAGTAAGTAGAACAAAGATGCTCTCTTTTCAGGAACATACGGAGAAAGGATTGTAATGCCAAAATTAAAATCCCTCATGCCACTTGACCTGTCATTCCAACTGCTAAGATATGATCACTGACAAACAATTCTCCTGACAATCTATGGAAATGTCCTAACTAGATTATATATCCAGACACACACACACACAGACACACACGCGCGCGTCTGTCTATGTGAATATAAATTTCGCTAGGAGCTTGGTGTTAGGTCATCTTCCATATCTTTTAATGTGATTCATATTTAATGCTAAAGTTTCAGTGGAACAAATGCTTATTTGACACAAATTACCTGACGTAATTTTCACACCTGTCTCTGTGTTGTATTTTATGAACGTTGGCCATGTTCAGTAACGCATCTTACCAAGAATACTTCTAAAAACAGAAAGGTTCTCCTGGCTGACTGTGCTCTGTGTGGTCTGCACTGGGGAGAGTCGGTGGTGCCCTGGTGACACCTGGGCTGCTTTCAGGAGTCCTGGACGCCATCACTCATTTGTCCTTGGTGCTTGAAAGGGACGACTGAGAGACTATACTTCAATGATCCTGCCACTCCCCTGACTCCTGCACACAGTTTCTCCCTGGTGCTGGTCTCAGAGTGCTCAGACTTCTTATAGGTGGCCCAGGGATCCAAAAAAGAATGTTCCAAGAGAAAGAAGTGGAAGACACCAGTGTCTTAACTACTGGGATGGAAACAAACACATGAGTCTCTCTTCCTCTTCTCAGCAGTCCCGGTCCCCACCCAGTTTTAAATTTGGGGACATGACCCCCCTGTCTCCAGGAGGACTGAACACTGAGACAAGTCCTCAACTGATCCTGAAGTAGGCAAGGCTCCTCTCTGCTCAGCCCGGGAACCATCTGCCTTCAGCTGCGCCTCCCGTGAGTTGAGCCTGCTGGGCTTTTGCCGAATCGGTGTGGTGAATCATGTCCTCAGACGCTTGAGTGCTGCAGTTTCCCAAACGCCTAGTGTCCCGGCAGCAACTCACTGTGCTAGTTCCTGCCGTTGGTGCTCTCACCCCAGCCTACGGGTCCGCTTCTGGGCAGGGAGGAAATGCTGAGTAGGAACCTCACGGCCCCTTCCTCATCCTAGCCAGGGCCACTTACACAAACCCGAGGCAGGGACTGCGGGTGGGAGTGGATGGGAGTGCCCAAGAGACAGGGGAGGCCCAGAGATGGGACTCGAGGGATTGCCCTACAATCCTCACTGATCAGATCTCGATTTTCCTCCTCCGGGTGGCTGGGACAGGGCTTCCTAATGTCCCTCCCCCTGACCAGATGCCATTTCCCATCAGGGAACTTCTGCACTGTGAACATTTAAAGAGGTTCCTCACCTCTTCCTCCTCCAGACTGATCACCTCCTTCCACAGAAACCCTCCAAACAAAACTTCTGCTGAGGTATATGCCAAAGCTCATCGTATGATCAGACACTAATAACGAAATACTCAGCTGTCACGGGTGAGGGAAAAAATGACATGAAAACTATCGTAATCAACTAAAGACTTTATGGAAAGCATTCTTAGAGTTTTATTCCACTTCCCTTCTGTGCCAAACTAGGAATCACGAGAATTTTTTAAAATTTTAATTTTTTATTATTAAATAAAAATATGACTAGGGGTTATTAAAATAAAATTTCAGGGGTGCCTGGGTGGCTCAGTTTGTTAAGCATCTGCCTTTGGCTCAGGTCATGATCCAGGGTCCTGGGATGGAGCCTCATATTGGCTCCACGCTCAGCAGGGAATCTGCTTCTTCCTCTCCTCTGTCCTTTCCCCTGCTCCTTCTCTTGCTTTCTATTCTCTCCCTCTTTCTCTCTCAAATAAATAAAATCTTAAAAAAAAAAAAAAAGAACAGCCTATAACTATGCTTCTTAGGTGACAAACCATAGAAGATAAGACAAAGCCATTTTTAGGTACCTTAAATAAAATACTATTAAAATATTACTGAATCAGAAGTTCAGCAATAAAGGGAGGAAAAGGAAAATCAATGGATCAGCGAAGTAGTAATCAAAAAAAGTTCATTCTAAACACACCAAAAAGACACTTTGTGACGGAGGAGCTCAGAAACCATACAGGGATTGAAGCTTGGGAGTATATTATTGTAAACCAGGCTATATAGTGAGAGGGCAGTGACTGCTTATTCTTCGCAGTGATTAGTTATACTATGAGAGTTTTCTTACGTGGTAGGGAATTTCTTACTGGTCATCTCACATCAACTTTGGGAAACAGTCGTAGTTTTGTTTTTGATTTTCAGAAGCACAAAAAAGAAATGACTCAGTTCGAATTGTCTTACAAACTAAGCTAAATGATGTGTTGCTTATTCCACTGAACTGTATCTGCTCAGGGAAAATTTAAGGCTGGTCTCCATTTGTTCTGACTTTAACAGGCTTTAGTACGACCATCATTATTATAATAAAAGAATGAACAAGTACACAAGTGGGCAAGGAAGCATTCCTAGCCGATGCGCCCCTGTGGCCAGCAGGTGGCGCTATAGACTCGTGGTTTGGGCTCCAGTGAGCCAAGCGGTCAGAGCAGGGGTCAGACACTGGTACCCGAGGGCCTGGGAGGAACTAGACCCCACAATATAACAGGGGCTACTGACCCCTTACAAGGACTTAGCGAGGGAGTCAGCACATTCTGAGGAGGGGAGAATGAGTGAGGAAAATCACAGAAGGAGCATGATTCTTTGGAGTGGAATAGCATTTTCACAGGCTTATGGGCTAGTGGGGGAATAAAAATCAGGACGGGGTGGGGGGAGGACCTATCATAAATTGCAAAGGTTCTATAAAGTAACCTATAAAAATGAATCATAGCAGGTGACAAATGAGAGAAAGTTACTTTTAAAAATTATGTTATGTACCTTTAATAGAATATAAAATAATATGCAAAGATGGCAAAAATTCAGCAATAACGAAAGTAAAGCCGATGAAAAACCGAATAGTACTCAGCAAAGCTTTATTGTGCACCCGCTAAAAACACAGCGCCTGACCCAGGAAGACTCAAATCAAATCCGGGATGAGATTCAGGACTGTATTGTTAGGAAGCAGCTTATATATTGGGAGAGCAGTGAGAGTTTATTCTTCACAGTGATTGGTAATAATACCAGAAGTCTCTGATGATAAAGGGTCGGTTCGGGGTTGCCTGGTGTCAACCTTGGGAAACAGTTCAAGTTTTGCTTACGACTTACCGAGGCATACACAAAGTATGACACAGGACCAGTGAGTCTCGGAAATAACCAAAATTAAGATTTGCTTCTTTCATGAAATTGGTTTTTCCTGCTCAGAGAAGTTTCAAAGCTGCCTTCATTTCTTTTGGATCTTAACATGATCATCTGAAGAGGAACGCAAATGCTTTCACACCTGATGTACCGCCCGTGGCCACCAGGCGGCGATAACAATCCTTTTTTTTTTTTTTTTTAAAGATTTTATTTATTTATTTGACAGAGAGAGAGGTCACAAGTAGGCAGAGAGGCAGGCAGAGAGAGAGGAGGAAGCAGGCTCCCTGCTGAGCAGAGAGCCCTATGCGGGACTCGATCCCAGGACCCTGAGATCATGACCTGAGCCGAAGGCAGCGGCTTAACCCACTGAGCCACCCAGGCGCCCCAACAATCCTTGATTTTAGCTCCAGGTTGCTGATCAGAGTCAGGATCTTGAGAGTCTGGGAGGAACCAGGACTCTACAGAGGACAGGGAGTTGCTGGCCCCTTCCACCGACTCCCTGAGGAGGACACCGCATTCTGGGAGTGCGGGAAGAGTATGAATACAAAAGACGCACAAGAAGCATGATTTACTGGAATCGAATAGAATTTCCATGTGCTCATGGACTGGTGGTGAAGGACTAAAAGTCCGGACAAGGAGAATGTGGGAAAGGATTGATCACCAGCTACAAAGACTGCAAAAATAATGTCATATACCAATGCAGCTGAGTAGGTAACGAAGGAGTAAGTAATAAAAAGAACCCATGTTATGTAGCTTTAATAGAGTACACAGTAAAAATAATATATGTGGAAATTAAGCTATAACAGGACAGCCAATGAATCACTAGGAAATAATAAAAATTTACTGTGCACATGGGGTGAGTTCAGGGATGTATTTTTATAAACCAGTTTATACACTGGGAGAAGAATGATAGTTTTTTCTTCACTGTGACTGGTTATAAGAACTTTCTTCAGTGATTTGGAATTAGTGACTGGTTCCTTCATACGAACCTTGAGAAACACTTAAAGTTTTCCTTACGACTTTCAGAACCGGAAAAAGATCAGTTGGCATTAGAAAATACGGTAAATACGCTTTGCTTATTTAACTAAACTGGTGTTGTTGCTCAGGTATTTTCAACACCAGTCTCTGCTTTTGACTTGAACAGACTACTCCTACCGTGATTATTCTTTTTTTTTAAATTCGTTTATTTGTTTATTTACAGCATAACAGCGTTCATTGTTTTGGCATCACACCCAGTGCTCCATGCAGTACTTATTAGGAGACACAAAAGCTTTCACACCTGTTAAACACCCGATGGCCAGCAGGTGGCAGGAAGACCCCTTGGTTCTGGCTCCGGGGAGCTGATCAGAGTCAGGATCCTGAGGGTCTAGGAGGAACCAGGACTCTCCAGGGCACAGGGGACATGCTAGCCCCTCCCTGGGACTTACTGAAGGAGTCATCGCATTGCGGGGTAGGGGGACTGAAGTTGAGGGAAGAAAGTGACAAAATTACCATGCTTTGGAGTAAAATAGCATCTCATGAGCTCATGGGCTAAAGGCTAGAGGAATAAATATAAACACAGAGAGGAGAGGAGGAACAGATTTAGATTAAAATACAGAGACTGTAAAAAATAATTGCCAGTGTCAATGCATCTTAACAGGAGACAGAGGGGAGAGTAATAAAAATGTTTTACATTATATGCTTTTAATATAACAATGTATACAATAAAATATAGCTGTGTGGACAATGAAGGAATAATAGAACTAAACCCAGTGAATCACTGAGAGTAAGGAGTAAGATTTATTGCGCACAAACTTAAAATTTACTTTGAGACCCTAGAGCACTCCATCAAAGCATGAGGCACAGGGGTTTACTGTTTTAAAGCATATTGTATAGTGGGAAGACATTGGCTGTTTATTATTCCTCGTGATAGAATATAATACTATATTTTTTTAAAGATTTTATTTATTTATTGGACAGACAGAGATCACAAGTAGGCAGAGAGGCAGGCGGTGGGGGGGGGGGGGAGCAGGCTCCCTGTTGAGCAGAGAGCCCAATGTGGGGCTTGATCCCAGGACCCTGAGATCATGACCTGAGCCGAAGGCAGAGACTGAACCCACTGAGCCACCCAGGTGCCCCATAAGACTATATTTTTATCAGTATCAGGAGCTGGTTACTCATTACCACATGCCAACTTGGAGAAAAGTTTGCTTTTTCCTTGTGAATTTCATAGGGAGAAACAAGATATAACAATGTCACAATCACGTTAACAATTAGCTACATTCAGTTATTCATTCTTGACTAAGTGGATTTGACTGCTCCTGATTTTCAACACTGTTCTCCATTTGCTGTGCATTTTAACAGGCTTTACTAATACTACCGTCATTATTATCATTATGAGGAACTCCGAAGCCTTCCCGCCGGTTGCATACCCCGTGGCCAGCAGGCGGCGCCAAAACCCTTTGTTTTCCATCCCGGGGCGCTGAGCCTTTGTCAGAACCCAGAATCTGGTGTCCTGGGAGGAACTAGGACCCCGCAGAGCCCAAGGGAACTGCTGCCCCCCCCCCCCCGCCCGCCCCTCTGGGACTCAGTGAAGGAGGCACATTTCTCTCGGTGATTGTTTATAATATCTGCTTATTTATAAATGACAGGGAATTGGCCTCTGGCTTCCTCACGTCAACCTGGGGGGAAAAGTGCATGTTTGGCTCATGAGTTTTTGAGCCATAAGAATGAATGTACCAGGGGCGCCTGGGTGGCTCAGTGGATTAAGCCGCTGCCTTCGGTTCGGGTCATGATCTCAGGGTCCTGGGATCGAGCCCCACGTGGGGCTCTCTGCTCCGCAGGGAGCCTGCTTCCTCCTCTCTCTCTGCCTGCCTCTCTGCCTACTTGTGATTTCTCTCTGTCAAATAAATAAATATAATCTTAAAAAAAAAAAAAAAAGAATGAATGTACCAGGTCACCTGCACTGTCCATATTAGCTGAAGTCTGCTTTGGACGTTTGACTCTGGTGGTATTGTCCTCTTGGTGAGTTTTTACTCTGGTCTCTCTTTTTCCTTTAAGGAAGTTGACCACCGCCATGATCATGGGAGGACGCTGAAGCATTCACACCTGGTTCATCCCCCATGGACAGAAGGTAGGGCTTGGGGTCTGCGCTGTGTGTCTTGACAGCTCCTCTGATTTGCTCCTTGACATGGCACCTGTGTCTGGGATGAACGAGGACCCCACAGAGGACAGGGGTGGTGCTGGTCCCTTTCAGGGACCCAGTGATCTGGGCTTCTCATTCCGGTGAGGTGACATTGAGTGAGGAAAGGCAGAGAAGGGGCGTGAGTCTTTCCAGTGGAATGGCATGTCTTGGGCTGGGGGTATAGGAATATTTACCAAGAGGAGTAGGAGTGGGGAAAGGATTTATAATAAATTATACAGACTCAATTAAAGCCTACACAAGTGCATTGTCAGTGATAAAGCAGAGATTGAAAAAGAATGTGTCATGTATTTACATAGTGTGTATATTAAAGTAATACATAGATATAATATCAATATATGAAGTCAAGAGATATTTGCATTGGTTTTACTGGCAGGACTCTTTAAGAAAGTGTGTGTTCTAGATTGCCTCTCAGTGTGGCCTGCGCCTTCCTCAGTTCTGTGAGGAGGTACACGGGCGGAGAGAGTGTCATGTGAGTAAACGCTGGTCTTTTCTCTGAAGAAAGACATTATGCAAGTTTTGAAGACCTAACCATGGTTTGTTTGTTTTTTTTTTCAATTAGGTACTTTTTGGTTAAAAGAAAAATATCTTTGTAAAACAAACACCTAGTGAGCAATAAAAGGGCTTTCAGGGGGGGTGTGATTAATTCTAATGACCGTCTGGTCCTCCTTGTGCAGAAGCGTGTGACTGAGACCTTTGGAGGAATCTTCCAATGGCAAAGATTCCCTCATACTCTAGAAGTCTCCTTGGAAAATGAAGACAGGGGCCAATGCATTCATGGGGGGATTTGGCTTTGCTATTGTTGTTACTATTTATGAACCAGTTCAGAGATAATAGCAGGAAAACTCTCAGTGCTATCCTTTTCACGAAATATCTTGCAAGAGAATAATATGAAAAATGAAATAATTTTGAGGTTTTTAGGTGTTAATGTTATAATAATTAAATTCATGGCTGTGGGTTTAAGTGTTGATTTAAATATTAATCATTGAATAACTTAAAAATTGATTATGCCTTACATAAACTGCATATGAAACCTGGGGCGCCTGGGTGGCTCCCTCCTTAAGCATCTGCCTTCTGCTCAGGTCATGATCCCAGCGTCCTGGGGATCCCCCCTCCGGTTCCCTGTTCAGCCAGGAGTGGGCTTCAACCTCTCCCTCCGCCCCTCCCCTTGCTTGTGGTCTCTCTCCATCAAATAAAATCTTAAGAAAAAACAAAGCTACATATGAAACTAAATGCTTGCCAAGAGTTGATTTGGGATGTGATGAGGTACGTCATCGTTGTTGGAAACTAGGATTAACTGTCATTAAACAGGGTCTACCAGTTGCTTGTTCCTGGGCATGCCTGGGCTCCCAGTGAGGTGGAGCAGGGCAGGGCTGCGGAGGTGCCCCCTGCAGGCTCAGGTGCCTTCCAGGTGGAGGCGAGGGCAGCGGTGCCCTGTGCACCCTGTCTGGAGTCCCCTCCTCCGGCACGCTGGCCCCCCGCCTCTGTTGTCTGTGCCCACCGTCTTCAAACCCCATTGCTCCATTTGGCAGAGGCTGGGGGTGGGGTGGGTGAGGAGCTCCTGGCGGGGGTTGGTGAGGAGCTCCTCGGGGAGGACATTAGAAGCCACAGACCCCCCACCCCTTTTTCACGCCCCCTCCACCCCCGGCCATGCAGAGCCCTGGTGTCCTGGCTTCCACCGGCCGCCCAACCTGAGCACTCAAATGTGGCTTCCAGGTCCCAGCCGGGATTTCCAGGGGTCCTGCCTGCTGGCGCCCACTCATCCAGAGTGGTCCCTGCAGAGCGGGCAGCTCCTGGGGGCCCCTCAGCAGACCCCGCGGCGACCTGGAGCCAAAGCTGCAGCCCCACTCTGAGAGGCCACGGCTGTGTGCCCCTTGGGGGCGGGGGGGGGGGGCCCAGCACCACACTCCCTCCCCATCTCTGAAGCGGAATTTGATTAATTAATTTCTCGATGGTGGATATTCTAACGCAAAATTACTTTTAGGCTTGGAAAATGTATTTACTCTTATGCTCATAGGTATTTATTCTTTTTGTCTATTTGTTTTACATGCTCATAGTAAATTACAGTCCTTTATTGATCAAATTAAATGGATATGTATTTTGTTAATATTCGTTGCAGCCCTAAAATATGATTATGATTTCCGTAGCTCTTTCCATACATCATTACTACAATAATGAAGTATTTCAACCATGTCTTTGTGTAAACACATATTACCTATTTAGAGATGGAAGGACACGTGTCTGGGGCCGGTGGCTGCGGTCATAAGCACACTGGGATTATTTTTCCAGTGAAAATTGGGATACAGAACATGATTCGACCAACGTTTCTAAAACAAGTTGAAGTTTTCTTGCAACATAGAGGTTCAATCAAAACACAAGACCTGTCATTTTCAGTAGACACGAGACTCGCAAAACAATGTTTTATTGCGTGTTATGCAAAGAAAATAGAATAAAACATGCTTGTCTTCAGGGGCATCTAGTTCTACCTGGAATGCAACTTCTCAGATAGTTTTCAGGGAACCTGGCCCTGAGGTGAGCTCCTTCAGCTCATTGAACACAAGTCATCAGCATGTCAGCTTCCTTACCCCCAGGGAACTCCAGGGCAGGGACTCCCTCTGTGACTTATCAGCCCCTACCTCTCCTCATAGTCGCCGCCCAGTTTAATCCACAGTCTTCTTTTTTTTTAAGACTTTATTTATTTGAGAGAGAGAGAACACGAGCAGGGAGGAGGGGCAGAGAGAAAAGGAGAAGCAGACTCCCCACCCAGCAAGGAGCCCAACTTGGGGCTTGATCCCAGGACCTGAGCTGAAGGCAGATGCTCACCCGACTGAGCCACTCGGGTGCCCCACAGTTGCTCGTTTGACCTATATTACCGAGACCAGTGTGATCGCTCGCCTCTGACCTTTCACTGCGTCTCCTGATCGATTCCCACATCCCTGTGCCTCTAATGCTGCGGACCCCATGGCTCTGTCTGACACAGTCCAGGACTATGATCTCAGTTCTGGCCTCATTATAGAGACACAAATCTCTAATTCACTTTAAAATATATCTGACACCCCAAATATATCAACAAGAAAAACCATTTTTCTATGCTCCATGAATATTTGGAACTTCTAGGCATTTTGAATATCATAGTTCTCAGGGTCCCTTATGTTTTGTCACACAGATGAAATGGGTAATTTGAAAAAATATATTTGCTCACCGCCATAAAATCTACAAACGTGCCTCCATTTAATCTTATGGTTTACGCTTTTCATTTAAACGGAATGGTCATATTTACCATGGCTAAGTCTGATTTTTTACAACGTGTTTCTTTTTCTCTTTAACTTTCTCAGACTTTGTTACTGATAATAAATTAAATCTCCATTATTAATCTCCCTGCCACTGCTCCATCTGTCTTCTCATTTAAACTCATTACGTATCTTTCCTCTTGAAAGGCAATCGCTTCTGCCCATCTTTTCTTCTGTTCAGCCTCATCTCCTTTGCCTTCACAACAAAACTGAAAGAACAGTTTCCTGACATCACCCTCGTCCTAATAATTAGGATCACCAGTGGTTGCCTCCTTAATAAGAGAACTCTCCATATTAATGATGGTCTCCCTATTAATAAACCTTAATAAGATCATGGTTACCCATAATTAAACCTATCATTTCTAGGTCTCATCTTATGTGGCATCAAAGAAAATTAGACTATGACCTCTTTATGAATTATTCATTTTCCTAGGCTTCTCTGCCCTTCGGGCTCCTGACTGTCCTCATACTACCACGGTCACTCCTTCCCAGTGTCTCTCACAAGGCCCTCCTCTAGTCATCAAGGAGGTTCATCTCAAAACTAGCCTTTGTTCTCCCTTTTCACTATATACTGTTTTAGCAATCTCATGCATTTCTTTGATTTCTTCTATTGTTACATCTAGGATAGCAATGTCCAAAAGCTCCTGTGTAGATTTCCTTTGTGAGGTGTAATTTCTACTTGCATGTAGTACAGGCAGCGGAAATGAAATATATCCCACACTGAAGCCACTGACTTCTCCCTCAAATAAAATTTCCTTTTCCTCCAGTCTCAATCTTAGATAATAGCTCCACCGCATACCCAGGGACTAGAAGCACGCAAACCCAAGCAACCATTGTTTTTACCTCTACGCTGAACATGAGTATCATCGTTCATTTCCACCCCAACATCCAGCAACATATCAATATTAACGATATTGAATTTGCCTGTTATGAACATGGACTGTCTCTACATTTATTAAGATTTCTTTTAATATCTTTCCAGGGGTTCATATTTTTCTGCATGCATATTTCTAGATGTTTTGTTATTTTGAATATTTAAGGATTTCACTTCTTTGGTGCTACTGTAAATGACATTTTTAATACTTTAAATTCTAATCATTCACTGCTTTTATATATGTAAACAGTTGATTTTGTACAGGTACATTATATTTTGCTTCATATGTAATCCCCATGCTTTTGCATCAATATATCGGAGAGTTGGCTCAATTTCAGTTAGAATTTCCAAAATTTTTTAAAAGTAAGTCCTATCCTTAGAATTTCCAAAATTGTGGCACTGATTAATCTGGATACTGAATTTCTTTTTTTTTTATGTTTTCTTTAAGCATATTTTATTTCTTTTAATTTAAAATACATTTTATTTACCCCAAATATATGCCAACATGTGATTACAGTAAAAATTATTGGGTACCTGGGTGGCTCCGTGGGTTAAGCCTATGCCTTCAACTCGGGTCATGATCTCAGGGTTCTGGGATCAAGCCCCGCATCAGGCTCTCTGCTCAGCAGGGAGTCTGCTTCCCCCTCTCTCCTTGCCCACCTCTCTGCCTACTTGTGATCTCTCTCTGTCAAATAAATAAATAAAATCTTTTTTCAAAAAAAGTAAAAATTATTAATGAAATATTTAACATTCTTTATTTCTTTTTGTACTCGGGCTTTAAGTTCCTTTTTCTTTTATTCAGTTAGCCACTGTATAGTACATCATTGGTTTTTTTTTAAGATTTTATTTATTTATTTGACAGACAGAGATCACAAGTAGGCAGAGAGGCAGGCAGAGAGAGAGAGAGGAAGGGAAGCAGGCTCCCTGTTGAGCAAAGAGCCCAATGTGGGGCTTAATCCCAGGACCCTGGGATCATGACCCGAGCTGAAGGCAGCGGCTTTAACCCACTGAGCCACTCGGGTGCCCCTACATCATTAGTTTTTGATGTAATGTTCCATGATTCATTAGTTACGTTTAACAACCAGTGCTCATTACAACACGTGCCCTCTTTAATACCCTTCACCTTGGATGCTGAATTTAGGAGCATCTACAGCAGGGGTTTCACGGTCCCTTAAATGAGTACAAAGCTTCCCGCGCTGCACCCTACCGGCCGGCAGGGGGCGCACCGACCCGTCTTTTCCGACGCTGCGCCTTAGGCCCGCGTGGAACGCATGCGCGTCTCGCCCCTTGCCCTTGACGCCGCGTGTGCACGAGAGCGGGAGCGACGTTCCCTCGTGACAGACGGAGGCGGCGACGGTGCGGACGACGAGGGCCCACGTCTTCGTTGAGTGACAGCCCTGTGCGGCCCGATTGCTGGGAGGGGGCTTCCCCCGGCCGCTGCGGGATGGTTTTTCATAAACGGTGAGGAAGGGACTGGTTCTCCGCCCTGGCCCGCGTGCCTGACCCTTTCCCGTGTGGTGTTTTAGCAGGACTTGCTTTACCCGCGCGCCCGCTCCCGGAGGGGCTTCGGGGCGACCGTGCGGCCTGCCGTGGTCATTTTCGCGGGTTGGGGAGCGTTTCCGGGGGGGAGCGGGAGACACGTGCGGGGGCGGGGGGCGGGCTGCCGGGGCGCGCGCGGTTCTTCCGGCTCTGGCCGCTCACGTGCCCTCGCGCGCCCCCGCCGAGGGGAAACCTGCCGGGAAGCCGCAGGGTCGGGGCCTGACGAGCCGGGGCGTTGTTTCAAGTGTAAGTCCTGTGAGAGCGCGTCGGTCGCTGAGACCCGCTGGAGGGAAAGGCTGTGAGTGATGGGCGTAATGGAGGGGGCTGCTTGCCGAGGGCCGGCTTGATCCGCGTCCGCGCTCAGCAGGGTCTGCCTGTGCGTGCCGCACTCCAGGCGCTCGTGAGCTTCGTAAAAGCGCGTCTGTCCGCGGTTCGCTCGCGTTTGGGACGGGAGTGACGTCCTGAGGTCCTGGGAGTGGTGGCGGCGCACTCGGCAATGACGACGCCCCACGCGGGTTTTGCCGGCTCTCTGGGTTCTTGGGAGGAGGGCGGAGAATTGTCTTCGGCGCCTGCAGCTTTCATTTTCCCAAGGAGTTTCAAGTCCGTTGATCGTTATTTATTCTGACTACAGGCAAAGAAGGTGAAAACCGTAGATAGTAAATATGACAAAATGGGTACAAATTTGCGTGCAGAAAACGGAAACTTGGTGGAAGGTTATCGAAGTGAGTCTCACTGAATGCAGAGCTATTTCCTGGCCTCGGTACATACATTACACTGTTGTTAAGATGGCACGCGCTCCCTGACCTATCAGCAGATTCAGCGCCGTCTGAGTCAGATAGTCCCAGCGAGGTATGTTGTAGATTTGTTCAACTGTTGCTAACGTTAGAATAGCCTACACAGTTAGGAAGAACAAGTCCAAGATCCTCCATCCCCTTCCTAGTTCCAGAAATGAACCTAACGCTCTGTCATGACTAGAGCATGACATTGGCAATAGATTAGACGCAGAGGTAAACGGGGCAGAATGAAGGGTCTGAAAAATAGACCCACTCAAATAGCTGAATTTTGCCGTCGGAGCAGAGGCAGTGCAGTGGAGCATAGTCTGTTCAGTAACAAGCACAACGACTGTTTGACCATGTGGAAAATTGAACACAGATATCACCACACACCAAAACTTATTTTCATAAACTCAAAAGTAAAATGCAAAACCTGAAACATTCTATTTGTAGAGATCTGGATATATCTTCTTACATCTCGGGCTAATTTTGTGGGTGTTGGAGTGGTCTGGTAGATAGGCAGCTCAATTCAGGGGACCGGTTGAAATAGGGTCCCCTACTCCTCCGCCATCTTGCCCCCATCAAAACTTTAAAAATTCTAGAAAAAAAAGTAAAGTGTCTTCTTGAATTTGGGTGTAGAGGTAAGTTTTGTATATACGACTAAGAGCAAGATCCATGAAATAAAAAGACTTCTGCAGACAGGGAGATCTTTGCAGGAGATATATCAGAGAAAATATTTGTGTGGAAAATATGGTAAGGACTCATAAAACCTAACAAAGTTTTAAAAAATGTAAAAATGGGTAGCGATCTGAAGAGAGACACAGAAGATAGCAGATTAACATACAAAAAGGTCCTCAGCATCACTTGCTATTAGGGAAAAGCAAATTACATGAGACACCACTTAATACTACACATTAGGATGGGGCTAAAATTTAGAAAAATTGGCAAAACATTTTGCTAATTAGCATGGAGAACCACAATGACCTCTAATAGGGATGAATATGGCACAGACACTCTAGAAGGCAGTCTGGCAGTTTCTTACAGTGCAAACAGAGTCTCATTGTACCCATAATAATCGTACTTCTGGATATTTACCCATCTGGACCAAAAACGTATGCCCACGCCTAAAGCAGCACACAAATATTTATGGCAGCTTTATCATCATGGCCCCAAACTGGAAGGAACCAAGATGTTCTTCAGTAGGGGAATATATAACCAAAACCGAAGTTTATAACCATGAAAGGGAATTTGGTCCAGCAATGAAAAACAGTGAACTATGAAGACATGGATGAATGTTACATGCATATTTCTGAGAAGAAGCCAGTCTGAAAATGATACATAATATATTATTTATATGTGATCCAGAAGATACAAAATTATAGAAATGTTGAATAGATCAATAGTTACCAGGGGTCTGTGAAAGGAAGACATTGAATAAGTGAAACATTCTCTGTGATACTTTAATGGTGGTTACCTGCCACAATACATTGTCAAATGCCATACAGTTTTTTTTTGTGTTATGTTAGTCACCATAAAATACATCATTAGTTTTTGATGTAGTGTTCCAAGATTCATTGTTTATATAGAATACCCAGTGCTCCATGCAATCCATGCCCTCCTTAATACCCACCACCAGGCTCACCCAACCTCCCAAACCCCTCCCCTCTAAAACCCTCAGTTTGTTTCTGAGTCCACAGTCTTTCATGGTTTGTCTTCCCCTCCAATTTCCCCCAATTCACTTTTCCTTTCCTTCTCCTAATGTCGTCCATGTTATTCCTTATGCTCCACAAGTAAGTGAAACCATATGATAATTGACTTTCTCTGCTTGACTTATTTCACTCAGCATGATCTCCTCCAGTCCCGTCCATGTTGATGCAGAAGCTGGGTATTCATCCTTTCTAGTGGCTGAGTAGTATTCCATCGTATATATGGACCACATCTTCTTTATCCAGTTGTCTGCTGGATAAAGAGCTGGCTCTTTCCACAGTTTGGAAAATGTTGTGGGGACATTGCTGCTATGAACACTGGGGTGCATGTGACCCTTCTTTTCACTACATCTGTATCTGTTTTCCAAAGTGACTGTACCAATATGAGTTCCCACCAACAGTGTAAGAGGCTTCCCCTTTCTCCACAATCTCTCCAACATTTGTCCTTTCTTGCCTTGTCAATTTTGGCGATTCTAACTGGTGTAAGGTGGTATCTCAGTGTGGTTTTGTTTTTTTTGTTTGTTTGTGTTTTTTGTTGTTGTTGTTTTAGATTTTATTTATTTATTTGACAGAGAGAGATCACAAGTAGACAGAGAGGCAGGCAGAGAGAGAGAGAGAGGGAAGCAGGCTCCCTGCTGAGCAGAGAGCCCGATGTGGGACTCGATCCCAGGACCCTGAGATCATGACCTGAGCTGAAGGCAGCGGCTTAACCCACTGAGCCACCCAGGCGCCCCTCAGTGTGGTTTTGATCTGAATTTCCCTGATGGCTAATAATGATGAACATTTTTTCATGTGTCTGTTAGCTGTATGTATATCTTCTTTGGAGAAGTGTCTGTTCATGTTTTCTACCCATTTTTTGACTTGATTATTTGTTTTTTGGGTGTTGAGTTTGAGAAATCCTTTATAGATCTTGGATACCAGCCCTTTATCTGTTATGTCATTTGCAAATATCTTCTCCCATTCTGTGGGTTGCCTCTTTGTTTTTTTGACTGTTTCCTTTGCTGTACAGAAGATTTTGATCTTGATGAAGTCCCAAAAGTTCATTTTCACTTTTATTTGCCTTGCCTTTGGAGACATGTCTTGAAAGAAGTTGCTGTGGCCGATGTCAAAGATATTACTGCTTATGTTCTTCCCCAGGATTTTGGTGGATTCCTGTCTCACATTGAGGTCTTTCATCTATTTTGAGTTTATCTTTGTGTATGGTGTAAGAGAATGGTCGAGTTTCATCCTTCCATACATAGCTGTCTAATTTTCCCAGCACCATTTATTGAAGAGACTTTTTTCCACTGGATATTTTTTTCTGCTTTGTCGAAGATTTTTTGACCGTAGAGTTGAAGGTCCATATCTGGGCTCTCTACTCCATTCCACTGGTCTATGTGTCTGTTTTTATGCCAGTACCACACTGTCTTGGTGATCACAGCTTTGTAATAAAGCTTGAAATCAGGCAACATGATGCCCTCAGTTTTGTTTCTCTTTTTTAGCATTTCCTTGGTGATTCAGGATCTTTTCTGGTTCCGTACAAATTTTAGGATTTTTTTGTTCCAGCACTTTGAAAAATGCCACTGATATTTTGATCAGGATGACAGTGAAAGTATAGATTGTTCTGGCATAGACATTTTAACAGTGTTTATTCTTCTGATCCATGAGTATGAATATTTTTCCATCATTTTGTGTCTTTTTCAGCTTCTTTCATGAGTGTTCTGTAGTTCCTAGAGTATAGATACTTTATCTCTTTGGTTAGGTTTATTCCAAGTTATCCTATGGGTTTTGGTGCTATTGTAAATGGAATCAATTCTCTAATTGTTCTTTCTACAGTTTCATTGTTAGAGTACAAGAAAGCAAGAGATTTCTGTGCATTGATTTTGTATCCTGACACATTTCTGAGTGCTGTATGAGTTCTAGTAATGTGGGGGTGGAGTCTTTTGGGTTTTGCACAGAAAGTATCATATCATCTGTGGAGAGAGTGAGTTTGACTTCTTATTTGCCAATTTGAATACCCCTTTTGTTGTTGTCTGCTATTGCTAAGACTTCTAGTACCATGTTGAACAACAGTGGCAAGAGTGGGCATCCTTGTCGTGTTCCTTATCTCAGTGGGAAGGCTCTCAACTTTTCCCCATTGAAAATGATATGCACTGTGGGTTTTTCATAGATGAATTTTATGAAGTTGAAGAATGTTCCCTCTATTCGTATACTTTGAAGAGCTTTAATCAGGAAAGGATGCAGTATTTTGTCAAATGATTTTTCTCCATCAATTGAGAGGACCATGTGGTTCTTCTCTCTTCTCTTATTGATCTATCACATTGATTGATTTGTGAATGTTAAACCACCCTTGCATCCTGGGGATAAATCCCACCTGGTCATGGTAGATCCTCTTTTTGCTGTACTGTTGGATCCTATTAGCTAGGATCCTGTTGAGAATCTTGGCATCAATATTCATCAGGGATATTGGTCTGAAATTCTCCTTTTTGATGGGGTCTTTGCCTGGTTTGGGTATCAAAGTAATGTTGGCTTCATAGAAAGAGTCTGGAACTTTTCTTCTGTCTCTGTTTTTTGAAACCACTTCGGGAGAATAGGTATTATTTCTTCTTTGAATGTTTGGTAGAATTCCCCCAGGGAATCCATTAGGTCTTGGACTTCTGTTTTTTGGGATTTTTTTGATCACTGCTTTAATCTCATTACTGGTTATTGGTCTATTCAGGTTGTCAATTTCTTCTTGTTTCAGTCTTGGAAGTTTATGGGTTTCCAAGAATGCATCCATTTCTTTTAGGGTGCTTAACTTATTGTTGATAATAATTTCTGATGATGGTTTCTATTTCATTGGTGTTGTGATCTGTCCATGTCATTCATAATGTTATTAATTTGGGTCCTTTCTCATTTCTTTTGGATAAGTCTGGCTAGTGGTTTATCAATGTTATTAATTCTTTTTTTTTTAAAGGAATTTCTTTTTTTTTTTAAGATTCTATTTATTTATTTGACAGACAAAGATCACAAATAGGCAGAGGGGCAGGCAGAGAGAGAGGAAGGGAAGCAGGCTCCCTGCTGAGCAGAGAGCCCAACGCAGGGCTGGATTCCAGGACCCTGGAAACATGACCTGAGCTAAAGGCAGAGGCTTTAACCCACTGAGCCACCCAGGCGCCCCGATCTTATAAATTCTTGAAAAGAACCATCTTCTAGTTTCTTTGGTATTGTTCTACTATATCTCTGCTTTCTAACTCATTGATCTCTCTAATCTTTTTTTTTTAACGATTTTTTTTTTTTAAATTTACTTGACAGACGGAGAGCACCAGTAGGTAGAGAGGCAGGCAGAGAGGGGGGGAAGCAGGCTCCCCCCGCCGAAGCAGAGACCCCGATGCAGGACTCGATCCCAGGACCCCGGGATCATGACCTGAGCCGAACGCAGCGGCTCAACCCACTGAGCCTCCCAGGCGCCCTCTCCGCTCTGATCTTAATTATTTCCCTTCCTGTGCACGGGGTTGGCTTAATTTATTGTTGATAATCCTGTTCTTTAAAGTGTAAAGAAAGTTTGTGTATTGGGAATTTTTCTTTTTTTTTTTTTTTTTTTTTTGAGTGAGACACTCAAAGGACTGCCTTTGCCATATCCCATAGGTTTTGGACTGATGTTTTTTATTCTCATTCTTTTCCATGAATTGTTTAAGTTCTTCTTTGATTTCCTGGTTGATCCAAACATTCTTGAGCAGGATGGTCTTTAGCTTCCAAGTGTTTGAATTCCTTCCAAACTTTTTCTTGTGATTGAGTTCCAGTTTCAAAGCATTGTGGTGTGAGAATATGCAGGGAATAATCTCAATTTTTTGGTTTGGTTAAGCCCTGATTTGTGACCCAGTATGTGGTCTCTTCTGGAGAAAGTTCCATTTGCATTCAAGAAGAATGAGTATTCTGTTGTTTTAGGGTGGAATGTTCTGTGTATATCTATGAGGTCCATCTGGTCCAATGTGTCATTCAAAGCTCTTGTTTCTTTGTTGATTTTCTGTTTAGATGATCTGTCTGTTGCTGAGAGTGGCGTAGATCCCCTACAGTTAATGTATTATCATTATGACTCTTTATTTCGATTAACAGTTGGCTTATGTAGTTGGCTGCTCCCATGTTGGGGGCATAAATATTTACAATTGTTAGATCTTCTTGTTGGATAGACCTTTTAAGAATGATGTGTCCATCTGTATCTTTGACTACCATATTTAGCTTAAAATCTAATTTATCTGATGTGAGAATCACTATCCCAGCTTTCTTTTGACGCCTGTTGGCATGAAAGATGGTTCTCCATCTCTTCACTTTCAGTCTGGATGTATTGTTAGGTTCAAAATTCATTTCCTGTAGCATATGGATGGGTCCTGTCTTTTTATCCAATCTGCAACCTTGTACCATTTTATAGTAATATTTAGGCTGTTCACATTGAGAGGGATTATTGAAATATAAGTTTTTATTGTCGTCACGTTGCCTGTGAAGTCCTTGTTTGTATTGATTGTCTCTGTAAATTTCTGTTTTCTATCACTCTTGGGGTCTTTCTTCTTTAGAACCCCCCTTAATATTTCTTGTAGTGCCAGCTTGGTGGTCACATGATCTTTTAGACTTTGGGCTGGTCTTGGAAGCTCTTTATCTCTCCATTCTGAATGTCAGCCTTGCCATATAAAGTATTCTTGGCTGCATGTTCTTCTTACTTAGTGCCCTGAATATGTTTTGCAAATCCTTTCTGGCTTGCCAAGTTTCTGTGGACAGGTCAATGTTATTCTGATGTTCCTCCTTCTATACCTAAGGAATCTCTTTCCCCTAGCTGCCTTTAAGACATCTTCTCTGAATTTACAATTCACAAATTTCACAATTACATGTCTGGAGGTCTTTCTACCCTTGTTGATCTCTGCCTCTAGGACATGAACACTTGTTCCATTCCTCAGATTAAGGAAGTTCTCTTCTAGGACTTGTTCAACTATATCTTCTAGTCCTCTCCTTCTCTAGTTCTCTCCCCCTTAGGGATCTCAATAATTCTGACATCGTAATGTTTCATGGCATCATTTATTTCTCTAATTCTGTTTTCATGGCTTCTAAGCTGTTTGTTCCAGGCCTCCTCCTGATCCTTCTTTTCTATCAGTTTGTCTTCTAGATCACTAATTTGATCTTCTGTCTCATTTACCCTAGCTGTTAGAGTATTTAGATTAGATTGATCCTCATAGATAGCATTTCTAAGTTCTCCCAGATCAGCTCTCACTTCCTCCCTTAGAGAATCTGTGTTTCCACTAATGGTCTTCTCCAACCTAGTCATTGTCTGGATAGTTGTTACCCTGAATTCTATTTCCAACATATTGTTTATGTCCATATCCATAAGTTCTGTGGCAGAGGTCACAGTCTCTGAATTTTTCCTCTTTTGGGTGTTCCTCCCCCTAGTCATTCTGGTGAGAGGTGATTGAGGGGATGTATAGCTGAAAATATCAACCACGATCCAGGCAAGGTGCACCCTGGAAAGTTTCAGAGCCATCAGAAGTCACCACCAAGGGGCGCCTGGGTGGCTCAGTGGTTTAAGCCGCTGCCTTCGGCTCGGGTCATGATCTCGGGGTCCTGGGATCGAGTCCCGCATCGGGCTCTCTGCTCGGCAGGGAGCCTGGTTCCCTCTCACTCTCTCTGCCTGCCTCTCTGCCTACTTGTATCTCTCTCTGTCAAATAAATAAATAAAATCTTAAAAAAAAAAAAAAAAAAAAAAAAAAAAAAAAAAAAGAAGTCACCACCAAAAAGAAAGAAAAAGGAAAAGAGGGAGAGAAAAAGATAAAAACAAGGGGAAAAACCTGCCAAAATGAGCCCCAAGAGTAAGATTTATAAAGTACAAAACCAAAAATAAAAAAAAGACCAACAAAAGAAAAAGAAAAAAAAACCCTAGCCAAAATGAACCCCAAGAATAAGATTTATATAAAGTAGAAAAACAGAAACAAACACACAGAAACACTGACAAAAGAATAAGATGGGAAGGTGGTTATAAACCCTTGATGTGGGCGAGGAAGGTTATTTCGATTCTTCCTGGGTGTATCTTGTTATCTTGGATAAAGGACTTGACTTTCCAGAGATACAGGGAAATTAAAACTGGTGTGTATATATAGGGGTAGTATTGAATAGGGAAAAAGAACTACCTAGAAGCTTGTATCTATATCTATCTATTTGTCTATAAAAGAACAAGGAACAAAGGTATATGTATGAAAAAAGTTGAAGTTGAAAGGTTACTATGGAATATGTTGTATGAAACTTCTGGTTGACATAGTAGGTAAAAAAGAAAAATGAAAAGAACAAGAATCATGAGGAAAAAAAGAAAAGTTGTATTGACAAAATATATAGGCTGTTGGGGTGGGGGGGCAATACCCAGAGCTTAATACATTGTTTTCCCCTGATGTTGGGGTTTTAGAATTTTACGGGGACCCTGTGGTTGCTGTCAGCTTGTTCTTTTGTCTTGTCTCTTGGGGGAGGGGCCTGCCTCCTTGTTTTTCAGTCAGTCTTGCTTGGGCTGAGTTGCTCTGCCCCCCCCCCCCCCCCCCCCCCCCCCCCGTCAAGGGACTGGGCTCTGTGGAAACTGGTTTTTCCGTTTTTTGTTCTCTGGAGGTTTTTGTTCTTTGGTGGCATTTTGCGCCTTTTTGGAGCATCAGAGCAAGGCAAACTGTACACACCCAGTGCTCCGTCTCGGAGGGAAACCACAGTGTGCTCCCCTCTGAATGGTCCAGAACACACAGACTCCCCCTTTGCAAATTCGGTTGAACGCTGCAACCTCCCACAGGTGGTCGCCCCAGCAACCACTGTCTCAGTGGTCGCCCGAGACTCCCACTTGTCTCTGTACCTGCGTGCCACCAAAACCACAAACAGTAATGGTATGGACTAGCCTGGTCCCAGTGGCTGGCGTTTCCAGGACTGCTGTCTAGAGCCCATGCCTATGCTAGGTGCACTCAGCCTCGGTGGAAGGGCAGGCAGCGGAGGTAGCTGTGGTGGCCTTGGACCCGGGGACCGCCGACTGCAGCCTGTACCTGACTCTCTAAGGTGCGGGTGGGTGCCAGCTGTGGCCATCCTGGGACCGTGGGCCTAGGTCCGTGCCCAATTCCAGCAATTGTCCCTTAAGGCCCTTTGTTCTTTTTGAGTGCTGTTAATCTCCAAGCCAACGTTGGTCCCCTAGCACAAGGCACTTTCACATTGGGGAATTACTTTCCAGTGGGTCAGTTTTGGTGGCCCCTTCCTCCTTCTGTTTATCCTCCAGTATCAATCTGCACACTCCCATCTCCTCTGTACCTCTCCACTGATGATCCTCTGCCCCTGAAGAGATCCAGAATATATAGTCTTACATCTCAGGCTGATTTCGTGGGTGTTCGGAGTGCTCTGGTAGATACTTAGCTCAGTTTGGGGGCCGATTGAAATAGGGTCCCCTACTTCTCTGCCACCTTGCCCCTCCTCCTGCTGTAGTTTGTACAGCAAAAATAGTAAAGAGTAATGAATTAAATTTGAAAATAATCACTTGGGAGGTAGATGAATCCCAAGACAAAATAATGTTACAGAATAATTTAATATCTTTAAAAAGTATGAAACAAAGAAAAACTATATGTGGAGGAAAAAAAGGGCTGACCTAAGTAACTTGGAATGACTGGGATTGTAAGACCAAAACCAAAAGGAATTGTTACATAAACACTGTACTCTATTTGATAAGGCTCTTCTCCAGGGAGGTACTAGTTAGCAATTCTGAAACCATTATACATGTGAACTGAAATTTAACAATTAATAAAAAAGGATGGCAGATAGCAGGAGCCAGGTATCTCACTGTTAGAGTGGGAAATTAGAGATAAGCAAGGAAAGAAAGTTAAAATAATCCCTGGTGATTATATCTATATATATCTATATATATATATATATAGTATAGATATATATACATAGTGATACATCACTGTGTATCCATACTGATGGATACATCACTGTGAGCTAGTGTTTAGCTTTGTATAGATACCGTTTTCATAAGCAGTATCTATAGTTATGTGTATATACAAAGATTGGCATGAGCACACACACTTACACTTCCTTACAGTGTCAGCATGGTCAAAAAGCAAACCCCAGTAGCAGTGAGCACATTTAGCTCTAGAACCTGGGTTTTTAATCCTATTCTCCAATAAGATGAATCAGGGCTCCTTGCAGAAATGGCTGATACTAGGACTGGGCAGGAAATATTTGACAACCGTGAAGAATGTTGAGTCTCCAAAAAGGAAGTTACAAAATAAAATAAAACATAAAATATGGATGGGATTATTGTCAAAGGAAAACAAGCCAAATAAAAGATCTCCTCATGCCACAGTTGGAACACAACAAAATAGAGTTGAATTCTAATACAAGGTATAAAATAAACACACACGGATTGATATTGATGTGAATGCATGAATGCGAAAGAACAGGTATTACTTACATGGAAAACACCCCAGATAATTGATTTAGATACTCATCATCTTAAGGTGGAACATAATTTTGCCCTTCTTAAGTGTAGGCTGTCCACAGTGATGTTCTTTCAAAGAGAATGAGCAGCACGGAGAGTGGCACACCAGTAAAGTCAGCGGAGAAATGTGACAAACACTAAGTCCTCTTGAGAGCATGTAGCCTTGCTGTAAAGTCATGAAAATGGCGATTTATCTGTTTTCTTCCTCTCAAAACCAAAGACCACAGTCATTTTAACCATGGGGGAAAAAATCAAATCTACCTTTATGGTAATTCTAAAGACTCATAATCATCAAAACAAGAAAATCTGAGAAAATGTCATAGCCAAGAGGAGCCTAAGGAGACATGAATAAATGTGGTGTACTGGATGGGAATGTGAACAGTGACAGTAAACCCACAGAAATCTGACCAAAGTATGGAATTAGTTAATGACATAAAAATTTATAAATTACATCAAATATGGCAAGATGAAGTAAGAGGGGAAACTGGGTCTCAGATATATGGCAGATATCTGTGTATTTTCCCAGATTTTCTTTGAATTTAATCTGAATAAAATCTGTTCCAAAATTAAAAGTTTATTAAAAACACCATTATAATTTTCCAACACATACATGTTTGATTATTTCTACTATTAACTACTCATAATTGACAGTGTGTACTAGTCATACTCTTTTTTTATTTAGAAGCATTTTGACACAGATGAGTAAATAATACAGACTGATGTATTACATATGATATATATATTTGGTTCTTGTATGGTCGAGTTTATATGTCTACCCTCTAAAAATAGCTTTTCTGGGGTGCCTGAGTGGCTCAGTGGGTTAAGC
The DNA here is from genome assembly GCF_922984935.1 of Meles meles. NCBI lineage: Eukaryota > Metazoa > Chordata > Mammalia > Carnivora > Mustelidae > Meles > Meles meles. The sequence goes on along the minus strand of NC_060067.1, from coordinate 203,543,705 downwards.
CTCTGCCTTCAGCTCAGGTTGTGATCTCAAGTGTCCTAGGATCAAGCCCCCCATCGGGCCTTCTGCTCTGTGGGGAACCTGCTTCCCCCTCCCGCTCTGCCTGCCTCTCTACCTACTTGTGATCTCTCTCTCTCTGTCTGTCTCAAATTTAAAAAAAATAAAAATAGCTTTTCTGAGGAGGGGCAGTATTCAGACTTTAATTTTCTCTGTCACATCTTGGCTCAACATTTTCAAAAACCGGTTTTGGCTTCCTCACTCCGAAGAACATTCCAAAGAATCTTTGGAGTGTTTGTTTTTGTTTTTGTTTTTTTTTAAGATTTTATTTATTTATTTGACAGAGATCACAAGTAAGGAGAAAGGCAAGCAGAGAGAGAGAGAGGAGGAAGCAGGCTCCCTGCCAAGCCCGATGCGGGGCTCAATCCCAGGACCCTGGGATCATGACCTGAGCGAAAGGCAGAGGCTTTAACCCACTGAGCCACCCAGGCGCCCCTCTTTGGAGTGTTTTTATTTGTATTTGTTTACATACAGTTTTAGCACAAATACATTGAACTAAGAGAAAATTGCCAAAGTTTGTAAGAATGTAAACAGAGCTTAGCACCATGAAGATTTGATGCCTTTTCATAAAGCCATAAAAATCCCAGACTGTTTTGTAAGAGCTCTCAGATGTTGCTCTTTTCTGGGGAAAAGGTATACCTCATAGCATTATTGGAGGCCCAACTCTGGGAATACTTATAAATATAGTTGGCCTTACAAGTTATAATATCGATATAGCTAATAGAATTAGTGATCACAAAAGATTTGCGTGTTATGTGTAGCAAAATTCAAATGAGATTTCTGATTAGGAAATCATATTAGACCTAAATACTATTAAGAATATATTAATACATACTTTTTCCATTGTACAGTAGAAGTCACTGCTTATGAACAAATGTTAGATTATGTTATGTTCATATAAACAATCAAAATATAAACGATCATAAAATAGATTTATTGACTTACATGAAAGACAAAACTGGACATGATCTAGCTTAAGATATTAATAAATAGTTGAAAGATGATTTTGATATAAAAGTGTATCTGGCCGAGCCATGACCATGTAACAATTCTGTCAGATGTATAAAAGGGTAGAAGCTATTATCTACCCTGTCAACCTCCTGCCCCCATGATTATGGAAGATCTGTGCTTTGCTCAAGTCATAATTTGTGTGCAAAACTTTTCTATGTGTTTAAGTTGGATGGTCTTCTTAAATACTGCACAGGTGCACATTTTTTGTGTGTCAAATCAGTGAGCAGATGTACGTTCTCATGTCTTTTCTGAAGACTTACAAACATGAGAATACCCACTGGGCATCAATTCTAATGCGGTCACGGCACTTCCCACGTGAATTAATGACATCAGTCAAATTCGTGGCATTTATCAAATGCATGTTTTAATACATATATAAAAATGTATCATAAGTGTAAGGACCTATTTAGAAACTGTCCCTGCTCCCCTTCCCCCCAGGGGATTTACTTGGAGACAAGTCCCGGAAACCAGCCTCAGGTAACAAAGTCTAGATACAAGGGTGGGTCAGGCCAGGTGGAGACATCAGATCAGTGGGGGCGCATACTGTCTCTCTGGTTACCAAGGAGTAGAGACCCCCACCCTTTGGGAGCCTTTTTGGCACCAATCCTAATCAAGGTGTGACAGGCTGTTTCTAATGTCTACTAGGGTCAATTGTAATTCAGTTGGTCACCTAGCATCACTGTGGAGTTTCCTGTGTGTGTTACAATTTCATTGGCCACCTGTGCGTGGCCTTTGCCCTTAAAAGCTAGTCTGTGAACAGAGAAGGGTCGCCCTCTATCTGTGAAAGGTATGGCCCGAACGTTCGGTTAGATTCTTGATGCTTGGCGCAAAAAAAGCTTTGCTTGACCTTTGCTTTATATCAGTCTCGCTCCTTTAATCACGGACCCACCATTGGGGCATAACAATAAGTTCCACAGGTAATAAAGCAACACATTCTGGTACTATAAATTTCTTTGCAACTAATTACTATAGTATGGTATTTTGAGCACTGTGGAAATACTTAATAAAACTTTCCAAGGAAACGTCTTGATTTTTTAAAATATCAAATATTGAGTTCTTATATACCAGCCTTGTTTGTAAATGCAGTACATGACTTAACTCATTCTCACAAAAAACCCTATGAAATATTACCCACAATTAACAAATGGTGAAAATGAGTTGCTCAAAGTCCCACATTTCCTCAGTGGTAGGGGTAGTCTTCAGACAGTGCTGTCTAGTTCCAGGGTGTGCTCCTGTAACTACTGCCTCCTGCTGCTGCTTCTCAAGGTAAGATCTAGATACAGCAGCCACCGGACTCTGCGGTCAAGGGCAATTCTGTTGTTTATCACTGCATCCTGAGCTCTGAGACCAATGCCCGTACATTTCATGTACAGAGGGTTTTTTTTTTTTTTAAGATTTTATTTATTTATTTGACAGGATCACAAGTAGGCAGAGAGGCAGACAGAGGGAGAGGGGGAAGCAGGCTCCCCGCTGAGCAGAGAGCCCGATGCGGGGCTCCATCCCAGGACCCTGAGATCATGACCTGAGCCGAAGGCAGAGGTTTTAACCCACTGAGCCACCCAGGCGTCACTCATGTACAGAGTTTTTATTGAAAAAATGAAAACTCAACCAGAATTCTCTAGAGAAGTGATGTGGTGGAATTAAACCTGTAACAGAGATATGAAAACCAAGTATTGTGAAAGGTCTCAGGGCAGGACCTTGGACTGAAAGAATTAAGACAGGTTTTATGAAGAAGTGACATGTGAGCAGTGTTTGAAACCTACTAACCACAAGAATACTTGCGGTATGGAAAACAGCTTTGCCAAAGCTCCAAGTCTTGAATTGAGTTCTACTGTTGGGTGTTAGTGAAATACGACAGAGAGGAGAAAACTGGAAAGTCCCTCTGGGAGTTTGTATTCTAGTTTTAGAAATGAAGGTAACTGAAATATAGACTAGGTTTATTTAGGGGTATACTAAATTTTTGTCCTGGTAAAACAAAAACAAATCAAAAACCAAAACCCCAGCAGCAGAGTATTTCCCATTCTTACAGACCATAGATTAAAGCTTATCCCAGAGAAATGCATGCTAATTCTTTCTACATTGTAGTTTGTCTAGAAAATAAAGGTAGAGGTATTTAAATATGCTATACATGACAGTGGGTATTGTTTCTAAAAACAGTTGGGTGCTTCAGGTAGTGATAAAATGAAAATGAATGTTTCAGGAAAAATTGTCCAGAATTTGTTTGGATGCAACAACGTATTTACCTATTTTTAGTAAGATTTTTTAGAGTATAAGTAAGTCAAAATCTTAAAACGACAGGAGAAACAACTGAACTAGGAAAACAAAAATTGCAAAAGTAAGTTGGAGAATGAGCTATTGACAGTTTAGATAATTGGGGGAATACTTAATGAAGAAAAAAGTTCTACTTAATTTCGTGAACAGCATTGTGGTGTTTTAGCTTACCCACCATCATGCCACACTGCCCAGCTCTGTGGGCCCACATTCCTGGTGCAGCGTAACACAAAGGTTCTCAGAGAATTGTGGTTGCGTGTTCGGACCTCTCTGGGGACTCTAAGACGGACAGACGGGAGCTTTTCTTTGTTTCAGCTTCCTCAGAACTTTCTAGGGGCTGAAGGGCCCCCTGGGTGGCACTGTCAAGAGCATTTCAGTGAAATAAACTAGTAGCTTCTGTCTGGGGAAGGGATCAACCAGAGGGGCCAGAGTCAGGTAGGCAGACCAAAAAGCCTGAGAAGGAAGATGCTGGGACATAACTGAGGGACGAAGGGCGCTGACCGAGTTTCCCCGGGGCATAGGAGGGCTGGAGCAGCCTCATGGTTTACCCTGGTATTTGGGATACTGTGCTTGTGGTTCTACTAGGTGTGGTTTTACTACCAGGCTCATAGCCCAATGAGGAAGCTGTCCGTTGGGGTGACAGTCCTTGCCATGCCACCAGCAGGTACAGAAGGAGCTAGCTGACGGTGGGAAGTTGGAACAGTGGAGCTGATCTCTGTGGAAGGAGCTGTCAGAGGAAGAGGAGACTGTCTTGTTGAGTCTCTAATCTACATACCAAGGAGTGTAGGCTCAAACCCATGTGTTTACAACTGCATAGAGAAAACCAGAACCTCAACAACAGATTTTTCAGCAACAGGGTTTATTAATTATTTACAGGAAATAATGTATTGAAAAAGTTTTACCTTTTCGAAAATTCTGTATTCAATATGCTTAGATCAGCTTTACCTTTTTGTATCTATATGCCACATTTTCCCCATGAATAGTTATTTTTCTCAAAATCTGGAATCACCGGTTACATTGTATGTTAAAGGCTCTAATTTTAGGTTTTTCCCTAGACTTAGTTTCCTGATAGAAAATCTGCCTGAAGTTCCCACCACTGTGATTTCCTGACTGCCATCTCCTCAGGTAAGAAGCTTAATGTTGGCCAGAAAGTAAGCGATCACTGACACTGAGTGCTGTATACAGTCCGAATCTTCACACATGCCCCAAATGCCTCTCTGTGAACAAAGGGTCTCTCATTTCTCTGCAGTAGGAATTACTTGTTGTTCCTCAAGAGCATTCATCCTCTTACATCTTGCATTCGTGTTTATTCAGACTTCATCGCACCTGCTGCCTGGCTGCATGCTGTTCACCGTGATCACAGAGCTGGGGTGCTCCCTTGTGCAGGCCCAATAGTGTGTTTCAGGTTGAGAGCTGTTGCTTAAGACCTCGCCATCCCTTGTATTTACAGAGTGAGTCCTCTCACATCCTTCACGGTTCTGCTGCACAGCTGTCACACACACGGATTTCTTCCATTTAAGCCAGTGTAGGTCCAATGAGGAAGAATGACTGAGGGATCTTCTACGTTGATTACAGACAGTTTCTTCATTGTGCAAGTCCTCCAGAGGTGTGTTTAAATGTTAACGCCGTGGTTGAAGTCTCACCCACATTACATTTATAATACGATGTTATCTAAGGTCAGAATATTTACTAAAGGCATTCATAATTTTCTCTCCATTGTGGGTTCCCTCGTGTCGTCTGAGAGCAGAACACTGACTGAAAGATTTCCCACAAAGCTGACATTCATATGGTTTTTCTCCAGTGTGAGTTCTTTCATGTCGTCTAAGGGCAGAACATTTGCTGAAGGCTTTCCCACACAGGTGACAGTCATATGGCTGCTCTCCAGTGTGCGTTCTCTCGTGCTGTCTGAGGTTGGAGGACTGACTGAAGGCTTTCCCACATAGATGACATTCATATGGTTTCTCTCCAGTGTGAGTTAGATTGTGTTTTCTAAGGTCTGAGCTTTGAATGAAGGCATTCCCACAGATATGGCATTCATATGGTTTCTCTCCAGTGTGAGTCATCTCATGTCTCCTAAGGCTTGAGCAATTACTAAAGGCTTTTCCGCACAGTTGGCACTCACATGATTTACCTCTGGTGTGCATCTGCTTATGTTGATTAAGGTATGACTGGTCACTAAGGGATTTTGGACACTGTTTACTGATACAAGGTGTCTTTTCTGTGTGAGTTAACAAATGTTGAGTCAACACGAAGCCATGAGTGAAATCTTCTTCCAAATCTTTATATTCAAAGGGATCCTCTGGAGTATCCTTTTGGGAAAGAGATGAAAGGTTGTTAGAGTTGGCCTACATATCTGTACATTCTCTTTTCTACACAGAAATCCTAAACTAACCATTCAGTGATAGTCTCCAGTTAAAATCTTGCCAGCGTTACTTGCATACACATGATGTGTTTGTTACTCCCCTGCCTACGTAAGAGTTTTTCTTTTGTAGCATCCCAACTACAGAGCTTATAGATTATATTTCAAAGACTGGGCATGCAATCAGTGTTTATGCAGTTGTCTTTTTTTTACCATCTCAGGTTATGGTTTGGGGGCTCAGATTAATTTGTTCACTAAATTCAAACTAGCCAAAACTTTTTGCTAAAAAAAAAAGTTTAATCCCAACTTAATATGAATTAGGCTATTGTGGGGCGCCTGGGTGGCTCAGTGGGTTAAGCCTCTGCCTTCCACTCAGGTCATGATCCCAGGGTCCTGGGATTGAGCCCCGCATCGGGCTCTCTGCTCAGCGGGGAGCCTGCTTCCTCCTCTCTCTCTGCCTGCTGCTCTGCCTACTTGTGATTTCTCTCTGTCAAATAAATAAATAAGATCTTTGAAAAAAAAAAAAAGAACAAAAAAAAAAAAAAGAATTAGGCTATTGTGCTCAATTATTAATGTCCTATTTCTAGGTCTTTAATTTGGGTGACCAGGGTTACTACTCATGACACTTACCAGTGGCAGGATTGCAGATGTGTCCTTCCTGCTGATATGTTGTGTGGCTATCATTTCTTGTTCTTTAAAGGCACTTCCCCTGCCTGAAATAATTGAAAACATAACAAATAGTCAGAATGGCATTAGGGTAATGAAAATGTTGAAAAGCACCAAGACCCATGTGAGTATGTTTCAAAAACTGGCACTTTGATGGGGCAAATATGTCAAATGAAGGAATACTCTAGGAATACTAATTCACAAAGGTTTTCAGGATTGAATTATGCAAAAATTCTGATGAAGGCAGATTGGGTAGGGAAAGAGAAGAGAAACCTTCAAAGGGGATATTAGGGTAGGAGTGACTGTATGAAAGTTTAACTTCATTTAAGTATATAAATATGCTTTCCCCAAAGCCAGAACAAACACCAGCAAGAGGAAACATGAATTGTGATTGACAAATGCAAGGAATAATGACAACATGTGAAGAATTTTGCCCCAGTTTCTTCTCCAAATTTTAGAAACTCACTCTCTTGACAAAATCTTCAGTTGGTATTTCCAATAACATACAGTGAGCACCTCCTCATCCTGAAGCACAGGTCCCCAGCTTACCTGGGCTCTGGCCTCGAAGAAATCCAGTTCCTTCACTCCACAGCTCTTGTCCTTGCTCCAACTGGAAAATCAAATCTGATCTGCAATGCTGATATCCTGTTCATTGAAAAAAGGTACGTGGATTTTGAATTCTGTACTACTAAAAGTCCTCTCCTTCCCCAAGGCTAATCCTCATTAAGTCCAGGACAGGCAACTGAGGAGGAATAAGGAGAACACAACAAAAACTTGAATGGAGAAAAACACAAATCCAAATATGTGTCGAAATAGTGAAGACCTCTGGATGGTGATGTCCATGCCCAAATTTAAAGACAATGCAGAATCCTCAGTCTTTTCCGAAATGGAGAAATTAAATGTCTCCACAGTGGGTTGAATATTACTTTCAAACAGACACCAAATAAGCCAACAAGAGAAATCAAAGTTCTATTTTTGTCATTGGTCTAGTTTCAACCCTTGAAATAATGACTATGGCAGAGTAATTATTTAGAAAAGGTTTAGTTTGTTTCTGCATTCAGAAATACTGAATTCCCAGTTCTGCTCTGGTTGTTAGAGACCGAGTAGTAACTTCTAGTGGTGTGACAACCTAGATGTAGTAAAATATAAAGAAACAACTTTCTTTCAAGTAAGGTCTATGAAAGACTCAGGGTAGAGAGTGGAGTGGGTATGCGGGTGTGCAGAAGCTGCTCCAGTTACTTGCTGACTGACCCACCACCTTCCTACCCCCCCATCTATGTAAGTGTGTGCGCTGGCAGACTCACCCAGGGACACGAGATGACGTATGTTTTCCAGCATGACATCCCTGAACAGCTTTCGCTGGGATATGTCCAGCAGGGCCCACTCTTCCTTGGTGAAGTCTATAGCCACATCTTCAAAGGTCACTGATTCCTAAAACATCACGGATATTCTGTTTTAGAGCATTCCCTACCGGCAGCCAGAGCGGGAGGGCTGCGATGACCGCACTGAGGAAGAGGGTGGAGGGCTGGGTGTGTAGTGATCAAACTAAGTCTAGGGCTCCTGTCGTTCATTCTCGGTGCAGAACTGGCATCTGCCTTTCAGATACATTACACAGATACAGTCTGAATTAATAAAACTTTACTATAAAGGAATATCACATGAAGTGTGATATTACATAGCCTGGATTTTTTTTTTTTTTTTTTAAGCAACTGGTAATTATGGGGGCACCTGGCTGGATCATTCAGTAGAGCTTGCAACTCTTGATCTCTGGGTCATGAGCTCAGGTCCCAGGTTGGGTATAAAGCCTACTTATTAAAATAAACACAAAGTCTAAAACAAAAACTGGTAATTATATCAGACATAGGATTGTAAAATTGGCACCTGAAAATTCCTAACTAAAACTGATTAACTTCAGTTTTAACTGATTACCTAATTTCTGATTAACTTCAAGTAACTTTACAGACTCAGTATAAGGCAAACATGACTTGCCTCTTTTAAACCATGACACTATTCCCACAGATGAACCTTTAATGACGTGTTAGGCGTACTGAAAGACCCAGTGAACTAACGTATGAAGTTTTTCCTAAGTAAACCTGTATTAAATACAAGCCATTAGTCATTAAAATATCCAAGAACCTTGAAACCATCTCTAGCATTCTTCAGAAATGAACACGTTTCATGGAGAACTTGGTACACACAGTGTAGTCGTGTTCAACTCTGCAGGCTCAGGTGTTCACAATAAGGTGTAAGGTCGGAACAGAAGGTTCAGCAGCACAGGGCAGGAACCTCTGAGACAGCTGTACTGAAGGGCAGTCCTAGCCTGACTGTTCCTGTGTTAAGAGGACTCCTAATTTTCTCTGGACCTTCGACACCAGTTATTACGTGTCTCCTGTCTTGTCCCTCTGCTAAAGGAGAACAGAAGCCTCCGGAATGGTTTTGCTTTATGTAGTTTTTAAAAAGTTTCTGCAAGATCTTAAATTTTACTCTACTATACGCCCTTCTCCTGAATATACAGCCACAATTATGGAGTTAATCCTCCCTATACACTAAGTGCAGTTATCAAATATGAAAAAAGTTAATTACAAAAAAGGTAAAATATGTGAACAGGGGCAAGAAGGGTAATGAAAATTGAGTTATCTTTTTTTAAAAGTTTCCAAAAGTGCAAATATATTCTCTTGAAACTTTAAAGTTGGAAAAATATGAATGATTCCTCCTGCCCTTTCTGGCCTCAACTTCTCTTGCGCTCCCTTCAACACTCCACAGCCCCCACCCAGTACCTGAAACACTGGACTCGGGGAAAGCACCCCCTGACCGGACCACAGTGTTCTCCTTGCTCATCTCTTCAACCACAACCCTTTATGAAAGGATCTTTAGAGCCAACACTATGATCAGTGGGTGGATTATTTCCCAATAAGGATATGGCCTGAGTTAGAGCAAGCAAACTTCTTTCTTCTTTTCTATAAATACACAAGCTTAATGGAAGCTGGGATAAACTACAGGTGTGATACTATGTTACTAGTTATGGAGTTTCTGAATCGTTATAACCATGCTAGAGTCCTGGGGAAATTTCACTGGAACTCAGATCCCTGAGGATTTCCCAACGGCAAGTGAACATTTAAGCCAATAAAATCCGCCCCTCTGATGGCCCTAGGGTGTTATTTCAGCACGAAGAGGCTTCCCTACTCACCAGTGGCTGCATTGTCAGTAACTCAGTTGCCAGGTGTCTTTCTCTGGGTTTTCACTCTCAGACAGTCCAAGCACTAAGCAGGCAAAGCTGAGGATGGAGAAAGAAGCCATGCGATCCCAGTCCTGTGCCCGATTTCCCGTCTCACCTGTCATGAAGCCCCAAACCTTACCTGGGTGTGACCGGCAGCCTACCCAACAAACATGCAGTGCAGCCTACAAGAAATGAAGAGGACTCGCTTCCTCTCCCATGTTCAAAAGACGACAAAAAAAAAAAAAAAAAAGACTAGGACTACAGGTGCTAATAAAAAAACATACAAATTATACAGAGATTTTATGAGTAAGAACATCGAAAGTACTGAGTTATATATGTTAATGAGCCCACAGCATCCCGAGTATTTAATTCCTCCCTGATTCCAAAGCTTAGAAAGCCTAGACTCAGGCCACGTACTGATTTTTGTCTCCATCTGTAGGTAAACATGGAATTTCTCAGATTTCGTTATTCTCATACCCAAGCAGTGGTCCCCCAGCATCCACAGCAGCGTTCGGGAGCCATCCTCCCTTCCTGCTGTCCCTCAGCTCTTTTAGATCTGCTGCCCATGGACGTGGATGCCAAAAAACCAAAGAAGTCTGTGGTATGATAGGGTTCGTCAATTCAAGGACTTATTCCATTTGGAGGGCTCAGTGGCCCTCATTCTGCAAGTCTAGTCCTTAAAAATGCCCTGCATCAGAAAGGAGGAATATGAGTCATAATGTTCCTGTCATTTACTGTCCAAGTCCTTTATTTCAAGGTCGTCCAGATAATACAGAAAGCCTGTGGTTCAGGAGAAAATCTAGTTGCTCTGATTATTTTAATAAAGGGGTAACTGAAGTCCTTGAAATCCTGCTCTGTGTTAATCTTCAGTAGCTGTACTATGCCCGCATTTCATTATCACACACACACGTATGTATATGTACACACATTTACATACATACACACAAATGTGTGAGACACAGTGAGAAAGCATGTATAAATTGTCAACTCTCCCCTAAGACACCAATAATTAGATGTATTTTGTGGGAAAGTTATGATGATGTGTCATAAACAAAGTAGGATTAACTCACCCATTTGTACCTGAGGTCCACAAAAAGAAAAAAAAAGTTGTATCAAATGTGACCCCACTTCGATATTTTATATGTATTCGTTTATTTAATCCTCACAATAAATCTGGTGATTTTATTTACCAGTTTAACAAATGATGTGAACAGAAGAGGTTCAAAAACTTCAATAAGATAACAAAGTTACACAGCTAGGAAATGACCTACTCGTATTTTAATTTTGCTCTGTCTCCTATGAAGAATTCCTTAAGGATCACACGCCACACCTAGGTCTTCGCTGGAATATGGCATCACTTCTGACCTTATCAGTGGCCCTACCATCATTACTCTTTCTTCTCCTCACTGTTTCACAGAAATTACACCCCACACTGTTCTCTGTACATGGGAACCTCTGTGGACTGGCCACTTTTCAAACATCAGGCTTTCCCCCTCTTCATTTTTCCTGCCCACTTTAATCCACACCGACTCATTTCAACAGGCACCTACCAGGACCAGCACTATGTTCCCCGCGCCGTTAACCACTATTAACCACATTTCCCCTCCAAGATCTCAAGAGCAGGTGATTCCACGTACTTGCCTTTCCTGTGACTGTCTCTGACACGCATGGCTAAGTTGCTGATCCCTGTCCGAAACCAGAACTGCTTCTCCAGGGGTTTTCAAATGTGTCTGCCAACTCTAAGTCACTCTTCCATGCTCCCATAAATATTTCAGATCTTCCCCATGCCGACTGATGCTGCACTTTCTCGCCTTTCAAAAGGCGAGATTATTCCCTACTACACATACTGTGCTCGCTTGCCAAGGTCACTGCCACAGAGCAGCACTCACTGAGGGGCTTAAACAATAGAAAATTACTTTCTCACAATTCTGGTGTCACCAGGATTGGTTTCTTCTAACCCCCCCCCACGCCCACCCAACTTAGCTCACAGCCAGCCATCTTCTGTCCCCACATGGCCACCCCTCTGCACTTGTCTGTGACCTAATTCCCTCTTCTTGCAAAGACACTAGTCAGACTAGATTAGGCCGACACTAATGCCCTCATTGTACCTTAATTGACAGTTTTAAGGCCCAATCTCCAAATACACACTGAGGGTCGGACTTCAACATTTGACTTTTGGGAACACAAAATTCAGTCCATAAGAGAGACGAATTATCTAAGGTGACACACTATTCAGTTTTTCATCATAATATCTAAGAATATTCCTACATTCACATCCATTGCTGACTCTTTTCTCCCATTAAATAGAAGTCGTGCTACCTCTAGGTCCAGTGTCTCCGAATGAATTCCTTTGTCTCCTGTTTTGTTGAGAACTGTATTCCTGTTTATAAATTAAATTTCCTTTCCCCAAAACCTGTCCATCTCTCCACAATCAATCCCCCCATCGTTTAAATTCATTGTATCTTATAACTTTAAGCAAAAACTTCCTCTGAACTTATTCTCTCTCCAGTTGCTGCCCTTCTGTCCTCCCTTCACAATCAAACTGGAAGTGTTGTCCTTCCCGCGCTCACATCCTCCTCTCCCTTTCACTTAAAAGGCCACCACTGATTATTTTACAAATACGGATTAACATCACTCATTGTCTCTCTCTCTCCAATAAATCCTTACCTGGAAACAGGAGTTAAACCTTGACCTCATTTTCAGAACTTCTTCCCCTCCGTAATCAGTCCTTCTCCCACGTCCTCTGTGAAGAATTCCTCAGCCCTACTGGAACGTCTCAGGACTTACGGTGAGTGCCCGTTCTTTAACAGCATGTCCTGGCAGGCTCACACATTTCTTCAGTTCCCATTTTTTTCTACTGTTGTCTCTACATTGAAAGTGATCAGTTTCTTATCTGGATTCCCATTTCTGAAGAGATCATTTCTGCTTGCAAAGTTACACCTAAAATGAAGTACTTCTTGAGACAATAACTCTATCCCACCAAATATAGGAATTACTCCTTTGTCTGAATCTTAGTGGCTGGCTCCATCTGAGTACCGACATTTTAAATGCCTTTACCAAACCAACAAATGCACCAGTACTATTTCTAGCCTGGGCACTACTATCATTCTTTGTTTCCATTCCCATCCACAAACTTCCTACCCCATACTCTTTCCACTCCAACTTCAGTTTAAATCTCCATTACACAGATATTTTCATTAAAGTCCAACCAAAATAAGTGTTTCCCCTGCCCTCTGCCTTGACTTAAATAGAACTACCATTTTTTTCAAGTCACCCACGGAGTTTGTTACAGATTTATTTTTATTTATGCTGTCCTCTAAAAGACCTAAATGCAGAAAAATCTACCTATGAATGGTAGAATTAGGCAAGTTTCTCTGTGACCACTACATCTGAATGATAAAAGAGAGAAATTCCATGTCCATGATAAGAAACCTGTTCCCAAGTGCCTACAGTCAGATAAACCATCACTTCCTGATTATAAATTTCTCCCTGAAATACAGAAGTCTGTCTTCCCTCATAAAAATTCTATCCAGTACTTACCCAAACCCAAACAGATGGAAAAGCGAAGGAAGCCAACTCTTTGATGTGTAGCTACCACACAAAGGACCTCAGAGTTTCTTTCTCTACATAAATCACACTTTTGATGGTGATTTATCTTTATAAGCAGTTGATAACCTCATCAGTGACATAAATCAAAGGATACACCCTGGTCAGTCTGGATGCCAGTCAGTATAAACCTAATTGAGCCAAGCCTTTCTAACAAAATCCTTTCGGATTTTCGGATTCGGTAAATCCTATAGATGCAATTAAGGAAAATAGATCATGCCCTTTCTTTTGTCTAATGATGTTTTTTAGAGTTGTTTTAGGTTCATCACTAACTGAGCAGAAAATACAGACAGTTCCGATACACCTCCTATCCCCACAAAAGAACAGCCTCCCCCAGACTGGTACATTTGTTAGAACTGATGAACCTACACTGAAACATCACCACCTCAAGTCCTGGTTTACAGTACTGTTCACTCTCGTGCTCTGAAATGTATAATGACATATATGCACCTTTACGGCACCGTCAGAGTGTTTTCACTGCTCTAAAAATCCTCTGTGCTCTGCCTAGTCATCCCTGCCCACCCCCTCAACCCCTGGCCACCACTGAATGTTTTACCGTCTTCTAGTTGCACTTTTCTAGAATGTCATAGTTGGGATCACACAGTATGTACTTTTCAGACTGGCTTCTTTTACTTAGTAACAGGCATTTAAGGTTCCTCCATGTGTTTCCACTGGCTTGACAGCTCATTTCTTTTTACCACTGAATAATATTCTAGCATTTAGATATACCATGTTTGTTTATTCATCCCCCACTGAAGGACATCTGGGTTGCTTCCATGTTTTGGCAATTATGAATAAAGCTGCATCCACGTGGAAGTTTTTGTGTGGTCGTATGTATTCCAACTCATTTAGATAAACAGCGAGAAAGAAGCATGACTGCTGGATCACGTGGTAATAAGTTTAATTTTATAAAAAGCTGCCCAACTGTCTTCCAAAGTGGCTGCACCAGTTTGCTTTCCTACCAGCAATGAATCAGAGCTCCTGGTGCTCTGCATCCATACCAGCATTTGGTGGTCTCAGTATTTTGGATTTTCCCCATTCTAATGGCACACAGTAGGTGTTATTGTTTTTGTTTTGTGCATTTCACCGACGTATGACGCTGAGCATATTTCAAGGGCTTGTTTTCTATCTGTATCTTCTTTGGTAAGGTGGCTGTTGAGATCTTTTGCCCATTTTTTAATGGAGTTGATAATTTTCTTGTTGATTTTTAAAATATTTTATATATTATGAGTAAGTCCTTTATCAGATGTGTTTTGCAAATATTTTCTCCCAGCTTGTGGCTTGTCTTCTCACTTTTTTGACAGCATTTTTCACAAAGCAGAAGTCTCTGATTTTAATCCAGTTCACTTATCAGTTACTTCTTCCATGGATCTTGCCTTTGATGTTACAGTTAAAAAGTCATTGCCAAACTTAAGGTCACCTTGATTTTTTCCAGTGTTTTCTTCTAGGAGTTTGATAGTTTAGAAATGTTATGTGTTTTGAGTTAAATTTTTAAGAGTATTAAGGTCTGCGTGTAGATTCAGTTTTGTTTTGTGTATTGATTTCCAGTTGTTACCTGCTCCCTCATTGTTGAAAATACTTTCACTGTATTATTTTTGCCCCTTTGTCAAATATCAGTTTACGGTATTTGTGTGGGTATGCTTCTCGGCTCCCTATTGTGTTTCACTGACCTAGCTGCCTGTTTCACCAATAGATTATATCCTCTAATTCTTCATCCTTCCAAAGATCTCAAAAGCAACCTTTATCTCTTTTCCCAGAGGCCTCACCATTTGGTGGACTTTGGTAGTTTTGGGAAACAATGGAAAAAAGCTAAAGCCAAGAGCTCTATCCTGCTCTTTATTTATTTATTTAGATTTTAATTATTTTCGAGACAGAGCATGCATGAGCAAGGGGCAGGGGCAAAGGGAGAGTCCCAAGGAGATCCCATGCTATGCACAGAGCCAAAGGCGTGGCTTGATCTCATAACCTGAGCTGAAACCAAGAGTCAGTTGCTTAACTGAGTGAGCCATCCAGGTACCCCTCCTGCTGTCTGTCTGTTTGTCTATTTATCTGTTTATCTATTTAACAGAGAGAGAGGAGGAGGAAGGAGGCTCCTCACTGAGCAAAGAGCCTGATGCAGGGCTTGATCCCAGGACCTTGAGATCATGACCCGAGCCGAAGGCATAACCCACTGAGCCTCCCAGGCGCCCCTCCTGCTCTTTATTTTTAAGAGGCCTTGTGCTCTGACAACTCTCAGACTGTGAGCACTATGGTGACTCCAAATAAGAGAAATACTTACACTTAAAATACATGCAGGTATCTAGAGTGTGACATTTTACTACCAAGAATTAGAAAAAGAATTCAGCACAGGTCTCCGTCAGATTTCTCTGACTCATGCCAAAGAACTCTAATACCCTAAGCTTCAAAATATTAGGGCCTCCTAGAATAAATTATATAGCTTCATTACTGGTTTTTCTATAAATAGGATGTCCTTTGTTTTTGAAAAGAAAAGTTTCAAAGAATTAGGATGTATCTTAACATATATTGAGATCTAGAGATATAAAAGAACAAGTTGTTTTGGAAGAGAAATCATTCAGTATATATTTTAAATATAAGCATCTGATTTAGAAAAAGTTGTCACGGACATCCTTGTTATCATTCTCACTGCCGCCATCATCAAATGCTGGTGTACTAAGACCAAAAGAATGTCGAACCAGGTTCTCCTGAGGCCATATGCTCCAGAGGGCCAAGGCTCTCGTCTCAGCCTGCTAGAGCCCCAGCCAGGCTCCCCTATATACTGGGTGATGTACAGATTGAGAGATGGCCCTGACTCCTTCGTAGGACTACTGAGATGCAAAAATGGGTTAATGAGTATAGTCTGCACAGGAGTCTGCTGTAATGATGTCTGGGGCAATACAGGCAAACTGCAGCTAAGTACAAGGGCTCAGAGAGTTTGCGCTACATCTGTGAACCGCTCTCCACAGCTCATGTTTTTACATCTGTTGTCTTACACGTATGTCTGTCTTTCATAGTCTTTTGGATAGATGGATCTTCTGTAGAAATATAAGCCATGGGGTGCCTGCGTGGCTCAGTGGATTGGGCCGCTGCTTTCCGCTCAGGTCATGATCCCAGAGTCCTGGGATCAAGCCCCGCGTCAGGCTCTCCCAACGAGTCTGCTTCTCCCTCTCTCTCTGCCTGCCTGTCTGCCTACTTGTGATCTCTCTGTCAAATAAATAAATAAAATCTTTAAAAAAAAGGAAGAAACATAAGCCAGTAACAGTGAACTGTTTACACACAGGAAACAGTATAAAAACAAAATGAAAAGTACATTATATTCTACACTAAACATGCTGACAATTCCACGGTACAATCTCTTGGGCACAATTAAATAAAGTAGGCACAGTGCAACAGTGAGGACGACAACAATCTAACATGAACTTACGGGGCCCCTGACTCACACCAATCACAATCCTCACAGAGTGAGAGTCCCCTGGAGAATGTGGACGTGAGAAGATGACCCAGCAGTCCTTCCTTTCCATCTAGTAGGAGGGACATGAGGAGTCTGCATTTTGGCAAGTACACCTGGGATGGTGCTGTGGACTGTGGAGCGGAACCCTGAAAAGTGTGAGGAAGTGGCTAATAAGCTAGAGACAAATTCTTAATATGGGCTCAGGTCCCTAATCTGACACGGCCTGATTCACCTCCTCAGAGTCACTCACTCATCCCAGGCTGCACAGAAATCATCTGCCTTATGGGCTTGCCCCATTCGTGGGCCACGCGCCCCCTCAGCGCGTGCCAGCTCACTGTCTCAGCCACGAACAGCCCTTTTACTAAACGGCCCTCCCATCCCCAACGTGGCAATCTTAACTTCCTTACTCTGTAAGAAGCTGCTTACATATCATACCTCCTTTGAAGGGTATGATCCTCTTCCCTGAACATTTAATCTAATGTTGGAGCCAAACCTCCCCGTTTTCCTAGCAGGGCACGTAGGACACTTCCCTGCAACAGCCAGCTTGACTGTCTCCTCCTCTGGACTGTGTGAACTTAGGGGAGCAAGGATAACACCTGTCTCAGGCTCAGCACTGTACTAGAGTCTCTTTAAACTGTATGGGATACAGAGATTCAGTGAATGTAAAAAAGCAGTGTAAGAGCAATTTACCATCGAAACAAAGTCCTCTGTTTTAGATACATCAAATGTAGGGCCAAACCTCAGTGCTCTGGTGGCACTATTCTTGCTCAGCCTTCTACCAGAAGCGAATTGTAATCTCCGAACTGAAACACAAAGTGATGCAACTACTTTCTATCCTACAGCAGTTTAACAATGAAGGCCTCCAGAGTGCAGGCTCAGGATCCAGGGTCTTGCCACCTAGTAGACTAGCCCGCTTCTGAGCTGGTGATAAGTCCTCTTTTGAGAACTTGTGAGGGTTTTTTGGTTTTGTTTTGTTTTTTTCCCTCCTCCAATTCAATGGAATTGGGTTTGGTTTGCAAACTGATTTAAGTACAGGAAATACCTGAATGGACTTAAGCTCAGAGGTCTTCCTAGGATCTACAGAGCTGTCTTAGAGCTGCTGTCAATCAAGCGAGCCTCAGAAAGTGGCTGGGAGACCGGTGGAGGCTGTCTCACTACCGCACTGGCGGATGGATTCTCTGCAGCCCGTGTGCGCGGACGGGCCCTCCATGCTACAGTAGAACTGGAGAATCCACCCCGTATTCCGTGGAGCTGCCTTGGACATATGACGATGCAGTGCCACCTGGGAGGGAATGCTGGATAAACAGGAGCACATTCTCCTGCATGCTTTACCATGAAATTCTTGGGCTTTTTTTAGATTCAGAAATATTTAAGTAAGGATTTACTATTACACAGTGACGACTTACCATTGAGAAAGCATTTTCTACAGACAAGTAAATATAAATGCTTGAACATTCTCTGGAGAGCTCAATAGAAGTATAACTTTTAAATCTGGTTTTAGTAAAACTGTTTTTAAAAACACAAATTAGGGGGCACCTGGGTGGCTCAGTGGGTTAAGCCTCTGCCTTCGGCTCAGGTCATGATCTCAGGGTCCTGGGATTGAGCCCCGCATCGGGCCCTCTGCTCAGCGGGGAGCCTGCTTCCTCCTCTCTCTCTGCCTGCCTCTCTGCCTGGTTGTGATTTCTCTCTGTCAAATAAATAAAAAATTAAAAAAAAAAAAAACTTAAAAAAAAAAAAATTAGGGGGTGCCTGGGTGGCTCGGTCAAGCCCCATACAGAGCTCCCTGCTCGGCGGGTAGCCTGCTTCTCCCTCTCCCACTCCCCCTGCTTGTGTTTCCTCTCTCGCTGTGTCTCTGTCAGATAATAAATAAAATCTTTAAAAAAAGCAACAACACATACATTAGTATTAGTATGCTATACTGTTCTTTTGTGGATTTTTTTTTTTTTTTTAAGATTTTATTTGACAGAGCACAAGCAGGGGGAGTGGCAGCAGCAGAGGCAGAAGCAGGCTCCCCACCGAGCAGGGAGCCCGATGCAGGACTCAGTCCCAGGACCCTGGGATCATGACCTGAGCTGCAAGCAGATGCTTAACTGACTGAGCAACCCAGGCGCCCCATGGCTGTTATTTCTATGAAAAGCAAATTTCCTTGGTCAAATTAGGTAGATGCAAATTCTGTTCTTGCTGTTATCTTATATTCAACAAATAAATGTTACTGTTCCAGTATTGTTGCTGCAGTAATGCCTTCAGAGTTCCAAAAGATTTGTTGTATTAAGATCGAGAGCGGGGCGCCTGGGTGGCTCAGTGGGTTAAAGCCTCTGCCTTCGGCTCAGGTCATGATCTCAGGGTCCTGGGATCGAGCCCCACATCGGGCTCTCTGCTCGGCTTGGAGCCTGCTTCCTCCTCTCTCTCTGCCTGCCTCTCTGCCTACTTGTGATCTCTGCCTGTCAAATAAATAAAATCTTAAAAAAAAAAAAGTAAAAGGAAGCTATGATGACAATGTCTCATTAAACAGAAAATATCAGTAAAGAGGGGCACCTGGCTGGCTCAGTCAGTGGAGCCTGCGACTCTTAACCGGGGTCGTGAGTTTGAGCCCCACACTGGGTGTACAGAGTACATAAAATTTAAGAAAAAAGAAAAAAAAAAAAAAAGATCGAGAGCAACTGCCCTCACATATTCCAGGTAATTCAAGTCACTTGGATCAATCTGTTGGATTGCTAGATCAATTATTATATTTCTCATCAATCTATATATACTTTACTAAATAAAATTTCTGAGGCCACTGCCTTTATTCAATGCCTTGGGAAACTTATCAATAAATCTTAAGTGGAGGTTTAATGGACACCAGGTAAAATTCTGTGAACTCTTAATGTGCCCAGTCAGCCTCACAAAACAGTAACGTGTTATGACTTCCGTTATTATGAAGAACCGTGGCACACGTCCCGGAAAGCACGTGTCAGGCACGTCACAGTAAAAACTGGTGGTGAATGTCTTCCTGGGGGAGTCCCACAGAATCAGCAGCTTTAGACTGGAGTGAGTGAGGGCGCCATGTTATTCTTACTTCCTGGACGCAGTAAAAGAAGGCAGAGGGAAGCCAACTATCCAAGAAATGTCAACTGTCCATTCCGTTCCCCACTTCCTGGCCACTGCTTCCAAGCCGGCACTGGAAAAGGCTGTGAGGTGCTCAGGTGTCCAAGTGCGCTCTTTTCATATTTGGGACTTGTATTACAGTTCCCTCTGACAGTGCCTCCTTTTCACAACCCTGGAGTCTGGAGTGTAGATGCATTCCCTTTCTGTTCTGGCATGGAGTAGAGCCCACCTTTCCTTTGTCTGAGCTAGGAAATGGCACTGTCCAGGTTCAGGATATTTTCTTCCCATCGTTCAGACAAGTAACTTATAATTAAGAACAGAAATAGCTGCATCCTTCTTCCTTAGATCAGCCGTCCAGTAACTTCTCCTTTGCTGAATTTAAACTGACCATAGTGTTCACTTTTACTTAAAATAAAGTCTGATTTGGACTACCGTCCACCCGTTCTCAAGCACCTTCATTCTGCATCAGGGAGATTTCCAGTCATTAAGCTGTGGAACATAGAATACGTCCAAAGAAGCCTACATGATCCATACCTAGTGACTGAGGGGGAAAATAACTTAGAGAAACGTGTAAGGGTTGAAGAGGCTGGACCACTTAAACTGTGGAGATCTGCCGTGGCGGCATCCCAGAATTCCATCAAGAATGGATCAATGCTAGGGGTGCCTGGGTGGCTCAGTGGGTTAAAGCCTCTGCCTTCTGCTCAGGTCATGATCTCAGAGTCCTGGGATCGAGCCCCGCATAGGGCTCTCTGCTCGGCAGGGAGCCTGTCTCCTCCTCTCTCTCTGCCTGCCTCTCCGACTACTTGTGATTTCTGTCTAATAAATCTAAAAAAAAAAAAAAAGAATGGATCAATGCTAGACGCACCTAACTAAACAGGCCTGATGCTAATACTGCAGCAAGAAAGTCATCCACAGGCAGGGTTTTCCCCAGGTCCTGATTGTGCAGAATCATGGAGCTTCATTCACCATCACTGAGATCTACCTTGGGCAGCAGAGAAGACACTCGTAGTTCATCCCTTCTCAAGCAAATGGAACAGCTGTGACAGCTGGTTTCAGAAGGCAGCAGGTTCCTGTTTCTAGACTCTATTCCTCCCAACTATAAGAAGTGGGGTCCACTCAAGAGGTCACTGAGGCAGAGGTAGGAGCTACCCTAATTGGCTTCCTTAAAAGGTAAGACAACATCCCAGTTCTTTCTCAGTTCTACCATTATACTCCTATCCTGGAGCAACAAGGACAGTTACTAATTTTTTAATATGTTCCTTCAATCCCTCTGGTAGTTATGCTTGACTTAGCATGCACTGGTTCCCAAGAGTTGCTTATAAAATATTCAGGGGTTTTGTAAATTGGATGGTACGCCCTTGTTAGCTTGAGTTTTGTCAGTATACAAGGAAACCAGCAAATGATATAAATCAAGACTGTTTCAGAGAGTCAGTTAACTACTGCACGACTGCCAGAAGCCACTGACCTCTATGTTTCCCTTTCCAACAGGACCACAGAATGTGGACTCTTGCCTCCATTAGCATTCTCTTGAGAGAACACTAATTTCCTCCATCATTTAGTATTCATACGGAATCTTGTATATCTGACTTAAAATTGAGAACATTACCTTAAAAATAACATGCTTGGGGTGCCTGGGTGGCTCTGTGGGTTAAAGCCTCTGCCTTCGGCTCAGGTCATGATCTCAGGGTCCTGGGATCGAGCCCCGCATCTGGCTCTCTGCTCAGCAGGGAGCCTGCTTCCTCCTCTCTCTCTGCCTGCCTCTCTGCCTACTTGTGATCTCTGTCAAATAAATAAATAAAATCTTTAAAAAAAAATGCTTTATGATTTCTAAAACAAACACATTTGTTTAAAAAGTATTTCACATTTCTGTAAAAGTTAGCACTGTGGTCCCTAGCCCAGAACTCCCATTCCAGCAGGGGTGTCCATTCCCAGACTGTAAGCCTGAAGGTTCTCTTGAACTCGCTCGCATCTTGCAGCCCCGCTCTGTGCGAAGTCTGTGGATGACTCACAGGCGAAGAAGCCATCTGCCCCAGTACACCATCAATACTGACCACATATTAGGTGACAGGTGTTCACTTATGGTCTTGCCATTTACTCGGAAGACCCTTTATCACCTTCACCTTTCCTCTCAGGAAACTGGTCTGGATAGGATTCACGTGACCTGACAAAACCCAGAGAGCATATCATTCATTGGCTCATATTTATCTGGTTCAAAAACCTGTTCCCTGACCAGTTTATGATGAGTTATGTCTTCTCATGGCTTCAAACGCCTCTGAAAAATAGCAACTCCGGAGGATAAATGATTTGGCAGGAAGGGAAAGGACAAAAAAGGATGCAGGGTGTGTAAGTAAGGGCGGTGAGAAGTGGGACTGAGTCATTTTGTGGCTTCACCTCCGCCCTTCAATAGATGAGTTTGGGCTGGATTAAAGGGGACCAGAGAACTTTCTGCAGAAGAGCCTTGGCATCCTCTCTCCTGACATGGGATACGGACTTCCAGGAACCTGAGGGTTTGGGGTCTGGGCATCTCAGAAGACAGAGAAGACGTGAGGGGTAGAGGGAAATCTGCACATTGGAGTACTTGGCTCAAATGGCTGCAGCGAATCCATCCTTTCTAGTTGAGACAGTACTTGGGTTGAGACCATTCACTCATACTGAGTTTCCAAAGCTTCTGAAGACGCTGGACTACTGCCTGTAGGAATTCATCTGCTGAGAAGGAGTTCACCAGTTTCAGGTTCTGGAATCTACCAACTTCACAGAGGGTCCATCATGAGCCCCTTATCTGACACCTAAGGAAATGTCCACCACTTCCAGGAAATACAGAGCCTTCAGCCTGGACAAGGTCACCACCTGCCTGTCACTGATGGCAGGAACAGCTTCCAAGCCACAGTTGTGTTGGAAGAGGAGTGAAGAGCGATCACTTTCCTCGAAGATCCATGACTTTGAAATTTGAGGGTTGTGCAGCTCCAGGTTTGTCAGGAATTGGGGAGTGTGGGTGACTGCGAGTTTCCTCAAGCGTGTAACATGCAACTACAGTCGGGTGGGGGCACCTCCTCCCAACTTCCTTTCACCAAAGCTGGAGTGACTTCAGATGGATGCTGCAGCTCCCACACTGTGAGCAGCGCCCCGCACTCAGTGACAAGAACCCTGATCCCACGTATCGCCAGGAGAGAAGCCTTACCTGCGATAACCAAACATTATCATGCTCAAAGGACTAAAATCTACTGACCTCAACCTGAATCGGACAGCGGAATGATGAATGTTCAGGGCTCTTGAACAGCATCAAAGCTCCAACGAGCCACCATGTATAGACCTCCGAGAAGGCCAGCATGGGTTCTGTGTAAGAACTGCCATCCATATAAAGCGGATACCCTCAAGCATTTTCCCAAATACGAGTCCACACATACATACCCTGTAAGGTGTCAGGTACATGTCTCCATAGTGCAGAATGCTCAACTAGCATCTTCCAAAGCTTACAAACTCTGCAGAGGAAGAAAACCGACATTCACCTCCAAAGCTGATGAGAGCACCCACAGTTTCACACCTGGCCCCTTGCTGTCGTCTTCCATGGCTACGAGGCCAGAAAATGGGTGGATATCCTGTCCCCACTGTGCCCTCAGCTCTTGCACCGGTATTTTCCCTTTTAGGGCACTTGGACTGGGCCCTATGGCTCCATACCCCTCCGACACCCGCCTTTTCCCTGGGCTTTGAGGTCCTTGCCTTCAGAACAGTGAGAACACCCCTCCTCTGGACACGGGTCCATACCTGGAAATCTGACTCTCTTCTGTAATGCACAGAAATGAGAATGTCTTCAGCATCACAGAGCTAAGCAGTGCCAAGGTGATAACCAAACTTCGCTCTCTGCCCGCTGTATGCATGTACTGTGATGAAGAAACTGAATCTTTTGACTTCTTGGGTGAGCTGAAGGGTCTGAGGAAGTGGAGAATGGTTTAAATGTCTGGAGAGGTGAAAGCTGGATTCTGGGCACTGTATCCTCTTATTTTCCTCTGAGTCACCCAATGGAGAAGACAGAGCTTTGATTCAGATCTGAAAGAGAAACCATACATTAATGCGAGGATCTGGTAACTGGGGAAAGGTACCAACATCCAGGACACTCAACGATGCCTGAAATACACTCTATAAAATATGGTTTACCAACAGAGTTATACAGAACATACGGGAGAATCCAAGGGGAGAGAAGGGAAATCCAGGGAAGCTAATGTCACACTGGTTAGGGGATTATGTTAGGTTTTGCCTTCAAGGCAAATTTAGATTGAAATGTAAAATTATGTTTTACATTTAGAGTTTTTCTTCAAAGAAAATATAGGGATATGTAGGGAATCCCTATCCACATGAAATAGGAAAGTCCTATGAGTGGGAAGGAAGACTTTACTTGGTTATCACTGTGTTTTGTCCATGTTTCCAAGTGGTACACATCAAAGGTCATGAGTGGATGAAAACCGTAAATAAAAAAGCAGCTTCTCGGTAGCTGGTATTTCTTAGATTATGGAAAATCCCACAAACGTTTGAAATGTCCTGTGTTAAACAGTCATCATTTTGAGCCAGGAAGAGGTCCTGACATGTATTTCTCTGCAAACTACAATTATGAATTCATAGGGTTTAAGGAGAGTTCAACTCAATGAAAATGGCATGAAAAAAATAACACAGTTAACTATTAAAAAAGGGAGAGGAAGGAGTGAGAAAATAAATGAATATTACTATTCAAAGAATCCTTTGCCTTGGAGCAAAACATTTAAGAATTATCCGATAATTTTAGTAATGGATAAACAACAAATTATTAAAAACCTTAAAAGTAGGAGAGCCTGGGGGGCTCAGTTCATTAAACATCTGCCTTCAGCTAGGTCATGATCCCAGAAGAGTCGGGCTCCCTACTCAGTAGGGAGCCTCCTTTTCCTTCGCCCTCTGCCTGCTGCTCTCCCTTTCTCTCTCTCTCTGTCAAATAAATAAAAATCTTAAAAAAAAAAAAAAAAAAAACAAAAAACCAAACCTTAAAAACAGGACTTCAAAGCAGAATTATAAGGATGGAAGAGATTACAAGGAAGAAGGAAAAATGACTTGGCAAAGCTCCCAAACTTCCAAAAATAAAGCTCATTTAGAAGAGACCACACTGGGAGGTACACAGAAGAAAAGAGGCACTGCCGCAACCCCACTCATCAATGCTGCTGACAGGCTTAAAATGAGCAAAAGAGAAAAGGATTAAGTAAAAGTCATTCAAAGCTGTGAAAAACAAGCCCACGCACAACCTATGAAATCTGTGTTACTGGTAAAGACTACAAAGGAAATGATAACGACAAAAAATAATTTCATAAGTTCAACAAAAAAGTATTAAAGCGTATAAAAAAGAAGTCATGAGTTTGTGGAAATGCAGTTTGGAAAATCACATGTAAAGCCTACAAAATAAAAGTGCCCCCAAGAGTCTGTAATTCAAACATGAATGATTTGAGGATCATTGTAAGAACTCAAGTGAGATATGAGATGATATTCAGTGAACAAAATGTGATCATGAAGAAGGCCTACAAAATCTTTAGGGGAACCAGCTGTGACCCTTAATCTTATAACCAAGTGAACTCTTCCTCAACTCTCACGAGATGGAGTTAGAGAAGATTTGTAAGTATAATACACAGATGAATCCGCAATAATTTAACTAGTGGCACGGAGACTGTGCCAAAGAGAAAAAAAGGACACACGCTACTTAATATTTTTAGAGCACTGCTAAACATTAAGATTTCCCAACCCTTTCCGCATTATTTGGACATAGCTGCTTAGTTCTGAATACAACATTCATTTCCTCCTACCAAAACCACGTTCTCCAACAAATCCGCCAATAAAATGACTGATATCCATACCCATTCACCTGTCTTTCCTTCCGTTTCAGAGCTGCAGTCTGGAAAAATGATGTTATTAAGTGAGCTCCCTAGACTCCCAACACCAGTGATGGGCCAGACTATTCTAGGTGCTAGGGAGATAAAAGTTTACAAGTTAACATAACCAAAACAGTCCTCCTTTCTTGCCTCTTACCTTCTAGCAATACACAAATTGGAAAGCAAAGGAACAAAGTACAAGCTTTAAACATGAAGTACAAAATCAAAACAAATGTATCCTTCAAATTAATACTATAATAGAAAAACCTTTCAAATCCAACCTTTCATAATTTTTAACATCTCCCCCCAACCCCAACCTGCCCAGGAACAGCACAGGTCCACAGCACAGGAGTCCCTAAAATTTGGATTTTTGTTTTTGTTTTGAAATTCAGACTTTTGAAACTCAGTCACATGCCAGAGATAAAAAAGCTTGAACATGGGCAGGGTGAGTGCAGGGTTCAGATGGAAACCAGGGTCACGAATAGGTCAATTGATTCCTCTTCTGTAAAAGTTCACTGAAGAGCATGAAGTTTTAGCTCCCAGGCTAGCGAGCAGGGTGCAGCCATCTTCATCTGGCCCATCAGTGCCAAAAGCCTTCAGGGAGCAAAACAGGGACACACAGTGGAGGCTGGAGCCTGGTACACCTAGCCCTGCCCACCCAGCATCCCGGAGAGGCATTTCCACTGAAACAAAAATGGCCTGAGAATCAGCACAGCAGGTCCCTCCCCCAGAGGACTAGAACAAACAGCCAGGTCTCACCAAGTTTATTGATGAGAGAGTGCTGCAAAGCTTCAGCTCTAACGGAAATAGAATCGAGCTTCCTTTTTACTTCTGTTCTTTATTTTTTTCATTTTTTCCTATTTTCCAAGTCCTTTTATTATTATTCTTATTTATATACACCGTATGTGTGTGGGTATATATATTTGCATTCTTTGATTTCATTTTATTTTTTTCTTTTGGATTCTAGATTCTTTTAACAAGCAAACATTTTCTTTTGCTTTTATTGCTTTTGTTTTTTTTGCTTTGTGTTTTTCTTCTTCTTTTTCCTCTTTCTTCACTTTTTTTCTGGAATAAATGACCATAACCCCAAAAAGGAAGAACATGAGGTAGAACTCACAGCCAGGGATTTAATCAACATAAATATAAGTAAGCTGTCTGAACCAGAATTTAAACAATGATTGTAAGGATACAAGCTGGGCCTGAAGAAAGCAAAGAAGACAACAGAGAATCCCTTACTACAGAGACAAAAGAACTAAAATCTAGTCAGGCCAAAATTTAAAATGCTCTAACGGAGATGCAAACACAAATGCAGGTCCTAAAAAGGATGGATGAACCAGAGGAGCAATCAGTGATACAGAAGATGTAATTATGGAAAATAAGCTGAAAATAAGAGGGAAAGAAAGGTAATGGACCATGAAGGCAGACTTACAGAATTCAGTGACTTAGTAAAACTTAGTAACATATGTATCCTAGGAGTCCCAGAAGACAAAGAAAGAGTAAAGGGTCAGAAGGCTTATTTGAACAAATTACAGCTGAAGACTTCCCTAATCTAGGTAAGGACAGAGACATCAAAATCCAAGAAGCACAGAAAACTCCCATTAAATTCAAAAGCTGGCCATCACCAAAGCATATAATAGTTAAATTCACAAAACACACAGATGAGAAAACACACAGTAAGAGAAAAAAGGTCCTTAACCTACAAGGGCAGACAGATCAGGTTCACAGTGGATCTCTCCAGAGAACTGGTAAGGCCAGAAAGCAGTGGAAGGATATATTCAACATGCTGAATAGGACAAATATGCAGCCAAGAATTCCTTACCCAGCAAGGCTGTCATTCAGAATAGGAAGAGAGAGAGATGTCCAGACAGCCAAAAACTAAAGGAGTCTATGACCACTAACCCAGCCCTGCAAAAAATTTTAAGGGGGACTCTCTGAGTGGAGGAAAAAGACCAAAAAGCAACAAAGACTAGAAAGGACACAGAACATCAACAGAAACACCCACTCTACAGGTCACACAATGGCTCTAAATTCCTATCTCTCAATAACCACTCTGAGTGTAAATGGACTAAATTCATCAATCAAAAGACACAGAGTATCAGAATGATTTAAAAAAAAAAACTCACCTACAAGAGACTTAATTTTAGACCCAATGACACCTACAGATTGAAAGTAAGGCAGTGGAGAACCATTTATCATGCTAAGGGTATCAAAAGCTGGTGTAGCAGTCCTTTTATCAAGACAAATTTGATTTTAAGCCAAAGACTGCAGTAAGGGATGAAGAGGGACACTATATGATACTTAAAGGATCCCAACAAGGAGATCTAACAATTAGAAATATTTATGATCCTAACTTGAGAGCAGCCGATTATATAAACCAATTAATAATAAAATTAAAGAAACACATTGATAATAATACAATAATCGTAGGGGACTTTAACACCCCATTCACAGCAATGGACAGATCATCTAAGCAGAAGATCAACAAGGAAACAAGGGTTTTGACACACTGGACCAGATGGACTTCACAGATATACAGAGCATTCCACATTAAAGCAACAAAATACACATTCTTCTCAAGTGCACATGGAACATTCTCCAGAATAGATCACATACTGGGTCACAAATCAGGTGTCAACTGGTACCAAAGATTGGGATTATTCCCTGCATATTTTCAGACTACAATACTTTGGTGAAAGTTGAACTCAATCACAAGAGGAAATTTGGAAGGAAGTCAAACACTTGGAGGTTAACATCCTACTACAGAATGAATGGGTCAACCAGGATATTAAAGAATTTTAAAAATTCATGGAAATGATGAAAACACAACTGTTCAAAACCTTTGGGATGCAGAAAATGCGGTCCTAAGAGGAAAGGAAATAGCAATACAAACCTTTCACAAGAAAGAAGAAAAATCTCAAATATACAAGCTAACCTTACACTTAAAGGAGCTGGAGAAAGAACAGCAAATAAAGCCTAAACCGAACTGGAGACCAGAATTAATAAAGGTTAGATCAGAAGTCAATGAAATAGAAACCAAAAGAACAGCAGAACATATCAACAAAACGAGGAGCTGGTTCTCTGAAAGAATTAATAAGATAGACAAACCCATAGCTGAATCGAAAAGAAAAGAGAAAGGACCCAAATTAATAAAATCATGAAAGAGGAGAGATCACAACAGACACCAAAGAAATACAAACAATTATAAGAATATATTATGAGCAACTATATACCAACATATAGGCAATCTGGAAGAAATGGATACACTCCTAGAAACATGTAAACTACCAAGAACTGAAATAGAAACAGAAAAACTGAACAGAACTGTAACAAGCAACGAAATTGAGCAGTCAGGGTCCTGGGATCGAGTCCTGCATTGGGGTCTCTGCTCGGCAGGGGGCCTGCCTCCCTCTCTCTCTCTCTGCCTGCCTCTCTATCTACTTGTGATCTCTCTGTCAAATAAATAAAATATTAAAAAAAAAAATCTCCCCAAGAGTCCAGGCCACGTGTCTTCCCACAGGAATTCTACCAAACATTTAAAGAACTAATACCTATTCTTCTGAAGCTATTTCAAAAAACAGAAATGGAAGGAAAACCGCCAAACTTGTTCAATAAGGCCAGCAGTACCTTGATCCCCAAACCAGAAAAGACCCCACCAAAAAGGAGACTTACAGACCAATATCCCTGATGAACATGGATGTCAAAAACCAGCCAAGACATTAACCAGTAGGATCCAACCAGTACATTAAAAGGATTATTCACCACATCTAAAGTGGGACTTACTCCTGGGCTGTAAGGGGGTTCAACACTCACAAATCAATCAAGTGAAACAATTAATAACATGAATAAAAGAAAGGACAAGAAGCACGTGATCCTCTCAATAGATACAGAAAAAGCATGTGACAGAGTGCAGCATCCTTGCTTGATTAGAACTGTCCACAGTGCAGGGATAGAGGGAACAGACCTCAATATCATAAAAGCCATATATAAGAAGCCCACCGTGAATATCATTCTCACCACTCTCCCCACTGTTGTTTAACATAGCATTAGAAGTCCTAGCTTCAGCAATCAGAAAACAAAAAGGAATAAAAGGCATTCAGATTGCCAAAGAAGTCAAACTCTCTGTCTTCGCAGATGAAATGATACTTTATGTGGAAAACCCAAAAGACTCCACCCCCAAAATGCTAGAACTCATACAGCAATTCAGCAACATGGCAGGCTATAAAATCAATGCACAGAAATCAGTTGGATTTCTATACACTAACAATGAGACAAAAGAAAGAGAAATTAAGGAATTAAGGAATCGATTATCATTTACAATAACCATACAAAAACCATAATGTAACTGGGAACAGACCTAACCAAAACTACAGAAAACTTATGAAAGAAATTGAGGAAGACACAAAGAAATGGAAGAACATTCCAGGCTCATGGACTGGAAGAACAAATACTTGTTAAAATGCCTATGCTACTCAGAGCAATCTACACACTCAATGCAATCCCTACCAAAATACCATCAGGGGCACCTGGGGTGGCTCAGTGGGTTAATCCTTCTGCCTTCGGCTCAGGCCCTGATCCCGGGGTCCTGAAATCGAGCCCTACATCGGGCTCTCTGCTCAGCAGGGAGCCTGCTTCCCCCTCTCTCTCTGCCTGCCTCTCTGCCTACTTGTGACCTCTATCAAATAAATAAATAAAATCTTAAAAAAAAAACCTACCATCGACATTTCTCAGAGCTGGAACAAATAATCCTAAAACTTGTATGGAAACCAAAAAGGCCCCGAACAGCCAGAGGAATGTTGAAAAAGAAAACCAAGGCTGGTGGCATCACAGTGCCTGACCTCAAGCTCCATTACAAAGCTGTCATCATCCAGACAGTATGGCATGGGCACAGAAACAGGCACACAGCTCAGTGGAACAGAACAGAAAACCCAGAGATGGACCCTCAACCCTCAGGTCAACTAAATGTATAAAAATGAAACTGGACCATTTCTTACACCATACACAAAGATAAACTCAAAATGGATGAAAGACCTAATGGTGAGATAGGGATCCATCAAAATGCTAGAGAAGAACACAAGCAGAAACAACCTCGACCTTGGCTACTGCAACTTCTTGCTAGACAAATCTCCAAAGGCAAAAATGAACTATTGGGACTTCATCAGGATAAAAAACTTCTACAGAGTGAAGGAAACAATCAACAAAACTAAAACGCAGCCTATGAATGGGAGAAGATATTCGCAAAGAACATATAGGATAAAGGGGTAGTATCCAAAATTTACAAAGACTGTATCAAACACCCAAAAAACAAATAACCAGGTTAAGAAAACATGAATAGACACTTTTCAAAAGAAGATATCCAAAATGGCTAAAAGACACATGAAAAGATGGTCAACATCACTCATCATCAGGGAAATACAAGTCAAAACCACAATGACATACCACCCCATACCTGTTCAGAATAGCTAAAATTACGACAAGAAACACCAGGTGTTGGCAGAGATGTGGCGAAAGCGGAGCCCTCTTTCACTGCTGGCAGGAATGCCAACTGGGAGAGCCAGCCACCCTGGAGATCAGCGTGGAGTTTCCTCAAAGAGTTAAAGATAGAACCACCTCACCATCCAGCAATTGCAGTACTAGGTTATTTACCCAAAGGATACAAAAGCACAGATTCAAAGGGGGACATGTACCCCAATGTTTTAAAGCAGCATTATCAACAATAGACAGACTATGGAGAGAGCCCAAATGTCCATCACCTGGTGAGTGCATAAAGATGCAGTGTGTATAAATACACAGTGGAATACTACTCAGCCATCAAAAAATGAAATCTTGCCACTTGCAATAAGGTGGGCGGAACTAGAGTGTATTAAGCTAAGTGAAATAAGTCAGAGAAAGACAAATACCATATTATCTCACTCCTATATGGAAGTTAAGAAGGTAAAGAGATGAAAATATGGGAAGGGAGAAAGGAAAAATAGGACAGAGGGAAACAAGCCATGAGACTCAACAACAGAGAACAAACAGGGCTGATGGAGGCAGGTGGGTGGGGGATGGGCTAAGTGGGTAACGGGTATTCAGGAGGGCACTGGTTATGATGAGCACTGGATTTTCTATTTAAGTGATGAATCACTGAAGTCTACTCCAGAAACCCATATAGCACAGTAGGTTAACTACCTAAAATTTAAATTAAAAAATTTATTAGCTCCTTTACTAAAATGGGAAACCCACCTTATACTTTATTTTTTGGTTAATGGGAAGTGAAATGTTAATACTCAACACAGTGTAGTTAATAGTTTATTCAGTATCTCATTCACAACTGAATTACACATTTAAGTGGGATTTCTACTGCTGCAGAGATAAAATCTGGCTTAAAAAAAAAAAAAAAACTTCTACAAAAAAATAATTCCAGTAAGGAGCACAATAAATATCCACTGTATCTCAGGTTATTTTGGTCATTTCTCAAAAATATCTGGCAATCCTATTAGGTCTTGCATGTTAATTCCAACCCCCATGTAAAATAAATGTTATTTCAAACTTTTGCTATGACAGATGAGTTTCCCTAGACTTGTCTTTCCTCTTTCATTCACCAGATGATTGGTAACTTACTTCACAAATGAGGTAGGTAATTTTAGGAGGCAGATGCTTTCAACCATTAAAAGAATTACTTTTAATCTCAGGTTTGTTTTTTTTTTATCTCTAACTTTATGTTTGGGTCCTGTTATTTCCTGCCATATCATGAATTTTATGTTATTGCTTATAAACTAATAACTTTACTCCCTACTTGATAGATCCTCTTAGCACTTAAATGTTAGGTATCTTCCAGTCTGAGATTTGAATTAAAAAGTTTCTGGGCTGCTGTTGTGTCCAGCTGTTGCCCTCTTGGGTCCTTGAATCCACCAGGAAGTGGGGCCCATTCATCAAGCATTTCTCCTCATCTCACACTATCTCATCCCACTCCAGTTTTTGTTTTTGGTCCTCATTAGTTCATGGACATCATTCTTGCTGACATTAATTCATAGATGAGCTTCCTGAATGTTAAAAGTCCTGTACTGACAGGTCTGTGCTGATAGGGGAGACTCAGTGAGGATGTCCTAATACCATCTGAGCCTCTAGAAAAACATCAAACCATGAGATAAGGCCACAGTTATTATCTTGAAAACATGTATAAACTTTAGGGGCACCTACCAGGGTGGCTCAGTCAGTTAAGCATCTGACTCAGCATCATTTCAGTTAAGCATCATTTCAGCTCAGGTCATGATTTCAGGGTCATGAGATTGAGCCTGACATCAGTCTCTGCACTCAGAGTGCAGTCTGCTGGAGATTTTCTCTCCCTCTGCCCTGCCCGCCACCCCCAACCCTGGCAACCGAGTGGGTGCATGCCCTCTTAAATAAATAAAATCTTTTTTTACAAGAAGAAAAAAGGTATAAATTTTAAGTATACTTACTAGAGAGGACTTGAAAATGAATGAACCAATTGTTCAACTTTACAAACTAAGAGAAAATAAGAGAGTAAACTGACATTTCAAATTTTACAAAGCAAGAAGATAATTAGTAAAACTTTAAAGATTAAAAGATTAAATGAAACAAGGAAAAATTGATGGAAATCAATTAAACAGTTTTTAAAGTCAAATCAAGAAATTAAAAAGGACACAAGAAAAGTTTCTTTCTCAGGCAAGATGAGTCTTAAGAAGTCACTCCTGAGTGTGGAGACGACTCTTAGGGCTTCCAGTCAACATAAAACTTGGCTGTACCGCCGCCACACACAAGGAGGAATTCGCTCTGTGGCAGACAGTCCTCTGTGTTCACTGGAACACTGGGGATTCAGGAGCACGAAGCTCCTATAGGAAGATCAACAGATGGGTTTTCTACCTATGTCTTCAGAACACTCTCCTGTCCTAGTGAGCCCACACATTTTGTGGCAGCAGTGAGTACATGCACTGGGCTGACTTTGCCTTGAAGACACAGACTCTGGGCCTGCTAGTCAGAGCAGATGCTTCCATTTCTCCTGCTCCTGAGTTTCTCATCTCTCTCTCATTCCTGGATCCCTAAGCCCCAAACACCACCCTTACTCCCTCTCCAGGCTCCCTTGACACAGTCAACAAGCTTCCGCCTCCCTCCTCCTTGGAGAGAGATTTTTGTTCTATGCCTGGTTTAAAAAGTCTGGACCCTTTCCTGTCAACCTTTCTTGTGACTCCCTGCATGTGTACTGAGGCAGGTGAAGAGGTCAGTAAGAGAAACCAGTGGAGAGGAACAGCACTGTCCTCACAGGAATAACAGGGCCTGGGTGGGATAGTGTGGCCGGGTTTGCCTTTCACACCCCTACCCCCAAAATTTCAGATCATGTATCTCATACTCCCGACCAAGGGCCGCTTCTCTGTCATGGTTTTACTCACAATCTCAACTATTTAATTCCTCTTTTCCAAAACATCCTACTAAACTATTAAAATATATGAAATTAAGGAGACCAAATTAGTAGCACTGAAAAACATGAAAGGTCAGCAATGGAAACAGCTGAGAAATTTACTCAGTTACCAACAGATGGGCGCTCTTTCAACAAAGTTCCACGACAATTCAGCTCAGCCTCAGGCAAAGGGAACAAACATAATTAACTAGTAACTAGTTCACAGCCCACTACAGTAAAAGATTACTTAAGGGGAGAAAGAAGATGTAGAATATTAGACTAACTGGTTAAACTAAAGTTTGGCTGTAAACATAAAAAATTACCAACATTTTTCCAAGACCACACTGAAATAGTGTACAATCACTAGGCACCAGAGAATATTTTCAGTATAACAGACTGTAAAACCAGAGATCTCGTCATATGAATCTGACATAGCACATTTCAAAGAACACAGAAGTTAAAAATTAAAAACAAAACTCTACCAAATTCGGGATCTCCCCTTCTTCTGCCTCCATTGGTCTGTTGCTCGACGCCCCCGCCCCCGTTCTGTACTCTTGTCGCCTCTCCGCTCCTCCTTTTTCATCATCTTCTTTTACTCCACTGCTTCTGGCCCGGGGCACGCACTCTCACTCTTATTTGGTCGAAGCCCATCGGACCCACTTCCCTATCCTCAATTTTACCCCCGCTTTTTCTCGTCCCTCTCCTTGGCTCTGTTTCCCTGGTTCTCCCCTGCTCTCTTTCCCCCTTACCCCCCTGCCCCACCTCCACATCCGCAGGAACAGAATGAAGATGCCCCTGCCCAGGGAAAGCACACTTTCTGGTGACTCAGCCAATGGGAGCGGATGGGACAGAACAAGGGGTGTCAGAGGACGGGGCGGGTAAGCGCCCCAGCACGGGGTCGGCCCGAGAAGCAGCCGGGCCGGCCTCGGGACGACGCGAGGAAGGTGAGAACTCAGGACCGGGTCCAAAGGATTCGGCCGCAGGAGGGCGAAGCGCCCTGGTGCCGCGAAGGGCGAGAACCCACGTCGCGAGTGGGGACCTGACACGCGCGGCGTGCGGAGGGGAGACCGTGAAAAGAACCGAGGTAGAAAAGTTGCGGCGCGGACGGCCTGGGAGCCAGCCTACCGGGAGGAAAAGGCGCGGATCCAGACCAGCAGCACGCGTCCCGCGACCGGGCGGGGCTTCCCGCGGCCGAGGCAGGCGGAGGTGGGGGCTGTAAGGTTCGGGAGGCCCAGGGCTCCGGGTGAGAAGGACGCAACGCCGGGGGCATCAACGTGCGAGCTGCAACCAGAAATGCTGAACCTCACTCCAGCTAAGACGCCCTTCCATCCGGGAAATCTGCTTCCGGGTAGGCCGGAAACGGCGGGCGCGGGTGGGGCAGGGCGTGCGCACGCCTCCGCCCCGCCCCTAAGCCGTTTCCGGACCACGCATACTTCCGCTCGCGGGCGGTGGTTTTGCTCGGTGGAGAGCATGTAGGACCTCCTGAGGGGCCAGTGCCCCTCTCTGCTTCAGATGATTGAGTCAGGCTCTCTCCGGTGAAGCTTGGCGCTGGCGCCAGCAATGCGGAGTGCGGCGCTAGTTCCCTCTCAGCAGGTTGAGACCGGCGTGAGTAAACCGCGCGTGCCCGCGGCTTCTGCGGACTCGGAGGGCGGCCCGGGCGCGGGGGCCTCTGTGCTCGGAGACGCAGGCGGGCAGGGACGTCCGCAGCTCCACCTGGTAAATAAATGTCTGTTTCTTTTCGGTGGGACGGGTGTGAACGCCCAGCTCGCCCGTGCGGAATGTGACCTTGCACCGCGACAGCCGCGAGAGGAGGCTTCCATGTGTCCTCCCGGCTCGCGGGGCGGCAGGACTTCGCGAGCCCAGGACTGTGAGTGAGGACGGACGGCCGAGGCACGGGTGTGACTGCCCACGTCTGGAGAAGGGGCAAAGTTCACTTACCTTTGAGACAAATGTGCGTGACATCCAGCAAGTTGCCCGAGTTACTACATTTCACATTTTTATCTTTATTTCGGAGTTACTCAAAAGAGCATTTTTAGTTTTGAAAAAGGAGATGTTTTAATTTATGGTTTTTTTCTGTTTCTAAATGTTTTGTGTCAAGTGTGGACAAGTATTCGTTTTTCATTATTGTCTTTTTTTTTAAGATTTTATTTATTGGACAGAGAGAGACACAGCGAGAGAGGGAACACAGGCAGGGGGAGTGGGAGGAGAAGCAGGCTTCCCGGGGCTCCATCCCAGGACCCCGGGGTCATGACCCGAGCTGAAGGCAGACCCTTAAGGACTGAGCCACCCAGGCGCCCGTTTTCATATACATCTTATTGAAATGTCTGTTCTCTGACAACATTAAAAAGCACGGTAAAACTGGATTTTCCGATTTCAGTTGCCTCATTTATACCCTTAATAAACATAAATTGTGAAATACGTGAGTGAAAAGCCTCGTTTTCTATTTCTGCAAATTCTGAGGTTCATGCCAGAGGTAATGTGGCAAAACTAAATCCGAGCTGTTCTTGCTGCAGAAATTTCTCAAAGACGCTGTCCAAAGAAAAACTCTTCTGGTTTCCCCAAAACCTAACACAAATTTCTTCACCTTTTACATTAGAAAAATATATATTAAATATCTGGACTCAATGGATTTAAGTTCTGGAAGGAAAACATTCTCTTAGGGTAATAGTAAACATGGGGGTTCATGGAGGGAGTCAGGGGAGCCCTGTCCACGGCGCCTCCAGGCCACCAGGGCAGAGATCACTTTACCTGAGCTCACTCACTGGTCTCAGATCTGCAGGATGGACACAGATTAAGGAGGGCTGTGTATGACTTGGGGTCAGGCAATCCTACTACCTGAGCCTCCCCCATTCAGTCCTCCATCCCCTGCTCTCTACAAAGAAGTCAAGGGATGCAGTTCTGCCGGTGTGAACTATTCCGCCTCCAAGCCACCTTCTCCATCAAATCTGTGCTCTGGTTTACACACACAATGCTGCAGGAGGCTGGAGGTTGACCGAAGTGATGACGTGGGTGCACACAGGATGTGCTTTGTTTGGAAGTTCCCTATGAAAAGCCAAGCCCTAAGAGGGTGTCTTAGTAGACTACGGTCTGCCCACATCTCTGAATCTCTCTGCCTGGCTGAGAATTAGTTCCCATGAAAGCTGAGGAGTGAAAAGAAGGAATGCGTTGAAGTATAATTATTTCTATCTATATTTTCATTATTTTATTATTACAATGAAAAAATATTTTCCAGACATTCCTTATAAAAATGCCTTCCGTAAAGAATGAGTCCCGTTTTGAGGAGCTGACTCAGCCCTACATAGTCATCATGCCTGTAGGATGGCACTTTGAAGATGGTCACTCCGATGGCCTGATGTCAGCACGAGCGCCGACTGGGATGCTGGCTGTGTATGTCAGAGGGGAGCCCTCAGTAATCATCTCTGCTATTTAGGGAAAGGCGGCAGGTAACTTTTTTGTTAGTGGCAATTGGGAAAACTTTTTAAGATCTTAATATGGGGCTCCTGGGTGGCTCAGTGGGTTAAGCCTCTGCTTTCGGCTCGGGTCATGATCTCAGGGTCCTGGGATCAAGCCCCACATGGGGCTCTCTGCTCAGCAGGGAGTCTGCTTCCCCCCTCTCTCTGCCTGCCTCTCTGCCTGCCTCTCTGCCTACTCATGATCGCTCTCTGTCAAATAAATAAAATCTTTAAAACAAAATAAAATATATATAAGATTTTAATACTATGTAGCTCAGAACACAGGAAAAAATGATTCCTGACTCATTTACATATCCATAAAAACCATTATTAAAGCAGAGGGTCTCTTGCTCCTAATTTTTGAATACACCATTTACCTACACTCTTTCTAACCACAAAAGTCTACAGATTCAAATACCGTCTTCATATAGAACACAAAGACATTCTCCCCTCATTTCTGAATGCACATTAAACAAACTTGTCTCCAAATACAAAATCCCAAATCTGACCAAGGCCGGGCAATATGCACACGTGCCTGCAGTCCCAGCTGCACACACTTACCCTGCACACACACACACACACACACACACACACACACACACACCCGCAGTGAGCCACAAAATGTATAATAAATGCACCAAAAGCTGTGTAGATGGCCCGGCACACTGCCCCTTAAAAACACACCACTGAACTTGCTTCGACGACCTGCCAAAGATTGAACGTACATTGACAGCACTCAGCACCAGCACAGGAAACGTGAAAACAAGCCCCCGTACCGCCCCCATCATGCAAACACTTCCACATTCAGTTCTTCTAAGTCACTGAACATGGGTCCCCTATTGCAAAAACGGAAATGCCCCATGCCCAGCATCAGCTGACTTTCCAAACAGCACAACTGGCAAGTCCTCAGACCTTGCGACAGACCCAAACCTCTCCAGAAGTCTTGCAGTAGAAACCTACACCCCAAAGCCCAGTGTACACAGATGCACACTGAGTCCAATGTCCCGTGCACACGTGCAGAAAGACAGTCTCCCACACGCCTAGACCCCGCCATGTCACAAAATACTTCCTACATACGAATCAGTCTGGAACGTCGTCTCTACTACCTATTGGCACCAGTGTGCACAAACTTTCTGCCCTCATTTCTTCGTCCGCGAGTGACTGTGTGTGTGTGCAAGCATGCTCGTGTGTCAACACTTGTTGACTGGGATACACCAAGAGACCTCTTACCCTTCTTGCTATTCCTCTCCCAGGCATGGGGCTTTGCCAGTGTGCACTGCCGCCTGAGCGGGGACGGCCCTGCCTGAATGGTCCTACAGACACATTCTGCATTCTGACTAGTGAATCACGACAGCACTGATAGGCAGGGGGAATTGTTTTCCCTGGCTGGATTCAAGCTTTGGCCAGTACTGGTCTGGAGGAATCTACACGGGTCTAAGGCGTATTTGTTTGGTTTCCGTTTTATCCACGTGCTCCTCCAACACAAGAACTCTACGCAGGACTGTCTTTCGGGCAGTGCAACTGCTCCTTTCTCTCGGGTTGGCAGCAGAGTTCTTCACCCTCTTCCAGAGACTCCGCAAGTTTTCCAAGTTCATTTTTGAGCTCTGGGAACTACGACTATCACATTTGTGTTGTAGGACTGCATAAACCTCCGAAAATTTCCTAGGTACCTCAGGTGTGCAAGGCTGGAGCTCTCCAACTGCAAGTCCCAGAGAGGGCTCTCTGCCAGTCCGAGCAAACTCCAAATCTTCTAAGTCCTCTCTAGAAGCCCTGGAACCCCAGGTGCCGGCTGGTTTTGCCCCCCTGCTAGCGGAGAAGTACCGAGGACAATGCCCTCCAGCAGGCTTCGGTGAAATCATGGTATGGAGACACGGCGAACATAATGGAACTCGGGAAAACTGACGGCAGAAGGGGAGACAGGAGGTGAGACCTGCTGTAGAGCTGCGGCTCAGTCGAGACCTGGAGGGGACATGTGGGTCTGGTCACTCCTTTCTGTTTGGGAGCCCTGCCCAGCCATCCAAGTGACAGAACGACAGGAAGCTTCTGAGCGGCCTGTGGTTGGCAGAAGCTGGACCAGGGTCTTCGTCGGTTTGTATTACAGCCACTATTACGCCCAGTTATAACTGCGGTTCTGTTCCACGGCAACGGATATCGTGTCTCCACTCATGAAGGGCGTCTGGTTACCACAGATGACTACGAGGGTCCCCAACAGACACACAAGCGCCCAGCTGCCCCGAGGATCCAGTGGTCCCAACTCGTGCCTTCCACAGGAGGACCTCCCAAAAGACTCCCTGTCCCGTCTGGTGACAGGCCCTGACCCGAGGGAGCCAGGGCATACCTGGAAAGGCACCCTCTGCCCTCCTGAGACGTTGGGCACATTTACAACAAGAACATCTGCGGCCAGTCAGATCCACTAGAAAATATTCTGAGGCAACGGAGGGGTCCGGCAGCCCCTTTTGCTGCATGGAGCACCGGTGAAGGACAGGGGTGAGACCAAAAATGTTTCAGTGATGCTGTGAGGACACAGCGACCCATGATGACCGCCCACACAAGGTGCTAAGAGGCCCGTCTCTCATGGAATGTTCAGAAAATTTGGGAGCCAGTGATTGCCACTGCCCAAAATGGAGGCACGGGGGCGGCGTGAGCTTCTAGAAATGTTCTAAGTGACAGCCTACCCCATCAGCCTGAATATTTTCCACTTCCCTTAGCTCAGAGCCAGAGAGGCAACACTGACAAAAACTGAGGCATAACAAGGACATCTCAAGGTCACCAGGGCTGCTGGAAATGTTCCCAGAGCCTTCAGTGGCCCCAGAAATTCTGTTACTACGCTGGGAGGCAGAGAAATGTCCACCAGCCGACCTGAGTAACCACAGGGTTTTCCAAGTCCTCCAGGAAGCCCTCAGTGTTGTGTAAGTCCACCGCAAACTGATAATCCATAAAAGAAAAGAAAAGAGATGAAGACCATTACTAAGAAAATATTCGCAAGACTAATGACTAACTGACAATGAAATGATAATCAACACAATGATTATAGTCATACACCAGCTACTGGGAGATTAGAGTGCAGACCCCCCTGTATGAATGGCAAGGGACCCATTTCTAGCCTCACAAGACATCTGGATGCCAGGGTACAAGGCGCGCGCGTGCGCACACACACACACACACACACATACACACAAATATTAACGCAGAAAGTAGCAGCAGAGGAGAAGGGGCAGGACAAGGGTGAACTTGGGAACTCTTGCACAAACCCCAGAGGGGTGTAAGAAGAGAGAGAAAGGCACCTTGGTCCTGAGTCTGCCCATCACCCCACAGCCACCATGTCAGAAGTTTCCCCCTGGATGACATGGCGGGGCTCCGTGCAGGGAGGGCGGGATCCAGACCCACAACGCCCTCACAGAGGCCCCAGCTCTACCTACCTTCAGCCCCAGCACTGCCTCAGCCTTCGCCTCTTGCCTCCTTGATGCCCTCCTGCCCGCCTCCCCCATAGAGGCCTGGGGGTCTTGTCTGGGGGTGGCAGTGAGACCCTGCAGAGGGGCTACGGGAAGGTGTTCACAACGGTTGTTCCTGGACCAGCAGGGGCCACAGGCCCACACCAGTGGTTCAAGGACACCCCGCCCGCGTCCATACTGCACTGGCCCAAGCGGCAGGGTCCCCAGCCCTGAGCCTTCCCAGGCAGGACCAGAGTCCCCGGGCCCCTGAGTTACCTCGGAGAACTTTGTGGTGACTCTGATGTGCCAAGAAGACCTTCGCTGGGGCTTCCAGACTGGCGAACCCGGCTCCTGGGGCCCTGAGAGCTCTGCTCCGCTTTCCCAGAGGCTCCAGGAACAAAGAGGTCAGGGGCGGTCGGGGGAGAAGAGGGAGCAGCTTGTGACTGCGTGTCTGGAACCCCCTTCAGGAAGCCTTGACCACCAGTGAGCCTCTACTCGGTGTTGCAGAACCACCAAGTCGAGCCCTGGCTAAAATGTTACTTATAGGAATTAATGATGAATAACCAGCGGACCTATCCTGCTAATGAACAAAATAACAAATGCTTGTGATCCTTGTAATTACAGTAACACTTAACTACGGGGAGGAGCTTAGCGCACACACTGCTCTCAGGGAAAGTCAAGGCACTGATGGGGCGCGCTGCATCACAGCCGGAGATTGCACCGTATCGTGCGGGCTGTGATTGCGAACGCGAGCCATGGTGGACAAGACTGGGGGTCCCGGGGGCGTGGGGAGCACAGGGACCTGTGCAAGGACATCTGAAGGAGGAGAATATCGAGGAGAGCTTGAAGCACTCTGGTCCGGGCCGCCACAGGACACGTGATCACTGCTTTCCCTGACTGGGCCAGTGGCTGGTTGGGCAGCCCCCCTTCCTACCTCCCCCACCCCCTGGCAGGAAGGCAGGGCTCCAGGCCACGGCTGTCCCCAACTGCACGCAGAAGACTGTCCTCATGGAACTTTCAGACCAGCACTACCTCAGCCCTTTCTGCCTTCTTGCCCTTCTGCCGGCTGCTCTTTCCAGGCCCCTCGTGGTCAGGACGTACAGGGCCCCTCTCTCCGCCTGGGTCTGTCTGTCCCAGCGGTGATCTTCTTGTTTCCTCGCCAGCAGGGGCGTGGAGTGACACGGGCAGCTGTGGTTCCTCCAGGACCTTGGAAATTTTTTTTTTAAGTCTGAATTTCAGCTTTTTAAAATTATTGTTATGTTATGTTAGTCACCAAACAGTACATCGTTAGTTTTGATGTTGTTTCTCATAGTATTCTCGTCCCTACTGTTGGATATAGTATAGAAGTCTGAGCATCAGCAAACAGACAATAAAAAGAAATAAAAGGTATTCATATTGGCAAAGAAGAAGTCAAACTCTCTCTCTTAGCAGATGACATGATCCAAAAGACTCTACCCCCAAATTACTAAAACTCTCACAGCAATTCAGTAGTGTGGCAGGACACAAAATCAATGCACAGAAATCAGTTCCTTTCTTATACACTAACACTGAGACAGAAGAAAGAGAAATTAGGGAATCGATTCCATTTACGATAGCACCAAAACCATAAGATACCTTGGAATAAACCTGACCAAAGAGGTAAAGGATCTAGAAACCACAGAACACTTATGAAAGAAATGGAAGAAGACACAAAAAGATGGAAGAAACATCTCATGCTCATGATCGGAAAAATAAACATTGTTAAAATGTCTGTACTGCCCAGAGCAACCTATGCTTTCAACACCATCCTGATCAAAATACCATTGGTATTTTTCAAAGAGCTGGAACAAACAAACCTAAAACTTGTATGGCACTAGAAAAGACCCCGAATCACTAAGGAAATGTTGAAAAAGAAAAACAAAACTGGGGACATCACATTGCCTGACTTCAAAGCTGTTATCACCAAGACAGCTTGGTACTGGCACAAAAACAGACACATAGACCAGTGGAACAGAGTAGAGAGTCCAGATATGGACCCTCAACGCTAGGGTCAAATAATCTTCGACAAAGCAGGAAAAAATACACAGTGGAAAAAAGATAGTCTCTTCAATAGATGGTGCTGGGAAAATTGGACAGCTGTGTATAGAAAAATAGTCCTTGGAAAATTTAGAAAATTCAGTCATTGCTCTGGGGCCTGTCACACCCCCCCACCAATACCTTTCCAGAACAGCTAAAGCCTTCGTTGTACATTTATGGAAACACAGACCATCCCCAGAAACTCCGGCATCACAGGACGCCCTCCGTGTGCTTCTTTTGTCAGGAATGGCAGCTTCCAGAATCCAGACTGGCCTAGAACATTTTGAGGAAGCTCTCGTGGGCTCGGAACACCCTCCCCGCCATTCCAAGCAGGGACCAGTGGTTCTGGCCTCCCTCTGGTGATTTAGAAAAGTCCCCCAAGTCTCAGGAGGGTCCCAGATGCTGCTTACACCGTCCATGCAATCAGGATAGTTCCTCGGCCCGGAACTGTACCGGCTCTGACAGGGCGGAGATGCCCTGCTTTCGCCTGTAGACCAGCATACGCGGTTCCGGGCCCTCAAGGGTTCTTATAAACGTTTCCAGAGGTGGACAGGGAGGCTTTCTCTAAGGTGCCTGTCTGCACAGAAACTTTCAGGAAACTTAACCAGTTTCAGGAGTTTTGGTAGAGAGAGTATGTTCCAGGTCAACCTGGGGGCCAAGGAAGGGCTCTTGACCAGAAACCTGGACAGTTTCCCACTCATCTGAGCCCTTCCAGAATTTTCTGTCCTCAGGACCCCAGGACCCGAAGCTCTGAACGAGATGCACAGGGCTGCCTTACAAAGCCTGCCCGAGCCTCTGAAGTGTCCTGTGCTTCCCGGTCCTGGCGCGTCGGAGATACCGCGCTGCGCTGGAAAGCAAGGAGCCTGGGATCTGCGGGCCTGGCCTACCCCGTCTGCAGGGCCTGCTTTCCGGAGGGCTCGCTCACAGGAGGCCTCACTCCCTCACCAGGGAGGCACACACCTCCACACACTGGAGGTCTTTGTCCAACGGAAGCTCGTTCCACCCAGAGTGAGGGTCGCAGTCACTCAAGCCCGCAGCTATGACCCCTCTCACGACCCGTGAGAACTCACGCCCCAATGCTGGCGCACACCAGCGCGGTCGGTCTGGAAGGAGGCCGGACACGGGCGCGGAGGCTGGCGGGGAGCTGGGGAAGAGCAAGGCTGGTGGCTGGCCTCCAGCCAACTCGCTCTTCCAGATCTCTGCACGGCATTGCCCGTCACGTGGGCACTCCGGGGGGAAACCCTGATGCCTCCTGTACACTGTTTCTCTACACACGTCACTGTGGGACTGAAGTTCTACTCAGACTGCTCGCCCTCCCCCGCACACTCACGCTGTCTGGGTCTGGAGTCTCATCTGGCCCCTGCTCCTGCAGCAGCCTTCCTCCAAACCC
Source organism: Meles meles (assembly GCF_922984935.1). Taxonomy (NCBI): domain Eukaryota; kingdom Metazoa; phylum Chordata; class Mammalia; order Carnivora; family Mustelidae; genus Meles; species Meles meles. Next base: position 203,499,384 of record NC_060067.1, on the reverse strand, counting down.
AGGCCCCTGGCAATCTAGTAACCCCCCAGGTCGGTTTCTGAGTGTTGTTATAAAACCGGCATTTCAGGGGCGCCTGGGTGGCTCAGTGGGTTAAGCCTCTGCCTTCGGCTCTGGTCATGATCCCAAGCTCCTGGGATTGAGCCCCACGTCAGGCTCTCTGCTCGGCAGGGAGCCTGCTTCCTCCTCTCTCTCTGCCTGCCTCTCTGCCTACTTGTGATCTCTCTGTCAAATAAATAAAATCTTTAAAAAAATAATAAAAAATAAAAAAACGGCATTTCATTTTGCACAGACTGAGATGTGTGCTTCGCCCTTCCACACTGCACACACGCGTGCACACGCATGTCGCTCAGTCACGAGAGCCGAACGCCAGACGTACACTAAGACCAGAGAACTTTGGCTTCTCTGGCACTGGAACTAGAAAGAATCTGAGGGAGGATCCGCGTTGATACCTTCCAGCGAGAATTCCAGACGAGGTTTCAGAATAATCACGGGGCGACTGGTTAAAGCCGGCTTGCAGGCTCCGCTCCGCCACACCAAACTGGAGACGCCGGAAGTGGGTCTGAGCGTCGGCTCGAGCAAGCCCCCCGCCCCGTTGGCTTCACGCGCGAGCGTGATGAAGAGCCCCGGGTCTGGCTTCCACAGAGCGCCTCGCTGTAGGCGCGGGTGACGTCCAAGAAGACCGTCCTCCTGCCGAGGTGCCCGCCTCCAGACGGCGCTGGTCCGGAGACGCGGCACCTAAACCCACACCCTGTCCCCACAGTCGGTGGCATTTCACTGCCCTGCCTGTTCCCCTCCACGGGGAGGGGTGGAAGGTGACCGCAGGATGCCTGCTGGAGCAGGGAGGCGCGGTCCCGGCGACGACGACGAGCGCACCCTCGTGGGGGCGGCAGGGGGCGCTCTGCGCAGGGCGCACGCGGGCCGGAGAGCGGCGGAGCGGAGCCCCGAGGGCGCTGGGACCTGCAGCGAGTTCATCACCCGCCGGGCCGGGCTCGCCGGTTTCAGTCGGTCCCGACCCGGAGGACCGGCTTCTCACGGGAACTGACCCCGGGCGGGCTGCTCGGGCCCTTTGATCTGCGGCCAACGCGTTTGCAGCTTCCGTTCCCACGCGCCGAGCTCTGCGGGTCAAAACGGGGCGCCACCGCCTCCTCAGGAACGGAGCGTCCGACAAGACAAGGATTCCCGGTTTTCTCACGAAGGCCCCCGCGTGTGCACCGCGCCCCTCCGCCCCCGAGTGCGGCTAATGAGGTACGGAAGGGCGCTTCTCGCCCAGACAGACAGACACACGCCGCCGCCCCAGACAGCCGCAGACGGAAGGGCTCGCTGCCTCTCGGAAATGCGGCCGAGCCGTCTCCTGCCGGCCGGGCGGCCCGCGGCGCTCCTCGTCACCGCGCTCCTCTTTGCGAGCCGAGTGCTGCCAGGTAAAGGGACTTCGCAGAAGCCTTGCTGCCAGCCCAGTGCCTGAGACCTTAGGGGGCCGCCAGTCGTAGGAGCAAAATCGCTGCCACCTGCCTGGGGCCCCGGGGGCTGAGACCTGCAGGCCGCGGCGTCCTGGCGCCCCCAGCAGCTCTCAGTCAGATGACGTGAAGTCAGGGGTGTCTCAGGTCCTCCAAACCCTCTTTGCTCCATCACTGAAGTGGATTTGAATTAGGCGAGTTCACCTGCAGTCTCCAGATCTGGATGACCCCCCAAATGGGGCAGTCTTCTAGTAAACCTGGGTTTCCAAAGTCCCCCACTTACTTGCAGCCACAGAGCCGGGGCCGGCAGAGGGATGGGCAAGGGCGGCTCCTGGAAGACGCGTCCAACCCTTTGCTCCTCTGTACCGCTGGTCTCCCGCGCTTGACTCTGGCCCTCGAGGCTCCATCCCAACCCCTGGTTTTTCTTCTCCTTTTTAACGTCCAGTCTTCTGCCGCAGAACTTAGCCACAGGCATCAGAAATGACACAGCAGGGGAGTGTGTCCCCCTTCACTCAGCCTGCAGGCATGCGTCACACAGGTGTCAGGGGGCCTGCACAGACATGTAATGGGGGGCCCCTCCTCACTGTCACCCGAGGAAGGCACCGGACACCCCAAATGGGTCATTCCATTTCCTAGAACTCGGGCATTAGAGTCAGGGAGGAGGAAGCAACTTCCTGCTCTACGTCGTGTGGAATGTCTTCCCCTCCCTGTTCCTGAGAATTCCGGGCCTCAAGGATGAGGAAGGGATGGGAAGACGGGCATAGATGTGTGGAGGAGGACTGTCCTGTTACAGCTGAAAGGACTGCTGACAGGCTTTACGTTGTTTGCAAAAAGATGCTCCCCGAAATTTCCGCCAGAAAACGTAATGGGAGGCATGCCTATTCCTGGTGAGCCCCAACTTTTCCAGCTAGCTCTGCATCTTAAAGGATCGCCTACTGCTAACCGGCCGGGGGCTCCTTCAGGCTTGAGGGGAGGGTGCAACTTATAAGGCAAACGCAACTTGGCTTCAGAGAGCTAGTCTGGAGGAAGGCGGGGGGGGGGGGGGGGGGGAGAGCTTCCGGTGTGGAGAGACCAGGGGTGGGAAACCAGTTCAGGTGATCAGATACCCGTTAGGCACCCCCAGTAGGGGACGCCCCTTCTAAGAAGCAGGCATATAAGGAAGCTAAGATGGCGCCCGACTCCTGAGAAGTTTGGTGGCTTATTGCCCCAGGGAGGGCCACCAAGCCCCGAAAGAGAGCCCTGGCCTGGAAGTAGGAGCGATTTCCCCAGTGAGGACTAGACATGATCAAAAGAAAGACAAAAGCCCAAAGCAACACAGGTTTGGCGCTGCAGGCCGTGAGCCTGGGAAGGTCTGACTGGAGGCAGGCTGCAGAAGGCAAGTCACGGAAGCATTCAGTACGGAGAGGCCCGGAGGCTGTCTGTCCGAGGCTTTCATCCGGATCTTTCCTCTGGGAATATTCTGTGGCGCGTGTGGGCAGTCTACCCACTGACCCACCCTCACGAGAGTTCTGGGTGAACAACGGTCAGGAACTATACCCCCGGGGCTGGGGCTAAGCTACCCCAGCCCGCTGGGAAGAGCTAATACAGAAGAGCCTCGCGGACCACATGACGAATTAACTGGAAAATGCTTTCTCTTGTTTAAAGGGAAGCATAAGTAGTTTTTAAACAAACGCAGAAGTGTTCTTTTAAACAAAGCAAAAGAACATGTATCCTTGTCACGATGAGCACCAAAGCTGTGACAGGTACAGACACCATAGAATCATTCACGGTCAGTGATAAGATTCAAAAAGGTCTTGATGATCTAGTCTAGTTATCGTGCTTTGGAGAGGAAAATTCCAGGCCCTGAAAAGCGAGTGGCTCCCCCTCGCTGGAGGAATGAGCCTTCTGTCCCTCGGGGCACAACCCTCACCTCCCCGCTTGGGGTCCGTCGTGCTGCTTCCCTTCTCTGACTCTAGAGTGGGCGAAGATGATGCCAAATCCCATGACATGAACTCAGGAGCACACGAAGCTGGCGACGTCAACTCAGGTAAGTGACCACGTGGCTTTGCTGGAGGCGTCTGACGGGTGCATGCCAAGCGGTCGTCCTCCGCAACCACGTGGCTGGGTGGAAGAAACTCCCTGCTCCGGAGATGAATCCCGTGCACCCAGTCTCACAGCTTTCACCCGAGCCTTCCGAACTTTGAAAACGAATTCATTCTGGGCTGCTGCTGTTTTCACGGTCACTGAACCAAAAGAAAGGCGAGTAGTGCGATGGTGAGAAAAGCGGAGGCAAAGGCATTTCCGCCACCCGTGCTGGGAGGCAGGAGCTACGGAGCAGTCGACGTGGGGGGTGGGTCTCCCCTGCTGCCCTCAGGTCCATTTGCCTGGGACTGAAGCTCTTCTTTTGGAAGCCGGGAGAGGAGAGGGGGATTCAGAGTGGGAGCAAGAGGGGGAGTACAATGGGGCTGAGGCCACGGAAGTTTTACATCTGGCCAGCACCCCTCCCCCCGACCACAGCATTAGGTGAGCTTGGACAAGTCGCTCCCTTTCCCTGGGCGTCATTTCCTCGTCTGTGAGAAAACTCGTGAGACCAGATCCTCTCGTGTTCCCTGTGACTCTAGCTTCTGTCTCCAAAGCAAAGAGCTTGATACCACATTGTGCGATATACACGATTCACTAGCAACGAGTAAAACAAGTAAGAAAAATGCCCTTAATGGGACTTGGATCCTTACACGAGGACAGTACGTCATCTTTTACAAAGCTCCTTGCGATCGGAAAATGTAATGCTCAGGAGTCAACCTCAGCAAGATCGCACACGTAGCACCAACACATGGGAACAACCAGCTTCCACACCGGCGTGTTCCCAGAGGGACAGCGGCTCTGATCCGTGACTCCCTCACTGATACCCGCGGGACACCAAGCCTTCAGCCGGGTTCCGGTGGGGACAGGCGGGGACAGGCTGCAATTCCTGTGCCCAAAGGACTCCTCCTCAGGGGACACGATCCATCAGGGAATGGAAGAAGTCCAGGAATGACTGATTCATCTCACGGGACAGCTCCTGTCACTGCTTCTTCGCCCGCTGCAATATCCTCCTCCCCCTGATCCCAGTGGCAAGGAGCCGGTTTCAGCCCCCGGGAAATGGGGCCTGTCTACGGACAGCAGCTGAGTTATAGGTAAAAGGGAGAGAGGCACGGTCTAGGGAATGAAAAGCTTAGACTGCAGCTCGTTTCTACATAGTGCTCAGCACTTAGTATGATGACGGATTTAAAACAAAACTGGGCACCTGGGTGGCTGAGTCGGTTGAGCGTCTGACTCTTGATTTCAGCTCAGGTCATGATCTCAGGGTCGTGGGATCGAGCCCCACACTGGGCTCTGCACTCAGTACAGAGTCTGCTAGAGATTTTCTCTCTCCCTCTGCCCCTGCCCTGCCCACCACTCATGGGCACATTCACACGTGATCTCTAAATAAATAAATAATAAAACCTTTTTTAAAAACCCCAAATAAAAAACCCCATACTCTTATAATTATTTCTCAGTTCACATTTTCAGTAAAAATCCAATGTTGATCTTCCCATCCATTAATTAGCTCACTGCCTTGTGAATACTCAAGAGTTAAACTCAACCAAATACATTTGAATTTCAGCTCAATTCCTTCCACGGGGATTTACTGAGTATATTTCAAGGACTGGCCTTTGTGTTTCAAGGGACAGACACCTACAAGTGGCCTGTGTGGGCGCCTCTCTTAACGTCAGCCAAGAGCTTAAGAAGTTGTCCTGGAAAAGGCGCCCTTTGTTTTGGAGATGACTAGACAACTCAGAGGGGCCCCCCTTCTGGGCCCGAGCACCACACCGTGTGGCTCAGCGCCACAACAGTAAGAGAACACAAGTCCAATACTATTCGATGTTTTTAACAAGCGTATTCATGACCCCACAGGGACACTCTCTACCACTAGGGACGTGGGCATGCTGTCCCCCTCACCCCGGGAAAACACCCTCACTGATATTTCTCTGAAGTATCTGCTCCTTCCAGATCCATGTTCTAGGTCCTTTTTTTTTTTTTTTTATTCATTTGCCAGAGAGAGACCACAAGCAGGCAGCGCAACAGACAGAGAGAGAGGGGGAAGCAGGCTCCCCGCCAAGCAGAGAGCCCGACGCGGGGCCCGATTCCAGGACCCCGGGGCCATGACCCGAGCCGAAGGCAGAGGCTCAACCCACTGAGCCACCCAGGTGCCCCTAGGTCCACTTCTGAAAGATACGCACGCACAGAGATTCCTCTAACAAGGTCAGCAGCACAAGACTGCTGCTCCGCTGACGGTCTCGGCCGCCAGTGACCGGGGATGGGGAGGAGGAAAGACTGGCATCTGCGCCCGCCCCACAGACCTTCTGAGGAGACGGGGTGGCCCAGGGCTAGGCTCTCGTTACTCAGATGCAGCCAATAGCACCTGCTTTTCAAGAATGCCCCAAATCCAAACTTTGAGTGAAAGCAGATTTTTTAAGCACTCGTTTAAGAAATTAAATAACAACAACAATCTGCCCAAGATTGTTTCCAGACACTCCTCGTAGCAGGTAATTCCATAAAATTTCAGGGAGACTTAAATAGCTACAATAATCCTCTCTCCTGTACAGCCGGGGGCAGATTCAAGGAGGTCTGTGAGCGTCCAAACGGCTCCTGCCAGGAATTTTGCATTGAATCCGAACACCAGGTGGGGAGATGTTTAAACGGCCAGTCGTGCTGCCTGCCCACAGGGAACGAGCCCGTCATCGAGCCAACTACACCCAAGGAATGATGAACTCTTTCTGAAGCTCTGAGTTTCTGCAGGTGTTTTATTCTCTATTTTGTGCACTCTGTCTCTTATTTCTGTCTTCTCCCGGGGATTCTTTTGAGTCCAAAATAAATAATAAAGCAAAACTAACAAACATAAGACCTATTTTAAAAATTCATATTGGAGGTGCCCCAGTGGCTCAGTCATTAAGTGCCTTTGGCTCAGAGCATCATCCCAGGGTCTTGGAATCAAGTTCACCGCCCATCAGGGAGCCTGCTTCTCCCTCTGCCTGCCACTCCCCTGGTCATGCTCTCTTTCTATCAAACAAATAAGTAATATTCTGTTTATTTATTTGACAGAGAGAGATAACGAGAGCCAGAACACAAGCAGGGAGAGTGGGAGAGGGAGAAGCAGGCTTCCTGCCGAGCAGGGAGCCCAGTGTGGGACTCCCTCCCAGGACCCTGGGATCATGACCTGAGCTGAAGGCAGAGGCTTAACTGACTGAGCCACCCAGGTGCCCCTAAATAAAACCTTTAAAAAATATAAAAAAATAGAAATTCATATTGTTCATTTTCAGCCCATTACTGTTTGGTTCCCATCTTTCTATCGGGTGTGGATGAGCTCCCCCAACCCTTCACCTGAGGACACTGTTCCCCCTTCCACTGGGAAAATGTGCTACCCCATACCATGCAGCATAGTGGGTCTCCCTCCCTGACAAAGGGGCAACATACAGGAAACTTGCACAGTCAGATTCCCCCACGTCAGTCAGCCCTCACCGGAAATCTGAATCACGGGCAGAGCAACACCCACCAGATCCAAGACAATCCTACATGCTTTCCCGAGGCAAGGCTCTGGCCTGTCCTCGTCTTCCTGGCTGAGATCCATGGAATTTCTCATTTGGCCACATTTTACTGGGCACAATCACTTGGCTCTTCCTTCCATCCTGTAAAGCACAGCACTGCCTCCTAGGCCTGCCCTAATGAACTGCCACAGACTTAGTGGGCTACCACTCATTATCTGACAGCTCTGTAGGTCCGAATTTAACTGAAGACCCAATGACATGGATCTCAACGGGTCAAAATGAAGGTGTCCACAAGGCTGAACTCCCTTCTGGAAGCTCTATGGCTCCCTCTCCCCATGGCTGGGACAGCAGCCGTGGACTGCCCTGTGCGACATGGGCAACCAGGCTTCTTCACCCATCTCTAAAGCCGGCAACGGGCTTGGTCCTTCTCACATCCTAACCCTCAAAACTTACCTTCCGCCTCCGCCCTCTTCCATTCTTGTCGGAGCCTTGTCATTACATCAGGCCCTGCTGGGTAAGTCCAGATCCTCTCCTATTTTAAGATCAGCAGATTAGGGGGGCGCCTGGGTGGCTCAGTGGGTTAAGTCGCTGCCTTCGGCTCAGGTCATGATCTCGGGGTCCTGGGATCGAGTCCCGCATCGGGCTCTCTGCTCAGCAGGGAGCCTGCTTCCCTCTCTCTCTCTCTCTCTCTGCCTGCCTCTCTATCTACTTGTGATCTCTGTCAAATAAATAAATAAATAAATAAATCTTAAAAAAGAAAAAAAAAAAAAGATCAGCGGATTAGCCTCCTCATTTCCACCTTCCACCCCAATGTCCTTTGCCATGTGAGGTGACATGGAAACAGGTTCCAGGGATGGATGGATGAAGAAAATATGATATGTGTGCACAGGCGCGCACGCGAGCGCGAATATCATTCAGTCACAGAAGTAAGGGAATCCTGCCATTTACAACAATATGGATGGATGTTGATGACGTTATATTAAGTGAAATAAGTCAGAAAGAGCAAGACAAAAACCGTCTAATTTCACTTATATGTGGGACCCAAAAGAAAAAAAAAAACAACAACACTGAACTCATTGATACAGAGAAAGATTGGAAGTTGCCAAAGGCAGGGGTGGCAGTTGGGTGGGGATGAAATGGGCAAAGGGGGTCAAAAGGTACAAACTCCCAGTTATGAAATAAATAAGCCCTTGGGATGTAATGTACGGCACCATGTCTACAATTAATAACACTGTATAATTACACAATATTTTACATTGTATATGTGTTTATACATCATCTATGTAATAATTATGCAACAATTATACTGTAATAATAATACTCAGTACATTTGAGTAAATCTTAAAACTTCTCATCACAAGGAAACAAAATTTGAAACTCCGTGTGGTGACGGAAGTTCCTGAGACTTGGTGCGGCCATCACGTCACAACACACATACAATGAATCATCATGCTGTACACCTGAAACTAGTATGATGTTATGTGTCCATTATATCTCAATAAAAAATGTCTTTTTCAGTTATCATTAACACAAGAGGACACTCCGTAAACATATAAAAGATCTGAATAATACTACAACTAACTTAATCTAATTGATATTATTTAAAAAACTTCACAGGACTACAGCAGAAAAAACATTCTTTTTAAGTGTGTATTTACCCATATAAACCACAAAACAAGGCTTGATAAACAAAAGTATCCAAATCATACAAGGTGTGTCCTGTGACTCTAATAGAAGTAAAGTAGAAACTAATATTCAGTATTTGGAAAATTCTCATATATTTGGATATTAAACAATACATTGAATAAAAGTGAGTGAGCAGGGGTGCTTGAGTGGCTCAGTGGGTTAAGCCTCTGCCTTTGGCTCAGGTCATGGTCTCAGGGTCCTGGCATTGAGCCCCACATCAGGCTCTCTGCTCCGCAGGGAGCCTGCTTCCCCTCCTCTCTCTGCCTGCCTCTCTGTCTGCCTGTGATCTCCATCAAATAAATAAATAAAAATCTTAAAAAGAAAAAAGTGAGTGAGCATTTGGAATCGAATAAAAAAGAAGAGAAAACATCATTATCAAAATGTGTGGAATAAAGCCAAATTAGCATTCTGAAATAAATTTATAGTCTCTATATGCTAATATTGTCAAAGAAGAGCAAATTAAATCTAAAACAAGAGAGTCAGGAGATTGGGGCGCCAGGGTGGCTCAGTCGGTTAAGCATCTGCCTTTGGCTCAGGTCGTATTCCCAGGTTACTGGGATCGAGTCCCACATCAGGCTCCCTGCTCTGTGGGGAGCCTGCTTCTTCCTCTCTCTCTGACCCTCACCTGTACTCTCTCTCTCATGCTTTCTCTATCTCAAATAAATAAAATCTTAAAAAAAAGAAAAGCAGGAGATTAATAAAGATAATAAGAGAAATTAATTAAATAGAAAATCAATAGGGAAGAAAGATGAGATCAACAGTTGGTTCTTTGGAAAGAGGAATAAAATGTACAAACCCTTATAGGCTGGTATGAGAGACAGTCAGTGGAGGAACCGAACACGAATGACCAGTATCAGTAATGAAAGAAAGGAACCAGATCCTGCAGATCTCAGGTCAATTAGCAGGTCTTCTAAGGCACAGCCTTATGTCATTATATCCAACAACTTTGACGAAAAAGGGTAAATTCATTAAAAGAAACAAACGATCAAAATTTACCTAAGAAATAAAAAAAGGCAAAACTAAATGGACAGAAGATAAGTGGCTGTCAGTGGCTGGGGGCCAGAGCACAAGGACGTGAGGAAATTTCTGGAGGCAAGGGAGCTGTTCTGTGCATGTCTGTGATGTTGGCTACACAAATACATGCATTTTCAAAACTCACAGAAATGTACACTAAATTCCGGGGGTGCCTGGCTGGCTCAGTTGGAAGAGTGTGTATCTCTTGATCTCGGGGTCATGAGTTCAAGCCCCATGTTAGGAGTAGAGATTACTAGAAGAAATAAACTCGAAAAGGAAAGAAAGAAGGAAGGAAGCAAGGGAGGGAGGAAGAAAGGAAGAATTGTACACTAAATTCTAATGAATAAAATTTCACTGTGTGTAAGGTGTATCTGAATAATTCCAACTTAAAACAAATATTATCTCTGTTCTTGTCTTAGGGTTTTGGTGCTCCCTTTATCTAACTTCTAATAACTGTGCCTTTTTATCATTAAGCGTGACATGCTGGAATTCATTTATTAAGAATCTGCTGTATTTCTCCACCTGAACATGGCCTTCCCGACTAACCGTAGCTTCCGCCCCCGTAACTTCCCTGTACCTTTGAGGCCTGGCACAACAGCAGAGGCAGATGAAAACCTGGAGGAGAGCCAGTCACGCAGAAAACCTACCTCTTCCTCTCTCACAGCCCAACGTATAAAGCCCTGAGTGCTGATACTGGGCGGCAGAGACAGAATCCCGTCTGGCCCTGTTCCAATACAGTCATAGAACCTTAATTTCTTCCCAGGTTCATTCAAAGTCAGCTACAACCCCGTAATCCTAGAGTCAAACCTCAGCCCTAAGAACTGGTCCAAATAGCCACAGGAAAGCAGATCTTGCATCAGGATTTAGATGCCATTAACCAGAATTTTTTTGTTTTTTGTTTTTTTAAGATTTTATTTATTTGAGAGAGAGGAGTGTGAGAGAGCACAAGAGCAGGGGGGGAGCAAAGGGGGAAGCAGGCTTCCCACTGAGCAGGGAGCCCGATGTGGGTCCCACTGAGCAGGGAGCCCGATGCGGGTCCCACTGAGCAGGGAGCCCGATGCGGGACTCGATCCCAGGACTCTGGGATCATGACCCGAGCAGAAGGCAGACACTTAACCGACTGAGCCACCCAGGTGAACCCATAACCCGGAGTTCTCAACGGGAGGAGGTTTTGCCGCTGGCACATAACTGGCAATGTCTGGAGACGCTTTAGTTCCGGCCACTAGAATGTGCCCCCGCCGTCTAATGGCCGGGGGCCGGGGTTGGTAGCAGCACCCTGCAGTGGACGGGAATGACCTTGAAAACAGAGAACTGTCTACTGCCAATGTCCGCAGCGCTGGTTAAAAGACTGCTCTAGGCTTTGACACGGGGCTAAGAACCAGAAGAGCAGAAGTGGATAAATATTCTGCCTCAAGAACACGCTGCAGCCTCCTGAGGGGAGCCCAGAGCGCCTGTAAATAGGCATGAGGCACCCCCCCCCCGCCAGCCCTGCTCTCCTCGACATGGTGGGTTTAATTAGTGGACATGCAGCACATGAAAGTAACTTTTGGACCCTCAGCATAATTACTGATATTTTTTATTCTTACAGACTGTTTCTCTCTTGTTTTTGCTTCTCCATCTTTTCCTACGCCTGACAAATTCCTGGCCTGATTAGAACCAGGTCTGATTTTTCAAACAAATCTGATGAATTCATTCCCAGTTCCATATGGAGTCTTTGTATACTGCCATGGAGCTTAGTTTCTCTAAATGACTTAAAATCTGTCAAAGAAACTATAAACGGATTTATAACAATCACATAAAGCATCTGCACATCCAAGAAAATTCTGACTGTTCTAAATGTGGACCACTGTGGCCATTCTGTTCCTAAGTCCCTCTCCTCCGGGCGACGCTGGGTGGGACAGGGACCAGGCAAACTACACTTCCCAGACTCCTTCGCTGACCTGCTTCCAATTAGCTCACCACAAACCATAGGTGCTGGAGCGTGGAGTTTGGGGAAGAGCAGAACGGGCTTCCTTCCTCACTTCTGCTCCTGTCACCACTGCCACCGCAGAAGCGGCCAGCCACAGCGTCCCCCTTCCTAGGCACTATGAGAACCAATGTCATCATGGCCTCACAGAGACATTGGCGACTAGTTCCTGCCCCTTCTGCATAGGTCTGAGGGTTGACACTGAAAAAGTCTCTCCTCGGCACTCCGGGGGTGCCCACACCAGCTGGGCAGTGCGCCCCTCCTCAGAGGCCTGACAACTGGGGGACCGCTCTGCAGGCGTCTGGTCTCTTCCATTTCATTGCCTCCTGAGACGTGGCACCTGCTGCTGGCAATTATCTCTGGGTAACCCAGCACTCCCTTGAGCCCTTCATTACCTGTGTGTCAAATCCGGTTTTAAATACTAGTTCAAATACCTGTTCAAAATACTAGTACATCCTAGTCTACAGAGTCCCGACTGATATGACTCTACCTTTGTGGCTTCGGCTACCGCGCTGTCATCCTATAAACCTGCAAGACAGGCCCCGTCACCTAATGGATGCAGCGACAAGGCATAATGAAGACTACACTTCATCACTCACAACTGACAGAGCAAGTGGGTGAAAAACACATTCAGACTCTAGAGGATCTAAAACAACAATTTGTGGAGTAAAATCTGGAAGACCTATGTCCCACTTGAAGCATTATAAAGTGGAGATACAATTCAATTTCTCTTTTCTGCGGGACACAAAGAAGACCTGATCCAAGATCCTCAGTCATCCTAAGTGCAAACAACAGAGACAAGTACGTTTGCGGATCATGCAATGTAACTAGAATTCAGTAACAAAATGAAAACTAAGATAAGAAAGCATAAAATAATTCAAAAGTGTCCTTAATAACCAGAAAGGAAATAATCATGAAGGTCCTCCTTATACTGGCTTACCTAGCAGAGAAGCTAACATTCCCACATAGTATATAGGATTATTATGAAAAATAATGTAAAACGTACAATTCTATTCAACTAAATGGAAGGATAAATCTGGCAATGACTACGTTCCCGAGTGTACCCACAGAAACATAATTTTCGTGTTTCGCAATACTCTGCTAACAAAAGACCATCACTAAAAAACACTTAGATATCTATTTAAATACCCACCAAGTATTTTAGTATTAAAAAAAAAGCACTTAAAATGTCAGTTTCCTCATTATTTAACATGTAACACACAGTAGGTCCATATATATAGCAGTACACAACAAAATCTGACAGGAATTATGTTTCCTTCTACAACTGCAATCAGCAGTGTTGGGGTATAAAGAAAGAATAAAGTGATATAGTAAAGGTACAGAATGAGTGAAACTAAAATTTAGCAAAATAACAAAAAAAACAAGCAGATATTTTTAAATAGGCAGTGGTACGGTTGATTGAATGAGGTTTGCTGGTGGGAGGAGAGAGACAAGACAGTGATCATCGCTGGGTTGGGGCAGGGTGAGTTGAGCAGAAGAGAAACAGCCACACTGGGAGTGAATCAGAAAATGCAAGAGATTCACCTAAGCTCAAATCCAAAGACGTGGTGGACAGCCTTTTCTTTCTGGCACTCAGAGCTCGGAATCTCTGTGATCTGTCTGAACAGATCTCTGTGATCTGAACCGTGATCTGTCTGAAGCTCAGAGTGAAGCAAAGAGAGGAATCAAAGCAAAAGCTCTCAGTAGACACTTATTTGCTGTCTTTCACTGTCTTTTGATAGCTCCTGATGACTGGAGATGGAATTTGTATTGGAACATTGTAATGGTTTGTCCTCACTTCCTCATTATGGTTACTGCCAAGAGCACTGATTATTTTTCCAGCAGGATCTACAGTGTCTCTTACAGCTTTATCAGGAAGTATTCATTGATCTTCCTTCTTTCAACAATGAGCGTAAAGTTGAAGAAATAAACATCAAGTGTTTGTTTATAACTGGGATACTGCTGAACCAATGATTTTTCTCACGATATTTCTTTATTCTTTCTCTCTCCCCCATCCCATCTCTCTCTCAAACAGACATGTGCACATACAAACTCAGATGCGTAAGTGTGTGCAAGGGGTACAGGATCATTCGTTCGGTGACTTTACATACGTGTATACCTTCGCCTCTTTAGCCGGTGACCGGAAGAGCCCCGAAACGCAGCTCTGCCACTGCGGGTGTCCTCACACCTGAACTCATGCCCCACAGAAGCAGTTTTGGTAGAGGACAGATGCGTACTTGCATTACTGGCTATCTACTGTTGCAGGAGATATTATCCCAAACTTACCAACCTAAAATGATGAGCATTTACTATCTAAACAATTTGTAGGGTGAGGCACAGGTCAGTGCCTTGGGCTTGGGGGCTCTGATGAGGTCGCTGTGCAGCTTTTGGCCTGGATTAGAGGTTCCTCTGAAGGTGGGGCTGTGGGTAGAGGGGGGAATCCACACCTGAGCTCACCCATGTCACTGCTGACAGGCCTCACGTCTTCATTAGCTAATTTCTAGTCACCGGTCCCTTTCCATAAGGCAGCTCAGAACAGGGCAGCTGGCTTTACTCAGAGTAACTGAATAAGCCAGTGAAAGGGCTTTAAAGGGTGCCCAGGATGGGGAAAAATGGTCTTTTTATAACCCAATCTAGCAAGTAACATGTCTCCCACCTGCTGTCGCCTACTCACGCGTCCCATCTCTTCTAAGGAAAGGAGCTGCACAAAGGCATGAACACAAAAGGACTCGGATCAACTGGGACCGTCACAGAAGCTGATGGTCACACCCAACAGAGCAGACTTTCAGCCAGAGAGTGCAATTTTGGTTAAAACAAAGTACAATCATCATAACGCTTATTCTGCCGAGATGGCAAAGGACATCTATCCTGGGAAAAGTTTCCCCAAGTCTTTAGCTATGATTGAATTTCAGTCGCAGGATTCCAAGCAATTTAATTTTTTTATACTTTTCAGTGTTTTCTAGATTTCCTATCATGCCAGGTTTTAATGATAACATGAACATTTAAAGAAATAATAAAAATCTATGAAAAAGACCACAAAATCTAAAAAAGAAAAAAAAAGGTTACCGTCCCTGGAACGGTGTTGCTGTGAAGAGAAAACACCGCACTGTTCGGCAGCATGCTCGGCAGGCAGGCAGGCATCATCCTTGTCCTGAAGCCTCCCCGACATTCTCACTGCCCCTTCCCACGCCCACGCCTCGGCAGAAACAACCCGGAAAATAACCACTATGTCTGCCGGGTTGTGTCCATCACACACCTGCTGCCCACACGTGCTTCAGTCTCCATCCCCGGCTCCCCAACCGCCATGGGTCCCCCCACGCGGCAGATACGCAGCCTCGAGCCGCGGTCCCCGCGCGCGGACACGGGGAAGAGTGAGCGCCGCGGCCAGCGAGGACGGCCTGGGACACGGACAGCGTTACTCCTGCCTCCTCATCCGTGAGTTACCACCGCCTCCATGTACTTTGGCCCCTGACATTTCCTGTGGGAGACTGGCTTATCCCCTCCTCGCTAGGCTCGACTAACCAAGAGCAAACCACAGGCCCGGGAGCGTCATAAATAGGCAGGAGCTGCCACGCTCGGAAACCCCAGGCTCCAAACAGCCGATGCCTCTTGTCTTCACTGGCCGTTCAGCCATGAGACTCCACGGACTTCTCTTCTGGCTCCTCTTCATGCCCCTCTTATCACCAGGTAAGGTGCGGGCTGGCTGCCAGGGTCTGCCATCGGAAGCCCACCCGGCGGGTCAGACAAGAGCCTGGATTCATCAACCTGAAATCAGCAGCTTCACGAGGGTCACAATGGGGTAAAATAGGAATGAGGTCATTCCTTTACCATTGTGCCCTCTGCCTGATGCAGTCTCTTCTGCTTTGTCCTTACTTTGTCCCTTGGGGTGCACTGGTAAGGCATGACGATGGGCTTGCAGACAGGCAGGTCTTAAAGGACTGGGTCACAGTGGCATCCACCACGGTACCTCCTCACCAGGTCAGAGGACGAGAGGGATGGAATCCCACCACAGGAGCTAGCGCGAAGGGCATGTCTTAGGGAAGCTGCCATAGAAGTATTCGGCTCCCAGAGGAATTCAGAGAGCAGTACTGAGTAATGAGACACAGCTCTCATTCCGGGACAGGTGTGTCCATAGTTGTAAAAGTAGGATGAACATGTGGCTTTTTTCCCATCCCAAATAGATGCTTCGGGAAAGCAGGTAAATGGAGCACTGTTGTAACCACCACAACAGCAGGCGTAAGTCAGAACTGCCCCAGAAAAACTGGCCACAAGCTCATCCTGTATAAACGGCACAGACACAGCACGGGGTTTCAGAAAGAGCGTTATAGTCCCCAGGGAAGGATTACTGAGAAGACCACGGGCTGCTCCATATTCTAGGAAGGGATTCTTACGACAAATGACAATCACACAGAATAGGTATCAAAGCACAAAGAGTCTTGAATAACGAAGCAAGTAGGAGGCACACACACTTTGGAGTACTCGTGCGTGAGCCAGGCAGGAAGAAAGCAGTTGAGCAGGGAAACGGGGACAGTAGCATGAAGGTGACGCTCTGAGATCACAAATCCTCAGAGCTAAGACAGTGATTCAGAGGTACCAGGTTCAGAGCACCTGGGTGGCTCAGTTAAGCGTCTGACTCTCAGTTTGGGCTCAGGGTTATGAGATTGAGCACCGTGACAGGCTTTGCACGGGGCAAGGGGCCGCTTGAGTATTTGGTAATCAACTATGGGGAAGGAGTTTAAATAGTTTGTGGGTCACACAAGAAGAGCCGGTGTCATCTGGACCACGTATGTTACAAACACTTACTAGATGAAATAATCTTTATGTTTGCACCTGGAAATACTTTCTTTCGTCACTAAATGAGGATTTGTGTAGAACATACTAACTGCCGGGCACTGTCCTAAACTTCATATTGGGTAGAAAGGTCCACAAAGACTATCTCACGTGCTGACTATGGCTTTGGTCGTGATAAAATAGAGAAGGCTTTCCTGTTTAAATGGAGCTTGCAACATTAACCTTCCATGTGGTTCACATGCTGCTGTTTTTATCCTCTGACGGATTTTGGGTAACGTTAAGGCCTGGCTGAATCAAGAAGAGCGCATTCATTTCCTCATGCTGAGAACAGTCCATCAGTCAGACAAGCACAGGGCTCTCCAGTCTCTAAGCCCCTAACCAGGGACAAGCTCTGAGACCCGAGCAGTCCAGACGCTGCCTTCTTGCTCTTTCTCTAGTGCTCTCAGCTCTCCACCTATTCGTCTCGCATCAAAATCCTCTTCTTTCACTTTCATCCCTCCTTCTAGGTCCCCTGTGGAAAAGACCACCAGCTTGTGTTTTGCCCCTAACTTCTCAATCCCAAAATATCATTTTATTCCATTTCAGTAGCTATTAGTCTGTCATACTATATCCAACATATATTATCTTCCAGGCACTTTTCTGAGCTTTAGACCTAAAAAAACAAGTAAGCCATATTACTACGCATAAGGATTTGAAAGTTTTATGGGAGGAGACAGAGAACTGAACGATTATATCAAAATAAGTGAAGTTAAAGCATGGATGTTTGGGGGCTTGGGGTTATAGAGGAAGAGATCAAATTCTTTCTGAGATTACTCAAGGTACAAAAAAGCCCACATAAGACTGATTTTGTAAAAGAAATCATGATTGTACTGCTTGTAAATGAAAGATGATTTGCTAAGTGAGTCTGAGAATTGGGAGGGGCTTCAGACACGTAAATGGACATGAGCAAAGACACCAAAGTGTGAGAGTCATGGGGAATTACAGGCTCAGCATGCAGCATGTTGAGGTGGGGGCTCAAGCCTGGGGCTGGCAGAGAGACTCAGAGGCAGCCCACAGAGGGTCCTGAGGGCACACGCTGAGGGAGGAGGAGCTCACCATGTACCGGCTGGCTCTGAAAATGGAACGGACAAAGTCATTTGCATTTAGAAACATCTCTTGAAGCAACAAAGAAGATGGGGAAGCCTGAAAGGGAATGATCACGGGACGTCACCTACAAGAGAGTACGACTAAGCAGTAACTTGGTGAAGAGAGGGACACCTGAAAGGACACGTACGAGCTGTAACTGATTATAGTTAATGAACAAATGAAGGCACTGGGATGGCAATGCTTGGGTTCCTGAATAAAGTCAAAGGGCATTAACCCAGAAAGAAAATACAGTAAGGAGAATGTTTGTTCTTTTTTTTATTTTTTTTGTTTTTGTTTTGCTTTGTTTTTGAGATTTCAGACAAGGACAAAAACAGGGCCAGTTTCAAGATCTTGAGTTTTAGGGATCTGTGCATCTTTCAGGTGGAAGTGTGTAGCACTGAAAATGTGGGCCCGATATTCAGATGAGAAATCACCGCAGGACTCATACCATTGTTCCGTAATAAGGGTCTAAAGCTTCAGGAGTCCCTGGGAATGCTTACGGAAAGCCAGCAGCATGAAATAGAGAAGTAGCAAAATAGAGAAGATGAGAAAATGGAAGTAAGGAGGGAGAGGACAAGAGGGAATTGGAGAAGAAAAAGGAAGAAAATACCATCGACAGAACCAGGAAAAAAACGCCACACATACTGAGCAAATGCAAAAGAGTTGTTAGGAGTCTGTCAGTGACTTAAGAAAAACATTGAGTTGATGAGCATCAAACCAAGTCAACTAACAGTAGCAAGACTTTCGAGAAATCACATGCCACCCAAAGATTCGATAAAGTTGGAATTAAAATAAGGTCACAGGTAATTTTCAGAAGTTTTCCCCAGCTTACTGGGTATGATTCACAAATCAAAATTGGGTATATTTAAGGTTATATAACATGAGATTTGATTTACATACACATTCGTAACAACATGGAAGAACCTGAGGACAAGATGCCAAATGATGCAAGTCCTACACGGAAAGAGAAGTGCTGCATGAGCTCACTTACATGTGACTCAGTAAGCATTGAGGTGAACAGCGGTCACCAAGAGCTGGAGATGAAGGAGATGGGGAAGTCATAAGTTTTCACGGAAATAAACCGATGTGGAAGCTGGACTGCTTCACTGCCCGCAGCCATCAGTCCCCTGCCTGTGACAGTGAACCAGTCTCCTGCCTTCCCTTTGCCAACAGTTCTCGAGTCCTTATGGGCAACCCAAAGACCATGATTTTGAATGCCAAGTTTATCAGTGAGAAAATGAAATTTTATTTGGAAGAAAATGTGGTTCATGCTAGCAGTTCAATCAGGAATGAACTATATAGTGTCTGGTCAAACATACAAGCCCAAAAATAATGTGTAGCAAGAAAGAGAGTGTGGATAGTTTTTGTGTTGTGTTGTGCTGTGTTATTCCATGTGAGGCTAACAAGAGTTGTGACCCATCTTGTCATTTCCCAGTCCTTTAAAGAGAGTATCTATAAAACGAAAGAAGAAATTGAAGATAGCCTGGAAACTACGGTTTCATATTCTAAGAATAAATACAGGACCTTTTGGTGGCACCTGAGAGACTGTAAGACAAACATTCTAATGAAAGGAGCCTATAAGATGACTTTCAGCATTTCTGCCATTTTCGTTTAGAAATCATCCAAAACCAACACGAGTTAGAAAAAGAATTGAAAATAGCATCTTCAAGTAAACCAGCATATAGATGGAATGTGAAAAACAGAGGCACATGACATCACAGTTTAGGAGGTTCTAGAAGAGATTACTTCTGGAAGATAAGGGGCACACCCTAAAAACAAACTCGAAAACATCCCTTTGCAAAACAAGAACAGAATTCATGGGTGATTCATGGGAGCATCCCAGGGGTCAGTAGTGGACTTGACAGATAATTCAGACCAAACCAAGAATGGCGTAAACAAGTTATATATGCAACACAGAATCTACTGGTGAATCTGGAAGGGGAACAGAGACATTATCTTGTGAATAGCCATGTATCTGGCTTATCTCCACTGGCCTGAATAAAAGTAAGAGCTAACATGATTAATATAAGATATTGGTTATTAAAAGTAATTCCTGGCACATACCCTACACAAGGCTTTTGGTCCAGGAAAAAATCATCTCATTTAAAAACAGGAGTAATGAAAAGTTAACAGCACTAGAATCTAAATAAGTTTTTTTTTTTAATATCATGAAAGATGAACAGGCAACAAAAAAATGTTAAATTCCTAGACCCACCACTCCATTCCCGTGGGAATGCATCTTACAGACCTTCTTCATCCATGTGCTAAGTAGCAGGTGCACAGTGTTAGTCATCACTGTAGTATATGTAAAGGCAAGAGACTGGAGATTACCTAACTGATTTCCGTCAATCAAAGCACAGTTAAATAAACAATGGCCTGTTTACATATAAAAATGTTCTGAATTATTATAAAGTAGAATGACAAGTCAGTAAGACAAGAAAATGAATGATGTAGAAGAACCAGAAATGAAAAGTATTTGACTACTCTTATTTGCAGTTGATACAACAGTAATGACACATTTAACTATTGTAATGATGGTGGAAATTTCACGTTTTTCTGGTTGCTGGCTGTTATAAACAATCTTACTATAAAACTCCTCTCACATATGTCTGAGTTTCCTGGAGTGCCATCTTAGGGATAGAATGGAGTCTTACAATATGAATCTTCAGCTTTACTAGGTAAAAATGCACTCTTCTCAAACTTGGATAAACCAATTTAGAAACCCATCAAACATCTGAAAGTAGCAGGGATTAAAAATAGATGTAGAATTTTAAAACTTGACAAAAAAGCAAATAACTGGGAGGTGTTAAATGATGATGACAAAGATGTAAATTCATTGTATTATATAAGGATAAATATTTTGATTAATTTTAGACTTTGCTATTTTAAGAACATATGTTTTCATTCTATGAGAACTACTACAAGAATGGGAACAAAGGGGGCACCTGGGTGGCTCAGCTGGCTAAGTGTCTGCCTTTGACTCAGGTCATGATCCCAGGGTCCTGGGATCGAGCCCCGCATTGGGCTCCCTGCTCATTGGGAAGCCTGCTTCTCCCATTCCCACTCCCCCTGCTTGTTTATGTTCCCTCTCTCACTCTGTCAAATAAATACATTTTAAAAAAAGAATGGGAACAAAGCTTTGATTTCCCAACTAGTAGGAAAAAATGAGATGATTAAAAATAATCCAGTAGAAGAGAGAAACAGAGAGAGAAAAGAAGTAGAGACTTGGCAAACAGAAAGCAAAGTAAGATGGTAGAATTAAACTCAACTATATTAGTGACAACATTAAAATGCAAATAGGTTAATTTTATGCTTCAAATCAAGAATAATTAGCACTTTATTTCATTATTTTTTTGAAGATTTTTATTTATTTGACAGACAGAGATCACGAGTAGGCAGAGAGGCAGACAGAGAGAGAGAGGAAGGGAAGCAGGCTCCCCGCCAAGCAGAGAGCCCCATTGTGGGGCTCGATCCCAGGACCCTGGGATCACGAACTGAGCTGAAGGCAGAGTAACCCACTGAGCCACCCAGGTGCCCTACTTAGCACTTTAAAAAGGATGAAACAACTAAACTCAACTGTATGATATTAAAAAAAAAAAAAAAAAACAAAACCCAAACCAAACCTCAACAACAAGAACAACAACAAAACTAAAAACTATCTAAAATGAAAGCATTCAGAAAGGTTAGAAGGAAAAGGATGGTGTAAATTGTGTCATTCCAAAAATGCATGTATCAAATCCCAAGACTCAGTACATCAGAAGTGACCATATTTGTACACTGGGGTTTGACAGTGGGGATTAAGTGAAAATGGAGTCATTAGGTGGGACCCAACCTAAGAGGACTGGTGTCTTTCTAAGAGGAGGAGATTTGGACATAGGCATATATGGAGGGAACACAGCGTGGAGACATGAGAAGACGGCCATCTACAAACCAAGAAGATGGAACTGATCTTTCTCTCGGGTCTCTCAGAAAGAACCTTAATGCACTATATCCAACTACGGAATGCAAATTTCTAAGTATAGCCAAAGCATTTATAAAAATGGCGATACACAATCATAAAGCAGCTACCAACATTTCAGAAGATCAAAATTATTAGTGTATTAAATCAACGTGTTGCACGCTTCAAACTTACACAATGTTCTACGACAATTCTATCTCAATAAAGCCAGGAAAAAAAATAAAATTTTGCAAAATTGGAAAAAAAAGTCTTTGAACCTAATTCATTTAAGTCAGAAATTATTAACAAAATTATAAATTTTTGGAAATGCAGAAATATACTTATGCAACAGGCATACATGAAAGGAAACATCAAAATGAAAATTAGCAAATGAATCATACTGAAATAAGGCACATCTCTCATCTCTCAAAACTGAGAGATGAAAGTAAGTTAGAATTTAGAGAAACAAATGAAAGAGACACAAATACATAAAAGATAAGAGGAAAAGTTCGTATTTTAAAGAGTAATACACTTTATAATAATCCGGGGACACTGATCAAAAAAAAATGAGACACACTTAAAACAACCATCTCGGGAAAGAACAGGTTTGAAATCACAACAGATGTTGCAGAAAATAGAGGGTGTTATAAATTTTCACACCGCATCTAGGAATTTCTTGGCGAACATTCTTCCCTCTTCATCCTATCATCCGTTTTCTGTCTACTGGATTATTACCACTAGCTTACAGACATGCTGCTGTTTCTTCGATTTTTTTTTAAAGATTTTATTTGTTTATTTGACAGAGATCACAAGTAGGCAGAGAGGCAGGCAGAGAGAGAGGAGGGGAAGCAGGTCCCTGCTGAGCAGAGAGCCCAATGCGGGGCTCGATCCCAGGACCCCGAGATCACGACCTGAGCCAAAGGCAGAGGCTTTAACCCACTGAGCCACCCAGGTGCCCCTGCTGTTTCTTCGATTTTAAGGAAAAACTTTTTCTTTCACTCTTCTTCCAATGCTACCCGCTCTGCTTCATCTGACAGTGAAACACCTCAAAATCGTCACCCATATTTTCACTCCGGTTCTTCTCCTGGAATCCTTAACACTGTCCTGAGCAGGCACTCTCCCGGCCCCTCTCCCTGCTACCCAAGCTGTGGTTTCCGTCTCCAAGGATCTCCACGTGGCTGGATCCTAGGGTCATTAACCATTGCGACCTTGGCGGCTCAGCACCAGCACCAAGAGCAGCTGGTCGCCCGCCTCCTCCTCATGTGCCTTCCTCACTCAGCTCCCGGGGGAGCGCACTCACCGGACCCTCCAACCGTCTCCCCAGAGGCGCCCCCCTCCTCTCTTTGGCGACTTCCCCCTCCCCGCAATGTTCTCCATACTGGGGAGCCCCAGGGCTCATTCCCTGGACTTCTCTTCCTTCTCTCCACCTGCTCCGTGGGGCCAGCGGCGCCCTTTTAAACACTCCCCTGGGCCTCTTCTCAGCTCCGGACTTGTATCGAGCATCCAGTGACAATTTAGGTCTCTGTTCGGGTGTTTAAGTTCAAGGTAATATATCCAAATCCGAACTCCTGATTTCCACCCACACAGCTGCCCCCTTCACAGTGCACCGCGCCTGCACCCTGGGGAGCCGCTCTGGGCTCTTCTGACCTTGGGAAGTACTTCTCGGCCCGCCCGTGTCGGCCTCAGATGGCAGCTGCTCGTCCTCAGCGGAAGGCCAGAGTATCTGCAGAGTCTCCCTCGGCTCCCCTGCCCCCGCCTGCGTCCGCCTCCGTGGGGCCTCTTGCCGGTGCACCTGCAGCTGGAGGACGAGTGGACTTTCCCAGCTCCCCCGCCCCCGCGGTGGCGCGTACATCCGCTGCTGCCTGGGACAGGGGGAGACGGCAAGTCCCCCGCCCAGGTTCGGACTTCAGGAGCCCCTTCCTGCCTGTCCCTCAAAGAGGTCACAGGTGATTCTTCTTGCTCTTTACCCAATCTCTCTTGAAAACCTTCAGTGGAAGGGCAGGAAAGAAGAGTGAGTCCGGTGTGTCTGGGACCCAGCGATGCTAGGATTTGTGCTACCAAAGCCCACACTCAGATCGTAAACATTTGTCTGGGGTTTGGCTGTTTCCCTCTTGGCTCCAGCAGCAGCTGATTCCTCCTGCTGTCCACACAGACAGGCCCCTGTGAGTCTTCTGCCTTTTGTTGTTTTTCTTTTCCACATTTATTGAGATGCCACTGACATACAGCATTGTGTGAGTTTAAGACGAACAAGGTTCGTATGATTGATACACGTACATATTAGGAAACACAACACAGGCTAATGCGTCCCTTACCCCACACGATTACCATTTTGTTGTTGTTGCGGTGAGAACACTGCATCTCTACTCTCCTAACAATGTCTAAGGACACAACACAGAACGGTCACCTGGAGTCACCGTGCTGTACGCCACCTCCGCAGAACTTACTCATCTCGTAATTTGGTTTGTACACTTGGTCCAACATTTCCCCATTTCCCCACCTCTCGGCGCCTCACAGCCACTATTCCATTTTCTGTTTCTGTGAGTTCAGTGTTAGTGGACTCTGCATGAAGTGAAATCGTACAGTGTTTGTCCTTCTCTCGTTTCACAAGCACAAGGCCATCGCAGCCCACCCATGCGGTCGCGCACGGCGGGATTTCTTTTCTGCATGGCTGAATTATGGCCCGTTGCTATAAACGTCACAGCTTCCTCATCTGTCCTCTGTTGATGGCCTCTTGGATGGTTCCCATGTCCTGGCTATGGTGACTAAGGCTGCAGTGACAGGAGAACGCAGGTGTCTCTTCGAGATACTGATTTCACCTCCCTCAGACATACACTCAAAAGCGGGATTGCTGGGTCACACGGTAGTTCTATTTTTAATTACAGCGTTAATTTTTAATTATTTGAGGACTTTCCATATTTACTCTCCAGTTTACATTCCCACCAACAGCACATCAGAGATCCCCTTTCTCCACATCCCTGTAGGGCTTATCTCTTGTCTTGGCGGTGTGTGAGGTGGTGTCTCACTGACGGGTGTGAGGTGGTGTCTCGCTGTGGTTTTGATTTGCCTGTCCCTGATGCTGTGTGTCCCTGATCCTGTGTAGGCACATTTTCATGTACTTGCCGGCTATTGGCCAGTCTACTCTGAGAAGAATCTAGTCAAGTCCTCTGCCCATATTTTAATTGGATTTTTAGAGGATTTTTTTACTTTTGAGTTGTATGGCTTCCTTATATATATTTTGGACATTAACCCCTTAACAAATACATGGTTTGTAAATATTTTCTCACATTCTGTAGACTCCCTCTTCATCTTGCTGATCACTCCTTTTTTTTTTTAAGATTTTATTTATTTATTTGACAGACAGAGATCACAAGTAGGCAGAGCAGCAGGCAGAGAGAGGGAGAAGCAGGCTCCCTGCTGAGCAGAGAGCCCGATGCGGGGCTCGATCCCAGGACCCTGGGACCATGACCTGAGCCAAAGGCAGAGGCTTAACCCTCTGAGCCACCCAGGCACCCCCTACTGATCACTCCTTTAGCTGTGCAGGAGCTTTTCAGTTGGCTAAAGTCCCACTCACTTATTTTTGCTTTTGTGGCCTGTGCTTTTGATGTCATTCAAATAATCACTGCCAAGACCGATGTCAAGGCAATTTTTTTCCTATTCTAGAACTCTCGTAGCTCTGGGTCTTACACTGAAGTCCATTTTGAGTTAATCATGTCATCTGCAAACGAGGCAATTTTACTTCTTCATTTCCAACTAGACACCCTTTTTTTTTTCTTGCCTGACTGCTCTGCTAGGACTTCCAGTCCTATGTTGAATAGGAGCACTGAGTGGAAAACATTTGCTTTTTTCTGACCTAGAAGGAAAGCCTTCAAACTCCACCACTGAGAACAATGTTAGCTGCGCGTCTGTCATGTTCAGTCTGTTCTTTTTCAAACCTCATCGTTGGAGGGCATTATTGTTACTATCATCAACTTACTGGTATTTACTAGAATTCCACTTTGACTCTCGGGCCACCTTTCTGTGTTACATTCTTTGCTCACGGTGTATGTCCTCTAGGATTTCCTTTGCTGTAGAAATCTTGGTGGTAAATCATTTCAGTCATTTGTAAATGTTATCCTTATTCTGGAAAGAAAGCATTACTGAGTACCCAATTCCACACCAGCAGTAATTTCTCCCACAAGCCATTCTTTTTGGCTTTCACTCTTCTGCCATAGCTTAATTATTAAATATTTATTATTTATTATTATTTATTCATTTATTTTTATTATTTATTACTTTTAAATAAGTATTTCAAGTTATTGTCCTTTTTTAATGTTTTTCTGATCTAGCATTTGTTTTGTTTTATATCTTAATGTGAACTTCTTTTATATTATCTGTTAGGAATGCTTTTTTATCTTGATTCTGTGGATCTATATTTTTTCCATCATTTCTGGAGAATCTCTTTAAGCACTGCCTCCTCTCATTCCTATCTTGTCCTGGAATAAAAGTGAGACCTTGTGTCTTCATGCTAAGTTCTGGGTAAATAATTCAGATGTATCTCTTTGTTCGCTAATTTTCTTGTCTAATACTTGGTCTTTAATACCTTATATTTTTATTTTTCAAAAATTTTTTTCATGTCTCAACCTGCCCACTAATTCTATTATCTTTATTGTTTCCTTGTTTGTGCAGCTTTGTGATAATAGGTGTTATTTCTCTAAACAATTTGATACACAGATGTTTAATTGTTGGTCACACTGGCAATGCCAATACCTTTAGTCCTTGAGGGTACCAATATGTTGTTTATTTCATTAACTTTAGCTCATGGTGCCTTATCTTCCTGATGATTTGTCACAGTGAAGTCGTGGCTTATCCTTAGTCCGCCAGTCTCCTAGATGTCTAAACCGAGACGGTGTCAGTTACCATCCAAAGCTTCCATTGTGGAACCTCCTCCGTGTTTCTGTCTGTACCGTAGCCCAGCCAGCCAACTAATCTAGAGGGCTCGCTGCGTAAGCTTCAGTTCACAGACTTGTCCTCTAGGGAGTGAGAAGTCTCGGAAACTACCCCACCACTTTCAAGAAGAACGGTATTTCAGAGATATTCTCTATGACCCATTCATTCTATAATGGCAGGCAGGCACTTGAGAGTATCTGACTGGCACTGGTGGCCAAAAGCCTAAATCTTTCAATCTGATCATATTTATTTTGTATCTTCCAGGAATTTCTGTTTCTGATGTACTGACGGTACCCTGTGCTTGGGGCACTCCCACAGACTCTTTCAAAATGCAACTGACCTAATTCGAATGGCATTTGAGGAGGAATAGAAGAAGAGGAAAAGCAGTAGGCTCAAGTCATCCCTGACTTCTCTTCTTATGACTCCTAGTGTTGTCCAGAAATTTCAGAACTATGTTAATATATATCAACAGCGGGCATTCTTCTTTCCCTTCTTATTTTAATGGGACTAAGGCTAGTATTTCATTATGAAATGCTATATGGATATTTGTGTTCAGATGAGTTTTAATTTGGTTAAGGTAATACTCTTCTCTTCCTATTTTTAAAATAACATTTATCAGAAATCATTGATCATACTGATTTCCTTTTTAATTCTCTCCTTCCAAATATATATTCAACTTACTTGACCAGCTGGGTATATTGCGGATGTCTTTCTGCTACAGCAAAGAGGAACATTATCACCAAATTTTAATCTAAAAAATATTGTCTCACCACTCTTAGCCAGGAATGGCCTCACAGGCGAATATAAACAAAAGTAATGCGATGACTGAAAAATCCTCATTTGTTAGGATCCATCCATTACTGAGTGGAGCTTCGGTGACCTCACGGGTGGGAAATCCTTGGCACTATGCAAACTCTCAATACAGAGGTGAGACGGATTAAAGCTTAACTGTCTTCCTTCTACCTCTTTCTTAGATGGCTTTTCCCCTGGGCAGTCACTTGATTTTGAGGATTGTAGTGCCAGGTCATCAGCTCTGCCATTAGAGAGCTTCCTACTAAATTAACTTGGCTAACCGGTGAGTCATCTGGAGGAAATAAGGATCTGGATACGATGACAAATTTTCAGCTTTTTAGATACAACTGGGAAAGGATTTTTCAGAATGTCTACAAATTTATTTTTTCTGATACACTCAGTGACTAAGGTACATTGAGTTAAGTAGATCATACCTAAATACAGAGAGAAAAAAAAACTTCTGCTTGTTTCTGAGCTGCCTGAAACGTGACACAAGGGACTTATGTGTCTGTAGAACAGACGAGCACCACAACTGGTACCACATGATCTGATTTCCTGAAACTTCACCTGAGCCCTCAGGCACACAGACAGGAGGGAAAAAGGAGACAGGAAAGGTAAAAAACCTGAACAATTTAATTTTAATTTATTTATTTGCAAGCAAGAGCGAGCAAGAGCATGCGGGGGGAATGGTAGAGGGAGAGGGAGAAGCAGACCCCCTGCTGAGCAAGGAGCCAGAGGAGGGGCTCGATCCCTGAACTCCAGGATCACAGCCTGAGCGGGAGGCAGATGCTTAACCAACTGAGCCACCCAGGGGCTGCGAAAATGAACACTGTAGCGGAAGAATGGGCGTGTCAGTTGTCAAGGGAGCTGGAGCAAGAGGACTGCAGCATCAGGTCCAGGGACCTGCAAACTCACCATGGCCTGCGAGTAACACGGGATCCTCCTTCTGTCTTACCTCCTCTCGTGTCTTACCAAACTTATTTTTCTCCGTAACGCTCAACCTATACAAATCTTTCTGTTCTTCCAATAAACTAAGCAGGGGACCTTGCTCTTGCTGTTCCGTGTGCCTAGAATACCCTCAAAGGGGTATTTGCTCGTCTCTTTCATGCCCATCATTCAGACCTCCGTTCAAACGCTACAGCCTCAGAAAGCCTTTCTCTGTCCCTTCCGTCGGCCGCATCCTGCAGACTCTATCTGGTCGATGACTGTATTATTTTGTTCCCAACACTACTTTCTGAAATAATCCTAGCCACCTGTTTTTGTATGGTCAGATTTATTCCCAGAAGATACGTCCTGTGAGAATAGAGAAAATTTTCCCCATTTTCACTGTTCTATTGTTAGTGCAAAGAAAAATGCCTGCTGATTTGAAGGTGCTCTGCAAATACTTGTTGCAGATCCACATAAAGGAGTAAAACAGTTAAGAAACTGGTATATTTAGAACATAGATGTGAAAGGAAAATGAAATGGGGTCAATTATGTCAAGGGGTTTTAAAATGGACTGGGAGGCCATTTAGGAGGTGGGCCTTATGCACGTCTTCACTGGTGGAGCCACGAACTTTTGACCTGGGCCAAACTGCAAATATTCCAAGGACTCAGCCCAAACACCTGCAACCTGCTACAGTAAGAGATTTTTGCTTAGTGAGATCATTAGCAACCAATCAGATTCAGCCAGAAGTAGCTTTCTGCTGCCAACACCGATCAAAAATTCTTTGTACTGGCATAAAAACAGACACATGGACCAGTGGAATAGAGTGGAGAGCCCAGATATGGACCCTCAACTCTGGTGAATAATCTTCGACAAAACAGGAAAAAATATTCAATGGAAAAAAGATAGTCTCTTCAATAAATGGTGCTGGGAAAACTGGACAGCGATATGTAGAAGAATGAAACTTGACCATTCTCTTACACCGTACACAAAGATAAACTCGAAATGGATAAAAGACCTCAACGTGAGACAGGAATCCATCAGAATCCTAGAGGAGAACATAGGCAGTAACCTCTTCGATATCAGCCACAGCAACTTCTTTCAAGATATGTCTCCAGGGGCGCCTGGGTGGCTCAGTGGTTTAAGCTGCTGCCTTCAGCTCAGGTCATGATCTCAGGGTCCTGGGATCGAGTCCCACATTGGGCTCTCTGCTCAGCAGGGAGCCTGCTTCCCTCTCACTCTCTCTGCCTGCCTTTCTGCCTACTTGTGATCTCTCTCTGTCAAATAAATAAATAAAATCTTAAAAAAAAAAAAGATATGTCTCCAAAGGCCAAGGAAACAAAAGCAAAAATGAACTTTTGGGACTTCATCAAGATCAAAAGCTTCTGCACAGCAAAGGAAACAGTCAACAAAACAAAAAGGCAACTCACAGAATGGGAGGAGATATTTGCAAATGACAGTACAGACAAAAGGTTGATATCCAGGATCTATAAAGAACTTCTCAAACTCAACACACACAAAACAGATAATCATATCCAAAAATGGGCAGAAGATATGAACAGACACTTCTCCAACGAAGACATACAAATGGCTATCAGACACATGAAAAAATGCTCATCATCACTAGCCATCAGGGAGATTCAAATTAAAACCACATTGAGATACCACCTGACACCAGCTGGAATGGCCAAAATTAGCAAGACAGGAAACAACGTGTGTTGGAGAGGATGTGGAGACAGGGGAACCCTCTTACACTGTTGGTGGGAATGCAAGTTAGTGCAGCCACTTTGGAGAACAGTGTGGAGACTCCTGAAGAAATTAAGAATAGAGCTTCCCTATGACCCTGCAATTGCACTGCTGGGTATTTACCCCAAAGATACAGATGTAGTGAAAAGAAGGGCCATCTGTACCCCAATGTTTATTGCAGCAATGGCTACGTTCGCCAAACTGTGGAAAGAACCAAGATGCCCTTCAACGGATGAATGGATAAGGAAGATGTGGTCCATATACACGATGGAGTATTATGCCTCCATCAGAAAGGATGAATACCCAACTTTTGTAGCAACATGGACGGGACTGGAAGAGATTATGCTGAGCGAAATAAGTCAAGCAGAGAGAGTCAAGTATCATATAGTCTCACTTATTTGTGGAGCATAACAGATAACATGGAGGACATGGGGAGATGGAGAGGAGAGGGAGTTGAGGGAAACTGGAAGGGGAGATGAACCATGAGAGACTATGGACTCTGAAAAACAACCAGAGGGTTTGGAAGGGGCGGGGGGTGGGGGGGGGTGGGAGGTTGAGGAACCAGGTGGTGGGTAATAAGGAAGGCACGTACTGCATGGAGCACTGGGTGTGATGCCAAAACAATGAACACTGTTATGCTGTAAATAAACAAATAAACAAATTAAAAAAAAAATCTTTGTGAACAACGTATACAGTGCATTCCCTTTTTGCTTTAAAAACCTCTGACTTGTGCTCCCTACCAGGACACTACCTGGGTTGCTACCCGATCTCTGTCTCCAGATCGCAATTCTTTGATCCCACCCAGCACTCTTGCTGAATGGTGCCCCCCTCCCCAATTTTACGTGGACACGTATTTGTTCATTGAGCCACTGTGACATTTACCGAAGTTCTCTTTGACGCATCGGTTAGCAATGCCAGGAACTTGTAAGAAAAGGAGGGAGGAGTGTGTTCACACTTGGGCTATTGGGTCAAAAAGGACAGTGAAGGTGATGAACAATTGAACAGATCTTTTGTCCGGTTTCTTCTCTCCACACGGAAGTGCTCGTACCGGAACCCTTCTGTCCTCACATTTAACAACAGTGTCTCACGTCTCACATTCCACTCATGAACTAATTATTTCACTACCTCTTTTCTTCTACAGTAAGAAGTGGTCTGCCTTCTGCCGAAAACCATTGTTTAAATCTGTCTGGCATTTGCAGAAGAGACATCTGCAAGTTAACAGAGGACGAGATTGGAATCTGCAAAAGAAGGTGGAGATGCTGCAGAGCGTGGTGGATCCTTATACCAATCCCCACCCCGCTCGTCTACTCAGATTATCAAGCACCCCCTAAGCACAGGTTGAAATGAAAGCAGGGAGAGCAGCAAAAAGGAAAGTTCTTTGCATCTAAAATCACTGGAATGTATATGGCAAACACTTCCAGCTTTACGCCCATTCCCATTACCCCTTGTCAATAAAAAGAAATAAATATGGATTTCAAATATCCAGATACTACTACTTTGTGACTCATCTCGAGATTCAAACAATCTCTTTAAAAATGAAAAAAGCACATTTATGGAACAACAATGGTTTTTTAATTTGTCACAAAAAGACCAAAAGATTAGCAAAAAAAAAAAAATTGCAAATGAAGGCAAAACTATGTTTTGTATAACATACACACATGGTACAAAGGAAATGCAAAATAGAGGGGAAATACAGAAAACAGGAGTGGGAAGAGCTGTAGGTTGGGGAAAGGAAGAAAATTAGGATAGGGCAGGAGGAAATCATTTGGGATAATACATAACGGTTTTCACTGTATGGCAGATAACTGGAAGGAGATGAAAACAAGAAAGGACAGAGAATGAGAGTTTGAAGGTCAACAGAAATGTATATTACATAATCTAAAAGGTAAAACCTCAACCAATAAAGAGATTTTTATATTTCCCTCCGACGAAATAACATTGTGATCAGTTAGAGATTCTCAATCGTTTACTCCTTGAGACAAACAATTCCCTTTCATAGGACATACACATTTTACTGTAAAAATACAGTAGCGCCTTTCAAGAGCATGCCGTCAATATCCCTCTCTACAGAGACTTCCTACGCCTATAGAACTCCTGACTGCAAGTTCCTCTTCTCTCCAGCGTCATGAGGTCTCACTTTCCTGTCCCGAGTGTGGGGAGACATCAACTCAACAACATACCTGAAAGCAGGCTGTCAGAAGAAGTTTTAGATTTCACTCATGCAGAGAATTTTGATGATTAAAATGATGTGGTTTGGTAGTGAGGATTCCTATTCTTTCTTCTATAATGCAGAATTTATGAATTCTTTTTTATTTCATTTTAAATTCTCAGAGCATGGACGTTTTTCACAATAATATGGTTGAGTTGTTGGGTTTTTTTTTAAGATTTATTTGAGAGCAAGAGAAAGAGAGAGACAGAGAGCTCACAAGCAGGCAGAGGCAGAGGGAGAAGCAGACTCCCCACTGAGCTGGCAGCCCAATGTGGGACTCGATCCCAGGACCCCAGGATCATGACCTGAGCCAAAGAGAGATGCTTAACCAAGGGAGCCACCAGTTAAGCTACCTTAACTGGTAGAGTCTTAACTTACTTTAGGGCAAAACTGACCCGAAAACATGGGAGATGTACTGCAGGTCATGAACTCTGTACGCTACCAATGAAAGATCATGACGGTCTGCTTGCCATTTCTTCTTTCTTTCCTCCCCCATCCACTATCCAGGGATAAACTGGACACGCACCATACCTGAGTTGCATTTATTTCACAAAGATTGTGCCTCTTTTGGTTGATAGGATAAACTGAGTCTCTCTGCCAAGTCAATAGAACCCTGTATTACTCATCCGTACCTGGACTTCATAAACCTGACTGCCCGATATAGACTAACTTCCTGTGAGTGTTCCTGAGCCTCAGAGTTCAGAAGAGACCTTTAATCTGGCTCAGTTCACTTAGAACAGCATGGCATCCATTCTCTATAGTTTGGAACTGTCATGCCAGAGATGACCCAAACAGCTTGTTTTCTTGATTTATCCTAAAATCATCCTGTCTCATATAACTCGGGAAAAAAACCCGAGATGGAATGAGATGGAATGAGAGGAAATCATAATTTGGCAGGGAGGATTAAAAGAGAAAGACAAAACCTTTACAGATACGCGGGAAAGATTGCACAACCTTGAAAGAAAAGAAGGCTTTGGCTGCATCCCAACTGCCACCCAACAGAGATGAACAGACCCTCTGTGGTCCCTGAGGGAAAGGAGCCAGTGGCAGGTTCCAGAAAGCTGCTCTGCTCACTCTTTATCGTGTTCTCTCTTGCTGACTGTGATAGAATAATCTCCTTACTCATGAGTATCTCCTACAAATATCTTTTAATTAGTCCTGTACAGTAATAACATCTTCTGTCTCTTGGCATGTTTTAAGCCATTTTAATCAAAACACTCTACTAATATTTAATAGACACCAGACCTTAACATGCTGTCTAAATCTTTCTGGCTGTTGGACATGCCACACTTCCTTTAGTGAGCCAGTATGTTGACTAAGTTCCGTGAGACAGTGTGTGTGTGTGTGTGTGTGTGTGTGTGTGTGTGTGTGTGTGTTGTAAGTTTCCACTGACGTTCAGACTCTAAGTACTAGACTAGGGACATCTAAACTACAGGGGTCATTGTAAGTGACAGAATAGGAGGTCCCAGATCTTGTCTTTCTGTGGGAACACTGACTGAGCCCCTAACTGTAGATGAAAAGACCTTTCCGAGAGTTCTGGCGTCGCTTTGAGAGATGGCGGCATGCCACTCCTGAACAAAATCTGACAACAGCCATTTGGGAAAGGGTAAGAAGAGCTCCACTTTACCTGTCACCTGTCACCCCCTGCTTCACGATGGCAGAGCTCAGCACAGAGGGAGATGCCCTCAGTCTACGATTTCTTGAGAGTGCGGTAAGTGACCGCTTCCCCTTGCTTTGGGGCACTGCCCGAGAAGCCCATTTCTGTCTCAGTTCATCTGGAATGCTGAGGGGATCTGCACCTCAGTTGGGGGGCAGATGAGAATTAAGAGAAGTTGCAGGACTCACAGCCACCAACACACGGATCTCAACAACCAGTCTGCAAACCCCCACTTCCCAACTTCCAGACCCACGAGGGCAGGGTTTGGGCTTTCAAGGCTTCAAGCATCCTGGGATGTCCCTATCATTACGTCTCTGGGTTGGGGGGAGCACAGCCCATGCCAGGGTTCTCATGCATTGGTGTCACAGGCCCAGGCCCCCCTGGGCTATAACGCGCACTACTTCCTCTACTGGTTTGGAGTCGTAGGGACCACTGTGCCCCCACGGCTCCACTAGGCATTGCTCTCATGGGGGCTC
Organism: Meles meles; assembly: GCF_922984935.1. Lineage (NCBI taxonomy): Eukaryota > Metazoa > Chordata > Mammalia > Carnivora > Mustelidae > Meles > Meles meles. The sequence goes on along the minus strand of NC_060067.1, from coordinate 203,465,137 downwards.
TCTGGGTCGGTTCCAGAACAGCAGTAACTCTCTGCCTGGGGCCCACAGCTCTCCGGGGCATCTCTGAGTCTAGGCGGAGGCAGTCATGCCCCCAAGCTTTGCTAGGCAGAGCACACACACTCTGACACCTGCTGGAGCTGTGGCTGGGGCTGCACGAGGACAGAGCCTGCAGGGTGACGTGGCCCCAGGCAGCAGATGGCTCCTCCTTTGAAATCACTCCACTCCAGGCCGGTGATGGGAAGCCGCTGTGATCTCTGAAATGCCTTTAGGAGCCATTTTTCCACAGGACAGTGCACCCAGCTTCCACGGGGATGTTGACTCATCACCCACTGTCTTCAGAAACAGCTCCCAACTTTTGCCGAGGTGCCCCGGTCCTCACTCATCTCCTTCTCCGACTTGGCCACAAGCTTTGTGCTCTCTCCCAAACGGGCTTTCTCCTTCCGTTCAACAGGGTAGGCTGAGAGTTTCTAAATTTTGATGTTGTGCTTCCTCTCTGGTTAACAATTCTGTCTTTAAGGCATTTCTCTTTTCGCATTTCACAGAAGCAGCGGAGAGAAAGCAGGCCACAGGGACATGGATACGACCCCGCGGCGTTCTGTGCCACGTTCTGTAACAAGGACGGCCTTTCCTTTCTCCAGCACGTTTCTCATTTCCGGCTGAGACCTCAAACAACGACCTTTGCTGTCTGCTTCTAGTAGCATCCTGTTCGGGGTCACTCGTGTTCTCTAGGAAGGCTGAGGCTTTCCCTGCACTTTTGTCTGAGCTTCCACCTGCCTCACCTTTAAACGTCCCCTCCTGGCAGTGTGGGCTTTCTCAAAACTCCTCCGGCCTCAGACCAGTTCCAAAGCCAGTTGCTTATTTCCAGGTGTTTGTCACAGTAGCATTTCCTTGTCTTGGTACCCATTTTCTGTCCTAGTCGGCTTGGGTTGCCATGACAAAATACCACTGGCCGGGTGCCCTATAAATAACAGAAATTTATTTTTCACAGTTCAGGAGACAGAAATCCAAGATGGATTTGCCAGCATGCTCGAGCTCTGGTGTGATCCCCCTCTCTGGACTGTAGATCCAGTCCACTGGATCCTCACATGATGGAAGGGACAAGCACGCTCTCTGGGATGGCACAAATCCTGTAATTGCTCCTACCTCCTGACCTGATCACCCCGCAAAGGTCCTCTGTCCTAATACCATCACTTTCGAGGGGGTTGGGAGGTGGATAGGATTTCAACATATGAATTGGGGGTGGGAACATAAACATTCAGACAATCGAAGTATCGATGTCACAGTTCTGTAGGTCTATTTCTTTACTCTGTTCTATCCCATTAATCTACATGTTTATCCTTAGATCCAAAGTATAGTCTTGATACTACACATTTATAGTAAGCTTTAAAAATAAATACTGTAGGGTGCCTGGGTGGCTCAGCCGGTTAAAATCCTCTGCCTTCAGCTCAGGTCACAATCTCAGGGAGCTGGGATTGAGCCCCGCATCAGGCTCTCTGCTCAGCAGGGAGCCTGCTTCTCCCTCTCTCTCTGCCTGCCTCTCTGCCTACTTGTGATCTCTGTCTGTCAAATAAATAAATAAAATCTTGAAAAAAAAGAGTTATCCTTATAATTACTAACAAGATGAGATTGAGCATCTTTCCCTATGTTTGACTCACATTTAAAAAAAAAATAGATACTATAAGTCTTCCAATATTCTTTTTCTTTTTCAAAGTTTTGGCTATTGTATACCTTCGCATTTCAGTAAAAATTTTTACAATCAGGTTATCAATTTTAAAAAAATAAAATTGTGCTGGGACTTTGGTTGGCATTATATTGGATATATAGATCAATCTGGGGAGAACTGAGATCTGGGCAATAACCAGTCTTCTATTCTCTGAATATTTTATGTCCTACCATTCATTTAGGTCTTCTACAATTCCTTACTTTAGTGTTTTGTATTTTCCAGGAAGCTAATTTTGCATATATATTGTTAGATTTATCCCTAATTATTTCATGTGTTTTGAAACTAATGTAAAGTATGAAGGTTTTTTTTCTTTCTTTCAATTTTCAGTTGTCCATTGTTTGCATAGGTAAATACAATTGACTTATACACTGTTTCCTGCAAACTTACTAAACCCACTCATTCTAGTAGTTCTTTGGTGCACTTTGAGATTTTCTACATAGAAAATGATACCATCGTCTGTGAATAAAGACAGTTTATTTCTTTGCTTCTGCTCCGTATAAAATGTTTTTTATTTTGCCATATTTACTACACTGCATAAAACTTCCAGACATAAGATTGTTGCTTAAATTTTTTTCTAAAGATTTTATTTATTTATTTGAGAGGTACACAGCGAGACCAGGAACACAGCAGGGGGGTTGGGAAAGGGAGTAGCAGACTTCCCACTGAGCAGGGAGCCTGCCGGAAGCAGGCTCAATCCCAGGACCCTGGGATCATGACCTAGCCCGAAGCAGATGCTTAATGACCAAGCTACCCAGGCACCCCTAAAATTTTTGACAGATATTGTGAACAGGTTAGTAAATTCTTTTTTATTTACTAGTTTGCTGAGTTTTTAAATCATAATTGGATCTTGATGTTGTCATCTGTTAGTGTTGTATGTGTGGGAGATGATCAAATGTTTTCTCTTTTCTCAGTCTGTTGATAGGCTGAAATATATTGATTTTTGAATGTTGTAACAATCTTGTATTCCTAGAAAATATTCCATTTGATTATAATATATTATCCTCTGGATACAATGATGGGTTAAATTTGCTAAAATTTTATAAATGACACTTGCCTTTATGAGAGATAGTATTCTATTTTAAATTTTATTTTCTTGGAAAGACTTTGCCCAGTTTGGGATTAATATACAATTGGCCTCAAAAAAAAAAAAAAGAAAACAAACCAACAACAAAATTAGTTGGGAAGTCTTCTCTCATATTCTAATTTATGAAAGATTTTTGCAAAATTGGTATTATTTGGTCTTTAAAAACTTGAAAGAATACATTTGCAATACAATGGCACTCTCTGGTATTGAATTTTCTTTGCTGAAATGCTTTAAATTTCATATTAGATTTCTTTAATAAATATAGGATTGCTCATGTTACCTATAACTTCATAAGTAAGCTTTGGTAGTTTGGGTTTTTCAAGAAATTTGTCTATTTTAAATAAGTTACAGGTTTCCCTCACTCTCTAAAAATAGAATATTCCTATGAAAACTTTCATAAGCTAAAATGGCATAAAATAATGAATAACCCCTTCTTTTCGAAGGGTCACATTACCCTACTTTCTTTTTATGGAAGACCTATAGCAGTACAGGAAAGGCCTTTTTTGCAAAAGTGAAAATCCTCTTCACTTTTTTTTGGTTAGTGAAACAGGTACTAATGTATAATAGACTTTAAACGAAAAATGGCTTAAAGAGACAAAGAAAGTAATTATATAATGGTAAATAGGTCAGTCCATCAAAAAGTTATAAATATTTAAGCACTCATCATCAGAATACCAAAATATATATAGCAAGAATTAACAGGACTAAAAGGAGAAATAAACAGTAAGACAGTAAGTTGGGGCTTTAATACCCCACTCTTAACAAGAGACAGATTATCCACACAGAGAACCCACATGGGAATACTGGATTTGAACAACGCTATAGACCACATGGACCTCACAGACATACACAGAACATTTTATCTGACAACAGCAGGATACACACTCTCTCAGGTGCACATGGAACATTTACTGACGTACCATATGTTAGCCCATAAAAAAATAAGTATGAGTAATTTCAAGAAGTCTGAAAACATGCCAAGTATCTTCTCTGACCACAATGGTATAAACTCGACACGAGTAGCAGGAGGAAAACTGATGAATACGGAAAAACTAAACAACACTCTCCTGAATAGTCTGATTGAAGAAGAAATTAAAGAGGAGACTAGAAATTATTTTGAGAGAAACGAAATGAAGACACAACACAAGAAAACTTCTGGAATGTGGCAAAAGCAGTTCTAAGAAGGAAGTTCATAGTAATAAACATCTATATTAAGAAACAAGGAAGAACTGAAATAAACAATCTAACTTCATACCTCAAAGAATTAAAAAAAGAAGAACAAACTGCGCCCAAAGTCAGCAGAAGGAAGAACATAATCAAGATTAGGGCATAGGGGTGCCTGGGTGGCTCAGTGGGTTAAAGCCTCTGCCTTCGGCTCAGGTCATGATCCCAGAGTCCTGGGATCAAGCCCCGCATCAGGCTCTCTGCTCAGTGAAGAGCCTGTTTCCTCCTCTCTCTCTCTCTGCCTGCCTGTCTACTTGTGATCTGTCTGTCAAATAAATAAATAAAATCTTAAAAAAAAAAAAGATTAGGGCATAAATAAATGAAACAGAAAACAGGAAAATAATAGAAAAGATGACCCAAACTGAGAACTGCTTCTTTGAAAAGATAAAATTGACAAAGCTTTAACTAGACTAAACAAGGGAAAAAGAGAGAGGAACTTTCAGCAAAATTATAAATGAGAGGAGACATTACAATTGGAAACACAGAAATAAAGAGGGTCATAAGAGTCTACTATGACAACTCTCAAAAACTGGACAACTTAGAAGAAATGGATAAATTCTTAGAAACATGCAACCTGCCAAGACTAAATCAGGAAGAAATAGAAAATCTTAACAAACCAAGTACTTGTAAGGACACTGAATCATTAAACAAATGAAGAAAACCCATAACCAGATGGTTTCAATGGTGGACTTTAACAAATATTTAAAGAAGAATTAAACAATTGGAAACACAGAAATAAAGAGGGTCATAAGAGTCTACTATGACAACTCTCAAAAACTGGACAACTTAGAAGAAATGGATAAATTCTTAGAAACATGCAACCTGCCAAGACTAAATCAGGAAGAAATAGAAAATCTTAACAAACCAAGTACTTGTAAGGACACTGAATCATTAAACAAATGAAGAAAACCCATAACCAGATGGTTTCAATGGTGGACTTTAACAAATATTTAAAGAAGAATTAAACAATTGGAAACACAGAAATAAAGAGGGTCATAAGAGTCTACTATGACAACTCTCAAAAACTGGACAACTTAGAAGAAATGGATAAATTCTTAGAAACATGCAACCTGCCAAGACTAAATCAGGAAGAAATAGAAAATCTTAACAAACCAAGTACTTGTAAGGACACTGAATCATTAAACAAATGAAGAAAACCCATAACCAGATGGTTTCAATGGTGGACTTTAACAAATATTTAAAGAAGAATTAATGACAATCTTCCTGAACTCTTCCAAAAAAATCAAAGAGGAAGGAACTGTCCCAAACTCATTTGATAAAGTCAGCGTTACCCTGATACCAAAGCCAGAAAATAACATTACAATAAAAGAAGTCAATAGGCCAATATCCCTGATGAAGATAGCTACAAAAATTTTCAATAAAATACTAGCAAATTGAATTCAGCAATACATTAAAAAGATCATTCACCATGGTCACATGGGAGTTTTCTCTGGGATGCAAGCATGATTCATGACATGCAAATTAACAGATGTGACATATCAAATTAGTAGAATGAAAGATAAAAATCATATGCTCATCTCAACAGATGCAGAAAGAGCATCAAAATTTTATATCCATTCATAAAAAAAATCCCTTAACAAATTAGGTATAGACAGAAAGTACCTCAACATAATAAAGGCTATATATGTGACAAAACCACAGACAACACTATCCTGATGAAAGGTTGCAAGATTTCCCCTAAGATCAGGAACAAGACAAGGATGCCCACTTTCTCCACTCATATTCAACACACACTAGAAGCCCTAGCCAGAGCAATCAGGTAAGAAAAAACCAAAGGCAGTCAGAATTGGAAAGGAACAAGTAAAATTATTTCTATTTGCAGATAACATAATTTTATATACAGAAAATCCTGAGGATTCCACCAAAAAACTGTCAGACCTAGGTAGCAAATTCAGTAAAGTTGTACAAAATCATCATTAAAAAAATCAGTAGCATTTCCATGCACCACCAACAAAAATCTGAAAAAGAAAATGATTCTATTTATAACAGTGTCAAAACCAAAAAAATAATAAAGTACTTTTGGCAGAAAAACAGACACATAGACCAATGGAAAAGAATAGAGAGTTCAGAAATCAACTCCTGGAAATACAGTCAACCAGTATATGAGAAGGAAGCCAAGAACATTCAACTGGGAAATGACAGTCTCTTCAATAAGTGGTATCGAGAAAATTGGACAGCCACATGGAGAACAATGAAATTGAACTCCTATCCTACAGCACTCAAAAATTAACTCAGAATGGACTGGACTTACAAAAAATAAGACCAGTTACTGTAAAATTTCTAAAAGAAAACACAAGGGAAAAGCTCCCTGACATTTCCCCTGGCAGTGACTTTTTTGGATATGACACCAAAACCACATGCAACAAAAGCAAAAAGCAACAATCAGGACCACATTAAACTACAGAGCTCTGCACAGCAGAAGAAATAATCAAGGCAACCTATGGAATGGGAGAAAATATTTGCAAACCATATATCAGATAAGGGATTAATATGCATACGCATATAAATATATAAAGAACTCACTCAACTAAAAAAAAATAATAATAAGCAATCGGACTGAACTGAAAAAATGAGCAGAGAAAGTGAACGGACATTTTTCCGAAGAAGACATATAAACGGCCAGCAACTACCTGAAAAGTTCCCAGCATCACTACTCATTAGGAAATGCAAATCAAAACCACAATGAGAGATAATTTGTGACACCTGTGACAATGGCTGTCATCCAGAAGACAAGGGATAACTAGTGTTGGGAAGATATCGGGGAAAGGGAACCCCTGTGCACTGGCTGGCAGGATGCAAAATTGTTTAGCCACTATGGAGAGAGAGTGGAGTTGCTCAAAAGATTAAGAACAGAAAGACCATCGATCCAGCAGTCCCACTTCTGGGAATCTACCCAAAGGAAATAAAAGCAGGAATTTGAAGAGATATGTGCACTCCCATGTTTACTGCAGTATTATTCACAATCGCCAAAATAACAGAAGCAACCTAAGTATCCATCAATGGTAAACAGATAAAGAAAATGTGATATCTATCTATCTATCTATATATATACACAATGAACTATTACTCAGTCATGAGAAAAAATTAAATCTACCATCTGCAATAACATGGATAGACTTTGAAGGCATTGTGCCAAGTGAGCTAAGTCAGAGAAAGGCAAATATTATACGATATCACTTACATGTGCAATCCAAAATAGTTGAACCAAAAAAAAAAAAAAACAACCCAACAACAACAGACTAAATGGTGGATACCAGGGGCTGGAGGCTGGGGAAACTGGGGAGATGTTATTTAAGGGTACAAACTTACATCTAGCAAGTATGTTCTGGAGATCTAATGCAGAGCATAGTGGTTACAGTCAGTAACAATGTATTTTGAATTTTAAAGTTATGAAGAGACTCGATCTTAACTGTTCTCACCACAAGAAAGAAATGATGACTGTGTGACCTGATAGAGATGTTAACTAACACTATAATGGTAATCACACTACCACACAAAATGGCATCAAATCACTCACTGTACATCTTCAACCTTGGCAAGTTATAGGTCAGTTATTAAAAAGAAATTAAATAATTACACATTAACAACAAACATGAAAATGATCAAAAGTAGCCAAAATAGAAGACATGAAAGTATATAAAATATCCCCCCCCCAAAAGCTGGTATCACATGTGAAAGTTTGTAAATGAAAAAATAATTTAGATAAATGTATCATTAAGCCATTGATCAGTAGGTAAATTAGCTTTAGAAGATCTGGTTTTAGGTCAACTGATTCTTGGCCAAAGGCATGTTCTTTAATTTTCGGTACACTGATTCTATATGGAGGGGCAGGGTGAGAGGCTGGAAGTCTCCTGAAGCTGTGTGCATACAATCTTTGGACAATAAATTACTGAAGGAACAGTGTGCTCTTGATCTTTGATCTTTTAACTCCCCTCCTGATCTCACCATCCTTGTCATGTGGGACAGTTATACAAAGGATTAGTAATAGATGAGAAAATGTTACTTTTCAGTGTGACCTAAGCCTATTTACCTTCCAGGTACTATTAAGAACATCATACATGTGGGTCACCTGGGTGGCTCAGGGGGTTAAAGCCTCTGCCTTAGGCTCGGGTCATGATCTCAGGGTCCTGGGATTGAGCCCCACATCGGGCTCTCTGCTCAGCAGGGAGCCTGCTTCCCCCTCTCTCTCTGCCTGCCTCTCTGCCTACTTGTGATCTCTCTGTCAAATAAATACATAAAGTCTTAAAAAAAAAAAAAGAGCATCGTACACATATGACACTAGTCTCTTTTTTCAGGAATAACTTGAAAATGTAACTTCTTCTATTTTTAAAACAGTCCTTAGGCGATTGTTTTAACCTTACTGTGGAAAGGAGTATATTATGGAAGAGTTCCCTTGCAAGTCAGAGCACTGTCGGTAATAAAGACTTTACACTCACCTGACCGTCCTTCTGGGCCTCCTTCAAAAGACGATTGGCCAAGGGCACTGGCCTCTGGGGAATTTGAGATCCCATAGGAAAAGTAAAGGGTTAACTATCACTTTCCTGTAATTAGGTTAATTTGTCACCAAATTTAGAGACTCCATCCAGGGTTTGGAAATATCCCAATGAAGGTTGTTTTCTTTTCTTACTTGTTAAGCTTCATTGACCAAAAGGAACCTCAGTTCCCCAGAAGTAAAAAAGGGGCCTGTGTTTCACTATCCCTGATCACTCACCTTTGTACTGGGCATTCCACCATAAGACTCCATTCCCTTCTTTCTCTGCTCTTCCTCTTTGTGACTATAATCCCAAAAGTAAGATGGTGGATAATTGTAGGTTTCTTAGGAGATAGTGAACAACTGTGGGTTTCTTAGGAGGTCTACTGGGATGCTCAGTGATATACTGCGCCCATTTTAACTCAGACCCTAGTGCTCAGCCTTAGGGAATCAGAAGTCCATCATGATCCTCTCCCTTAGAACTGATGAGGCCAAAACTGCAAAATCAAAGATTTCCATCAACAGAAAATGAGATCCAAGAGCTCAATGCTTAGAAAGTGGGGCTCAAATAAAGATAGAGGTAGAGAAGCTGTGACATTTGACTTAAGGCTTAGAAAACAAATCAAGTAGCCTTTACCAGGTCCCAGTCTCCAAAAAGGAACATGCAAATGGCAGCTCTTGGTTCCAGATTGGCTTGTGAACAGAAGTGATGTAGACTCTATTGGTGAGGAGTATTTGTGAAGGGCAGAAGTTAAGACAGAGCTCCACAAGAAAGGACTGCATTAAGTCCACAAGAAAGGACTGCTCGGGGAGCAGGGGAATTTGGAAAAAGCATCAACAGTGGAATAAAGCATCAGTGGCAACATTTAAGCATAGGAAAAATACGAAGAAAGCATTTTAAGAATATGAATTACATATACATTTTAGGACCCATGATTCAGAACTTTGAATATGACAATGTAGACTCAGAGGAAAAGGGGAATGTGGTCATCTTCAGGCTGGTCCAACCAGATCCTCATAAGAACTGGTAATTCCTCTCCCCACTGTTAATGACGGGATGTTCGCATCTCTTGAAATAATGCCTGTGGTCACTGAACACAGATGAGGTCTGGATAACTCTCTTGCTTTGTTGGTTCATCTCAAAGATTCTTTTAAATATAATCAACAATACTCACTTATTTGATCTTTGCCTACTCTGTGGATATCTTGGGATCTACCTGACATACAGTTGTCTCCAACTGAAGGAGTTTCCATAATTCTCATTTGATTCTCAGTTCTGTTACATGAAGACACAGCTGCAGGGAGACACGCTTGTAGTGACATCTAATGTAAAATCATACAATCATCATGCCTTAAAACTGGAAGGCGATTTAATGGCTAATTCTTTAATTTTACAGATAAGAGAATCCAGGTCTACATAAAGAATATGATTTTGCTGAGGTCACACAGGTAGTGGCAACAAGGCAGCTAGAACCATCTTTACTCTGGGTCACTTTTGCTTCCATCGATGTACAGCTGTGGATATGCCCACAAAATGGTAACCCTGATTTCTCTCAGAGTTTTTACCTCAAAATCTCCTAATTAAATACTGAGGAATCAAAGCAGATTCCTATATTTCCTCTTGGGGAAGATACAATGTCTATGAAACATCTTATTTCACTAACCTCCAAATTCTTTCCTTCACAGTTCGAGGTAAGCATGTCAAATGGGCTAAATGTTCTGCCATTATTTTGGGACTATTCATCCAATCTTTAGATTCTTCTGATCTGTGTTCCTTAAAATCAGATAAACTGCTATCCATTCTGAAAGCATCTGCCACAAGAGAATTACAGCTGCAGAGTTGATGAGAGAATAGGTTTTGCTCATACTAGCCCTCCACCATCTGTAAGTCAGCCCGACATAAATCACTGTCTGCTCCCCCAAGTCACAGCCCATGTTACCAGCTGGGTCTTTTTTTAAAAAAAAAAGTTAACAAGGGATAGATCTCCTTGAAGTAGATTTTAGCCAAAACCCACGGATCTAGTGGGAAAATGGACAGAGCAATGGTTGTCGTAGTGAGGGAAGAACATTGAGAAAAAGGCTGTCCTAAAGCAAAGGCCAGAAACGATTTCTGGTAAAATAGGATTCTAGGAGACCTAGGCCTGACATTTAGAGAAGTTAATACAATAATGACAAGACTTGATACTAATAAATATAACAGTGCATCCAAAGTAATATAGTGGGGGATACTAGACAGTCTAAAACAGACTGAAGCCAAAAGGTTTTAGAAGAAACAGGAGAGAGAAGTGTGTGGGGTCAGAGTACCTCACTGTGTTCAATGGCAACAAAGACTGACTGAGCCGTCCTGTTGGTCTCACACTAGGTCTTTCACAAACACCTGGAATACGGTGGGAAACAAAGGAAAGACAGACACTGGTCAAATGATTACACAAATTGATATACAGTTATAAAGTTTAATAAGCACAGTGGACAGGAACAGAGTACTACGAGTGCCCCTAACATGTGGTCATTGTCTTGTTTAATTGTCAGAGACTTGCCTTTACAGCTCCAGAAAGGTAAGTGCCAGCTGATGGGTCCGTTTCGAGACGCAGTCACACAGCCCGCAGAGGAAGACGCCGGTGCGGAGTCGCGGTTGGAGAAGAGAGCACAGGCTGCCAAGGAACTGCAAGGAGGCCGCCGCGCTAGCTGGGCACAAACTAGCACGAGTTCGTACTAGAAACTGTGCCAGGCACGTCATGGAACTATGCGAAGGTAGAAGTTGGAACCAAAGCTAAGTCTGTGGGGGCGGGGTGGGCATTTTAAGAACAAGGAGGGCGAGACAACCAGACTTTTATATGAATATATAACGTCTATATATACATTTATAGTAATAGAAGTTATTAGTACCTAAATCACACAGGGGCTCTTGATTTATGCACACAAACTAGGCTTATCTATGGATTCTTGACAGGCTGCAAACTTGACAGGTCCCTTAACACATCTGGCCTCTGTTTCCCCATTTCAACTGTCCTGTCCTCAGAGTCTCTCTTCCTGGTTCCATTGCAGAAGGGGTTTGAAATTTACAGAAGTTTCCTTCTTTTCTAACCTTGGGAGAATCATCTTTTGAGGTAAACACATGGAATTAAGCCTGAGAAACCACCAGCAACTGTGTGAAAATAGAGAAAATGTATAAAGAACAAGTGTTAAGAATTAGGAAGTAAAAATTCCCAACTTTTCCATCTTATAATTCCAGTGATCTAATGGTAAATAAGCCTGGTCTAGCTCTCTGTCCATTCTTTAAGTCAGGATCAGGCCCAGACTGTGTTCTCTCTGTCAGATAAAATATTTTCAAAAAATCAAATAAAAAAGGTCACTGTTTTCATGGAGAAAATTTCTCCAAAGAAACTACATAATCCAAACAGGAAAATGTTGATTTATCAACCTACAGTCCAAGGAACATTACGTGATCACTACCAGAGCATAATATCATCATGGGTCTCTCGAAAAGAATCCATGACATCTTAGGAAAGAATATACATGTGTATTTTGCACTACAATTATACACACACACACACACACACACATATATCTGCTTGAGAGTACGGGCATAAAGAGGTTAGAATGGCATAATCCTTTTCTTTAAAAGATTTATTTACTTATTTGAGAGAGAGAGAGTTGGCGGGGGCTAAGAGACAGGGATACAGAGACTCTCAAGTAGACGCTTGAGTAGAGCGTGGAGCTTGCCTCGGGGCTCAATCCCATGACCCATAAGAGCATGACTTGAGCCAAAATCACCAGTTGGATGTTTAACTGATTGGATCGCCCAGGAGCCCCGGAATGGCGGAACTCTTAAATTGATTGATTGGCCCCGGAGAAATAAGACAATTATAGCATTCTTCGTATACTGACTCCGGAGAATAACATACTATTTAAACAGACCATACTGGACGGAAGCAGAAGACAGCTTGAACTCTACGTTACCTACAGAAAAGAAAATTGCCAATCTCTTTCTTAGCTGATAAAGGTCCAGGAAGAGCCCACCCCATCCAGAACCTGCTCCCCACCTCCTCCACTAGAAGAAATAGCACAGCTAATAACTCAGTAAGTTCTTATGCTGAGAAAAATCATGTCCTTTTCGAGGTTGGATGTATTTCTCTTCTTTTAGTGTGATTCTATGTTTTCCCCATTTCATCTATGGAAATTTATGTTGTGATGCCGTATGAAGTAAGCGTCTACATCTTCTTTTCCAACAGCAATGATTAAACATGTATCCCTTCTCCTACTCCATGTGATACAACCATTAGAACACATTAATATCCTATCAATTCTGAAATCTACTAGATCATTCTCTCCAGTTGCTCTGTATATCTTACATTACGCCAGAGAGTGAAAATAAGTGTCAGTATCGGGGAAGAAATGCCCTTTCTTAGGAACCACATAATTTAGTATTACCTTCTTGCCTTAAAGTAGTGCCTGCTCACAAACATCCGTCTCACTCATTGTTAGAAGGGAGGGTAGAACTCTTTGGCTTTGGTTCAAGTAACACCTCCTTAAATCAAGCTCCAGATTCAGTAGAGAGCACGTCCCTGGAAGGATGAATTTCTCTGAGCCTTTTGTTTCAAATGAGAGGCATCTGCCAAGAAGAGAGAGTGGTGCTGCCCTAGACCATGGACCGTATCAGGAAGTTGAACTTTCCAGTACAACGCGTGACAAGACTACCCTGCTGCCTCTCACTACGGCTTTCCCTCTACCAAGGACTTTTGATTTTAGTGTTGTTAGGACACCTGAAAATGTCCCCATGTGTTACACAGAGCACCTGGACAAAGTTATCCCAGGGGAGACTAAGCCGCCAACAGGACTACCATGCAGCGGACCATGAGCCCGTGCTCTGGGGAGACAGGGCGGCCCAGCCCGGGCCTCGCACAGCTGTCTAGTGAGAACTTCAGTTCTCTCCAGGGACGACAATTTATCCTCCAGAAGTGGCCCAGCAGAGACACCGCCACAAGGCCTCGCCTGAGGCCATTCTCTTGTTGCCTAGAGACCCGGCATTTGTGGAAGGCCAGCCTGTGGCCTGGGGGTGGGGGGACCCCAGCCGGCCGGCTGGATCCTCTAGCAAGGCTAGAGCAGTCTCACACACGTTCTGAAAATTCGGTTTACAAAAGGCTGTGTTGGTTTATTTGGCTGTTATTTTCTACAGAATGCAGAAACAATTGTAAGAGGCTGATTTATATACCAAAAAAAAAAAAAAATTGTTTTCAGAGGCACAAAGGGGGTCAAATGAGGAGATAAGAAATAGAAGTCAGGCAGCAAAGAAGCCAGGCCTGGTATGTTACCGGGAAGCAAAGACAGCAGGAGACGCGGGCGGGCTAACAGGAAGGTTAGGGAACTAACCTCTATTAATGATCATGAAGAGAGTGTGTCTCTTATGTGACATCCGCCAGGATCCACAGGGGAAAGGAGGAAGCCTCATTATGCCTGAAAGGCTAGCGGCAGGACCCCAAGACTAAAGGAAGCTCCCCCCTCGGGGCGCACACTTAGTTCCCTGCTTCTCAGTGGCCAAATCAATTAGGAAAACAGCTACATTTAAGGAAAAATGCTTTTCAGCTTTTTTTTTAAACAATTTTTTTTGAAGATTTTATTTATTTATTTGACACAGAGAGAGAAAGATCACAAGTAGGTAGAGAGAGAGGGGGAAGCAGGCTCCCCACTGAGCAGAGAGCCCGATGTGGGGCTCGATCCCAGGACCCTGAGATCATGCATGACCTGAGCTGAAGGCAGAGGCTTAACCCACTGAGCCACCCAGGCACCCCATGCTTTTCAGCTTTTGAGAGAAATTCTTTCCTGTATCAACAGGTAAGTGGCATTGGACAACACGGAAAGTGTGTTGTTTGCCTAGTCCTGTGATGGGGACTTAGGTAAGGCGGACGCTACAGGATCGAGAAAGTTTCTGTAAGAGGTGCCAGACACGTTCCCTGGGACAGAGACGCCATCAGCATGGATGGGCGATCAACACAGACAGGGACATGGAAGGACGGATCCTTCCTTCGAAATAGTGCTTCTCAGTGAAGGTACTGGCATTTGGGGCAGGACAGGTCACGAAGCAGAAAATCCAGGAACCTCGTGCTTTACCCCCTAAATACCAAGGATGCCTCCCCAGTCCTGGTGGCAACAACAAATCAAGCCAACGTTTCACAAAATGCAAATGCCCGGGATGAGGACACTCTCTCCAAGCTTCTCGAAATCAGCCTGCCCCCTCCAAGATGTCCTGCACTCTTAGCTCTCTCCCCACAAAAGGTGCCCCTTTTGCTGAAACACCTGATCTTTTCCTATAGGAAACACCATCCCTTCTATCCCAAGGCCAACCTTCCGTATGTTTATTGCTCTGGGTGCATGACTGATAACCTGACAGTCACTTAATCTGCTGGTGATTTAATGATGTCAACTCTCTTTCCGTGCAGCAAGGCCTGGTGTTATTCCAGGGCAGAAACTATGTCCTTTTGAAGGGTGTGCAAGGACGGAGGCTGCCCCACCACGGACAGTACCACTGCTGAATGCGACAACAAGAAAAAGTGTCGCAGGAAGTGGTGGGTGCTCCTTCCCCACCCAACACCGGCTCCCAGAGCAAAATATCCTCAGTGGGAACAAGCTGGAAGCCCTTCGAACTCCAGAATACCCAGATACGTTTTGCAGAGCCCTTTTTAACCTGCCTTGAGTGTCTCCCTTGGAAAATAAATGTCCCAAATCCGCACGTACTTGTCCCCAGGGATTTTCTTCTTGATGCACATAGGAGCCTCGTAAGAGCTACAAGATTCAACTATAGGCAGCGGACTCTCAGACCCTCACGGTACTTAGAGAACATTTCTGGAAAATGATAGACAGAAACTTTGAATGGGTAAAAACTGAAGGATATGGACCAGCAGTAGGTTGTGTCTGACCACCTCAAGTGGATTTTCAACCTTCCACACCACCTGACTCTGGACAAACACTAGAGACCTCCGGCAGTGACAGGGATGAAGGTCTCCCAGCCACGTGGTCTTGCAGGCACCATCCCTGGGAACTAGGCATACTGCACCAGTCTCAGCCACGAGGGCCCGAGGCTGGCTGCCCCTCCTCAGCAGACAGCCCCGTGGAAGGGGAATGGGATAGCCGTGCCCCACAAGGAGGCTGTCTGCTCAGGGGAGCTGGATGGCTGAGGGGCCGAGAACCCAGCATGCCCAGTAAGTCCTTTCCAGATTCACCATCAGACAATCCCACCTGCTGGCTGGATTAATTCCCACCGTCATCGGCACAATTCTGGATTCATTTCTACTTTATGGCTGAGCAAATTCAAGGGCAAGAGGCCAGGAATGTTACACAACGTGAGTTCCACAAAGATGGAAACAATTACCCCACAAACAAAATTCAAGGCTTTTGTTTTTTTCTTTTCTTTTTAAAAGATTTTATCTATTTTGTTTATCTGAGAGAGAGAGTGAGCGGGAGAGAGAGGGAGAGAGACTCTGAGGCCGACTCCGGCTGAGCCCAATGGAAGG
Source organism: Meles meles (assembly GCF_922984935.1). Taxonomy (NCBI): domain Eukaryota; kingdom Metazoa; phylum Chordata; class Mammalia; order Carnivora; family Mustelidae; genus Meles; species Meles meles. The sequence goes on along the minus strand of NC_060067.1, from coordinate 203,449,106 downwards.
TTCCATCCCACCTCTGTGAGAGCCCGACCTGAGCTGAAACCGAGACGGGAAGCTTAACCGACTGAGCCACCTGGGCACCCCAGGGCTTTTTGTTTCTTGATCAGATAAATGTCTTGCACACAAAAGCTGCCCTCCTGCCTATCTGCATGGCCCAGAACCACACCACAGTCTCCTGACACCCTGTGTTGATGAGGACAGGGTCTGGAATCAGTCATATTTAAGTTAAAGCTGTAGTTCCCTTGCTTACCAGTCTCCTGACTCTGAACTATTTATTTAACCTTCCTTTGCCTTAAAATTCTTCTTCAATAAATGAGTGAAACAAACAATTTAACTTCTGGGCTTGTTGTAAGGATTAAAGGAGATCAAGTACACAAAGCACTTAGAATGGGCAAGGTGAGACCCCGGGAAGTCAGCCGACAGTCGTGTCCCTTTTCTCTCGTCACTGAAACCCTAGAGCAGAAAGAAATCATTGTACTTCACAATCTTGTTATTATATCATCAGATGAGGCATAGATTACCAGTTTAAAACAATGCCACAAAGTATATTTAAGATTGAAAGAATATATGGGAAACAACTATTTCTTTGATATTTCACAAGAAACCACTGAGAAAAGTTATAACTGTGAAAAGTTATAGTTTGTATTATAATTACCATTACCTTCTGAAATCCAAAACTCTATGTTTAATAAATACATCTGATTACTCCTATGAAAACCAATATTAAATAAGCAAGTTAGAAAAAAAATTTTAAAAAGTTTTTATTGATCATAAAGTTGACATTTCAGTAGCATTAGATAATCCTTTCTCATGACATAATAGATTTAAAATAAGTAACAGTATCAAGGGGAGGGAGTGACATGACAAAGAAAGCTAGAATTTTATTTTAGGAATGGTGTGGTGGATGGAGAGCATCTCTGAGAAATTATTTCTCCCAGAGGCTCGGCTCTTCTCTGTTCTTCCTGACCTTGAGATCCCATAAAGACATCAAAGCTTCCCTTTGGAATTTGTATCATTACTTAGAATACTGCTAGGCACATACTCAACGATGCACGGAGAAACTCTTGGTTTCAGACTGGAAACACACAGAGAACGCAACCGGAAGTCTCAGCTGCAGGAAAACGCAATATTATCGAAGCCAGTGTATGTTGTCAAGAATGCACTGACTGGAACATTAATGATACTTCCTAGTGTCTCCTCTCTTTCGGTTCAGAAGGACTGACATGAACAGCCTATGCTCTTTGTCGAGGTTAGACCTAGCTGGGGCATCAGTTGAAATGTCCGACTGCCCGAGTGAGCAGTCCCGTAACACCGCAGCTGGGTCCCACTCACAGGCCTCCACAGGCAGAGTGGGCGGCAGCCTCCACTAGTTATTTCAGAGGTGAGAGGGTGAACATCTCCTTATTAATTCAAGTGCGTTTTCTGGAAGAGGGTGATAATAATGAAGTTATCCTTCACTAACATGCTCACATAGTTTAAGCTAGCAGTTAACTACTGCACTATTTCAGAAGTGTTGGAGACAGTATTAAAGACTATCAGTAAAATATTCAAGAATATCAGTGAACTGGAATCAGGAGGCCTTGACTCTAGGCCTTAGGGCAACAATGTCTGGTAGAACTTTTGACGATGACGGGAACTGTTTCTGCCTTGTCCACTGGCCACATGTGGTTACAGAGCATTTGAAATGTGGCCAGTGACTGAATGACTTTTTATTTTATTCTGTTTTATTTTATTTTAATTAATCTTAATGTAAACAGCCACACGTGGCTAGTGACTCATGTCACACAGTAGAGCTTTCGAGCCCTGAGCCGGTGCAGTGACCCAGTGACGGAGGACCTGGGCTCTGGTCTGCCGGCACGCAAATCCCAATTCCAGACCCACCAGTTGTGTGACCTGGCGTAGGTTAGGTGACCCTTTTGTGCCTCAGTATCCAGTTCTGGAAACATGAGGACAACCATAGCTCTTTCTTCATTAACTGTCATGAGGAACACATGAATCTGCATATTAAAGTCCCTGAGACAAGTTTTTGCATTTTTCCTGAGGGCAATGCTCTCTCCTCTGGGGTTCTCCGGGGTTCTCTGGGGGTGGTGAGCTAAGAGAAGGGGAGGGCCGTTTGAGACCCTGGGCAAGCAGCTCTAGTTCCTTCCTAGTTTCATCCTAGAAGTCACCTTCCCGTCCCTGAAATTGTTACATTCGTTTTCTTATGAGTTCAAAGAGCTCCATCTGGAAGGTACTGGGACTCACAACTTAGGACCTGGTTTTCTGCAACTAACGTTACACTGGATACATCTGTTCCCATACACTGAGGAAACATTTTAAAGATTTTATTTATTTATTTGACAGACAGAGATCACAAGTAGGCAGAGAGGCAGGCAGAGAGAGGAGGAAGCAGGCCTCCCACAGAGCAGAGAGCCGGATGCGGGGCTCGATCCCAGGACCCTGGGACCATGACCCGAGCTGAAGGCAGAGGCTTTAACCCACTGAGCCACCCAGGTGCCCCTGAGGAAACATTTTAGAATTAAAAGAATCACAAGCCAAAATTTGTCAGCTCCCTCGTGAATCATCTGGAGAGATGTATCCCTAAGCTGCCTGTGTGACTCATACCTGCCGGAACTTTCAGGAGCTTCCTTGAAACAAGAAGGGAATGCAACAAAGAAAGGATCCTGTGTTGGCTGAAAGGACACAATCCCAAAGGCAGACTCCATCCCATGTGGTAGCAAACTGGAAAATCTCAGCTCAAATGAGCTCTTCTTCTCAGCCCGGCATTCTCCACAGGGAAAGAAATGCTGTAGATTGGAAACTCAGTTGCTCTGCCCAGATTCCTGTTCTAAAATCTGAGCAGTCTTGGGGAAGGCAAGGACCTTTAAATCTTCCTTCTTTCACCATGAGTCAGTTTTAGGACATTGTTTTCCTCCCCGCCTGACCTGTGACCGAGCCCCTCAGAAGACAGAGATTTGGAGGGAACCAAAGAAAAGACTCAAAAATACTTCGGATGAGGGGTGTCTTTTAGGGGAGTAAAGGCTCCTGTATATCTCGAGGCTGATGCTTGGGCATCTGAGATAAAGGGAGAAACGTGAGCCTGGGAGGGCTTAGTCACGTGCAATCAATGAGAGAAGGATGCTTTGGTCAAGTCAGCTCAAGGCTGAGAGCGAAGTACGACTTTGGGGAAATACTAGAATAATTGGCAATAACAATGCAATGTGTTGCTTTTCTTAACACTCCTTATTTTTGACCTGCTAAATCCCACATGTCCCTTCAGGGACAGTCCAACTGGCAGCGCACGGCTTAGCCTTCCCCCGATGCACTTCAGTCCTTCCTGAAAGCCTGGTCACTCTCTCTGCTTACGCTTCTAAACACACTGCACAGCTCCCCCCGAGGTATGCACCTACTTCAGTTTGGTTCAGGAGTTTCTCAACTTCTGGAGTCGTTAATGTCTCATTATTATTCCCACAGCACCCTGGACGGAAAGAAATACCTAACATTCTGCTATTAAGAAATTAGCCCCAAATTACTTAATAAGTATCTGTGTTCTGAAATATAGTAACCATTTGAAAAAACAATGCACACAAATTGAAAGAAAAAGTAATATTCAAATGTAACTTTTAAATAAGCAACCTACTGGGGCACCTGGGTGGCCCACTCTGTCAAGTGACTTACTCGTGGTTTCAGCTCAGGTCCTGATCCCGGGGTCTTGAGGTCAAGCCGGTCAGGCTGTGCACTCCGCGCTCGGTCTGCTTGGAGTTTCCTTCTCTCCCTCTGCCACCACCCGCCGCATGCCTGTGCACACTCACTCTCTCTTGCAAATAAAAACATAAATCTTAAAAAAAAAAAAAAAAAAAGCAACCTACTGACTAAATGTATGTGTGTGTCCATGGGGCACTGAGCAGCTAGCTTCTCAAATCTTGGACACAGAGGAGACTCTGTCCTCACTTCCTGCTCTGTCAGTTTCCCGTGTGGCTCTTTTTCACCGCAGCACACAGCACAAACCCGCCTGGACAAAGTCTCGCGTCACTGACACAACTGTCAGCAGGGTCTGACGCTCGCACTACGAAGTGCTCTGAGCTGGTCATTCTTGCAGGGTGTAATGAATACTCAGCTTCTACCTTTCTCTTGAATTTTTACAATATTTTCATGATAACTTTGGAACTGGCTGGGGAACGCAAGGACGCCTCGTCCTGGGGTCTGTGAACCACTACTTCAGGTGTTTCTTTAAAACATCTACCCTGGGGCGCCTGGGTGGCTCAGTGGGTTAAGCTGCTGCCTTTGGCTCAGGTCATGATTCCATGATGGGATAAAGCCCCGCATCGGGTTCTCTGCTCAGTAGGGAGCCCGATTTCCCTTCTCTCTCTGTCTGACTCTCTGTCTACTTGTGATCTGTCAAATAAATAAAATTTTTAAACAATTAAAAAAAAAATAAAACATCTACCCTTTGTCCCAAATGATGAGCAGCTTGAGGACAGGGACTGTGTCTTATCCACAGCTTGGGCATGCAGCTTGCCACACGGCGAGTTAGTAAGTATTACTGAAACCATGGGTGATATGAGATGAGCGGACAATGGCGGTGATTTTCAGGTTTTACTGCTACGGCAGATGACCCGTGAGAACTTACCTCTTGCATCTCACGAATGACCCAGAGCAGGCTGTCACTGACTGCGTGCGGAACAAGAAGCCTGAAAACTGACACATGAGGTAAGTGGTTCAAGCCAGTGGAGGGAGGTTCTCAGTGCCTGGCCAGAGAGGCGACCACAGGTACTGGAGTCAGGACCTTACAGTTACTTCCTGCCAGGCGTGGCCAGGACAGCAAGAGTACTTTCATCCACCCTGTAAGTACTGTGCACTCAGTGGCAGAAGAGATTTCACCAGCAACACCAACGATCTGCACAGAGTGGCGCTCTCCTCTGAACGCTGAGTGCGACATGGCTGAGGTCCCTCACCGACCAGTTTCTTGCTAGATGCTGGGAGAGTTCTGGAGAACTATCTTCATGGCTTATCACTTTTAGTCTACTGCTCAACACTATTATTATTTTTTATTTATTTTTATTTATTTATTTTTTAAAATATTTTATTTATTTATTTTACAGAGATCACAAGTAGGCAGAGAGGGAGGCAGAGAGAGAGGGGGAAGCAAGCTCCCCGCTGAGCAGAGAGCCTGATGTGGGGCTCGATCCCAGGGCTGTGGGATCATGATCTGAGCCAAAGGCAGATGCTTAATGACTGAGCCACCCAGGGACCCCAATGTTTTATTATTTTTTAAATATCTATTTATTATTACTTATTTTACAGGAAAAGAGTGTGCATGGGGGGTAGGGGCAGAGGGAAAAGGAGAGAATCTCCACTGACTTCCCACTGAGTGTAGAGCCCAATAAGGGGCTTGATCCCAGGACCCTGAAATCCCAGCCTGAGCCGAAACCGAAAGTCTTATGCTCAACCAACTGAGCCACCCTGGTGCCCCAACACTAATGTTTTAAACACCATTTCCTAAGGTATTTTCTGAGAAACATTACTGTTCTAGGAGATGTTAATAAACATGCCATGATACACAGCTCATGGTTATACACATCTGAGAGCTGCATGACACCAAAATCCTGCCCTTGGGAGAGTCACAGTAAAAATCAGCCTATTACAAAGAAAAAGTCAGACTCTCACTCTTCACAGATGACATGATACTTTATGTGGAAAACCCAGAAGACTCTACCCCCCAAATGCTAGAACTCATACAGGGATTCAGCTATCTGGCAGGCTGTAAAATCAATGCACAGGAATCAGTTGCATTTCTGTACACTAACAATGAGACAGAGAAAGAGAAATTAAGGAATCGATCCCATTTAAAATGGGATCCAAAACCCGTAATACCTTGGAATAAACCTAACCAAAGAGGTAAAGGATATGTACTCTAAAAACTGCAGAAAACTTACGAAAGAAATTGAAGACACAAAGCAATGGAAAAATATTCTACACTTATGGACTGGAAGAAGAAATATTGTCTATGTTACCCAAAGCAATCTACACTTTCAACATAATCCCCATCAAAACACCGTTGACATTTCTCACAGAGCTGGAACAAATAATTCTAAAGTTTGCGTGGAACCAGAAAAGACCCCAAATAGCCAAAAGAATGCTGAAAAAGAAAACCAAAGCTGGTGGCATCACAATGCCTGACTTCAAGCTTTATTTCAAAGCTGCAATCATTAAGACAGCATGGTACTGGCACAAAAACAGACACATGGACCAATGGAACAGAACAGAGTCCAGATATGGACCCTCAACTCTATGGTCAACTCATCTTCGACAAAGCAGGAAAGAATATCCAATGGAAAAAAATACAGTCTCTTCAACAAATGGGGTTTGGAAAACTGGACAGCTACATGCAGAGAAATTAAACTGGACTATTTTCTTATACCACACACAAATACAGACTCAAAATGGATGAAAGACCTAATGGTGAGACAGGAATCCATCAAAATCCTAAAGGAGAACGTAGGCAGCAACCTCTTAGACCTCAGCCCCAACAACTTCTTCCAAGACTGTCTCCAGGTAACGAAAGCAAAAATGAACTATTGGGACTTCACCAAGATAAAAAGCTTCTGCAACACAAAGGAAATAGTCAACAAAACTAAAGGGAAACCTCCCATTCCTATAAGTCATGGGAGAAGATAGCTGCAAATGACATCAGATCAGGGGCTAGAATCCAGGATCTATAAAGAACTTCTCAAACTCAACATCCAAAAAACAAAGAATCCAGTCAGGAAATAAGCAGAGGACAGGAACAGACATTTCTGCAAAGAAGACATCCAGGTAGCCAACAGACACATGAAAAAATACTCCACGTCACTCAGCATCAGGGAAATACAAATCAAAACCACAGGGAGATACCACCTCACACTAGTTAGAATGCCTAAAATTAACAAGACAAGAAACAACAAATGTTGGTGAGGATACAGAGAAAGGGAAACCCCTCTTACATTGTTGGTGGGAATGCAAGCTGGGGCATCCATATGTACACACACACACACACACACACACACACACACACACAAATGGAATATTACTCAGCCATCAAAAAGGATGAAATCTTACCATTTACATCAATGTGGATGGAACTGGAGGGGATTATGCTAAGTGAAATAAGGCAATCAGAGAAAGACAATTATCATATGTTTTCACTCATATGTGTGATATAAGAAACTGCCCAGAGGATCATAGGGGGAAGGGAGGGGAAACTGAATGGGAAGTCATCAGTAAGGGAGAAAACCATGAGAGACTTTTAACTCTAGGAAACAAACTGAGGGTTACTGGAGGGGAGTAGGTGAGGGGATGTGGTAACTGGATGATAGGCATTAAGGAGGGCACGTGATGTGACAAGCATTGGGTGTTAAATGCAACTGATGAATTACTGAACTCTACATCTGAAACTAATTATATGCTGACTGACTGAATTTAAATTTTAAGAAATCAGCCTATTAAAAGATTCAAGGTGAATTAAGTTCAGGATTTCTCAAAGTTGTTGATATATTTTTATATGTTAAATTTATTTACAATACAATTATTATTATAATTATTATTATTGAATGCTTAATAGGTGCCACATTTGGAATATTGTTTCTGTAAAAGATAAAACAGTAAATATTTTAGGATTTGCCAGCCACATATAGTCTTTGTATAGCTTTGGTTTTTGTTTGCTCATTTGTTTGACTTATAGCCACTTGAAAATGTAAAAAAAAAAATTCTTAAAGCTCCCAAGTTTAAAATAGATTTTTGCTTCCTGAGAAAATCTAGCAGCAAAAAATAACAATTTTCTACTTACATGGGACTTTCTTACATTCTTGCGGGAGAGAAAGATTAAACTAATGACCATCTTAACTTTTAAGATAAATATAAGTACTACTTTATACGTGTGTACAAATACTTATATATCTTATATGTACATGTGTATATATTTTGTGTGTATATACATGTGTGTACATACACACATACACATATACATAGGGATGTGACTTCACAGAACCCGCAGGGAAGGGGTTCCAAGAAGCGGGCCTGGCGCGCGCCCTGCAGGCTGGAAGGCTGGAGCGCGGCCGTCTCGGGAAGAGCACGACTGTCCTGCGGCGCGTCTCCGGGTAAAGACGGAAAAGAAGCCGATGCAGCCGGAGCGGAGCAGGCAAGAGGCTGCCGGGAAACATAGCTCGGCAGAGGGAAGGTGAAGTCCGGCTTCGCAGACAATACAGTCAAAGCTCCGCATTTTATTCCACCATCCCGGGAACCCGCGGACGGGCTGGGCAGCAGGGACCCGCTCACCTGACCGACTTCTAGAAAGAGCGGCCCCACCGCGAGGCGAAGAGCAGACGCGCGGGGCAGGAACCGGCCCAGAGAGGCGGTGGGGGCTGGCGGCGCCGGGACAGGGGTGGAAAGAGAAGATTGGGTTGGATTTATTAGATATTCTGAAACTAGAGGAACAAGATCTCCCAATAACTGGAAGCGACTATAGGAATCGCGGAGGCTGCCCGTCCAGTCTGGTGGCCAGAGCAACCCGCCTTCGGGGGACGGAGACGACGCCGGAGGCGCCCTCAGGCCAGCAGCCCCGGCGAGAGGATCGCTCCAGAGGCCTCGTGCGCCCGCGCTGGAAGGTCAGTTCTGTGCGGGTTGGCGAGCGCGGGAGCTCAGCCTGAGACGCGCACGCGGGACACCACGCGGATCCAAGAGGGCCCTGACGGATGTGACCTCCCCGTGGTGCAGCTCGGGCGCGAGGCGCAAACTGAAGGGTCAGGGAGAGAGAGCGCGCTCCACGAGCTGACGGAGGAAAAGAAACCAGAGTGTGCTGGAAGCTGAGAAAGAACTCTGGAGACAGAGGCCATGACTCCAGAATTTCCTTCTTTGATTTCCCTAGGAAACACCTGTCGGGCCCGCGCTACTACCTGTGCTGGCTGGCGGGGCCGCTGGGACACCGGACGGTGCGCGGGGCTCCACGGCTCAGCCGAACCGTCTCCCAGCCCTGGCGCCTAGAGGTCAGAGATCCAGGGTCTGCGGGGCTGCTGCCCTCTGACACCGCGAGGGAGAACGTACACCTGGAATTTGCTGGCATCTCTGGTGTTCTTGTTTGTGGCAGCATTAGCCCATCTCTGCCTTCCTGTTATTGGGGGCAGGGTGGTGTGTGTGTGTGTGTGTCCCCAAACGTCCTCTCTCTATCCAGTCACAGTGGAGGAGGGTACCGCCCTACCCCAGTGTGACTGCTTGTTAGCGAAATCTGGCTGCAGAGATCGTATTTCTAACTCAAATCATGTTCTAAAGTATTGGGGGTAGGCACCTGCACATACGAAATTCGGAAAGATACTATTCAACCCGTAACACAGCTTCTGCGTGAAATATGCTTTGGGAACAGCTGGTTTGTATATATTTAATAAAGTGAACACGTGGCAAATGTAGGATTAAAAATGCCATGGTATTATAATTTGTATATAACTACAAAATATATCTAGATATTGATGTTCTATTTTGTTAATCGAGGATAATGATAAGTTGAGTTTTGGCATTTTGACTGAATGCCTAGTCTTTTTTCGTTTAAGTTAAGTTTGGTTGAATTCAGTTACACTGAGATTTTCTGACATAACAAACTACTGGATACTAACATTTCAATAATAAATGATGTAGAACATTCTGGGATTGTTTTTCTCATGAGCGTAAATGCTTTGATAGAACTGTGACCTTGCGTAACTGTGAAGATACTCCTGGTACCTGAGGGACTTCACATCTATCATGCTGAGAACTAGTTATGTGCTGGGGGTGAGGGGGGACTAGAGATACATGTCAAAGGTTGAAAAGACAAGTTGGCTCTTAGACCCATCTCTAGAAATGGCATTTTGAAATGAATACTTCATTTCTATCCAGTTTTTATCACCTCTTTATTTCCCTTGCAAATCAAATGCGCTCGAAACAAAACAAGGATTCAATAAAGAACAAATCTGGCTAATGTAGGCCCTCTTAGATTTGAATAATTCAAACCAATCTGTTCTTTTGAATTTATTTAATACTCTGTCATTTTACTAACTTTTCAAGAAAAATCTAAAATTTAAAAAAACCTTGTAAATATGACACCATTGCCACGGAAGATAGTGTATTATTTAAAATCCTTATGCTCATGAAACCCAGAGCTGACACAGTCTGGGAAATTGTATCAGAAGCAGAACAGGGGAGATCAGACTGTGGGAATGAAGCAGCCCATTTGCGCAGCTGAGCTCAGCAAAGCGGACCGCTCCTTATTCCTGCAGGCTCCGTGGAACTCAAGACAGTCACAGCGCCTGCACTTGAGAAGGGACAATGACATCGTGTGGCTACAAGACTTTTCCCACTTTCAACAGTTTTGAGTTTCCAAGACGGTTAAAAGTTGTGGCTGCTTTTGCAGGAGGCACAGCATTAGAGAAAAGAATCAGAAATCTATAATATTGAAAACGCAGGAGCCGGCGGCATGCTAACGCAACTGGGAGAGTGAAGCAGAAGACTGAAGAAGACAGCTCCAGTTTCCTTTTCCCAGAAAACTAACATTTAAGGTGATTCCAAACTGACCATCCAAAGTAAAATAATGAAAATAAGTTAGGAATGGGTATTTCAAATTCCAATCATGTATGTAGTTTCACATCAATAAACATGGTAACTGATATCCCCAAGTACTTCCTACAGCCTCAAGACTCAGTTACTGGAAGCCACGTGCACAATGTCCCTATTATGCGAAGCAGCCCAAAGAATCATCTTTAAGTCATAGTTCTTTGGTCAAGATTCAAAAACAAGGGGGCACCTGGGTGGCTCGGTTGGTTAAGCGTCTGCCTTTGGCTTAGGTCGTGATCCCAGGTCCTCGGACGAGCCCTGCATCCGGCTCCTGCTCAGCGCGGAGCCTGCTTCTCCCTCTCTGTCTGTCCCTCCTCTGCTGTGCACACACTTGCTCTCTCTCTCTCAAATTAATAAAATCTCTAAAAAAAAACAAAAACAAAAACAAACGATTCCTCCCACAGCCTCCTCATGAGCTTCTCACGAAGCCTGGATGAAAGTAATTTTACCTCACAACACATTATTTAGAGCCTATTCAAAGCCATTATTTTCTCATAACAAGTATTGAAAGAAATAGGAAGTTTCAAAAATACTTATTATATTTTGTAGACAGATGGATTTGAGGGGGTCAAAGAGAATCGTGCTGTTCTTCCCATGCTTACCTGGATCCAGGTTCATTCTCCTGAGAATGCTTCTAGTTAAAATCACATGAGCTCTTTCCAGGACCCGACTGCAAAAAACCTCTCACCCCATTTCTACCTAAATTGTTTCTCAGTCCATCACATCTGTGATTTTATTGAAAATCACCTGAAGTCATTGCTGAAGTAAACAGATTAGGGGGAAAAATATAACAAAGGATGAGATGACTAATTCTAGCTAACCACGATGGAAAACCCACTGTGTGGAAGGCAGTGTTCAAAGTGTTTCCTTCGTCATACAGCAATTCAGCAGTGTGGCAGGATACAAAATCAATGCACAGAAATCAGTTGCTTTCTTATACACTAACACTGAGACAGAAGAGAAATCAGGGAATTGATTCCATTTACAATAGCACCAAAACCATAAGATACCTTGGAATAAACCTAACCAAAGAGGTAAAGGATCTGTACTCAAGGAAATACACAACACTTATGAAAGAAATGGAAGAAGACACAAAATGATGGAAAAGCATCCCATGCTCATGGATCAGAAGAATATACATTGTTAAAATGTCTATACTGCCCAGAGCAACTTATACTTTTAATGCCATCCCGATCAAAATACCAATGGCATTTTTCAAAGAGCTGGATCAAACAATCCTAAAATTTGTACAGAACCAGAAAAGACCATGGATTGCTAAGGAAATGTTGAAAAAGAAAAACAAAACTAGGGGCATCATGCTGCCTGATTTCAAGCTATATCCCAAAGCTGTGATCACCAAGACAGCATGTTACTGGCACAAAAACAGACACATAGACCAGCAGAACAGAGTAGAGAGCCCAGATGTGGACCCTCAACTCTATGGTCAAATAATCTTCAACAAAGCAGGAAAAATGTCCAATGGAAAAAAAGACAGTCTCTTCAATAGACGGTGCTGGGAAAATTGAACAGCAGTATACAGAAGAACGAAACTCAACCATTCCCTCATACCATACACAAAGATAAACTCAAAATAGATGAAAGACCTCAATGTGAGACAGGATTCCATCAAAATCCCGGAGGAGAACATAGGCAGTAACTTCTTTGACATCAGCCACAGCAACTTCTTTCAAGACATGTCTCCAAAGGCAAGGTAAATAAAAGTGAAAATGAACTTTTGGGACTTCATCAAGATTAAAAGCTTCTGCACAGCAAAGAAACCGTCAACAAAACAAAGAGGCAACCCATGGAATGGGAGAAGATATTCACAAATGACATAACAGACAAAGGGCTGGTATCCAAGACCTATAAAGGACTTCTCAAACTCAACACCCAAAAAACAGATAATCAAGTCAAAAAAATGGGTAGAAAACATGAATAGACACTTCTCCAAAGAAGATATACGCATGGTTAACAGACACATGAAAAAATGTTCATCATTAGCCATTGGGGAAATTCAGATCAACACCACACTGAGATACCACCTTACACCAGTTAGAATGGCAAAAACTGACAAGGCAAGGAACCACAGATGTTGGAGAGATCGTGGAGAAAGGGGAAGCCTCTTACACTGTTGGTGGGAATGCAAGTTGGTGCAGCCACTTTGGAGAACAATGTGGAGGCTCCTTAAAAATTAAAAATAGAGCTGTCCCATGGCCCAACAGTTTCACTACTGGGTATTTACCCCAAAGATATAGTTGTAGTGAAAAGAAGGGGCACATGTGCCCCAATATCCACAGCAGCCATGTCCACAGTTGCCAAACTGTGGAAAGGCCTAAGACGCCCTTAAGCAGACCAATGGATAAGGAAGATGTGGTCCATATACACGATGGAGTATTATGCCTCCATCAGAAAGGATGAACACCCAACTTTTGTAGCAACATGGACGGGACTGGAGGAGATTATCCTGAGTGAAATAAGTCAAGCAGAGAGAGTCAATTATTATATGGTTTCACTTACTTGTGGAGCATAAGGAATAACATGGAGGACATCAGGAGAAGGGAGGGGAAAATGAAGTGGGGGGGGGCAGGACCAGAGGGGAGAGGAACCATTTGCATGGAGCACTGGGTGTTATACGCAAACAATGAATCATGGACCACGACATCAAAAACTAACGATATACTGTATGGTGACTAACATGACATAATAAAAATTAACAAACAAAAAACCGAAGTGCTTCTATGATCTGACTTTTTTTTTCCTTCTGAAGATTATATGTGGTGTATACTATGCTCATTTCACAGATGAGAAAACTGAGGTGCAGAGTAAGCGTCCTCACCAAGGCTGCAGAGCGAAGGAGCAATGGGGGACCTCCAGTCCAGTTCCCTGAAGACCGCCCCCGACTCAGGAGCAGAGGGAAATGCCATTGGCTTCCCAGGCTGGGAAAGGTCAGGGAAGGCAGCCATGGCTCACAGAGGAAAACCCGAAATGCGACTCTCGGCTTCCTGATCTCCACAGGCTTCGGCGCACGCAACAGTGTGTATCTAAAGTTTTCTAGGCACCCAATGAGCTCTTTCTCTCACAGCGTGTGCCAGAAGACCTACGCCTGAACGTCAAGAGAATGGGGAGATGAGGTAGAACTGAATCGCACCATCCCCAATATTTCACTTGGAACCGGAAGCTCCTGGGGGACAGTCTGGTTTGGGCTGTTTGGTTTCCCCAGATGCCGCATTCCCTTAACAAATAAACGACCACCTCTGAGAAAGATCAAACAGAAAACCACATCTCAGGGTGTTTTTTTTGTTTTTTAAGTATATCAGGATTTCTTTTCTTGTTCCAAGGCATGTCCCTAAATGCCCCAAATGTAGAAACTTCCCTTGAAATTGCTTGATTTTTATAATGAAATATAATCCATCCAAACCATGAAGGAGCCACAGATCCCACAACCACGGCACCCGAGGAATTCGGGGTTAACTGAGCCATCTGCATGGTTGGGTGGGGGACGACGGGCAGGCGGGGAGAGCATTAAATGAAAAATAAAAAGGTTTAACATGCTTTCCAAAATCACTGAGCATAAGGATCTAGGACCCAGTAATCTCGTGAATGGGATCAGAATGGTCTGGAGGGCAGTGTGGGAACAGGTGAGCTGGAAATTTTCGCAGAGGCGCAGACACTCCTGATTCCACTTGAGAAAAACTGAAAAGCGACATGACTCACCTCTATGTCCAGAGTACTGACACCAAGCGGGACTTGTTCATGGCAATTAATATAAAGAGCAACAGTTCTGAAAGACTGGGCAAGGACCCAGCTGCGGTGAAAACTCCAGTGCGTGAAAACTCCAGTGCTAACCGGGAACGGGCTTTTCATTCAGGTTCAGTGGGAACGGGGCCCAATGAGGGACCGTCGCACGTTGTCACATGGCCAAGGGCTGACACGGGGTTATACTCTGAAGGGGGTCACAGTCTGCCTTCAGGGCCGTCCCTCTCCACTAACCCTTCTGTTCCCCAAAGTCTGCAGCTTCGGCTCTCAGTGACCTTCCCCGGCGCTCCTCACCGTCCCACCCGCCCTGCCCGGGTCCTGGCTCTTCCTCCCCAGAGTGGCTGAGGTACTCTGAGAAGAGCCCGAGAGTTGGGGTCACGGTCCCTGCAGGCGACAGCATCCGTCAGCCCGTCCTTACTAATCCGGGGGCATGTTCTGAGGGAACCGATCAGTCCTTTCCAGGGAAGCTCCCTGGCGTGCACGGTGCCCATGCGGAGCACCCCGTGCAGCACCTCAGGGAGCGGCTGGGCTCAGGCAGGCGCAAAGACAGGACTGCAGGACCCCCATGGAAGCGCAGGGTGCCCCGCTGCAGAGGGCGGTAGATAAGCAGTAATAACTCGTAGTATAAAAATTATACTCTACCTGGGCCAGGCTACCTATGTCGCAGGCAGTATTTAGGACACAGTTACACTAAACAGTTATTCACTGTCTACCCAAAATTCAAACTTAACTGTGTGTCTTTGGTTTGGTCTGGCGAAGAGGGGGTGTCTCTCGAGGCTTCTCAGCTCCCCAGACGGACACAACGAGCTGCTCGGCCGCTCTTGCTGCGGGGCTGTGAGTCCGTGGAACGGCTCCACCTTAAACGCATAGGGCCCGCGGGAGGGACTCAGGACGCACCTTCCTTCCTCCAGAAATGCGGGCAGGCGCTCAGCTCAGCTCAGCTCGCTCGCCTCCAGCACGAGCCTCTGGGCTGTGGTCTCTGGACCAGCCCCGCCAGCATCCCTGCGGTGCTCCTTAGAAAGATGAGTCTTTCACGGCTCCACACAAATTTTAAGGTTGTCCTTTCTATTTCTGCGAGAAATCCCACTGACATTTGGATCCACACCGCACTGATCCAAGCTGTCCTCGATGGCGCGAACACGTCAACAGTCCTGGACCACGGAGTATCTCCCCATTGACTTGTGCCTTTAGTTTCTTTCACTGATGTCTCCTCGTTTTGGGCACACAGTTTTTCACCTTCTTAGTTAAATTTATGACTAGGTCAAACTCTCTCTCTTCGCAGATGACATGATTCTTTATATGGAAAACCCAAAAGACTCCACCCCCAAACTACTGGAACTCATACAGCAATTCAGTAATGTGGCAGGATACAAAATCCATGTACAGAAATCAGTGGCTTTCTTATACACTAACAATGAAAATACAGAAAGGGAAATTAGAGAATCGATTCCATTTACTATAGCACCAAGAACCCTAAGATACCTGGGAATAAACCTAACCAAAGAGGTAAAGGATCTGTACTCAAGGAACTACAGAACACTCATGAAAGAAATTGAAGAAGACACAAAAAGATGGAAGACCGTTCCATGCTCTTGGATCGGAAGAATAAACATTGTTAAAATGTCTATACTGCCTAGAGTAATCTATACTTTTAATGCCATTCCGATCAAAATTCCACTGCTATTTTTCAAAGAACTGGAGCAAATAATCCTAAAATTTGTATGGAATCAGAAGAGACCCCAAATTGCACAGCAAAAGAAACAGTCAACAAAACAACACAGTCAGCAAAACAAAAAGGCAACCCACGGAATGGGAGAAGATATTTGCAAATGACAGTGCAGACAAAAGGTTGATATCCAGGATCTATAAAGAACTCCTCAAACTCAACACACACAAAACAGATAATCTTATCAAAAAATGGGCAGAAGATATGAACAGACACTTTTCCAATGAAGACATACAAATGGCTATCAGACACATGAAAAAATGTTCATCATCACTAGCCATCAGGGAGATTCAAATTAAAACCACATTGAGATACCACCTGACACCAGTTAGAATGGCCAAAATTAGCAAGACAGGAAACAACGTGTGTTGGAGAGGATGTGGAGAAAGGGGAACCCTCTTCCACTGTTGGTGGGAATGCAAGTTGGTGCAGCCACTTTGGAGAACAGTGTGGAGATTCCTCAAGAAATTAAGAATAGAGCTTCCCTATGACCCTGCAATTGCACTACTGGGTATTTACCTGAAAGATACAGATGTAGTGAAAAGAAGGGCCATCTGTACCCCAATGTTCATAGCAGCAATGGCCACTGTCACCAAACTGTGGAGAGAACCAAGATGCCCCTCAACGGACGATGGATAAGGAAGGTGTGGTCCATATACACAATGGAGTATTATGCCTCCATCAGAAAGGATGAATACCCAACTTTTGTAGCAACATGGACGGGACTGGAAGAGATTATGCTGAGTGAAATAAGTCAAGCAGAGAGAGTCAAGTATCATATGGTTTCACTTATTTGTGGAGCATAACAAAGAACATGGAGGACATGGGGAGATGGAGAGGAGAAGGGAGTTGAGGGAAATTGGAAGGGGAGGTGAACCATGAGAGACTATGGACTCTGAAAAACAACATGAGGGTTTGAAGGGGCGGGGCGGGGGGAGGTTGGGGGAACCAGGTGGTGGGTAATAGGGAGGGCACGTATTGCATGGAGCACTGGGTATGGTGCAAAAACAATGAATACTGTTATGCTGAAAAGAAATAAAAAAATAAAAAAATAAAAATTTATGACTAGGTATCTTGCTCTTTTCCATGCTACCATAAATGGGATTGTTTTCTCAATTTCCCTTTCAGATAGTTCACTGTTAGTGTGTAGAAATGCAAATGTTTGTATTATGATGTTGTACCTTTACTTTATATTTTTGATTTTGTATCTTTACTTTGCAACTTTACTGTTGATCTGCTGATTATTACTTGCTTCACTCAAACTGAATTGAGTAAAACTGTACCATTTAACAATGAATTTGATATATTTTAAAACCAAAATAATTAGGATGCTGTGGAATTTGTGTTAGAATATAAAAAGATAACAAAGTAATGGAATTTTAAAAATTCAAAAATGGTCAAAATAATAGGTAAATTGTATACTAAGTTAGAGTTGATTTTTGAAATCAGTTAAGAAATTATTCATTGAGCAATACTGGAACAACTAGCTAACCACCTACAATATATCAAAACAAAATCCAATAAATTACACTTAAAGGGAAAGTTAAACCATAAAATTAAAACTCTGAAATTACTTGAAGGAAATGCAGACAATTAATCGTATAATCAATAAGAAAGGATTCTAAGGGTTTCAGAAGAAGGTTTTTCAGACTAAGTACACAAAATAGAAATAGATGTCCTCTTATTTTTTCAAAGCCTATAATTTTCAGTTGTATTAATCGTATTTGGTTCTGTTTTTCAAACAAGACTTTAAAAAAAAAGGTGTAACATCATCCTCATCAACAAAAAAGGGGACCACGTGAAATTATGTATCTAGTATTATAGTAAATTTGTGCTTCTTCAAGTACTTGGTCTCCCTGAACTCCATTCAGAATGTCTGGCGAGCACATATAGCTCTGTGACCAGATGCAGAAGGCAAAGAACGTAATCATGGTTAGAATTCAAGATTACAATTTATGAGCTATATTCATTTCATCATGGTGCTATACTACATTACCATGAACACGGTTTAAAACAAGATGTATACCTTAGATGTCTATAGGTTAGAAGTCCACCACGGGTCTCACTGGGCTAAAATCAAGGGCTACGTTGCTTCAGCAGGGTCAAGGGGACAATTTGTGTCCTTGCTGTCTCCAGCTTCAGACACCGCCAGTATCACTGGTCTGTGGCTCCCTTCTTACAGCTCTGTACCAGCAACGGAAGATCGAGTCCTTTTTCCATTGCAACTTTCTGATTTTCCTCCATAGTTACATCTCCCTGACCCTCCTCAGCTTCATTCCATTTCCCACTTTAAAGGACCCTTGTCATTACATCGCCCCCATCTGGATAATCTAGGATAATCTCCCTACTTTAAGGTCATCTAATTAGCAACTGTAAATCCATCTGAAAACTTTAATTCTTCTTTCTTTGTAACCTAATGTGTTCACAACTTCCAGAGAGTAGGACATGGGCGGATAGCTCTGGGGTCCACTATTCTGCCTGTCACCAGAGCTCTGACTTACACCCTCGCCTTATAAAAGACACGGAGGCCCAGGGTGATTGGGTGCACTAATGACACGTGTAGTTAACAAGAAGGCCTTTGATCTCTAACTCATTAATTAATATATCTTCACTAGCATTCCACTAATCTCCTATTGTGGTGGGTGTTGTCAGACTATAAAATAGGAGGACTTACCAGCTGTGCGTTCATGAAGCGTGGAGCAGGTATAAGAAGGCAGGAGTTCTAAGCCAAAGAACATTTCTCAAATCTTCACCTGGCAACCAAGTGGGAGAGAATAAAATGCAACCATTAGTATCATCATTAACAGTATAAGAGCAAAGTAGCAAATTATAACTATATAAATAAAGCACAGTAATACATTTTGGAGGCATGTTTTATGTCATTATTAAGAGCAATGCATTCAGGCTTTAGGGCTCCTTTCAAATTTCGACTAAGGCTTTGAAATCAAGTGGTCCTGAAATCACGTAGTTACATAAAAGTCTGCTTCCTCTTCAATAAAATATGAACAATACCTATTTCAATAGATTCTGCATGATGAGTACTTATAAAGCTTAGAACATAATGTGGCTCCTGGTAAGTGTCTAATAATTGCAATAATTATTATCATTAAAAGTTGTAATTCAAGGAAGATTATATGCCAAGGAAACTTATCACCAAACTTACATCATTAAAAAAAAAGTATAAGAGGGGAGTGAATAAGTTTTAAAGTGTCTTGATACCCTAAATTCACTTGTGTACAGAGAACCTAGCTGAGAATTTAATAGCCTGAAATCAATTAGATTTACATCAATTAGGTTAAAGACTCCAGAAATAAGAACTGAGTTTCCCCCTAATGTCCATATCATCACAAAAGAAAATAATAAAAATAATTTTATCAAGGAGAAGAGGATCTGTCTAGATGCTGATGGAGAGCACGCTGGCACAGAGAATAGCCTGAGCGAGCAAAGCATACTAATAGAAGAGAGTCCTAAAAATGGACCTTCTCCAAGTCATCTCCCACTTGAACATACAACCAACCTCACCTCTGACTCCAGAGACTATGTGTGTATTTGTGTCTACCGAGAAACTGAGTTTTCTGGGGCACCTGGGTGGCTCAGTGGGTTAAGCATCCGACTGAGTCATCATGACTCAGGTCATGATCTCAGGGTCATAGGATTAAGCCCTGAGTCGGATTCTGTCTCTCTCACCCTTGGCCTCTCCCTTCTATGCACATGCTTTCTCTCTCCTAAATAAATAAATAAATAAATAAATAAACAAACAAACAAACAAACAAAGTTTTGGCTATCCAGAGCCTGCTGGGCTGGGACCAGGACTCCTACAATGACAAATGCATCTGGAAGGCTGTGGTCCAAGGCCATCTTTGCTGACTATATGCAGGGTCTCCCGGACCAGAGGGAACACAGCTCTTTTTAAAAGTGAAGGCCTGGTGGTGGGTATTAAGGAGGACATGGACTGCATGGAACACCGGGTGTTGTACATAAACAATGAATCTTGGAACACCACATCAAAAACTAACGACATACTGTGTGGTAACTAACATAACATCATCATCATCATCATCATCATCATCATCATCAAATAAAACTGAAGGTGTTTCTGCTCGAGATGAAACTGAATTCATTCCAGGCAAGAGATGTGCTTCCGTGTCCAAGGCAAAGAACAACACGGCGACTCCTGGGGGCAAACCAAACAAAACCAGAGAAAAACGTGGGGGAAAGGACCCCGTGCTCCCGGAAGGAGTGGCGTGCTTCCTGCAGCATTCTGAAGCCACTTGTGCTAAAGCCACTGGCCACAAGATCTGTGTGCTCAAGGACTTGAACTTACTGAAAAGTAAATAAATAAAGGTGCAAATTTATTCTCTTGTAAAAAATAATGTTTAGTAAAGAGTAATAAATCAAAAGAAAATGCGAATTTTGTCCCTACTGTTACTTTGCATTAGCTTTTTCTTCTTGAAGGTTCATGTTTGTTGAACTGTTGCTTATATTTCATATACTAGTCCTCAGAAATTTATGCGGTGCAAGGATTTCATAGCTCACTGTTTTAAAAAATGTGTTAAGAGAATGAATGAAGTTGCCTGATGTGGGTCTGCTGGAGCTTTAGCCCACGGACATTCTGCACTGCCCTGTTCTAAACACGCTCAGGCAGAATGGTTGATACATGGGTAGAGTACAATCTGCCTTCTTTGCCTGTTAGAAAATGAGACGAGCTAATTAAAAGACTCACTTGGCGGGGCGCCTGGGTGGCTCAGTGGGTTAAGCCTCTGCTTTCGGCTCAGGTCATGATCTCAGGGTCCTGGGATCGAGCCCCGAATCAGGCTCTCTGCTCAGCAGGGAGCCTGCTTCCCCTCTCTCTCTGCCTGCCTCTCTGCCTACTTGTGATCTCTGTCTGTCAAATAAATAAATAAAATCCTAAAAAAAAAAAAAAAAGACTCACTTGGGATAAAGCAGCTTGAAGATTATTGCCTAATTCAAGACAAACGTGTTCTTAAATATCGTGGTAAGCAGAACAACGCCCTCCCCCCAGAGATGTCCATGCTCTCATCCCCAGAACCTGCACGTATGTTAGGTTACAAGGGAAGGGAATGAAAGTTGCAGATGGGGTTAAGGTTGCTGAACCAGATGACCTGAAAATAAAGAGAGCATCCTGGATTAGCCACCTGTGCCCAATGTAATGACGACAGCCCATGTGAGTGGGAGAAGGAGGCAGAAGAAGGGAGTCAAGGGAAATGCGACTCTGGAAGGTCAGAATGAGCCACTGGGAGAAGGACTTGACCTGGCATCACCAGCTTAGAAGGCAGAGGAAAAGAGCCATGAGCCAAGGACCGTGGGTGACCTCTAGAAAGCAGAAAAGGTGAGGAAATGGATATTCTCCAGAGCTTCCTGAGGAAACGCAGCCCTGTTGATGCCTCGATTGGAGCCAGTAGGACTCAAGTTGTCCAAGTCTATCTAACGTGTAGAACGCTTAGATAATAAATTCATGTTGCTGTAAGCCACTACATTTGTGGCAAACTGTTATGGGAGCAATAGAAAACCAACACAAATATTAACTGAGAAGCTCGGATACACCAAGGTGAAGCCTAGAGATGGGGAGACCCAATCCAGCTTGTCCGAGCCCATCAGTGAATATCCATTTCTGATTAGGGTTAGCAGATGAAATATAGGATGTCTGGTTAAATATAAATTTCAGATACACAATGAACAAGTTTTAGTGTAAGAATGTGCAATATTGGGGCACCTGGGTGCGTCAGTCGGTTAAGCGTCTCCCTTCGGCTCACGTCATGATCTCGCGATCCTGGGATCGAGCCCCACATCAGGCTCCCCAGGGAGCCTGCTTCTCCCTCTCCCTCTGCCCCTCCCCCTGCTTGTGATCCATCTCTCTGTGTCAAATAAATAAAATCTTTAAAAAAAAAAGAATATGCAGTATTTGGCATATGCTTTTATGAAAAATTATTCATCATATCTGAAATTCAAGTTTAACTGAGTGTCCTTTTTATTTGCTAAATCTGGCAACCTATCTCTAATCCACATCCAGGGATATTCCGGGAAATACCTCTGCTCAACAGAACGGCTCCCTGCCAACCATGCTGAAACCCACTTCCGAAGCATTCTCCCCCTAGATTCGGGGTCTCATTTATCATGCACTGCCTGTCTTTCTCTATGATAGTAGGGTTGCCTGGCGTCCATCTCTAGACATGACAGTAATGTCATGAATTGCAAATAAAGGTCAGGGCATTTTTGCTAAATGTGACTGTCCTCTAATCATCTGGCGCTTCCTCCTTGGATTTCACCCAACTGTCATTTCTCCTTCTGCCAAAATGCCGCGGTGACTCTCCAAGCATTCCTTAGGGAGCGATCTTCAGGCTCTGACCCTGGGCATACATGTATTCCCTCGGCGTGCTTTAAATAACCTCATTTCCACAGCAGATGTCCAGTGGACTGTGTAGTTATGCCATTAAATGTGAGCAAATCAGTGGGCTGTTAGGACTCAGGCATAAATGGACACTTACTAGTTTAATATTTTCCAAAAGAATTACATGGTTCCTTTCCATGGGTTCTTGCACTGCCAGTGAACGGGCAGGAAAAGAGCATCTGACTCTGTAAGTCAGGAAGGATCTCGTGGCGCACGCCCAGCAACTCCAAGTGTGTGAGCTTCTATTTTCCTAGTATTGTCCTTGTGGGCTGGAATAATTTGTTCCTCACTCAGCACGGTAAAGTGAGGAAGGTAGGATGTCAATCCTAGATAAGATTTAGGGGTATAATTGTAAATTTATGTGAAAGTTGTATCTTCCCATTAATGTACTTGGGGTTCATTCCAAGAACTGTATTTTTTTAATGATAAAAGATTTTTAATATAGATTCTTCAGGTAGCCTTGTCATTTGTAATGAAACTATTTTTAAAAAATTCGTGTTCCCAGTCATGAATAATGCCCATTTCTATTCAGTGAAGTCTTGACTGATAACCAGTTTTGTTGCCTTGTTAGAGATTTGGAAAGAATACATACAAATCTGGACAGGATTTCCGTTCAACACAAGTATGTTTCACGATATCATCCATGTAGAAAGTACCAGTACACAGCATAATTAGAATCCTTCCTATCATTTCCTTTTGAGCAAGTGAACGGTGGCAGTTCAGGTATTATCATATAAAATAAACCTCCTGAAGACATGATGCTTCTCAATGTTACTTTATAGTAAAGAAACTGAGACCCTAAAAAGATAAAGATCCTGCGTAAGGACTAAGGCAGATGAGGAAATACAATACTAGAAACGATGCAGACTGCACCGCAAGAGAACCCTAAGAAATGGGGGTCCGAACTGTTACAGCATGAAGATAATATTGTTGGTAACAGTCACGAATTCCTGCCTGGGTTCGTCATAACGAGACACCACATAACACGCAGTCAGAACATCTCAAAAACTCCAGATCGAACCCGATCCAACACCCAGATCTACTGACTTCCCACCTTCCTGTGTGGAGATGCTGGGTTCGCAGTCTTCCCCGCACGAGGAGACTGTGGATTCCCCGTGACGCCTTCATTTTCTTCCACCCTTCTGTGGGGTGAAAGACCAAGTCCCTCTGATTATGACTCAAGGTAACTTTATTACCTGTTTTCTAAAAATATTTGAATATTTAATGTAATGTAAGAACCCACCAAAAGGAACCATGTCATTCTTTTGGAAAATATTAATATTAAATATTATAAATATTTAAATATTCATCTAAACTGCGAGCTTTGGGGGGAAGAATTCCAAGTATACAATATAATTAGAGGTTAATTGTTTTTGATAAATGAATCAAAGAATATCGCCCCAGCTTTAGCAGAGACAGAAAGATCTGGGCTGACATGCCAGTCTCAATTTTGGGCATAGATACCTATGAAAAGCCACTGCAATGTGGCAAACATACTCATTAGGTTCTAGTAAGCAAGGCGTTTTTAGGGAAAAGCAAGGCTGGGAACAGCACGGAAAGGTATGTGAAGGCTCTTTCTCTGGCTTCCTCAAAGCTGCTCAGGTGTCCTGTAGGGGCGCCTGGGTGGCTCAGTCCTTAAGTGTCTGCCTTCGGCTCCAGTCATGATCCCAGAGTCCTGGGACCAAGCTCTGCATCCGGCTCCCTGCTCAGCAGGAAGCCTGTTTCTCCCTCTCCCACTCCCCCTGCTTGTGTTCCCTCTTTTGCTGTGTCTCTCTCTGTCAAATAAATAAAATATTAAAAAAAAAAAAGAAAAAAGAAAGAAAGGGTGTCCTGCAACACCACACACACAGCCTGAACATCTTTATACTATAGATCCTGGCCTGAGTGGAATCCAGTGGGAAGTCACTGCACTACAAAATGCAAATAAGGTGTTTATTTACTTTTTCCTATGTAAGCAATTTTAAATGCAAAAATTAAATACTTAGAAAGACAGGGTTTCTCCCCAGGGTCAATTCACTAGTTGAAATTTAAAAAAAATCAGTGTGTCTCGCATAAGGTAGCATTTTCCTTTGCTGTTTCGTGCAGTTTTTCTGGCTCTGCTCCGTACCAAGGAGAACTCTGTTGATTTGCATTCTGTAAACACAGAGTAAAAAGGAGCCATGTTCATGGTCACGGTGATGTATGAAAATAGACTATAAATTTTACATTCTTAAGAACATCCCTTTCCTTCATCCTTCCATATATGGCGATTTATTTTAATACCTACAGACTTTTCTCATCTTTTTTTCATTTTGAAAAGCTTCAAACATTTACAGAAGCAGAGGGAACAGGACCTTGAAGTCCCACATACCCATCCCTGAGTGACGACTATCCAGTGAGCCACCGTGGGCCGCACTGGCCTCTGCCACGATTCTACCTACGACCTGTCCCCAACGTAATCACTGCAAAGCCAACCTTGGAGATGACATTACAGATAAAAATTCCAGTATATATTTCTAAAAGCCAAGAACTCTTTGATTAAACACCGCTGCAATTCTGCTATCATACTGAAACACTTGATGGTCATTCCTTAACACCATCGAACATGCTGTCAGACCACAAGTCTCTTTCCACCAGATGGTCTTGTAAACGATTTCCACCAGTGCTTGGTTCTGGGGCTTTGGACAAATGTTTCCTATAAGCCACTTTGGTTCCAGGTGCTATGTGGCACATCGGCCCGTATTTTATTAATTCATTCATGGTAATTATCTATTCAGTGTCCAATATATGTCAGAGGGGGTGCACAGTCCTTGGGACACATCAGTTAATAAAACAGATAAACTCCCTGCCTTTGTGGAGCTCATAATGTAGGAGGAGGAGATCAGAAATGATAAAAATAATGGAAGTAAATAGGCCCATTTGATACAAGGTGATGCATGTTTTGGGGAAAAAGAAAATACCACAGCTGGGTAAAAGTTATTTGGAAATCATGGGCAGGGCTGCAGGTTTGTTTGTTTGTTTTTAAGATTTTATTTCTTTATATTGAGACAGAAAGAGAGAGGAGAGGGGCAGAGGGAGAGAGGAGAGAAAATCTCAAGCAGACTCCACACTGAGTGAGGAGCCCGGGGTAGGGCTCGATCTCACGACCCTGAGATGGCGACCTGAGCCGAAATCAAGGGGTGGACACTTAACCAACTGGGCCACCCAGGCACACCAGGGTTACAGTTTTAAAAGATAATCAAGAGAGGGCCTGATTGGGAAGAAGTCCTCTGAGCAAGGACTTGAAGGCGAGAAGAGAATTAACCACGCAAATATCCAGAGGACGAGTATCTAAATCAGAGGCGGGTTTGAAATCTCTAAGACAGGATAAGACTGGCATGTTCTGGAAACAACAAGAAGGCCCCAAAGTATGTTATTATTTAGTTAAAATAAATGAAAACTTGAGTGAAAGAAAGCACTGCAGGAAAGCAGATGAAATAGAATACTCTTTGCTCCAAGACCATGACGAGCTCCATGCAGGAAAACAGAATGAACGAAAGAGTAAAACCTAGTGTTTTATAGAAAGGTAAAATTACGAACATTTTGGGATGGATACACAATTTTTAACCGACTTAATCTATCAAATCTCTAAAGATGTTTGGACTGATTAAAAAAAAAAAGGTCTCCATTTTATCTGGATTACCACAATTTATATCGTCATATTAACTCTTTCCCAGGCAATGCTGTACTAAACTTGCACTTGGGTGCTCTCACCTACTTTCTGCACCCAGTGCCTACTGAACGTCCACCTTCCGAGGCCCAGATATCCCTCTGAGCCGTTGGCTCGTGTGGACAGTCCCATCCTGCATACAGCTGTCCCCCTCCCCGCCTGATCTCAGGTACCAGGCAACCCGCAGTCTGGTCTGGAAGCAGTTGATCCTCCTCTGACACAACGTCAGGAGCCACCATAGCCCTAAGTCTGCATCACGACACCAGCACCCCCGCCCATGCAACTCACCAGGCAGGCATTTAATCCTCTCGCCTCAGCACAGGAGGAAGGTGGGGTGGGGGCAGTAAGATACCGTGATGGAGGGAGACAGATCGCGTGGCTTTATAACAGCGCACTGTTACAACTGTCCTGTTTTACTATTAGTGGTTGTTCATCTCTCGCTGCGCTTAAGTCACACGCTAACACTTCACACAGGCGAGCGCGCAGAGGATGAAACAATGTATCTACACACGGTTCTGTTCCATCCACGGTTCCAGGCATCCACTGGGGGTCTTGAGAAGTATCCTGCAAGGATCAGGGTGACTGTCCCATTTGGACATCCAAGAGACCATTCAGGTCTTACATGGCCCAAACAAAGCTAGTCCTCCTCTCCCCAAAAGGTTTCCCATTCGTGCCGCTGCACACCACCATGAGCATCGCACACATCCAGCTGGAAGTCCGGCCTCGGCTTCTTCCTCCCCTTGTGGCCTGTCCCGCGTGTGGGCTCCACGCTCACGCTCTCGGGATTCTTCACTTACTACTTCTGTTGGCACTACCTTATTTTCTTTCTGCTCTGGACCCCTAAAACAGCTGCAAAACAGCCCTCCCGGCTTATAAATCCAACCACTACAGCACCCCCCTCCTCAGGCAATTGCGTGTCTCCCCACACAGAGATCCCAGAACCTGGACCTCATCTGCACAAGAAGAGACAGAGCGGAGGGACTCCAACAGATAATCACAATGGCCCCATTCCCTGCCCCACCGGTGGTTTAGGCGCGGAGTATCACTAATGAGTGTGGCCAATGAGACCTGCACGGAAGCGTGGTGAGGGCGTCCCTTAATGGTTTCCTTCGATGATAAAGGACACATGTAATATGAAGCACTCTGATTAGGTCCCTTCCAATGGAAATAGGAAAATGTTGACACCCTCTTCAAACACCATGGCTAGAAGTATAAATTGCTTCCGTTTTGCCATAAGAGCACTCATAATTTACATCACACTACTCTACTATGCAGAGCTACATGTTCTCTCTTCCTATACAGCAGGGTTAGGGTTAGGGTTAGGGTTAGTCTTACACTGTCTCCTTTAATCCTTGAAACAACCTATGAATTAGACACAACTCTCTTGAGAAATGAGGAGACTATGTCTTAAGGTAGTTAAATGCTTTTCTCAATTTCACTTAGGCAGTACACTAGAAGAGGTTTTGGAATTCATAATAAAGTTATTATTCCAAGAAAAGATAAAGATAGACATAAAGGTACATGCACAAAGACATGTATCAATTGTTTGGAGTAATGTGAAGATGTGAGAGAGAGCATAAAAACCCAACAGCGCTGAGGAAGCGTTTCACTAAATCAGGCTACATCTGACTAGAGGACTGGCTAAGGCTTGGAAGTAAGTTATCAGAGCAAACTTACGTTCAGGGTAAAGAGTCCTTTGTTTTCCCCTTCTTCCCTCCCTCCTTTCCTTCAAGCAGCCCTCTCGGACTCGGCGGCCACCGCCCAGACAGAGGCTATCGTAAGAAGGGGCCCCAGGGGAGCCAGAGCTGGAGCAGGACTCAGCAGCCCCATTCCTGGGTGAAGAGTTCACACACCGGGCCTGCCTGCCCCCTCCAGCACCGTCCTCCAATGCAATCTGCACTCAGTCCTATGGTTTCTCCTGGGAGATGATGGGCCCCACCAGTCTTCCCCACTACTATGGGCAGCGCAGAAACCCCTGCTTGCGACCCATCAGAGGGCACCATCCTCTCTCACCGTGGGTTGGCACTGATGTTATGGTTGACCATATGCAAGTAAGTTGGCCAAAGACCACATGAATACGAGTACGGAGGGAGAATTCCAGGGAGAGCTGATAGGATGAGCTAGTCCAGAAGCCTTCCCCCCCCCATGCTGGGTCACGTGAGCACCCAGGCTGTGGGCTCAGGCCAACACAGTTTTCCCTGTGGGCCTTTCCACACCAGCCTAAAGGGAGTCTGAAGGCACGGTCTCTTGGGGCCCCTTCCAAAAGACTAATCACCTGCCAGTATGCCTACATCATCCCCAGAAGCTCAGCTGAGAGGGACAGAGGGAAGCAGAGAGGAAGAGAGTGTGTCAAACGTCAGAGAAGCTTCAGGAAGCACAGAGCCTTAATCACGTCCTTCATTAAATTTCAGGGCCTGAAAATTTTCCTTTGAGATTTGACGAGCTCAGTTACCCTCTTTCCCTGACAAGCTGCTCACCTTTCCTGGAGCTCCTTCTCCACAGCCGTCTGAAAACTCCAGCTTTCTCCAAAGCTAGAGCTCCTGGAGGCACCTGCTGAAGCTAAAGGAAAACGGGCATCCTGATGTGAACCCTTGCAAGTCTGCACTCGGACCCACGCACACCCCCTGCTGTCGTCGCTTCCTTCCCGGAGATCAGGAGTGCGACTGCGCGAAGAGAGGCCATGGGGGGGGGTGAGGGGGACAACCGCGGGAGCAGACGCCGTGAGCCCCCATGTCATCGCCCAACCCCCACAGGAGGCCGAACCTTTGCCAAAATGCACCGGCTCTCGGCTAGTTTTACTAGTGGGAAGAACCAGCTCTTGGATCGTTTTACAGAAGGGTTAATCTGGCCTTCCAACAGAGGACAGACCCAAACTAAAAAAAATGCGCTATTTGCTCGGATAGTTTTCGGTTTATAACGTTAACCACGTTTTACTTCAGCCGAATCCTGCGTTTCCTCCCAGAGCAGACTGGATGGGGGTGGAGCACCGAGGCTGAGCCCCGGCAATGCAGTGTCCCACGCCTGGCGGTGAACACCCATCTAGCGGACTCAGGAGGCGACCCCATTAAGAGCAAGTAAAATGCCACAAGTGAGTAAAGATAATCTTATTTTACGAGACAAGTCTATAGGCGGCCTTCACTTTCGGACCGAGCCCCAGACAAAGCCCTCGGGGATGGACACATGGTAAGGTCTGCGACTGACAGAATGTTGGGGTGTTTCATCCTGGTTCGGGGCCCAGGATCCTGCAGTTTCTTTTTCTTTTAATATTTTATTTATTTGACAGAGAGAGATCACAACTAGGCAGAGAGGCAGGCAGAGAGAGAGGAGGAAGCAGGCTCCCTGCTGAGTAGAGAGCCCCATGCGGGACTCGATCCCAAGACCCTGAGATCATGACCTGAGCCAAAGGCAGAGGCTTTACCCACTGAGCCACCCAGGCTCCCCATGATCCGGCAGTTTCTTGAGCCGTCACTGCTTTCAAGTGGGGGGCCGGGGGCGAATCCACAATCCCAGGTGCTGGGAGCAGGGAAGCCCCAAGCTGCTGGGCTGCCCGTGCGGACTTGCTTTGAAAGGGCACAGCAGGGATGTATTACCAATAGGCTGCCCTGACCCAGGTCCTTTCCACTGTGTCCCTCCGTTTCCGGAGGGAAGGAGGTAAACAGATGGAAACCCCAAGAGATCCCCCTTCTTAATCAGAGACGTGCTGGACAACGGTGGTCCATCTTCCCGCTTTAAACCTCATGGGTTACTTCTCTGAAACACCTTCACAAAATTATAAGTCATACATAAAGAATATGTCTAATGATGTATGTGTAATGTATAATATTCAAATGAATGAATATGTATAAAGACATGTTAGTACCATTATAAAACATTTATAAATTATATAAAAGATTTATAGTTATATGCAACTTATTTAATAAAATTTGGTAGAAATATATCAAATTTATATTTTAATATATATTTGTATAAAATAATATATTCAGTAAAATCATATTTTTTAAAAATTATAAATATATGTTGTACATATACAACTTACATGTACAAAGTATATATGTACATAAATATGTGATAACATATAGACAGCTTATATAAATATATCCGTGTGTATGGTGATGGATGTTAGATTGATACTAAATACTAAATACATTATATATAATACACTGTAATGTATATATTATACACTAATTTT
Organism: Meles meles; assembly: GCF_922984935.1. Taxonomy (NCBI): domain Eukaryota; kingdom Metazoa; phylum Chordata; class Mammalia; order Carnivora; family Mustelidae; genus Meles; species Meles meles. The sequence continues at coordinate 203,418,748 of NC_060067.1, read as the reverse complement.
ATAAGTTATAAATTTATATATGACTTAATACACATTTATATATTATACACATTTATATATTATATAATTTATTATATATTTATATATAATTTAATTTATTATATAAATTATAATAATTTATATATAATTTATTATATATTATATATTATTATATAATATTATTATATAATTTTATATGGGTCTACATTATCTAGTTACGTCGTTATACATCACTATCTTCTGGACACGTCCGTATTGATACACACCATGTTTGTATGCGGTGTGTATATGAGGGCGCGCATATATATAACATCGCACACATTGCGCCCAAGTACGCTGGACACCAGGATACTGCACACGTGTATCTCGGTACGTGCCTCCCGCTGACACCCACCCTGTATCCTAGACTCCCGGCCAAGGAGGTGCCACCAGGTCGTCCTGGCAGCTGCACAGGGTCCCCGCGGATGGGGCCTTCCCCGAGAGCTGCCCCCGCCAGGCCAGGGCGCCCCCCGCCCCTCCACCCCGGCACACGCAGGCCCCACTGCGCACCCGCACCCCGGGACACACAGGGCACCCGTCTACCTGACGCGACGCCCCGCCCTCCGCCCCGCGGCACCCACAGCTCCGACAGCACCTACCCGGGTCCCCGAGGTGAGACTCCGCCGCGGAGAGGGCGCCGGGTCCTCGAGAGCCGCGGGGCTGACGGGCGCGGGCAGGTCGCAGGGCGCGAGCTGTGGCCCAGGGCAGGGGCGCGGGGGCGCAGGCGGCGACGGCCCACCTGGAGGGCGGGAGACTCCACGCCACGTCCCCGCTGGGCGTCCTCTGACCTCCCCGGCAGCCGGTGCCTCCGCGGCGCCGGAAGTGGCTGGGCGCTGACCTCGGGCCGACCTCGGGCCGACCTCGGGCCGGGAGCCCCGGCGGTGGCCACAGCTCTGCCCCTCGCACGGCCGCAGCCTCACAGCGGGCTCCGGGACAGAGGGAAGCCGCTCTGAGGCCTGGGGATTCCCCCCCCCCAACCTCAGCGGCCCAGCGTCCGCACCTCGGAGTAGCCTTGCGGCAGCGCCACCTCACGGCGGCTCCGGGGGCTGCGCCGACCGCTCTTGGCGTCGGGGAACCTCCAGCTGGAACCGCCTTCACGCGGCCCAACCGAGCAGGAACAGTAGCTGCTAAAACCACGGCACCTGCTCAAAAAAGAAAGAAGGAAAGAAAGGAAAGGATGCAAGGAAGAGAGAGAGAGGTGAGAGAGAGAGAAAAGGGGAGAAAGGAAGGAAAGAAGGGAAGGAAGGAAGGCAGACTGGGTGTCTTAAACCGCAACAACTTACTCAGTTCTGGATTCCGGCGGTGGGTGAGGGCCGCGCTCCCGGCTCGTGGGCGTCTCCAGGCGGAGTCCTCCCGCGGTGGGGAGGAGCGAGCTCCCCGGCCTCTCGGAAAAGCCGCGACCATTCCTGCGGGCTCCGCCCTCACGGTCTAATCCCGGCCGAAGCCCCCACCTCCCAATACCATGGCATCAGGGATTCTACTTCAATACAGTAATGGGGGGGGGGCAGGGGCAAACCATGGGTGTGTAACAGGAGGAAGAATCCTGTGAACGTCTGTGTTCGGGCATCGCGAAGGGAAGGACGAGGTCAGCGGGCGCCGCCTACCGGTCATCTGGGGTTTCACCGCGGGCGGAGCGGGGTGGGGGAACGAGTCCGGGAGGGTGGGCTGCCCACTGCGTTTGCGGAGGACATTATCGATGACCTTTAGGAGTAAAGAGTGCCCTTGGCATCTGAAGGCTGATTTCAAGATGTAATAAAAAGCTTAAACGGACATTTCAAGACATTTTGTGATAACAAAATTTAAGCACAGAAGTGATGCATTTGCCCCGTGACTCCAAGAGCAGCCACAGAGATGTTTTTAAGGCATTGTTGTGTCGCCCAGACAAGAATTGAAAGAAGTCTGCTTTCCAGGGCTGCCTCTATGTGTCTTCCTCTCCCTTGAAATCTGGCATTTGCTTTCACGACACTAATGAAGCTCTGGAAAAGATGTTTCTTTTTATTTCTGTGCCTGAGCTCTATTAAGTCGTGTGAGCTATCTTCGCACCCCAGATATAAGAGTACAAACTGTAGGTATCAAAAATGATAAGCGTAACTGAGAAGTAATACCATGTTCATGTGGGTTTTTTTTTCTAAGTAGAAGTATGCATTATCTGGCTGACCAATTCAACAGAAAGAAGCCTAACTTTATTTTACACAAATGATTACTCAGTGATGAGCTATGTGGTCTTACGAATTTCTTAGGAGAACTGTGACATTCATACCGGCCAGATTTTTGACAGATATTTGCTAAAGAATACATGTGCTTATCTGACATGTTTGAGGAACATGCTTTTTATTACATAAGCATTTGGTTGTTGTTGGTTTTTTTTTTGAAGATTTTATTTATTTATTTGACAGACAGAGATCACAAGCAGTGAGAGAAGCAGGCAGAGAGAGAGAGGAGGAAGCAGGCTCCCTGCTGAGCAGAGAGCCCGATGCAGGGTTCGATCCCAGGACCCTGAGACCACGACCCGAGCTGAAGGCAGAGGCTTTAACCCACTGAGCCACCCAGGCACCCCGGTTATTTTTTAAGTAGCCTCCATGCCCAACATGGGGCTTGAACTCACAACCCCGAGATCAAGACCTGAGATCAAGAGTTGCACCCTCCACTGACTGACCCACCCAGCAGCCCCCTCTTTTTTAAGTACCTAAGATATTTATATCTTAACACCAATTATGACTTACTAGATCTGATAGAAATTACACATCTACATAGGAAATACTATCACTCTTAGAGATATGACCAAAAGAGGACAGTAGCTCTGAGCTCTAGCTAACTTGGCCGTGAATTTAAAAGAATGAAAGAAGTAAGACCGAATAACCCTCTCAACGCTATGGACTGAAGTCGGGCACATTTTCGAAGCAGTATTTACTGGCATCTCATTTGACTAAGCCAAATCTATCATTGACAGCAGAGAAACTATTCTGAGGGTTTTAAAAAAAAGATTTTAGTTGTTTATTTGAGAGAGAGAGAACGAGTAGTGGGAGAACTAGAGAGTAGTTCTTTCTCTGAGAAAGAGAGAGAAAAGCAGACTCCCAGCTGAGCAGGGAGCCTGACGTGGGGGTTGATCCCAGGACCCAGACATCATGACCTGAGCTGAAGGCAGACGCTGAACCGACTGAGCCACCCAGGTGCCCCTGTTTTCAGGAATTTTTATCTTGCTTTCGAACACAGGCTAAAGCCAGAGACAGTCTGATAATAATAATGCAGTTGATATTTTGTAAGGATATAGCCTACGTTCATCAGTCGAGAGGTAACCTGATTGTACTTTCTGATGTAAAACCTACCATTTTAAGTGGTGGCGGAAGATATAGACGAGTATAGCAGGTTTTCTGGCTTCATCTTGAGGAAAAAAAATACTAATTTTTATACTTCAGTAGTTTTTTTTTAAACCAGGCTTGTCAAAAATTTATCAAAGCTGTATTTTATGATGATCAATATATTGTATTGTGCGAGTTATTTTTAGTCCAAGGGTGGTGATGACTATCTGAACATGAACAGTATTGTGAGGGCACTCCAAAATTCCCACGTAGACACGAGGGTAATTTGGGCTGAGCCATAACTTGCAGTGATCACTGTGCAGTTTGAATCAAACCATCTAGTGTATCTGGTGAAGGTGATACTTAGTTTCTCTGTAAGTAATCTATCTTGAAACTCTGCCTGGTGACCAAGCATCTTCCCGGCCACAAGGTAACTGGTAAATTAATGGTAGTTTAATTAGCTCAGTAGCTGTATTCAAAAAGCCCCGGCAGAATGCTGCATTTTTGAGTTTGCGCCCTAGCGTGAGACCCCTTCAGGGTTGTGCTCTGCTTTCCTGGTGGCTCTGGCTCATGCCTCACTTTACCCATCTACCATTAAGAACTCTGTCTCCTGCTTCCTTTTACCTGAATCATTCTCATTCCCAGCTTTCCTAAAACATAAAGACTCCCTGTCAATCTCTCCCTGTATATACGTGTAATTAATTATTAGCCATGTTCATAAAACTGTATCCTATTTCTTGCATAACCGAGCTGTAAAATTCCCCCATTGTTGTTACTCGATTCTTGACCCTGCCCTACTGTCCTCCTAGAGCACGGACACTCACAAAGCATCCTGCAACACCGTTTGACACACCAGCTGTGTGTCAAACTATAAAAGCATGCCTAACTGAGCGAACACCCCTCCACTCCATATGTGAATGTAGAAATAATGGGAAAAAATCAGACCTAAGCTTAATATGTGTTCTAGGTTAAAAAAAAAGGGGGGGGGGAATTTTCTGAGTGTCAGAAGTGGAGAGTTTTAAGTCTGAGAACAGAAGCTATGTTATGAGGTACATTTAAGATTGATGGGCCTTGCTGTTGAATTCATTTTTTACTATTATAAAATGTCTTTGTTTCTCCGTCATAAAACGATTTGCCTAAAACTGACTCTGGTGGGGGCACCTGGGTGGCTCAGTGGGTTAAAGCCTCTGCCTTTGGCTCAGGTTGTGATCCCAGGGTCCTGGGATCGGGCCCAGCATCAAGCTCTGAATCGGGCTCTCTGCTCAGCGGGGAGCCTGCTTCCCTCTCTCTCTGTCTGCCTGCCTCTCTGCCTACTTGTGATCTCTGTCTGTCAAATAAATAAATAAAATCTTTTTTAAAAAATGACTCTGGTGTGTAAGTGGTCACACTGGTTTCTTTTGTTTAGGTTTCTGTGCTATATCATGCTTGATCATTTTACTTTCAGTTTAATTGTGTCCTTATAGTTTAAGTGTGTCTTTAAAAAAGATATATAATTGGGTCTTGCTATTCTTTTTTTTTTAACCCACTGAGCCACCCACGCGCCCCACTACTCTTTTTTTTTTAAATCCAGCCTGAAAACCTATCCTTTTATTTAGTATATACTCTGTATATTCAGTTTAATTTCTGATATAATTGGATTTAATTCTACCATCTTCTTTGTTCTCTATTTGTCTCATCTTTGTGCTTTTATTCTTTCTTGCCTCCTTTTACATTACTCAAGTATTTTCTTTGTTGTTCCATTTAATATGCTCCATTAGCTCTTTATTACAATATGTATGTTCTTACTTTAGTGATTATACACCATGACTTATTCGAGTCTACATAAAGTTAGAATTTTATCACCTTCCACAAAACATAAAATCTTACCACATTTAACTTTGTTTATTCTCCTGCCCTTTCCTTTGTTATTGTTGAATATTTAACTCTACATCTTGCAAAACCAGAAGCAGTGTTTTTAAGCCCAGTAAAGACTTTTTTAAGTGGTCACTTTTTTCATATTTTCTCCCTTATTTTCCCTTCCCCGCGTTCCTCACCTGGGCCTGCACTTTGTCTGTTTAGAATCATTTCACTTCTGCCTACATAGTTTATGTTAGTATTTCACACACTGCGGTTCTAATAGATATGAAGTCTCCGCTTTTGTTCATCTGGAGAGATAATCTTCATTTCGCTCTTATTTTTGGAAGATATCCTGCTGAGGAAAGAATTCCAGGTTGAGCAATTGTCCCAGGCCAGTAAACTATCGTTCCCCAGTTTCCACGGCTTTGTGCAAACACAGCTGAGGGTCTCCGTGTTGCTCCCCTGACTTTGCTACGTTCCCACACCCCAACGCCGCTTGGCTTTAAAGTTTCATCCCATTCAATTTTCTGCAGTTTTCGTGTGATATCCCTGGATGTCTTTTCTTTGTTTTTATCCTGCCAAGAGTGTGCCAAAGTCCTTCGACCTGTGCTTTGGGAATTTGGGGGAAATCTTGGGAAACTCTCATAACTGGGGCAATACTTTTGTGAAAATTCATGCCCCCTTCTTTCCAGTGTTCTCTCCGTCCCATCTCTGTCTCTCCCGTTGCCGCTCAGGTTACAGCTGCGCGGAGTGACAGCGCTGTGTGTCTTCTTTGCTCCGCAGTACTTTAGAAGAAAACGAATCTCCACCACCAGTCTTGAGTTATCTAAAGTAAGCGACCCCTCTTTCCTATTATAGTATCTTACGGCATAGGATAGATTCGAAGACATGTCTATGAATGAATAAATATCATTTAAAAGTGCAAGAACTCATTTCCAAAATGCCCATCCGACACTTCTTCAGGACGTTGGCAAGAACCGGGCAGCAGAGTGATGCGTTTAGAAACACAGTCTTGCTGTACGATTCCTTCACAGGCAGATGTAAAACTGAAATTTTCTTTGCCTCGTTTTGTCCTACCTACTACAATACGCACACGAGCGGATCCACAGGCCATTGTTGTGTACGTTGCGGTAGACAGTCACTGAGAAATCGCTGGTTTTCTGGTGTGTTTTCCCCTTGGTCTCTCAAGCCCAACCTCATAGGAACGACAACAATTTCAGCGTCTGGTTTTGAACTCATGAAATGAGGCAGCTCTAGAGAGAAGTCAGGACCTACTGCTCCAGAAGGTGCCTCCGTGCAACCCCTGCCTTCCCAGGCCTGTAACACCAGGGACAGCGTCCTGGCTTAACAGAAGAGAGCGGGTTTCACATCTGCTTCTCTATTCAGGTCTCCGGTGAACTTCCGTGTGGTGTTACCTCTGAAAGCTCATGGAAGGAGAATCTCAAAGGGCCAATAAGCACATGAAAACTGTCTAATCTCCAGAGTTACCAGCGAAATATCTTATCTCTGTCTGATCTCTTACCTCTGTCTGATCTGTCTTATCTCTGTCTAACCGGCAGACGTTAAAAATTCTGACAACCCAAGAATGTGGAGAAAAGATAATTCTTCTCTTTTGCTGTTGGGACTTTTAATAATAAAATAGCTAGTAAATTGGGATAGTCTCACCACCTAATCACAGGAGATTTAGCTCTTGGCTCTGCTCAAGGAGAAATGTACACTAGCGTTCACTGTAACATTGTTCATAGGAGAAAAATTGGAAACCTAAACCTTTATTAACAAGAGAATGGAAACATATATCACAATATACTTATATTGGTCTTATATTATAAATGTTAGAATAATATTATAAGTAGTATTCTAACCATGGTACATTATGTACCAGTTAATAGGATGAACCAAAGCTCTACAACAACCTGATTAATAACATTTATGGTAAATTGCTTAAAACTAGGTGTTAACATGGCTATAACTTTAAAACTATGTTGAAAGAAAAAAGCAACCTATACAAATGTATGTTCTGTGTTAAAAATACCATATTGTATTAAATAGCTATTAGATATTTGATTAATAATAAAATTAATAAAATTGTATTGTATTAAACATCTATTAGAAGATTAATTATATAGGAATGATGCAGTTCTATTTATGGTAGCAGTTAATTCTGAGAAGAGAAAGAGGGGGGAGGGGTTCATTCTGATTAAGAAAAACAAAGAGATTGCCTCCACTGGTGTGTTAATTTATTTTTTAAATGATAAATATGACATATTATGCTTTCCCAAATCTGGATGATGAGGGCCTGTGTGTGTGGGTCAAAGTAAGCTCTAGGGGGCGCCTGGGCTCCTCTGCCTTGGGCAAGTCCCGTTCCCAGTGTCCTGGGGTCAAGGCCTACATTGGGCTACCTGCTCAGTGGGGAGTCTGCTTCTCCTTCCCCCTCTGCCACTCTCCCTGCTCACTCCCTCCCTCTCTCTCTCTCTCTCTCTCTCAAATAAATAAAATCTTAAAAAAAAAAAAATAAGTAAGCTCTAGGCCCAACGTGCAGCTTGACTCATGATCCCGAGATCGAGCGCCCCACGCTGCATGGACTGAGCTGCCAGCGCCCCCGAGGGCATGTGTGTTTCATATAGTTCGTTATATTTCTTTTAAGGTAAAAAACACAATATACAGAATCAAAATAATAACTCTAAAAATGGAAAATAATGTCACTCCCAGGAAGACCCAATTTGAGTTGTCATCCAAATTAAACGGAGGAATGTGTGGGAATGATGGTGGCACACTGTTTTCCGGGCACCCTTCTGGAAGAGTCGGAAGAGCACTCATGGGTGCCCTTGAGAGGAGCCCCAGGAGCTTGGGCTCCGGCGGCACCAGATCCCCAGGCTCTAAGAGGAGAGGGAGTGGTAGAGGAGGACAAAGCAAGAGACCAGGCGGCCACGTGGACTGGCATGACCCGCCTGTCCCGTACATCATGATAGGCCATGGGTGGCCCTGGAGAAGCCACAGCGTGCGAGACACCCCAAAGTGAAATCCTCTACTGAGGAAGAGAGAGAAACATGGCTGACTGGGATGATACTTGACTTCTTGGTTTCCAGGAAGTAGCTGTATCAGTTGTTGAGAGAGGACAATGTCCTTGTCCCCAGCAAAGCTAGGTTCCAGGCTTTGGGGTAGAACTCTGCCTAACCAGCATTCAGAGAAAACGTTCTCTTGATTTCTGCTGGATTCCACATTCTGTAAAAGCCAGAAGAGTTTTACTGACAACACCAAAACGTAACAGAAGCAACTTTCTTCGAAAAATAGTTTAAATATAGTAAAGGTATTTGGGAAAAGACACAAAGGTGCACAAAGAGAGCCTGTGGGCTCTCTAGGAGTTGGAACAGTCCCTAGAAGGCTTGGATAAATTTCAGGAAAATTCTGTCTTGGGAGGATTCTAGCAAACAGAATCCTAGCTGACTCGAACTACCGAGTTGTCTCACCTCTGAGTGTCAGTTCAGGAATCCCAATGCACTTCTCCTTGGGTTCCATCCCCAGGTCAGCCTCCGGGGTGTGCCCGGGTGTGGTGGGCGGGTGAGTGGACGGGCGGAGCAGGTCTGGAGGTGGGAGCGAGGCAGGTAAGGGCACAGAGGAATGCTGCACCGGGCATGGATGTAGGCGTCCCTTGCCTTATGGGATCTCTGCCGCACCTGTGAGCCCATTTCAGCTGACCAGGTGAGCCTCTACGCCAATCCTTGCAGATCCGTGCAGGCTGGGCTAGAAGGCAGGCTCCTCACTCTCCACGGGAAGGGCAATCTATCTTCTTACTTTTTTCCTCCCCCCCCCGCCGCCCCTCCATCTCTGGGTTTCTGACAGCTTGACTCGACAGAACTCATGAATAAGAAGAGCAAGCTGATTACTTTGCATTTTCTTGTCACCCAGCTGTTGTCTGTGCAGTCTCTTGGAAAAAAAGGAATAATTCCGCAAAGGAGGGGGTTCATGCTTAGGAGGCTTTTTGCGAACTCATTAAATTGATGGCTTTTGGAGAGGGATTGAGGAGAGAAGCCAAGATTGCGGTGGGGGGTGGAGAAAGCCTTCACTGTAATTTGCTTTCTAGAATACGGTTTTTACTATGTATGTTGATCAATGGAAAACAAATTAGATAAGCCTTAGCGAAATGTACTAGCAGTAAGTATTGAACTAGAAGTGTAAGGTGCGGAGAAGGAGGGAGGCGAGGGAGGGATAAGGAAAGAAAAAAAAATCAAGTTAATTGCAGACGGAATAGCTCCACACGTAACACATATCCTTAAAAACACAAACTCCATAATGTATAGAAAATGCCGAGTACACCAAGCAAAAAGGTAATGCCACGATGACAGAGCCTGACTTTTGCACACATAACACCAACTCCTGTGGTAAAGCAAGGCGGAGATGGGAAATGTAGGGACGCGTTTAAAAACGTCAAAAGAATTTCATCCGCGAGAGGCTTATTTCGGATTACAAAAGGCCCAACCCAGGAAGTGGCAGAGCTATTTATAAAGACATTCTCCTACACAATAAATGACATAATCAAGAAAAATGGGGGGGAGGCTCTCTCCTGCTTTATGCAAGACGGGGGGCGGGTAAAACTGCTCCCAGAATGTCCGTTTCTCATCAGTTCGTCATTCTGTCTGGATAGCAGCAGCAGCTTAACCCAGCAAGCACACGGGCCTCCGGGCCTCCGTGTGCGTCTGTCCCGGGGGCACAGGATGTGCACTGGCACTTGCGAAGTCGGCCGCGTCCTTAAAAAGTGCCCCGAGAGCCACTAGATGTCAGCATCTGATAATCCTCTCCAAAGGACTCAGTCGGCCTTGTATTCTCTCTGCGACAGACTTTCTGTTCAGCCATCTTCTCCGTCCCCAAAAAGAGGGGATGGGAAACTGTACACCACGGAAAACAATCATATCGCATCCGAGAAAAGATCAGCAATTCATTCGATGTCACTCTTTTTTTCCCAAACACAGGTTTTATGATCTGTTAAGTGGAGACACTAACACAAATATATATGTATATGCACATGTGTGTGTGTGTGTGTGTGTAAATATACAGATCACTATAGGCAGATAACACACATTGCCATGATTTGAGAAGAAATTGATTAAAGTATATTCTTACCTCCTTAAGCTCTCCACAAATGTCCCCTCTCTTTTCAGTGGTATTTCATGGGCTGTGTCATGGGAAAAATGAAAACAGCTGATCATTTCTTTCCTGCTTTTACCCCGTTGTAGATTTAGCCCTTTTTGTATTTTGTTGCTATGTTTGGCTTTCTTAACCCTTTTGCAGATCTACCATTTGTTTGAGGGCTAGGAGAGTCTCTTGCCCGTCCTAGGTGCAGGATAAAATCAGCGAACATGTATGAATGAATTAATGTATGGATTAACTAATTCATCGCAAGGAAATAATTTTGAAGGCAAGTCATCATGTCTCTTAAGCTAGACCATATGCTTTGGAGAAGGCACGTGGCGAATACTTGTCATTACATTTCCTTGGACTGCAGACTTGAGGATTTGAAGATTAGACACCTTCCAATAAGAACTAAGCAATTACAGTTGCCCAAGAGTATTACTTTGTCCTCACACCTAACTTTGGAGAGAGGAGTGCCAGGGAGAGAGGGAGTTTCTGTCTCCATCCCAACTATAAAGGATACAATTCAAGTGGCACCTTCCAGAGCCCTCCGCCTACAGCCAACGATGGAGTGTTACACAAAACCCTTGTATGTGTAGGTAGGTGTCCGTTTCAGGAAGAAGGGCACAGGCGAAACTGGGGGATTTTGGCACTCGCAAGGGTCCTGAGGATTACTTAGCAATGGTTTCCTGTTGTGGTTACAGTTTGGGTGGGATTTCCTTCAGTCCATTGGGTGACATCATTGGTTCAATCCCAATTTTGACACAAGGTCCCTCCTTTCCTCTGAGAAACTGTAGCTCCAGACTGAGACCGTAAAACTTATTCATTCATATCGATTCAGCTGAACTCTGGGAGGCACTGTGCTAAGTTCTGGGGTGGGGGTGGGTGAGGTACAAAGATAGAGTCAAAAGAGTCCCTGTTCCAAGGAGTTTAAAACAAAACAGCTGACTAAATGACAACCTATTAAGTCTTAATGTTCCATAATTTATTAATACTTGAAACTCACATTGAACTGGATAGAGGACATTGAATCCCCTTGCAAAAAATTTTCATTAGTGCATTTAACACATAGAGAGATCAGATCTTACCAGCTGACTTTTTTACACAAAGGAATTGAAACTTTTAGATAAGATGGCTTGCTGCAGGCTCTGGAGTGGGGTGAGATGACATCATCACCCTCACTGGCTGGTAATCTGTCCTGTAACTCCTGTAGAATCATACTGAAGACAATTTGTTAAAGAAGAGATGCAACAGAAAAAGCGAGTTCTGGAGTACGTCTATGTTCAGCATCACTCTTTTTTTTTTTTTTTTTTAGATTTTATTTATTCGACAGAGATCACAAGTAGGCAGAGAGGCAGGCAGAGAGGAGGAAGCAGGCTCCCTGCTGAGCAGAGCGCCTGATGCGGGGCTCCATTCCAGGACCCTGAGACCATGACCTGAGCTGAAGGCAGAGGCTTTAACCCACTGAGGCACCCAGGCGCCCCTCAGCATCACTCTTAATGGGATAACGCTGTAGGATGGCTCCTGGGCACCAAATACTGCAGGGGAAGAGAATTTATTTCAGCTTATCCCAGAGGAGTACGTAGGATTTGCCTTTTCTTTTCCTTCATCTCTATTTACCTCAAATCTCCCCACCGTTAGCTATTTCCCCTGAGTCTATTCACTTCTTAGTAACCCGATCAAGGGCTGGTGGAGGGGATCAGGTGTGTGCACGTGCGCCTGGAGCCGCGCTCGCCCCCTTGCTGGTGAGCGGAGCGCTGGCGGCAACAGACTGTCACTGAGCCAGGGAGCAGATGGAGTAAGAAAAATCCCCGCATGCAGACAGCCCCGAGGAGCTGGGCAGGGAACATATTCAGCAGTCATTTAGTTCTCAATCTGCCTTCACGTCGTATTCATGATTTTGTGAAAAATGTCTGGTTTCTTTAGCCGAATGCTGAGCTGAATTACTTCACCAACTTCCATCCCAATCAGAGAATGCTCTTCGAGCACCATAAGAAAAACAGTTCAGACTCCCAGTGCTTGGATGCGAAAGCCCAAAAAATGGACTCTTGTCCGTGCATTTTATTCTTCATTTGTATGTATTTTTGAACATAATACCGACAGGATGTTGCCTAGTCTCATTAGTGCTAATGTAATGATGGGGGGGGTGTCTGCTAGTTAATAAAGTAGAGATGAAAGACTGGTAAGAATAAGCAAAAGAAAGTATTTGGGAAGATAACCAGTTATTGGTCTGAAGACAACAACTAACCAGTTAGTTATAGAGCAGGGATAACCAGCCATCTTGAGCTGGACTTCACTTGAAGATGGTAGGGCCCGTCCTGCTGTTCATTTTATCTCTGCTTCAAATACTCTCAGACAATTGGAAGAAAAGATATTTATAGGAAGAACTGATAGCCTGCATTGTAGGAAAAAAATGCTTTGAGATGTACAGCTATGAAGTCTTAAAATTGCTTTTCCGCTAAAAGTAAAAACACGTCCTACACCAGTTTAACTCACGGATGTCCGGTTTGACGGTGCCGGGAGGGCCCCACAGAACCAGGGCATGGCATTTCAAAGGAGTAAGCCAACCCTCCTACCACGTGTAATGAACGATGCCTGTAAGGTTGTATCACAGATGGGCTTTTCCAGAGTGTAGAGCAAATAAGCAAACCCCGCCCCAAAGTTTCCAAAACCACTGTATTTCATCTTTATAATTTGCACCCAGTGATCAGTGTGTTATGTCTAAGGGCAATTGTAGGGATGACACATAGTGGGGAAGGGGAGGAATCGTGTCCGTGTCGTCGATGCCTGCAGGGGACTGTCCCGGCTGCCTCGGTCAGCACAGGTCAGCACAGGAGGAAGGAACAGTTCTGTGCCAGGCTGAACAGTGGCTCCTTGCTGTAGATTAAACTGCATCCCTCCCCACATTCACATTTTAGCCCTAAGGCCCCATACAACTGTATTGGCAATGAGGCCTTTCAGGATATACTTAAGGCTAAGTGAGGTCGTAAGAGTCTAGCTCTGGTCCAACAGGGTTAGTATCTTTATAAGAGGAGGCACCAGAGCATTCTCTGTGTCACGTGAAGACACGAGATCTAGGGCCATTTGCAGGAAGAGCCCACACCAGAATCTGAGCCTGCTGGTACACTGATCCAGGACGTCCAGTCTCCAGAACTGCAAGAGAACTGATTCCCGTTAAGCCCTCTAGTCTGTGGTATTTGGTCATGGCAACCTGAGCTAATACAGCTCCCCAAATAGGTCTACCCAGACTCTGAGAATGTGATCTTCTTTGGAAAAAGGGCCTTGACAGATGTACTTCAGGATCACAAAAGGAGATTACTCTGGATTAGGGTGGATCCCAAATCCGATGATAAGTGTCCTTAAAAGAGAAAAGAAGGGGGAAGACACAGAGGAGGAGCTGATGTGAAGCGGACACAGGGGTCAGAGTGACATATCCACAGGCCGGTGACCACAAGAATGGTGGCAGCCACCGGAAGCCAGGAGAGATGTGGAATGGCTTCTTCCTTGGTCTCTAGAAGGAACCGACCCCGCTGATACCTTGTCTTCAGGCTTAAGGCATCCAGAAGTATGAGAAAATAAATTTCTATTGTTTTAAGGCACCAAAGCTGTGACAATGTGTTAAACAGCTTCAAGAAATGAATTCAAGTGCCCGTTCTTCAATCGACCCACCAACCAGGCATTATGTAAGGGGACACGTGTGTCCCCTTACGAAAATTTGTGAACAGTGACCAAAGGAATGAAGAAAGGCAGAAAAGCTCCAAGTACCCTCTACAGCATCCCTGGCCCTGGCAAGCGCCGAGCTTCACGGCTCATCTCATCTCGGTGCTGAGTTAATATCCCATTGTCTGGATGGGCCCCAGTCTGTTCATTCACTCACCTACTGAAAGACACCCTCGCTCCTTCATTTATCTTGGTTGCTTCCAAGTTTTGGCAATTATGAGTAAAACTTAAATATAAGATTAACTTTGTCTTTTCTCTTTTTCTTTCAAACACTTCTCATTTTTTGAAGAAATCTTCCTGGCTCTACCTTGGCAATATTTCCCAAATCTGGCCACTTCACATTACTTCTACTGCTATTGCAATGATCAGACGTATCATCATTCCTTGCCTAAATTAACCTAAGAATCTATATCCACTGCTAGAATAAAATCTACAAAAAGGCTAGACTCTCAGTGTCTTTTCTACAATGGTATAAAAAGCCTGAAAACAGTGCTTGATACATAGAAAGTGTTCAATAAATATTTTGTGAATGACGAATGATAGCTAATACATCATTTCATAGCTAAAAGACACTTTGCCTACATTAAGCCAAGTTCTAATAGATGCACTGTTTGATGGATGGATCAACGGACTCATGGATTGCGTGTGTGTATGTTTGTGTGTGTATACGTATATGCACAATTTCTTACTCCCTAAAATTTTATGAGGTTGGTACTGTTCTCTCTCCTGTCTTACAGATAAAGCAACATGGACAATGATTTGAGTTTCTTTTCCCTTGTTCACCCCAACTCATATGGTCAAACAAGACTGGCGAGCTGACCTTTGACGTTCAGTCATCTCTTACCTATTCAGAACAAAATCTAACATGACTGATGGCCTATCCTGAATCTCTCAGAGACTCTCACAGCTTAAGAGGTTAGATTAACTGCATTCAAGGACAGCTGTGTCCATTTTCGTCATCACAATTGGGAATAAACTCAACTGTTGGGAGAAAATTGACAGAATTTTTACAGTATCATTTTACAAAGCCAGATAGGCAACGGAAAGCCATAGATATATCTTTACTACATATATATAATATATATTGTATTATATACATATGTATATGTGTGTATATATATATAGACATCTGGGGACCCTCTGGTATCTGGGGACCCTCTCCTCTTCATAGAGATTTTCTTTAATATAACTGAAGGTGAAATTTGTCATAGAATTCTTCAAACAGAGAGGCTTCTCTAAAGCTATAAAACAAAAATCAAGATGTACACAAACTGAACAGTTTTAATGGGCCACAATTCTCATTAAATAAGTAAATGCGTAAACATATTTAAAAGCAAAATAGGCAAGCCAACATACTTTCAAAAAGCTTGTAGACAAATATTCCTTCATGACTTATTGTCCTTGGCCAAGGTAAAGTTCTACCAAATAAGACATACGTCCAAATAGCTCTGGTGTTATGAACCATAGACCTAATCCCTTCCCTAGGTTATTTATTTACTGTTACTAAGGGAAAATATTCTGTGTCAAATGGTGAGCTTGCCCCAAAAGCACACCATTCGGGTTGGTTTTTCATTCTTCAAGTAGCTGCTATAAAGTACACCAAAGAAACCTCACCAGCCACAATAAACTTTCTTTCAAGCAAAATTTGAATTGAAAATAATGAGATACACACAGAACTACAATAAAATAGTGTATTAACCTGCTGCCTAAGGCTTGCATTCTCAAATCAGTTACAAAGTTACCCTAAGGTGGGTCCTTGAAAGAAACTAGTGTCAGTTTCCTAGGATATAAATTCTAGAAGATAATTACAAAAAAAGTGATAAAAATGTCTCAGGACCTTTGAAAGGGTTATTAAAGCTGTAGAGATGACAGTATGGAAATACATATACCTATGTATCACTGAACATTGAGGTTGAGCTATTGTACTAAAATGACCAGGAGAGAGCACGAGCTTACCTCAAGATACAGGGTAGTCACATGCCCACTGTGTCTCTGAGTTCTGAGAGTGGTTCTTCAGTGGTATGTTTAAGTACAAAGAATAAAAAAATGTTAAAAAAAAAAAAAATAAGTTCCCGGCGTGCCTGGGTGACTCAGTAGGTTAAGCCTCTGCCTTCGGCTCAGGTCCTGATCTCAGGGTCCTGGGATCGAGCCCTGCATCGGGCTCTCTGCTCGGCGGGGAGCCTGCTTCCCCCTCCTTCTCTGCCTGCCTCTCTGCCTACTTGTGATCTCTGTCAAATAAATAAATAAAATCTAAAAAAAAAAAAGTATGTGCCCCTAAACCATGTAACTTATTAAAAAAAAAAAACCTATTTAAAATTATGTTACATTCACATCCAATTACGTGTTAACTCATATTTTTATCTCAATTTGCTCATAACTGGAAATGTTTGAGGTTTAAGCTATTTCTCTATTAAGAAAAATCTGAAATTATGAGAACCCTAAGTACACAAGGGTTTCGGTCCAAGACACAAGACTCTTCCCATGCCTTTGTGATATGTTTTAATCTAAGGGCTGAAATACAAAATACTATTTATAAACAGTTAAAAAGATATCCCTCTGGTACATAATCACTTGGAGATTAATCAGTCACAACCAGCTGTAATCATCAGCAAACTCCTTCACAGAATATTATTATTCAAAGTACCACATAATGAAGGAAATCTTTCCTTCAAATACAGATATTCTGTTTTTTTGGTAAAAATTTTGCCATTTTAACTAGGACTAATTTTAAAACACTGGTTTTACAAAAAAGCCTATGATAGAAGGCCAACTGTTTTGCTTTTTAGCATAAGATTATAAACATAGATTCCCCTTTTTTGGTGAACAAGATGGGAAAATGGTAAATTGCTAAAATTGTCATTTGGGCAGATGTCGATGAAAATAGTTATAATATGAAACAAGCTGTTATCAGTTTAATAGACTTAGTTACACTGTGCCTTTAATTTTTTTACAGGGGCTTCGTGTTCACGGAGACACACTCAGCCCAAAGTCCTGCAGAAATCCCGGACACAAAGCACGGTGCTTCCCGCTTCTGCTACGCTTCACTCAGTTGAATCGTAACAGAAAGACCGAGATACAGTATGAGGTGGTTAGATAGATTATTATATGTTCTAGGGCAAGTCATCCAATGTCTCTGAGCCTATTTATTTATAAATAAGAAATTAACCAATGACCGATACAGTCCGTCTCAGCCCCCAAATCCAGTGATCACGTTGACATAAATTGCTATCGGAGACACAGAGTAAGCCAAAGATCTCACCACCTGTCCGTGACCTCACATGGATTATTTTGCAAAACTGATGAAGTAGGTACCCTTTTAATCCTAATTTCAATTTTACAGATGTGGAAACCAACAAAGAGACTGCTACCTTCTCCAAGATCACAATGACGGAAACAAGATCTGAACACAGAAAGCTGCTCTCAACTTTCTGTTTCTTCTTCTGATTTTAATTTTGTTTAATCTGATTGTTAACTGAGGTATCGTCATGACCCACAATGTACATCAAAGGAAGCTCACGGATGTGAGTGTACAGGTTCACGCGTTTTGACAAACTATACGTAGCATCCCAACAAAGACCAGGGGCTTCCAACACCTTGGAAGTTCCCTCAGCCTCCTGTGCAGAGGCGAGGTGTCAGAGCACAGCCTACTGAGAACCGAATTCTGCCAAGAACAACTGGAGGGAAGAAGCACGAAGGGGACCTCACCCCGGGAAGCCCTGAATCGATGGCGGTCTCCTAAGGTACCCAGAGCTTTCAAGGGATGGATGCAAGGTCGTGACCTGATTTGCCTTCATTTTTAAGGGGAGTCTTTGCACTGCTGGGATGAGCAGAGATGGTTGGAAAGGGAAGGAACGGGATGGAAGCAAGGGTACCAGTCAGTAATGGCTTTGAATAATCAGGGCAAAAAACAACAGTCTCTTGATTGGTGGAAGTCAGGAAGGTCTTCTTCCAGATACATTTGGAAGGTGTAACTCCTAGGGAGCGTGAGAGAGAGTCAAGAACGGAGTCTAGTATTTGGCTCTAAGGAAACTGAAGTATGGCCTTTTTTCCTGAAGCGGAGAAGGTACAGCTTCTTGAGACAAGTTCAGCTCTGCAACTGGGCACCTGTTAAATCTGAGAGGTGTGTTAGATAGCCTGGATGTCGATACCCTAGGATGAGGGAGTCTGGATTTCAGAGGAAGATTCTGGACTGAGAAGATAAGTTTTAAGCCATCAGTTTATAGAAGGTATTTCCCATCATGAGATTAGAGGGTGTTTACTGAGACGTGGGGACAGGATTACAATATTAGATTACATAGCTGAGGAAGAATGACAAAGAACATTAAAAAGGCAGAGCCAGGGAGCTGATAGGAAAACCATGAGCACGAGCCTCCTGAAATCCATCTGAAAGAATGCGCGTCAAGTTGGAGGGAATGACCAGCTGTGTCAAATACCGCTTCCAAGTTCAGAAAGAAGCAGCCCGGGTCTTGCAAGGCCCTAAGCAATTTGTTCCCTCATCCCCTCACTTAATTATTTTCCCTTTGTTCATCCTCCCTGGTTTCATTTCCACTTCCAGCAACAATCTTTTCCCAGCTATTCCATTTGCTCAGAATGTTCCTTCCCAGACAGCTACAAACTTACTCTCTCAACTCTTTCATGTCTTAACACAAATGCTATCTTTTTTTTCTTTTTAAAGATTTTTATTTATTTGACAGAGATCACAAGTAGGCAAAGAGAGAGAGGAAGGGAAGCAGGCTCCCCGCCGAGCAGAGAGCCCGATGTGGGGCTCCATCCCAGGACACTAACCTAAGATCATGACCTAAGCCGAAGGCAGAGGCTTAACCCACTGAGCTACCCAGGTGCCCCTCAAGTGCTATCCTTTAATAAGACTTCTGAGGATTCTCCACCCCAGCCCAACCCTACAACACCCCCTGAGTATGTTACCCAATTTATTATTCTCCAGAGTCTCTCATCTCAACAATACATCAGAATGATTTACTTTTATTAGTGTCTGTTTCCCTGAATCAGAGAATAAATCACAAAAGGACAAAGATTTTTTTACATTTAATCCGCTGCTACATCCCAGTGGCTGTAGTGTGGTCTCAATAAATATTCAACAGAAAGTGAATGGCTACTTGCGAACAGAGCACTGGAATTGATTTCACAATCCGGATGACATGAGTGTTCTTCTGACAAGACTAATTTCCACAGGGTGTTGAGTTCAAGGGACACGTGGTAAGGGGGTTGAGAGAAAACGACAGGGGAGTAATTGCAGGGGATTGCACGTCTCTTTCATAGAGATAAGCCATAAAGGAGAACAGAGAAATAGGCTGGACATATGTAGAAAGAAGAGGAATCAAGAGAGGGTGCTTGGTTTTTGTTACTGTTGTTTGCTTGCCTCATGACCGGGGTGAGCCTTAGAGAGTGGAAAAACGGGTGATTCAGGAGAGGCTGAAGAGAGGGAAAACTTGCTGGAGTGAAGCCTCCCCTGAAGTAGGTAGATGAGATGGGATCTTGAATATATCAAGTGTGTTTGGCCTGAGCAATGAGTAATTCTTCCACATTAAAAAGAGAAAAAGCAGACATTGTACCTATTAATACAGATTACTAGTGATGGGAAATTAAGGCTATGTTCTTCTGGGTATCTCTCCCTTCTCCCTGAGATACAGGAAGCAATTTCTAAGTCTGAATGGAAATAAAGCGTTTGATGAGAAGTCTGATAGGAGAAAGCTATGTTACAGTAACCATCTGGGGAAACAGAGTAATGCTGAGAGAGCAGGATCAGTGAACTTTGGCCCTCAGGCTAACTATGGGCAACCGTCTGCTTCTGGAAACAAAGCTGTTCTGGAGCACAGCTATGACCACTTACTTACATACTCCAATTGCTGTTCTCACACCACAATGTCAGAGATAAGAAGCTGCAACAAAACCAAGACCGAATGGTCCATAAAACCTACAAGATTCACTATGTGGTCGTTTACCGAAAAAGCTGCCAACCCTTGTTCTAGGAAAAATGGAGTCGATTCACTGACAGCCCTGAGGGCGCATCTTAACACGGGTGAGATTGGGCGGGCTGTGGTTCTCTTCAGCCGTGTTAGTGGCATGGGTTCAAAGGTGGACAGATAGATGAATTAAACCAGCACTGGCACTTTACTGTGAGAGTTTAAGGAAAACAGAGGGTCAACGGGGATGAGGACTTGCTAAGGGAGTGATTGCAACGAGGGACCGCATCACATAAGCTAGTTACCGAGAAGCCCGATGACATTAGGGGAATGAGGGCTGTAAAAACAACATCAGTGGATACATGGTTCCAGTGGGGTGAGGGAGCAGGAAAAGCAGCAAACAGAAGATGGAAGTGGAATGCATAAGATTTAAGATGCACATGGTGTGCAGTTATTGGAAATTATGAGTTTTAGAAATTGAGGGCACGGAGGGGCAGAGGGTGGAGCCACTGGAAGCACCAACCCTGTAAGTGCTTTGTCAAGTGTTACATTGACATCTGGTCTCCACCGGGCTTAGTGCACACTTGTTGTTACTTCAAGCACTAAGTTTATACTTTTCATATAAATCAACAGATACTCTATTTGTGGAAATGTAGAATTACCTGATGATCTTGGATGTTAGGTAGTGGAAATTAAGAAGTTGGGGGGAAGATATCTTAAAATTAATTGTGTTGACTTGTATAAATACGGTAACTCTGTTTACAATATAGACTTTTGTATCATTTGCATTTGTTACATCGTTGTCTCTAATCTACCAGTGTATTACTGACTAGGTATGATTCAGGGGGCTTGGAAAGTCTAACGATTTTAAGACCAGGAAGGCGTAATTCAGGAAGACTACTGGCTTGTTATCATTCTGTTCTCAGGCAGGACATTGCTTTGTCTCTTGAAGACCTGACCTCATGCTACCCACAACTACTAAGAAAGATGATGAACACAGGAATTGTCGTGAATATGGTCTACGGAGAGAAAAGCGAGGGTAGCTTATTCTCTCCGAGGCTGGAGAGCTTTGTGTTGTATTGTGCGGTAGTGGTGTACTGTCGTTCGGTGGGAAGGTGAATGGGAGGTTCCGAAGGGGCAGCACTTTCAGTTTGTGTTAAAGTAATCTGCTGATTATTAAGTCTTTCCTTTAAATGATGTCGTAACTCCTTAAAATCCATTTCTTGTTTCTGCAAATCCTCTCCTATCTGGTGAAGGGCTAGGCTGCCATTGTATCTTTCAGAGATTAATTGATGAGATTGTAACATGTGTGATATATAAGGTTTCAAGGGATTAACAGATTTACTTTTAATTTTAAAAGATTTTATTTATTTGACACAGAGAGAGAAATCACAAGTAGGCAGAGAGGCAGGCAGAGAGAGAGGAGGAAACAGGCTCCCCACTGAGCAGAGAGCCTGATGCGGGGCTCGATCCCAGGACCCTGAGACCATGACCCGAGCTGAAGGCAGAGGCTTAACCCGCTGAGCCACCCAGGCGCCCCGGATTAACAGACTTCTTATAAAGATTAATCAATGACAGTGATAAAAAATTTTTTAAAAGATCTTAAAAAACCAAGGAACTTGCCAATTCTAAATGCCCCTTATTTGAAAGCCCAGAAGTAAGTCATATGTATTTTTACCGGATGCCGTAAATTAACCTTCTCTGCCCTATCAACTAACAAAGGAATGTTGGAACGAGAATGTTCTTTGTGAAACTTTGTAAATCCTTCTGAGAAAAGAGTATCAGTACTTTCTAGATATGCCAAAAAAGCCCATCAAAGAAATCTGGGGCTTACCTACACCCAGTCAGCATCCTATGTGACAAACACAGATGCACCCAGCTCCAGCCTTCCAGGCACTTCTTGGATCACGGCCCCTTGCAATCTACATGAAACGGTTCAGAGGGGTTGACTCACAGAGTCGGATCTGTCATGGGACACCACCGTCCCCATCAGGGTGGCCCCCAGGAGACAAAAATAATTGTTGAAACAAGAAAGCAGCAAATAGATTACACCACTTTTTAAAAACCCAGACATCGTTCCCATTTTCTAATCAGATCAGCGATGTTGGGCAACTTCGTGGGACCAGCACCTCTAGCACCGGGTCCTGGGCTGTTGGGGGTGGAAAGTGTGTTCTATCTTGCAAGGCCTGGAAGCCAGAGTGTTTGCTCAAGTACATGGAGTGGAGGGCGGACAATGCTGAGGAAAAGCTGTGGTCTCAGCTGTTTTTTCACTTAAAAACTTAAAAAAAAAATTTTTGCAGGCTGTTTCTTCTTGGTGTCTATCATCTTTGGTTTTTGTAATTTTTACTTCTTTTTTTAAAATGCCCCCCTCCCCACCGCAATTTATATCTTCCATTAACTCTGGACTTTTCTTTCTCCCTCTTATTCCAAGTCTAATAGCAGGATTACTTGGATCTCTTCTCTTTCCTATTTTGTACTCCGCCCCCCCCCCCCATCGTTTGTTTTCTTTCGCTTGGTGTTTCCATCTATGGGGGTTTCCACAGGTTAGAAATACAGCAGCTTACGTAAATTTTATTTCATTTTGGTATTTTTTCATTTAATATTTTATGTATTTCAGTGATTCATTTAATACTGAATTTAACACTTCAGCTTATTGCATTTCTACATTCTTTTCAATTTATTGCATTTTTATTTTATCAATTTATAAATTTTGTCAATTTATTGCATTATTTCAACTTACCGCATTTTCTACTTCTTTTCAATTTTCTACATTTGTTTCAATTACTATGTCGGATTTTTGTAGGAAAGGGCAAAAGAATCTAAGTGATCCAAGAAGTAAATTTACTTTTGTGAGAAGAAACTCAGGGTCCGCGGCTTATGTAAGCCAGTAGGAAGAGGTTCACATGCGAGCTCGTTAGCAATGTTTTCATAGACTTGCCTTCAGGAACTTCAGATGATTCGATACCTGAAAACCTCACAGGAAACCACAGAGTGTTCTCAAGGTATGATAGCTTAATTCAAGTCCCATCATGCTCAGCGTATGTAAACTTAAATGAAGCACGACTTAAGTGAAATATACTTTTAAATGATATCTTTCTCTTCTGTCTAAAAGGCAAAAATAACACAAAAGTCAAGTTTACTTGATCTTTGAGTGAATAAACCAGAATCTGCTATTCCTACGTTTTTACATGAGGAAGTAAACTGATTACACCCACGTCAGAGCTGGCCGACACACAATTTCTTCTCAAAGTGAGTAATTTCCTCAGTGTTCACATTAGCTTTATAGTTCCCAAAGGCTTATGTGTCAATTTATTTCTCCACAAAGCTAGGAGAGAAAAAATTCCCAAAGGGAAATTACTTGCTTTAAAGATAAATGTGTATTTTTACAAACAGAAATGGACTTTTAAGTTTTCTAAAAATATAATTATCTTACAATGATCAGCTTCTTTGAAAAATATTCTCTTGTGAAATTTTTGTTCACATTGATTATTTTTAAACCGCCATCACTTCTAGTTTGGCCAGAAGAAATTACAACCCAAACAAAGAGTCTAGAAAATATATATATTTTTCACATAAGTGTTCTCACCTTGAAATTTCGAAGCGAACCAAGAAATCATTTTTCTTTCTGAATTGAATTAGTCTTTTTTGTTTCTCTACTAGTTTAGGAAGCTCTAAAGAAAACACAAAACAATAGAAATTAGGCAAGGGAATCGCATTAAGTCGGGAATCGTTATCATTTTGCTAAATTAAATAACCTCCAAACTTTCACACCTTTGCCCTCTCCCCAGCTCCCTGGCCTCCATATGCTGCGTGTCATACACAGAATTCTCAGTTCAGTATGAGGGCAGCTCAACTGAGCTAAGAAGCAACCTAAAAAGACAGCGTCTAGTGCGTCTGGAAAGAGTGCACACACATAGGAAAGAGGAATAAACAAAACAAAACAAAACAAAAAAAAACCACAAAAAAACACTGCAGAAACTAATAATAAGTACACAAAGTACACAAGTGTATTTATTACATTTTGCAAGCACTTTGTTCTACATTTCAAAAACGCCACCATCAAGCTGTTGGCACATTTATGTACAAAACAGATTAATTGTAATGCCTGCTACAAAGCACTCTTTGTGAAAATACAAACTCTAATACCAGGGGAAAAAAAAGCTGAAAGCATCAACATCATTACATAAGTTTAAAAGACAGTTTTAAAAATCATCACAAACTGTTAAGACACAGAACTGAAACACTATAATATAGAATTTAAAGAAGCCCATTAATACTTTTGCTCAATATCTGTAATACTGCATATATCAGAAAAAGGTTGAACCAGTAAGATCATCTACGTGTAAAAAAAAAGGAAGCAAAACCTCAAATTAATTAAATTATACTACAGAATGCATAATCATGCCACAGATAACCCTAGTAATACCCCGCTACCTACTACAAGAACTTGTAAAATTACGGATGATGCATGACTAGTCGTTGTACAAAGATTGTTTCACTCATAAATTTTATTAGAAATGCACTTACACTGAGAAAAGATTTCACAATGGTCAAATCAGTGCACAATACTACCTAATTTTTATACACTGACAAAAATGTCTTGTCAGGCTACATCATTTTAAAAGACACTTTACAGCATTCTTGTAGCATTAGAAAGAATCAAAAGAAGAGTCAAGGTTAAAACAAACACCAATTTTGGTCCAGTAATACTGATTGCTTTTTTTTTTTTTATTATTCCTTTGATATAGGTACTTCTTATAAATGATTATGAATGAACATTTGGTTAAAATGACTTACTTCAAATAAAAACACAGATATCTCACTACACTTGGACGGGATACATTCTAGAGTGGCCTCTGACCACACTTTAAAAAACACTACAGGTAAACCGACATAGATTGGAAGGCTGCAAGCAAAGCTATTATATTAATGGAAGCCTTTTCAAATATATCATACACATTGGAGGGATAGTTTACAGAGGTGCAATCCGTTAAAATCTTTTAAAGTAGGTAAAACAACTTCTGAGGGGTTACTGTGCTTATTTCTTAATATACCACCTTCGTAAAGGTAATTAATGTTCCACATCAGCATATTAAAAGTTCCAATCCAGCCGCTGCTTAAATCAAAGAGATCATTCTTCAAGAGTTCACAGTATTTCCATGAACACTGTCTCTATACTAAGCTTTAAAAGGTAAGTCTGGTGTCTACAATCTTAAGAAGGCTACTAGCCATGCATTAGCATCACTGTTTCTATGTGCTCACAACATAAACATGAGTAATCAGAGAGAAATACCTTTTAAGTACATCAAGAAAAAAAAATACAATGTTAACAAAGATAAGAAGCACTTCTTTTTTTTTTTTTTTTAACCTACTCTTACAAATTTAGAAATTGCACCTTAGATCGAAGAAAACATGAACCAGGGCCCGTACTAACGTGGCCGCTGATCTCCGACGGGATTTCCAGATTTCAAGAAGAGTCATTAACGATACCATCTCTGTCTATTGTTCATAATGTACAATGGTCCCTTTGAAGGTTACCTGTAGTTAAACTAGTTACCGAAATCAAAACTAAAAAGTATAAAAAGCTATTTTTCTTTCCAAAACATAAGAAATAATGCAAAAGGTGTTCTGTATTAACACATGGGAAGCAGTTAAAAAAATCAAAAAATGTCTGCATTCGACAATGTTAGTATCCCCAATCTGACAGCATTATTAATGAGTTTGAGAAATTTAAAAAAAGGAAAAGGCTGGATAGGAGCTTGTAGAAGAGATCTGATCACACCAATTTAACCAATTAGGAAATGAAGTGCTGAACAGCAAGGAATGGGGTTCGGGTGATTCCTAAGTCACCCTACGCATCATTGCTGAGAAGCACTTCCGTTTTAGTTCTGCAAAGGTCAGGTGGTTGGATGGCCCTTCGTTAAACACCAATGCATCTGAATGGCGGGAGGGGCGGGAAGGACTTTATGTGTACGCGTTGAGCCGCTCTTTGGAGCGAGTGGAGTGGATGTCGTGAAGCTCTTGTTCCTCCTTCGACTTGATGTCCTCGTACTTCTGCATCCGGCAGGCGTCTTTCACGTAAGCCCAGTTGGCAGACAGCACCATAAGGTAGTGAACCTGATCAAAGACAGAAATAATTTATGCTGGGAGGCTGTTCAGCATCTTCATTACACCTTGCTATCAGGAAAGAAATGTTCACATTATGTGCTCATAGGATGTGTGCGCTCATACGACGGAATCAGAACCTCTGCAGTAACAGGAACAGTAAAAATCTGTTCTTCCTTCTCACGTCTCCAACTACATGACAGCAGCTTCTCAGCTCCCTTTCTTTCAGAACCTCTTTCTCTCCTTCTTTTTCAAGTCTGGAATAGCCAAGATTGATTCTTAATCTTTATGTGATGTTCCCTGTTCATTTTGCCCGCACTTACCCAAACCAACATACTATACATCTCATGACCATGTATCTGTGTCTTCCGTAACAGAAAATGGTCTCTTACACTGTTTGAGTCTAGACAACTTAGAATTAATGGGAGGTTATGTTATTGCCTGCCGTGCAACAGAAAGAGGGACTATGGAAGCACCAAAATAAATCTGCAGATTTCATTGTCAAGTTAATTTCCCATGAGCTGAATTTTGCAGTTTCCTTTAGATTTCAAACTCCAGGAGAGCAAGTCCTGGGCCGTATGGATTCTGTAGGTTTGCGTGCATTCGCAATAGCCAGAAGAGTGCATGCTTACAAAGGAAGCTTCTGATCTGTCTCGAGTAGCACAGTTACTCAAGTAATGAAGTTCCTGCTTGGACTTGAAAGCACTCAGCTATGAGATCACTTGTTTGTTTTTCTCCCTTTACCTCATTCCTGGTCCATAGAGATAAAGCAGTTTTCCAAATGATGGCTTGTGATGGGTGAATATGAAAGGGAAACTACATTGTTAATTATTTACTTGATCTGAGTTTTAAAGGGTGGGCAATATTTTTGTCCATAATTTAGTAAAATAGAACACTAACAACTGGATTAGCTAAGAGTACATTGGAAGACAGGAGGCGGATGGTTTTAGAAAAGGACAGACAGACATCATGAACACAAAGTCAATTCTAAATGGAGACTGCTGTGATATGTTAAGGTAGTCAAGAAGTAAGAAAAAAAAATGACAATTTTGACACGGCAATATGGGAAAAGATGCAGACCAATAAGAATACCAGTAAGAATTTTCAGAATGTTCTGTTTCCTCTGAAATTCTGCATTTTGTGTAGTGGAAATCGTAAGCCACAGGCAAGCAAGCGCTGTGAGGTGTACTCTTGTCCTCTGTCACTTCCATGGTGAAGGCTTCATCACCACATCCATGAGAACTGAAGAGAGGCTACAGACACGACCAAGTTCACGTGGGACCGTGCTGCATTGCTCGGAAGACATCAAGTGCTGTGGAGAGTGTTTGGCAAGTGGTGGATACTCAAAATATGTTTCACACGAGTGAATGTATTTTGAGATGTATAAAAACCTTCCTTTTAAAGCCTGAAAATATATAGCCCCTAAATTATTATTACGTCTGAGTGAAATACTGAAAAGAGCTTCAGCGTCCTTCTAGTTCAGAAATAGGCACTTTCCAGTCGTGTTCAGACATTTCCTCTGGCCTTAGGGGACACCAACTGCCAGGCTCTGACTGTCCCTCGGCAGGTGGACAGCGGTCCCCAGAACCTGGCACAAAGCCAAGCAGACCCCTTCCGTCAGCGTCTACAGAACTTTCTAATGTCTTCGAAACATCGAATGGAGTAGATTACATTAGTCTTAGTACAAATTCTTACCATCTTTGCCTTAAATTGCAGATGACATTTTAAATATTTTGGTAGAGAAGGGTTCGTTTCAATTTTCTCGTCTCTAATACGGAAGTAATGATGGTAGTGTACTTCGAGTGCTGAAGGAATTGGGGATGAGGTTAATGACAGTGGCTATATTGTGACTGTTGAATGTATTTATGTGCTTAACCATTTGGCGGTGCTTTCAACAGAGCAAGGCTTAAAGAAATACGAGCAAGTAACAGTACTATTGGTACTAATATTACTGCCAGGGGCAGAAGCGGTAACTATTGTTATATTCGCCCTGTCTCCTAAAATTGGAACCACTGTCAGAGCTAATGAGTAGGTATTGAAATACCGAGGTCAATCAGTAGTTAGCTGTTATTTATTTCTTCAGGAATTTATGCTTTGCATTTATTTAGATAGCCAAAAGGATGCTAGTACTTAAGAATAATATTCTCAACTCTTATAGTTTGAAATAAAATTTATTTACAACTTAGTATCTGAGTTTATGCAAAGCATAGATTCCTTAAGAAATACAGAGCAGCTGAACTTCTATTATCTTAAGATATTTTTGATAATAGAATCATTTCAGAGTAAGCATTTCTGGGGACATTTAAGTATATTATTCATTTACCAAGTACTTTTTACTAATGTATGCCTAATGGTACGCATTTTTACAGTTTTACACACACACACACGTAGCGGATGCGAACACACTCTTTATCACACACCTTTCTCTTTACAAAAAGTGCTTTGAGAGACCTCTTATACACGAGAGTGTGTTGCCTGAACAAACAAACACAAGTCCCTAACAATTACCCATCGCACGGGAACGTGTGTATGAACAGATGTTTCTTTTTGTCGGGCAGGCTGGGTCCTGCTTGGGACCACGAGAGCTTGGACCTCACTGCCCAGAACATGTACTGCTTCTCCAGGGCAAATCTTAGCACCTGATTTTAGGCTGAGACAATAAAGCCCTTGCTTATTGTCTTACTGTGACCCCTCCAATTAATTAGCCACCATGATCTTATTAAGCTCCTCATTCGGAAATAAAATTCCTATGTAGGGCTTATACACTCTATTTGAAATGCTGAGCAATGAGCATGATACTAAATTAACAAAATATCTGAAAACTCAGACAGTGTACTGGCACCATAAGGGAAGGAATTAAATAAACCCAAATTAATTCATCATCTTTGCATACTAAATTGGCTGTATTTGTGAGGTTACTGGGAACATTCTAGAGCTCTCTACTACTTTACTTTTGTATTATTACTTTGTATACGATGATGCAAAAATAAGGACCCGCAGACGCTGGCTGTGAAAATTAGTACTGATGCTCTGAGTGTTTGTCCGCTGTTGGTCTCTGGACATCCAGGAGCAAACTGTACCAAAGAAGAGACAATCTGGAACATTGTAGATCCTCAAAACTCAGTAAAAGCCTGACTTGAAAAACGTGTTCTTAGCATTTCTGAACAAATGTAGATATCAAAGAAATAACAGGAAACTACTGATATCTGTGTTAAGAAGAATAAATCAATCTTTTTTCCGTAAGTGACTCTATATGGCTTTTTTATGTCCTTAAATCAGGAGGAGAAAAGGAAGTTAAGGGACTGGTTAGATTACCTACAATATTACACTGATACAGACCTATATGGTCCAGAGACGATCTGTTATGTTAACAGGGACCTAATATCTGAGACACAGATGAATGTACTTATTTCTGTTAATGTTACTGATATGACTGAGTATTCTAATCCTTAAACTGCTTCCCAAATACTACCTCTAATGTATAATAATACTTCTTCAGGTTAAGCTTTGTTTTTCACTTACTTATTTGCCCACTGTTTCCCTGTTCCCCCTACCCCACCTCTTTTACTGATATTAAAATCAACATGATTCCTATGGACTTCAGGATTGGGGATAAAAGCTCATCTCCACAAGTAAATCGCTTTGTCCTTCAAATCGAAAAACCAAGCCCCAGAGCACAAGGTCTTACCATAGCAATAACCGCGGCCCCAGCCCCAGCAAGCGCCACAATGAACAAGTGGAAGGTCATGTTCAGCTGCAAAGGAAACCACAGAGAATCAAAACACGCGTCAAGTTACAAGCAGAGGAGAGATCCGGACTGTTGCTGCCTTATGCACAAGAACCACGCACATCTTTAACAAAAGTGCACTTAGGATACATCCTTAGCTCAATCTGAAAACGTTACAGTATCTTTTCTCCTGCAAATTATTTAAGTCTTTGCAACTGCATCATTTTACTATACTTTTATTACAAAGATGAGATCGTCATTAGTAACGATGGTCTTCAGTAATATTTTATTTAAGGCTACATATCTTTTGAAAATGTAATGGTAAAATGTTTGACTTTTGTGAACATGATGGTTTCTAGAAAGTATGTATTTGTTATAATTTTTATTGAAATAGAGCATCTCATTCGTATTTATTCTCCAGTCCCCTTGCATAACATCACTGTAAGTAAAATTGCTCCTTAGGTGAAAAGGGGAAAATTCAATAGAGATTTAATGACATCTTTTCAACTATGAAAATGAAGCTAAAATTCGGACAACAGAAACAGCTTTAAAAACATTTAAAAACATTTACCTCAGTGGACTCACACATCCTCAGGAAATTCTCAGAGACGGTGCAAATTTTCTTTTCCTCTCCAATTGTCACAATCCCTACATGTAGAAAATTATAGCTTGGTTTATAAATGTTTTTAACAGCCCAGAGGGAGAAAAAGAATCTTATGCTGATAAAAACCAAGGAGGTTCCATTTTATGCTATAGTATAATGAAAACATTCTCAGCTTTTATAGCTAGATTTTATAGCTAGATAATAAGTATAACGAGGATTATGAGTGGAAGATCAGAACTATTTAGCCCTCAAACCATTTACAACATTTTCGATCTGAAGTCAACTGGACCCAGCCCCCAGAGCCTCCAGATTGGATCGCAGCCAGCTGGGTGGTTTGGTCCACCCCCGCAATGGTGTAGCCATCACAATTACTCTGATAACTATGTCCCAGACGAAGCTGAAGTGTGGATCCAAATTCATTCCACTGGTACAAAGCTTCTGTTAGTCTATAAAAGCATACCACCCAAAGGAGTGATTTTTCTCTGCTAATATTGAGAACAGTGTTAGCAGTAGGAAAAAAATGTTAAGAACCCTGTAATTTTGCTCACATTCTCCCTTCCTCCAGTTGGCTCACAGGCCAAAGGCATCAGAACCACCTGGGGAATGTTCAAAAATGTGTATTTCTGGACCCCACCAGAGAACTGTGAAATCAGAAACCGGAGTGTTTACCAGGAGAACCGCATCTTTAACAAGCACATCGGTGCTACATTGCCACGGATCTCATTTTACAGAAAAGTGATCTGCGTTAGCCTCGAAGGGGCCCTGAATTCTGTTTTGAGAACTACTGAAGCATTAAACATATATACATAAAGGGGAAAAAACCCCTCAAGTTCAGGATGAACTATTCCCTAAGCTTTTGGCACTGTCGTCTCTTTATTTAACGTTAATACGTGTATCTCTTCACATCTTCTGGCTTTGGGGTACACGGTCAGCTCTCACTGTCGATGGAGACGCTGCCGTTCTGCCCCAACCATAGTTTGTGCGATTATTTCTGTTTTAAAACCTAATCTACTTGCGGTCCATTGAATGCAGACATGCTTCTCCGGGACCTTTCTTTTCTGCCAAGATGACATGGGGGGGACAAGAAGCCCCTAAGATGCGTCTCATAAACCATCATCACTGAGAGCACTTCCCAATCAAGGCCACGCTGCTGCGGGCTGTTCCACGACAGGCGTCATTCGTGCGTCGGGCTGTGCACACACCTCCTCACCTGTGTCTATGTTGACCTCTGCAGCCAAACTCCTTCAGAGCATTAACTACGTACACTGTCTGCCATTCCCTTCTTTTCCTTTCTACTTAAACTTCTTCCACCCTTCCAGTCACATTCTGCCTCAACCCTCCATGACCGCCACATAAATAAAATCAAAGATAAATTCTCCGCTCTTCTCCTGGGCGACTGGCAGGGCTGGAGGCCGCGGCTGACTCCCTCTCCTTCATGCTCGTCTTCACTACATCCCCAAATCTACAGATTCTTGGTTTTAGGTTTCGATCCTCACAGGTCCCCTCTCTCCAGGACCTCGCTCACGGGAGCTCCCAGTCTGCACACCTGTCATCTTGGTCCCCGGTGGATCTCACGGAGTCTCAGAGCTCGCTACAAATTATCGACAGCCCCTCAATCCGTTCAGCCAGCCCTGTGCCTCCCTCCCGAAATCAAGACTCATATACCTTATTTCTTACCCTTGACAAGTGTGTTTAGATTCCTAATAAGTCTCTACAACATCTTCAAAAGTGAACTCTGGGGGCACCTGTGTGGCTCAGTGGGTTAAGCCTCTGCCTTCGGCTCAGGTCGTGATCTCAGGGTCCTGGGATCGAGCCCCACATCTGGCTCTCTGCTCAGCGGGGAGCCTGCTTCCGCCCTCACTCTGCCTGACTCTCTGCCTGCTTGTGATCTCTGTCTGTCAATAAATAAATAGAATCTTTAAAAAAAAAAAGTGCACTCTGGTCTCCCCTGCCTGCCTCCCTCCCAAGCAAGCTCTTGTAGGCTTCCCGGCTCATGTGACAGCGAGTCAGTCTTCCCTGTGGTCCTGGTGACAACTGCATTCCTCCTTCAATCCTCTTTTTCTCTCAGACCAACATGCCCACCTATCTAGAACTTCTGCAGTCCCAATCTTCAAAGTACAGTCAGCACCAGACCACTTCTCTCCACTTCTCTCACCACTAACCCACCTGAGCCTCCCTCGGTCACCTCAGGGCTATGACAAGAGTGCTAACTGGCCTCCCTCCTTCTCCTCTTGGGACAGTCCCTTCTCCATGTGGCAGGCAGAGCGATTCTTCCACAAGGTAAGGGAGATACTGCTTCTCTGCGGCTCAAACCCGCAAATATCCTCTACTCCCTTCAGAATAAAAATCTCTAAACGGATGACGTCCCACCACGCACTCAGCATGGCATTCCATGACGCTCAGACTCCATCCCAATCCATCCCTCCTGTTTTCTCATTCTGCTTCGGCCACACTGGCCTCTCTGGGGTTTGCTAAGATGACAGGCACAGATCTGCTTTGGTAACTTTGCCTGGATCTTCCCTCCGGTATGAATATTCCTGCGACCCTCAAATCCATCCAATAATGGCTCTTCAGTGAAGCCTCCCACCATCACCTTTAAAATATTGTAACCCAGCCCTTCCACTCGGCCTCCAGTACTCCTGACGTAAAATGCATCTTCATATAAGACGTCAGTGATACAGATACCATATACCACAAACAGACATACTGCAAGTTAATGATCGTCTGCCAATCCACGTCTGTGTCACAGGAAACTATGAACCTGAGAAGGTGTCCATAAGCTGTGCTGCCGTGCAAACCCAAAACCTTGATTACTTGGATTCGCGGGTCTCTGTCAATGAAGGGCCAAACTGGCCGAACCCCCAAGAAGCAAACTTTCAGATTTACTCATTTTTCTCAATAGTGAGTATATTTACGCATATTTACTCACTCAGTGTAGAAAGAGTCCCTCACTGAAATACACACAATGGCATTTCCGCTTTCTTAAAAGCAAGCAACAAGTTAGGATCGTACATGGGAAGCAGCAGGAATGCACGGCAAGGAGGGCAAACAGTACAAACTTCATGTGTCAGAGGTGCAGCCACGAGCTTTCTCTATAGCTTGTTGCTATTGCTTTTTAATGTCCTTTAAGCTGGTTAAACTGAAGTAATATATTTCTGGCTTTCTAAGAATTGGTTGTGTCCGAACTAGGAAAAACGTGCATCCTGTGCATAGTTCCTATTACTTTCCTCATTAAGGCAATAAAAAGCCTCTTGGAGGTTTCTGGGTGGTCGAAGCACCACTGCTCCGGGCATAAACCCTTGGGGAGGAAAACTGCAAGCCAGAGGTGGAGGAAGGCAGAAGGAGGAAGTGTAATGACACTATGAACCCTTGCAGGGTGTTAGGAAATTAACTCCCTACTTGGAAATATAAGTGCTTAATTTCAAAATAATTTGCCATTTACATTACTAATCTTAAAGATAACAGAATGCCTGAAGAATCCTTTTCTAGCTCCTCTAGTCTACCCACAGTCCTAGGCTCCTTGCCCCTTTTTTCTGTCCTCAAAGTGAGGCATCACTCTGAGTAAAATGTGCATTTCTTCTGAGGTCACCTGCCTCTGGCTTCTTCTCTGCTGCTTCTTCCACTCTCAAGGGCCCCTGTGATTACACGAGGCCCACCTGGATCATCCAGGATAATTGCCCCATTTTTAGATCAGTTGATTAGAACCTTAATTCCATTGGTAACCTAATTCCCCTTTGACAGGTAGCCTAACGTAGGAATGCCTATGCAGGGGAATGGACTAGACAAGAAAAATGTAGCCAAGATTTGACCAAATAAATTCTTGAATTATTTAACAGAAGTGAATATGGTTCACTGATTAGCAAAAGTCTTCCTATTTATAGCATACATATAATAGTTTCTATATTAACATAGAATGTCCTTTTGAACAGAGTAGACTAAAGTCAAAAACGCTGTTGACTGATAGCTTCAACTCTGTCCCCTGTTCCATCTTGTGCAAACAAGGCAATGTTCCTACATCACGGGTGTCTTCTCTAGAAAAAGCTTGATGGGCCAGATCCATGATCTAAGTGTTTGTCAAATTTTCATTTATTTTACTTTCGTGACGTGGAGATTTTTGTCTTTCAAAATTGAGCTGCGCTGACACATAACAGAAGGGAAATAAATATTTGTTGAAATGAAATTTTACCGAGAAGGGCTGTACGGAAATCAGATAAAAGCGAGCTGCTCCTGCTACAATGTGTGGGTACACTACAATGTGTGGACAAGGAGGAGGGCTGGTTAGAAGGCTAAAGGAGCCCCACCCAGAGTCCACCTGCTCTGGACCAGTCTCTCCCTATGGTTGGCCTGAGGGAGTTTCATGGAATCACCAGGTTTTAACAAAGCACAGTTTTAAATTCTGGATCTAGATGATATTATTGGTGTGTATGTGTGGGGGGATCAGTTTTAACATTTTCTGACAAAAATTTACTAAGACAAACCCTTCATACATTCAATGTCATTAAATTGCTGTGCCTATCATCGAAGGACAACAGAAATAATTTAGAAAGCATTTAAAAATTAAAACTGCTAGTCTAATTATTTCATGACTCATTTTGAAATATGGGAAACCCTAATGGGACAAAGCATCTTCAAGTTCCCTGTGTGAGCTGCATAATGGCTGTGCTCGCCAGCAGATCGGTAGGATGTGGACGGATTTATCACATGCAGGGGAATGAACAGGGACATGCAAACAGGGACCATTACATGACCAGAGTTCTCATGATGCAGTTCAAAGACCTTGATCGCCTAAGAGCAAAGATACCATCTAGATGTAATGAGGCAACTTTGCAAAATAAGGGAAATCGCTTTATAGCATGTTCTTCTCTACCCAATCACTGTTTTGATGACATTAGTAAATGTCTGTACTGATCATAATCCAGACCTGGAGGGGGAGTGTCCTTTTCTACGCCCATGCCCCTCGATAAATTGACTGTGCCTGTACATCCAGGATTCTTATTGGGGACGTCTAATCTGGAAGGCAAGTAAATGTCATCTGGGCAGTAGATTCATATTAAGGGCAAACAGAAAAAATTAGTATGTGATGTAAAAGGTTGCATGACATCTGAAAAGTGCCCTCTTGTCCACATCACGGAGAAAAGTTAAATGAGAATAAATCTGGGTAACTATGTTGTAAATGGTGCTAAGGTTCAAAGGACGGCTTTAATCCCAGTCATCGTTTACACCTATTATAAGTGTGTCCATACAATATGGGGACAGGCTGTACTAAAAAAGTGCTTGTTTATCTGAAATTGGAACTTCATTAGGTGGCCTGTATTTTAGCTGACAACCGTGTCTGAGAGACCAATCACCTCTCTTCCAACTTCCACTTTTCAGATCAGCGAAACAGGAGGAAGACACAGAGAGGGGGAGGGACTGAAGTTAGAGCCATGTTTTCTAACAGCTGTTTCCTCATGACCTCCGACAGTTGTTGCCGACACCTTCCCTTCCTGTGCGTATGTGGGACATGATTCCAGGACTGAAACCTCACCAGGGGAAGAGCTGCCCATATTCTCTCTGTAGTCTTCTCACCAAGAACTTCATCCTCACCAAAGAGGATAATAATAGTGTCCACCATACAGGATCCTGCATCCGTGAGTAAGACTATAGCCTTCTTGGCCATCACTCATGTCCCTGCCTACAACTCATTTGACCCCCCTGTGTCATTTATAAAAAGGATAATAATAGTGTCCACCATACAGAACCGTTGTAAGCATCAAACAAGTCAACACAGACAAGATAATTAGAATAGGGTCAGTGTATCACAAGCCCACAATGAGCCCTAAACAAAAAAACCAAAGGGGGCTATTGATTGGTTTAATGTTCTTGGATTCCATTTTTATAAAATGCTAAGTTTTTCTGCCTTATTTTGGAAATCAGTGAAGTACACATTTCTTAGGTGATCTTCACACTAGACTTCACAAATTGTATTGCCTGTCATGGGAGAATAAGAGTAGATACAAGCATCATAGCAAGTCCGGACAAGCACTACGGAGTTGGGACACAGACATCACAATTTCATATTGCCGATTCCAGGAAATCCAACCTGATAGTCTGTTCAAACACACACGTGCACAGATTCATGCCGTGACACCAACCTCCAATCATTCTTCAATTCCTATGTATTTAAATTTTAAAAAGCACGTCTTGAAAGTGAAAACTCTGACACATTTCTCAAGTATCCATTTCTCATCAAGTCATGATGGTTCCAACGTCACCGGCAATATTTCAGAGGCAGTCACTGAGGTCAAACAGCACGAGGCCTTGCTTTAGTTAGAGGTCCACCTACCAAACTGACGAAGGTCCAAGCAGAGATTGGCTCCCTCCACTAAGGTGGTGTTTCGGCAAATGGTCCACAGATTGAAATACATGTAGACGGGCAGAGAGGTGAAAGCCGTGACCCCCAGCCAGGCCAGCATGAAAAGGTACGTCAGCATAATAAACTGCAACAGAGAAAAAGTTGAGAGAGAAGACATGTCATCTACTGGACAGGAAGAATTTTGCTACTAATCATAAAATCCAATTTGAAATGTTACATGTCCTCGTGTATAGCACGTGATCACGACACTGCAGGAAGTACACCGGGAAGCTGGGAGATGCTGATTAACGTGGGTTATTCCAGCAGGAAGAACCTGCTGGAAACCCTCCTCACGGCAGAGGTGCCCGGCAACAAAGGAAGAAAGAACCCATCTGCATCGTAATGGCTGTCTCATTCAAGTATTTGTCTCAAAAATCTCACCTCACATGGTTCGCCTCACCTCCCCAATGTCCATAGCCCGCTCCCCCTCTCCCAATCCCACCTCCCCCCAGCAACCCCCAGTTTGTTTTGTGAGATTAAGAGTCATTTATGGTTTGTCTCCCTCCCAATCCCATCTTGTTTCATTTATTCTTCTCCTATGTACTCTGAAAAACAACCTGAGGGTTTTGAAGGGTCAGGGGTGGGAGGTTGGGGGAACAGGTGGTGGGTGATGGGGAGGGCACGTTTTGCATGGAGCACTGGGTGTTGTGCAAAAAGAATGAATACTGTTACGCTGAAAAAATTAATAAAAAGGGGAAAAAAAAATCTCACCTCACTTCTTCTTTTTTTTTTTTAGACTTTAGAAAACAGTAACTGGTCTATTTACAGGGGATTCTGCAAAGTTCAGACTTTGTCGATAAATTTATGTTACAACTAAATGAGCACCATTCGTACCATAAACATGGAGGCTACGCAGTCAGGGTTACAGTTAATATTGTAAGCGTGGTAATTCTCAAGTCAGTTTAGTATTAATGATAAAAGTGCACGTCTCCTTTTCAGTGATTTCTGTAAACTTTTAACTCTGAAGTCTTCTTTCATGAAGATTGATTTTATTTTTGCTATAGAAACATAGTTAAATGTGATTTTAAGTTTGAAAACAAAGGTGTTTTTTTTTTTTTGCTTGTTTTGGAAATATTTTTAGTATTTATAAAATGAAGAAAAAGGCTGTTTGTGTGCCCAGATACAATGGAATAAGAGACTTAGTTTCAGCATCGGTTAAACAGATTTTTAGCTCAAGCATGACTTAGATGCTGAATAAAAAGACAGATGCATGCATTGGGAGGTAGATGGAGAGCTGGTAAGACACAGATGTATTCATGTCGCTTCACATTCCTTATCAACGATTTAATCCATGTCATCTACATATAAAATTGTCTCCATAAGTACACGCCTTGAATGGCCTATGCTAACACTTGCATTAACAACTGTATTTCAGAGGTAACTGAAAAAGAACAGGTGTAGTCACAATGCCCCGAGGTTTAAGCGCAGGCTTGAATGCACCCATTGATACAAGTTGATTATATTTCTCAATGCAAGTTATGTGTCCCTGGATTCATCAGCATATTTCCCACGATCACAGGAATAATTTATTATATGAAGTGCCCTCCTAGGTAAACACCAACCGGAAACAGAATGATAGGCAGAGAGCCTCACGGGAGTTGCCCCACTATTCTGTACCGTGGCATTTAAAATAATTTAATGTAATTTTTAATTTAAATTTAATTAATACATAATGAATTACTAGTTACAGAGGTAGAACTAGTGATTCATCAGTGTGTACAACACCCAGTGCTCATTGCAACACGTGCCTTCCTAATGCCCATGAGTAGGCATTACCTAATGCCCCATCCGTGCACCCGCCTCACCTCCAGCAGCCCTCAGTTTGTTTCCTAGAGTTAATAGTCTCTTAAGGTTTGTCCCCCTCTCTGTTTTCATCTTATTTTTCCTTCCCTTACCCTATGTCACATGGCATTAACGAATCATACTCATATCACAGACCAAAATCAAGATAATCCCTGAAAAGTAGCTAAAGAAGAAAATCACTATGTAGGAATTGTTCTGCTACAATATCTGGTTCTTGTCATTTGAATCCTCCATCTGTGAGTGAGACTATAGCCTTCTTGGCCATCACTCACGTCCCTGCCTGCAGGATTAGCAAGTCATCTTCCCCAAAACACAGAAAACAAGAAAGAAGAAAAAAGCCAGGAGAGTTTTTAGAACTACATTCTTGCCCACTCTTCAATGGTTGATTCACACGTTGACTGATTCTTTCAATCCACAAATATGAGGTTAGCCACCATTCTGCATTAGTTCGTGCTCCATGCCTGGTGCTGCATGGGTGGGGAACTCAGTTTTCGGACTGCAAGGAACTCCCCGCTTGGTGGGCCTCAGACTCCTACAGCGAGACACCCTCCCAGGTCACTCACGTAGCAGTACGCTGTCTCACCTTCAGCCTCGTTGTTCATGATTATATTTGTACATGTCCCCCAAAGGGACACAATTTTACTTCCCTTTCTCCCAACCCAACTACCCTTAACTGTATCTGCAAATCAAAACTGGAAGTTGGAAAGAGGTGCGTTCTGTTGGGATATGCTTTTCTGCGTGTACCCGACAATGACCCGAATTTGCGTCCTGAGAGAGGTCCACTCCAAATTTTATAACTCCTCCTTCCCTCTTTATCTTTGTACATAGCGTATTTTGAGTCTGTGCACATTACAGTATGACTTGTTTTAAAAGTGGCATCTTCTGAAAGATTTCCTATTGATTGTGCTTATTTACATAATCAGACTCAGACCGTGGGATGACCAGCACATGTGAACATAAGTATAAGGGTGAAATTGTATTTTTTAAGATTTATTTATTTATTTGAGAGAGAGAGAGAGAGAGAGCACACACGACAGGTAGTGGGCAGAGGGGCCGGGGAGGAGGGAGAGAGAATCTGAAGCAGACTCCACGGTCAGCATGGAGCCCAATGTGGGGTTCAATCCCACGACTGCAAGATCATGACCTGAGCTGAAACCAAGAGCTGGATGCTCAACCGACCGAGCCACCCAGGTGCCCCTGAAATTGTATTTTTAATCCTTTGAACATAGTCTATTAGCTCATACAGCAGTAGGATTCTTTTTGAAAGTGTCTGAATCGTAGTCTTTGTACACCAAAAGCTAAGTTTCTACAGACACCTAGTTCCCTTCTGGGTTTCAAAGGTACCTTCTAGAAGACGACTTTTGAAGAGAAACAGGAGTATATTCAGGCTTAACTTGAACACCTCAAGTCACATTTTCAAAATGATAATACAGAATAAAATAAATACACAGAATGAAACTAACTCTCTTATTCAACTCAATGAAACTAAATCTCTTATTCAACTCAATTAATTCCTTTGGTGATGCGTTACAGAGAGACTTTATGGTTTCAGTGAAATCTCCAACAAGTGAAACTCAATAATTCTCACACTTTGCAAAGATGGCAAACTTGGTGTCAATGTGATGTTAGAGCTTGTAAAGTTGTGTTGTGATTAATACAGAAAATTACTGGGAGTAAGGGTAGTAGAATTTATACAACAAAGCAGAAAAGGGCCAAGATAAAGCCAATGAGACCTGAGATCAAGCCTGTCTCCTATAATCTGGCAAGTGTCATAGGATTTCAGACACACAGAATATAATTAAACACACACTTTTTAATAACACTGCTTCATCTCCTCCCAAATCTGACTTCCTGTTAGTCTCTACTCTTCAGTACTAGTGGTTGGAGAGTCTGGAGATCCAGCATCCGTCTTGGCAACTGAGATCAACTGAGATCTGGCAGACGTATTTACAAATTTTTGTCCAAGATGAAACAAAGCCTGGTCTAAAAGTGTAGGAAAATAAAACCTGTTAAATATTAACTTCTTTAAATCACCAAAGGAACTGGAGGAAATGTCTTTTTTTTTTTTAAAGATTTTATTTATTTGACAGAGAAAGACATAGTGAGAGAGGGAACACAAGCAGGAGGAGTGGGAGAGGGGGAAGCAGGCCTCCCACTGAGCAGGGAGCCCGATGCAGGGCTCGATCCCAGCACCCGGGATCATGACCTGAGCCGAAGGCAGACGTCCAACAACTGAGCCATCCAGGTTCCCCCAAGGAAATGTCCTTTAATGGCCATTTACTCTTTTAATAGAATTATCATAGTTTATATCACTTTTAGAATTTTTTTTTGTCTTGCTCAACAAATACTTAATGAGAGCCTAAGATGTGTAAAGGTATGTCTGAGGATTTCAGTCAGAGAAAGCAAGAAACACTTCCCCCTTGTTTTTCTCATTAGAGGAAATACAAATATTCCGTGTGGAAGTCTAGACAGTATCTGGTCTTAAAACACACTTGATTGCCGATGGTAAACATTTTGTGTGACTCTACCGGAGAGAAAGGGAAGTATTTCTCGAGTAATCTTTATTCTTCTCTTTTCTGGAATTGGAAGGAAGCAAATCAACAGAGGACGCTCCCTGGGCAGTGTGGCTGCTGGCTTGGAAATCCTCTGTAGTCAGGGCCTGATGCACCCACCCTGGGTGAGAGAGGTCTGCTACACCTCCAGGCACCGATCAGCATGCGCCCCGGTCCAGCACCCACTCACTTCTAACACTGCTCATCTGTAGAAGCTGATGAAAGTCATTTTCCATTCTTGGCCATTTCCCAGCCTTCGCCTCTCTTCTGTAAGTGGGTAGAGACTGACCACTTTATCAAGCACCAGCATGCCACTCATGGTGTCCCTAACCTAAATGTCACATTTATTTAGCAATAAAGGAGGATTTATAGCACATTGATTAAAGGCCCAGGCTTTGGAGCTGGATGGAGTCTGGCTGCTCATTATGCTGCTGTGTCTGCCTTTGTAAAATGAGAATACCTGCTAAATTGCTCTTACGTGATTTAGTGAGGCTGGAAGGAA
This sequence comes from Meles meles, assembly GCF_922984935.1. Taxonomy (NCBI): domain Eukaryota; kingdom Metazoa; phylum Chordata; class Mammalia; order Carnivora; family Mustelidae; genus Meles; species Meles meles. Next base: position 203,377,140 of record NC_060067.1, on the reverse strand, counting down.
GTAGCACATAAAAGTCATTTAGCACAGAATCGGGCTAGTAAGAAGCACAGACAAAATATTAGCTATTTTTAATGCAAGACAGCAGTATTGTGATTACCGTCACGTCTATAAAAATATATGCTTCGGCTGAATGATAGGACTGTACAGAATAAGGGAATTAGATTTCATTTCACGTGTGGAGAAAGTAAAAAGAAGTTCTTGAGTCTGGGAAAGTTATTCAAGGCGGGCTCCCACTCGAGAGGAGAAAGGCTCTAGAAAGTTTGGAAACCACCCCAAAACTGAAGAAATCTTGTTAATGGAACTCCTTGGAGGGAAAAAAAAAAAAAAAAGCCCTCTTTATTTAACATTTTCATTATTTGCCATTGTAGACCCAAGGCTAATTTATAGCCTCGAGAACAACGAGCATGATATGGCAGCTTGAAGCACACTGCTTCGGACGGCTAAAAGCCACTCGGAAGTCCCTGGGAGGGCAACCAGCATGCCTTCGGCTACATCCTCTCTATCTTGGTTTTCTTTCTGTCCCAGGGGATTTCTCAAAAGCTTCTTTTGAGGGTGCTGTTCAATGTAGAATGGGATCTATAATTCAATAGGTTTAGATTCAAAGTAGACTGAACACTTTGGACTCTGTGACTGCTGCTACTTTATGGGGCGATGGAAGGCGCGACTTTGGAAACCACTGCAGGGACTCACACTTGCTTTCCTCGGCAAGCTGCAGCGCCCGAGCCAATTAATAGAGCTCAGTGCTAACAGAGGAACTCTGCTGTGAGAAAGTATTTTCATGACTACTAATTCATATATTTTGTTCTAAGAAAGGCACAAAAGACCTCACTTTTGAATTTTGAGCACAAACCTGTTATATTTCAGGGAACAGAAGTTCGTGGTCATCAAAGTATCCAAATTAAACAAGCTAAAAATACAATTCTCTCTTCCTATGTAATGTTTTATCTTGGGACCGATAATTACTCAAATTGAAGAATTATTCCAAGTGATCAAGTGTAGGGGCGCCTGGATGGCTCAATCGGTTAAGCGTCTGCCTTCGGCTCAGGTCATGATCTCGGGGTCCTGGGAGTGGCCCTGAACTAGGCTCCCTGCTCAGCAGAGAGTCTGCTTCTCCCTCTCTCTCTGACCCTCTTCCCCGCTTGTGCCCTCTCTGTCTCAAATAAACTAAAAAAAAAAAAAAAAAAAAAAAGATCAAGCGTAATACTAGGTAACAAAAAAAGTATGTAATAAAATATTTCATAATTGTCATGTTTATATCTAGTTTTTCATTGCTAGCACTGTGACAGATACATATTCTGTCATCTAGGCATTCATAATAAATAACAAATATATAATTATAATTATTACAAATAATATATAATAAGTAATTAATAATAGTAAGTTACTTTTCTTTTTAACTGAGGAATAATGGACAGATAACAGTACATTCGTTTCAGGTGTATGACCTAGTGATTCGATATTTACCTACACTGTGAAATGATCGCCACAATCAGTAAGTTTGGGTAACATCTGTCACCATAACATGTCACAAAATTTTTTTTCTTGTGATGAGAACTTTTAAGACCTACTCTCTTAGCAACTTGAAAATATGCAATCCCATGTCATGAGCTATAGTCACCAGGCAGACAGAAATAGCTCAGAGCCCAGATGCACCATGACGAAACGGCGGACCAGTAGACATTAGTCGGGAGCACAGCCTCTGATAGTGTTTTTCAACCCTGCCACACAGGGGAGCATCTGGCAGCTGTGAGAGAGACAGCGATACTCAGGTCTGCCCATGCAGGCTGCATCTACATCTATGTATTTTTAAATGCTTATTTATGCATTTAAGAGACAAAGAAAGGGATAGAGAGCGAGTGTGGGGAGGGGCAGAAGGAGAGAAGCTTCCAGCAGACTCCCCGCTGAGCACAGAGCCTGATACGGGGCTTGATCCCATGACCCAGGAGATCACGATGTGAGCTGAAATCAAGAGCTGGATGCTTAAGCAGCTGAGCCACCCAGGTGCCCCCGAGTCTACCTCTAGTTTAAAAAACCTCTGCAGGCGATTCTGACAGGCATCCAGTGTGAAGAACCACTGTGCTCCTGGAATCAGTAAAGCTCTTGGGCATACACAGGGCGTCAGGACTTCACTGACAGTCATCTTTAGGCTCCTCAGGGGACCACGTCTGAAGTAAGAAAAGGTGAAGTCGGGATGATCTGCCAGAAATTTAGGCCAGTGTCCGTCAAACGCATGGAGGCACGAGGCATTGGACATGAATCAAATTTCTAAACAAGGGCTTCTCAAATTCAGCACCACGGAATGTGGGGGCCGGCAATTCCTTGTTACGGGCCTGTCCTGTGCACGACTGCAGGCCACCAGATTGCGGTGACGCAGTCACTGCTTCTCAGCATGCTCAGGGAGGAAAACAGCCCCTGGTTGAGAACGACGATTCTAACCCAAAACGATACCAAGTCCAAGAAAAGCAGATCGATACCTAGTCATGCTCTCACCACACATGCAAAACGGAGCGGCACTAACAACACTGAGCTCAGAAGGCTCCAGAAAGCACGCCCTGTAACGTTTGCGGCAGAAAAAACTTATGTCACTTATTATGTAACTAGCTTGAAAATATGCAATCATCATCATCTTCTTTGTCATCATGATGGCCCCAAACTACCTAGGCACAAGCAGTGATCAGAAAATTGTTCTGAAAATGACTGGCTACGTGTATAGCAGCTGCGTTCCTCATTGCCAAAACCCAGAAGCAATGCAGATGTCCCTGAGTCGGTGAATGGACAAACAGTCTGTGGTCCATCCAGACAATGGACCATCACTCTGTACCAAAGGGAAATGAACCATCAGGTCATGCAAAGATGTACAGAGAGCCTTAAAACTGCATATTACTAAGTGAAAAAAGCCACGCAGATAAGGCTACCTACTGTATGACATTCTGGAAAAGGTCAATCTATTGCGACAGAAAAAAGATCAGCGGTTGCCGGGAGCTGGGGGGAGGGGGGATGGACAGGTGGAGTGCAGAGGGTTTTTAGTGAGACTAGTCTGTGGGCGCTATAGTGGTGGATACATTTGTCCAGACCCACAGAAAGTGCAACACCAAGAGTGAACTAATGCCAACGGTGATCTTCAGGTTCACTGGTGTGGCAAACGGGTCACTCTGGGATGTTCATAGGGATGCATTATGTGGGAACCAGGGGGATACAGGAAATTTCTGCACGTCCCACTCAATTTTGATGTGAACCTAAAACTGCTCTAAACAGCAACATCCACTTTAAAATACGCTAACGGTAATGTTTTCTTCTTTAATACCTTGCATTGGTCTCATTCATTGAACAAATCAAATGTAAACCCTTCAGGACTTAATACACAATCTATTTGGATTTTGCACCTGCCGGATATAACACCTTGGTAACTGCAGTATCCTAAACATTTCGTTCTAATTTTCAGCCTCCAGGTTGCCCGTAGAACTTCCTTCTATCCTTCCAAACCCAGATTAAGAGCCACTTTTACTTATCAGTTCATTAGTAATTAAAATTTCCCATGTGTCAAGGATGTGCACTGTACAAGGCCTCAGGTACATACTGGTCAACAACACAGTTTAATCCCCTTTTCTCTGTGGAAACACAGTAAGTGTCCCTGTTCATCATTATGCTTCACGTGTGTACAAGTCGCCTGATGATTCTAACTAGACTGGAAACTCCCCAGAGGCAGGGCAGGGGCATGTTCTGTAGCTTCTCCCATTAGCAGCGCCCAGCATGGCACCTTAGTCTATGTAAGAAATCCTCAAAATAGTCAGTGAAAGAGACTTTACTTTTATTTTTGATTTTTTCATGTTTTTTGGCAGAGGGAGAGGGAGAAAGAGAACCATAAGCAGACTACCCGATGGGGAAGGAGCCCTATGTGGGGCTGCATCTCACCACCCTGAGAGCATGACCTGAGCTGAAATCGAGAGTCAGACGCTTAGCTGAGTGTGCCCCCCAGGTGTCCCAAGATTTTCCTTTTCCAAGCCAAAACAGAATTCAAGTAAAATCAAATAATTTCAAAAATAAAAGCATCACTGGCCTAGTTGAATACATTCTTTTCCCACAAATATTACTATAGAGGACACTTTCTTTTAGTGAATGTTGTTTTAGTATCAACTACATAGCTAATGTGTGAGAAATGGTTTTTTTGACCGAGGATCCCCATATAATAATGCTAAGTGTCATAATTCCTCAGTGAACATTTACATTTTTATATCCTTAATGTACTTAGTTTCCCCACAAAGCAACATAAACTACAGAAGTTAATCTCAAAAGGAGAAAAATAGGCAAAGAAACTGAAGTCTCAAAAAACGTGGCAAAGCATGTTTTGTCTGAATAATATTACTGATTTAAGGGCAAAGTCATAAAATATACAGCTCTTGCTTTTATCCTAAATAAAAATATAAAAACAAGTATCTTTTGCATCCAGATTATTCCAGCACCGTGGCACCAAGTTCTTGCTGAAAAAGAGAGGGGTCCATTACCCAAACAATACTTTAAAAGACCATTTGTAATTCATGACGATTATTTCATCCCTAGCCTATTTAAAGAACTATTACGTGATGGAAATATTTGGTATATTAACATCAATGGAACCCATTTAAACAATGATTTCATTTCCGGTGGCCAGAAGTGTCTTGCATTTAAAAATCTAACACGAGAAGCTCTTACATTTCACGACAGGTACTCTCGTTTTGTCACTGTCATTTTATGAGGCTATCGGAAATTTTCTGTCAACCTGCATGCTCAACATCTGAAAAGAATGAGGTTTATCTTCTTTTCTCCCATAATTGATGTCACACTATCATTAGTATCTGAAAAGGCTGGGATTCGTCTCCTGTCCCAGTATTTACAGTTTGGGTCTGAAACCCTGCGTGGGAGCTGCTTGGGACACATGTGGCAAATAAAACCCTGGTTCCTTCCTCCACAATGCGGTGCTTTTTAGCACATTATTTCCAGATATTACCACTACGCTCAAGGTGGTTTTTGTTCTCCCTCATACTGAGAAACCAGTGTGACAGTGTACTGTCAAAATGTAAAAAGAAAAAGAAAAAGAAAATGACCTTGCCTTCTCTTGGTTAGCCTAGAGAATATAGGCCTTACTGTAGGAACTCTGGCTTGGCAAATCTGGGATCAAAAATGTTATTTTCTTCTTAAATTTAATTTCAAAAGACACTGCATTTTAGAGAGAGACTAGGATGAAGAGTTCCTTGATGACAATTTCACTGAGAAAGCTACCTTAAGACTCCTGACAGGCAGTCATCAAAACAGAAAAGTATCTTACAGTGTGGAGCTCTTCTGTGTTCCACGAAGCATCCTTGTATTGTTAAAGAGATAATTCACCACCACGGATAAAAGCAAAGGTTAAAATGAGGGCATCGCTGCAAGGAAGGACTTCTAATTATCAGTGAATGATCTCCCCAAATGTAGAACAGAGAGCGGGCTGATGAGTTACAAAAGACCCTCCCAAACAGGTAATTATTCCATGAAATTAGCCCAAATGCACCATAAAATGACAAGGCAAATCCTGGTCAGGAGGGATCAGGAGGTTAGTGACAGGGCTGCGTGGCAGGTAAGTCACTGATCTTCAGGCGGTGGTTTCCACGGCTGGGAAATGCGAGTGACACATGCTTGCATTCCGCACAGCTGTCTGGGGCATGACATGTCATGTCTAGTGTTTCGTAAAGTGCACCGTACAGCAGCCGGCGCTGATAACACCTAACAAACACTTTCCATTGTTATTACTGCACTTATTATTAAAACTGGACTATAAACCATGAAAATGAACTCTGAGTTATGACATACCGAATAGATTTAAAAGTAATTACAGAGAGTCTGTCTTACAGACACGCGTCTGAAATGCTGTGGTCAAAAATACAGAAGTATCGGAGGCTAACTGGAAAGGTGTTTAAAAGTAAATACATAGAAAACATTTTGTCACCTGTAAAATGAGATTAACAATAGTTGCTTCTTAATTTTGCTGCTTTAAACATTGTATGCAGCGTGCTGTTGTGAGCTGAATGTTATTTTTCTTCAAAATTCATGTGATGAAGTCCCAACCCCCAGTACCTCATAATGTGAGTTTATTTGGACACAGGGTTTTTACAGGAGATAAGAAAATTTAAAAATGAGGGCCCTAATCCAATACAACAGGAGTCCTGGAGACAGGGAAGGCTGAGCACAGACAAGCATTCAGGGAGGACACCATGAGAAGACGAGGGCAATTTGGGGGGTGAGGCTTCTAGAAGCCTGGGACGCCAGAGATGACAGCAATACACCAAAGCCAGAGGAACAGATTCTCCTGTGTGGCCTCAGAAGGGACCAACCCTCCCAACACCCTGAGCTGGGACTCCTGGCTTCCAGAAATGCGAGACAATAAATTTCCACTGTTGAAGCCACTCATTGTAGTACCTCTGTTACGGCAAGCCCTCGCAAATGAATACACATATTTTCTAAAGTTTTTCTTGTTCTATTTGAGTCTAGAGCTGGTAGATTTATGAAAAACAAATGTAGGAATTTCCACAGAGAACAGTACATTTAAGAATTCTATTACTTCAAAACTGTTGGGCTTAAAAATCTAAAGTGTCAGGGCCCCTGGGTGGCTCAGTGGGTTAAGCCTCTGCCTTCCACTCAGGTCAGGATCTCAGGGTCCTGGGTCGAGCCCCACATCGGGCTCTCTGCTCAGCGGAGAGGCTGCCTCTCCCCACCGCCTCGGCCTGCCTCTCTGCCTACTTGTGATCTCTCTCTCTCTTTCTGTCAGATAAATAAATAAAATCTTTCAAAAAAAATCTAAAGTGTCGGAACAAGCATAGACGGATTCTGAGATCCATGCTGGTGTCATAATGGTAATTAGGAAATTCTGGGAAATGAGAACACTTAGTGACGACACAATACATACTTCACATTTCAAAATGGGACTTGCAACTGAATAAATATATTTTTTGGTTTAATATTTCATGGAGAGGAAATTCAAAGAAAATAAATATTTCTATGGGGCGCCTGGGCAGCTCACTGGGTGAAAAGCCTCTGCCTTCGGCTCAGGTCGTGGTCCCAGGGTCCTGGGATCAAGCCCCGCATCGGGCTCTCTGCTCAGCGGGGAGCCTGCTTCCTTCTCTCTCTGCCTGCCTCTCTGCCTACTTGAGATCTCTGTCTGTCAAATAAATAAATACAATCTTAAAAAAAAAGATTAAAAAAAGAAAAGAAAAGAAGTATTTCTATATTCACTAAACTTATTAAGTTCAGGTTTAATGAATCAAATAACATGTGCTGACTCATACTCAGCCTGGTGCCATTTAATATTTAATTTAAGTAAATTTTGCTCCTTCAAGTATTTTAATAACTTTTCACATGCTACCCTAATACAATTAATACTGTGTTTTTATGTGTCTCACATTCAGGGTTTCGAAGGACCGCATTTAAAATTTTGAAATAAACTTGAATTGGTCTTGATATTGTGTGAGAGGAAACCCATAATGCAGATCAAGTTGTGCTTTCAAGAGCATTCATTAAGAAAACAGTGGGGAGATTCCTGAAGAAATTAAAAGTAGAGCTTCCCTATGACTCTATAATTGTACTACTGGGTATTTACCCCAAAGATACTGATGTATTGAAAGGAAGGGCCATCTGTACCCCAATGTTCATAGGAGCCATGGCCAAGTCGCCAAACTGTGGGAAGAGCCAAGATGCCCTTCAACGGATGAATGGATAAGGAAGATGTGGTCCATATACACGACGGAGTATTATGCCTCCATCAGAAAGGATGAATACCCAACTTTTGTAGCAACATGGACGGGACTGGAAGTGATTATGCTGAGTGAAATAAGTCAAGCAGAGAAAGTCAGTTATCATATGGTTTCACTTACTTGTGGAGCATAAGGAAATCCACGGAGGACATGGGGAGATGGAGAGGAGAAGTGAATTGGGGGAAATCAGAGGGGGAGACGAACCATGAGAGTGTGGACTCCGAGAAACAAACTGAGGGTTTTGGAGGGGCGCAGGGTGGGAGGTTGGGTGAGCCTGGTGGTGGGTATTAAGGAGGGCACGTATTGCATGGAGCACTGGGTGTGGTGTATAAATAATGAATGCTGGAACACCGAAAAGAAATAAAATAAAATGGGAAAAAAGAAAGAAAGTATTGATTAGTATCCTCTCTTCAGTGATAAAATGCTGCTCTAACATTAACTGCATTTGTGCTGATGTAGATTCAATTAGTATCCATTTTACTTTTTAGAAAACGTAGAGAAACAGGGCTAGAATAACAAGTTTCTTTTACTACTAATTCTGGAAGCTTTTCACTTCATACGCTTATTGCAAAAAAAGCAAAACAAACTAAACCAAACCAAACCAACATCCACAACATATTATACAGTATTCCAAGAAACGCATTGATGTGGCATCAACAGGACATTTGAACGAGAAGGAAGATCGATAATGCAGGCTAACAGCTGACTCTCGGAACAGAGCAGACTGTACGGTGTGATCGACCTACCAATGAAAAGCAAGCAGCAGAGTGGAAATAGAAAACGGGGAAAATGGGTAGCTGGAGAGGGTGACTGGACTGCCCTCCCCGTTCCCTGTGACCAAAAGCCCAGCGGGTCCAGCGAGGTGTGTGTGCTGTGGGGAGAGGGGGTCACGGGTCCCACCACCCTGTGCTTCCAGGCAGCGGAGCTGGGCCCCCGCTACCCCAGCGCTCTGCGGGGTTCCGCTTATTTCCAGGCGGCAAAGGGGGTGCTCAAGGAGTGGGTGGGGTGTCTCAGGGGCCTGACTCCCTCCTGTACGGCCTCTGGAGGACCCTACGCAGCTGCTGCCGGCCTTCTGGTCTGCTGGGCAGGACTGACGGACACTTGTTACTCTTACAGAAAGGAAGGGGGCTCAGGTTTGCGCTTTAAATGTTCTTATTTGAAATATCCTTGGGATGTTTGAAGGGTAAACAGGCAATTACTAACTGCACAGAGGTCCGTTTCTTCTGCCATGTTTGACTTTGGCATCCAATCCCACGGCGCCGAGTTTAGAATTCTCAGTGCAGCAGCAGAAGCAACCGCACTCGTCCTGCACAGGGCTGCTCCCCAGGGCTACAACGTGCTTGCGTAGTTCCTTTTTCTCACTCTTTGAGTCGTGTTTTAGAATCATGGACTCTCTAAGCTGGAAGGAGCTTTAGGGATGATCTAGTCCCTCATGCCGTAAATGAGTAAACTGATCCAGAGGCGTTAGGGGCGCGCTCAGACACACATGTGGTGTTGTAACGATACTGCCCCAACCGGAGGGAAAGCCTATGGTTAGTTGAAATCGCTGTACTCCCGTGGCAGAATATAAATGAACCTCAAACCAAGATTTTATTTATTTACATGACAGAGAGCTAGGAGAGAGAGCGCACAAGTGCGGGGAATGGCAGAGGGAGAGGGAGAGAAGCCCCACCGCTGAGCAGGGAGCCCGATGCAGGGCTCGATCCCAGGACCCCCCGATCATGACCTGAGCCAAAGCCAGATGCTTAACCACTGGGCCACCCAGGCGCCCCTCACAACTTGCTTTCTTAGTGGAGAAACTGCTGAGGTATCACTGACAACTGGCTCACAGAACAGGCATATTTTATTTTTTACCTTCCTCCAGACCTGTAATTTGATATTACTAGTCCTAAAGACTTAGTTATTACAGTACGCATCATTCTGGGAAAGAAATGAGTCTTATAAGCAATGATTCCAGAGACAACTCCAGGTTCCCATAACACTGGGCCAAGTATTTTCAAATGATCATCACCTCTGACACTAAGCACCATGACAGAACTTGCTACGAGCTGGTAAAACGCTGGTTTTACCAACAAAAGTTTGGTGGGTAATAGCTATTTTCAAACTTTCCTGTACGACTGAAATAAACTATCTCATTCCTTATTAGAGACCTCTCACTTAATATGAAAGGTAAGTAGACGTTCCTATAGAACATTGAGAAAGGAACAGAAACCTGTTAGTCAATGATGGGAGTTCCAACATTTCCCTTTTTTTTTTTTTTTTTGAAGATTTTATTTATTTATTTGACAGAGAGAGATCACAAGTAAGCAGCGAGGCAGGCAGAGAGAGAGAGAGGAGGAACCAGGCTCCCCGCTGAGCAGAGAACCCAATGTGGAGCTCGATCCCAGGACCCTGGGATCATGACCTGAGCCGAAGGCAGAGGCTTTCAACCCACTGAGCCACCCAAGCGACCCATGGGAGTTCCAGCATTTCTTTATAGGAAAATCATTCTGCATAAAATGCAAAAGTACTTTCAACTGTATTGCCCTTAATTTTTAAACTGCTTTTGTCCTTAACAGCTACACATGCATTGTCTGCATTGCATTAGCTCTAGAATAGGACTGGAAGCTTGATTTACCATTAAATACCGTATTGGTAAGGATTTAAAAGATAATTTAATATAACAGTATAATTTTTACCTTATGTCATATTAAACAGAAATTACATAGTACAGTTCTCTCAAATTTACAGTAAAATGTGAAGGCATATATTTAAGGAGAAGAGACACATATATTGTCCCTAATTGCAGATGGATTTTTTTTCTGTTATTCTAAATATTGTATGGGAAACCCCAAAGCCCTTTGGGGGAAAAAAAAAGTCACAAATCAATCTCCTTTGTTTTGCTGCCTCTAAAACAAAAACCAGTTATGTTGCATATGATTTGAGAATTTGCAGCTGAATTTTCACACGAAATAATCTTAATTTAGAAAATAACATTTTTAAGATTTTAGATCGCCGTCACAGGAGGGAATGTTACTGTGATAAAAAAAAAAATACTATAGTTCTTGGCAGATGAATACAAGCACCTGTGTGCTATTGACATAAACCCACATTCAACCCTGAACACCGACAAATAACATACCCAGGCGCTCACGCATCTGCCGCAAGTGGTGATTTTGAAATCCCCATAGAGATCTTTGATGGCACCGGTGGTGAAGAAACCTTCCACCATCAGCAGAATGCCGTACACAAAGAAGGCAGCTGCGATGCCGTAGATCACGTACTTGAAGATGTCAATCCTGGGGGAGAGGAGACAAAGGGATTTATTTCAATAACTCTGATTGGCAGCAATTGATTCTCAATGTGCCCAGGGCTCCTTCAGAATGACAGCTACAGAATATTTATGTCCATAAGGGAGGCTGGGTTTAAAAACATTTTTGTTCTATGGGCCTAATGTTTGTATATATGTTTTGTTCCGCAGCTTCTAGTATTTGCTGACAGCGCTTTTCACCTTCGTTTCCCCCTCTTCCCTTCCAGCCTCCCCTTCCCTGGTTCATGCCAAGGCAGTCCTGGGTAAGTACTGAGTCACATCACTAAAGGAGTCTGCTGAAATCCATTTGAGAAAGAGGATGATCATCAGATAACTTCTCCAATTCTGACAAAGTGTGAAATAAAAGATTTATGCATCTAATAGTGAGTTTTGATACCAAAAGGGGAAGAAAGCTTCATGGTTAATGATGAATCCATTTTCAATAAAATGACCACCTCACGTTTTTCCTACTACAGCCCACTGTAATTATGTTTTACTCCACACTTACTGTAAACCATCGCTAATATTTTCTGATAATAATGTCAATAATGAAAATACTATGTTTTAAAGAAAAGTTATAATTTTGAACAATCGAGCCTTTTAGGCAGAACCACGAATGGATTCAGAATTCGGATATGGAATTGGGCCTGAGCCCAGTCTGGGCGTAATACCATGGAGGAATGGGAAGGTACGCTTTCCTTTCTCACAAGTCAGTGCCCATACATTTAAAGGTGGAGGAGGGAGAGACACATGTATCATCTATAAATTGGAGACGGATGTTTCTGTTATTTTACCTATTAAATGGGAACCCCAAAGCCCTTTGGAATGAAAAACCATAAACTAACCATCTTCCTACTTCTAAAAAGAAAACTACTTGTACAGCCATGGTCTGCGGAGAGGCATATATGTTAACTAACATTCTGTTTTCACAGTCTTGACATCTCTTAGTAAGAAAACTGCCCTATATTTCTTATTGTCAAGTTTATTTTCTCTTTCCTCTCATTAATAGAGTACGAATGGAGTAGATAGGGTGGAGGCAAATGATGGAGATATCCTGCTGTTTACAGGGGGGCAAATGAGACGTTAGAAAGCTTGATCACGCTGATGGAGATTTAGAAACTCTTGATGCTATGACAATATTTTTAAAAGACTACAGGGACGAGCATAAGTGAATCTGCTGCATATAAAAAGAGTAAGAAGAGGCTGTTAACATTCACTGTACCGGGGCAATTGTTTAGTGACTGATTCTCACCGTCTGAAAATCCAAATATCACACAACTTTACTGGTCAAGGGCAATGAGGTAGATGATGTGAACATGTAAGCTTATCAGGCATGTGAAAAATTGAAGGATTTCAACTTACAGGTGGGAATTTGAAGAATTTGGCTCCATGGGCTTCTCCATAAAACTTTTAGGTTAACATGACATGTTTTCAAATATATTTAAATTTTTATTTAGAAATAATTTCTTTCTATAAAAAAAGTGGCAGAAAATAAACAGTAGGAAAAAAAACATACATCCTTTATCTATTTTATAATATTTTACCTCATTTACTTTATTATTTTCTTGTGTTTCTCCCTATCTCTGGAGAATTACATCTGAACATAGAGAAATTCTCCACAGTATAGTTTTTGACTTCAGGGAATCTAACTTTGATATAATACTTGTGTCAAATCTATTACTGCAGTCCAGTTTTACCAACTGGGTCGAGCCAGTGATGAACTTTATGGCATCTTGTCTCCCAATGTGGGATCCAGTCTGGGGGTAAGTACTGCCTTTACTGGCTACCTGTCTTTACTTTCTTTTTTAAGATTTTATTTATTTATTTGACAGACAGAGATCACAAGTAGGCAGAGAGGCAGGCAGAGAGAGAGGGGGAAGCAGGCTCCCCGCCGAGCAGAGAGCCCGATGCGAGGCTGGATCCCAGGACCCTGGGATCATGACCTGAGCCGAAGGCAGAGGCTTAACCCACTGAGCCACCCAGGCACCCCTCTTTACTTTCTTTTAACTGGGAACACATCCACAGCCTCTCTGTCTTTATGAAATTGACCCTATTGAGGAGTATAATCCGCTCTCTCCTTATTAGATAGAATGTTCTTCATTTTGAGTTTGTCTGATGTTTCCTCATGATTAGATTCAGATGACTCATTCATGGCTAGAATATAATAAAGGTGATTTTCTGTGCATCTGCCCCTCAGTGGTGATGCTGATTTGGATCATCTCGCCCAGATGACGTCTAATTTCTGTACTGTGCAAGTTCTATTGTTTCCCTTGTAACTAACAAGTGATCTGTGAAGAGACACTTACAGACCAAGCAAACATCCTGTTCTTCATTAAAACTTCCTGCCAGTGTGAGCAGCCCTTGATGGGTCTTGACTAATCCAATCTTCCTACCGCATTAACAAAAGGCTCATTATCTAACTGCAGGACTCATTCACGTTTACCAGTTGGCACTAGATATTCTGACGTAAGCAAGAGCCCTCCCTTTCCCCCTTTTTATTATTTTTGTTTATTTGTCTATTTATTCATGATATGGACTAAAGAGGTCTGCTTTTTTCTCTGAAAGTGTATAAGCCACTATTCTACTTAATTATTTTGGTGCTCAAATTGTTCTAGCCTTGGCCAGTGGGCATCTCCAAAGTGGCCCCCATGTCCTTGGGACATGTGCCCATCATTTTTTGAAACGTATTCCTTACTTTCTCACAGAGCAAGAGGACCGAGCCTCCCTCTATACATACTTCTCTCGACCCCCAAATTAGGCATCTCTTTGCCAAGCCTTGGTTCCTTTTTTTAATGTGTATATATTTATTTTTTATTTTTATTTTTTAATTCAAATTCAATTAATTAACATATAAAGTATGATTTGTTTCAGGGGTACAGGTCTGTGATTCATCAGTCTTATATAATACCCAGTGCTCATTATAACACACAACCCTCCCCAGTGTTCATCCTCCAGCCACCCTATCCCCCGCACTCCCCTCCCCTCTAGCAACCCTCAGTTTGTTTGCTATGATTCAAAGTCTCTTATAGTTTGTCTCCCTCTCTGGTTTCATCTTGCTTCATTTTTTTCCCCTCCCTTCCCCTATGATTCTCTGTTTTGTTTCTTAAATTCCACATATGGTGAGATCATATGATAATTATCTTTCTCTGATTGACTTATGTTGCTTAGCATAATACCCTCTAGTTCTATCCAAGTCGTTGCAAATGGCAAGATTTCGTTTTTTGATGGCCGCATAATATTCCATTGTAGAAATGTGCCAAGTTTTCTTTATCTATTCATCTATCAATGGACATCTGAAGCCTGGGTTTTTTTAATGAGTGGCAGTATTGGAGACCAAGACAGGGATATTCATTGCTACTGTGGTATCGTTGCCTCTCGGTCTTTTCAGTGTACCAAGACAGGAAATACACGCATTTAGGGGTGCCTGGGTGGCTCAGTGGGTTAAAGCCTCTGCCTTCAATACCAGGTTCCTGGGATTGAGCCCCACATCAGGCTCTCCGGTCAGTGGGGAGTCTGCTTCCCCCTCTCTCTCTGCCTGCTTCTCTGCCTACTTATGATCTCTCTCTCTCTCTGTCAAATAAATAAATAAAATCTTAAAAAAAAGGAAATACAGGGCGCCTGGGTGGCTCAGTGGGTTAAGCCTCTGCCTTCGGCTCAGGTCAAGATCTCAGGGTCCTGGGATCGAGTCCCACATCGGGCTCTCTGCTCAGCGGGGAGCCTGCTTCCTCTGCGCTCTCTCTCTCTCTCTGTGCCTGCCTCTCTGCCTACTCGTGATCTCTCTCAGCCAAATAAATAAATAAAATTAAAAAAAAAGGAAATACGTGCATTTATACACACACATTCATGTACACAGTGACATACACACGTATGTTCATGTATCTATGTATATACGCACGTACATCTGCATATCGGACACACACGAATTTTACAAATCTTGAGTTCATAGTGGTATTTCCAAATCCAACTGATTCCCACAGGGTTTTTTTGTGGCCTTCCCCACTGTGTATTTGTATGACCTTCTTCCTTAGTGAAAATTCTAATTCCGAAGAATAACACATTCTTTGGTTCGATTCATAATAAATGTATACCAATTATTTCATCCAAAGTATTACAAAAATCAAACCTACTCAGAAAGAATTTAGGATGTTTGCAACCCCCTACCTCTTCACTCAAAACTAAAAGTATGTAGTCAAATGCTGAGTCTCCAAATTACTTGGATTCATTCATTCTTCTTTCTTCCCTTCATTGTGCTTATGGGATTCACTGAAATGCAGTGTTTCACTGTTAGGTTCTCCAGCCCATCCACATCGACTTAATCTCACACTGAACATATAAGATCATTAACATGCTTCCAAGAGTCAGATCTGTATGAAAAGATACTCCCGAGAAGGGTCATGACCTCCCCGACCCCTTCCATCCCGTTCTTTGTTCACTGCTCCCTTGCTATCCTTCCTGTGTGTTTTTTCAATGTGAAGTCAAGCAAGTGTGTATGTGTGTGTATGTATTTGTTTTCCTTCTGCTTTTACACGGAAGGTAGCATACACATGCTCTTCTGCACTTAGCTTTTATCAGTCAATAATATCCTTAAAATCACTCCGTATCAGTTCAGAGACCTTCCTCATTCTTCTCAACCGCTGCATGGTAGCCTCGTGTATATATGTATTTACTGACCCCATATTCTATGCATGCATATGTAGTTATATGTATTTTGCAATTACAAGTAACACTGCAATGAATAATCTTGCACAAATGCATTACAATAACTGAGAGTGTATACTTAGGGTAGAAGGACTGAAGAGTTGAAAAGGGAAGGCATGTGGCTTTGTCAGAAACTGCCAGATTCCTCTGTAAGGGTTGTACTGTTCCTGCATCCCAAACGGCACTGTGCGAGGCTCTTTCTCCAGAGTCTCAGCAAAAGACTATATTGCCAAGATCTGAATTACTGTGAACTGATGGGTAATAACTGGTATGGTAGTTTTGCTGTATTTATCTTAGTAAGAGTGAAATGGAACATCCTTTTCTATGATCACAGGCAACATTTATCTTTTTGTCAACTGTCATGTCTTTTGCCGACTTATCTATAAGCTTTGCGTATGAAGGATATTTGGCTTTTATCTATAACACACGCTGCTAGTATTTTCTCCTAGTTTGTCACCTGTCTTTTGACTTTGCCTGTGGCATTTTGCTATGTCACTTAAAAACCAGAAACTTCAATGTTGTCGGAGTTACCTGTCTTCTCCTTGGGTACACTGGGACTTCAGTCATAGTTGTAAGCCTTTATTTACACCCAGGTTATATTGGAACTATGTTTTCTTCTACCACATATATCCTAGCGTTTTATTACACTTAGACTTCTGATCAAGTTGCTGTTTATTCTTTGGGTAGTGCAAGAACTGGATCTAATTTTATCTTTTCTAAAATGGCTATAATACTGAAAAACTCTCAGACGTGGATGCCTCTCCAGGGGATGGGGAGGTTAGCAGCAGCCATATATATAGGTTCATATTAATTAAGATATCAAAGAGTGAAATGGTGTTGTCAATGTTGTCCAGTGTTATCACAGCATTATTTGTACATTAATTCCTAAAAGTCCGCTTCTGGAGATATATATTGGGGTATTTTGGGGTGACATAATATGATGTCAGGGATTTGCTTGGATAAAACTCAAGGTATTCATATATTACTTACAAAGATAAGAAGTTCAAAAGTAAAAGCAATAAAAAGTAAAAAAAAAATTAAGAAAAGGTTATCCAATTGTCCTAACATCATTTATCAAAAAGTCCACCTTTGGAGGGATTAAGAATACACATCGTGGTGAGCACTGGGTATTGTAAGGAAGAGTTGAATCGCTACATTGTACACCTGGAACTAATATTACACTGTATGTCAATGAACTGGAATTTAAATAAAAACTTAAAAAGAAATAAAGTGCTAAGCAAATGTAAAAACAAAAGTGTGCCTCCAGAAAGAACAATATAGGCATATTTACTGTGCTCATGTATTGCTAGACGTTTTTAATATTTTCATACTTAGAAGAAGCTTTTAAAGGTAGCCACTGTTGCAAGAGCAAGAAAGAACACTGGTGACTGTGGTAGGTTAAAAAAGTGTTTCCCGGGGCGCCTGGGTAGCTTAGTGGGTTAAAGCCTCTGCCTTCGGCTCAGGTCATGATCCCAGGGTCCTGGGATTGAGCCCCACATCAGGCTCTCTGCTCAGCAGGGAACCTGCTTCCTCCTCTCTCTCTCTGCCTGCCTCTCTGCCTGCTTGTGATCTCTCGTCTGTCAAATAAATAAATAAAATCTTTAGAAAAAATAAAAAAATAAAAAAGTGCTTCCCTCCAAATATATTCACTTCATAATCCCTGAAGCCTCTGAATATTACTTCATATGGCAAAAAGTGAATTTTACCTTCTCTGGTAAGCATGGTGAGAAGTTAAAGACCTTGGGAGGAGAAGCTTATCCTGGAATACTCAGGTGGGCCCTAAAGGCAGTCAGAGTTTTGTTTTTTTTTTTAAGATTTTATTTATTTGGGTGCCTGGGTGGCGCAGTGGATTAAGCCTCTGCCTTTGGCTCAGGTCATGATCTCAGGGTCCTGGGATCGAGTCCCGCATCGGGCTCTCTGCTCAGCAGGGAGCCTGTTCCTCCTCTCTCTCTGCCTGCCTCTCTGCCTGTTCCTCTCTCTCTCTGTCAAATAAATAAATAAATCTTAAAAAAAAGAAAAGAAAGGAAAAAGATTTTATTTATTTATTTGACAGAGAGGGACACAGTGAGAGAGGGAACACAAGCAGGGGGAGTGGGCGAGGGAGCAGCAGGCTTCTTGCTGAGCAGGGAGTCCAATGCGGGGCTCGATCGGGATCAGGACCCGAGCTGAAGGCAGAGGCTTAAGGACTGAGTCACCCGGGCGTCCCAGTCACAGGTGTCTTTATGAGAGAGGGGTAGAAGGAGCTTTGAGAGAGACACCCGTAAAAAGAGGAGGTACAGCGAAGGTGGAGGCAGACATTTGAGCAACGGGACCTCCAATCAAGGAACCCCTGCAACCAGCGAGCCTGCGAGAGGCAAGGAGCAGCATCTTCCCTCAGGAGGGAGCACAGCTCTGCTCAGCCTTGGCTTTACACTTCCCGTCTCCCCAGCCGTGAGAGAATAATGTGTAGTTTAAAGCCATCGAGCTTGTTATGGCAGACCCAAGAAACTCATACAGTCACTTTACTTCTTTAGTATTTCTCATCTGTAAGGACTCTTTTAAACTGATGTGGATATTGTCTAGCGCACGAGAACGTTGCAGACTACTCGAATACGGCAGTTTGATAGTTATGCAGACAAGCTGCTAGTACGTAGGACACCTCTTCTCAGAGTCAGGAAATGGCTGCTTCTTCCTAAACACCTAAACCAGTGTATTACAGAGGGGGAGGTGAGCGATTTCCCAGCTCAGAGTTAGACAGATATGCATATCCTACCCAACTTCAGTTAAAAAAAAAAAATCAGAACTTCTAGAGACTACTTGAAGCTGTTTTGGAATCTTCAGAGCTGTGATGAAGAATATCCATGTTTTATTAGCTGTTATTGAGGCAAAAAACACACAACACGGGATCTCTCCTCTTCAGTTAAGCGTACAACACAGTATTAGCCATCAGCATGGTGTCGCACAGCAGTTCTCGGAACCTGTTCGTCTTGTGTCACCGGAAGTCTCAACCCCGTGGACAGCAGCCTCCCGCTCTTCTCCCCAGCCCTTGGCCAACACCCCCTACTTCCTGTTTCTCTGAGTGTGACTACGTTAGGTACCTCACGAGGTAAGCGGAATCCTGCCACGTTTGTCCTTCTGTGACGGACTTATCATTCAGCATACCGTCCTCCAAGTTCATCCATGTCGGAGCACACAAAGGAATTTTTTTCTCTTTTACGGCTTAATGATGTTCCTTCCATTCTTTGTCTAAACCTCCTCTTCTTTACCCATTCATCCGTGGATGGACATTTAAATAGTATCCACATGTTAGCTATTGCAAATAATGCTGCGGCCAACATGGGAATGCATATCTCTCTTTGAAATCTTGATTTCAAGTCGTTTGGGTCAGTAACCGGACATGGGATTGCTGGATCGTTCTTTGTTTTGTTTGTTTTTTACATAATGGCCGTCCTGTCTGTTGTGAGGAGATAGCTCATGGTGGTTTTGACTGACATTTCCTGGATGACCAGTAATGTTGAGCCTCTTTTCATATACCTGTTGGCCATTTGTACGTCTTCTTTGGAGAAATGTGGATTGAAGTCCTTTGTCCATTTTAGGTCAGGTTATTTGTTTTTTGCTGTTGAGTTGTAGGGGTTCCTATATAGTTTGCTATTAACCCCTTATTGGAGGTATGGCTTGTAAATAATTTCTCCTATTCTGTGGGTTGCCTTTTCACCCTATTAAGTATTTCCTTTGCTGCGCAGAAGCTTTTAAGTTATAGTCTCATTTGCCTATTTTTGCTTTTGTTGCTTTTGCTTTGGTGCCATACCCAAGAAATCATTCCCAATGCCAGTATTATGAAGTACTCCCCCACCATTTTCTTCTAGGAGTTTTATAATTTTAGGTCTTACATTTAGTTCTTTCATCTACTTTGAACTGATTTTTGTCTACAGTGTAAGGTAAAGGCCCAGTTATCATTGTTGTGTGAGTGAATATCCAATTTTCCCTGCACCCTTTATTGAAGAGATGACCCTTTCCCCGTTGCGTGCTGGCAACCTTGTTCGAATCAGTTTGCCTGTACCAGGTTTCCTTTCTGCACTCTCTATTCTCTTCCATTCGTCCGTAAGTCTCTTATGTCACTACTGTAGTATTTTTTTTTTGAAAAGATTTTATTTATTTATTTGAAAGATAAAGAGCACGTATACACAAGCAGGGGGAGCGGTAGGCAGAGGGACAGGGCGAAGCAGGCTCCCCTCAGAGCAGGGAGTCCAACAAGGAACTCGATTCCCGATCTCTGGGATAACGACCTAAGCTGAAGGCAGTCCCTTAATCGACGGAGCCAGCCAGGCGCCCCACTTCCACCCTGTTTTGATTACTATAGTCTTGTAAGTGCGAACCTTCCAGCTTTACTCATCTTTCTCAAGATCGTTCTGGTTATTTGGGGTCCTTTGTGACTTTCTTTGAATTTTAGGATTACCCTATCTATTTCTGTAACAAATTCTGTTTGGATTTTGATAGGGATTGCACTTAATCTGTGGATCACTTTGGGTAGTATGGACACTACCCAAAGTTTAACAATATTTTAACAATATTTTTTCTTGCAATCTATGAAGTTTACCAATATTTTATCTTGCAATCTATGAAGATGAGATGTCATTACATTTATTTGTGGCTTCTTTAAATTATTTCATCACGTAGGTTAGGTTTATTCCTAAGTATTTTATTCTTCTTGATTCTATTCTTAATGAGGTGGTATCAATATGGACACAGGTCTCTTAAATTTGCTAAAACTTGTTTTGTGACCTAAGATGGGATCGATCCTGGATGATGTTCCACGAGCACTCAAGAAGAATGTGCATTTTGCCACTGTTGGATAGAAAGTTCTAGATAAGTCTGTTAAACCATTCATTCTACAGTGTTGCTCAAGTCTTCTGTTTCTTTATTCATCTTCTGTCTGGTTGTTCTGTCCAGTACAGAAAGTAGAATATTGAATTCCCCTATTGTTACTGGGATGCTGTCTATTTCTCCCTTCAGGTCAGTCAGTATTTGCTTCATGTATTTGGGTGTTCTGATGTTGCACGCATATATATTGTTAGGGAACTGACCCACTTACCATTATATAATGTCTGTTTCTTTTGACAGGTTCTGACTTAAAGTCTGTTTTGACTGATAGAAGTATGGGCATCCCTCCCTTCTCTCGGTTATCATTTGCATGGAATATCTATTTTCACGCTTTACTTTTAGCCTATGTGTGTCTGTAAACCTAAAGCCATTGTCTTGTAGACCACATATGTTTGGATCTTATGTATTATTCATTCAGTCATTCTATGTCTTTTGACTGGGGAGTTTAATCCATTTATCTTTAAAGTCATTATTGCTAGGAAAGGACTTATTATTGCCATTTTGAATTTTCTTCTATCTGTTGTGTAGCTTTTCTTTGTCTCTACCTCTCGTCTTCCTTTCTATTTTGTTGATTTTTTTGACATGGTTTTATTCCTTTCTTTCTTTTTTTTTAAAGATTTTATTTATTTATTTGACAGACAGAGATCACAAGTAGGCAGAAAGAGGGGGAAGCAGACTCCCCGTGAGCCAAAGGCAGCGGCGTAACCCACTGAGCCACCCAGGCGCCCCGTTTTATTCCTTTCTTATCTTCTTTTGTATACCTTCTAAAAATATTTTCTTTGAGGTTATGATGGGTCTTACATAAAACATCTCATACTTAATATATTTTAAGCTGATAACAACTTAACCACAATTGCAAATAAATACTCTAAAATTACTTTTCCCCTTAACACACTTTATGTTATTGATGGTACAACTGTCCATACACCCAAAGTACTTAACCTCTTTTCTGAATGAGAACTTTATTTTTTCTTTTTTTATATTATTTATTTATGTGACAGAGAGAGAGCACAAGCAGGGGGAGTAGCAGAGGGAGAGAAAGAAGCAGGATTCCCGCCCCCACCCCCCCAAGCAGGGAGCCTGATGCAGGGCTCAATCCCAGGACCCTGAGATTAAGACCTGAGCCAAACGCAGACGTTTAATCAACTGAGCACTGAGGTGCACCCTGGATGCGACTTTAAAATTTGACAATGTTTCTATAACAACTGTTTTACTGATTTAAAATCAATATATGTCCACTGTAGAAAAAAATAAAATTAAAACTAGAAAATCAAGATTATTCACTGCTTATCCTCCAAGTTTTTCCCATATAATATAATATATATTAACATTAAATTAATTATAATTAATTCCAGCAGTTATGATTTTTATATGCTATTTTACAAACTTCACTTTTTGGCCAATATACTATGAGTATTTTAAATGTTATGTGATTTTATTAACATATTTTCATATGTTTCATAACACATATGTTATGTGATAATATTAACATATTAACATATTGTGATACCTTTGAAGGTATCACAATATATTTTACCAATTCTCTACTACTTTCATCCAGTGGTAGGAAGGATAAAGTCCCCTTCCCCACAAAGATGTTTGTATCTAATCTCCAGAACTGTGAATATGTTATCTTCATCAATGAGACTTGGAAAATGTGGCTAAATTCATATTTTGAGATTTGGAGGTTATCTGTCTTAACAGGATGCAATAAGGTATATATTATACAGTACAATGGCAAGTCCTAACAAATGAAAGGAAGATGCAGAAGAGTCAAAGTCAGATTCAGAGAGAGAGATCTGAGGGGGTTACAGAGCTGGCTTCGAAGACAGAAGGGCAACCATGAGCCAAGGTATGCAGGTGGCCTCGAGGAGCCGGAAGAAGTAAAAATATAGATTCTCCCCTGGAGCCTCCAGATGGAACACAACCTGCCAATACCTTGATTTCAGCCTATTTCAATAAACCCAGTAAGAGCCATTTCAGACTTCAGATATCCAGAACTATTAAAAAAAACAACAACAAAGAATAAATTTGTGTTTTAATCCACTAAATTTGTTGTAATTTGTTACAGCAGCAATAGGAGGCTAATGTACCACCCTTACAAAGAGCATGGTAATAATGATCATTTCAGGTAAATCTCTGTACGGAATGTATTGCCAATATGGTATCCAGAAAGTCTGAACAAAAAACAAAAACAAAGCATCGAGAACAAGTTAGGGGGCTTATTCTCTGTTTCCTGATACCAGGTATTATCATTTAATTTTTCTGATAATTTGATAGTAAAGATAACAGCATCCTTTTAATTAATTTTCTTTGTTCAGTAGTGTGGATGAACTACTACTAGTAGTATTAGTTGTATAAGTATTTAATACTTAGTATTTGATCATTAGTAGTAGTTATATTAGTATTACTAATACAGCTATTAATCATTTGTATTCTTCAATGAAATATGTTTTTATATTTTGACTATTTTTCTGTGGCGAAATGTATATTTCTGTTCTTGAATTAACTCTGCCTTTATTAAAATTTGGACCTCTTGTCATGTAACTAGTAAATATGTTTCTCAGTTCTCTGCGTCTCTTGGGTTTTTTTAAAGTAACACTTCAATGAGTAAAATTTAATTTATATCGTATCAAAGCCATATATACTTTCCTTTGTGATATCTGATATTTCTTAGTTACTTCTTGCCCCATGATATGTGAAACCTAATCTATTTTTCTTCTAGTTTCTACAAATTAGTTTACTCTTACATTTTTAAATTTTCAATTTATCTCAAAATCTTTTGGCAAAAATGCGAATAGAGATATAATTTTAAATGTACTTATATAACTACTTACATACACTTAATTCTCTTTTTACTCCCTCTATTCTGAACCACTTGATATATATATATATATATATATATATATATATATAGATATAGATATAGATATATATATTTTTTTTATTCCCATGCCCTACAGTATTAATTATTGTAGCTTCTCCATTTCCTCTACTTCTCAACCTGATGCATCCTGGAGATCAGCTCAACTACTGAATTTAGCATTCTTGGATTCCTGTTTAGCCTGATGTAGACAGCACTTTGCTAACATATCCTTCCCATGTCAGGGTTTGAGGAAAATCAATCTGTCTTGTTCTATTCAATCCCTAAGGATTAGCATAGTAACTGGCCCATAACATGACCCACTATTTTTTGCTGAATAAGTGAATTCATTAAAATCAAATTAGATAAAAGATTAGCCTGAAAAATGACAGCTGCATATTTGAAAACAAAAACACAGAAATATAACGAATACAGTAAGTTTTAACTATGTTTCCATACTTGCTATTCACAATAACCCAATTTGCAAAGCAGGCAAAAACACTAAGATAGTTGCTCTTGAATAAAGACTAAGGTTTAGCAAGAGAATTAGAGGTTGCGAGCATCTCAGAACTGGAAGCTCATTACCGGCCTTGTCTGAATACCTTTGTTCTCAGGCAAATCAGTACATTCCAAGGTGCACCAAGTACTCTTCAGAAAACTCTTGACTTTTGGAAAGTTCTTTACACTGAGTCAAAACTATTTTCCTATAAAAATGAAACCAGATGAAACCAGGGAGGGAGACAAACGCTAAGAGAGACTCTCAATCTCAGGAAACAAACTGAGGGTTGCTGAGAGTATATGGCTGGTGATGGACACTGGGGAGGGTTTCCAAGCAGATTTAGAGATTTACATAAGGGAAGTTGAGAGCAAAACCAGTTTGTCTATTTTATCTGCGCTTACTGCCTGCTTTTGCTTTAGGCAATCAGAGATAAATTTTTATGTGTGCATTCAATACCAAAGAGTTCATTATCTAGTAGCCTCAGTTCTTGATGCGTTAAGTTCAATTAACAGTATTAAACTTTGAAAATAAAATATATTCACTCTAGAAATCAAGGGTACTAGACCCTCACTATAATTTGTCAAAACCCAAACACAATCCCTGTCTCATAAATTACAGGGGGAAGTATTTGTGAGTAAGACTGTCTCTTGCTCGGTCTTCCAGACAGTTACTCAAGAAGCCAAGTCACTTAGCAAAATTAGTGGTTTGGATCGTTTGAGATCTAATTTTCTAACCAGTTTCCATATTTCATTGTCCTCTCTGAGTCTGCTCCGCAGAGGTAAAATGCGTCCCCTGCTTCTTGTTGTTCACTCAGCCAAAAGACAATGACGATCACATAATAATACCTTGCCAAGGGGCTCTCAGGTAAGGAAGGCTGAGTCACAGATCAGAAAATGATCTCCTCATCATATAGCAGATAATGGTGGGGCAGGGAACTCTGGCCAGAGTGGAGTGGGCCTGAAAGGAGGTGTCAATCTAGAAAAAGACTGTAGTCGGAGTGTAAGACTATCCTCTAAGGGAAGCAGTGGGCTGGGCCACAGTCTCATTGTCGTAACACTTTGGACCCAGCAAAAGACCACAGACTTGAAAGGGATGAAGAGTCTTTCAGAAACCAAGTTAATGAGGAGGGACAGAGTGATACTAAAAAGTATATCAGTGGGTCACAAAAATCTTTGAGAAATTCCCTCTAACCTCTATGGGGATGTCCAGTTCTCAAATGGAATATGACACAACAGTTTGATGGATGACATCACTTGGGTCACGTTCCTCTGGAGAAGGCTAAAGGTATTAAGAATTTTATGTCCAGAACACAGGCTGCATGAGAATGGAGATTATTCCTACATGTATTTATAATATTACTTCTCATATGCAGATTTATTTATGGGAAGTCAGTTTTGCATATAGACAGATGCTTAGTGAAATGAAATCGTCATCGTTCACTATGCCTGAATTCATGTTTCTTCCTGTAGACAAGGAGCTGTGGACCATGTTGAGACATGCATATGTGTTTAAGGGAAAGAAGATAGGAAAGAGAAAGAGATGGAGAAGCTGAGATAAAGAACCAAGGAATCCTCAGATTCTGACGACCACAGGAGGACAAGTAGAAGCTTGGGCAATTGGTTTTATCTTTTAGTTCACATATCCAGTCAACAAGCTTCTTTTCTTTTATAAGAAAATGAGACAGGAGTGCCTAATTTGGTTGAACCAAGCATGTGAACTATAGAGGAAAAAAACAGATTATAAATGACTAAAATTGGCCAGTGAGTGCTTTCTT
The DNA here is from genome assembly GCF_922984935.1 of Meles meles. Taxonomy (NCBI): domain Eukaryota; kingdom Metazoa; phylum Chordata; class Mammalia; order Carnivora; family Mustelidae; genus Meles; species Meles meles. The sequence continues at coordinate 203,351,397 of NC_060067.1, read as the reverse complement.
TCCATTCTATTACACTCTTTTCCAAACTTACCTTAGCTCGTTTCCAAGCAAGTTGTATTGTCTGCAAATGCAATTCTCAGCCTCCGCTATTCTATATTTCCTTATTTTATGCCCTCTGTTTCCCCTTCACCTTATCTAGTCCCCTGATATCCCTGAAAGGCAGCATCCCCTAGGATAATCCCTACTTGCTCTAAACCTGTATGTAAATATTTGAATGTAGTCAGTTGGCACCAATGTACCTAGTAGTTTATGGTACACATCTTCCCTCTGTTTTCATGAACCGTTTACTGACAAGGAAAGAGTCTGGATTCCTTTGACAGCTTCACAAGGCCTTGTTTAAAAATTTTAGTTATCTGAAATATAAAAATAATTTGAGCACTTGTTCTTCTTCCAATCAAAATGGTATTCTTCCCATTCCAAAAATGCATTATTAATCTCGCAGTTCCCTTCCAATGGGACAGAGCAAGGGTAAAAGTACCAAAATTAAGCATATGATCTCTGATTTCTCTTCTGAACTCCCCCACACACTACTCCTTCAGAGCTTTAGTAGAATTCTGTGATCTATTAAAGTCTGCTGTCTAAATGTCAAATAAGTATCTTGACAACTGGTTTCTAATAGATGTGTACAATCATGTCATTTATTAGACTCATGATTTCTTACAAACTTCTATTCTATATCTAAAGTTAGCAATTTGGATATAGCCTAAATATAGAGAATCTGTAGATTTTTAAGGACATCTGTGGTAGCTTAAAATAATGCACAGTGAAAACATATTTTGTCCAGTGTAGGCTGAGCTAAAACTAAAATGTCAGTTTTATCACATTAAAATATATCCTTGCAATCATTTTCTTAGGGATCTCTGCAAACTAACCTGCAATAATCCAAAGCATTTTCAGATCATTCAATCATATTCCAAATGACGACTATCACCTACAAACTTCCAAGGATCAATCCATGCTACACAGCTAATGTAATGGAAATTGCCGGACTGTCTGCTAAGGGTTTAAGGAATTTAATTTAATGAATGATGATAATTTTTCAAAATAATCTCTAAAATAAAATTACATTGAGAAATCCAAAGAAACTGATACAATTCCTTTCTCTTTTTTAGGTTATAGTTTTTAAAATTTGCCATTAACTCATTTCCATTAGTCACTGACATTGATGAAACTCTAAATTGGTACTTCAGAGTTAGGAGTTAGGGACTGTTTTGAAATAATCTCAGTTTTTTGTTTTTTGTTTTTTTTTTGTTAGAGATTTTATTTGTTTATTTGAGAGAGAGAGAGAGAGAGGGAATTTAAGCAGGGGGAGTGGGAGAGGGAAAAGGAGGCTTCCTGCCAAGCAGGGAGCCCGATGTACGGCTCAATCCCAGGACCCTGGGATCATGACCTGAGTCGAAGGTAGATGCTTAATGACTGAGCCACCCAGGTGCCCCTGAATAATCTGTTCTTAACTGAGTGGGTCATCAACTCCTTTTTCCTTTTAATAACGATGTTGGGAGAGGTTCCCAGTCTCACACACTTGCTTTGTCGTATTTCTTACTTCATGGCCAATCTTGCCCAAATTTTAAGTGCCACTGTATTCTAGATAAACATAAATATTTCCTTTTCCACAAAATTTTACTATGTACTCTGTCCAAGGGTACAGGCCCTCCACTCTACAAAATAGGAAATTCTTGCTCTATTACATAATAGAAATGTGTACCGTGTTTCTCTTTTCTTTACATAGAAATAAGCAACTTTAGGGGCGCCTGGGTGGCTCAGGCAATAAGCGTCTGCCTTTGGCTCAGGTCATGATCTCAGGGTTCTGGGATCCAGCCCCGCATCAGGCTTCCTGCTCAGTGGGAAGCCTGCTTCTCCCTCTCCCACTCCACCTGCTTGTGTTCCCTCTCTCACTATGTGTGTCTCTCTCTCAAATAATAAAAAAATCCTTTAAAAATAAAAGCAACTTTAATAAAATAATTAATATAATCTGTAAGCAGTATTTTATTCAAGATTATCTGTCTGTAGGGGATGGGTTATTTAAAAATTTAGCAATATGATGTATTTTCTGATATAGGAATTGGAGAAAAGTTATCTTCTATCTAGAAACTGTGCAGGTTGACCAAGTGTTGTCTTAGATTAGCGTCTTGGGTTGTAATTACACCACCTCAGTGGGAACTGGCCCTGGGCAAATAACACATGTCCTTGACTTTTTTGATGGAGCTGTGAGAGTAAGGGGCAGAGTCACTCTCGCCAGCCATATTAACTACTGAGATTTGTGAACTCTAAACCCATCATATTCCAGGAGAAGTCTAAATTAAGAAGGTCATTGAATTTACTTAGAACGACGAAATAGAGCAAAATGAAAAATGTTACAAAACTGCACAGTATCAAGAAGCATGAAATAAATGCAAGAGGTTGTAGGGGCCATAAATGCTATGGGTGGCCAATGAAATGGAAAGTCGACTACTGGCTGGGATTATCAAATACAGTGTACAAATGAGCTATTATCTTCCTGTGGGCACTGCATCACTGAATAAATGATCTGAATCAGGACTTTATTTGGCACTAAATTCAATCCTCAACATTAGTTCTCTGTGGTCTTAAGCAATAAGGGACTGAAACTTGAGCAGAAAACTCTTTAACTTCCAAACTGTGTGTGAGTTACTTTTTAAAAAATACTAAAGTTTAGCGATCCCAGGAGTTTGCATTTTATGAGTGAAATGTACCTTTTAAGCATAAATTAGGTTTCCAGAAAGCTGCTCAATATTACTGATGATTTGTTGTTAACAGAAGTCCAATAAGAACCATTCATCAAGATTTCTGAGAAGTCCACATCACTTCTGGGAGGCAGGGAAAGAAAGATGGTACCATACCCAATGCTGAATTAACATTTTTAAAAAGGTGAGGGCACCCACCGAGTTTTGGTGATTTTTCTAGAATTGGCAGCAGAGTCTACATTTATATCTGGCCCTGATCTCTATTCTCTGCTCTGTTCTACTAGAACAGCCTCTGCTCGGATTGGAAGATCAGACACGATTTGCAAGCATTCCACTTAATGGTAACTGAAGTTCTGGCAAAACCTGACAGTCAAATTAAAATGTAAATTAAGTCTAGATTCAGTTGGCTCCTGATCTTCTGCTCTGTGTCCTGGATTCATGGTAAAGGTCAATGTTCTCCTGACGCAGGTATATAACCACAGGGTATTTGTTTCTTCATCGGTAACACTGCCTCCGTATTTATTCGACACACAGCAACGTGAACATACTCTCAACACGAGAAGCGATGTTAGAGGGACTTACATGGTAAAGACGTCAAGTGTGTCTCCAGCGGTTCTCGCCATCTCGAAGTAGGTTTGCAGGATGTTGACCGTTCCAGAGAGTGCTTCATGGCCGCAGCCACAGAACAGGGCAACCCCAGCGTAAAGCAGGATGGTGGCGATTAGGGAGGCATAGGGAATGCCTCCGAGGCATTTAATACAGCACTCAAAACACCCTGCAGAAGACCAACAGAAAAGAGTTAGGAATGAATATTGTTTCTCCATCTAATTAATTCTTAGAAAAATGTAAACCTTATAGGAAAGCATATTTGCATTTGTAGGTGGTATCAGGTCAACACGCACAACCAGCATGCCCTGGAGGGTAGAAAAATCAAGTTCCTTAATTATAAAACCATTGGCCACAGAGAAGAGGATATTTAATTCCCCTGAAGTCTTCTTCTACCCACAAACCAAAAGAAGCCCTTCCGTCCTGACCCAGACTTCCTGTAATAATCTGCACCACGTGCACCCACAGCATTCTCTCTTGACTTTATTGCTGTCAAATTTCATCTGCTTCTGTTTTTATTTCAATGACATTTATTCTATGGATCTCCTTTTAGCTGTGTTTTAAAAATAGTGGGTCAAAACCTGTTTGTTGTGAACCCAATTTAGTGAACTTTGCTCAGCAGTTTTTAGGAGGGAAAGAGAACAGACTAGGCAATATCCAAGCACACTGCACTTAGTAAAGCAATCATTATAGAGGCTTTTGAGTTCAGATATTAATTTATGTTACCTTCATAGTGATTCAAATATGAAATACTTCTTGCTGTAATGAGAAGGATACTGAAAAATGAGAGACCAGCACAGGTAAAATCCTTGTTCTACCACTGTGTGGTTTTTGGCAAATTCACGCTTTTCATTTCATCATTTGTAAAAGGGTGACAGTAAGAATTCTCCTCAAATAATTCTTGTGAGCATTAAGTAGGTAATCACACTACTGGGTATTTACCTAAAGAATATGAGAACACTAATTCAAAAAGATATATGCACCTCAACATTTATAGCGCATTATCTACAACAACCAATTATGAAAGAAACCCAAGTGCCCATTGATAGATAAATGGGTAAAGAAGATGTGGCATATTACAACAGAAAATTACTCAGCCATTAAAAAGAATGAAATCTTGCCATTTGCAACAACATGGATGGAGCTGGAGAGTATTATGCTAAGTGAAATAAGTCTGTCAGAGGAAGACAGATACAATATGATTTCACTCATATGTGGAATTTAAGAAACAAAACAAATGAACAAAGGGGAAAAAAGAGACAAACCGAAACAGACTCTTTACTCTAGAATAAACAGATGGTTACCGGAGGGGAGAGGGGGTAGGTATGGGTGAAGAAGTGCTGGGGAAGAAAGAGTGCATTTGTCATGATGACTGAGTAATGTACAGAACTGTTCGGTCACTGTACTGTACAACCAAAACTTTTAATAAGACACTATGTTATGACATACTGTATGTTATGACTGTATCATATGACAATGTATGTTATTAAATGTAATGAATTTATTACATTTAATAATGTAACAAATTTATTATTACATTTAATAAATTTATTACATGTATTAGTATAATAAATTAAATTATAAATTTAATTTGTAAATTAAATTACAATTTAATTACAATTAAAATATAATTTAAATTACGTTACATTACAGTGAGCTAATCCATAAAACAGTGCGTGCCATGGACTAACCACTCAATAAATGTCCGGGCTACCACTACCAGACACACCTTTAACTATATTAAGATTAACGATGATTGTGTTGTAGCATGGTTTTCAAAAATACTTTGACTACAGGAATCACTTTTGCTTTCTAAAGTTTTGTCACATTAATTAGTCTTTTGAAAGACAGCTTTCTAGTCTATGACATCAGAAAAGCATGGTTGTTCATATTAAAAATAAGTGTCAGAATTTGCTAGGTATCTTCCATGAGCTTAACTAGAAATGCTTAAGTGTGTATGTTTTGCAGTAAGACATACTGACGAGGTACTCTGAACCAGCTGCTGAGAAGAAAGGAAGACTAAGTAAGGGGCTGCGAGGCTCAGAGCAACTTCTCAGAAGATCTCAGTTTCCCCTCCATCCCCGTGTGTGTCTGTGTCGTCATCCCCCCTCCCCCGCCCCCCATCTCCCCTCTATATATCCTATTCCACAGATTTCCTCCTACTCCTCTCCTTTTGGAAACTCTTGATTAAATCTCCTTTTGTAATGCTAAAGTCTCTCAAAAGCTCTCTACCTAACTGGCTCTTCCTTTCTGCAGAAACAAATAAAGGAAATTGGAAAATGGATTGTTACTTACTGTACTTAAGTCACAGGAAGATCTGTGTGCACTTTATCTAGAATACAAATGTTTATAGTAACATACAATGCATGCAACCATTGTAAAGTTCCTGTGTGAAGTAATTTTGTATTTAGAGAGTGGTCCGGCCTGCTAATTTTCTTACTGATCATTGGAACTGGGCTTTTTTTTTTTTAAGATTTTATTTACTTATTTGACAGGCAGAGATCACAAGTAGACAGAGAGGCAGGCAGAGAGAGAGGAGGAAGCAGGTTCCCTGCTGAGCAGAGAGCCCAATGCAGGGTCCATCCCAGGACCCTGAGATCATGACCTGAGCCAAAGGCAGAGGCTTAACCACTGAACCACCCAAGCACCCCTGGAACTGGCCTTCTTGAAAGAATTATGGCTCACCTCATCTGCCCCAGAAGCAAAAAGACATCTGAACATGTCTTCACTTCCACAGCAATTGTTAGTACAGGAAATCATTTCCTGAACATTCCTTCCCTGACACACACACACACACACACACACACACACAATGTGGGGAAGTATAAAAGGTTAGAACAGCTTGACACTTCATATGATAGAAGAGATTTCGCTAGCAGATGGATGAGACCAGAGTGTGCGGTCTCTGAATATCACTGAACACAGTTTTGAGTGGAGATTAACAGGATAGCAGAAAAATCTTTGAACTGTTCTTTGTCTTTCCATGTTGTAAAAAAATTCACCTTATTGATTATTTAAAAATTAAGAAACAGAACCGGTACCAAGACAAACAGGAGTTACCCTTATTTTGGCAAGTGCCCCCAAATGGCCCGGTGATTTCAAATCTAATTCCTTTGTGATTTCTCTCCTCCACTATTCTGGAAGAATTCGATATAGGTAGTGGGACTTGTGCAGGCACTGAGGTGTCCAAACCAGATTAATGTAATCAACAAAAGTCTTCAGAATAGAAGTCTAAATATAAAGAAAAAAGTCCAAACATTAAATTCATAGACAGGAATTGCCTCTCCTGGGTCTTATTAAAGCTTCTAACAAAGCAAAACTAAAATCAGAATGAGGCCCAGGAGCAAAGGAAGTGGGAAGCCTATAGATGACCACCAAAATGCCACGGAGGACTTTTGCTTAATTCTGCCAATTCTGAATTCTGATGGAGAGTCAGGTTCTACTTATGTCGCATTCTCTCTACTGTGGTTTAGATGGACCGTTACCAGGACCCCCATGGAAGCAAGCCTGCTTACTTAGACCCCATATATCTCAGGGGAGGGAGGGTGTGGTGGTGATCAGTGTCATAGTCGAAAGGATTAGTTATAGTAAAGCCTTTTGTTTTTAGAAAAACATGAGATCTCGATACTAAGGAAACCCAAACTGACAACCCCAGTTAACAGGCATTTCTGAATGAGTTCAAGATCTCCAAATTAAATGGCAATATTTCTTTTACTCCCTATTTAAATGCTGCCATTTAAATCCCTCAGAATTATATTAACCCTATTGACGAATGCAAATTTCTCTAACCCTCCCTCACTGCCAAATCAGGCTACACCCCGTCGGTTGGAGTCCTGATCCTCCGCAAAGCTTCCACTCAAAATAAAAAAACCTGCAGAATCGTATCGTGCACATTTTGCACTTGTAATGGGCTAGTTCCTAACGACCCCCAGTCCTCCACAGGGCCTGAGCTGCTTATTACATTTAAAAGAAGACTCAGAACTCCCATCTGGGGAAGCAGCGCAGCATTTCTGCCTTCTCTCCAGCTGCCAGAATCCCACATAGCTGCTGGCAGGGGAACTTCTTTCCACCCACAGTGAGAAACAGCCTTGGCAGAGCAGCAGAATCACCATGGCAACCGCGCTCTGGGGCCCAGGACACGCTCCCAACAATCATCCTTTAAGGTTGAGGATTCGGCTGCCCCCCACCACGTTTCTACTGCACCTCGAGATGAGAAACCAGTCCATTTAATGATTATCAGCGAAAGCGTCGTAAGTGGAGTGCAGGCACTGGAGAAAATACATTTTTCGAGAAAATCTCTATTAAAAACAATAAAGACTACTTTACACAGGAAACACTTTTAAGACTAGATGTGATGAGAATAGGCCACCGATTCTCAGGTAGAGCTGCTGGTTCAAACACTGAACATGGAACTTGACGTGCTATCCAGGAGACACTACCGGTATACACAGAGACGCACGTCTCATACATACTAGTTCCCAGTTGCATTTTCTCAAGTGAATGAACACTATGCTTTTACTTTCACATTAAAGAAAAAAATAGTTGGGTGCCTGGGTGGCTCAGTTGGTTAAGCAACTGCGTTCAGCTCAAGTCATGATCCTGGAGTACCGGGATCGAGTCCCACATCGGGCTCCCAGCTCCACGGGGAGTCTGCTTCTCCCTCTGACCTTCTCCCCTCTCATGCTCTCTCTCACTGTCTATCAAATAAATAAATAAAATCTTTTAAAAAAAGAGAAAAGAATAGCAAAGGAATGACAAGACTTTCTTTTCAATACACTCTAAACATTAGCATTTATCTGATATTTAGTGGGGTTACACAATGACTTGTCCTAATATAAAAATTAAAAAAAAAATCTAGAAGTTCTTGACATACTCCATATTTTTCAGAAAGAGAAGATACATGATTTACTCCCCTTTAAACATCGTGAAGTAAACACAAGCCTTTGCCTTCACTCATTCCACAAAGTGCACCAAGATAAGTCAAGGGGAAAGAATGTAAAGGAAAAAGAGCCTGGAAGATAAGCAACTGAGCAGAGACGCTAGCAACACAGTGATGGGTTCCGGAAAAGAGACTGACGATTTATTCACTGACAAATACTCCCTAGCCCCATTTACCAATGAGGTGATGCTTTCTCTACTGAGCTACAGTGACACCTTGGTCATCACCAAGGACCCCAAGAGGTCTGGTTGTATTGAGGGGCTGTCTGTTTTGGTCCACCAGTGCCCTGGTCTGTCCCTGGGCCAATGTCACACTGCCTTACAACATGTTTTCACTTGTGGTGGAGACAACTGCCCCATTTGTCCATCTTCCTCATGTGTATCGTGCTATTAATGGCTCTTCTACATTGCCATGTAAATTTCAGAAACCATTTGTCTGATTCCACGATTTAACTAATTGGGATTCTGATTGGTATTTCTACACTGATTTTGTATCTAGAAATTTTCCCAGATTCTTTTGATAGTCTTCTGAATTATTTTGATTCTATGAATTACTCTGAATTTGTTGATAATCAGATCATCTGTGAAAGTTTTGAGCTTTCTTTCTTTTCATTATCTGTACCTAGCACTTATCCTTCTATTGGCTTATTCTGTCAGATAAAATGCAATGAGAAGAGCAGAAACACCGAGAAAAGGGCACCTTTTCTTGTTCCTCATAATAAAGAAAACACTTGCCATGTTTTACCATTAAGTGAGATGTTTGTTGCTGGTTTATTGGTTAAAGAGGTAACACACTTTTCCCCATCTGTTGAAATAATTTTGTTGTTTCCATTTATCCGCCATTTCAGTAAGTTTTTCTAATTTAAACTAGCATTCCTGAGAAAAAGCCAACTGAGTCATACTGTATTTTTTATACATTGCTGAACTCGTCATGCTAACATTTTGTTTAATACTTTTGCATTTATCAATTCATTCCACAAATAGTTCCTGAGTCTTCACCAGGTGCCCGGCAGTATGCTAACTGCCAGAGCTGTGGAAGTCAGTCAGTCAACAAAAAGCTCTGCTCTCCTTCTAGAAGCGGGAGACAGGCAATAAGCAAGATGCAGAAGTAATAATATATATGAGATCGTGAAAAGTGCAGAGAGAAAAAACCCAAACAGGGAAGAAAGCATAGGGAATATGGGAATAATGATTTCAGTTTTTTCAGGAAAGGAATAACCAAGACAACATTTTAAAAAAAGACCTGCAGGGGCACCTGGGTGGCTCAGTGGGTTAAAGCCTCTGCTTCGGCTCAGGTCATGATCCCAGGGTCCTGAGATCGAGCCCCACATCTGGCTCTCTGCTCAGCAGAGAGCCTACTCCCCTTCCTCTCTCTCTGCCTGTCTCTCTGCCTACTTGTGATCTGTCTGTCAAATAAATAAATAAAAATCTTAAAAAAAAAAAAAAAAAAAAGACCTGCAGGAGAGAAAGGAGCTGTCCAAGAAGGAGAAGAGGGTTTCAGGCAGAAAAAGTAGATGCTAATGTCCTGAGGCAGATGTGTGACTAGAGTATCTGAGGAAATTTTAAGAAACCACTGGTGGTAAAATATAATGAAGATGAAAAAAAGGAATATAAAATGAGGCTAAAAGTGTAGTGGGTGAGGATAGGGATATCTATGTTAATGAATGTAATGAATGTGACCGACATCTAATTTTTGCTCTCTTGTTTTGGAAGCAGGCTTATCCTAGTCTTATAAAGTGACCTCCTTTTTCCACACTCTAGGATTGTGGGGCTGTCTGCATCAGCTTTAGCTGCACCATAAATATTTGGTAGAACTAGCTAGTAAAACCATTCAGAAAACATATGCGCTTTGTGGGAACAATTTTAACTACTGATCTAATTTGCTAATGGTTATAGAACTCATCAAGATTTCTATTTCTTTTTAAGTCTGTTTACTAAGTTCAATTTTATAGGCATTTGGACATTTTATGTAAGATTTAAAATTTACGGGGCGCCTGGGTGGCTCAGTGGGCTAAAGCCTCTGCCTTCAGCTCAGGGCATGATCCCAGGGTACTGGGATCGAGCCCCACATCGGGCTCTCTGCTCAGCAGGGAGCCTGCTTCCCTCTCTCTCTCTCTGCCTGCCTCTCTGCTACTTGTGTTCTCTGTCAAATAAATACATAAAATCTTAAAAAAAAAAAGATTTAAAATTTACAGTCAAGTTGTATGTAATTTCGTTTTACAGTATTTTTAATTTATTCATCATTTGCTCATATTTCCTTTTGTCTCCTCTGATGATTTCAATGTCCTTCCTTCCTTCATTTCTGCACCCCTCCCCTCCTCCATTTCCTCCAACTGCCTCCCCACCTTTGTCTCTCTTCTGCTTCTCTATTTCCCTATTCTTAAAGTGCATCATCAGGATGCCTATGTTGCCGGTTCCATGTTTGCTACAAAAACAAATTCAATTAATTTTAAACATCACACTTAATTTTCCGTTCAGGCTACAATATTTCTAACCCAGGTTAGTAGTGGGGCTCTCTGGCCGCTAGAGCCCACTCAGAAACTCAGGCTGAGAAAGGAGACATCATCTGGAACATTGCCCATCATAACCTCACAGTAAGAAAAATCAGGGACTCTCACCAGTTAAATATTCTGAGTTGCAACTGACAGGTGCCACTTCTATTCCCAGTCCAATGGCTAGATAGAGTTAACACGCCTCCCTCTCAACCACAAAGAACACAAAGTTCAATTCTACCATGTTCCCAAGAGACAGAGAGCCCTGAATACTTAGCAAATAGTACTAATAACTATCATAATAAAACCCCAATGGTTTTTCAATATTATTATTCTTTTCAAACAACACTTTTTGCTTGATTGTTTCATGTTTCATTAATTGGTTTTGAAATTATTTCTTTAATTTTACTCTACTGGGGTATATTTTGCTATACATTTCATAATGTCTTGAGATGGTTGCTGAGTTCATTAATTTTTGGTCTTTCTTTTCTAATAAAAATATTTAAGGAGATAAAGTCCCTTCTAATTTTACTTGAGTGAATTTCACAAATTCTAATATGTGACCCTTTTATTACTGTTCAGTTGTTAGACTTTTCTAAAGCCTACTGTGATTCTTTTTGATACAGAATTTATTTATGTACTTGTTTCCTCTGATTCTTTTGTTTTAATTCCCAAATATATGGGATTTTCCTGTTTTTTTAGTTTATTATTTGTGTGTTAATGGCACATTAAGACATTGTTAGAAAACATGAGCTGTAGGATAGCAATCTTTTGGAGCTTACAGGTGACTTCCTTTAAATTAAATCTGAACCCTGGGTTTTTCCAGTCTCTCTAAGGTAGCAGAAATGAAGGTCACAAACGCGTAAGAAAGCTGGCTTGTGGGATCAAACTGTGGGGGGACTTCCCCCTCCCAACCCATGCAAGGTAAAAGGTAATTTTCTTTACTATCCTAAATAGAACATTTGTCATTGTTGCTGTTATGTTTATTATTTGTTTTGTTTTGTTTTTGTTCAGTCTTCCACTAAAGCCTTTTAGAGTCCTGGTTTTTTATACTATGTATTCCAAGTTGACTTCATGCCTTGGGTAAAACTCAGGCTCTGTTTCCTAACCTCTGCTACCCGGCAACAACATGTACAGCCAAGGAGACCAGGAATATGAAAATGACCCCAGAGACTTCCTGGCGGCTTCAAAGCTATCTTGCTTATCCCCCTGAACTGCTTTTACTTTTTTCTGGCCTCTGAGGATTCTGCTTACTCTCTCGCCAGAATACCAATGCATACAAATATGAGTAAATACATTCTGATTGCATCTATATTTTAAATATGTCTATTTAAAATCCATACACATATTAATTCCACCATCTTAAAAATTGTTTTGCAACAGCAAAGTTTTTCATGTCATTTAGTCTACCATACTGCTGGTAGGCATCTTAGATCAGATAAGGAAGTCCAATATCCTCATCTAAATATGCGGTTCACCGTGAAAAACAGAGAAAATGAAGATTAACAAATTATCAGACACTCTAAAACAGTTTCCTAGAATTGAAGAACATGAGTCTCCAGATTGATAGGACTTTCCTTTCTGGGATGACTCCCTTTGTGGAGTCCTTACCTCCCCACAACCTACTGCCTGCCCCACAGCCACACCGATACCACAGAGTAGAGAGGCTGAGGTTGGGTTGTATGGCCAAGACAGCTCTTCTAGTTACAGCTACTGGGTTCATGGTCAATAAGGGTCTTAGTCAAGCCATCAACATGCAAGGGAAATGTGACCTTATCACACTAAGTTAAAGCAAATGACTTTTCACAGGGCGGGTGCTGAAAACCTGTAACAACTCAGTTTGGCCTTAGGATCCTTAACTGTCTGAGGAGATGTTAGTGGCACAGACCAACCTGACTTTCTCCTATCCTATTATGCAAGGAAATATGTCCCCAGTCACCATTACATCACGACTTGCCTATACTAAAGTTTATTTCACGAATTCACACCTTCCCCCCCCCCCCCCCAGAGCTAATTATTAGCAGCATGGGCACTGCATCACTCTATCAATACACAGTGATTGTTTTCTGAGCACCTACTAGTTAAGTACCTTGAGTGTGTAGGAGTGACCAAAAAAACCACGGTCTCTAGTCTTTTTGAGGCTCCATACTAGTGAGAAATAAAATTAGAAATTGCTAGCACCTTTTCAGAAACTTTTCCAAAAATACTCTTTCTCAGGATCTAATACTGTGATATCTTGAGTGTCCAATCAGAGGAGCCAGGATCACAGCCTGGCTTATCTATCTTATCTAACAACATAAAAGCTCAAAATTATGTTCTTGGAGTATGCTTTACACTGCAAAGTTTGTAGCAGACAGACTTTGGTGAACCCTTTAATTAATGACATGATCATCTATATTTTTAAAGCATTCTAGAATATAGCCCACATAATCCCCAAATGTTATTAAAATTTTAATTAACGTTTTATTTAAATATATTCCTGGGTTAAACAAAGTACATTTGAATACTTCAGGACAAATTATCAAGACAGCAAACTAAAATGACAGGTTTTGAAGTTAAATATTTTAGTCAGTGATACATACCTGTACTTAAACAAATCAGTTCCCAATTTTAAAAAGAATATCTTGAAAGAGGAAAAGAAAATGCAGAGTTTGGAGATTTCTTTTCCCTCTTAATTTTGTGTCTGGGTACCAGAACCAGCAGGGCTTCTGTCAAAAATGGAGATCCCAGGACTTCCTCCCTTGAAAACTTTGTTTTTATCCAGTGCTTCAGTTGGTTCTAATATACAGATGTAGCAGGATATAGAAACCAGCAGAATTGTATAAAAGTCATATTACGTGACTAACGTGTTTTAAGATGAGCTGATAGGGGCACGGCTACACATGTAATACAGGGATTAAGAAGGGTTTATTCTAAGAATTCTGAACAGTTTATTAAATAAAGGATGGAGTTTATAACTAAATGATAAGCTTTTTTTGAGTGGTTCCAATGCATCAGAAATAGGCCACACCTTTAAGAGACTGACTGTGTGATTGCCACAGCAACCCGATGAGGGAGGTATGATTACATGCAGGCAATTTTACAAATGATTATTGAGGGTCAATACTGAAAAACATGTGAAAGCCAATGTAGTGTGGACTTTCCAGAAGAATAATGACATTTTTCTTTCTAAAAACATTTTATTATGGAAATTTTTACAATATTAACATTTATGACTCAGAGAGTTAAAAAAAAAAACACAAAACTATATCGCTGATTACAGAACATTCCGTGCTGGTCAACATGACTTAGCAAGAGCGTTTTGATTAATTAAGCATATTTCCCCAAGCAGGAAAGTTAATTGCTTCAGTAATGATGAGAGCCATACTCTCTCGCCGTGACAAATAAGGCCCGGAGGGTGAGAGAGCAGTCAGGTGGAGACAGATCGCTCACGTGCCATCAGAGCCATTCCCAAGGGGAAAAGAAGCGGAGCGCCGAACTGCTCTGAGTCCCAGACACCTGTGAGGTTCTTGTAGAATCGTGTTCAGATGATGCTTGAAACCCAGATAAACCCCTTATCTCCCCCTGTAACCAGTTGACCGATTATCCTATCGACGCGGCTGGTTTCCTAACAACTTTCAAGTTTGTTCAAAATGTTGCTTGCTTGTTTGTTTTTCGGGTTATCCATCGGTACCTAATGAGCCATCCCCCAAATTCATTAGCCTAAAACAACAGTGTGTTATAATTTCTCACATCTGTCATGGGGTTATTCGACTCAAATGGACAGTTTTCATTTGGGATCATTTAAGCAATTGCAGCCAAAATGTGGATGGTGCTGGAGGTCGTCTGAAGGCTTGAGTGAGGTAATGTCCAAGATGGCTTCTCCGCTTGCAAGTATGGCGCCCTCACCAGCGTGCCTGGAACAGCCACGGACGCCCTGGGGACATCTCATTTCAAGTGGCCTCTCTAAGTGGCGCTTAGGGCTGTCTCACAGCATGGTGAGGACATTATGGATGGCTTCTATCAAAGCCATACCTCCTAGAGAGAGAAAGCAGAAGTTTCCAATCTTCTTAAAGGCTGAGACTGGAAATGGCTGAGCATCATTTTTGCACATTTTACTCTCAAAGTAATCACCAACAGCTCAGATTCTTGGAGGTTGAGAAGTGCATTACAACTGTGGAGGGAAGGAGTGGTAAACGCCTGCAACCATCTTTTTTTTTTTTTTTTTTTAAGATTTTACTTATTTATTTGATAGAGATTACAAGCAGGGAGAGAGGCAGGCAGGGAGAGAGGAGGAAGCAGGCTTCCCGCTGAGCAGAGAGCCTGATGTGGGGCTCGATCCCAGGACCCTGAGATTATGACCTGAGCTGAAGGCAGAGGCTTTAACTCACTGAGCCACTCAGGCACCCCTACCTGCAGCCATCTTTAATTGGCCACAAGATTAAGCAGTTTGAAACAGAACTCCCTACCCCAAGGATGGCTTTGTTTTCCTCGCTGACTCATCAGCTCCCAACGGATTCTTTATCTCACTTGTTGCCTTTGTTTATAGACGCTCCACACCAAAATGTGAAAAGTGTAAGTTCAAAGATTCCCGGACTTTGTTCATTTTTATATGCCCCATTCCTACAGTAATACCTGCTAATGGTGGGTGTTTAATTATTTGCTGAACAAATGAATTACTTGGAAAATCTGTCTCAACAAACAACTAGGGCTGGTCAAAAAGAGGTCCTTTTCCTCACACTTTCCACCATGTCTACCCAGCAGACTAATGTCAGAATCATGAAAATTTCCTACTTTGGGACAAATTTGGGGACTGGATATTGGTTACAACACTATTTTTACTTCTTCTTCTTCTTTTTTTTTCTTTTTTGGTCTCATATCTCTTGTTTTTATCAGCTTATTTTTCTGTGTAACATGTAAAGAATGTTTATGCAGGTTGGCTGGGGAGATAATTTAAAAGCTCTCCTATAATGGATCAACTTCATTTTGTAGAAGAAAAAATTGGGATTAGGATACTCATCATTTAACAGCATAGCTCCATACCTGGCAATGCCTGCATTTAAACTAGTATGTCTGTCTCTAAAATTCTGCCTTGATAATCACACCAAACTGCGGATTATCAATATGGCTGTCCACAAAAGAGAACAAAAACACATACTTCTACACCAAAAACAGTAGAGAAAGAGTTCACAGAAGACCCCGAGAACTTCAGAACTATTAAATTCCCGGCAGAAAAAGCTGATGATGACATTGACAATAAAAGTAAAAGTCACCGACCTCTAAAAGCAAACAAATTTAGGAAAAGAGGATGGTATTTTTTTTTAATTATTCATCACAAATTACTTACTGCCGTTCAATAAAATTTTATACAATTTTGAAATCTCTTAAGTATTTGCTCCAAAATGATGCACTGCCTAAGATACATTCATTCCCTGCCCTCCAAGATATATTTTCTTAGAAGCTGTTATGCTTCCCTAGATGGGTCTGTTCCTTATCTTGCCGCACGTATCACTAATTCCAAAGCTGGAGGAAATATTTCAAAACATAAATGAAAGTCTGTCACTCTCTACCTTAAAATCGTTCTTTGACTTTCCATTGTGTTTCTCCATTATTACAGTTCTCATGCTTTCCTTACAGGCTGGAGCTCTGCTGGAGATCTCTCCCCCATCCTATCCCCACCCACCACGTGGCCCCCCACAGCAGCCACACTGGCCGGCTTTCAGTTCCTGAAGATGAGACTTTACACTTGACTGATCTGAGGCTCCTCCTCCTCACAGTCGACACTGCTTCCTTCCAGAGAATTCCTTTTGTAGCTCATGAAAAAGGATCCCATTTTCAATAAGAAAAAAGTCTAGTGGAAATTGTATATTCATTAATGATAAGGCAGAATCCCTTCACCACAGCATAACTTAAAGCCATCATTTATTAACAGATATTTAGTTCTTAACTGTGCGTTTTTCTGCATCAGTACCGACTGATGGTCACTAATGATGAGACTGCACAGACTGTGTTCAGTGGAATCTTATAATGTAGCCCAGTAGCACTGTTATTAACTGTCACTTCCGTAGAGTACATGCCGGTGCGCAATCAAATTTTAAAAATTAAGCGTCACTCTTTAGGATAGACATCTTTTCCAAGAAAACTAAAAAGAAAGGAAAAACTGGTGATAAAATGGGTCCTGTAGGATCACTGGGATATGCTGCTTTACATAAAAATACGTTATCCCCATGTGAATTACGCAGCTTGGGTGTGTGTTTTGTTCTTGGCTAATATGCTGAACCACATATTGTAAAAAAAATAAAAATAAAAACTAACTATCTCCTGCACATCATGAAGGAGCTGCAATGATTGCCAAGAATTTTCAGTATAATAAGGCATTCTGTTTTCAAACAGGCATTGTATGTTTTATAGGAAGCGATGTAGCATTATGAGGTTGTATTTTTAACATTAAATAACATGTAAGACCTTGTAAAACTGTGCCAATTAAGCATAGCCGTTTGGATTCCAGACCAAGGGTCCTGATATGCCGCTATCTTCAAACCTCAAGACTACGGCAATTTTAAGATGCTTCTGAGCTTCCTAATCACTGAGAAATTTTTTATAATCACACTAACAACATCAAACACAGCAATATTTTGCTTATGCCATTATGCCACATACTCTGGATTTTTACAAAATAAAATTAGAGTTTATATGTAATGTAAGTTAATTCTTAATTCAATGTATTTATTAGCTTTTAAAGGGGAACAATGAAGTATTTCTGAATACTTTATGCAAAATTTAACTATGATCAGCACATATTGTGATACTGTGATCAGCACATATTGTCTTGATCTTTTATTATATTGCTCCTTTAAAAATAAAAGAAAAAAAATAAAAAAATAAAAATAAAAGAATAAATGAATTTTTAAAACTAATATTGAAGAATGAGTAACATTTATAGTATCAAAATGAAAAATCTACTAGTCAGTATTTAAAACATATGACACGAAAAATATGTATTGTTCACAGTTTTCAAAATTCCAGTGAGAAAAGCAAAGACAGAATCACCTACTAGCACACTCATAGACATGATCAAACGCCTACCCTTTAAATAGAACTGAAGTATATTTAAAATAAAATTAAGGAATTTGAACACATTTTAAAAAATAGAAATATAACTTTAAAAACAAGTGACTAGGGGTGCTTGGGTGGCTCACTGGGTTAGGCCTCTGCCTGGCTCAGGTCATGATCTCGGGGTCCTGGGATCGAGCCCCGCATTGGGCTCTCTGCTCAGAGGGGAGTCTGCTTCCCCCTCTCTCTCTGCCTGCCTCTCTGCCTACCTGTGATCTCTGTCTGTCAAATAAATAAATAAAATCTTAAAAAAAAAAACTAGTGACTAAAAGAATTGCAAAATAATTCCTAATTATAACTTAAAGTTGTAAAAGAAAATTTAGAAAATAAAAAATATAAATTCTCTCTTAAAAGACAGCATGAATTACTTATTGAAAGTTTACTTGTTTAATTCAGTTCATGGAAATTCACTATGACATTTGTGGATAAAACCATATTTCTCTGAACATAATGATAGGTTTTTACTGCAATCTGGCATTTTAGGATTTACACATTTATTCTCAATTTAAAGATGATTTTTTTTTCAGAAAGGCAGATATGAAAATTTTCTGTTTCATAGTTACTACAATCAATAAAAATTTGGCAGGAGGCAAAATGTAAAGGCATGTTCTGAAGCATCAAAATGATAAGAATATTTTGAAGAACATTTCCTAAGTCAAAATGTTATTTCAAAATATATATGGAATAGAGCACAAAACAAATCGCCTCCAGAAAAATCACATTATGCTGTTTTATCATGAACATCAGCAGAATTTTCAAAAATGGGCACATAACAGTTATTTCTTCACAATGAGTCACAAACAAATTGTCACAATATGTTAGAAGGAAAAGTCTCTTCTGTGGTCTGAGAGTACTGTTAGGGGCATCTGAATTGTGTGATGTATATTTGGAAATAGGCAAAATGGTAGCATTTCAAAATAGAAATGTCATTTCTGTAACCACTATCTTTTCTCAAGCACCAGAGTCTTTTAAAAGCTAAAATATATTTTAAATCAACAGAACAACATTCCTCCTTTCTGTCCCTGTCCTTCTCACCAGAGGAGCTATTATAACACGCTCCGCTCCCTAAAGGACAGGCACGTATTAGTTCAAAGTCTCTAATAAATCTTTTTTACGTATTGTACAGACAATGTTGATTTTATTTGAGCCATGCCTAAGCCTGTCATTCTGTGACCTCTATTACAATTGGAATTAGCTCCCACACCACCAAATAAAGATGCACTGTGTTTTTATTACAGTGATTTTCACTCCCTACTAATTTGTCCCATATCCCAAATACTTAATGTCCTTTGCTTCTTTTGATCGCATCCCATGTGACTCTTAGACAGTGGTGGTTAAAAAATACAGGTTTAGAGAGAGATAAGAGGGCTACAAAGCAGCCTGTGAACGTGTTAGATTTCAGCTGTTTTTGTCCTCTGCTCGCCGCAGGGCGCATCTGTAAGAGAGCTCAGCCCATGTGGGAAAACCTGCACTTCACATAAATCTTCTTCTTTCACATTACTAATCCCCAGAATTTTATGAATACACACAAAGCTCATTTTCCGTTCCTGCCAGTCACCTCTAGAGGCTGTGAAGTAAAAGTAAGAATTGCTGCAAAATTAACAGAAGAATGCCCTTCAAGAACGGAAATGCCAGCTACACTGAATAAAACAGTAGATTTTTATGATCTCGAGTACAGACTCTACTCTTGGATGAGGACTCCTGTCCTGTGTCTGTCTGTGACTTGAGAAAAAGCCTCTGAGATGAGGGATTAGGATTTATGTGTTTTATATGTGCAGCATGTCACCCAGAGTCTGGGTCATGAACACAGTGGGCACGGAACAGTCAAGGACCTACATTCTTTCTCTATCTACTGCTGTTTCTCAAGGCGTCGGGACCCATGCGAGTCAACTTCACCCATCAAAATTTTATCCTTCAACTTCAACATCTTGTCAACTCAAATTATATCGGAAAAAAAATATATTGGAGTCATAGCAGTAGAATCAAAAGATGGAGCTAAACCCAAGGAAACCGCAGGAATAGAGCTCATAATATAAAGAAAGAGTAATTTCTGTCTTTGGCCATGACTGGTCATCACTGAGGTGTGATGAGAAAACCCTGAAGAAAGTCATAACAGAACTGTGTTACATTTCTGGGCTCCCCCCCCCCCAATAAGTAGCAGTTCCTTAAACTTTTCTAGTGCCTATTTTTTTTTTTAATTGTTTTAAGGGGTGCCTAGGTGGCTCAGTCGGTTAAGTGCTCAGATCATGATTTTGGCTGAGGTCCTGATCTCACGGTCATGAGACTGAAGGCTGCATATGGCTCCATGCTGGGCGTGGAGTCTGCTTAAGATTCTCTCTCTCTCCCTCTCCCTCCCCTCTGCTCTTCCTGTCCTCTCTCAATTTAAAAAAAAAAAAAAAAAGGTAAAACTGAACTTAAGAAATTCCATGAAGAGGTCTTACAGGGCACAGGATTGGTTTTATTATTCTTAAAGCTGCTCTGCAAACTCATTAGCTTAATGGTTTTCTCAAATCACTGGCAAGTCCAAGGTTAGGTATTCTTAAAGATACTGCCTGCTAAATAAACACACTATTTGGGATTTAAACATACAAGACGGTATTTTATATTCATGAAAAACTGTTGGCACTTCAGGCAGCTTCAGTAGGTAATACATGATCAAATTTAGAAAACTGAAAGGATTATTTCTTTCTAACGTGTCTAACAATGTTCATGTTAAGACTGAACTTGGAAGTGAGAAAGTAATTAGGGTGAGGCATTCAAAATTGTTTTAATTAATGACAGTGAACAATGTATTCCAGTGGTATGATTTTTTTTCTATTTTCTTTAGAAAAGTGGCCAAGTGGCATATAATAATTTATAAAATTTTATTATGCATGATGTATAATACATAAAAATTGCTTTCTACTATTACAATAGCAATATTTTAAAAATCCTATCATTGCAGATAATATTCTGGGAGAAGATGCTTACAGTAACTCTAATGGTTTATTCTTATAATGAGATTCTAAACAAGAACTAGCCCTGCTGTTTAGTTACACAAAGATGAGATATAACTCTAAGATTATTTTCCCTTCATTTAAGAAACCACAGGACCAGAAGTATTTTACAACCAGAATGGAATGAGGACTATCCTGGTGAAATATAGTACAAAACTGGCCTTGACCAGATAGCTCATGACTAGGAAGCAAGGGTCTGGGGGGACTTGGACTCTATTTATGTTTGATCCAGACAAATGTTTCATGGAAATAAAGTCATCATCTGCTTCCTCCTCTTTTCTCAGCATTACTGTGACTCCCATTTCAATCACATATTTGACTTTTAAACTAAGTTAGATGTAGTTGCCCAATCAGGAGGTCTATCTCTTGGAAAATTTAATAGATGCTGAAATACTAAATACTAAAGGGAAAGCAAAAAAAAGATATTTCTGGAGGAGTCTGGCCAGAATACTGATTTTTACCAAAGAGTTCCAGAATTTGAACTGGTAGACTTATTGCATTTTAATCACTTATGACCTAAATGAAGAGAAAATATGATGAGGTTCTTATTATCCTATTAAGAAAAAGTATATCAGTTCCAAATACACTGGAATGTGGGATATATACACCGGGTGATGTATGGAACAGTTGAATCACTGTATTACCCCTGAAACTAATATATTGCTCTAGGTTAATCTACTGGAATTAAAATGAAAACTTAAAAAAAAAAGAGAGAGAGAAACGTTCATCTAGTAGTCAGGTTGTTTTGAAATGTAAAATAATAAGAGGGAGCTATTCTTGTCATTTAAACATATTTATGAAGTCACTAAATGTTGATTATTACTGGACAAATAATAGTCATACATGCAGTACTTATTTAAAGTAAAAAAAAATAATAATAAACTAACAGAATGTCTACCTATGAGTCCAGACATCAACACTAATAATTTGGAACTCTAATACTGAAAAAAAAAATCATAGTAAAAATGTACTGTGCCTTCTATATGACACTTATTAACAGTCCACATGCACCGAGAGTAGAATTGAGCGGGCTTGAGGGTCAGATGGGAACAGAACCAGCCAAGTCCTGGGGTTGGGTGCTCTGCTCAAAACCCGCTATAGCTCTTCATCGATTTGGACTAAAACCAAAATCCTTACAAAGGTTTTATTTATTTATTTTTTTAAAGATTTTATTTATTTATTTGACAGTCAGAGATCACAAGTAGGCAGAGAGGAAGGGAAGCAGGCTCCCCGCTGAGCAGAGAGCCCGATGCGGGGCCCGATGCGGGGCTCGATGCGGGGCTCGATGCGGGGCTCGATGCGGGGCTCGATGCGGGGCTCGATCCCAGGACCCTGAGATCATGACCTGAGCTGAAGGCAGAGGCCTTAAACCACTGAGCCACCCAGGCGCCCCCTTACAAAGGTTTTAAAAACCCTGCCTGATGTTCTCCATCATCCCTCTGACCTCCCCTTCTCCTTTGCTCCTCCCTCCCTCTGCCGTGGAACTAACGCCCGCATCCTCTGAGCCTTGGGCATTCCTCGTGGCTATGGTCTCTGCCGCCAACACGCTTCGCTCAGATACCACCTGAACTAACTTCAAGTCCTTCAAGCTTCTGCTCCCATTTTATCCTGACTATCCGCGTTACAAACTGTATCCTGCTTTCCCCATGTTCATAAATGTGGACTTCAGATTCCCTTTACCCTGCTCTGTTTTTTCTTGTTTCTGTATCACACATGAACTTTGAACATCGTATAAAATGTACTTGTCTGTATTATCTATTGTTTTTGTCTGTCTCTTCCGTTGGAGTGTAAATTCATACCCTGTTGGTGTTCCGTTGACAGCTGTTAAATGAATGTCTTCTTACACACTCCTAAAAGCCTGTGCTGCGCATGACAAAGTAAAAGCCTAGAATTCACAGTCAACAGGGAAGGTAACAAAAGAAGTTGCTGAAAATATGCAGAGCTTACGCTTATATCCAGTACTCCACATTCCAGTGAATCTGGAAGTGATATATTTTTTCTTATTAGCAATAAAAACTATATTCCATATGTATATTCTTAGTCCAATGTAAATTAAAATTCAAAAGCTCAAGATCAAATCCAGAGCCATAAACATAAATAGCTTCATCTTAAAAACTGCATGATATAGCCCACAACCACAAAGCAAAGAAGGCACAGCCGTTTGTAAAGCTATGATATTATTTAGAGATTTGAACAAATTTAGCAATAGAGTCCACGCACAGCAATTCCATTCTCCAACTTCTTCAGCCACCAATCTGATCAACATGGCAGGTATTTCAACAAACAGAAGCAAGCATAAGGCCTAGATACTCAGCCCCACAGTATGGAATATTCCTTCTGATTGTTTAGGGTAAAAGACACAAAAAGTCTCCTTGTCACCATAAACACTGTATTTGTCCGCAGAAGGTGGTACAGATATATTTATTGTCTAGAACAGTGAATTTCAAACACACATTCTAAATTACTCTGTGGATAGGCCAGAGCAGCAACACGACTTAAGACGACGGGATGGGGAGGGAGACAAACCATAAGAGACTCTTAATCTTATAAAACAGACTGACGGTTGCTGGGGTGAGGGATGGAGAGGGTGGTGGGGTTATGGACATTGGGGAGGGTATGTGCTATGGTGAGTGCTGTGAGGTGTGTAAGACTGATGATTCACAGACCTGTACCCCTGGGGCTAATAATACATTATATATTAATAAAAATAATTTTTAAAAAAGATTCAATGGCAAAGAGCTCCGAGCAGGGAATTAGAGACCAGCTGCAGGTCACAGGGCAGACCTCTTAACCTTCCCACGTTGTGAACAAGCCATGGGACTGAATGGGTCTCTAAGGTTCTTTTCTGGTTATAAAACGTTTTTTAAAAAATCTTTTAAAAAAATTCAGTAGGTTTGGGCACCTGGGTGGCTCAGTTGGTTAAGCGACTGCCTTCGGCTCAGGTCATGATCCTGGGGTCCCAGGATCGAGTCCCACATTGGGCTCCCTGCTAGGCAGGGAGTCTGCTTCTCCCACTGACCTCTCTCCTCTCATGATCTCTCTCTCTCTCTCATTCTCTCTCTCTTGCTCTCTCAAATAAATAAATAAATAAAATATTTTTTAAAAAATTCAGTAGGTTTGATTTTCTTTTTCCAATGCTCAGTAAATCATTAACCATGTATTTTGGACATGGGAAGAAAAGGAAGTATTTTGATGACTCTGGAAGGTTTTAACCCCCTTATGACCCAGTATCCAGTGACAAGAAGGGTTTTGGCAGGCCCATTGCCACATGAAGGGGGATGGGGGGGAATGCCTCTAGAGCACAGAATACTGGCCTGCCCTTCACATCTACTCATGACCTCTCTTCCAGAAGCATCCATGGCTTCTTGAATTGCCTTTCTCTGGGAAGCTTTTGGGAGGATGAAGGGGTTTGATGAGGTTACTACGGCCCATTTTTTGTCACTTGTTCACCTACCTGCCTCTACAAAGGCAATGGCTAACATTTCGGTTGAGTATAAAGCTTTGAATTTTAGAGGACTTTCAAAGAGCAGGGTTTGAAGTTGTATTATAATAGTAAATTTTCTTAGTTTTCAAATATTTGATATTATGCTTAAAATATAGGAAACAATCTAGTGTATTATTTTATTGAAAAGCATTATAAAATGTAACATTATTTGATAATGGGAAAGGAAATTCTAAAACAGATTTTACTGTTTCAGCTTCTAGCTCTACATGTTCTGCCCCTGGGAAAGATCCACTCAGATTATTATAATGAATTCTGGTATTTATGTACAATGCAGTGAATGCTTCTGACAAAGAAATCCTAATAGATTAGCAAAAATTTGAAATAACTGTTTTTTTTTCTTAGAAGTTATTAATAAAGGGGCCCCTGGGTGGCTCAGTCGTTTGGGCGTCCCACTCTTGATTTCGGCTCAGGTCACAAACTCAGAGTCACTGAGCTCAGTGTCAGGCAGGGAGTTTGCTTGAGAGTCTCCCTCTCCCTCTGGCCCTCCCCTACCCCAGGTGTGTTCGCTTTTTCTCTAAAATAAGTAAATAAATCTTTAAAAAGCTATTAATAATTTCATTCAAATAGTTACGTCTTGGTTTCATTAGATTTTTAGCAATTCCTTCACAATACGGAAAAATTACTTTAAAGCAAAAATGAAATTGAAAATCATGAAAGCCTTGTCAAGCCTGGGATCCCGAGCGCCACCTGTCTGATAAGCAGTTTACTGCTTACTCGGTACCTTTCCAAGGAAGGAAAAGGCTTTTTCCTGAATTTCCAAATCTGACAAGAATGAAAAAAATTTTAGAGGAACAACACATACTGCTCTAATAATTCCACCCCAAAATAATCTATACACAATAACACTTGTCTGTAATGTGTATTTTCAAATCTAATCATATTCGAAATGAATGCTTTCTTCTGATGGCTTGGGTAGTTCCCCAGCGGTATCTACGTTCTACACAAATTCTCACACTTCCCTCAATGCAGCCAAGGTGGAACCAGGTATCACAAAGAACAAGCTGGTTGAATTCAAGGGGAAAGAGTGAAGTAAAACATTGAGACTGGAAAAGTGTACTTTGTAATGCTACGTGAGTCACGCCCACAATGAAGATGTAACAGGAATATTCTATACTTCAAAAGAAATAACCAACATTAGTAAAGTAAGCATGATAAAAATATGAAATAATATAGAAAAAAAGACATTAATAGCAGAAGATTTTAACGCATCTCTCCCTGTCCTTGGTAGATTATATGATTTTGGTGGACTGAATAGAAGAAAACATGGATAATGTGTACATAATACCTAATGCATATAATGGGAAAAATAACACACATACACAGACACACAGGTAACCCAAAAAAAGATTATATGCCTTCCTTTCAAGACCCTGTGAGATAATTGCAAGATATGTTATACGTGTTTAATATATAAATATTGGGAAAATGAAAGTACAGGAGTTAGGATTGAATATGGGTTTGAGGCATGAATGGAATTTGAGCCAAGGAAGAGAATGACATTCTGGGCAAGAGTAACATGACGAACAATATAAGCAAAGGGTGCTGGGTAAGGAGTGGGAGGCAGAGAATGTGGAAACAGATACTTATTAACACCTTAAGGGAAGAGAGACTTGACCACAAATAGAGCGCATGTTTCGTGCATCAAGAGCTATCAAATGGGCACCTGAGAGACCCTGCACGTTATTGGGTTGGTTTAGTAAATGAGGCTAGTCATTTAGTTTGTTGGTGCAAAAAGTACTGGAGAAGAAAGAACTGGAATAAAGATAAAATTGTAGAATATTATTACTAATTAGTGTTACTAAGCACATAAATCACAGAGCATATACTACCAAGGAATGAAGGCTTCTTGTGAAGTGGCAGCAGAAATGAAAGGATGTGTTTCAGGTGGGTAACAAAGGGGAAATTGCGGGACACAGCATCAGCCTGAAAAACGAAGGATTTGGAGTTGACTCCCAGATTTCAGTTGTGGGAAAACGGTAGCAAAATCGACAGAAAGAGAGAATGTATGAAAACAAGGAAAGCATGTGATTGTATGAAGGGTACTGAGCTTTGATCAATGCTGTTTTGCAGCATTACTTCCTTTCCCCTAACTTATTATAATGTGTTTTTCGTATGAATTTAAAAAGTGACCCCTTGTTATTGAATTTGAATCAGCATTGGTTCTAAAAGTGTTTTGTTGGCCAGCCTTAGCTTATTGTTTTGTTTTTTTTAAGATTTTAATTATTTATTTGTTAGAGAGAGAGAGAGAGCACAAGCAGGGGGAGCAGCAGGCCAAGGGAGAAGCAGACTCCATGTTGAGCAAGGAGCCCAGTATGGGGCTCCATCCCAGGATCCTGGGATCATGACCTGAGTCGAAGGCAGACGCTTAACCAACTGAGCTACCCAGGCATCCCTTGCCTTAGCCTATTGTTTTTAATCAGACTGAAACCCTTGGACATGGCATGTTCTCATCATTTGCCTGGACTTTTTCCCCCTTCGCCCCCTTACTGCCAGCTGTTTCTGAGGTCTGAGTTCTTTGTGATTCCTGTCTAAAAAGTTGTGACTGATGGAAGCTTCTAGAGAATACAAAGGTTTTCTCAAAAAGGCATACATAAGAATAAAATAATTTACATTAACATGAATAATAAGACATCCTGCTTAGCATTCTGTTTTAGCATTGCTCTGTTGACAGAACATTTCTATGATGTAGGATGGAATTATCTAAATTTATAGAAGAAACACATGATGATTTATAAAGTGAATAACCTACCTAAATATTAAACCTTATTTTACAATGCATTTAATTGTACCTTAACAAGGTTTGTATCATGGAAGAGGCTTTGAAAATATTTTTATTTTGCTTTTAATTTAGCACTTAGTATTAAAAGACATGAGCAATATTTAGAGGAGGGTCTGGCACATGATGAGGACTTAATAAATGTGAGCTATTTTTCTAATGATTTGTTTATTTGAGAGAGAAAGAAAGAGAGAGAGCACGAGTGGGGGAAGAGGCAGATGTAATCTTCAGACTCTGAATCCTGAGATCATGACCTGAGCTAAAACCAGGAGTCAGAAGTTTAATCAACTGAGCCACCCAGGTACCCCAATATAAGCTGTTTTTATCATTATTAGCCTGAAAACACTGGTGCTATATTATTTTTTTAATGTGCCACTGTAATTTTTGTGTTTTCCAAATGAAGAGTGTTTTATTAGTATATTTTTGGTCCCTATTGCACTTTTATGCAAATTTAAATGACACAGTCCATAATTCAAAAACATAATAAAAACACATAGAAGAATATAATATTATAAAATATAAATTTGCTGCCTGCCATACAGGACAGTCTGCAAAACAGATAGCTACTTTCCATCTTTACAACTTTAATGAAATGAATGCTTAACAGTTCATTAGATGTACAACTCAAAATCATAATTTAGTTTGTCAACACGAAAAACATAATTGAAAACCATTAGTGTTCATAGTAAAATATTCACAGGGATATTGCCAATTTTATCTTCATGGGTCATATCATGATTTCCAAATAGCCTGTTTTTTTCTCTAACGTACCTAGTGCACAGTTGAGTGCTAAAGCAACAGAGCGTGTGTTTAGTTGAATCATTTTATGTATCTGTCCCTAAGGAAAAATGCTGCTGAAAGTCTCTTATCAAAAACCCCTAAGGATTGTCTTTCCTTTCCCCAGAAGTATTGTTCCATATTGTAGAAGACACAAACTAAATGTAGCCTAATAAATATTTTTGTATGTGGTTTGAGGCAGATTTTTAAAAGCAGGTCAGGCTATCTAAAGAGCTCATTTAGTAAGGCAGCTATCCTAAAGTTTCATATTTTTAATCTTCAGTCTATGTTGGTTACCCATATTCTAGAACGTCTTTAGAATTTTGCTCCTGTATATAAAATCCCAAAGAATTAATATAATTTACAACAAGAGGAGGAAGAAGACACACAAATAAAAATGCAAACATGCTACCTTAATATTCTGTAAGAAAAAATAATCTCCCCATTGCCTCCCAACTTCTAGTATCTCCCTCACAAAATGCTGAAATCAGAAGTGGACAAATTGCAGAGCTTCTAAACGACGTTTTACTGAAGGAAATGAAAACAGTACCGAATGACATTATGCTGTCAGTATCATTGACAGATAACTTGCTTGAAACCTGGGACACACAGTTTCAAGAATGATTTATTTACAAAATGGGTAACAGTACTAGGCTTCAAACAAGCAATCTGGCAGATGTAAAAATAAGGTGCTACCAAGACAGGTTCCTTGTACCGAGAAGTCTAATATATAAGAGATAAAGAACAGTCAATAATCTTCTAACGTCGCAAATGAAAAAAAAAATCATTAAATTTAATGTAGAAAGAAACACAAGGAAAAACACAGTTGCTTTGTCGGTTACTCATTCAATATCATAAACTTCTGGAGACAAATCGATGAGAGAGATAAGAAACATGACAATTTCTAGTCTTTTTAATTAAAGAACTCATTTGCCAGAGTATTAAGAGAAGGTCTTTGGGGAAAATGGATAAACTAGTATGGACTGGTTTGTTATGGATAATAATTAAATGATTAGAAAACCATCATGCTGTGATCTACCAATTATCCACTTATTTCTTCTATTAATGTCATCATACAATTATGAAAACTTCTAACAGGGGGTGCCTAGAAAATATTTAAAACAATTTCAGGATAATCTCACTTCTTACATACTTCCTATAGTATTGGAGCAACTAATGCATTTACTCAGTTGATTTATTATTATTAATCATCACACATAAGAGTCTGATGTTAAAAGTATAGGTAGGTACTTAGAAATACCATTGGGTAGAGTTAAAACATAAAACCTGGAAACCCCATGCCAATGGACCGCAATTATTTTTCCGTGAGAGTCTAATGGAACAATAGAGTCTTTCCCATTAAAAACACAAATTAAAAGTGATCCACCATTAACCAAACCAAACAAGAATTATTCAACGACTTCGCCAAAAAGCTCTTTGGCATGTACTATTTTGAAAAGAATATACAGCATCTGAAGCCAGAGTCCAGCCTTTTTATTCTTTTTGTTGTTTACCATTTTATTGTTTTTCAGCCTTTTTATTTACCGTTCTTGGGACTTTGTATATTTACATCTCCGCAGTGTCAGTTCCTGCTTGTCGATGCAGCTAAAGATGGTAGCCACATTACCATCTCAACTGCCACTAGAATTTTGCTAGTTGTGGTGTAGAGACCTTCAATACCTACACATGATCGTGTTTCCACATATCACTGTTTGTATTTCCTCTATGATTTAGTTCCTTCTGACCTCCCACCCGTCTCCTAGCCCTCAGAAGTTTGCCTTGTCGTGCACTTGACTTGGGTTAGGGTACTGGAAGCTGCTGGTGTTTTCTCCACATTGCAATTCCCCTGGAGGACCACCGACTACCATTCCTTCCTTCTTGACACTTCTTTCACTTGAGCTGGGAGAGCCAACAGTTGTCTGGTTTCTTATTTTGCTCCCTGCCTCTCTCGCATCTCTTCCTCTATGCCTTCACCTTTATCTTTTTCTGCGGAGGTTCTAAATTCTGACAGTCCCTTCTGCCATCCTCTCTCTTTCAGACTGAAAGCACCCTTAATGGCTCTTGCTACATCCCCACTGGCACATCTCCCTCAAAATAATTTTTTTTAATGCAGACTGCTCAGGTCGATATATTCTGTAGAAAATTAGGGGGAGGAGAAAAATGATGGGTCAGAAGTGGGATTCAAACTCATGACTCCATCTGGACTCCAGTAACCCCAGTTCAAGGAAGCAGAGCTTGAGTCTGCCACCTTAGACCATTCAGCCATCCTGACACCCTTCAATCAAAATAATCTCTTTCAATATAATTGTTATGCCTCTTCTTGGCTTTATAACCCATTAATGACTTTTATCTTAGAGTAACTTACGATGTTCTTGAACTTTGGAGAAAGATGAATCCTTAGCCTGACTTTCAAAAGTCTTCACTCTCTGACTCCTACTTAGTTGGATTTTTGTCTCTTGATGCAGCCAACACTGGACTCTGAGTTCATCTCTGACCCAGGGCCTGTCTGTATACTGACCACTCTGTGTCTGGAATGTTCTCTCTCTCTCTCTCTCTCTCTCTCTGTCACACACACACAGCACCTTCACTTGCACCAACCTCACTTCTATGCCTCTGTGATCTCTCCACTGAACGGTTACTTCATGAGACAACGTCCCCTTACCTTCCTGACAAGGTCTTCTCCACTCCTCTGGAATGTGGTCCCAAGCATGCGCTTGACCCTATAAATCATGTCACTTTGCACAAAGGGAAGGCACAACAGGTTTTTGCTCAATGTTGTGTATTTGGTGTCTGGCACAAGGCCCAGCACAAATCAAATGCTCAATAAATATTTGTTGAGTGAACAACTGAAGAATCCTAAAAGGCCTCTGAGGAGGGCCAATTACTTACTACTTACTACAATTTATTTCTTACAATTACTTATTACAACTTATTTCTGTTTTCAAGAGAGCAACCTGAGGAGTCTGTGGACAGGCTGGACCACACGATCCCTCTTCTTAAAACCCTTCACTGGCTCTCCTATAGACTCAGGGTAACCGCCTAATTGATAATGAAGGTCCAACGCCCTCGTAAGTTCAACACCTGTTACTCTCTGACCTTCTCTTTGACTGAGGTAATATTTACTCCCTCAGCTCCAGCCCCACTGGCCTTGCGGCTTGGTCCTCAAACACGACAGGTGTGCTCTTGTCTCAGAAATTCTGCACGACTGTTCCCCATGCCTATACTGCTCTTTCCTGAGATATCTACATGGCCTGTTCTTTCATCTCCTCAAGGATCTGCTCAACTGTTATTTTTACGGTAGGGCCCATCTTTTCCAATATTATCCAAACTCGGATATTCCCCATTTATCAGTCTCTTTTTTCCTACAGTGAGTATTGCCTTCTAGTATACCTCTAGCATACTATTTATTTCATTTTATTTATGTATTTTTTATTCAGTTAGCCAGCATATAGTACGTCATTATTTTCACATGTAGTGTTCAATGACTCATTAGTTGGGTATAACACCCAGTGCTCATCACCACACATGCCCTCCTGAAATTCCATATTTGTATGATTCTAGAATGTAAGATTCCTAAGGACTTCTTGTCCGCTCTGTTCATTGCTGTATGTCCAGCACCTGGGACAGCACCTGGGACAGTGCCTGGCATGTATTACATACCAAACACATGGATCAAATTTTAAAAACCATTACTATCAGAATAATCTCTCTTTTCTTAGCTACTAAAGTGAGGATAAGGGTCTTCACCAATAAAGGTCATGCAAGTGAAATACATATTTTTTACAAATAACACCAATTTATTTTGACTGATAGTCATTGTAAGCCTATGATTATACTAAGATCTGTAAAATCAAATGTTTATCTGTTCTTCATAACAATAAGAAACTAAAACAAGAACAAAGGAAAAAAGAACCAAGACTTTACTTACACATGGCACAGATTTGCATACGAACACAAGAAAGTACAGACATGAGAATAAACATGCACATTTGCAGGACAAACAAAATACATGGAGAGCTAGAGTGGAATGTGCATTTTGAAGGCATGAAAAACTAAAATCTGGTATTTAATCTCTTATGATTCCATAATGCAAATCCTAGAACGTGCACCTCAGACTTAGTTTTACTTTCATATAACAATAAAATACCATGCTGAATGCTGGATAGGACTGCATTGGGCATCAGAAATGTTAAAGCAGAGTACACTTACTGTGATAAAAAAATAAAATAAAATGATAAAATTATTTATAATTTAAATGGTCTTTCATGTCATTAAATAGTTCATCATTTCTAATGGCTGCATAAATGATACTAAATTAAACATTTCTATGCATTAAAAAAAAAAAGAAAGAAAGAAATGTTAAAGCAGAGAGGAGTGGGAATGCCTGGATATGTTTTGAGACTCAAGGCCAGCTGCTTACCGGGAATGTGAATTTATACCTGCTACCTGCCCTGATACCGTTATTCTCTCTTTACATGAAATACCCATGTCAGAATTTTTGTATTAGAATGAAATGTAAGAGACAATAAAATGTATCTTCCTACTCAGAATACTTGAGAATAAAAGGGGAGAAGTTGCTCTTAGTAACTAGTTTTGGACAACAAGCAATAACTGAAATTATGCTGGATAAACGGGGACTGTCCCAAGAAGCTGGGGTATATGGTAACCCCAATTAAATGAGACTATGCATCTAGAAAAATCTGGTATCGATCATGTGTTCAACAAATACTTGTTTTTAAAAAGACTCAGTTGGCTAAGTGTCTGCTTTCAGCTTAGGTCATGATTCTAGGGTCCTGGTATCAAGTCCCGCATTGGGCTCCCTGCTCAGCAGGGATCCTGCTTCTCCCTCGGCCTACCTCTCTCTCTCTCTCTCTCTGACAAATAAATAAATAAAGTAAATATTCTTTAAAAGACTCAAATTTCCTCCTTTAATTGATATAAATTAACCATTTAAACTTGAGTTAGTCACTTAATTTTCAAATGTTATAATGTCCATACCCTTTAAAAGAGGGGACCAGATTCTTCCCTGAGCATGTGCGGCGTAGGTGTGTGTATACATGCATATTTTCCCATTAAGCTTAACCATAGAATCTGAAATGGCAAGAGATTGGGAGAATTTGCTTTAGTTTCAAGGAAGGATGCACGTATATTACTTCAGTTAAGAAATATTCCACCCTGTGTTTTAAAAGCGTACACAAAGAGAATCCTTTGACATGAAAACATTAGCCTTATGTAATTAACTCAAACACTTAATGCTGCAATTTAACGTTGCCTTGCACAAGCAGATACCCAGAGAGCTTGCTGCGGTTTCTCTATAATATAACCTCTGGTAACTGGAAGTCATCATTCATTCGTCACTTTCTCAGAGAAATACTACGCAGTAATGCTAGGATTTACATTTATATACGGGCTTGAATTTTTTTTTTTTTTTTTTTTTTTTTTTAAAGATTTTATTTATTTATTTGACAGACAGAGATCACAAGTAGACAGAGAGGCAGGCAGAGAGAGAGAGAGAGAGGGAGGGAAGCTCCGTTGCCTAACGCCACACAGACTGCATTAGCAGAGCTAAAACACAAACCAGATCTACCAAGTGGCGGACCCAAGTCGGGTCAGGCAAGAGACTGATGAGTGAAACCGACAGGCGACTTCCCTCCCCAAGCATACCGCCCAGTGGCAAAATGGTGTTTCACTGTCTAACCTCGCCTCTTTATGAAAAAAATGCTGCTTGTAAAAGGCACAAAAACACTGAGAAGCCAAGCCATTTAAACAGCTGAAGCTATTTTTAAAAGTAACCATGAACTAAATAGGATAGAAAGATCCAGGTTAAAGACTAAATCTTAGATCTGCATGGTTTTTTTAGCTTGATTGCATGTTTGAGAAAGTAGTGGGGACAAGGCTCATTTCTCCTTAAAAAGTAACTTAAATTATCTCTAGAATGCTATTTTAATTCCAGTTTAAGAATTTGTTAAGTTTAGAAGATTAAAATGTTGTCATTCATCAAAATACTATTAACGGAAATCCTACTTAATCCTTCATCCCAAATATCTAAATTCCTATTGGACATGCCAGGTTTGATGTTCTCATACTCAAATTTGCAGCACTGAACTTTTAATATCTCCTTCAAACTGATTTCCATTATCTCAAGCAAGAAATAGTAAAGTGTATTTTGATTCAATCCCTCTCTTTTGTTGTCCATATTCAATCTGAAACCAGGTCATCTTACTAATTTCTGCCAAATTTTTTTTCTATAATTCAACATTTCCTTGCCATCTCCATTTTAACTTTGTAACTCTTGAATTCTTACTTGGTTTTATGGCTCAGTATCAAATTCTGTTCCCTGGCATCTAGTTGTCCTTTTTCGGATACACATCAAAGTCAACAATGAATACCCTCCATGGCCTTCTATTGGTCATTGCCCTATGCATGAACGTGTAGCGGTCTTCCGTTTTACATGTGATTGTCAATCTTCTTTGCTAGTTTTCAAGGTTCCTCAACTTACATTAAATCATTTCAAATGTAGTTGGTCCCTTGCTTTTAAAAACTGTGGTAACATTTACAGTGGGTAGACTATTTCTTACTTTACAACTTCTATCTTTTTTAAAAAATATTTTATTTATTTGAGAGAGAGAGAGAGTACAAAGGCAGGAGCAGGGCAGGGTGGGAGGGCAGGGTCAGAAAAAGAGGGAGCAGCAGACTCCCTGCTGAGCAGGAAGCCCTAAGACCACAGGGCTGGATCCCAGGATCCTGGGATCATGACCGGAGCCAAAGTCAGACGCTTAACCAACTGAGTCACGCAGGTACCCCACAACCTCTATCTTTGAGAATGATTTCTTTGTAAGGACTTTTTCATATTATATATGCCTTCCAGTAAGACAATAAGCAATTATTGAATACTTATTTCATAAATGTCATGAAAAATATTTATCTTTGTTCAGAACACTGTTTCTATTTCATATTTTAAATGGGTTACTTAGCATAACTTGTAATTAATTATTTTTCAAAGTACAACCTTTTGGATTTTTCCATTACTTCAGCCTATTTTGAATTTCTAGAATTAATAGCAATGCTTAGTCTTTCTGGAAAAAATATCTTCCAACCACTTACTGTGTGAAAGTGAATGTGGGCTAAACAGGAAAACAAAAAACAGACGGGCCTGTATCTTAGGAGTTTAAAATCTTAGAGGTCATACGAAGGGAGAATCGACTGTAGCTATATTCAGATTCGGTCCTAAATTCTATCTAATTTGGGAAGCAAGAAGAAGGCGTTGCTAGTCCTAATTATTGTTATTAAGTGGCCCATTCTTAGTCCCCGAGAAGGACAAATACACGAATCAAGCTGTGAATCTAATGAATGCATATATGATACCAACTGTAAGCCTTTTCACAAATAAAAATCATTAACCAAAAGTGGAATACAAATTAGGAGCCTATATTCCAAATAGCCCTCAGAATTTATAAGTCTGAGCACACAAACGGGTCTGAAAGATAAACAAGTGTACATAGAATCATTCAAAAATAGATCAGCATAAAAACATCATGGCAGTCACATCTCTTTCTAGCCTCAGTCTCGTGGATCTCACCCATAGGTTCCTTGAGACTGAAAGAATGCTGTCTCCAGAAAGGTCTCTATGAGAAAGCATCTGTAAAACGTGAATAAACGAGAGTCTTGACCTATGAGGGTCCATCTTGCTTATTTTCTCAGAATGACTGTCATTCCACCAAATGATTGTCTCCTGGTACACCAAACAGGGAAAACAATACCAAGATTTTTTAAAAAAAATCTCTTTAAAAATAATTAAAATAC
This sequence comes from Meles meles, assembly GCF_922984935.1. Taxonomy (NCBI): domain Eukaryota; kingdom Metazoa; phylum Chordata; class Mammalia; order Carnivora; family Mustelidae; genus Meles; species Meles meles. The sequence continues at coordinate 203,315,710 of NC_060067.1, read as the reverse complement.
TCTAATACAGGATATTTTTTTCTTTATAAAATAGGCTTTCTGCTGTTGAAATAAAAGCAAATCTTGAATATCCTTTAAACAGCTAAATTTACCAACTGAAAGCTTCTAGCAAAATGCAGTCTTCAGGTTTATTTTAACAAATATGCTTTACTGGTATCACCTTTTTTCAAGATTTTATTTATTTATTTGATATATATATAGAAAGAGAGAGAGCCAGAGAGGATAATAAGCAGGGGGACTAGCAGACAGAGAAGGAACAAGAGAGGGAGACGGAGAAGCAGGCTACAAGCTAGCAGGGAGCCCATTGTGGGACCTGATCCCAGGAGCCTGGGATCATGACCCAAGCCAAAGGCAGACGCTTAGCTGACTGAGTCACCTAGGTGCCCCAGCATCACTTTTTTAAAAGACAGAATGATCAACCAGTAGTAATAAGATAAAAACAAGAATAAATATGCAAGTTACATTAATAACAAGATAAATGTGCATGTCTCTTTTGTTAGGAGAGAATTCTGACATTTGTGGGTTTTAGAGTCAAACAATGTTACAGGTGTAATGCTCATCAAATGAAAATGATTTTTCCTTAATGAAAATTATCAAGTGCCTGGCTCCATGACAAAAAATGGTTATAAATATTCATCAGAATGACATTACCTAAAAATGGACTTCAGGAAATTTTAATGTTCACTACTGTTTATATTTACACAAAGTCATGTTAATTCCTTTTTGCATTTTTTTGGTATGAATGTGAAATGAGAAAAAAGTATGGTTTTAAGGACAATATTTTACAACTGATAAAATGTGTGCCTGTTACACACTTATTTATTGCAAATACTGTCTTGATTTTCAAATTTTCAGACAAGGAAAGTAAAGCATGAGAGAAAAGTTTAACAGCATTTACTGAGTACCTAGGGTTTACTGAGTACTCATCTCTAACCTTGTATCCTATCTTCAAGGTGCTCATAATCAGCAAGACACACATCCACACAACAAAGCGTAATTACGTCTGCTCCCGTTGCACTGATGTGCTCCCTACCTCCCTCAGCTCGAGCCAACCTGAGCCCAGGGCACCCGATCCCACTGCACCTTCTGCCTTTTCACTTGAGGTCCTCTACCTGGAATTCAACACCCCAAATTCTGCCTGCTCTTCAAGTCCCCTGCAAATGTGACTTCCCAGTGCGAGTGGCCCTGACACCCCCCCCCCCCCATTGAAACTGTGTATCTTCTGGCCTCAGGTAACAATCTCGCCTCCTTCCATTCTGATTAATTGTTTAACTTTCCAGAGGCCTTTGTTTCATTGTCTGTCTCCTACCTCCACCATATAACTTGAGCGAAGCCGAGATTTTTGTCCCTTTTGGTCACTGCTATCCCCTAGCAGTAGCTGGTGCATGACACGGAGCAGTCAGGTCTAACAGAGGATGGGAGGCAAAGGAGAGCTGTTTAGAGAAGCTCCCATTTCAACGGAGCCTCTGAGCAAAGGATGCTGGCAGGTAGCGTGAGAGAGTGTTTTCTAGGGAGCAAACAACGTGGGATTTTGCCTACTTTGCTACCCCCAAGACTGCCTAAAGCAATCCAGAAAACCCTCCTATTGACTATTTTTAACCACATCAACTAAAGATTCTCAGATTATTACTGACATTGCTTCCTGAAAAATTTGCATGTGGGATTCTGCTGCAAAAGTATATTAAAAAAAAAATCATTCTAACATTCTTGCACTCCTTTAACAAATGTTTCTCGGTGGCCTTATCTTAATCACTGGGATTCCATTGCTGAATATCACAGAGATCCCTGATCCCATGGATCTTATCCCGGAGCAAAGACATGATAAACGATAACAAAGAAAACGTAATTAAGAAAAACCAGTAAGCGGGCTGACAGGTGACAAGAGCAACGACAGGAATTAAAAGGAGAGTGGCATGAGGGTGGGGTCCTAAGAGTGAGGCAAGAGCAGGACCTAGGACAAAACAGTGCGGCCAGGGCAGGAGCTCAGCTTTGGTCCCCAAGGAGTGTAAGAGCTGAACAGACCTGGACCCTTGACCGGGTGATTAAGCCCTGTGCGTCCCTGGAAGAATGCCCCAGGCCGAAGAGGCAGCTCCAGCAAGCCTTGAATCCTTACTCAAGGAAGAGCAAGCCAGCCGCTGTTGCTAGAGAAAGAGCAGGACTAGGAGAGCAGCAGAGACGAGGCCCGGGAGTTAGGAGGCCTGATTACAAGTGACCCTGAAGCCACTGCAGGAGACTTGGCATTTACTTTGCATGAACAGGGGAGAGAACGGAAGGTACAGGGCAGGAGGGGGACATTGTCTGACCGAATTTGGACAAGAATTGCTCTGGCTGTGCTGTTGAGAATGAGAGTGGACCAGACCAGGGTGGTGGCGACTGGTGATGGCATTAAGACGTCACCTCTGGATGCATTTTGAAGGCAGAGTTACAGGATTTCACTACGGAATAGATGAAAGGACGCAAGAAGAAAAGGAAATTCCAAGGTGACCCCCAAAAGTTTTAACCTGGGCAAACAGAAGAGTGCATTTGCCACCAGCTGAGATGGGAAATCAATGCACAGGACAGGTTTTAGAAAAGAGTGAATCCCTTTTTGGACATGTTCGCATTTGTGTTACTGATAAGAGAACCGTGTGAGGTATCAGGCAGGTCATTACAGCAATGATTCGGGAGCTGGGGAGAGAGAATCAGTGTGGAAAAACACAGGAGACTATATAATGCTGGAGATTTGGAAATCTGACCTGCTTGTCTCTTTAGCAATCTCACAACCACACAAGCAGGTAATGTTTTTACCATCATGTTCCTCACTATGCCAGTCTTTTAGAACTAACCAGTTTATGAGCCTCTGCCCTTGGCCATTGGTGTTAAACTCTACCGTAACTGATGAGACTAGCTAGAAGTAGGTAATCACTGATGGTCACAAACAGAAGAGCACTCCATTCCTATGAAGTTCCCTATCAAAAATTTTGTTTGGAGAAACATCCTATTTTGACAGACTTCAAAAATAATTTGGAAATCCATCCCTACAAAGTCAATAATGACATTTTGGCCGGGCTATATTAAAATGGAAAGATCCCCTCTGCCTCCTTGGAGGGAAGAAGAGAGCCATATAACCATACGACCCTCAACTCTTCGACCTAAGCTAGGCAACCAGGTCTTTCAAATATTGGGTGTATGACGAAAGGCTATGTAATTTAGAAGTTGTTACATGAGGGAATAATGTGATAAATAAAAGTCCTTATCACTGAACTTGCATATAGGAAACATTCAACAAATGTGATAATTATTTATGTTATATATATAAGAGATCAGAAGAGGCTTACAGGAGTTCATAGCAGTTGGAAATGCTGAAAAGACTCTGTTACAGTTGACTGAGAACTTGAAAAGCGTATCTAAAATTGAAATAAAACCTTGTCTGCAAAAGTTTTCCAGCTATTATAATACAGACTTCTAATTTCAGTTTTACATATGCACTTCAATACTTTGTGTTAACCAGCATCATTTTAACCAAAAGTAATGTCTACAAAGAAAGCAACATTATTTGTTAGTGAGATCAGCCACTTTAATTTGTTAGCATGAGTAATTAGCCTCTGAAAAATCTAACAGTGAGAGGAAACAGAAAATAAAATTGTGAATATTAGGACATTCATTTCTGATTGGTTAGCAAAATTTTAATTTTAATAAATTTGAATCTGTTTATCTTTTAAAATTATACTGAATTTCTATTATATCATGAAGTAATGGACTCTCTAACTTCTACATCTTTAGCAATCAAGTTACTAAATTTTACTGCTTCTAAGTATCACCTTAGTGCTGTCTTATTTTTATTGACATTTCTGTATCTTCATGTACCATTTGTAAAAAGGTTATTTGTTTATGACGAATATTTCATGCTAGTACTAGCTATCTTAATATAAACAACAACAACAACATAAAGATGAAAGACTACAATTCAATAAAATAAGCAATCAGCTTTCCACAAGGTAAACCAGCCAGGGAGAACTGACAACTGCCACTCATTGAGAAAATAATTTATTCTCCTCCTTTGGCATTGATACTGATTTCCCCATTTTGTACACTTGTATTATTAATATGCATTACCTGAAATTTGCATCAGGCCAAATGCAAACAAGGAATACTCATTATTCCATCATATTTCCCCTCACAACTGCAAAATGGCTGCTCCAAACAATAACTTTGGCTCCAAGCGACAAGATTCAAGAAATGCTCTGTGGAAAACATGCCAAAACTGTTTTCAACTCAATCCTCAGATAATTCAGCTGCGATTCCTAAAAGCCATCTGAACATGAACATAGCTTGTGAGCACAGAGTTCTCCAGACACACCATTACCCATAATGTATGTTCCGCTAGGAGGGGTCATCGAACCGTGCTTATGAAAACTGAACTCCCAGTGTCAGAAACACTGGTACAGATGATCAAGTTCACTCCTACTCCATCTACCCCCCCCCCTCATTTTTTTATCAGGGGAACAGATTGTAATGGACTGCAAGAAACTTAGATAGCTTTTCTGTGGTCTCAGGGCCCCAGGGGGGTGCACAGCAGGGACTGGAACCCATCCTCCCATTCGTCCCTCATATTCATGGGATCTTAACTGCTTGAGGGCAAACATCAATCCTTCTTAAATATTTTTAAATATTTATATTTTTATCTCAGATGTTTAATGAATGAATGAATGAGAATTTAATCTTAGCAAATTCTCAATATTTAAGTTCAAGTATCATTCTACATATTTTATTTTAAAATAAATCAGTACGGTACCTCTTTGAGAAGTGAGGCATTGATGTTTTAAGACAAATGACAGTTTCATGACTTTCCATCATCAAGAGAAAAACAATAGAAAGTAGTCTTTTATTCAACTACTATGCAAATAACACATATATAAGCAATCTAGAATTCATCCATGGGAGGATGAGCACTGAAATCCAAATACCCCATATAATATTATTTAGGAAAAAAAACGAACCCAAACTGCTTTGATGTTTTTTTCTGGGGTGGGAAAAAAACAGCACAAAACACAAAATAAATTCACTTTTAGCCTCTAAGATTGGCATATGCTGCTTTCAGGAAAATATTAAAAATAGATGCCATCAATTTCTGTTTCTTAATAACAAGATCTATGAAGCAATTGTCAAGCAGTGTGGCTAAGGGAGTCGATATGCTGTACTCACAGTTCATTTACTATTTCAATTATTTTAACCACAAATTTTCAAACCTTTTACTTTAAAATCCACACAACACATAACACACTGTTTCTTTAGTGCCAGGTTTCTTGTTTTGTGAAAATTCTACCATAGAAAGGAAAAATTCATCTTCAAATATGATTAAGAAGTCACTGCACATAGAATTCCAAAAGAGGAGACATTTAATGCAAGCCCTTTTAAATTACATATTAAAGAAATCTTAAAGCCAATTAAATATAATACAAGAATCTTAATAGTGCAAATACATGATTTGATTATGATGATCTCTCAGGGAGAGCTGATAGGACAGAAGGCTGGTATTTCTGTTTCTATCTAAATGAGACAGCACACTAGTCAGAAGGTCTGAAACCATTCTTCAGAGTTTTGAAGGACTGCAGGCCAGTAGTATGAGTGCTAGAGCTCCCTTGGGCACCCAGCATTTCAGGAACCTGGCATGGGGCAGGAGGTGCTCACTGGTGTGGTGCTGTCAAATCCCGAAGTTACCTGTGCCCACCTAACTTCAAACCCCAGCTACTTTGTTCATTGCTCCTTTTTGGCAACCACGGACAGCTCTTCCTCAAGTGTCAATACGTCTTACTGTCCACGGAAAATCTCTTCCACATCATTCCTTGAAACATCCCAAACGAGCAAATTACAGACACCCATCCCGCCAAAAAGGGCTCAGCTCTCCTCTACCCTGCAGGGTCTCTGGAGGTGTCTGGAGACAGTGAAAAGAGCAAGACGAAGCCAAGAGGGATGGGGAGAGAGAGGGCTCTGAGAACAATCCGAGAATTTTTAAAAGCTTTTTCTGCGCTAGACAAGTAGCCTTCGGTAAATAAATAAAATGCAAAGATAATTTGTTAAAAATGCAATTCTCAATTTAAAATGGAGCAGTGCGTGCCTACTGTAAATAATTTAATGTGCAGATAATTTGATTAAGTCAGAGAAATTCCATGAATTTTCATTTCAGATGTGTTCTACCCTCCTACCATCCCCACACACCATCTGCTATTTGTTTCGGATACACAAAGTTATAGGTGGATTGGATATTGGACTGATTTTGAAAACCTTAGTTTTAAAAACTCACGGCTTATTTTTGAAGCCTAGTAGCCTTGGCTTTCATGAAAAAAATATTTAACTAAAACACTGACATAATTTGTGGAGGTGGTCATATCTTGTTCTAAGAAACTGAAGAGCATTTGGTGGAAGTCTAAAGCGAGCATTCCAGAAAAGTACAGCTGTGGCTGACAAGGTGCTGAATAGAAGATACTTTATTTTAGTTTTCATCTGACAGCACACGTCCCTAATTATTCCAAGTTCTTTGCCTGAATTTAAAAATCGGTATATCTGTTTTTCTCGTTTACCTCATTTTTCTCCCGAAATTTCATGTCATGTCATTTAATCATCTGGAGTATGTATTTCTGCCAAGGAAATATATATTCAATTATAAATAATAACAAATTAGATGTGGTTTGTCAAATAGCTATGGGAAGACAGAAGGATTCAGGCATAAAAAATTGCCATATTTTCTACAAACACATACCAAAGTACAGTCTATTCCTAGAAACAAATGTTCTCTCTAAGCCTGCGTATCACTAATGACTGAAGTTTAATTCTGGCAATTTCCAATTTGAGAATTCATAGTAATTAAGAATCAAGTGCTACTGAAAGGTACTAATTACATGCACTGGGGAAATTTTTTATATATATGAAAAACAAAGATTGAGAGAACAGCTCAACTGTTCTGAAAACATAAAGAAAATTTTTTTCTTAGCTAATGCAACTTATGAGTTGTATTCTTTATAAGTAAATAATCCTCAAATTCACATGTTCAATTCTTAAGGTATAAAAAAAGATTTAGACTATTAAAATATATTTGTATTTAAAAACTACTTTTATGAACCATTGGAAGCCTGAGTCACTGGGTTTCTTCCAGTGTGAGAAGGCACCATGATTTTTTAAGCCTTTCCTTTTAACATGTTAATTCCCCTCTGTGTATGAAGAACTGAACTTGTAGAAATTATTAAATTATTTGTATTTTCCTTTCATAAAAATAAAAAGTTTTGTTACTGATTATTTATTTCCTTAAACGAATCTGAGAATTACCTAAAAATGTGCTGGAAAATCGATGATATAAAGTGAAGAACTTCAAAAACAGCCTAAAAAATTGTAAATAGTATTTGATCTATAGTGTGCTAAGATAAATATATAGAACATCTTGCCTCTAGAACACAAGTTTTGTTTGTTTTTAGTTAAGTTAGTTAAATTTTAGGGAGGTAAGAAGGAACAGGTTTAATCATTTTAGGTTACCATGTCAAACATATTTTGATGCACCTGATGTAATCAAATACTCAAATATTACAAAAATGGCCACTGGAACCACACTCTATTGAGTAATATATTTAACTTAAGACAGAAAAACTGAAATTGCTAGTTGAGTAATACAAGTAATGTATAAAAGTAATGTATAGATAGGATTCTGCCACTACACATTTTATGATATCTTAAATCTAATTAAATTTATAAATTTATAAAGAATCAGCACTTCCTGCAAATTATGGATAGAATTTAAATAACTTAGCATTTTTAGTTAGAACCACTAAAAGGGATTCCTTTGAAGATCCTAGTGTTAAAGACCAGCAAGTGTCATTCTGAACATCTCCAGGAGAAAAAAATCTCTCATTCTTTGTTTCCTTGTGATTTATTCCTCATGAATGCCTCTAAATAGGAAGAAAAAACTGCATTAATATATGACTTGGAAGTGACATATCTGGAGCCCTAGAAACATTCTGGAGGTGACTGGATTTTGCTTCATGTGTCTATCTATGCAGAGAGATAGCAGCTATTAGAGAAGAAAAGATTTTTGTTCTGTTGTTGTTTTACGATAATTGATTTTATGGTTTTAGCTTTTAGAAGAGTTTACTTCATGCTCGTGTTTCTTTCAAATGGCATCAAATGTAAAGGACTTCCAAAGTAAGCTGAAAGGGTAGCATTTTAAGTGGTACTAAAGAAACGGTGAAGGCATTGTAGAAGCAGGCCACTAAATGTCACCAGCAAATGTGACAGTATGAAAGCATAAAAGTATGGGTAGATTCACGTATGAAGACCCCGACTCTCTGTTTATCCTCACTCCATGGTCAGGAATGCAACTGCTTAATAGATGGTATTGAAAGATCACTCATTGCTTCTACTCCCGTTCTTGTCCCAGTCCTCAAATCTGATGCTGCAAGATCTGCAGTCAGGGCGCCCAGGTGGCTCAGTGGGTTGAAGCCTCTGCCTTCAGCTCAGGTCGTGATCCCAGGGTCCTGGGATCCAGCCCTGCATCAGGCTCTCTGCTCGGCAGGACGACTGCTTCCCCTTCCCTCTCTGCCTGCCTCTCTGCCTACTTGTGATCTCTGCTTGTCAAATAAATAAATAAATAAATAAATAAATAATCTTAAAAAAAAAAAAAGATCTGCGGTCACCTGGTCATTCTCTGGAAATGGCTCTCAATGAGGCCACTTATAGTCACTTATGTTCCAGATCTAAACAAAGCCTTCCAGTTCTCTTGACATTCCCTACCATAGAGACATACTGACCGTACTTCCTTGAGGGTCTCTCTTCACCGTTCCTCACTGGCACCATTCCTTCCCAGTTCTCCATTCTCCCCCACTTCCTCATGTCCCCTTCTGCTCCTCTATTACATAGGTTGCTGGTTCTCATGTTTTATCATGGTCGCAGGGGGCAGCCTTTTCCTACAACCTCAGCCACTGTCTCAATTTTGTAAATCACTTGCCCTAACTTCCCAAATTTCGCCCTGTAGTGTAAGTGGTCTCCTAAAAATCCTGACTGTGGGACTACTTCTCCAACAAATCCACAGGCACCTTAAATTCAACATAATCAAAACCAGATTATTTTTGCTTTTCCTTGTAAGAACTGGTAAGAGTCAAAGCCATTCAGTTTACAAACACAAAAACACAAGTTAAAAAGATAAAATTATGGGAATGCAAGCTGGTGCAACCACTCTGGAAAACAGCATGGAGGTTCCTCAAAATGTTGAAAATAGAACTACCCTATGACCCAGCAACTGCACTACTGGGTATTTACCCTAAAGATACAAACATAGTGATCCAAAGGGGCACGTATACCCGAATGTTTATAGCAGCAATGTCTACAATAGCCAAACTATGGAAAGAACCTAGATGTCCATCAACAGATGAATGGATAAAGAAGATGTGGTATATATACACAATGGAATACTATGCAGCCATCAAAAGAAATGAAATCTTGCCATTTGCGACAACGTGGATAGAACTAGAGGGTATCATGCTTAGTGAAATAAGTCAATCGGAGAAAGACAACAATCATATGATCTCCCTGATATGAGGACGTGGAGATGCAACATGGGGGGTTAGGGGGATAGGAGAAGAATAAATGAAACAAGATGGGATTGGGAGGGAGACAAACCATAAGTGACTCTTAATCTCACAAAACAAACTCGGGGTTGCTGGGGGGAGGTGGGGTTGGGAGAGGGGGAGGGGTTTATGGACATTGGGGAGGGTATGTGCTATCGTGAGTGCTGTGAAGTGTGTAAACCTGGTGATTCACAAACCTGTACCCCTGGGGATAAAAATACATTATATGTTTATTAAAAAAAAAAAAGAAGAAAGGATGAATACCCAACTTTTGTAGCAACATGGACGGGACTGGAAGTGATTATGCTGAGTGAAATAAGTCAAGCAGAGAGAGTCAAGTATCATATGGTTTCACTTATTTGTGGAGCATAACAAATGACATGGAGGACATGGGGAGATGGAGAGGAGAAGGAAGTTGAGGGAAATTGGAAGGGGAGGTGAACCATAAGAGACTATGGACTCTGAAAAACAACCTGAGGGTTTTGAAGGGGTGGGGGTGGGAGGTTGGGGGAACCAGGTGGTGGGTAATAGGGAGGGCACGTATTGTATGGAGCACTGGGTGTTGTGCAAAAACAATGAATACTGTTACACTGAAAAAATAAATTAATTAATTTTAAAAAAAGATAAAATTATCCCTATGTCCTTTTATATCTCCTATCTCTACAGTCACCAGGTTCTATTTGAATTTCCTAAATCCCTTTAAAACCATGCCTATTTTGTCTCTTCCTCATACAAACCTTTTCTCAGACTACAAAAAATCTTCTGCAAGACTTTTAAAGATTTATTTATTTGTGTGCGAGAGAGAGAGACAGAGACCATGGCGGGGGTAGACCAAGCAGAAGAGAATCTCAAGCAGACTCCCCACTGAGCACGGAGCCTGATATAGGGCTTGATCTTGGGACCCCAAGATCATGACCTGAACCAAAATCAAGAGTCAGACACTCAACTAACTGAGCCACCCAGGCACCTCTACATGACTTCCAAACATAAAACTGATGGCTCATTTCTAATCCATTTTCCACAGTGCCACCATTCTTAGCTTTTAAAGTACATGTCTGAGGATGGAACTAACTGAAGACATCCCTAACTTTCTCCATATGGCGTGCATGACCTTTCATTACCAACAGCATCATCTTTTACCAGGCTCCCACGAACTTTAGACATACCAAACCAGTGCACTTGTCATATTGCTATATTTATAGGTTTGACTGCTGATGCCTAACGTAGGTCATGGACTCTTTCGGGTTAGGATCTATGTCTCATTCATCTGCTTGTCTTCACTGCTTAGCATGCTAACCAGCATTTAGCTGGCACTCCAACACATTTCATAATTTGTCAATTTTATAATGTACAATTTGTCTCACATTTTAATGTTTCTCGTATCTGTCTTGTAATTACTGTATAATACAAAGTGAGAAGTCGGCATTTCTTTTCCTGAAAAGTTGTTAGTAAATTTGTGGTAAATCTTGGCAATTAATGATAAGGGTTGTGGCATTTATGGACGAAAGAGTAAAAATAAGAGAGAGCTAGAGGCAAGCAGTAGGTTTTTCTAATTATAGTCATCATGTGTCCATGAAACTGATAAAATATTTTACAGTTATCATTTATTAAAAATATTCTAGAGAGTTTTAAAAAATAAAATATGTGGGGGCAACACATGTATAAAACTTATCCTCTAAAGTAGACTTAATTGGAAGAGTATTTATCCAAATAAGTACCCAAATACTCATCATATCCTAGTGTTGCACTTTCCTCATTCTATGAAGTGGATAGGAAGTTCTTCTGATGTCTAAGCCATGTACGTCCACACTATAAAATAATTCTTTCTACTCCTTCAAGGAGAGTTGTCTGTTCCAAAGTGATTATAAATGCTCTGCTGTATCATGGATTAGATATATTTGCACCATGTCTCACTTTCTGAAGATTTAAATTAAATACCCAGAAGCACTAATGAAGCTGAGATACAGATATACAATGTACATCAGTAACACACTGATTTATCAATGACTTTTAAAGTATTTGTTTCCAAACTACTAGATTATGCTATCTATTTTTCTCTACATTATTTAATTCTCTTTGTATTGAAGTTATGTTCACAAAATCCATTATTGAGGAAGGAATACAAAAGTGGACATTAGGAAATAGACAAGTAAGGTACATTAATGTACATTAAAGACTGAGTAACTGGATGTTAGTTTCCAGTTACAAAAACTGCTTCTTAGGATAACTGACCTGCAGAAAACAACATGAAAGCTAAGTAAGTATAAAAACTAACATGAAGGCAGATGTGGGAAAGCTTCTAAGAGTAATCAAAGCAACCATGATTGGGGGGGAGGGGTTCAAGATCATGGAGAAAGGGGAATCAAGGAAAGCCCTGAATATGCTGTTTTCACAATATAAGTCATGGAAGCCAAAGACATGAGCTGTTCAAGGAATTAAAGTGCTAACAGAAAAGAAAATTTTGTCAGGAACAAAAGCAGAAAAAAGAGAACAAACTAGAGTTGTTTTTATTTTTCTTTTTTTCTTTTTAAAGACATAAAAACATAGAAGGAAAATGATGTCAGATAGAAGCAGGACAAGCAGAAGAAAGGCTATATATGTGGATAAACTTAAATGAATACTGACTGATGAAAGAAAAATAATAACTTACATCACTTAAAATATAAGTACATTTAAATTAAATGTCAATAACATAAAGGAAGTGAAGTAAATAAAATTAAAGTAATACAAGTTATAGCACAAAGTCTGAAAATCTGTATAAGGTTTATCTAAGATATACAAAAATAACTTGAGAAAGCACGTTATGCTCTCTAGGGAACCACTAAAATCATTTTTAAAAGGGAATTAAAATTAAACTAAAATGAAAGACATTTTTAAAAACATAATTAATATAAAATTAGATTAAAGGAGAAAAGAATGAGAAGTAAAGCCAAATGAAAATAAAAAGTAAACTGGTAAATCTGGACCTAAATATATTATTAAAATAAATGTAAATGGACTAAATACTTCAATTTAAAGACAGAGGTCAGAAAAAAATGATACGCTGCTTACAATTTAAAAAATCCTTTAAATATAAGGGCACAGAAAGATGAAAAATAAAAGAGCAGAAAAAAACTATTACATGAAAGCACTAAACAAAAGAAAGCTGTATGAAAATTCTGGTGTTAGACAAAGTAAATATTAAGGCAACAGTTATTGCTAGAGATAAAGAGGGACCTTTCACATGATAGAGTTTTTTTTTTAAGATTTCATTCATTTATTTGTCAGAGAGAGAGAGATAAAGTCTACAAACTAGGGGTGGCATGCAGGGGGAGAAGGGGACCTGAGCTGAAGGCAGACGCTTAATTGACTGAGCCACCCAGAAGTTCCCATGATAAAAATTTGATTCAAGAGGGAGGCAAAATAATTCTAAATTTCCAGGCACCAAATTAAATAGCATCAAACAGGTAATGTAATAACTAACAGAATTTAAAGGAAAAACAAACACATACAGAATCATAGTTGAAGAGTTTAGCAGACCTATGTTAGTAACTGAATGGACCAAGAGGCAAAAAATCAAGAAGGATATATAAAAATGATTAACAAATTGACCAACTTCACATATATTTAATAATACAACCACAAGTTGTAGAACATACATTCTTATCAAATATACACAGAATATTTGCCACCATAGGCTATAAATAAGCATTAAAGTAAGTTACATCAAATGTCAAAAAAATTGAAATATACCATGTTCTCTAACCAATGTGAGATTAAATTACAAACGACTGTGTTAAAACTTGGGGAGGGGATCCAAAATATATTATATTTAAGCAATATATTTCCAAATCACCCATGTACCAAAAGAGATACAAGAAATTTTGAAATAAATAATCATGGAAGAGAGCATATCTTAAAACCTCCAGTATGCATCAAATCTCTGTCACAGAGAATTTATGGTCATAAATATGCAAGAAAAACTAAGGCCCATGATCTAAGCATTCATCTCAAGAAGTTTAAACCAAAAACAAGAATGTAAAATTAAACCCCAAGAAATTAGAAGGAAGAAAATAATAAAAAGCACAATCAATGTAACAGAAACTTTGAAAAATCTAATACTATTTTTAAAAGCCCTTAATTATTAGATGAAATCAACAAGTTCCTGGCTCATCCTATGTGCTAGAAAGATGGCAGTTTCTCTCCCATTCACTTTTCTCTAAAAAATAGAATCAAAGCCTTGAAGGGAAGTTTTCCATAAACACAAAACATTTCAGGGGAAAATTCTTTCTCCTTGAAATTGAATATATACTCTGCTTCTCGGCCTAAGGATCTGGTCAGAGTTTTTCACTGGAGCATGGGAGGGGGACTGAAGAGGAGGAACTGAAACAATTTGTGTATTCTTATTGCAAAGAACTCTGAATCGTTCAGCGTAAGAGAAAAAGACAGGAAAATAAGCATTTTTTTCCAGGACTTCAGTTATTCTTTCCATATTCCCTTTCTCTGAAAGTAAAGCTCAAAGAGCTTTTCCCTTCTGTCTGATCTACTGCCCAAGCCATAAAGATGAAGATAGGAAAGAAATCACCCATGAGAGTATTTTAATGAAAAATCAGAGAAGACATGAAAGGCCAGGTTCCTTACAATGTACACGAAGTATCTGTGGGCTAAGTCCACCATTCTGACGGACATTGTTTGCCTTTGAAACAGCATGGCTTGAGAGTACAGGCAATAGGTTCATTTTAGAGACCCGAGGCTACTAGTCATTAGTCAGCTAGGGAATTTTACTGAAAAATTAAGCAAGTGAAGGGTGTTTTGTTGGGTTGAGTCCTCCATATGCGAAACAGCTGCAGCTCCCATTGTACCGAGGGTGCTTAATTTGCACACTAGCACGTGGAAAAGAACAAAAACATGAGCTTTCCTTGATTGTGTTCGACAAACATTTGTTGCCCACTATGTGCCAAGCCCTGGGCTAGGAGCTAGAAGTACCATGATGAGTAAGACCAAGCCCTGCCTCAAGAGTTTCAGTGCAGTTGGTAGGGAGACCGCAGTCTTCCTTCTAAAATGACATGAATGTGCAGTTCACAAAATTCACAAAAAAGGAGGCGATGCCTGCATTATTATTACTCCTACACTCACAGGCTTTGTTCAAGTGAAGGAAGAGGAGACTGGCAGAGAGTACAGAATGACTAAAAAGACGAAGCATTCCAAAAACATCATGGTACGTGGAGAGATACCTCCTGTATCACCAGGGTGCACACTGCAAAGGGAGCAAAGATGGAATCAAAGGCTGGGGATAGGGACTCAAAGGTGGGGTTGCAGAGGGGTTCCTCATGTTAACTGGCTTGAGTTTTATTTATTCTGAGAGCAACAGCAGCAGACTTACAGTTTCGAAGCCCACACTACAGTGCAGATGATGGATTTAAGTTGGGACAAGACCTGCGGCAAAGAAATCGGGTGTCAATTTGAATAGCCCCAGCTGGAGAAGAATAACCCTTCTTGCTGGGGCAGAAGAAAGGGCAGCAAGAATCTGAGACTTCTGACGACCACTTCCCTGCAAGGAACATGCCAGCATGTGTGGTCAGAGAATGAAAGAGTTGCTCTATTGTCTGTGTGCCCTCTGCCTCCTCCTGATCTCACTGAGTTCTCTAGGATGGGCCAGTGGACACCTGGCCAATGGACTGAATTCTCAAAGCCTTGACCATTTCAGTCTGCATAAAAGCCAGATTCCATAACTACACTCCTCTTAACACTCTTCTCCTGACTTTTATCCAAGCGTGTGCCTGTTTCTACACCAAAGCTTGGTCCTCAAATTTCATGTGAGTTATGGCTCCCAGAAGCCCTGACTTTTATGTGTACAGGTGCACTCTTAGGTTGAAAAAGAGAGATCTTGAGAAATGCTAGCATCAAAATCAACATGATAACATACAGGAGGTTGTAAAATCATACGTATACTATTTTAAGAGCTTGTGTTTCTCTAGTTCAGCTTCTTAATTAAAGCTCTTTAAATGGTTTCGAATGAAATCTAGAATGGAGTATCATAGTGATTAGAATCTTCAGGGAAATTCATCAATGATCACAAATGAAATAGACGTATTGCACTCTTGGGAGTAGCAACAGTAGATTACATTGTAGCAAAATGGAAATGGGAGGCTTGAGATGATGTGACTGGCAGGGGGAATAAGAAAAGACCTATTTCTATTGTATTGCAAACAATTTTGATTCCAATGCTTGAATACATTAACAGAATTTAAATTCAGGAAAATAAAAAAATCTGTGACGAGTCAGAAAGTTGAATATGAGGGTATGACAGAATGTAGCATCAGGGGCGCTAGGGTGGCTCAGTGGGTTAAGCCTCTCCCTTCAGCTCAGGTCATGATCTCAGGGTCCTGGGATCGAGCCCCGCATCTGGCCCTCTGCTCAGCAGGGAGCTTGCTTCCTCCTCTCTCTCTGCCTGCCTCTCTGCCTACTTGTGATCTGTCTGTCAAATAAATAAATAAATAAAACCTTAAAAAAAAAAAAAGAATGTAGCATCAGAGGGCACATGGAAGATGCACTGTCATGACAAATAAAGTGATTATATAAAATCATATTTTAGAAAATACGGAATAAGAATCATATGGAAATTAGAGCCAATCAGTAACATAATGTTAAGTTTTCAAATTTCACCCTTAAAACCTGGAAATGGCATTTTATTGTCCAAGCAAATTGTAGAAAAAATGTCCTCTTTCTTTTCAGTCACCAATCATATAATCTAACCATATGAGCTGACGATATTATACTGAATATAAACAGCTTTACCTTCAGGAAATTTTTCAAACTCTGCAGAGTTGAGTGGTATTGTTCATAGTAAAAACATTTGTATTAATTAGGGAGATCTTTATGGAGAAAACAGAACTGACATAATCTTACCTGCAGTTATACTATGGACAATGACCCATGGTCACAAATGGCAATGCATTTACTTTTTACACTTCAGGGAAAATGGATTCACATTTTTTTTTTTTAAGATTTTATTTATTTACTTGAGAGAGAGAGAGAGCATGAGAGGGGCGAGGGAGAGAGGGAGAAGCAGACTTCCCACTGAGCAGGCAGCCCGATGTGGAACTCGATCCTGGGACTCCACGATCATGACCTGTGCCAAAGGCAGTTGCTCAACCAACTGAGCCACCTAGGCATCCCATGAATTCATATTTTATAAGATGGGGGAAAGGAGAAAATTTACAAACACTGGAGAAAGAAGGCAGAATTGGGGAGTAAGTTCTTAAACTTAGCCAATGTCAGAAATAAAAGGCAAGAGCAAATGTTAGCCTTGGAAAGGACGGGGGAGAGGTATTTATAGAGGAACAGGAGTCACTGTGATGTTCGCTCACTTTCCCTGGCATATTTTATTCTGGGTTCAGTCTTAATGGCACCAGGGAGTACAGCTGCTAAAACCTATCTAGTCTTCTTCTTTTTTTTCCTTCATTTTGATGCTCCCACACGTCACATTCAATGTTCTACCTAGAAACCCTCTCTGATTTGTCCCTGTTTCTCCACCCCATTACCATTTGTGTAGATCATTTCTTGCTCAAGAAGAGCATTTTTTTCCTCCTTATTTCTTAGGCAGGTTGTAACTACCTTCTAACCAGTATAGGATGATGACTTAAAAAGGCAAATATTATCAAATATCAAATGTCCTCTCCTTGACCTTCCTGTTATCCCGAGGGCAGAGTCTAAACTGTTTAGTGGACAGAATACTGAACAGTTCCCTGATTTGGATAAGCCTACTTACGATCCTGTGCCTTCACACACACTGCCTCCCTACTTGGAGTTCTCCCACGCTTTGTGATTGACGTCCACTTGTCTTTCAAAATGAGTCACACTTGGCCCTCCTGGCTTCCTCAAGCAGAATACAGTGATCCTTCCTTTAGGCTCTAATAAAGTCTGCTCCAACAAAGGAGGATTAGGCCAAAGAAACAGCCCAGCAGAAAAGATGTTTTCCAAGAGTTTGAAGGTTGGGGCGCCTGGGTGATTCAGTCGGTTAAGTGTCTGCCTTTGGCTCAGATCTCAGGGTCCTGGGATTGAGGCCTGTGTTGTGCTCCCTGCTCACTGAGGAGTCTGCCTCTCCCTCTCCTCAGCCCTCCTCCTGCCCCCAGCTTGGGCCCCCTCTTTCTCAAATAAATAAAATCTTAAAAAAAAAAGAGAGAGAGAGAGAGAGAGAATTCGAGGTTTGGTTTCAAGTCCTTAACTCCTAGGAGTATTTACTTTTGACACATTATAATTAAGGAAAACAGCCCTTAAATCTCTCTCCCTCTATCTGCTTATATATCTCTCACATGAAAATAAAGCCTAAAGGACAAAGATCTCTTCTGGTTTTATAAACTATCCTGCAGCCTTTCCTGCTTGGTTATAATATTTTTTTTCTTCAAATGGATTCAGGTCCTAATCTGGACAATGAGATAAGGCAACAGCTTACTTCATGAAGCTGTATTACGGGTCCCTCTGAACACACACATCACACGTCATGTGTCCATCTGCACACATGTGAGACCAGTGGTTAGAAAGGCAAGCATCATGCCTGGCCATGCGCTAACAACTATAGACAGTTTTGGAAAGTATCATTTAATCAATTCCATTAGCATTTCCATGGACTAAAACGTAGTGTCTGCATTTCTCATATGGGACACAAAGTTAAAACCAATAGACACGAACTCATTTCCAGACTTATCATCCACAGCTTCATCCTCCTATGTGAAACAATCCCAGAGATTTTCAACATCGTTAATATTTGATATTCCATGCTCAGAATCTTTCAGCGATTCTTAACCATAAAAAGGGATTAATTTTAACATGAAGTATATTTATATATGCTAAAAATAATATCCAGCAATGTTTTACATTTATTAGGAGGAAGTTGTTCTAAATCATTAGAAAGGGATTTTGAACAAAATAACAGGTTATTAAAATTTGTATCTGAAGAGATACAATATAGTTTTATCTCGGATTTCAAATGGAAAATATCAAAGTGAAATGGACTAGAGATAATTATGTTTCATAGATAAAAGCAGGAATGCCATTTTCTTTTATTTTATTTTGAAATAGGAATACCATTTTTTAAAATGATTCCCTGTTTTACAGAATTTTCCTATTTCCCAGTCAACTTGTCATCAGGACTGGTTGCATAAGAGGAACAAAGGGAAGTTGGGGAGAAAGATTAGGGGTTTTTTTATTTGTTTATTTTTAAGATTTTATTTATTTGACAGACAGAGATCACAAGTAGGCAGAGAGGCAGACAGAGAGAGAGGAAGGGAAGCAGGCTCTCCTCTGAGCAGAGAGCCTGATGTGGGGCTCGATTCCAGGACTCTGGGATCATGACCTAAGCGGAAGGCAGAGGTTTTAACCCACTGAGCCACCCAGACGCCCCAAAATAGGAATGTCATCTTAAAGGGAAATCTGACTAGTGTATAATTTTACCTGAACTAATAAACTCTGAAACAATTTGTTTTGCCTTCATAAATTATCTTATTCAAGGTCCAAATTATCCTATTCCCTTCACTAAGTAAGAAATTTTACTCTTAGGGAAATCAAATCTTAATTCTTCATTATGTTACAGCAAACTCTTTGCCTTTTCATATCTAAACTAACAGCCTCTTAAATGGTCTTCCAAATTCTGGTTTCTCTACTTTCCTATGAACTGTGCCTATCTGTCTGAAAATTCTACTTCTATTTTGGTGTATGATTCAACTAAAACACATATTACTTTGCAAGGACCTATGTTATGTCCAACAGTCTGGTCATGTTTTGCCTTTTGCATCAAGTACCTTTTAGGTAACCCACCACCCATTGTTCCCTAAGCTGTGCAATTAATTATACCCCAACACATACCAAATTCCAGTCAGGTCCACCCTTATTAAGAGACAAGTGTGTTTTCCTCTTGGGGTTTTGCTTACACCAATTACTTCCCCTAGAAGGCTCTATATCCAATCTCTCTGTTAAAACTACTAGCTACTCACAACTTCTCCGTATCTCTTACTAAGCAGATATTTCAACTACTTCTTTCCGTCCTGAGCTTTCCCACCCACTGTTAATTCCGAGCAGAACACTGGGTGCAGCTGAACAATACTATGTTTGGTCGAGGCATAGAATGTGCCTGAATCAAAGTGGGCGAAGCAAAATCTCCTTGATGTGCTCAAGTTAGTTGGTTAAAATGACAATAGCAACAACAAGTACAAGGTCCTTTGGTTTAGAAGAAGGTACAAGGTATTAAAAAGCATAGGTTAGCCCCCATGAAAAGTGCCTCATGGAAAGTGCAATCTGTTCAAATCACCAAAGTAATTTCTAAGCAGAAAAGATTTTAAAAAATCTAAAGATAAGAATCTAAAGGGAAAAAAACAATCTAAGGATAAAAGATTTTAAAAAAAGATCTAAGGATAAGGATAACAAGGATGAGTATAAGGTGTATATATCACGCACACACAGGTACACACATATTTTCGTCTTTTAGGCACTTTTAATAGTGTCTCAAGAAATAGAGACATAGGAAAAAAGTCTTAAAAAGAAATTTTTGTGTAAAAGAATGTTACAATATTGTAAGAGCAAAATAAAACATTTAACATATTTTAAATTCAAAGTCTCTCTTATACTGTAACAACATAAATGAAACAAGATGGGATTGGGAGGGAGACAAACCATAAATGACTCTTAATCTCACAAAACAAACTGGGGGTTGCTGGGGGGAGGTGGGATTGGGAGAAGGGGAGCGGGCTATGGACATTGGGGAGGGGAGGCGAACCATAAGAGACTATGGACTCTGAAAAACAACCTGAGGGTTTTGAAGGGTCAGGGGTGGGAGGTTGGGGCAACCTGAGGGTTTTGAAGGGTCAGGGGTGGGAGGTTGGGGGAACAGGTGGTGGGTAATGGGGAGGGCACGTTTTGCATGGAGCACTGGGTGTTGTGCAAAAAGAATGAATACTGTTACACTGAAAAAATAAATAAAATGAAAAAAAAAATTCAGAAAAATACAATTTGTTCTAGTTATGGGGGAGAACAATGATACTACAGAAACCAATGTGGCTTTCTGGTGGGCAGTGTGATAAATGCACTGAAAATATTTTAAATGTAAAAAGTAAATATGGCATTCTTAGCTAAAAAATTCTTTTTTTCTTCCCTCTAATTACATGAATGCCACATAATCAAAATTTGGGGTTTCAGATGCAGTCAGGAAGACTAGACATAAAATGTCTGTTATAGCTTTTAAGAAACAAAAGAGAATTTTCAGTTTGAAAATGAAATTTTGGAACCATATAACCAATAGTTAACATTTTCAATTAGTGAGGTTCAGGGAACTGAAAAGGTTTATTTATTTTTTCCTTAAGTTCAATGTAGTAATAAAGAAACTAATTCAAAATTGTATATATAGGTGTTTTCCAATCAAATGTTAGTGGTACTTACTTCTCTGCAAACTGAATAAACAATTTCTTGAAATTACCATTAACACACAACCTACTGTATTGTAGATAATTACGGAGTGCTCCTGAATGAGTCACGGACTAGTAATTCATCTACCTAGGTCAAAGGATTGAATTTCTCTTTCCATTCATTACCATTTTACTTGATGAGTTCTTTGTTATCGGTCACTACTGGAAGCTCAGAAGATCTGGAAAAATCTAGTCATAATCTTGACTTCAATGGGTTTTCAGGGTATCACGAGAGAAAACTAAAGACAGGAAGGTATCAATTTTTTTAAAAAATTTTAACTTGTTATTTAAATTCCAGGTAGTTAACAGACAATATAATATTAGTTTCCGGGACATCATATAGTGATTCAACGCTTCTGTACATCACCCAGTGCTCATTGCAACAAATGCCCTCCTTCATTCCCATTGTCTGTTCAATCTATTCCCCTACTCACCTCCCGTCTGGTCACCATCAGTGTTTCGCTATAGTTAGGATCTGTCTCTTGGTTTGCCTCCCTCTCTCTTTTTATCCCCCTCTGTGCGTTTGTTTTGTTTCAACAGCCCAAGTCTCCACTGACTGATGAATGGATCAAGAAGGTGAGGTCTATACATACACAGTAGAATATTACTTAGCCATAAAAAAAAGAAAGGAAATCGTGCCCTTTGCAGCCAAGTGGATGGAGCTAGAGTGTACAATGCTAAGCGAAGTAAGTCAGTCAGACAAAGACAAATAGCATATTATTTTGCTCATACGTGGAATTTAAGAAACAAAGCAAACAAGGAAGGTGTCCATTTTAAGGTGAGTTAAGGAAAGCTTTCCTGGAAGAGGTAAGCTCTTGGTGTTCTGTAGATGAGGGAAGGTTAAGAACAGAAAAGCTTCAGGACTGAGTGTGTTACCACAGGAGCTGAGATCTGGAATCCTGGTGAATTCAAGTTATTCAGATGACGGGGGTCCAGGATGTTCTGGAAGGTATGGGAGAGAGAGATGGGATGAAGGGGGCAGTAACAGTTAAAAAACAGAGTGTAGGATTTATGCTGCCAGTTCATGAGGAGCCACTGAAGGGCAGGAACACTGCAGGGAGGATTTGTGATGGAGATGGAAGAAGGCCGAACATTTAGGAGACTAATGACATAGTCCAGGTAAGAGGTGACAAGATTTCAGTTATGGCCACTGCTACAGGGATGGGAAACATATGGCAATCTCGAAAGGCATTAAGAAGGTAAACTCCATAAAGCACTGTAACCGGTTTCATGTTCTATGAGGACAAGAATTGCAAATAAATGACAATTCTTTGCTTATGAGAATAGGATATGTTGAAACCATTCACTGAATTTGACAGGACAGCATGCAGAACCAAAAGGAGGGAAAAAATAAATTCGAATTGTCCCTGGGATACCAAAGCATTAGATACATAATAGGCAAAGAATATGTAATCTAGAAAAAAACCTCAGAGCTAGATTTATGAATTTATAGAACATCTGTAGAGTGTGGCAGAAACACCCTATATAATAATGCAATTATTGACAGCCCTACAATGTGGAAATGATATGGATATATGCCCTGGGTGATAAGTACTAAAAGAAAAAGTAAAATAAATTGCTCCTATGATAAGATACTGGCCTCCTAAAGGAAACTGAGGTTATAGCAGAGAGACAACACTGAGAATAAAAAGAATATTATTTATTTGGTGAAGAAACAGCAGCAAAATAATAAAGGCAAATGTGGGACAATCAATAGGTTTGGGGAAGTATAATGGAGCCTTACTCTGGGGGGTGTGCGAGTCAGCCTCCAAGATGGCTCCCAGTGACGTTTCTGGCATTCATGCCCTTACGTAGCTTTCCCCCCAACACTCTGTCAGGTCTTAGCTGTGTTACTAGAAGGGCATGACAGCGTGTCACTTGAGCGGCTGGTTTATATAGGACACTGCAGCTCTAGGCACTGCGAGAGGAGCCATCTGCCGAGCCATGAGGGCACACACGCAGTCCAGGAGAAAGAGGCACTCAGGGAGGAACGGAGGCTTCCCGCCAACAGCCAGCACCAACTTGGCAGCACCAGCCTGTGTGAATCACCTCAGAAGTGAGTCCTCTAGTCCTGTCATTCCTGCATGTGACCACAGACTGACATACAACTTCGGTCTCACCAAAGAACCTGATTCAGAAGTGTCTGGTCAACCTACACCAGCACGCTTGGCCCACAGGAACTACAGGATTTGAAAACAAGATTTATTGTTGTTTTATGCACTAAAATTTGTTGTTCAGGGATAAATAACATAGGACGCACCGTGCAGATCAATTACAGAAGCAGGCAACGCGCCATGTTCTTCGGGTGCTTGTACTAAGGGTCAGGTCCAAAATCAATGTTCATGATGCCAGATCCCCACCATCTAGGCTATTTCTTAGCAAGGAAGCAAAATGTCTACCTGTACACAACTAGAGGCTGGGTAAATTGGTTTATATGCCTTAACTTTAAAATTCACGAAAAACAGATGAAATGAGAAAAACCGTCTGAGAGAATGATACAGGCTCATAGGAAAACAGTGCTACGGAAACAAAGACAGCAACCCTGTATCCAAAAGGGAAGCAAGGTAAGACTCGGTTGACTGAACAGAGAACCATTCATAAAACCAAAATAAATACGAAAATCTGCAGATTATAGATGTTTGAACAGATTAGCAAGGAACAGAATAAAAAGTAGATTAAAAGCCTGATATTATAATAAAATAAACAAATAAAATATAATTTCCATTATGTAATTGCAAACACATTATCTAATCTTCCATTTTAAGCCACAGCCAAAGAACGGGAAAATTCACAGGGCAGCCGTCAGTGAAGGAGTGGTGTTCATGGGAGGAAGGCCTCAGCTGGTGGTGGCCCCCGACCTCCCAGCAGTGGAGTGACTGAGGAGACACATCTCACCATCTCACCTGTCCACACACCTCTGTTTTCCTCAGCTGTTAGACCAGGAGAATTCCAAGAGCTACTGTGTGTTTTAAATAATACAGATTATTTATTTTAAAGGACCCAGCCCAGGCCTGAGACATAAAATCAAAATGCGCAGCAAATACTATTTTCTCTTGCTTACCTCAGCTCTTGCTTAAAAACTGGAAAAAAAAACAAAACTAAGAAATGACATAAGAAAAAAGAGGCATTCTGCTTGCTCATGAGTAACATCTTTATGAAAATGTATAACAACTTTGGAGAAATCAATACGGAGTAGCAAGTAACTTGAGGAAAGTCTTAAAATATGGCTGGAAATCAATCAAATCTGCGAGCTTCACCGGTTTAGCTCCATGCACGTGACCGCACATGTGAAGTCTCTTTCTAGCACAATTCTTTTCTGCACAATTGTGAAGTGTTATTTAGGAGATGCCCGCAGAGGGCATCAGCTGAGGGAGTAAATAGCAAATTAAATCTAAAAATGACCATTTTGGGGGCGCCTGGGTGGCTCATCGGGTTAAGCGTCTGCCTTCGGCTCAGACTCATGATCCCAGAGTCTTGGGATCGAGTCCCTCACAGGGCTTCCTGCTCAGTGGAGAGCCTGCTTCTCCCTCTCCCTCTGCCTGCTGCTCTGCCTACTTGCGCTCTCTCTCTGTCAAATAAAATCTTTTAAATAAACAGATAATACAAAAATAAAAATGACTATTTTTGCAGGTGCTAATAAAACACCAGAAAAACTTACAAAAACAAGGAGTGTCCTTTGGTGACTGCTCCTGAGGTTGTAACAGTACGAAAGTGCTGGTCCATATATATAAATACAAGATAATAAGCACATCTCACTGTCCTCCACAGGGTTGAGCAGGAAATGCAAAATCTCCACACACAAGCCACGCCGTTCGCCTCCCATGTCCAGGAGGCGGTTGGCTTTCCATATAGCCCCATTAAACTGCCACAACATCGGTTTTATTTCCAAATCCATGTCAATTTTCACATCTCTTTCATTTAGAAGCAAATCCAAGTCTCCTCCTCTTTCTCGAAAATGACTTCCAAAACTATCCCCTTGGCAGTCTCTGAGTAGAAACTGCTATCTAGCATTTGAACTGAAAATTTATAGACATATATAAATCTATTAGTTATTAATGATCGTTGTCCAGAAATGAATCCTGGGGCTTGGGGAGGGTGAAATGGGGCTGTTAATTTTTGTCTTATATCATCCCATAGCATTTGATGTTTTACCAGGATTGTACATCACTTTGTAATAAAAAATTTATTATTACTAAAATGTGAGGAATTTTATTTTAATGAGGGAAGTTATCAGTTTTCAGAAGGAAGGGATTTTATTCTTTTGAATATTACTGAAATGAATGTAAGAATGCTGTTTTTCACCCAAATCTAAGCCACTTTCTCCTCACACCAAACTGACCCATGTGTATATTTAACTTTTGACAGTTCCCAAGTAATTCTCAATGACACATGAGTGACACCCAAAATGCAGAGATCTGTAAGAAGACATCTGAGTAAAGATGCTCGAACAAGGAATACAACACGCCTTGGGGGACTGTTTTACTCTCCTATCTTTCCACATTATAGAGCTCTAGGGTATTTTACAAAAATATATTCCAGAGACTCTGAAATGGATGAAATATATTAAGTGCTTCAAGACTGAATTCAAAATTCAAATACAGATTATAAATTAGAGGAAAATTACAGGAAAAGAATAAATATTTGACAATTCATATGAATTGACAATTTAGGGAGTATTTCCAAAACTACAGTTCCAGTAGTAGTGAATTATTCAGCCATTAAACAAATGTACAGATAGAGAGAGAGAATGATAAATATAGCAATAGAGATATACATCAAGATCTTTCTGTAGAAAATTAAAAATAAAATACAGAAAAACAGCACTGTTGGATTGGGGAATGCCCATTTGGGAGTGTGAAATGTAAACTGTAGTAATAGGAGATCAAAAGACAACTATTTCATAGAGCCACTCTACCACCCAGCAATCGCACTACTGGGTATTTACCCTAAAGATACAAATGTAGGGATCTGAAGGGGCACGTGCACCCGAATGTTTATAGCAGCAATGTCCACAACAGCCAAACTATGGAAAGAACCTAGATGTCCATCAACAGACGAATGGATAAAGAAGATGTGAGATATATCTATATCTATATCTATCTATCTATAATGGAATACTATGCAGCCATCAAAAATGAACTCTTGTCTTTTGCAATGATGTGGATGGAACTAGAGGGTATTATACTAAGTGAAATAAGTCAATCAGAGAAAGATAATTATCATATGATCTCTCTGATATGAAGAATTTAAGAGGCAGGGAGGGGGTTCCTGAGGGGAAGGGAGGGAAAAATGAAACAAGATGGGATATGGGAGACAAACCATAAGAGACTTTTAATCTCAGGAAAGAAACTGAGGGTTGCTGGGGGGGGGGATGGGGTGGCTGGGTGATGACATTGGGGAGGGTATGTGCTATGGTTGAGTGCTGTGAATTGTGTAAGACTGATGCATCGCAGACTGTACCCCTGGGGCAAATAATACATTATATGTTTAAAAAAAGAGAGAGACAACTATTTCAGAGTGATTAGGACATAAGAATAAGAACTAACAGTTATCGAAAGCTTATTTTATACCAGGTCCTGTATTAAGGCCTTTTTATTTACTTATTTATTTTCATTCTCATAAAAACTCTGAGGAAGGTGCAATTACTACCCTGAAATTACCGACACAGAATTTCATGCAGGGAAGTAAAGACAGGATCTTAAGTTCAACAGCTATGTCCTTTGCAGAACTAGAAACTCAGGTAGCCTCACTTTAGAGTCCACCACTTAAAACACACTGCCTCACACATTACGAGCTCCACACAGTCGTGCTGGATGAAGGAAATGATGATTACTGTTACGATAATTTAACACTGCACTTCTCTTACAATACAACAAGATCCTGTTACCAGTATTTCAGCTAGACACTGATCCACAAAAGCTCCATACGTTTATTCAATATTTTTGTATCTATTTTGCCATAATGAAATAATGGTAATAAATTTCCAAACTTGGGGGAAAATGACTAGAAATTTGTAATTTAACCATTAATAACATATTGATACAAGAACTTAAAAATGAATACAACTCACCCAAATGATACATCTCTCCCTCCCCACAGAAAATTAAAGACAAGAATTATGAAATCTAAATTAAACATTTGTAGTCTATTAACATGGTGAGTAACATCAATAATTTCTTACTTGTCAAATAACAAGCTTTAAGTAAAAGGTCATAGGCCGCTCAAGTAAAGTGTCCTCTCAGTGTGCTTGGAGGTCCCTCAAGCACTCTAGTCACCTGACAGCTGGTATGCATTTATTAGGGCCGAGTTCTTAATTGAGTGCATAGATACCATTTAATACTATGAACACCACAGAAGAAGTACAGTCCTGAGCATCTGTGGTTGCTATTAATAACATACGTTATACTGTCCACCTACCATTAGCTGGCCGTATCTCCACTCATGCATTCATTTACCATTCATCCGCTCACTCGAGAACATTTGCACCACCACCAACATTCACATTATATCAAGTATTAAAGTCATGGCAATAGGTCCAATGTTTATACCCATGTGCCACTCTTTCGTTGATTATTTCTGTACTTATTAGGCAATATATTTAAACCTGGAAATCCACACAGGAGTTGGTCAGACAATAACGTAATGAAGAACTGAAATGTCCAGATCTAAGTATACATTCCTGGGCAGACGAAATGCTGCTCATGCACATTTCTAAGGTGCCACTAGATCACAAAATGAAGAATTGTGAGGAAGGAATTCCAGCTGGGGGAAACGAAACGAGAAACGTGAAATCCTGCAGTTGGACCAGAAATCAGTATGACTGTCTCAAGGTTCAGTGCAGATGACTGCTTTTTCCTTTCCCCTCTACCTCCAGGGTGAGACCTTAATTCAAATACTAAGCCCTCCAGAAATTAAAAAAAAAAAAAGTCACTGGATTACCACTTTAAAGGAGAGCTGCCTGTCTATGGAGACAGAAAGTAGATTGATGAGTGATCGCCTGGGACTGGGAGAAAGAAGGGGAAATGGGGAGTGACTGCTGGCAGGTAGGAGGTTCCTTTCTGTGGTGACTGAAAGACTCTAAAATTAAGTTGTAGTGATGGTTTCAAACTGCCTGTCTACTAAAAGCCACTGAACTGTGAACTTTAAGTTGGTGAATGTTATGACATGTGAATTGTATCTCAATAAATTCATTAAGAAAAGATGCTGCCAGAATTGTTTCATAAATAATCCAATGACTTTCAATGTATTTTGTAATACTCCTGGAAGGTATTTTAAAGTGATTTCTACTTTAAAAAACGTATTTTTCTTAAAAAGTAATTTAAATTAAGTAATGTAAATTTATGTAAATTAAGTAAAGTAAATTAAAAAGTAATCTTTCCTTCTGGATGATAGTCAAAATTGACTCGTATGAAAACAGTTCCTTCCCTTGACTGCCACCAACTACTTTTTTTCTTTTAAAGATATGCTATTTTTAGTAATCACATTATTTCGATTAATATTAATATTACTAAGATTTTGAGCTCTGAAAAACAGCATGACTTACTTAATGATCGATGAAAAGTAATTTTACTTTCCACTTAATGGTATGTCAAATTCTTAACATTTCCATTGAGGCTTCATTAAATGTACTTTATCTAGGGAATAAACTGCAATGATGTAAAATAACCCCAGACTATTTTGTTATAAACTCTTTACTTAACAAGGTGAAACAGAATATTCTACATGTCTCAATGATAAACCTTAAGTAATAATGTTGGGTTTTTTTTATGGAAATAGATCTTTTATTTTCAGAAAACAGGCAGTTTTTTTTTTCTGTACAGTCTTTCATATATCCAAAGAAAATAATTTCCTTTGAATTTTTTTCTCTAATAGAAAGTTTTCCATTTTAAATATCCTAAACTGCTATTGATTTTAATAGAACATAATATCCGTGGGAAGTTTTGCTGTTAGTGTCGTTAGACTTACCCTCTAACAAACACTGTGCATGATTCCTTATGCAACATGATTTGGGAAATGCTGTTTCATCAATAAATATTTTATTTAATCCCTTTGTTATTGTGGTAAAATACACAAGTATAAAATTCAGCATTTTAAACATTTTAAAGGACATACTTCTATGTATTTAGTACATTCACAGTGTTGTGCGACCATCACCACCGTCTAGTCCCAGAACATTTCGTCACTCCTAAAGAACACTGCGTACCATTGACCAGTTGATCCTTATTTTCCCTTTCTGCCCCCAGTATTTGGCAATGACTCATCTGCTTTCTGTCTCTATGGATTTGCTCATTCTGGAAATTTCATATAAATGTGTCCTTTTGTGTCTGGCTTCTTTCGCTTAGTGTTATTTTTTTCAAGATTCACCCACAATGTAGCATGTGTCTGTACTTTTTCTGGCTGTGTATTATTCCACCGAGTGGCTACACCACCTTTTGTTCGTCCATTCATCAGTCTTTGGACATTCGGATGTTATTTTAAAGGTTCATTTTGCTTTGCCTTAAAGCAAATATGATACCACATGATACGTCTCTTTTGCAAATGCAAATTAAGAAAACAAGAATATAAGATTTTGGGGGAAATTTTTTTCCCCATTAAAGAGCTCATCATTCACATAGCAAAGATAAAATGTGTATCTTCAATGAAGCACGAAACTTGCCGAGTTTCAAGACTGTGACAAAACACCATGATTGATAGCCACGAACCCACTTGAAATATCAAATAGGGTATCATATGCATGTCTCAAGCATTTGTCTGAATTAAATTATCTCCATCTTCATTTGAAATTCTTCTTTGGCTTTCTCCATTTCCCCATTTCTGTAAAATGGCAACTCCATTCATCTGTGATTCATGCCCAAAGCCCGGCGACCATTTGTTTGCACATTCTCTCTGGTTACCCATGTAAATTCCATCTTCTAATTCTGTGCATTCAATGTGCAAAATGGCTTGAATTCTTCCAGTTTCTAAAATTTCCACTGCCATCATCCTAGAAGAAGTAGCAGCTATCACCTTTCATCTGGACCATTCCCTCTTCTCTTGACCATCTCAATTTTACTCTTCCCCCTAAAGACTGGAGGAAGTCTCTTAAGAGTTTAATTATGTATCTCCTTTGCCTTAAACCATCTGAAGTCATTCTGTTCCCTCTAAAATAAAATCCCAGCCCCAGTACAATCCTTGGATTGCCTGGACCCTGACCTGCTCCACGGTATGTCTCACAGCGTTATCCCCCTTCCTCATTATACCCTGTCAACACCAGCCTTTTGCCAGCATCCTTCCTTGCACCACACTGTTCTAGAACCTCTTCCCATGCTGTTTTAATTCCCCCACTATCAGCTAATAAGTCTTCATCTGAACAAGTTCTGAAACCATCTATTGGGCTTCTACTCCTATGTCATGATCTCCAAACCAGTCTCTAATCCCCCCATCAAAATTAGAG
The DNA here is from genome assembly GCF_922984935.1 of Meles meles. Taxonomy (NCBI): domain Eukaryota; kingdom Metazoa; phylum Chordata; class Mammalia; order Carnivora; family Mustelidae; genus Meles; species Meles meles. The sequence continues at coordinate 203,285,252 of NC_060067.1, read as the reverse complement.
TGTCCTGATACTTTTCTTTTGAAATGCACCCAATTAATGTTGTTCTTACACTTAATTGGTTTATTATTATGTATTTGTTGGGCTGTTTTTTTGTTTAATCTTCCATTCCCACAGTAGACTGTAAACTCTTGAGGGTTTTTTATAGTAAGAAACAGACATTCCTCTTTTAAGCAAAACAGTCATATATCAGTTAAGTAAATATTATATTTTGGTCTCTCAAATAGTTCATTTAATTAATATGTTTCAAAAATGTTAGAAATTAGGGATAGTGTTTTTGTTAACTTTATTTTACTCCTTGAATTTTATAGATGAGGAAAATAACAGGGTTGCTAGGGTAACAGATTCTGAAGAGCAGCCGATCAAATTTTGGTAGGAAAACAGCACTCAGTAAAATAAACCTCTGTCCAGGGGGAGAAACAAACAAACAAACCCAACCTGGAAGGATGTCGGTCCAAATTACATGAGTGATTTTTAATTAAAGCAATTTTAATTTACAATAATCAGTTGAGTTTTGTTCACCAGTTTCATTTTGCTTTTCCCCCCTAACTCAGTTGTCCTTGACTGTCTTTAAAATATCAATTTGTAGGTGAAATGGACTTAAATTCATCTAATATACCTATCGTTGACAGAGTTCTAACCATGCATCACGTTTTCCAGGGGTGTGCTGGAGTATCGGTGTGTCCACTCACTCTTTACTCCTGAGTCTGCTGCTGTAATCATGACCTTTCAGGGATTAATGAACCAACTGGTTGGCTTTCCACCATTGCCTTTCTGGGCACGAAGAGAATCCGCAGTGAGAGGTAAAGATGACAACTCTCTTCTTTTCTTTCTTTTTATAATTAAGGAGTCTGACACAGTTTCTTGAAATAAAATCTATCAGAACTGTTTAAACATTCAGCAGGCACGTGAGTTCTCCTGAAGACACATACCATTCTTTTAAAAGAAACTAGAGAATTTCCAGAGGAGATCAAGAGCTACAGATGGAAGAGCTTTTTGAAAGCCAAGATTAAAAATCTGCCCCCTTTCTGGCAGAATAGAGCTACATATGTTGTGGTGAGGAGACACTCCTGTGGGGGACAGGAAGATGACTTCTCTATACATGAAAGCTGCTTGCAGCCTGGCCAAGGCAAATGTGTTTGCACGACGTACCGTAGACCTCTGCCAAAACCAGAAACCCCTGACTGGGCTGCTTCACCATCGAAACTTCCAAAGATCCTTCACGAATTCACCCACTAGCCTTACAACCAGACAACAAACATATTTAGAAAATAATGTGTTCTCAGAGGGAATAGTTTTCACATTTTATTTCTCTTTTTGTAGCAGATGTTTTATGAAATCAACTATATTTCTATGGGTCGCTGTCAAATCAAGTATGTGACTGTTGTGAGGCTTCCAGTCGTGAAGAATAACGCATCTGAGGGGTTTTGTCATTTCCTCTCTGTTTTGTCCATTACATGGGTAGCCAGAAACTTGGGGTTTGGTGCAGTATTCATCAGACACAGGCTTGGCACCCATGAATTTAGACTTGTAATACTGGTATAGAGTGGATGGTTCACTCTAGAACATTCGAAGGCCTCCAGGTCCCTACCACTGGAGGAAAATAGAAACCCTTTGTGCAGGAGATGCCCACAATGCCATATATGCCAGATACAGGAAAACCAGGCAGTCTGCCTGGGAGATTCAAGGCGGGAATCACATTTCTCAGTTTAAGGGTTAAACATCTGTCCATTTTCCAAAACGGACAGAGTTTTCGTACTCAAGCCAACAGCTGAGATTAAAAACACAGCTAAATCAGAATTTCCATTAAAAACAATATGCTTCATGTTTATCTAGAAAGTAGAAGAATTTCTATTCTAATTATCACCTGATTTTGAATTACTACTTGATTACAACATGATGGTGCTCAGTTTGACAAGTATAATTCTAAGAAAGAACTTTCACCTAATGAACACAGGGAGCTATGTGAAACGCTCAAAAGTGCTTTAAGAACGGACTCTATTTTTAGACTGTGAACATTACATAAAAGGGTACAGAGCAGTCTAGAAAGAAAGAATCATACCAGTTTTGTGTCACTGATGAGGCAGGTTGTGCCTTCCGGATTTCTTCCACTTGAAGAATATATAAACTCTGTAGAAAATGTCTTACATGCCATATATTGCAAATACAGGATAAAGAAATTCTCTGTTGGGGAATTTCAAGTGGTTATTACATTTCTCGGGGATTTAGGAGCCAACAAAGAGAAAAGAAACTAAAAAATTCATTTCTATACAGTGACTGAACTAAAAAATAAAAAAGGTATAGTGAAGGTAAAGCCAAACCAATTAAAAAAAAAAAAAAGTCCATTTGCCTACAAACTCAGTTTGTGATCTAATAAAAGTAGTTTGTGCATTTAAAATTTTTTATTGTATAATATACCATACACTTATTACAGAAGTTGAGTCTAAATATCTGAGCACCATTTATCATTCAGAATAAAAATATTCACAGGTAAATATAAACATGCAAAAGAAGAAAATGAAGTACTATTTGAAAGGGAGTTTTTAGAAATACCCATTATATTCCTAAATAATAGATGGTTAATTTAAAGATAGTTTACTTAACTGGGATTGTGTATTACCTTATTTTAAAACAATCTCGGGTTTAAATCTTGACTTCCTGTGAAAGTATTCAAATAAGTAGTGACCTGAATTTGGATAAACCACATCATCTTTGTAAGCTTCATCTACAAAATAGAGATAATTTCCCTTCCCCTATAAAAATAAATAAGATAATGCAAAAACAAAACAACAACAAAAACAACAAAAACACTTCTTGGAATGTTTCATTGAATTTAACATAAAGACAAGCCTGGGAGAGAAGAGAGTTGAGAGAGAGAGATGATGATGATGAGAGAAATGATCAAACAGACCAGGAAATCAGTCGTGGCAAAGATGAAGATGAGTTCACAGTTACAAGTGAATGCAAACTTCTCCCCAGCGCCTCTCTGTGATTCCTGGTGGTTCACCCCATGGTAGGCGATCCAGAGAGCTCAGAGTGAGGTCTTGGTCAGGCCCAGAAAGCCCAGGGCTGACTTTTAGACCATTAAGTTGGTCTAAAAAACCAAGTTGGCTGGCCAACTTTTAGACCATTAGGTTGTAAGATGAGCCACCAGTTACCAAATAAATTCTATATCCCCACATCCTTTTTCTTAATTTGTCATTGGACCAAAGAGGGCCTAGCAATGGACAACCATACTTTATAGTAAACGCTAAACTTGCCTGTTGTTTTCATTCTGTTATATTTCATATTTTTAGTTTTTCTTCCAGTGGAAAATTAATGTCCAGAAAATACTAAACTCATATATTAAGAGTTAAGGAAAAAACTACATAGTCTCAATAGATTAGCAATCTCCTCAAATGGCTAAATTTTATTTCTAAGTGACATTCCACTAGAATGATTTCTAAAAGAGTAGCATGATGGATGTTGTAATTACTCCAGCACCTCTGCCTGCCATCTTGACTTTCAGCGTTGCAAAAGAAGCACCAAGATCCTTTTACCAGCCCTATGGCCACCAGTCTTACCAACGTATAATCTTCTAGCTCTTAATCTCATCTTGCTGCAGCCAGTGGTATTTCCAAAATGCCAACTTTAACATACCATTTATGTTATTAAAACATTTTCTAAGAGGTTTCCCCTGCCTCAGATGAATTTCAAGCTTCTTAGAATGGCTTATAAATTCCACCGAGGGCACCTGCTCAGCATCCGGCCTCATCCCCCAGCTCTCCTCTTTGCACTCCATGCTCTCCTAACCCTGATTTGCTTTAAGCTCTCTTTCTTCAGGATTTCACACGTGCTATATTTGTGCTAGGACAAGCTTTCCCTGCACAATTTTCTTATGGGGTCCTGTTCCCCCCTTAAGATCCTTCCCACATCATTCCATAATCCCCCTGCTGCGGATTTACTCCCTCTCTTCCAGAAGGTTCCTTAGCCTTCATATCCACACATGTTCAGGTATTACCCTGCTTTCACATTCTCTCCCTAGCCTTCCTCAAAGCTAACCATAATAACCTGATTTCTCCCGAAATGACTTCATCCAGGGCACAACCCTTATTCACTAGGACTGAGAACAGTTTCCTCTGCCTTCTGAAGAATGAAGCAAGTGGCAAGGAAACTTAAAAAAAAAAAAAAAAAAAGAAAGAAAGAAAGAAAAAATACTTCTTGAAAAAAATCTGGATGTCTACCTGAATATATATCTAGCAGTTACCTCTCTAAAATATGTAATGTCTCTTTGTTTGCTGTAGGCTGTAGGTGTGTATTTTAAGAACGATTTTATCTATTCATCTTTCTCACCTTGACTGTGGCTATAGCTCCCCAACTTCTGCTTCTTTTATTGCTGTTTATTCCCAACCCTGCAGCCAATACACAAAATTCAACAAATTCAAACTAGATTTTGTCATTCTCATTGATTAAGATCTTTCAGTGACTTAAATGCTTTTGCGTTCAGTTTCATAAATTGTCTACGAACACTGTGGGTGATAGTTAGAAGACATAAAACAATGAAAGCATGGAGAAAGCAAATACAAATTCAAATAAAAAGAAAACAGAGTGCCAGTGATTACACTGCAACTGCACAATAAATCATTTGTTTATTCCTTAATTCAAGGACCTAAATTATTGCTATCACGCAGTAGTCATGGAGCTAGGAGAGAGATACACAACAGTACCCAAGACAGACAACACCTCTGCCCTTATTCTTTTGAATAAATGGAATGGTTTTACCTTATCACCAATCTAATCAAGTCCACTGACTCAAAACCTCAGTGAAAACCTTACACTCCTTCTCTAAAATTTTAAATTAATTTTGTTTATTGCCATTAATCTGAATTAATTTTGACTGATGTGAGAGGTCACCAGATTGATTTCAGGTTCTTGCTTCTGTCCTGTTCTCCTGTGCATTACTAGGAATTGCCTTTTCTCTTATTCTGTTCGGCACACATTTATTGATCTTCCCAGTCCACCACAAGAGGAAGAAAAAGGATATCTTACTCATGAATATTGCCCACACGCCCTCTTGGGGCTACTGACATGAGCCCCTTCCTGGGGTCAGCATGTCTGTCAATCAAACTTATTATCACTTCAAGTACCGCTCCTGTAGTCACCCTCGGTAAATGCCAGTTTTTAATTGGAAGGAAAGGGATGAATGCTGAGCAAAAACCACTTTGAAAGAGGCTTTAGTTGGAATAAAAGCATCAGGAAAGGCTAAAGGCCAAGAGGGTATAAAGAAGGAAGAGCAATATGAGAAAAGAAATATGCTGTGTGCTTAGAATGGCGAATCACTGGCAGAATTCTGTCCTGGCCTATGTCACCATGTTTCACCCAGAAATGTCACAAGCTGATGGCAGGGGGAGAAGCTTCGGCCTATCCCAATCCACATCACCCTCCTGGAAACAAACTAACTTGCCTTCCTATCATTGTACTGTTTTGAGCCTCAGGCCCTCCTGTCTTCTACCCACTTGTTCTGGGGGAAAGAGGCACTAAGAAAAACAAACGCAAAAACAAAGGGAAGAGAAATCTCAGGACAGATTCTGGTCTCAGGTTTCACATCCTTTGGGGCTAGCATCTACCTTCTTACTCTCTCTCCATGAAGTCATTCAAAGATTTCCATCGTTTCTCTCTCTACCTACTTGTTACACACTGGAAAAGAACAAGAGAGGTACAGAAGAAAGATACTCATCATACAGGACTAAAAATAACTACCTAGTATTCAGAAGTGAAATGGAAGCCGGCAAAGTCCAAAAATACAAAGTAATGTGCTTACACATCAAGGCATCTTGAATTTCCTCGGAAACTTCTTGGTCAGTAATTCAGCCTGGGTCTTCATCAGGGCACTGGAAATAAATCAGCAGACTGAAAGTCCTTTATGATTACTTAATTAACCAAAACACTTCCATATTTGGAAGTGATATCTGGAAGTGTATATCTTCATTCAAAAAGCCCTGTCCAATGACACATTGGTGAAGATCCCATGCCGAGGGACATTCTCCACCAGCTCTTATAAGCAACTGTTTACCGGCTGTCTTCATACTGAAAAACTTGGATGACTGTGCAGGAAATCAATTTTCTACCTTCAAAGCTTATTAATCACTACCATCTTTATGCCACGTCAAGGAATAAGATCAGCATTAGCTATGAAGTATTCAGGAGAAAAAAATGTCTTTTCTTATGTGCTCACAGCCTTAAACATAATAAATGGCTTGCACTGAAATTAACAACAGACACCATATTGCATCTTCGCAGTAAATATAAAAAAGAGGAGAGCTTACTGACATGAACTGGTAGCAAACAAAAAAAGAAATAAAATCTCAATATTCAAATTTAAGTAAATATTTTTATCTGATAATAAAAAGGAGAACGCTCACGGTATATACTGATTTTGTATCTATAAAATTATCTTTTAAAATGATGATTTGTGTTAACTAATATTAAACACTAATTTGGTACAAAATGTCATATGCACAATATGTGGGGAAAATTAATGGAATTGCATCTGCATTCCTCAGAGAGCAAGTGAAATCAGTTACATGTTAATGGGTTGGACAGCAAAAGAAATTCTGATTGGCTATCGCTGTGCATTGTTGGACCAAAACCTCTATACCTCAGAGTCCTGCAGTTTCCATAGAAACACAGCACTAGCTAATGTAAAAGCAATAGTTCTCTCCAGACAAAAGGCTTGCCTGAGCTTTCATTTCAGTACACCAAAACCTGAATAACAAAGCCTTTATATCCACAAACAGAAAGGAAAATTTTCAATAAGCTAAATGTCAAAACCAAGATGTTCCACCATTTCATAAATACTTTTGAAAATAAACTGCTCAATCGAAATTAACTGAAATGAAGTAAACAAAATTCCCTCAATTATTTTTAATCTACATATCAAAGTAATGAAACCCAGTTCTCAACTTTGTTGCCCAACAAAACTTGAAGTTCATCAGCAAAACTGAAAACCCCAGTATCTAATGTCCACTAAGGATAATCAAGGTCTGTAGACCAGAGTTCTCTCAATATCACTGTTTTCAACTTAGATATTTCTCTAATAAAAGTATGACCACCCAGTTTGTGTGTATGAAGCCAAGTGAGGAGGAAACTGCACTGGAGTTTATCTTGTTTCTCCCTCTTACTGTACCAAAAGTCTCCCAAAAGGTCAGCTATTAACCACTGCGTTAATAATGCAGTGTCTAATATAACTTGACCTGGTAATTACTTCAAAGTATCAATTAGCTTATTCATTTTTTCATACAAAATATAAATCCTTCAAATAGTATGTCATTAGAATCCCTTCCCCACCCAATCTATAGTACACTAATGACATTATTAGTGACATCATGTCAATAGTGACACTATTATTCAATAGTGACATATATTATTCAAAATATATGTTGACAAACAGACATTAATACAGTCAAATAATAAAGCCAATCTAAATGACTAAAAGAACCCAACTTTGGTACTGTATTTTGTCATAGAATTCAACAATACATAAGGTCCAAAGAGAAACTGAAGACAATTGAGTATTGAGCTTTTTAGATAAAATAATTTAAGTCATGAGTGAATTTCATGAGTATTTTATATGGGGAACAGTATCATAAAATAAAGATAAGATGCTTGTAAAAACTGAACCATACAGCAAAGAATAATTATCAATGGCAAGATTTGATCATTATACTACAATCAACTGGTTAGAAAAATCTCATGTTATAGTCATTACTGTAAATAAAGGGTAATTTAAAGAGGAAACAGCTGACAAATCACTAAAACAAAGATAGGTAAAAATAGTTATTTTCTATCTTTCAATTTATAAAACTAATGATATATTAAAAAATACATTCTCAAACACTCATCAATAAGTTAAATTTGTTCCTTCATTGTTTCAATTAAAAATGCCCATAAAATAGTTTTTAAGTTACCTGATCATCCCCAAATTGTGACCAGACCTATATTTCCATGTGGATATAAGTTAAATCAGGATATAAGGTGAGCAGAATTACGTAGTACTAATATTCTCATTTTCTGTCTGTGTGAATGTGTAAGATGTACCATGGCTGAGGTTTATACCCTTACTAGTTCTCATGTTAGGCCGAAATCTTTGGATGTATTGATAGGTGGTCTACAGCTCTGCAAGTCTGAATATTGTAAAATGTTTGCAGTTAAAAAAATATTTGCAGTAAAGAAAAATATCTTTGTGTCAAATAAACAACACTAACCTCACGAAATTTCAAGAAGTTGAGGAATGTAGACCCAATCAGGTATAAAACACACATCTGAGGAGGACCCTCGATATTCTGTAGCCACCGAAAGATACAAATGGAAGAAGAAAAAGTTTGTCTCTAAGATCCTACTTAAAAATCAATGTAAAACAAAGAACAAGTTGTGGCCAAAAAAATGGAAAGTGAGGACTCTGATGTTTAACATAAATATTGTTTTACTAAATCTCTAGATTTTTCCATTAACTTAAACGTTGTTTCAGCTTGATAGCAATTTTTTTTTATCTATAACACATTCCTTTAATACACAATCCGAGGTTCTGCATTCCCAGTAGAGATTATGGTTATACCTCCCTTATCTCGCACCCAACCCATTGTTGTGTCCAAGGTCAATGTTTATCTATAAACTATGCAACCAGTGTGTAAATGTAGTCACAATATTTTCAAGAACAATATAATAAAATGTATCATCTTTTTTGGTTACCATAATTCTACAAGCTATCATTTCATTCTCTAATACTGGAATATACACAACGGAATTCTGTCAGTCTCCGTGTATTTTTTTTCCTTCCAAGTTTTTACTTAAATTCCAGTTAGCTAACATATAATGTAATATTTAGTTTCAGGACTAGAATTTAGTGATTCATCACTTACATATAACACCCAGTGCTCATCACAAATGCTCTCCTTAAGCCTGTTTAACCCAACCCCCCTGCTCATCTCTCCTCCAACAACTCTCAGTTAGTTTTCTATACTTAAGAGTCTGTTTGATGGTGTCTCTCTCTCTCTTTTCCCCCTATGTTCATCTGTTTTGTTTCTTAAATTCCACATATGAGTGAAATCATATGGTATTTGTCTTTCTCTGAATTATTTGGCTTAGCACCATATACTCCAGCTCTAACCACATCATTGCAAATGGCAAGATTTCATTCTGGCATTGGATATACATGTACTTGGTGATAATTTTTAGTCCTCTCCCATTACTACCAAATATTTTGCATTTTAAAATATCATGAAAAAAATTCACACAGCAGAGGAAAAGAAATGACTGCTTCATTCCTAAACACCTTGTTTTCATATTCTGTGAAAGGGCATGCCAAGTTCTATCTACCGAATTTCAAAACAATTAAGAGAGAAATTGGGAAAACTTCTGATGATATAAAAAAACATATAAATTATTATAAAGCAAGCCATGTGTGAAATTCACTCCAAAACATAATCTACTTTCTTTAGAAAAGCTCATTAAAGGTTTATAAAAAGAGTGAATTTTTTTTCTACCACCTTGGGTTAATGTGCTGTGAAAACCCAAGTTATAGATCTATAAATCCGGCCATTGGGATGAAAGCACAAAAAGAGGTTGTATTTTACTCTGTACAGACTGACGTTGGACTAGAACACTAAAAAGAAAAGCATGAGGAAAAAAGTAAAAATGTCAAAGACATTAATCGATTGACACTGAGTTCAAGGAAATTTTCAGATTACAAAAAGTCAAGAGCACAATAAATGTGATATCAATACTAATTTGTAGTGTAAGAATTACCATCAAAATTGCAAGAAGTTGAAACAAAGGATTTTTTTAAAAGGGAAAATAAAAGAGGTAACACTCTGATGAGAAAACTCTTTTTCAAAGAGATCTAAAGCAATGTTAAAAAAATATATATGTAGGGCCCATATACCATATATGTATATATATATGGTATATGGGCCCTACATATATATATGTGTATATATGTATATATATGTATGTGTATATATATATATATATATATATAGTGTGTGTGTGTGTGTGTGTGTGTGTGTGTACTCAAAATGGAGTCGTTTGTGCTTTGTCACCAAACCAAAACTAACTTAACTGCAGTTTTATCCTCCTCCAGGAATGTATCTCAACCTGTCAGTCCAAAATTCCCTGTCAACCGTAGTAAGTGACCCGATAGACCCCCTCCCATCCCTGAAAGAAAGATGAGGTAAGTCACTTCTTCCTTGTCCCTGCCCCTTCTGACTATAAAAGTACCCCATTTTGTATGGCTCTTTGGAGCTCCTTTCTACTTGTTAGATGAGAAGCTGTCCAATTCATGAATCATTGAATAAAGCCAATTTGATCTTTAAATGTACCCAGCTGAACTTTATAAACAGCAAGAACCCTAATAAAACTTTCTTAGATAAAAATTTCAATTCGATGTTATCTAAGCATCTATCCTAAAAGTGTCCTATTCTGAACTGACTTACCCCCTGTGTTAAGTCAATTTATATGTAAATTCTACGGAGAATTAGGTTAATGTGCCTTTTTCATGTAACTGACAGTAAGAGCAAATGTATCTTCCCACTTGGCTTCCAAACAAAGACCTAGCCAACCTTGATGTGAGGAAGGCAATCTGGAAGGAGTAACAGAGACTCAGTGTCTGAAAGAGCAAACTGTGCTGATTCATGATGTCAAAACTTGAGCTGCTGCCAAAAAAGTCAGGTGTGTAAGGGATCTCTGAGCATCTTTTAACTTATTCAGTCTCTAATATATTCAAACATTGATCTTGGAAGCATGACAAGAGTTAGCAATGACTGAGAAGCTGCCCTGGGAAATCAATTTCATGAATGGGAAGAGTAAGAATCCTCACCTCAATAATACTTAGTTTCATTGTATATTTAGTTTCCTAACAAAGTTGCATTTTCCCTACGGAAGGTCACCATTCAAGTTCACACTTACATATCCATCTCACACTGTGATTTTTAAAACTGCTAATATATTTTAATATATACAAAGGATTAGGTATGTAAAATAAGTGGCAGTCTTGGAAACAAAGGGAAAATAAAAGTATATGAACTGAAATGGTGGATCCAGTAGGGATGGATGTCTTTAAACCACATCCTTGTCAAGGCCTATCCACCAGCTCCAATTCTGACAGCAAGCTCTCTATCGAGAAATTCTTGCCCCAAAGTGAAGAAACAAAGATAATATATATTTTTAATGACAACATTTATAAACTCCCTATTTTATTTTAGACTTTCCTAATAGCTATGGATTGATGAGTGGGTGAAGACAGTGGTAGAGAAGAGGATAAGTAGATGCAAGACAGTGAAAGCGTGTGCTGCCATTATAGCAATGGAGTCTTTGCAGGGAGATAGGCTTAGGACTGAATAGTTCTGGCAATTATTGTGAGACTAGACTCAGTAAGTGGTCTACTATATTAGCTAGAGATGATGATCCTAGGTTTTGCTTAATTGTCTTTATAAACAAAACAGCACTCAGCCTTTCAGAGTCTTTGCTAATGGGTTCAACATTACTTAATCTGGAATTTTAATAAATAAAATTACGTATCTTACTCCCTAACATATAGTAGATGCTCAGTAAATTTTATAAGGAACATATTTTTTACTGATATAATCTTACCATGAAGTTATTTCTCTACATAACATGAAGTTATCAGAGAGGGAACATTCTCCTCTTTACTAAATTTGTACAAAAATTAGAATATAAATTTTCTCTTCAAGACTCTTAAAGTGTGTTATGTCTACCTGTCTTGTACTTACAGGGTTAGACTTCATATTTTGTAATTAGTAACTGTCAATTTTTAATTAGAAAATATCAAAACATTGCAAATTTTAAATAGAATTAACTTCCTAACAGTATATTAAATTCACATAAATGAGTACGTTAAACATATAATCTTAAGCCTTTACTCCAATGTTATTAGAATTCAAAAATGTGTCCAATATATTATCTACAGATGATGAAGACCACAGAAATAATTCAATTTTCTTAGAAAAAAGCAGATCTCATTTTGTTGTGGGAAAACTGTGAAAAATAGGTAATGAAACATTTTTTAGGTTCTTTTTTTTTTTTTTAAGATTTCTCCATCCATTTGGGGTGGGGGGCAGAGGGTGAGAAGAGATTTTCAACTGGACTCCCACTGAGATGGAGCCCAACTCAAGGTTCCTCGATCCCACAACCCCAAGATCAGGAGCTGAGCAGAAACAAGTTGGACACTCAACTGACTGAGTCACCCAGGTGCCCCTTAGGTTCCTCGTATTGTATCATAGTAACTGTCTTTGCTTTATACACTTTACTAACCTAATAGAACTAAACTAGAAAGAAAAATTTGACATTTCTATTTTTTTTCAAATTTTTATTCAAATTCTAGTTAGTTAACATCTAGTATAATGTTGGTTTCAGGAGTAGAATTAAGTGATCCATCACTTGCATGTAACACCCAGTGCCTGACACGAGTGCCCTCCTTAATACCCATCACCTACTCAGCCCATTCCCCACCCATCACCCTCCATCAACCTTCAGTTTGTTCTCTACAGTTGAGTCGTTAATGGTTTGCTTTTCTCTCTTTTTTCTCCCCTTCCCTTATGTTCATCTTTTATTTCTGAAATTCCACTTATGAGTGAAATCATCTGGTATTTGCCCTTCTGACTGACTGACTTTGCTGAGCATAACACACTCGAGCTCCGTCACTGTCATTGCAAACGACAAGTCTCATTCTCTTTGAAGAACCGTTTGACATTTAAAAGAAGGTCCTTGAGGAATCCACTTGGTATTTATAGAGCAGTCATCTCGTCAACTACTTTTCCTTAGCACCTACTTACTCACTTCTCACTGCTTTTACCACAAAGCTTTGCATGCACCTGCTTACTTATCTCTCCTTCCAGCTCCAGTTCAGCTCTAACCCTTATTCACAGATGTCGGGACACAACTAGAAGATCAGGAGGGCAGGCCCACCAGAACTATTTCCTGACAGCATGACGGTTTCCCACGGTTAGAATTATCCTACGGTACTGTGCGGCATTTAACCTAAGCTGTAACTAGTACCCTGATCATAGGAAGCCTGGACAATACTTAAAAGCAGTCACTGACATTTTTCTGACAGTCCGGTTCTACTGTGCTTGTCCAGCTACATATTTAAGATGAGGACAAAGAAAACTGTAGGGTAAGAAAAAACCAAACAGCACAGAGATTTTGCTCATTAAAGATTCCTCAATTTGTTTTCCACTTAATACATTTGTGATTGTGTTCACCTAGTAATCCTTTCCTCATTAATAATACAAATCCACAATATATAAAAAATAGCAACATTATTATATATAAAATACATCATCTATTAACTATTTATGTAAATGTATCAACAGTATAATCAACTATTAATAGCATATACATTTCTATATAATCATGCATATAACATAAATATTATTACATTTATTATACAACTAAAATAACATTCACTCATTCTTTATTTACAAATCTGCTGGTAACTGAGGCAAAATCCATCCTATAAAATTATATTCTAGCAGAAAGAACGCCATCAAGTTCACAACGTGTTTGTGCAAACGATGGCAGAACGATTTCACACTCTGCATGTGTCCTCACCAGCTCTGGTTCTCGATCTAGCCCTGGGAACACTGCTGTTTCTCATGATACGGCTTTTTAATCTGACCTAGCTTGACAGAATCACCGCTAACCATTTAATCGTTAAGGGTCTGTAGATACACCTTTACCTATAAAAATATGCGTAAAGTAACGTGCACATGGAGAGTGACTTCTACTTTGTTTTGGTTTGAGGATGCATAGGGACCATGCTCCCAGGTCGCTCTCTGCAGAGAGACCTCATTCTTTTCTGCAGCACATGGTAGGGCTTCGGAGATGGGACGGCACTCCAGCGCGTCCCAGGTAGTTGGCGGGCGTACGCGGGCTACGGGAATGCATGTCTGCCGTGAGGCACTGTTCTTACACAGCTTCTCGGGCCTCTTGGCCCTCCAGAATACAAACCACCATCACCGGCTAGACCAGGGCCAACCTACTCCACACAGCTCTGGAAGCAGAGGTCACTGAAGAACAATTAAAACATCTGAAAAGACTTTTCTGTTAAACGTATAAAAATTAGCAACTCTGTGGCTATTTCTGCACTTTGGCAACAAAGACACCGCTTGGGCAGTGGTGTGATGTTACCAAACAGGCTAGTCCCCCCTATATTAGGAAGGAAATACGAAGGTGAAATGGTTAAAAGGAAATAAGGGAGAAACAAGGAGTTCAAAACGAATATGCTTTGTGAAAAGAGTGGCCTCTTTCAAAGGAGACAATCCATTTGTATTCACTTTGGAAAACAAAATGAAACTGTAGTAACATACGACAACTTAGAATGGCGGCACACTCAGTGGAAAGAACATTTTCGTAGTCAGAAGAAACACCGTCTTAGCGCATGCTCTAACTTCTCATAAATCGACTACCTGTCTCAGGTTCGGGTTCTTAGTCTGCAAAAGGAAGCATGTATGAGCAAGACCAGAGCTTTCTGTCACTTTTGTTCATCCCAAGCATCTGGCACAGAGCAGGAGGTCAACAAGGGTTGTTCAGTAAACATACAGCTCTCACGCAGGTGCGGTGAGCATCAGATGGATGGGTGTGTACAAAAATGCTACCTCCGACACGTGCACACTCACGCCTGTGTTTGTTTCCTTACCTTCCCTGTTTTTGCCTAACCATTTAGTATTTTTCAACAAGTAAAAAATATTTTAGAAATTATCTTGAAGTGTATGACAATGTGAATTTCCTTAACACACACTAGCTAATGTTTTCTGAATAATACCTAGACTATCTGGATACTGTGAAGATTCAGAGAAACAAGGAAACCAATTTCACAATCTGCTCCCAAAGTGTTCCCTACCTCCCAAATCAGTGAGTTTGTCATCGCCCATCTACAATATACCTTTCTGGGGTAGTTCTGAGCCAATGTTTCAGTTCCATATATTCAGATGAGTCAGGTGAAGTCATAACACATGCACAAAAGACCAGCCTGCGGTCGAGGAATTCAGGGACGTCAGGTGAATACACTCAGTCTCAGCCGGAAGGACAAGGTGCTTGGAGATGCAGGAAAATGAAATACAGCTCATCACCAGCAGCACCAAATGACTCAGAGCTGTATAAAAACAGCTTAAAAATGAAGCAACGGGCCTCAGGCACAGTAATAAAAATCAAAAATGAAAACAAGACAACCATTACATTCACTTATTTAGTTTTTATACTGCCACTCAAATAACACCCAGAGTGGGGAAATAAGACCATAGAAGCACATACATTTTTCTCCTGGAGACTCAAACAGCAAAAAGAAACCTGAGTGGTCTGTTTGGATGCCCTGAGGACAGGAAGGGAAGGGGGTGGGAGGGCAGGGGATCCATGCCTCCTTCACTGTGTTGCAAAAATTATGAAGCCGGAAGAGGAAACATATTTCAGATATCGTTAATGACATCATAATTTCTGCATCTGAAATTACTTTGGGCTCATCCACAGCCCTGTCCAGCTTCCTAAAACTCCTTCCTTTCTGAACTCCTTTTGTTTTCTGATTATGAACATTCACTGAATTTCAATCCCTTCCTCAGTCCCCGTCTCTGTCTCTGATACTCTCCAACCCAAACCTTTCATTATTGTCTCTATGCAGATTATTTGAATTTCTTCCCAATCTCCCATCTTTCACTCGAGATTCATGTTCGCATTTCTAAATGCTTCAGGCCCTATACACACAGCCTAACACAGCCATCTGGATGACTCCCCAGGGCAAAGTCCCTGTCTAAAATTAAAATCACCTTTTATTTCATAGTGAGAGGTCCATCCCTATCAAATCGAAATCATATCATGATTCTGGTCCTTTCCTTCCTTGTTCCCTAGACATCCAATCGGTCATCTATCAAGTTCTGCTAGTGCCGTGAGACGCTGTCTGTCCAATCTCCCCACATCCCTATTATTCCATTAACATTATGATTCCAAAACAGGTATGTAGATGGCTGGACACACTTCTTTACTGACCAAATCTCTTCTCCAGCGTGCATTTCTGAATCCTTCTCTCCTAATGCATGGCTTTACAACTCCTACTTTCATAGAGATCCAAAAGTCACGTTATATAATGAATGGTTTTGAGCAGAGGGGCAAGTAATGAAACCTGTCCAAGCCTCAAGTTTCTCAACTACAATATGTAGAAATCCTCATGGCATCTATCTAATTGGATTGTTGCAAGCTCTAGAATGTAGGAAGGCTGAATCGGTGCCAACCATAACAAGCATCATCACTTAATTACCAAATTCTGCTGTTTTAAAAAAAAAAAAAAAGGTTAGGCCAAAAGCTTCCAATCATCTGGCCCCAATTGTATTTCACAAACTACTCTTCCATATACCCTGGTTCTATCAAAGGACCTTCCAAGTTTCTCAAAATTCTTTGTCCTTACCCACCGTGGGCTTTTGCTAAGACTGTTCCTCTTAGGAGTGGAAGAGTGGTGAGTTCTCATCTCACCAATCTCTACCTTTCGAAATCTTAACTACCCTCACACGTTCACAAAAGAAGAATCGCATTTGTGTGGAAACGCCCTGAAATCCCAATGGAAAGAAAACCATGTCCAGGCTTATAAGGTAGGAGTTCACATTTATGTCTCTCTCCTATCTAGTCATTTGTTCTTGGAAGAAAGAAATAATGTTATCATTATATGTTTGATAGTTCTCTGATAAACAATACAGTAAGTGAGTAAACTCTCCAGTCTATACAAATTCATCACATTTGATTAACCGGTAGAATAAACCAAATAAGAAATAGCACTTTATTATCCCAGAATATCTGCAATTATGGAAATTATAGACAAGTTATATAAATTACATTATATATTTTAATAATTTATATTCCATAATAGCATGAATTGCATTATTTGCATATGCCTTAAGGACAGAGCTAACAAATAATTTGCAAAATTAAGTAGTAAAAACAATTATTTTCATTTCTTCTCTTCGTATATGTTATTGTTTGAACTGCTAAAATACTATTTACAAACAGAAATGATGATTCAGTGACTAACATTCTAAAATATGCATTTGTTTTGTTCTGAATATATTGAGTAAAATCAATGCATAACTGGTAAAACCAATGTCTCTAATATACATTTGAAAAAATATATTGTCCTAAATTATCAGCAACAATGAAAGGAAATTCAGAAAAGGTAATACTAATGCTAAATTATTTTCCAAACTTTCCTACTTTAATAATAATTACACTTCCTTATGCTCTTGTTTTGCTTTTTAAATGAGAACTACTTTGAATTAACTGTTACCTGACAAAATAATGTTTTTGTTTCCTTCCTCTGCTATAACAGTAGTGGTTCTAAGCATAAAAACAAATTATTAAATATTCAGACACTGCCTCAACATCCTCACTTTCATCTGTATAGAAAAAAACTAATTTAAAATAGAATCTTAGATTAAGTCATATTGAATCCTATGATTAGTATAGTTTTTTTTTTTTTTTAATATTTTATTCATTTATTTGACAGAGAGAGAGGTCACAAGTAGGCAGAGAGGCAGGCAGAGAGAGAGGGAGAAACAGGCTCCCCACCAAGCAGAGAGCCCGATGCAGGGCTCGATCCCAGGACCCTGAGATCATGACCTGAGCCGAAGGTAGAGGCTTTAACCCACTGAGCCACCCAGGCGCCCCTGATTAGTATAGTTTTTTAAGGACTGAAAAAAGAACTGAACAATTGCGACTTATTCATGAGAGGTGTGGTATATTTCTCTATTTTCATCAGAAATTTAAAAACTTTTTCTGACTACAATGTTCCATAAATTAAATTCTTTACGAAAGTTTGGTATTTGTAGAAAACCAATTTTATAATACAGAAAGAAAACTTAATGACTTAAAACAATCCAAAATTCATTCAAGCACAACATTAAAGCCTAATATTTGTGTAGAATTACATGCTTGGATATAAGCATATAAGATAAATGTATATTTTGATGTGATTCGTTAAGGCAGAACCAGTAAACAAAACACGTGGATAAAATTTTATGAATGATACACTTTAAATATGTTTTATACTTTAGTAAATAGATTATATGAGGAAATACATAGGTTGATAAGAATTACTTGGATTATGGTTTGGTCCTTCATTTTGTGACATTATACCACAGCATTTACAGACAAAATATTTAAATAATTATAAAAATAAATTTTATTGCTACAAGTTCAAATCTGAGGAGAAAAATCAGGGCTAATCTAGAGAAGTTCAAATTCCTTCTATGAGTGGCATCAGTATTTGCATAGCTTCAGAGGTTGTCTCTGAAATATTTATGAACGGAGGTGGTCATTTTAACATGTTCACAAATTTTTAAATATCTCTTCCTCCAGCAGGCAGATGAGTGGAGTTCCTAAAGTATAGGAGGGACTTAATGACCAGCATCTTATGAAGACAGCAGAGAAGGGAAGAACAGTAAGTTTGCAGGGAAGCGACTTGGTAGACAGCCCCAGAACCAAGCAATCAATGTTAATATTATCCCTGTGGTACTCACCCTCAAAATCCAAAACCCATGACACCCATGAGAAAACATTACGCAAACACAAAATAAGGAATATTCTTTCAAACACGTGACCAGTACTGTTCAAAAATGTCAAGATCACACAGAACAAGGAGAGATGCAAAAACCATCACACATGGGAGGAAACTAGGGAGACAGGACTGAATGCAAGTTCATGTCCTAGGTTAGATCTGAGAACATTAGACGGCATTAGAAATCCAAAAAAGTCTGTAGTGCGCTGATGTCAATTTCTAAGTTTTAATAAATGTACCATGTTTCTGTAGGAAGCCGGGTGACATTACATGGGAACTTTCTGTACTATCCTTGCAATGCTTTTCTAAATTTAAAATTATTTCAAAATTAAACTACTGAAGAAAAATTCATTCTATGAGTAAATGAAATCATCAATGTGAACTTTAATAAATGATGCAAAACCTAAGTATTACAGCCATTATTACTGCCATCACGAGCTCTACATATACTGAATGTGTGTGTGTGAGTGTGTGTGTGTGTGTGTGCAATCCTGCATGACAGTGAACAGCCAGAGGTGGAGCAGTACAGGTTGTGATGCAGAGCATAGACTCTGGAGCAGATTCTGTGAACTTGAGTCCTGGCTGCTGCATTTCTCAGCTGTGAAACCAAGTCACCAACCTCTCCATGACTCCATGACCTCGTTTCTAAAATAAGAATAATAATAGTAACTGCATGTAACAGACAGTCAAAGACGGCCACTTTTAATTCATTTCCTCTCTTCTTATGCATGCTGCCCCTTTCACCGAGAAGTGGGCTCTAATAGCCCTCCCCTTGAATCTGGGTTAGCTTGGGTGACTTGCCTTTATAAATGCAACATGGCAGAAGAGGAATCCTCAGATTTCTGAGGCCAGATTGCAGCAATCCTCATGACTATTGCCTGGGTGTCTCAGAGCACTTGCTCTTCCGAGACTCCCTCTCAGAACCCAGCCGCCATGCTGTGAGACATCCAAGTCACACACAGAGGCCACACATAGGTGCACTGGTGCAGAAGTCTCTGTGGACAGAGTGTCAGCCAACAGTCAGCATCGACTGAGTCCTCTTGGACATTTCAGTCCAGTCGAGACCCTAGATGCCTGCAGGTGTCCCAGTGTCTGGTAGCCACTGCCACATGGAGGAGAAGAACGAAGCAGACAATCCACACAACTGTGAGAGAAAGAATAACTGCTGTTTTCAATCACTAACTCTGGGGTTCTTTATTAAGCATCATCCTTCCTACAGCTGTTTGGAGAATAAGATGAGTTAAGTGTATTATGTGAATTTTTACTATTGTTGCAGTTATTATTCTCCTGTCTACCAGAATTCCCTCAAAAGTGACCCAAACTGATTATTCATCTAATTCACCTTCTCTTATGCAGGCCCAGGAAAACAATCCTATTTAGTACTTGCATTCGTTCTACACATACGTTGTCAACAGATCTCACAGAGACCGTAACAATGAATCCAACAAAAAAAACTGCCAGAAATTTATTTACGACTTCAAAAATACACACAGATAAATTAGCATTTTATATAAACACTAACGAGATTAACCTACTCACAGTTTGGATGAATTCAACAACTTGTTATTAACCCCCTGCCATAAGCCAGTCACCATGCTGGGCGCAGGTGATACAATGAGGGGCAAGAAGGATGTGGCCCTCTGCTTGGATAGTCTGCAGACTCAGTCCAGCAAAACAGCCGAAAATCACCAAGCAATTACGATAGCGAGCAGTATTTGTTCTGATTCCAAAAGAGAAGATATGAGAACACACAGCATTAACCTATGGTTTCTAACGTGTGACCCAAGTCACCTCACAGAGCTGCAGGGAACCCACAGGAGACCGCTAGATATTTTTAACTTTCAACAGAAAACACAGTGACATCTGTCAGGCCCTGTCGGGCGGCTGTTATTAACTACTTAACAGAAAAAAGTGCAAGTATTTCTTTTGGCCTGGAGACACCATGTTTCTCATCTATTTCTGTCACCATATTTCCTTGAATCAATTGAATCCTTTCAATGTATAGCCTTTATCTGGGGTTAGCTGATACAACCACCAACCTTCTGACTCTGATCCTCCAATCCATCCTGCCCGAAACCTCTGGACTAATTTCACCACAACTGTGCTCTCTCTGACAGAGAATATAAGGTCAAACACACAACACATGAGACTTAGAAAAATCTTCTTTCTTTGTGTTCAAGAAACAAATCTAAGCTTTACTCTTTAAATAGGGACAGGAAAAAAAAATCTGTGGTTGGTTTATCTTGAAAAGTGTTTATTAACCTTTCCAACCACACAAAGATTTCAGCACCTCCTACAACTGACCTCTCTTGCTACCAGCTTTCCACTGGCCTAGAATGGAGGGCTATTTTCTTTTGTTTCTGTTTCTCCACTACGCTCATTCTTTGCCCTTGACATAAATCTATATTCAACTCCCTACCATATCAAAGACCACACAAGACATGAAAAAACGTGAAAAAAACATTCGTCACACAAGATGGGACATATCAAGTATTAGTATACATCTTAACACTGTGATAATACAAGGTAGGATGGGCCTCACAGAAATACCACAGAAAAGATTCACTTGAAGGTTTAGCTGACACCGCCCTCACCAAAGTTACCCTTGACTTTCTCCTGCTGGTCATCATGAAACTGTGATACCCCCAGCTTCTTCTTCCTTTGTGATCTCTCTCATGATTTCCTTCAAGGACACAACACATCCCTTCTGGCAACTTAACATTCTCCTTCTTATACTCAGCTTCCTTCAATAATGTTTGCTATGAATCTCTGTTCGGGGCCCCTTACGGGTCTGCAAATACCTTCGGGTTGATTTGCTCGAGACCAATGTCATCCACGATCACATAATTACTGAAAACTTAAAAATGCAAAATTCCAATGCAGATTTCTCTCCTAAGTCCTGAATCCATGCATCGAACTGCCTACTGGACATCACTCTTCATCCTCAAACAAATTTAATCTACGCAAGACATAATTCTCTGAAAAATCTTTTCTTTTTGCTTTTACTTCTGAAATAAGGATATTCGTAAGCCATACGAAGCACCATTTTTAAACTAAGTTTTTATCTACTAGAATACAGGCTCCAGGAAGGTTAGGACTTCGTGTCTGTGTTTGTGTGTGTGTCTGTACCTGCTGCGTCCTGAGCAGTTCATCTACAGCTGGCAAAAAGTGGGTGCCCATTGTGTATTTATGAAGTGATGAATGAAGGAAGGAAGGAATCCAATAAAGAATGAAAAAATACTTTATAAATATATGTTGTGAAGTGTTAACCAACAAAAACTAAATTCCTGTCCATTGCTCTATCCCTTTTGCCCTATTTTTTTTCTATCTACACACTCTTCCCATTTTTCATTTCAGCTTTTAGTTTCTAGCACATCTCTCTCCTCCAGCCCACCCTGCTCCTCCCCCCACTCTCTTCTTTTATGGATTTTCACTAATGTCTGTTAATCTAACGGAGCCACAGAAGACTGGGAGAGGGGCTGGATCTGAACAGGGAGGGACAAGACAGAGAAGAGACTTGGAAAAGAAAGGAAAATGACAAAGGTCTGAGGACAGACTGAAAAGAAGAACCAAAGAATGAAAACAAAGATGCTTTACCGATATGTCAGAAAAAAACAAAGAGAGGGCAGGAGAGGGGTGTTTTCAATCTGGATATCAAGGAAAAACATGGTTTTTTCCTCAAAGAATTGTCTTCAAATTGATAAGATATATTCAGTTCATAGTTGTTCACAGAAATAACAAACATAAAATAAAAACATGCAGCACACTGATTTTTTAAATGTAACATTTTTGAGTCCCCTTCAACCAAAACGTAAGGAGGATAATACAAGACAGACAAAACTGTTGCCCCCCAGACTAGAAATTTAATGAGGGAAACAGTTCTAAAACAAACCAAAGCCAGATTTTATTACTGTTAATTTCTGGCATAGGCAGAAATAAGAATGTTACAGAAATGTCTATCTTTAACATTACAGGGTAATTTCCAAGGTTGATTTTGTTTCTCAGGGTTGATTTTTAAATGCCAACCAGTGATGAGGAAATACTTAACCCTATCCATCCTTTGATCATTCCTGATGAACAAATCAGACCTGTAGATGTAGAGAAAATATTAATACAGCTATTCAAAATTAAACATAAATGAAAACTAACACACAAAGTAATTAATTAGAGCCCATAGCTTCAGATAAGGAACTCTGACAAAGAAAGAAAATGAGGACTATCAAAATAAAATTCATCAGGCCAACAGTATTGGTTTCATTGGCACTAAATGGACAGCTCATGGAACTAGGGCATTATCGTGTTTGACCACAGTATGGATGGTAGCAGGATTAGAAGGCACCACAGTGCTATAAAAAGAGCCTGCATTTGAATGAGGCCAGCAGGGTTTTAGGCTTAGTTCTGTCACTAATTAGCTCCTTAATCCTACACAGTTAATTTCCTTTTATAGAACGAAGATGATCTGTAATATCTCCTCCTCTCAAAAATGTTAAAAGGGATCCTGATTTTTAAAATTCCTTTCCATAGGAGACTTTTGAAATGATAATAGCCTAGGCAAAATTTTGTATTTCATAGTTGATATTTATATTCTGTTCACTGCCCAATCAAGACATCCATATTTGAATTTCCATACAGGCATACTAATAAAGAAGAATCAAATTAAAATATGCCACCTTCATTGACTTCACATATTGTCTTGGCACCCAAACTGAGCTATGGACACAGTTAATCTGTTATGTCCATTTTATCTTGTCTTTATTACTTTATTCCCCAAATCGCATCAAGCTAATTAAAAAAAAAAAAAAAACTTGCTAGCTTGTTGTTGCCTTCTCCTCCTCCTCTAACAGTTGTCTGAGGTAATGGTCATAAAAAAAGAAATGAATGGCCAAAAATAAGAAGTGTTCTATGATTATAAAGACTTGCTTCTATTTGTTACCTACAAATTTTGTCTTAGGCTAATTGTTAGTGAGCCATGCCATCAGTCTTGCTCCAACTCTGCCTGTCTTGCTAATGACTTATCCTTTCACCGTCTTTCCCGTCCATAAATCCATGGCAGTGCTGGCCGGCAAAGGCAGCGTCTCTGTGCCAGGATGCCAATCTCTGCCACCTGCGTATGTCATCTGCCATGTGCTTCACGGAATGGCTTAAAAGGGAAAGAGTTGAATAGAAATTACCGTTTATAGCAATTCCATTTGTTCTGAGTAATACTCGCATTTTCTCTGAAAGAGTACTTAATATTTTAGGGATGTCCCAACCTATTCTTTTTAAAATCCACGCAAAATCAATGATATATTTGGCAATCATCTAAGTGATTTGTAAACATCTAGGTCTTTGTATGTATTATGTTTATCCTATTAATATGACATAAATCATACAGAATGGCACATTCAAGGCAATTCTTAGAAATTTCTGTCCATTTTGCCATTCTCTGGACAGTTTTCTACTCCTCATCTAGTTACCGTCTTCTGAGAAGCAGTTTCTCAATTTCTGAGCATGTTTAACCGACCACTCTGGTTGTCATGCCAACCTACACAGAGAATTCTGAGCTTACACAGGGCATTTCAATACAGTGACCCAATTACTATCTGTCAAATTCACCAGCAAAATAACAGGACTGATACATTAATGAGATTTATTTCCTGAAACTGCACTATAGAGATGTTTGCAAGCATTAAAAGTCCCATCAATTTTTTAAATGATCAGAATGCTATAAGTATCACTAATTATACTATAAGTATGGTGCTTGTAATCTTTTGCCTTGGTTATTGCCCTTATGAGTTTATTTTATGAAGTATTTAGCTTCACTTTTACTACAAAAGCAAATGCCACTGGGGCATTTACTTATGTATGGTATAAAGGCCCTTTATTTCCAAACTGGAAATTACCAAATAGAGAAATTATCTCAATTCTATACAATATAATAGAAGTTTATGAAGGCATAGGTTAAACTGTATAATCCTGTTAACTATCGTTTAAGGAAGTCTTTATTTTGTTCAAAAGCAAGAACAACAAAAGCTATGGGTTGGATGATTTTGTGACATGATGAAGTCACCTCTTAATTGAAAAAAAGATAGATTGTTCCTTCTTATAAAAACAAGGCCAGCATAAATCTCAGCACTGCAGTGAAAGAAATGTGTGGACTAAGTCTGTAGATATATAACATAAAAACATTTTACTCTTACTTGACCATTTCTTTTATTATATTTATAATAATTTGCTTTTGTTGTGTACGTGTGTGTGAACACACACGTGCATGTCTGAGGGAGAGAGACAGAGAATGAATAAAATATGAATGTTTCTATTTTTATTTTCTGGTAGATATTTCATGTGTTTTTGGATTAGAGATTCCATTTTAATATAATCGTTCCATGTATAATCTCTATTTGCTGGCCAACAGAATATTGAGGCTCAGATGACTTTATTTTGTAAATAACATCGGATGACAGGTAAGGTTATTTTATGAAAAAAAAATAAATGAAATGAATGAATAGAAAAGATATTCTAGTTCTAGTAAATAATAAGAATGTAATAATGTTCTTACATTACCTTTGAAAATATTGGGTTCAAAAAACACGTCTAAAATTAATAGAAACATAGATAAGGAACTCTAGGGCATTTTCTTAACATTGCAAATAGGAACATGAAGGTCATGGAAGTTAAGTGGTTCGTCATATGCCACCCAGCCAACCAGTGGCAGCCACAGAATTTGGAACTCCCTTCATTATTCCCAGTTACGAACTTACAAAGCTCTTGGATATGCTGTATAAATGTTCTTATATGTAAAGGAAGACTTATTTATGAGACACTAGCTTTACATGTTAAAACTGAACTCAAGAATTGATTATAATCAGCTTAATTTAGGTAAGGGAGAAGAGCATCAATGATCTCTTGCCTAATGGAGACTACTCAGAATAATAATAGTAAAATGGAAACATCAGTCTAAAACACACAAGAGAAATATTTACCACAAAATAGGGCCATTCATATTTCTGTCTCTGTCTTTTTATTGTCTCTCTCTCTCTCACACACACACACACGCTTTCATAGTAAGAGTAAATTATTTTCCAAATGTTTTGTGGTTTTTAATATCTTTCTGAAAATTGAAATATTGTCCATCCCCAACACCTTTCAAAACATTTTCATATATCAACATCTTTATGGGAAGCATGTTTTTTCAATCAAATTGTTCACAATAGCTTATGGCAAGAATTAATCAAGAGTCTGAAGGCTGCAACTGAACACGAAGAGGGGAAGCCAGCATTAGGAGACATTCCTGAAGGACAAGCGAATCATGACCAATCGGATGTAGATGAGAACGTGGAAGGTATCAGTAGTGACCACCCAGGCTCTCAGGGCTTTCAGACAGCATATATAAATGGTGACAGAAGTTGAGAACAAAGTATGGAGAGAGGATTCCGCTGTAAATGGATAAATTCCATTCTGGACATGTTGTTTTTGAGGCACTTCTGGGTATCTGTGGCAGACAGCCTCTGAGATGGTCCTTGGTGACCCCTGTCTATGACATTCAAGCTTTTCCAATCTCTTCCACCTGAGTAAGGGCTACGTTCATTGATTTGCTTCTAATGTATAGACTATGTCAGAGTGCTGGAATGTTGTTTCCAAGCTCCATTACAAAAGCACTGTGGCTTTCATCTTGCATGTTCTCTTCCAATGTCTCTTCTATCCAAGAGAAGCCGGCTACCATGTCATGAGGCAGCCTTATGGTGAGGCGCATGTTTAAGAATTTGCAGCCTGCCCACAGGTGGCATGTGACTAAGCAGCTGAGCAGATCCACTCCCATGCCGGAGCCTTCAGATGAGACCATGGCTAGTCAACAGCTTGGTTGCAATCCAGCCACTTCCTAACAGGTTACTCTGTTTTCTCTTAAGCATATCATTGATACCTTCTTACTTATCTATTTATTTACATCTGGATATTGTCTAGGTTGCAATCTGTCTCCACTTCCACATCAAAAGACACATTATTCAGTCTGCCTTGTTCAGTGGCACTTAGAAGAGTGTCTGGCACATAGTCATTCTAAAATAATTATCGAAGTGTAACCACAAAAACTTGCAGATTTGAGACAGATTTTAGCATGGACAGGGAGGCAATGTAACATAAATGAAAATAATAACATATTCTAAAAGATTAATAAAACCCATTTGATTGTCCACAATTTACCAAGCCGTGCCAATCATGTAGATAATTTATAAAATTATCCCTTTAATAACGTATCAATCCCAACATAGACATTATTCTTCTTATTTTATAGATGATATAATTAAGTCTGTTGATCAGAATTTAGTTGTGTGACCAAGAAACAGGGCCAGCATGTGACAGAGTTGGGACTGGAAGCCATAGCTGCAGGTTCTGGTTGTTTCTACTACCTTTTCTCTGGCACTTGATGATTTTCACTGTGACTATGTAGAAGTTAGAATATAAGCCATTTGCCATTCTATTGCATTCACAAACCTTTTACGATGTGTTTACCAAAAACAGATCATAATTCCGCTGTGACATTCACATCTGGGAATCCTGCAGTAGGTAATGAGGTGTAATTCTTAGGGGCAGTACTAAATGGAAGGCATAATCTTTAAGGTCTTACATGGTGCAAACTGTTTGCTTGTTTACTTTTGAACTAATGAACTATGTAATAAGTTCCCACAGGCATTTCCTTCCCCAGTACGTACTGAACTCACTTTGAAAGTCGTCCTAATCCAAAAGAATAATTTCACCAATTCCTATAAAGTCCTGAGCTGTGTTTTGTATGTGTTAAGCCTGTGTCTTCATTTTTTTCACAGTAAAATAATTACCTCAGGTTATTAAGAGTTCTCTAGAAAAATTAACTAGCCTGACATCATATTCCATTCCAATGTGTGAAAAATGTTCAGTTATTTCTTCTAGAAAATATGAACAGAGGAATGCAAAAAACCAGATAACTGTATAACACATGGTAATAACTGGGATCTCAATAGTAACATTTTAATATTCATTTAATTTAATTTGTGATTTAAAAATGCCTTGTCACCCTAGTTACAATATTTATAACCATTTCGCTATGTTTAGAAATGGCCTTTATTGGATCTTTCATGACCTCTGACATAAAATTTATTTATGATATTTGTTAAATAGCTAGTGAGACTAACTTCGGTATTAATAGCAGCAACAGTTCAAGACAGTCCAGAGGTGACAAAGAATCAATGTTTAGACTCTCCGCCTAAGCAACTGAGCTCCCATCGTACACTGAATACATGAGAACGGTTTCATTGTTTCATGCATTAGCATTTTCAGTAACTCTAAGTTTCCTATGCAGCCAATTTCCCCCTTCATCCCATGATTATAATTTCCTCCCAGATCTACTGAATCATCCAGATGGAAGGCTGTGTCTCATTCCACATTTCACATCATTTTTTGAAGTAATCAAGAGCTCATGCATATGATCACAGATTTCAAAATCCTTTTGATTTTCAAAAGCAAAATTGGGGGGTTATTATCCAGAAAGTTCTCATTTTAAATGACTGCCATCTCTGACTATGTTTTCCTCTCAGGCTTTGGGATTTCAAATCCATAATATCCATATTTTGATATATAAACTGTAAATCTCAGTTGGGAAATTCACCGTGAGTGTTGCACAGTGGCAATGATCTACTAGAAAAGTGGTTCTCTGTCTGCGGTCCCAGGATTGGCAGCTACAGTAAACTTGGGAAAGTGTTTGAAATGCAGATTTTTGGGCCCCACAACAGACTTACTGAATCAGAAACTGAGATCAGAAGCAGAGGGAGGGACAGAAATCTGTGTTTCAACACACCTAAAACAGGTGCTATTCAAGCAAACCCGAGCTGAAACACTTCTCTATTAGACTAGGGTACTCCCACAATTTGTATAACTTATGACGATACAGAAACCCCAAAGGCACCAAAGCAGCATGTCCATCGCAAAGTGCAGTTAATAATCATTCTTCTAGGTTATTTATTTCCAACACTTTCAGCCAAAGTCATCACCTCGCCTCTCACAAAGGTTGTTGGTTTATTATTTAATAACTTTTGGGGGAACTTGGTTGTTTAAACTCAACAGTAAGATTATCTTTAAACCAGATGTTATAACAGCAACCAATTCACACTTACAATCTGATTAAACAGGGTGGATGAACACCCCCTTTGTAGTCCTGCTGCATCCAAACAGCATCTAAGAACCATCCTTGGTTATGGGATGCAGAACACTGGAGGACATCTTGGTTTCATTATAAACAAACTGGTGAGTGTCTGCCATCTTCCTTGCAAATTCACCGAACATCGCCTTACCAAAAATTTACAAACACCACAAAAACTCTTCAAAATTATTTTTTGGTGGGGGCCGGGTGTGGAGGCAACTTAAATCTTTTACTGACACAGATAGGTTTGATTTTTTGCTACTCTTCTCTAATGTGTCATTTCTATTAAGCTCTTAAACTGGAGTCCATTCCTTAACAGAGCAAATGTAGCACAGAGTTGAAATGTAAGGGTTGTTTTTTTTTTTTCATTCCTCTTTGTGGCCTACATTTTCTCCTTAGAAAATAGTGAATTTCCTCAGGAAAGTAATTTTACCAAGGGAAATATAAAATGCATTTTTTTCCACGGCTCCAAAAGAGGTATTCAATTTTTGTCTGGCAAATCCTCAGCTGAATTTCACATAAAAGAAAACGAAGAAAATTGGAAATCCTTGCCAGAGGCTAGTTACCAGCAGAGAGTTCAAAGATTTCAGTGGCCTGATACGTAATAACATCTCCTTTCTTTTCTTCCTTTTTTTTTTTTTTTTTTCATTTTGCAAAATGGGGAACAACATTATTCCTTCCCAGCCCTGCATTCTAGCTCTGTCTGGTTTCCTGCCCCTCAGTATCTCAGGGTGAGCCCAGGCTTTTCTCTCCTCAGCTGTCTCAGTGAGCTTCAGCCCTTCTCCCTTCTAGACTCTTCTAGCCATCGACCCTTTTTTGAAATAAAAGTCATTTCCGTTTTGGCCAAAACATAGATCCATTTTTGTGGTTTCTGACTGTGAGCCAGTGCCATTTCTGGGCAGCATCAGTCAATGACCTTTTCCTTAAGCTGATGGTCTTTCATGTTCCTTCTCACCCCATAAGCCACTAGACATTTCCATGAAGCTAAGAATCAACTGAAAACGCTTTGGAACCTCAACTTATAAAAAAGACTGATCTGGGGCACCTGGGTGGCTCGGTCAGTTAAGCACCTATCTTCGGCTCAGTTCATGATCTCAGGGTCCTAGGATCGAGTCCCACATTGGGTTCCCTGCTCAGTGGGGAGTCGCCTGCTTTTCCCTCTGCCTGTTGCACCACCTGCTTGTACACTCCCTCTGTCAAATAAATAAATAAAATCTTAAAAAAAGAAAAAAAAATGATCTGAGGGGCGCCTGGGTGGCTCAGGGGTTAAGCCTCTGCCTCCGGCTCAGGTCTTGATCTCAGGGTCCTGGGATCGAGCCCCGCATCAGGCTCTCTGCTCAGTGGCGAGTCTGCTTCCCCCTCTCTCTCTGCCTGCCTCTCTGCCTACTTGTGTTCTCTCTCTCTGTCAAATAAATAAATAAAATCTTAAAAAAAAAAAAAAAAAAAGACTGATCTGAGTGCCACAAAGTAAAAACATATAGGGAGGAGAGATACTGATACTTTTATATACAAAAGTAAAAATTTTAATATTGTAGTGAGGGAGAGGGCTGAGGTCCAATAGATACCTCCAAAAGACTTCTCCTTGTCACCCTAGAAATAGGACATATTTTCCAAATTTTATTTTATCCAGGGAAAAACAAAGCAGATATTTCACTCTCTAGATGAAAAGACATGCTGTCTTCTCTGAGACAGACAAAATAAACCATACATCTTAATTTAGCACTATGTTTAAGAAGTCCCTAAAATAACAAACTTTGAGGTCACATGACCTCAAAAATGAGAAAAATGCTAGCTTGCACCATCATACATGAAAGCACCAAACAATAATATCTCCAAACATTTTGCCAATTTTTGTTAAAAGGGACGCAGCAAGTTAATGAGCTCACAAAGAATTTATAGAAAGTTTGATGAGCTTTCCATACTCCGTGTAAATATAATATGCAAATCTTAATTATACCCCATCATGTATTATTTTCTATTTTCTAAAGAGAAATGATGAACATATTTAAAAAGTTTCATAAATGCAGACACTAACAGTATAGCTATATTGAAATACCACTTTTTTGCAGCTGAAAATTGTCTAAGATTAGCAATGTGGCACGGTTCAACCCAATACATCTACAATATAGTTAAGTTAAGCCACAACTTACCCAATACATTTAAAGATAAATGTCTTTGAATACCTAAGGCTGAAGCAAAGAGGTTATTATGTCAAAAACAGGAGGAGAGGGCACCTGGGTGGCTCAGTGTGTTAGGCCTCTTTCTTCTGCTCAGGTCATGATCTCAGGGTCCTGGGATCGAGCCCGCATCGGGCTCTCTGCTCGGCGGGGAGCCTGCTTCCTCCCTCTCTGTCTGCCTGTCTCTGTGCCTACTTGTGATCTCTGTCTGTCAAATAAATGAATAAAACCTTAACAGGAGATGCGCTGGGAATCTGATACAGATGGAATGGACTGGTAGCGAAATTGATTTTTCTTATTAAACAGAGGATATTAGATTTAAATACAGACTCTGTATTTTTAATATTTCTAAAAATTATGCAGTGCGTGGTGGGGGAGAGGCACGTGGAATCCAGCTGCCTGAAGAGACCTCAACACCCGTAAGTAATAACGGTGTTGCTTTTGCACCACTGCAGATTTTGAAACAGCATCAAGCACTAGAGCGGAGGCCAGATACCATGATGATGACAGACCCGGGAGTGTGTACAAACTCTCCTCTCCAGCTTGCCCGAAACAATGAGTAAAACCTATTCAATAATCGCGTAAAAATGGCAGCATCCCTTGATATACAGATGATACGACCACACATCATTATGAGAGAACCATCTCCCTCATTCATGAGCAACTCCCAAGTCTTTCACATTGTAGAGATCAAGGCCAGAAGGAAGTGTTCGCCACCTCTTGGATGATTAAATTCACATATTTATAAATATATAAACGAACAGTCTTTTCTCAAGATTATACTTTTTGGCCTGACTCTATATACCCAGCATATAAAACACGACACAATTCTACATGTTCAGGAGGGACTCACTCTTAATTTTGCCCAACAAGGCTATCACATGTTTATCCCAAAGCACAAATTAGAGGTTAGTATGCCAAAATACTCGCACACTAGAACCGCAGGGAGGAAGACATGATCCTTCAAATACTGCGTGAAATCCTCCGCACATGCCGTTGATTAGAGCTTTCCCACTATGCCTGGGTCACAGCCACACTCTCGGGCAACCGGTCAAGGTTGCATACTGATAAAAATATGAAAACCGAAAGCATAAACGATGGCAAAGGAATTGTTAATCATTGACAGGCTAGCTTTTAAATTTATGATCCTGAAAATGATCTAACTGGATAGAGCTTTAGAAAGACCTTCTCTTACTAAATTGTCCTCTATGATTTTAAACTGGTATTTCTTCAGCCATTTTGTTTTCTTTGACCAACACTTACTAATGAACACAGTGAGCCTGGGCTCAGCAAGTTCACACAGCACTGTGCTATATTATTTTCTTTCTTCACATCTTATAAAATGTTCTGAGACTAACCTCCCAGGTTTCAGGAACCACCTGCTGAACTTGAGAGTTCAATGTATTTCACTTAATTGCTGGAACTGTAATGCAGTATCTATGTAGGCTCTTTAATAATAAAATTGAGTATCTATTCATTTTCATGAAGGCTGCCAGCAAACTGTATTTTAGCTCAAAGAATCAAAGACTTCTTTTAATTCAAATCTAAGGACACAAAATGGAGTCATGGCAGCATTTTTCCAAGCTAGGTTTAGATCTGTCCTTGTTTAGAAAAGGACTGAAATGCAGTGAGGTCTGTTCTTGTTTAGAAAAGGATTCCTCCTTCCTTTAGACTGAATAGTTGACATCGTTTTTTTCTTCTTCCTCCTCTTCCGCATCTTTCTTCCCTCTCTTACTTTCTTTCCCTCTTCTCCTAGTCTCCATCACCATCACCAGGACCACTGAGACCACTACCATCACCACCACCATCATCCTCCTCACCATCACCACCTTGTATGAATGGGGCTGTACTCAGAGCCCCCTGCAGGCTGGGATCAAGAGCAAAAGCTAAAATCCACTCCCTTAAGGGAGTTGTACTTTGCAAAATAAATGATAAGAGAAGCCATTCATTAAATGCTAAACAAACTTTTAAGAAATAATTGTTCCAACAATTCAAAACAGTGGTTAACCCTTTAGCGCCCTTTAATTTTTGAAACTGTGTGCCTCAAGGAAGTTTGCTCAGTTATGTTTTAATTGGTCACCATGTGTTATGGAACACAGGGAAGGAGATATGGAGAGAGACCTAAATTTAGCAGACTCCTACAATGCTGTAAATAACGATGAGAGGCCTATGCACCAAGTCATTTTCATCTAAAACTCACATTAAAACCACCAAACCCAAAGATAATGGTAGAGGAAATTGATTCCCCCCAAAATATGGGTTTTCCCATACTTCTCAAAAACCCACTCCCAAAAAACCAGGACTGACTAATACAGATTAAATTACAGAGAAAGTGAGGTTCAGTCGGAAGAAAGAGTCAGGGCTGTAGCGAGTCATCTGATCTGGGAAACGGAGAGTTAGCTGGCCAACCAGTATGAGATCTGACTACAAAACCTGCTGGCTTTTCTGCATGTCTGAGGTTTATAAAGAGAATCCGAGTGTATTATTTCTGAATTCTAGATCTTACAATTTAATTATAATTTTCTATTGTGGATGGTTGAGTAGAGAAAATTAAAATGTTTCGAATTTCGAGTTATTCCCTAAGTAGCATTCACAGTCAACTTTTACCACAAAAAGATGAGATTTTTAAAAAATTTGATGAAAATCTATACTTTGGAATCTCTGAAGTGTAAGCAAACCATTAAATGAATCTGGGTTTGGTTAGGTGTGGGCTCTACTGAAGAGCATCAGAACTTCTCCGAGCTGGGGCCCCTGGTGGCTCAGTGGGTTAAGCCTCTGCCTTCACCTCAGATCATGGACTCAGGGTCCTGGGATGGAGCCCTGCATCGGGCTCTCTACTCAGCAGGGAGCCTGCTTCCCCCTCTCTGCCTGCCTCTGCCTTCCTATGATCTCTCTCTCTGTCAAGTAAATAAATCCTAAAAAATATATTTTTGTTAATAAAGGCAGTTAACTATGTTTCAGATGCTCAATCACTAACTTGAAGTGCAAAACTGAACTGGTATGTAGCCTATTAAAAATGAAAATATTGGGTCACCTGGATGGCTCAGTTGGTTGAGCGTCTGCCTTTGACTCAGGTCATGATCCCAGAGTCCTGCCATCGAGTCCAACATTGGCTCCTGGCTCGGCAGGGAGCCTGCTTCTCCCTCTGCCTCTGTGTGCTACTCCCTCTGCCTGTGCTCGCTCTCACTCTCTCTCTCATTCTGACAAATAAATAAAATCTTTTTAAAAATAAAATAAATGAATAAATGAAAATACATAGTAATGTGGGAAATGTGGACAGGCATCTCAAAAACTGAAAAAAAAAAAAATAAAAAGAGGCTTAGGGCGCCTGGGTGGCTCAGTGGATTAAGCCGCTGCCTTCAGCTCAGGTCATGATCTCAGGGTCCTGGGATCGAGCCCCACATCGGGCTCTCTGCTCCGTGGGGAGCCTGCTTCCTCCTCTCTCTCTGCCTGCCTCTCTGCCTACTTGTGATCTCTCTCTGTCAAATAAATAAATAAAATCTTTTAAAATAAATAAATAAATAAATAAAAAGAGGCTCTATTTTTGAGGAAAGGGATTTGGCCATGTATTATTTCTTTATTTGATTTATTTACTAGAACTTCTTCTCATCAAATAACCGTAAAGGAATATAGGCAATTATAAAGAAAATGTTATATTATTTGAAAAATATCTAATTCATCATTCAAAGAACCTTTCTAATGGAAGAAGTAAACTGCATTAAAAGAAAGAGAAAGCATTTGCCAAAACGTTGAAATTTCTATTATTAGAGTGGAAAATGATAATTAGCAAAATTTTTCAACTGACTCACTTTTACTTGAGAATAAATAAAAAGCATGCATGCTCCATAATAGGAGAAAATGTGTGTTTTATGTTTCTAGCATCATTCTCAGAGAAAGATTCTATCAAATTGCTCTCTTTTGTAGAGGTAGGTATAATAAAAGATTATTTCTCATATGACAGAAATTTAGGTCCAAAAACATTAATTGATTTAAACTATGTGCCAAAATGTCTTTCTTTTGGAAATTATTCT
Organism: Meles meles; assembly: GCF_922984935.1. Lineage (NCBI taxonomy): Eukaryota > Metazoa > Chordata > Mammalia > Carnivora > Mustelidae > Meles > Meles meles. Next base: position 203,250,314 of record NC_060067.1, on the reverse strand, counting down.
GTTGTGCACAGCAGTCATGTTCCGACATGTTGATTTACCTTAATACTTGAGGAACACACATCATTTAAAAGCTAAGCGTCATCTCTTCCCTTTTCCCTCTGACCTCAGATTTGCTCATATTGTAACTTAATTCCCCACTGCACTCTACAACACATCCCATTTAGCTCCTGACTTTTACCTAGAACTAGAAAGTTAAATTCCCCACTCACAATTTGAAAGAAACAAGTCAGTTATCTTGTGTTTTTTGTGTTTTTCTCCCCTTTTACTTTCACAGAGCAAGAGATTTCTTTCAGATTAAGACTAGCCAAGACAATGGTCACAACGTGAATAGAGAACACATGGGAAAACATGAATTATTTTCATAACGTCAGCTAATGCACAGCTGTGCCACCTGTTAGTATGGATGACATCCAAAAGGATTTTGAAAACAAGCCAGGCAGTCTGTCTTCGATGTATGAAAAAGGAAACTGTCAAACAGTTTGCATGGCGGGGAGGGGTTTACGCTCAAAGGAAAATGGAGGCCAAAATTGACAAACTAGCAGTTATCTTCCATATTCTATGAATCACACACGAGCCGTTTGCCTTCTGGACTAATTAAGGAATAAGTAATTTCTAGAACCATTTTGAAGTTATCACTCTACATTCTGTATCAGTATCTCAATCCACTACAATGGACTTCTCACTTAGTCTCCTTAAATGTTTAAGATTAAGTTTCAATTCAGGGAAAAAATGAAGTCACTGTATCAAGCAAGCACTTCCATTTTTAAAGGTTACTATGCTCATTCTAATGATACTGTAAAACAAAATGTAAAACAAAACCTATTGTGTATTCTTTATCCTACCAAGATGGTGGAACATGTGTTATGAGCATTTTGGAACTCTGAGACAGATAGCACCACAGTTATAAAAAACATAATTAAGCAACTGATCCAAAAAAAAAAAAAAGGAAGATGACAAAATTCTAAAATATTATATCTAAACTGCAGAAGTCATAATAATCAAAGCAATGTAGAAGTTCAGGGAATATCTACTGAGTCTTATGAAAAATCTTAATGGTTCCCACTGGCAAGTGTCTTAGGGCTACATTTGATAACCACATGATGATAATTTCTGAGACTCCATCTTAACTGCTAGTAAAAGCAGAGCAGCCAAATCACAGGACAGACTTCTACACACTTTATAAAATCTGAATCTCTGTGTTTCCTCTTAGCTTTTTTATTCAAATATTGAGAAGGCAACTAACAGTAGTTGTTGAGATGAAGTCCATTCCCTTGCTCATGAGTCTGCAAGTAGCCAACATTCAAGATGCATAAGGAGGCTAATTAATTCTTCTGTTTAAATGACTACTTAAAGGTTTTTGATGTTGTGGTTATTTTCCTAGCCACTGTTCGACTGATTTCAATGGTATACCATTAAACATTCCAATTCTATTAACAAAGCAAACACTTTAATGCATCTGGTTCTTTGACTTCTTTGCAATGGTTCTCAAAATATGTTACTACTCGTACTTGCTTACTGGTAGGTAGTGGTTTTAGGTTAACTAATCATTCAATTATAAAAAACGACAGGTGAGGGAAAAACTCAGAATTACCTAGGATAAAGAGTAGTGTCAAGTTGAGATTTAAGTATATAGTAAGAATACATTTGGTTCAGCTGCCGCCCAGCAGGTTAAAGTTGGGGAAAAGTTCTTAACATTAAGCCTCTTTACATAAGACTCCTAGAAGGATCTGGACATTTGTTTCCTTTAGAGCTCTTTTGATTGTAAAGAACAGAGATTCACTCAGATTAGCTGAGGCATGGGCAGTTCTATCACTATAATGGTATTTGGAGGAATCGAGAGACCCTCGGGGCACATCGAGAATCATCTTTTCTCAGTTCTCAAGGGGGAGTCCCACTGAGTCAGCCCATCTTTTTGGAAGAAAGACTCACAGGTGATAGATTGCTGGCGGGCGCCATGTAGGGATTGGCCACCCTTGGCAAAACTGTCCACATCTGGTCAAAAAAGCCACAACTGGTGATAATGAACACAGCGATAAATTACAGAGCGCGGCTGATTGGTGCAGCAGCAGTGTGTGGCTGAAGCAGAGCCACTAAATCAAGCTGTGGTAGGTAGGTTGGTGTTGACATGGAGTACAGGGCAGGGTGTGGCCTCAATCTGACTGGCTCTCCTCGTTGCTACTTTGTGACTTCGGTCAAGTTAATTAACCTATCTGATTTTTAGTTTCCTCAATATTAGCAGCATTTAGGGTCATTGCGAGGAGTCAATGAGTTAATTTATGGAAAGTCCTTAGGCCACTATCTGGCACGGAAATCACTGGGCAATTTAAGTTGCCCAATGTCCTCTTTTGCCAGAAAGCCAAAGCTACCTCTCTTTTCACTGATTACAGTGGTGTCTTCTCTTTAGGGATGATGTCTGTCTGAAGAAGGGTTAGGCTGCAAAGTCTATCTTTCAAGGCAAAACTAACATGAATCAAAAAAATTTTCAAGAAGAACTTCAGTCACCCCATAAATATGATACACACGCTTTTGTGTGTCGACTTCTTCATGGTGATGCTTGCAGAAATGTGTACTATAAAAGGAAAGGTACATAATTATGAGCAGGCATGTCAAACATAATTGTTCAGTATTAATTATGAGATAAACACTAAGATTGAGAGAGAGAGAAAAATAAACCTGTGTACTGTCCTTTCATCCACATATTCTTGTTGGTTTTAACAAGCCAAGGATATGCTGACATGACACGTGCGCGCTGGGCTAAGGACGAATGAATGACGGCCATGAAACGGCGGTCCCGCGATCGGTGTTGAGATGATGAAACAGTGCCTGGTCACATGAGCTTCAACTTCTACGTCCTCTAGTGACGTAGTCCTCGAGGGTCACCAAGCATTGATTTCTCTTGAGGAGAGGGTAAACCAGGCATCAGTGTTGGAAGGGAGGTAGTGGTTGCCTCTGTGCGTAGCTCAAGAAGCTGACACACAGGGGCTCCTGGGTGGCTCAGTGGGTTAAGCCTCTGCCTTCGGCTCAGGTCATGATCTGGGTCCTGGCATGGAGTCCCAAGTCCGGCTCTCTGCTCAGCAGGGAGCCTGCTCCCCCCGCCCCCGCCTGCCTTTCTGCCTACTTGTGATCTTTCTCTGTGTGTCAAATAAACAAGTAAAATCTTAAAAAAAAAAAAAGGAATAAAATCTCTTAAAAAAAAAAAGCTGACACACAGATTCATACACTGTTGTTAATTACAGGAGAAAAACATGGTAACATTTTAGCCATTATCTTTTCAGTCCATGAAACATTTCTGGCATATTACATGTTATTTTGAGTCTTTGTTTTCTCTGATGTTCATATTCAGAAATGAAGTCAATCAGTTTTTGGCTATTTGGAATAGTTCAGCTAACTTACGAAGATTCCAACTTGCTAGTTCTTCCTGTTTGTTACTATTTCCTTTCTATCTCTGTATAATTTTGTCACTTCTTCTAACCATTAATTCAGCAGCTCTGACCCTCGCCTAATTCAGTAACTCATTCACTGAGGTTGTCTATAAAGTAGTGGTCACCCACCTGCCCAGCCGCCTGAACACACATTCACTAATTCACTACTGATCAGACTTACTTAAATCATTTACGTATTTCCCCAAAGGACTGGGCAAAATGTTTGGACATAGTTGCGTGCCTACAAGTCATAAATGTATACCTTTTAAATCTTTGTAAAAATCTCTTCATGCACTTTGCTCAATCCCGCTGCAGTAACTGAAACCCTTGTTGCCATGACTGGATGACCATGTACTTCAATTTTTGACAACAGGATGCTTGGTCTATTACGGCTGAACTTCAGGGCCAAGGTTCAAAACAGCTTCTTTCCTTTTCCCCCTTTTTTCTCCAATATCAGCATACTGTTGCTTTGGCAGGACTAAGATCAAATGGCTGGCTTTCACTTAGAGGGCATGTTTTACAAAAAAAATACGTTTCTTAAAACACTAGCTTCCCACTCGGCACAATGAGATACTCACCTTTTGGGACAGTAGCAGAAATGGATATAGCAACAGATTAATGACCCCATTTCAGTTTCACACCAAGCCATGGAGCAGAGTGACTGGTGAGGTCACCCACACTTTTAAATTATCCTCTCTCCCAGGATGAACATATATAGTTAAATTAGGGTAAATATTAGGACTGCTTTTTTTTTTTTTAAGATTTTATTTATTTATTTGACAGACAGAGATCACAAGTAGGAAGAGAGAGAGAGAGAGGAGGAAGCAGACTCTCTGCTCAGCAGAGAGCCCGATGTGGGGCTTGATCCCAGGACTCTGGGATCATGACCCAAGCTGAAGGCAGAGGCTTTAACCCACGGAGCCACCCAGGCGCCCCAGGACTGCTTTTACTTGCCTTTTACAGATCAAATGGGGAAGGAAGATCTCGTTATGAATTTCTTATGGGAGATCTTTTTAAGTCTTTAGGTATCAACTATGTATTTTTTCAGATATGTTTAAGAAACCACGGGCTTCCATTTTATATTGTAGTTGAATTTGGAAGCCGACATGGATAAATACGTGAATTCAAGTCTTTCTAATTTATAACAGAGAAAAGTAGATTCAAATTTTAAGAAGGGACAGGAAAGCATTTTTCAAATGGAACTGGTATATCTGAATTATTACTTAAGAAAATCCTATGCAATTAAGAGAAACAGGATGAAAAAAAAAGAGAGAGAGAGAGAAACAGATGAAAGTTAATGCAAAGTGCTGTTGTCCATTAAAGCAGATGGGTCATTAAACCGGTCCACCTAAACTCTTAAAAAATCTCTTATGATTAACCTGCTTGTCAAGTAGGTTTCCAACTTAGATCCTCTAAATTACATTATTTCCTCTACCCCTGCACATACACAGAGAGCATTTATGTGCAAATACAACTTTCTAAAAACAAGCTTATGTAGAAAAGGTTTCATTGGCAGAGTTGAAAGGAACAGACCAGGAATGGCAAGAGTTAAATCCTCTCGATTAATTTTTTAAAAAAGCTTAATCATAGATAACTTTACTTACATATCTTTATGTACCTTATGTACTTACAACTTTCCATTTATAAAAAATTGTTTTCTACCACTGTTTATGATTTAATATAATTTAAATATGAACACCTTAATGATTTAAAAAAAAACATAAAAAGCAAAAATCCCATTACAACAGGAAGTTCTCTCATCCCATCGCTGCTGCTTCCACCCCCATGAAGGAAAGATTTTCAGTGTTACCTGAGAAAAACATCATAACTAATTACATCATTCTTCTCGGTTCCTGCTCTACCAGGCTTGCTCATACATTTCAACCTGTTACCACAATCCATGATTTATATCAAAATTTTATTTAGTGCAATGAATATCACTTCTCTATGTGAAAATTACCAGTTTATCTTTCCTTGGCCAAGAAGCAATCTCCTTATGTGCTATAAAAAATATGAAAATAAGATATTTTATTCCTAAAACAGTCAATAGAGATGCCTTTCAAGGATGAAAATTGCCATGAAAAATTGCCATTTCAAATCACTGGTGAATACTTAAGCTATTTGTTCACACAATAAAGATAATGGAGGATTTTTTATTGAAAAAAAAAATCACATGATCTCTATGTAGATTATTGTGTTTCTTTACAGAGTATCATTAACAAGTGTGCTAGTGACTAAAATTTGGGCATTACCTTATCTATTAACTTTCTCTATTGCTTTTATAAAACACTTAAATATTTAATGTCAATAGTCTTTGATTATATAGATGTGTTGACTGTGTGAGTGTGTGTGCGTGTGTATGTATGTATGTTAAAAGTCTCAGCAAAGCTCAAAATCATGAAAACTGTACTAGCTTTCGAACTATTTTTTCATGTAAAACACTTTTTTAAAATCATGAATTTTCATACATTCAAAATCAAATTTGATAGCTAAATCTTTCGAGTACTGCTCTTTAATCTTACCTATGCCTCTCTTTCCAGCCTAAGAACCCAAGAGCGTTTTGTATACCATTACATAAGCCTGAGAACAAGCATGAGAGAAAATGCTGGGGATTCTGAGAGAGACCTACAGTTCCCTCCAGAGCTACCACTTGTCACACACACACACACACACACACACACACACACACACACACATTCTAGAGTGTCTAAATCATTTGAAATTGTCAATATTTGGCCATTTCTAATCTATAAAAATGATAATTTCACTTTAATTTATACAGCCAGATTTACCTCCAAAGGCTTAAAAATGAATCGGAAAACACCCTTCACATTTATTACTCAGAAGTTGATTATGGTCAACTCCACAGAAAGGAAAACCTTAACATCACTATGCACTCTGAAAATTTATGAACCTTTGCTCCATCTATATTAAAACTAAATCGTGTCCACGCAAAGAAAAAAAAAGATTTTTTTAAGACGATGCACCAATCAAAACAGAATAAATATATGCTTGGTCTTTGTTCTATCAGATGTCCATTCAAAGGTATCGATAATGGTTACATCATCAAATTTTTAGCAACAACGAGCTCCAAATACTGCGTCTGTGGCTCACACCAGGAGTCCCCTGACCCAGCTCGACAAGCATGAAAACATGAAATAAAGGAACGTTAACAAAGACTGGTCTAAGAAACAGTTCACAATACCGCAAAGCTCTTATCACCAAACTCGACTAGGCATCCCGATACTTAGATCTGAAAGATTTGCAAATAACGACAACATTCAAGCCAGACATTACTATAAGTGAGGAACAGACTAAAAGGGGGAAAAAAATGCCTACCAAGAGAGAAACATTCATTAGCCTTACTGGCAAGTGTCTAAAGCAAACAAGGAAACTGCAAAATAATTACTTAGTTACAAACAAACCCTTTTTAGCACAGTACCTTTTTGTGTCTGTCCCTCTTCCATATTCTCTTCCATGGCTACCTTTCTTCAGTAGAATCTGGTACACGGAATTAATCAAAAGCTCAATTAGATGCTGGAAAAACTGGTGATTTTTTTTTCCCTGGGCAGCTCCCACAGCAGTGGCTTGGGCAAGTCCTCGGAGCTTAGCTAAGTCTCCCTCGCGCCTCTTGTTTGCTTGGAGACAGGCTGTCAAGTGTAATTTCATTCAAATTACTCTTCCGTGAAGATTATCAATTTTTCTTCTCAAAGCTGCCCATTGTGTACCACTGTAAGCAGGTATTCAAGCAAATAGCCCGAGAATTTTGGGGGGAAATTTGGTCTGAATCCCAGCAGCCGAGACTCTGTGATTCACAACCTTTGCTTTACATTTAAAATGGGGAAAAGAAATTGAGGTTTGTATGGAAATCTGGGCTTTAAATTGGAAAGAGGCTGAGCTGTGAACAGATGGAGGGGTGTCCTCCTAACATGAAGCAGACCACCAACCCATGATTCCCCCTCTTTGCCACCAGAGTGGGAAAGCCCGGATTCCTGCCGGTTCTCTATGCCGCAGCCCAGCTTCTCACCAGTCAGACACCTTGCGAAAAAGCGTTTTCCTTTGCTCTGCTCTCTGAGTATCTAGTTAATTTGATCTAGAAGTGGCAAGAAAGGATGCAATTAAACCACCTCAGAGTTTATCTGTATGAGGTTATTATTAACAGAGGTTTTGTAAGCTCACACATTTCAGATTTTAGAAGATATAGAAGTATGGTTTTCAAAAGAATGAGTATAAACCCTTAAGCTTGAAAGACATATTTTAAGTCATTATTTTACTTCTGTGCCTGACGATTCTTAAAGGAAAGGGAGGAAAACACTGAAATTTTTTAAAAGGTATCTATTGATGTCTTGGTAATTTATTGTTTTTTAGTCCACTAAAACTGTTGATTTTAAATGGGAATCTGATTTTAAATGGGAATTGTTTCAAGGGTCATTATTGGGAAATGAGTAGGATAACAGAAGAAGAACAAATTCTAGATAAGGAACAACGGGGATAAGCAATTTATAATGAAAAGCTGCAGTCTGATTTGGAATGCAAATCACAACCCTGCAGTCTGGTAATAAATTAGCATTTGTACTTGAGCCCACTGAGTGACAGTACTTCACAAAAGGTATAGTGAGAAAATAAACAGTTTCTCTTTCAAGGGGGCATAAGCCCTTACTGGAGCATAAAGTATAAAGAAAGGAAGAATCCCTGTTTCTGTCTCCATGTCCAAATAAGCAAGCCCATAGAAACACACACCCCAACACACAAACTAACTCCTTCCCATCAATGGACAATAATTCACATCCTAATTCTCCACAGTACAATGTCAGAGCACATATTCCCCATGTTTTTTTAAGTGGGCCAGTAACACATTACAAACACACCACCTTCGGAATCATTACAAAAGCAACTATGTAGGGGCAAGACAGTTCTTGTACAACATTCCCCTTTATTTCTAGGATTTCTTCTAAAAGAATGTTTAGCCTTCTTACATCTACAGTCATCTGCTATTTACTTTCCCTATTCAAATGAATTTAACCCACAGGTAAATGTAATTCAAATACATTAAAAAAAAAAGTCTTCTGAGTATATTTCAATCTGTATTCAAGGGTTTGTGGGCAAGTTGCTTGCTCAGGGCACAGACTGAGAGAAAGAAACCATGAGGGAAATCAAAGAGCCAAATCCTAGCAGCATCTCTGCTCCAACTTATCCCTAGGCTGACATAACCTGGCATGAAGTCAAAACAGAATGGAGCATCACTCCTCATTTATATTCTTTCCTCATTTTACACCAGAGAAATCGTCAGTGAAAAATCATTAATAGTAATAGCGGCAGAAACAATGATGCCACTTTAAATTTCTGAAGCACTTTACAATCTACAAAACACATTCACGTGCATTAACCCCACTGCTAAAACGAACAGAAGTATTATTTCCCCCTCATTTCATGCTGGACAAAAACTGAGACTCAAAGAGACCTAAAAAGGGACCAAGTAAGTCTTAGAATCCACATTAGTGATCCTCGTCTGACTTGCCCTGATTCTGGAAGCCCGTTTTCCTGCCTACACTGTTCCACGATGAGCCACTCCAGCATCTTCACAGCTCAGCCCTTCGTTTCCACCATGCGCAGGAAAGAAAGAGAAGAAATGATAAGGAAATGAAAAGCATTCACTGGAAAAGACAGATGGAAAAATACTAGGCTTTTCCTTCTGGAAGCTTTGTGGCAGATCAACAAATCCCTTTAATGATCGACTTTTTCTCTAAAATGGACATTTTCATACAAAAATTGTTAACAAAAGAAGCCAACAGCAACTTATTCTGATTTTTTTAATATATGAAGAACCACCCCAAATCCAGGCTAACCAGATTCTTATGAGCAGAAACATGCACACACACAGCTTCCTTATGGAAATCCCTTGTCAGTGAGCAAAGATTATTTTTTTTATTGTGGTCAAACATATGTGACATAAAACATACCATTTTAATCATGCTTAAGTGCACAGTGCAGTGGTACTGAGTCTGGTCCCATCTTCTGCAGCCATCACCGCCATGAATTCCCCATTTCCTTCTCCCCCTATTTGAGGGCAGGTGAGTTGCTGTGGGGGATTGTTGTTTTTAAAATTGCTTTAAAATCTTGATCTCCTTTCAACCAAAAATATTTTGAACAACCAAGTATCTGAACACTAGTTAGGAAAGAGAAATGAGTGGGATTAAACTATGTGAAGGTAAACTGTGTGAATCCTAAAATATGCTACATGAGCCTTAAGACTGGCAACACTGTTACTTCAGATTTCCTTTAAGACCTAGAAACTGAAATGACGGGATGCCTCAATCTCATACCCTTTCCATTTTACCACAATGCATTTACCCCTCTGTTGTAGTCATTTATTTAAAATATGTGGTGTGGGTTCACTGGGTAGTTTAAAAATAGGATAACGAATGTTAGATATAATTTCCCCTTCAAGCAGTGTTTCAGAAATATTTACAATGTTTGTTACATTTTTTTCCTGCATAAGCTGGAAGACACATCAGTCACTAAGCCTAAGTCCATTCAGTCCTCATTTCTCTTACGTGACCTTAATTTGGAGCCGACTCTTTCTTTAACACTCATCTTATCTTTATAAACATTTCATTATATAAGCCAAGAAAATATCTACATATTATTCTCTTATATAATTCAGTCATCACGGTGATACTGATTCAAGATACAGTGAAGTTAATAGGGTTGCAGATGAAACAGGCTGATGGCTCCAAATGCAGCATCAACATTAAGTGAAAAAAAAAAAAAGTTTAAGGTTTTTGAGTCAGATAACAAAACAGGTATGTGAAACCACGAACCTAGTATAGACATGAATGCTGTTGAGAACGGTTTTATTTCCTCAGATGTTTCAGACACAGATCCAACATTAGCTTTCAGAGGAAATGTCTTAGTTGGTTTCTTTCTACATGTCAATAAAAAAGAAACTTTTTGGCTGCTGGTTTAAGCTCTAGGTCAGACACTGATTTCTACAACACTTTCCTAAAGAAAATTAAAACCACCACAAACACTCGAATGTTTTAAATGTATTATAAAAGTAGCATGACATTCTTTGGAGTTTTACAATTGTATAAAGCTGTCGATACACAGAATGACCATGGTCTTTACAGGTCTTGCTAAACTTAAATATCATTATTCCTACTCCCTTTTATTTTTTTATTTTTTAGATTTATTATTTATTTATTTGACAGACAGAGATCACAAGTAGGCAGAGAGGCAGGCAGAGAGAGAGGAGGAAGCAGGCTCCCTGCTGAGCAGAGAGCCCAATGTAGGGCTCAATCCCAGGACCCTGGGATCATGACCTGAGCCGAAGGCAGAGGCTTTAACCCACTGAGCCACCCAGGTGCCCCACACTTTCATTATTTAATTGTACAAATGTTTATTCAGCATTCTTATACACATAGGAACTTGTTGAAGGCCAGAGACACTAACAAAAAAACTCAGCCCTAATGATGTTCACAGTCTAATAGCAAAGACAAGTCACAAAATCACAACATGACACGACAACTGACATCTAATTGGGAATAAAAAAAAAACAAAACAAAACACAGGATTCTACATGAGCTTACAGTAAGAATACCTAACCTATTATTTAAGTTTTGAGAAAGATTTCTTGCTTTCCTAGAAGGTATAGGTTGGTCTGACCTGATACCCAAAGAATGTGATATTCTCCAGGAAAAAAAGAAGGGGGTGGAAGGGAGCAGGAAAGGTCTTCTGGACAGTCAAAACTGAATATTCAAAAGCTCATAAAGAGAAGTATTTTTCTGGTCCCATGGAATGGACTAACATCTGGCCACATGGGCAGAAACCCACTTTCACTATTTATAGGACATCTTATACCCAAGGTGTTCAGGAGTCTTGTGCTGGAAAATCCAGTCCTGAGTCTTGGTCCCCAGAGTTACTGAAGAGGCAAGGAGACACTCCAGAGACCAGTCTTGTGCCCTTCAAGACTGGAGTCTTAAAAGGGAGATGATGATAAACCCATTATTAATCACCCCAAGAAATTACTTTAGTTCTCTCTGGCTCTGTCACACTAAGACCTTTCCCCTTGAATCTATTCATACTGTCTTTTCAGAGCTGGCCAAGCCTGCTATCATGACAATGTCATGGTCCTATTTACAACTGCTCAGTGGTCTGCCAGTGTTCTTAGGACAAAGTTCAACCTACCGAGTTTGATGGGAGAGACGGGGCATGACGTGGTAGGAGCCAGGCCCTGAAACCTAACTTCTCCAGTCATTCCTCACTCACTCATCTCCTTCACATTTCCCCAAACTATTTTCAAATGTTGTTCCTTCTGCCTAGTACACTTTTCCCTCCACCCTTAAAGAGCTAGAACTACTCACATATCAGATCTTTTTTTTTTTTAATATTTTATTTATTTGACAGACAGAAATCACAAGTAGGCAGAGAGGCAGGCAGAGAGAGAGGAGGAAGCAGGCTCCCCGCGGAGCAGAGAGCCCGATGTGGGGCTCGAGCCCAGGACCCTGGGATCATGACCTGAGCCGAAGGCAGAGGCTTTAACCCACTGAGCCACCCAGGCGCCCCACTCACGTATCAGATCTTAAGTGAACTGTCCCCTGGCAAAACTTCCTGACCCAGAGAACAGGTCTCCGGTAGCGCTGATAATATATATCATTATAGAGTTATTGCAAAGTTGGCATTTTACATTTATTTTCCCCACTGACCCGCAGCCCACAAGCCCCATGAGGTCAGAGACTCTATCCACCTCTCAGAAGCAAGCTTTCATCAGATATTTGTCAACTCCCAAATAAATAAATGAAATGAAAATAATGAATGAATGAACTCATGGCTTAAAATACACTTTCTCTTACATTTAGCAGCTTCTGCAAAGTGTTTTAAAGTGTGGACACCATTTACAATAGTTCCAGGAGATACAGGTTGTGTTCATATACAACAAGGACCATGCCTCAAGTGCTGAAGGCAGAATGATAAAGAGATATTTCAAAAAGCAGGCAGTGGGGCGCCTGAGTGGCTCAGTGGTTTAAGCCTCTGCCTTCGGCTCAGGTCATGATCTCAGGGTCCTGGGATCGAGCCCCGCATCGGGCTCTCTGCTCAGTGGGGAGCTTGTTTCTCCCTCTCTCTCTGCCTGCTTCTCTATATACTTGTGACCTCTCTCTCTGTCAAATAAATAAGTAAAATATAAAAAAAAAAAAGAAAAAAAAACAAAAAGCAGGCAGTAAAACAAAAAAGCAAGTGGGAAATTATTAATAGTTGCACCATGGTTCCTTTACTAAGGGAAAGCTATGCTGTCGTAAGCACTGATTACAATAAGGAGAGATAGTAAATTTCTAGGAGTAACACTCCTCAGATCACATTTACCCTTCCAAAATAAGAATAATCGTGTTTACTGTGAACCCAAAAATTGCTGAAAATTTGAAAACTTCTAAATAGTTTTTGTCTCTCTCCAAAATGCTAGCAAAGGAGAGAAAACCCAAACCCTTTTTGTTACTTTTGTTCTCCTTGAAACATAACGCTGGGGAAGGTGAGGGGGGAGAGGGCATGGATAAAGCATGCTTCCCAAAAGCAGGGTAACAGCAGTGGTCTGTGCTTAGCTCAAAACCCAAACTCTGCTACCAACTGAGAAAGACATAGTAAAAAATGGCCCAAGTTGGTTCTTTATTTTCTCAGAAATGTTACTTAAATTGAGTTCACCAGAGAATCGACTGCACAGCTCAATCACACCTTCAACCTGAATTGATCCACTGACTACCATGTAGCAAAAGCTGGGCCAGGGGATCAGGATAGATGTGGTTCCCCGCTCTCGAATAGCTCGCAGCTCAGCCCAAAGACAGACAGGATTAAACAAGTGCTTGGAACACAGAATAATAATAACCAAAATTCTACCCAGCCCTTAGCATGTGGGGTACTAGTTCAAGGCATTTATGATTATTCCATTTAATCTTCAAATAACCCTATCACGTAGTTCCTAGTGTCCCCATTTTTACAGATAATGAAATAGGCACAGAAAGGTTCAATTCTTTACACAAAATAACATGGGAATTCTGACTCCAAAGACCGTTCTTCAAACTACCCCATGTCTGCCCACGCTAACATAAGTAGTAGACCCAAGAGCATTTAAGATGAGCTAAGGTTCTTGGCACAAAGTCCTAACTCAGACATAACACTTTACATAATAATAAATACCTATATGTCTATTATCAAACATGTAAAATAAAATATTGAAAATTACTGTGCCCCTTTGTTAACTGCATTCTCCTCTTTATTCTCCCTAATCCTACCTCTCAGCCCTGTTAACCACCAATCAGTCTCGAAGTGTTTTTATTCCTGTATACCTTATATATATATATATATATACACATACATATGTGTGTATATATATAATTATACATATACTATATATCCTGTATACTTTATATACATAAATATGTTTATATTATATATACTATATATTCTGTATACTGTCCTCATAATTATATATATATGTATAAAGTACACACACACAATTTAGTATTGCTTTGCAGGTTTTGATATGATTATAAATGGTATTTTATTGTATGTATCTTCTCACATCTTTTTCCCCAATCTTCTGATGATATTTGTAGGTCTAACCTATTGAAAAGCATTAATATTGTTTCTCATTTCTAAACTACTGCAGAAAATAATACAATGAATATTCTTATGCATGTCTCTGTATGCACATATGTAAAAGCTCTCCAATTATTTATAATATATAATATGACTCTATATTACATATATGCTGTATATGACTACATTATATATAATGTGACTATTTCTGAATTCCCTCTTCTGTGTCATTAGTCTGTGGGTCCATTTCTGAGTCAATAATACATTTTCTTAATTATGCCAGTTTATGGTCACTTTATATTTAGAAGAACAAGTCCTCAGAATTGGATCATTCTTTTATTTTTTTTTATTTTTATTTTTTTTTTAAATATTTTATTTATTTATTTGACAGAGAGAGAGGTCACAAGTAGGCAGAGAGGCAGGCAGAGAAAGAGGGAGAAACAGGCTCCCTGCTGAGCAGAGAGCCCGATGCGGGGCTCGATCCCAGGACTCTGAGATCATGACCTGAGCCGAAGGCAGAGGCTTAAACCACTGAGCCACCCAGGCGCCCCTGGATCATTCTTTTAAAAACCATTTTAGCAAAACGTTGGCCCCTTGGTCAACTGTATACATTTTAAAATCAGCTTTCAAATACTGTACAGGAAAATAACTTGCATTTATCAAACTCACAGTAACTACAACGTCTTCACAAAAGTTAGTGAGTTAGTGAGACACAACGTCTTCACAAAATTGAATCCGTTTCCATGAACACGACCTATCTGCCCATTTATTCAGGACTTCTTTCATATATTTTGAGAACATGTAAAAATGTCCTCCCTATATTTACCCTAAAGATACAAACATAGTGATCCGAAGGGGCACGTGTACCCAAATGTTTATAGCAGCAATGTCTACAATAGCCAAACTATGGAAAGAACCTAGATGTCCATCAACAGATGAACGGATAAAGAAGAGGTGGTATATATACACAATGGAATACTATGCAGCCATCAAAAGAAATGAAATCTTGCCATTTGCGATGACGTGGATGGAACTAGAGGGTATCATGCTTAGTGAAATAAGTCAGTCGGAGAAAGACAACTATCATATGATCTCCCTGATATGAGGACATGGAGAAGCAACATGGGGGATTAGAGGGATAGGAGAAGAATAAATGAAACAAGATGGGATTGGGAGGGAGACAAACCATAAATGACTCTTAATCTCACAAAACAAACTGGGAGTTGCTGGGGGGAGGTGGGATTGGGAGAGGGGGAGGGGTTATGGACATTGGGGAGGGTATGTGCTATCGTGAGTGCTGTGGAGTGTGTAAACCTGGCGATTCACAGACCTGTACCCCTGGGGATAAAAATACATTATATGTTTATAAAAAAAAAAAATTGGAAGGGGAGGCGAACCATAAGAGACTATGGACTCTGAAAAACAACCTGAGGGTTTTGAAGGGTCGGGGTGGGAGGTTGGGGGAACAGGTGGTGGGTAATAGGGAGGGCACGTTTTGTATGGAGCACTGGGTGTTGTGCAAAAACAATGAATACTGTTACGCTGAAAAAATAAATAAATTTAAAAAAAAAATCAAAAAAAAAAAAAGTCCTCCCTAAAAGCTCTGCATATACTTCGTTGTTTTTATTTCTAGGTATTCTGGGTTCTTTTACCCAAAAAAAAAAAAAAAAAAAAAAAAAATTGTATTACATTTTCTTTTTTTTATTTTTTTTTAAGATTTTATTTATTTATTTGACATAGAGAGATCACAAGTAGGCAGAGAGGCAGGCAGAGAGAGAGAGAGAGAGAGAAGCAGGCTCCCCGCTGAGCAGAGAGCCCGATGTGGGACTCGATCCCAGGACCCTGAGATCATGACCTGAGCTGAAGGCAGTGGCTTAACCCACTGAGCCACCCAGGTGCCCTATATTACATTTTCTAATTCTTGTTGACTAAGTAAAGTAACACAATATTAATTTTAAAGATTTTATTTATTTGACAGACAGAGATCACAAATAGGCAGAGAAGCAGGCAGAGAGAGAGAGAAAGAAGCAGGCTCCCTGCTGAGCAGAGAGCCTGATATAGAGCTCGATCCCAGGACCCTGGGATCATGACCTGAGCCAAAGGCAGAGGCTTTAACCCACTGAGCCACCCAGGCACCCCAGAACACAATATTTTTAAATTAATCCTATAAGGAAATTGTTAACCTCTCCTGTAGTTCTAATAATGTATAAATCTTAAACTTTCTGTGCAACCGTAGCATCTCTGAACTAAAGCAGATTTGATTCTTCCTAACCTCTTTATCTGTATGTATTTTTCCCATCTTCCTGTGCACTCTAGGAGCACCAACCCAATGCTGAATCAAACCAGTAAACAAGTGTCCCCACTTCATGGTGTTTGTAGTAGGTTTCGGAAGATAAATTTTATCTGCATGAATGGAGATTCCCTTTGGTTCCATACTGCTGAGGTTTTCATCATAAAGTATGTTGCATTTTACCAATCTTTTCCCACAAGTATGATTACATGTATATTATATCCATGAATATAGTCCATTCATACATTAAAAGGATTATATCAATGTCAAAGTAACCAAATTCTCAATTAATGTTGTTTGGTCAATTTTTTTCTCTACTGGTAAAAAACTTTTCTCTATTCCAATAAAAAAAGCTTTACCAAATATATATCTACACCAAATATATACATATTTGGTAGACTTTTTATATATGTATCTGTATACATATATATATATATATATAAATATCAGTTAGTAACTACATTCATTAAACATTAACTTGGATAGACATAATGCTAATTCATGTTCTAATTCATTTAACACAACAGTCGTCAGAGGTAGGTAATATTATTATCATTTCCCATTTACAGATGAGGAAACAGATTAATTTGCACAGGGCGCCTGGGTGGCTCAGTCGGTTAAGCGTTTGCCTTCGACTCAGGTCATGATCCCACAGTCCTGGGATCGAGTCCTGCATCAGGGAGCCTACTTCTCCCTCTCCCTCTGCCTGCCATTACCCCTGCTTGTCCTCTCTCTCTCTCTGTCAAGTAAATAAATAAAATCTTAAAAAAAAAAAAAAAAAAGAGTAAGCCTGATGATACACAGACCTGTACCCTTGGGGTAAATAATACATTATATCTTAATAAAAATACTTTTTAAAAAATCTGCCAAAGACGGTAGATCTCATGTTAAGTGTTATCAAACCTTTAAAAATAAAATTTAAAACTTTGAGTCAGGGACTGAAAAAAAAAGAGTAATTTGCAGAGATCACCCAGCTCTTAAGAGACAAAGATGAGATTCAAGCCCAGAGCTTTAGGTTTCCAAATGCTCTTAATTGAGAGGCTACACAATACTGGGGAGCTGAAACCCCTGTCTGAGGCCATTTAACCACCGTGGTTTAAAAAAAGAGATCAGGAGCCTGGGTGGCTCAGTGGGTTAAGCCTCTGCCTTCCGCTCAGGTCATGATCTCACAGTCCTGTCAAGCCCCGCATCAGGCTCTCTGCTCCGTGGGGAGCCTGCTTCCCCCTTTCTCTCTACCTGCCTCTCTGCCTACTTGGGATCTCTCTCTCTGTCAAATAAATTTCAAAAAACTTAAAAAAAAAAAAAAGAGCAGTATCCAGAAAGTGAATGGAATGGAGGGGGCACCGACAAGAGCTGCTTCTGCTACACACCCTTACAACACACACACCGTGGAACAGAGACTGTCTCACAGACAACACACACTCACAACCTTGGTGGACTGTGCCTCTCCATCAGTGACGGACTCTGTACAGGCTCAGAGAGGCTGTCCAACTCAATTACTCTCCCAATGCGTGAAGCCCTGCCAGGCAGTCGCCGCACCTTTGCCCCCGCTTCCCGTGGCCGAACATCCAGGGCACCTGCCACCACGCTCACCCATCACTACTTCAGTTCCCTGTGCTTCCTGGTGGCTCTCCTCTGTACACTGGCTGCCCCCAGGACAACCCCTGTTTATCTTCAACTAATTACCTGGGGCACCTCCCCCCAAATAAAATAGAGAATCACAGTAGTAGCTTTTCAGGTGTTAATCTCTGCTTGTGTTCTTGGTACAAACTCAACTTGGTTACATTATACAATTGTATATAATTTTGCCTTTACTACACCAAAAGCTCTTCTTTTAATTGGAAACTGCCTTTTCAATTGGTTTTCTCTAAACCCTGCGACTGCTTTTCTCCCCTAAAGAGGAAAAAAGAAAAGCACTTTAGGAAGGAATCAGTTATAACGTTCCTGGTGCATCCCCAAATTGGAATACCATGTAGGAGTTTGCGATTATGTGAATCATGCTTATCAATATGAAAAGTTATTCACAATAAATGAAGTGATAGAACTGAGTAACGAAACAGTCTGAGTAGTAAGTTTTAAAAATTTTAAAGTATACATACATGTACAGAAACAATAATTTTAGAATGTTAAGAATGCTTCTTTTTAGAAAGCAGAATTTGCAATACTGTTTTTTCATTCATTGCATGCCTTTGGTCCTGTTTAAGTGGTTTAATAAAGTACTTGAAATATCAGAAAGTAGAACAACTTCATAAAGCTGACAATGTAAGTTCGTTGTCTTACAACCACTAATGGTCCCCTCCTATGATCGAGGTGTTGGACTAACAATTCATCTAAGTTCTTTCTACCACATTTTTCTCTTCTGGAAAAAACCGAGGCTTTCAACAGTTCCGTGACTTTCTTACGGTGACACAGCTGGTGAATGAAGGCACTGGGACTTGAATTCTGGTCTTTCTAATCGTAAATTCAACCCTCGCAACAAGGTGAATTATCCAGTACTTCATTAACAGGGTTCTAGGGAGCTTCGTGTTCACAAATCTTCACTTTTGTGTAAAGTCTCGGTGTCACAGGAAGGGCAATGGATATGCTATACCTTAGCTGAAGGACAAGTTATTCTTTCTTCCATTTATTTGAACCAACGTTTAACAACTTAGAAATCTCAGGTAAGCCTAATCTTACTTGTCACTCTGGATGTTGCAAATGACGAGCTTATAAAAACCAATACGTAAGAAGAGAGAGTGAGAGACAGAGCAAGAGGAGAAGGGAGGCAAATACAATATCTGCAAGGCTGCGGCTGCCCTAAGTTCTGAGTTTTAAATACTGATTTTGAATCCTGCTCTGAGTGTTCCGGCAGACACAGATGATAGGAAAAATCCTCTGAAAAAGCTGATTACACAACATGGTGCGCAGAGCAATGATGAGGAAAAATAAGATTCAAGTCTTCTCAGCTTTATAATAAGCATCTTGGTCTTTCTGCTTACACATTAGATTGCAAGTCCTTTTATGGGTGAAAAAAATATATGAAAGTCTACTCTTACATTTCCAGAGATCATCTTAGGTAACCTAAAAATTCTTATCTCATGAAAGGAAACTGCTCTTAGACTGACAACTTTTCTCATATTCGGCATGCCCTCTACCAATACACCTGAACTGGTAGCCCAAAAGCAAGAAGTAGTAGGCTTCTCCCCAAGAGCCATCGAGGTGACATCCACTCCCTTCTTTCCTTCTAAGAGGGATGTGTGTGTGATTTTATGCACATTCCCTCTTTGCCTGCTGGATATCTGCAGATATTTCGGGGGTTTCTTCATCTGAGCAAGAGATTTCTGATTGTGATCTACTTTCTATTATTTAAAAGAAAACAAATACGCCCACGTCCTGCATGTACCAGAAATATCCAGAAAACATTGTCCCAAGAAAGTTTTACTGGCAATGGCATATGGTCTATTTGGATCCAGACCATGGCTCTGGGACTGACACACTTAAGCGTTCAAACTACACAAGTAATTTATATCCTAAAAGTTTATTTAGTCCATGTGCATACTATTAGGTCCAAAATGAGCCCTGGAGAACGCCACCTGGCTTCAGTCTACTGTGTGGTAGTCACAGAATCTATCAATTTGCAACTCTTCTTTACGGTTTTTTGCAGTATGTTCTAGTCCCTAGTAAACATCCCACTGCAGTTGTCCTAGATAAAATGCAAACTGTTTTTAGGATTTATACTGCAAATATCCTGGAAGGACTGATTTATTTCCTCCCTCTATCCCACTGCCTGAATTTCCATATCATTTATCTATAACTCATATTTGCCAAGTATCAGACACTTTTTCATTTGTATTACTTTCATATGGATGACGCTTCCCCTGCCTGTTCTTGAGAGCTGCACTGTTTCTCCTTCACCATTCACAAAGTGAGACCGAGGACAGACTATATTTGAAGGGCTCAGCCTTCCTGGGAACAGATTTAACTTTTTTTATTCAATAATATTTAACAAACATTTGTGTGGCACCCACAGTATGCTAGGCACAGTTTTTTTTTCAAATCTTACTGGTTATTTAGAATCTGAAAATAAGTGGTATACCCATTTTGCAGGCCATAACACTGAGACCTGGAGAAACAATTTGTACATGTTCCACAGCCATGACAAAGCAAAATTTGAATATAAAATCTCTCAAAATGTCATTACATTACATGGCTTAGTAAAGAAAAGTAAACAAGAAATGCTAATGAATTCCTGCAAATAAGTGATATGGAAATATATATTAAAGTTTCCCTTCTTTAACAGACTAAATGTTTACCGCTACATGAGTAGGATACTGTTATAGCAGATGCCAACAAATAGAAGATGTCCTAGAAACACCATTCAATCCAGAAATTCCAGGACTAGGTATTTACCAAAGAAAACAAAAACACTAATCTGACAAGACACATGCACATATATGTTTACTGCAGCATTATCTGCTCGAGCCAAGACAAGGAAGCAACCCAAGTGTCCACCCACAGGTGTCTGGATAAAGATGTGGTACACACACACACACACACACACACACACAATGCGTACTGACCCAGCCATAAAAAAAGATGAGGTCTTGCCATCTGTGACAACATGGATGGACCGAGAGGGTGATTCAGACAGATAAAGGCAAATACCATGATTTCACTTATCTGTGGACTCTAAAAAACAAAACTAACCTCCCAAACAGAAGCAGAAACAGACCCATAAATACAGAAAGCAAACTGCCGGCTCCCGGACGGAAGACGTGTGGGGGATGGGCACAATGGGGGAAGGGGAGTAAGAGGTTCAGGCTCTCCTAACGGAATGAGTAAGTCACGGGAATGAAAGGTACACCATAAAGGACACAGTCAGTGATACTGTAATAGCGCTGTATGGTGACAAATGACAGCTACACGTGTAGTGAGTGTAACATGACATAGAGACCGATGGAATCACTATGATGGTATCTGAAACTCATTTAACTTAGCTCAATGAAAACAGGGATGTCCAAGGAAATCCTTCCCACGGATAGTCTTTCATTCATTAATTCCGCAACTATATATTAAGTGCTTACCTTCTTCTAGACACAAATCTAACTTCTGGGCCAAGTTCAGTAGAAACATGCACTAGGGACCTGCTCTCCTGCCATCTAGACTCTAGAAGAGGAAGGTAAGAGGCCAACTAAGCAAATTTTAAAGAGATAATATTAGTCTCTGATAGGTGCAATGATGGAAATAAACCACAGTAATATACCAAGAAGCACTCAAGGGCTCCTTTAGCTAGAATTATCGATATACAAGGCCCCTGAACATTATCCACAGCTATCATAATAAATGTATATCTAAAAATCTCTCGTATCAAATGGTCATCAACAGAATTTTATTATTTATTATCTAGGAAGGAAGATAATTAAGCAGATGCTTGAGCAATCAGCAGTGGCCATAAATGTTATGTTTTCTATCCAAATTGGATCTTTTGTAATTGTTTTGATGTGGCACAGGATAACATTTTAAACTAGAACATTTTCAGGCCAAATTGAAATCAAAGTTGCAGTTTTTGAAAAAGAAGCTTGTTGCATTCCATCTCAAACATCATTTTCCATTAAACTGTATTAGACTTAGAACATCCTAAATTATCACCTAACACTCAAATCCATTCTCTTTCTGTGCACATTATGTGTGTGTGTGTGTGTGTGTGTCTGTGTGTGTATGTCCTGCACTAGGATCAGGATGGAGACACAAGTCTGTTTGTCTCCTAAGCTACTACAGCTCCATTATAAAACACACACCTTTCAGGGGGCCATTCAGCTTCTCTGAGTTGTTAACATAGTAGTTTTAACATTATGTTGACTGTTGATTACCTTCACTAAAGGAGATAAATAATGACATATATAAGACCAAAATCATAGCAAAACTGAGGTTGGAAGCAGGTGGTAATAACCAGCCTTCCCCGGATGGTCTAGAGAAGAGAGAATTCAAGTGTGCGCAGTGGAATCTGTCAGTCAACAACAACAAATTTTCCATGTCTCCCAAAACAGAGCTTAGTGCGGCTCCTATGAAGGAACTCATAAGCACCATGTCCCTGGATGTCAATCAGGCAGTACATTAAATGGGAAGACCTCTCGTCTTTAGACAATGACTGCTTCTTTATTGACAAAGCACTCTGTTATGTGCTAAGATGTACTACCAACGCATTATGATTTTAAGCAAGGATGTGCTTTCTCCATTTCGTCAAATACAAAGTGAATTTATGAATACCTGCCTTGCTGACTTTGCAAGGTGAGGCGCCAAGTGCCAGATACCCTGCTGAGAGTCTCTAGTACACCGTCTTGGACACGCCATTGCATTTTCACCTTCAACATCATAGGCTTTGTTAATTAAAGCCATTTGGCAGATGAGGGAAATAAGGCTCCAGATGAAAGGGAATGAAAATGTTCTTTGAAAAATGTAAAATGCTATATGAAAATGATGAAATTATAACCACTGTTATCTTTAAATGGGAAGAAGTAAATCATGCTGGAAGGGAAATACTGTCCACTATAGGACCCTGGAAAAGGGAAATTGGTAGTAGCTCGTTGGTCCTCCACATACAATTCAAAGCAATATGAAACCTTTAGTCGGGGTTCACTCTATGTCCATCACAGTTTTTATGTCTTGGTCCATACATTTATTCAGTAATCTTCAAAAGAGCCTCATGAGGCACACGCTAGTATTATCTCCCATTTTACAGATGTGGAAACAGAGGGCGAGAAAGAACAAGCAACCTGCTCCAGGGAACAACCAGTCAATGGCAAAGCTGGGATTAGAAGCCAGGCAGTCTGGTTCTTAAGCCTGTGTTCTTAATTGAACTACTTCTGTGAAGTAGGCTATAAAAGATGCAAACCAATTAGCTATTTATTCAACAGGCTTAGGGAACAAACAGCTGGACTATTTTTCCTCACGTAGAAGCCTTTCGGCCATTCTCCAGGCTCAGTGAGGTCGGCTTGGTGTTCTGGAAGGAGCTCGGGTTTACCAGTCAGTTTCAAATGGCAGCTTCGCCAGCTCTGTCCGTCCTCCGTGACCTCTTTATGGTCTGTTTCTCATGTGTAAACTAAGAAAAAGAAAGCCTATTCATCCGGGATTTTGTAGGATCAAGTGCATTCAGCACAAATCTTGGCACAGCCATGACTGGTGCTCAGCAGATACTAGTCTCCTTCTTTCTCCGACCTCAAATGTGACATCCGTTCAAACAATCTACTCTCCCATAAACTGCTTAGGAAAAGATAAGAGAAAGACCTGAGGTTATGAAAGGCAAGGTTTTAAATTAACTCTATATGGTTTTGAGTCATAAGTGATCTGCTTCGTGAAAATAATGTTATCCTGCGTATCTTTAAATAGGAATTTTTTTTCTCTCTGAACAGTATGTATCGATTTTCTCAAGGGTCAGTATATTTGATGTGATAGACTGGTGGACTGATCTGATTTAGTAATTCCTGGTTCAGGTCTATACTTGCCCTTGCCTTATGCCTGCCTACCAAACCTCATCACAGAGCAGAGCTGTTTTGTAACTGTTATTAGGCATCGTAGGACGTAGGATACCTACTGCGTGCTAATAAATCACATTGAAACAGCTGAGAGCATGGGAGCTGTTCAGACGACACACTGTATCCAAAGCGTAGTGATGGGCATAAATTTAACAGGTCCTATGTAAGAACTTCGGAAGCATCCACGATCTCACATTAGAACTTCAAGAGTTCCTGAAGTACAAAAAAATTAAGCAGGTGACAATCTCACCGTGGTGTTTCAAGACAATGGTTAATTCTTTGCAGAGTGGTTCTGCCGTTCACTAAGAGCATATCCCTTATGTTCACTACACAAAATATCTAAGTTGGTGAGAGAAGTTCTCATGTTTTAAAAGCTCTTAAGGGCTCTCATGCTGGATTTTTTATTAGAGTTAATAAAAATTAGCTTAATTATTACTGAAACTTGTAGTATTATGGCCCTGTACATCTAAATCCCAATCTGTGGAAGGTGTTAGACGCATATGTATATGTGTGTGTATAGACAGATAGATCGATCGATCGATCTCTCCACACTTAGGTTGAATCCCTGAATCCTTGAAAGGCACTAAGCTGAAAGCAGTAACAAATGTAGTGATTACGGCAGTTTATGAATTATCAACATTTGTCAGGAATTCCAAGAAAGTACTTTAAACTGTTCCTGCATAATCAGTATTTGCAAGGTAAATTTCTACTGTATTAAACTTTATCTTTTATTTATTTTTAATATTTTTTAAAGATTTATTTCTTTGAGAGAGAGAGCCCATCCACACAGAGGGAGAGGGAGAAGGAGAAACAGACTCCCCTCTGAGCAAGGAACCTGATGAGGAGCTTGATCCCAAGACCCTGGGATCATGACCTGAGCTGAAGGCAGACATTTAACCAACTAAGCCACCCAGGTGCCTTGCAAACTTTATCTTTTAATGACGCAATATACAATTTGTTTATGTAGAAAGGGTGAAAAATAGTATTTCTTGCTCCATGACAGCATTAAAAAGATTCTTTAAGGCCTTAGAAGTTGTGAAGAATGTTAAGCTTTTTTATGCATCCACAATAAGCTCAAAATGGATCTGATGTAAACTGTATCAAGAGGGAGAAAAGCTTCAAGTTGAAAGATCATTTAGTAACGTCCTTTTAGACCAGAATACATGGTGGGAAATAGAACTCCATTCCAGTACAATCAGTTGTTAAAGAAGCTGTGTTGCAGAAACTGTGACCAAAGTTAAAACAAACCAGTGAAACAACAAAGTCAATCGTACAGTTTTCCGCCAAGTGAAAAGGTGTTTTATCTGCAGTGCTGCTAGTTGAGGGATTTCAGCAGTTTTCAGCTTTTGCATGTGGAGACTTCCACAGCCTTCTTTCAGAAAAATTACCAAGATGGGCCTTTTATGATAAATGTGAAATAAGAATATCGTCGTTATTCATATCGTCGATATTCTTGAAGAATGTGAGAAGCTACTCTAAGCCTAGAGGCAGATACCACAAACAAGGTAAATTTAGATTGGACTGGACCAGGACGGTCCCTTAAGTTGTTTTATTTAAAACATACTAACTTACACACTGGCACCAAAGGATCAACTTCTTGTCATGGCCATGAACTGAGCAGTGATGGTCGGACGAGGCCCAGTGTCTGGTCACAGCAGTTGGCCCTATGAAGCGGACATCTGTTCTCTGGAAGCAAACTGATCTAGACTGTCACTGGTTTGAGCAATGGAGAGGAAGACAAGAGAGAGGGGGAGGAGGTATGGTTATTACATCGCATCTATTACAGATGTATAAACACACACATGCTATCTGTGACATCCACCAACACATTACAGCTAAGTAGCTCTCAGTATACACAGCAATGATGATAAGGAATGCTTCATAAGCTCTTCCGATGTACCAGGTGTTGTTCTAAGAACACTGCATACATTGTTTCATTGACTCTTCATAACTCTATGAGGGAGCTACTGTAATTATTCCCATTTTGGAGATGTTGAAACAGCACACATTTTACCAGGAACACCGCTGACAACTGGCAGAGTTGAGATTCCAAGCAGGCAGTCTGTCTGCAGAGTCCATACCTTCCATCCACGCTGAAGAAGCATACACAAAACAGAGGGCTCTAACTACATTTTAAACCCATGCATGCCACCATCCTGTGCTTACTAATTTTCCTTATTGTATTCATTCACATTTATAGGACTTTCCCATTATTTCTTGTTTTTAAAGATTTATTTGGGGGGAGGGGCAAGGGGAGGGGGACAAAATCTGGAGGAGATTTTGCGCTGAGTGCGAACCCCAATGGAGGGCTTGATCTCACAACCCTGAGATCATGACCTGAGCTGAAACTAAGAGTCAGAAGCTCCACTGACTGCACCACCACCCAGACACCCCAGAAGTTTCCACTGTTCCTGCTTTATTTCTCCACTGATTTCACAGAATTATATTTCCTGACTTACTTTTGTCTATACCTTCATATACCTCCTAGGCTAACCAGGCCAAGAGAAAAAAATAGGCTGAGTAACTTTATATTTTGTTTGCCAACTTTTACTCATCCCCTGAACTGGAAAAGGAATGCAAATTGCTGAGCCCATTTGATTCACTTTTCTCATTTATTTATGTATATTTTTATATAAAATTTTTTTATTATTGAAACGCATATAGAATCTATTTCAACTTGCCCTTTTATCAACTAGTAAATAAAGCTGGAGTTTTAAAGTAATTAAAGCTGGAGTTTTATCAAAACACATTGAGTGGTTGAAAGAAATGCCCTTTATTTAATTACTGTGAATCCCCGTAGAGCTATATTCTGGATAAATTAAACTCACTGGATAGAAACAAAATGATATTTGAATCTAATACAGTACATAGTTAAGACTGAAGACACCAAGAAAGACCAAGAAAAAATTATTATTCCAAAATGGAGGTGCCTTTGAATGGCTGCTCTGTTTATTGTAACATTACCTCTGATGACACTTTTTTTTTTTTAAAGATTTTATTTATTTATTTGACAGACAGAGAGAGATCACAAGTAGGCAGAGAGGCAGGCAGAGAGAGAGAGGAGGAAGCAGGCTTCCTGCTGAGCAGAGAGCCCGATGCGGGGCTCGATCCCAGGACCCTGAGATCATGACCTGAGCCGAAGGCAGCGGCTTAACCCACTGAGCCACCCAGGCGCCCCGACACTTTTTTTTTTTTTAAACAAAAGCTCAAAGCACTAGGCTTACATTCCCAGAGTCTAAATTACTTTATGACTGATTGTTGAGAGTAATTTATTTTGAACAGACCAATGCCCCAGTGAATCAAATACAAATTCCTCAACATGAAAGTAAAAATATTCAGTTGATAGGCTCCATGTCAGGAACATAACATCCTCTCTGTTTTGCAAAGCAAAGCCATGTCTTAATGAGATTAACTGACAGGCTTCCAACACTCCTCTCCACCCCCTGGAAGGTACCCTGCAACCAGACTTCCATTCACTTCATTCCCCTAATATTTTTCTCAAAAATCATGATGGAACTTCTGATTTCTGAATTTAAAGGCCCATCCACCATCTTAATTCTGAATGACTTCTGAACATTGAAGAATTTCACTGATACTAAACATACAGATTTGTCTAGATCAGCATCCCCTGGTCTTCCCTATTATTGCCAATTTCCTGTCTCCTTTTTTTTTGTTTCTTAAAATTCTGGCTCTCATCTTTTTCTCAAGGAATTCAACAAGTTATTCAGTAACAAGCAAAAAAAAAAAAAAGTGAAATTATTATTCTTCAGCTGACTGACTCTAAAATATTTTTTAATCTGGACTTCTCACAAGTATTTGGAATTTAAACCTTAACCCCAACTAAGCTGAAGCTTAGTATTATTTTTTCTTTATAAATACAAGGAGTATAAAACAGAATAGTGTATTATACCATGTAATGAATTTCTAAAAAAAATATCCTGGCTATTCCAGGGATTTGTTTCAGGGAAATTATCATTATGTTATACTATAAAGAATAATATTAATATATTCTTCTAATTGAAAATTACTAGCATGGTTCTTATTATGTGTCAGAAATCATGCCAGGTACTAACAACACAGAAATTAATAAAGCATATCGGAACTTCCAAGAACTTAAAGTCTGTTTAGCATCTGGTGGAAGGAACTAATCATAGCTGAAACAATAGAAAGGAAACATTAACTTGGGTATTATTCTATTTTTCTAAAAATTTCCCCATATGTGACAGAAACTAGATGATTTCATATCTTGATGTCTATTTTTCAATCTCTAAAAACCACAGAAGACTTTCTATTTATTAAAGTATAAATATTTTGTTTATCTGGTAGATTATTCAAGGCTCACAGAAACTCAACTCCAACAAGCTTACACCAAAGGGAAGTTGCATGCATCCACCTACAAACCAGACAGGTCACAACAAGGGAATGTCTACATCACAAGAATGCCTGCCTGCACAAAACTATGAGAAAGAGGCTTTTTGACCTCTACTATTTCTGCTATGTGACACCAGTTTCTTTCTTCCAGACTTTCCCCCAAGCAGGGAAAATGGCTGACAACAGCGCCTAGCCTCAATGTCCATACCCCACAACAATACCAGAATGAAAGGTCATTCCAACTGGTAGGAGAATTTATTGAGAGAATCACTGTCCCCCAAAGATGAAAAGCTTCTGTTCCCAAAAGACAGCAGGAACTGGATGGGCAATGACAAAACACCTTCTCAGAACACGCTTTTAACAAAAAAGCCAAAATATCATCAGTGAGAAATTCTGGTTAAAATGATTAGAACAGATAAAGATTCCTAGGGAGGAAATGGAAGAAAGAAGACAAAATGAGCAAGAATACGAGCCAGTGAAAAAGACATGGAATCAGGAGCAAAAATTATTCAAGGTGAAACAAGACATTCCCGCCAGCCCCCATTCCCAAGGACTGCACAATTCCGTGTAAGCACAGGAATACTCCCAGACCATTGGGGGAAAAAGATCATTCAAACTGATAACAAACTGAATTAGTTCAATCAGTATTAATAAAATACCCAGGTCAAGGCACTTGACTAGGCATGACAAAGGATTAAAAAAATCAGTTGCTAAGAAACCTATGCTCACCTCAAAAACCTAATTCAATAAGATGTGGAACATACACAGGTATGTCCTTGTACTGTCATTAGGCACCACTAGACTGGCATCAAAAAGAAACCTCAGAGACAGAAGAGGTGAGAGTCGATCTGTTCACTGGGGAAAGACAAAGGAAGGGACAACATTTGCAGCGGACTTCAAAATTTTTACCAATGTGTGAAGTCACACGTTCTCAGCACCAGACAAAAAGTGAGTAGGAAATCTAGTATTTAAGTAAACAGGGCGAGAGTAGACACCAGCCTTGTGTAAGTTCCATCATGGAAGTCAAGACCAAAATTAGACACATGCCTCATTACAGGGCTGGACAGCGTACCGCCCTTGTTTCCGCTACTGGCTTCGATGGTTTATCTTGTCTACCCTGGTGTTTTGGCACCATTTTGCTTTCCGAAAATGTGCGGTATGAAAGAGAAATGCAGGGACTCAGTATAATGAGGGTTTGTCGGTCTCGTTTATTTTCAAGTGTCGTTACCACATCCAGAACGCAGCGCATAAAGCAATCTTCAATCCTTCGTGCTTCTATCTTCTTACCCACCGGACACCTCTTTTGGAATAAGGCAAGGTATGAATGTGCGAACAAATAAATATTTTTAGTCAAGTCTAATTTGGCCTCACGTTGTCCCAATAGAGAAATTAAGATGTATTATTTTCCCATTTAACAAATAAAGTAATTAAGGGACAGAGAATTTAAGTAGCACACCCTGGGAGTAGAATGAGTCACAACAGAAACTCTGATTCACTGCGACCCTCTGAACTTTTCTCTCTAACCACCAGCCTCAAGTTAATTTTGGTCACTAGTGGGCTCAAATCAGCAATGCTTATACGTAAACCAAAAAACAGTTGCCAGGTCTGAGCAAGGAGAAAAGCAGCCTTCCTAAGTGCTTACTTGGGCCAGTAGTACTCAGGCCACCATTTCTTGAATTATAAATGAAGAAACTGGGATAGAAGTCTGCCAGGTCCTTCCAGAATATGCTGCAGTGCCAAATCTCTGAGATGGTATGCAGTGAAAGAAGCTAATTCCACGGGGCTCTGTGCAGCTACTGCAGCAGGCCTACAAGAGATGGACACCCCCAGCAACCTCAGAGGGAAGGGAAACTTCATGCAGCCAAACTGGTTGTTGACAACTCCACCAAGAGATGTGTTGAGATTTACTCAAATATTTATTTGTCAGGCCTTTAATCTGAAAATGACGGCCTGGCTTGCACAAAGCACAGCGAAATCCGCTATAGAATGTCCCCACGCCTTGGTTCTGGCTTCCAGCCCAGCATGGGGGAGGGGGAAGTAAACACTTCAGCAAAAGGACAAAAGATTCCACCATCCCTTACAATTGTTCAACTGCTTTTTTTAGCTGGTTTTATTCTTGGCTTGGTTGTTTGCTTCGGTGGTTACAAAAATCTTTAAAAAGTGAGAAGTGGGGGACACCTGGGTGGCTCAGTGGGTTAAGTGTCTGCCTTCGGCTCAGGTCAGGATCCCAGAGTCCTGGGATCAAGTCCCACATCAGGCTCCTTGCTCAGCGGGAAGCCTGACTCTCCCTCTACCTGCTGTTCCCTCTGCTTGTGCTCTCTCTCTGACAAATAAATAAATAAAATCTTTACTTAAAAAAAAAAATGTGAGAAATGGTGCAGAATTCTCAGCCTTTTTACTCCAAGAGTTAGTGGGCTAGCATGTTCCCAGTGGAGGTCTGCCTCTCTGACCTTCACACACTGTCTTCCCTTCTTGACTCCTTGGGTCTTGAGTGTGTACTGTCAACTCACATGCCTGGTACCCGTACACAGGGTCTCTGTTACGCTTCTAATCCAGAATGGATGGATTAAACTACCAGCATTCTCTCATCTGTGTACTTTTTCCCTTAGCAAGAATTTAAAACAATAACAACAAACCAACGCTGTTCGTAAGTTTACGCTGACAAATGCCAAGAGCACAAATAATAAAAATGATTATGTAAATAGTAGATTACCCCAGTGCTATGAGAAAGCAAAAGTACATCCTTTCTTCATTTTACTGAAGCCCTCACTGAACGTTTTACAGCACAGATCTCCCTCAAAGAGAAGCATAAAATTTGGTTGATTACTTGTCATTTTCTTTTCATCCCCGAAGAGGCAAACTGGGTCAGGAGCCCCAGGACTGCCTGCATGGCACCTGCTCTCTCCTCTGTTCTAGCACGCACGACGCAGCTCTCCTCTTCCCTTTCCTCACCGGTCTCCCCATGTGCGCCTGCCCTCACCACAGGATCCCATCCCGTGCTCACACACTGGCACTGAGAAGACGCTGCTGTGGGACTACATCTTATTTTCTTGGGTGCTTGTCTCAAACTGCCAACCCCTGGGAGGCGGTGGAATGCCCACTAGGATTCCGACTCCTGCGCCCCTTGATCCTGAAACACTGCTGCTGTTGTGTTTCTCCTTAGGAACACATGAATACACAAATAGCCCATGAAGACATCATCGATGGGAACCCATTTAAGTGATTAGAAAACATGAGTTTAATCACATGATGGAAATGTTCTTATTCTTGTTAACTTCAGGATAACTTTCTTGGACATAGCTTATTCCCTGCAAGAATACAGTGTCTTGGGGAACTAGAGATCATCTTCTGAACCTGGATTTGTATCAGAATCCCCTGGGAAGCCTTTATGAAAATATAGATCCCAGAACTCATTCCATACCTACTGAATCAGAAAATCTGGGCACAAATCTCAGTATCGCTTCTGAAAGCAATACACTATATAAAAATATATTTAGGATAATCTTCAATGTCCTTCTCCATTACCAATCTCCGCCATACTTCCAAGAGGACTGATGTTGACTCCCACTATGCGTAATCCTTTTTAGCATGCCTACATAAACACATACAGACATCTACGAGTATAAATCAGTCATATTTAGGTGTGTTTAAAAAATAGGGGCGGCAGACATTTACTAAGTAGGAAAGTATTGACTATTTATAAAAAGGTTATGAATTAATTACTGTTTGATCCTATTCTCACAACAAAGAGAAGAAAGATACATAGCTAATGCAAGTAATTAACAGAAACTAGATGTGCACAGTAGGATTATGAATTTACTTCTCTTCCTTCTGACTATCCATGTTTTCTTATTTTTCTACAATTGCTGGTTTTGTTGTAAGAAATTATTTTATGTCATTAACATTCCAAAATTATTTGGTTACGACTAATTTTCCAAACTTATTTAGCATTAAAATACCATTCTCTTCCTACATAATATGGTATTTTATGATGTGGGGGAAGCTCACTGGGGTAACAAATAGATCCTTGAACGTAAAAATGCAAAATGACTCAAAAGCAGTAGAAGCTTATGTCTCGCTTACATTACAAAACTGGGAAGGTGAAACGTCTGGCTGAACTATTCTCCCCCAAGTACCTATTCAGAGACTCAAGTTATCATTCGCTCTTCCATCTCTGCATGGAGCTTCTGTTGTTTCTCTGGGCACAGTTTCCTCTCCAAAAAGTCAGCAAGAATGGGGCGCCTGGGTGGCTCAGTGGGTTAAAGCCTCTCCTTCAGCTCAGGTCATGGTCCCGGGGTCCTGGGATCGAGCCCCACATCGGGCTCTCTGCTCAGCGGGAAGCCTGCTTCCCCCTCTCTCTCTGCCTGCCTCTCTGCCTACTTGTGATCTCTCACTGTCAAATAAATAAATAAAATCTTTAAAAAGAAAAAAAAAAAAAAGCCAGCAGGGGAAAAGAGTGTGAAGTGCAGAATGTGCGAAGGTCTTATGGGCCTAGCTTGGAAGGCATGCCCCTGATTCTGGCGACAGTGCACTGGCTAGGACTCTGTCACATGCTATTCCTGACTGTTACAGGGCTGGGAAATGTGGTCTGCATGTCCCAGCAGTCACTCTGCATTTGAAAGGGGGAGCATGAAACTTTGGTGAGTAGGTGGGTTCTTTCCACCACATTATGCTCCTACTACACCAGCTTCATTGGTGTTCTCTGAGCCCTCCCTGCCCTCTGTGCCTCTACTCACGCACAGCTTCCTCTCACCCTGGAGTCCACGTCTCCACAGACAAGCCCACTTCTTCCAGCTCCATTTTCTCCTGCTCCCCACCAACCATTCCTTCACTGTGTCCTTTCCTTCAACTAATATCTTATGTGGTCTCCTGCATGGTAGGATTTCTTTTAGGCAATGGGGACTGAAGGGTAAACAAAAAAAGACAAAATCTCTACTCCCTTGATACAGGACTCAAGAGACAAACAAGAAAAAAAACTAGGACATAACCCATATCGTAGGACATGTGGCAGCAAGGTCTAAGGAGATAAATACAAAAAAAGTAGGCTAGTGTGACATTTCTAGGGGAAGGTGCTGAATCCTGAGACAGGCTGGTCAGGCAGTGCAATACTGAGAAAATGAGTTTAAATGAAGACTTAAACAGGTGCAAAGACATTGATGTTGATATCTGGGAGAATTTTAGGTAGAGAAAAAAGAAAGTGCAAAGGTCTTAAGGCAAGAATGTGCTTGAACATGCCCCAAAGAACAGCATGGAAGGTGGCATAGTTTCAGCATAGTGAATAAAAGGGAGAACAGGCTATGACATCAGAAAGACAACGGGGCAGGGCTTTGCAGGTCATTTAAGAATTCTGACTTTTATAAGAATGAGTTTAGAGCTACTAAAGAAAGGATTTTAAACAGAGGAGTGATATGATCTTATTTACTTTAACTGGAACCCACAGGTGTGGTTAAGAAGAATAGATTACCTCACCTAAAAAAAGGGATTTTGCAGATTAAGCTGAGGATGCTGAGGTGGAGAGATTATTCTGGAAAACCTGGGTGCATCCAATGTCATCAGCAGCAGGGCTCTATACGAGGAAAGCAGGGAGGTCAGAGTCAGAGGAGGTGTGACAAGAGAAGCAGAGGTAAGGGAGACAGAGAATGAGACTGGGGGAGAAGGAGAGAGCCAGAGAAACAGAATGCGACACTGCTGGTTTTTAAAATGAAACGGGCCACCAAGCCGAGAAAGACAGGTGACCTCTAGAAACTAGAAAAGGCAAAGGACTAGCCCCTCTCCAAAAGCCCCCGGAAGGAACTACCCTACAGACACCTTGATTTGAGCCCAGTGAAACCCGTGTCAGACATCTGACCACCAGCAGTGTGTGATGATGAATCTGTGTTGTTTTAAGCCACGGGCGTGTGGCCATTCGTTACAGCAGCCTTAGGAAACAGCCCGGCTGTCGTGTTGACGGACACTAAGGGAGCAAGAGTGAGCAGAGAGACCAATGTAGCGTCACTGAGTCACCCAGGAGAGAGAGGAGGAGGGACAGGACCAGAAGAGTCCCTGAGGGGATAGCCAGCCAAGGTCAAAGTCTGGAAATAGTTTGAAGGTCATACTGACAGAATTTTCTCAGGGCTTGCTTGGGAGGTGAATGAGGAAGACAGGGAAGAAGGGCACTGAAGTTGCTAGCCCCGGTGCCGGGAGGGCCCTGCTGTCAAATGAGATGGGGCAGAGGAGCTTGTTGGGGGAAGTAGGAATCAATGACCCCTCTCGTCTATCACATGCACCACTTGCTTATCAGTTATTTTCTTTAGTGTTTATTATACAGTCATGCGTCTCCACGTCTATCTTTGTGGCCAGATGATAAGCAGTGAAATCTCTACCATGCATTCGCAACTTAAGTACTCTGCTAGATACAGAATTACAGGGGTAATGGGTGGCTGTTCAATCTGGGACCAACCCATGGTGATGGGACAAGTTTCTGGAAATGAAACTGGTGCTTAAAGAGAGAGTGTCTGCACGCAGAGACCAAGAGCCGGACTCTCATACTCTGACTCCACAAAGCATCTAGCCCAGCACCTTGCAAGGAACAGCCTTTGGGCTGGTGTCGGGTAAACCACAAACACACTCTCCTTATAACGACGTATCACAATCAGTTCTGCTTGTGTTTTTTCAAGAAAAGGGGTTAAGGCAGAAAAAAGGAAAGCAACTCTTCACTCATTTATGAGAATTTACCATTTAATTTGAAATTATCCCATTTCTCCCACAGAAAAACAGAAATAAGCATCTTGTTATATTATCCAAGCTTCAGATAGTACAGTTGTTTGGACTTGAAATGTACCACAAATTGCAGGCAAACATTAACTTGTAACCAAGCCCCCAAACTGCCATGATTGGTGAAATGTGTCTCCCTCAGCACTTCAGGAAAAACCCCCCTTGAAGTTGACTCATGAATCCAACTATCTCCCAGAGAGACCCACTTAGCATTCCTTGCCCACCTCTGACTCAACCTTCCGGCACTGAACTGTTTCTGCTCCCTGGAAGAAATCTGGTCTTCTTCTTTATCTCTGGAAGTGAAAATTCATATTTCCATTTGCTCAGGAAAAATAAAAATAGGAAGAAAAACTCACACTTGCTCACATGAATTGCTACTGCCCTAAAGGAACTTGCAGTGTCCCTGTCTCCTGCACCAGATGCTAACTGCCTGCAACAGAAGCAGGGATCTACTCTGGGGAGCCGGACTGGTTCTAAACAGAAGCGACTGAACTTCGTCCTGCCATCCCCATTCTGAACTTCGTCCCACCATCCCCATTCACAGTCAATTTACTACTCCCTCCTGACCATGAAGAAAATTGTTTGTGAGTAAAGGATACAATGTTTCTTTTTTTTTTTTTTTAAAGATTTTATTTTATTTATTTGACAGAGAGAGATCACAAGTAGGCAGAGAGGCAGGCAGAGAGAGAGGAGGAAGCAGGCTCCCTGTGGAGCAGAGAGCCCGACGCGGGGCTCGATCCCCTGCCAAAACTAAATAAATAAGACATCACCACTTAAAAAAAAAAAAAAAAAAAAAAAGTAGGCAAGTCATACACTGAGTGCAGGTTTGCTTTACTTGATTACCAAATTCTATCCAGAATCTGTAGAGAACGGACTCTTTCAAGTCAGAAAAACAAACATGATGATCAAAAAATTAAATAAATGGGCAAAAGATTTGAAAATAGACAATTCACCAAAATAGTGGTACCATCTGAACACTTCGAGGCTTGACCAGACCAGCTTGAACACTGATTTCCTAGTGAAACACTTACTAGTCTGAGGCTGTTAAATCACTGTTGATTGACACTTAGCATGTTCGCTTACTTTTCCTCCAAAGAGTTTCTTCAAGTCTGGTGCCATCCAAGGATACACACCTTTATCTAAAGAGATTAAAGAGAACCCTAACTAATGGTACTCTACTATAACATCTTTCAAGAATGTCCCTTAAAATGGTACTTCCTAAAAAGAGAAAGCAATGTAAGTGACACATAAATTAGAGCCATCTTGATGAAACTTCTTACATGTAATCATAAAGAAGAAATCAACAATCATCTCCAGTACAACAGGGCAAAAACTCTGTGAGATTTGGTGAAGGTTACTAAAAAACAGCTGTAGCTACCAGTCACTCTGGTATATGAAAGAGATTTTCTCATAATTAACAATAAATCTAACGCATGATAGATTCTCTGGAACAGAGGAAAATGCCTTGTTTGGAAATTCAAGTATCATTTCTACTTTTAAAATATCTTCTTAGTGACTTAGGAAATGGAGCAACAACTGTCCAGTTTAATGAATTTTTCCCATTATTTATTAGTTTAATAAATATGTCTTAAATCCTTTTACATGTGGAAGCATAGAGATCACACTAGTAGTAAAATAAATATATAATTTCCAAGTTTTGAAGTGGCAAGGAAGTAGGGTATTAGCTAATGTGAGAGAGAAAGCAGGTGTCAATGATTAGCAAAGGATGAAATCCAGTCCAAAGACAGCAAAAGTGTTGATGTGTTTGAGGAAGGAACAGAAAGGTGGCGGAGAATGACCAAAGATGATAATGCCAGAAACAATATTAATTGAGCACTTTTTTGGGTTCAAATTACTATTCTAAGTACTCTATGTATATTAAAACATGTTATTGTCACAATCTCTCTGTTATTATTCTCATTTTACAGATAAGGAAACCGAGAAAGAGACCAACGAAATAATTTGCCAAGATCACACAGCTAGTTAGCAGCAGAACCAATACGCCACTGCACACATCTCTGTAGAACGAATTCTAGAGGAGTGGCTGCTGAATCATGAAGAAACATGCAGGCCAAGGTTAGGAACTTGCATAAACAACATGAGGACAGTCATACGATCCTGTTCATGTTTCAAAATGTTTTCATGTATAAATTACTAATACTAATACTTGCATTAGTACGACTAATACTAATGTGAGAGCAAAATACATTTTAAAAGCCTGAACTTGGATTTGGATCCTGCTTCTTTGTTTTCCGTTATAATTCTTAAAAAAAAAAAAAAATCCCAGTTTTTAGGGCCAGGAGCTAAGCATCTATATATAACGCACACTCCGGGAAAATCTAACACACCCCCACTCTGGGGTTTTTAAGAAATCCTATAGGGAAATACATTGAAAGACAGTAAAGTAGAGATTGGTATTTTTATTTAAAGGATAAGAATTCTTGTCCAAAACCAACTTAAAATGATAGAGAATCTATAAAAAGCAGAGCACAGCAGATAAACCTACTTGAAAATCTTATTTCCATGACAACAGAAACAGAGCGTTAAAGGGCCAGCACACCTCTGCAGTGCGTCGTTGCCGACACAATCATATAAAGAATTTTCAAGAAAAGGAACAATCTTTCATGTCCATGTTGGATTATAATTATGTATGGACACATGAAAACATGCTAGCCCCTTTTAAAGACAGAGAGGTAAAGAGTTGATTTTTTAATAGTAACATACAGCTGAGCTGGTTTTCTAATGACTCCAGAAAACGTACAAATAAAATGCAAGATACAGACTCACACTGCATACAAAGTATGAGTTTTGTAGTTTCCATATTTGCCAATCAATTTACCATTTTCAAAAACACCCAGCTAATCTATATTGCTCTAAGATAACACAGAAAGGACTTGCTCATGAATATGCATGAAGCCAAAATAATTTTTTATTTAAAAAATATTTTACAATATGAGACATACATAGACATTCATACCAAGCTCTTCTGAAAATCAGAGCTTGGTTTTTGGTTCTGCATACATATATAAAACATTTGAGAAAATTATGGGGAAATACCTTGGTTTTTTTCTAAGGTAGCAACAATATTTTGCACAGAATTCTTTTTTGGGATAATGTTTCCAGGGCTTCCTAAATTTGCAAGAGTCTCCAAAGGCAAATTTAGCATTAAATTGTGTAAGATGATTTAAGTTTTAAATGTTACTTCAAATTATCTATATTACATCATAGATTTTACGTGATTCAGTCTGGTCTTCCCAGAAACCCAATGTAAACTAAAAAGGGCAGATACGGTTATCATCTTGTTTTTTTCCCATCAGTGAGCTATTTGATGCTCCCAAACATTACATGCTAAGTGACCATAAAAAAGATAAACATAGTTCTTTGTATTTCTGTGCCCAGCTTTTTTCTACTCTATGATGACACATCCCACACTTAACCTAAAAGATTAAGAATTATCCTAAGGGGCACCTGGGTGGCTCAGTTGGTTAAGCGTCTGACTTTGGCTAAGCTCATGATCTCAGGGTCCTGGGATCAAGCTCCCTGCTCAGTGGGGAGTCTGTTTGTCCCTCTCCTTCTGCCTCTCACCTCTCCGCCTACCCCACCCCAACCCCCCACCCACCCACCCCCGCTCATGCTCTCTCTCTCTCAAGTGAGTAAATATAATCTGTTTTTTTTTTAAAGAATGCTAAGTACTTAACAATTGGTGTCAAATTTGCTTTAATTTGAAGTTTATCAAAATTATTACCTATGTGCTTATTCTTTATACCACCTGAAGATAGATCGATGCTATATATAATCCCCAACATATTCATGTTTGTTCTTCTTTACAGTTTTTTCTTCCTTAAGATTTTATTTATTTATTTGACAGACAGAGATCACAACTAGGCAGAGAGGCAGGCAGAGAGAGAGGAGGAAGCAGGCTCCCTGCTGAGCAGAGAGCTCCACACAGGGCTCAATCCCAGGACCCTGGGATCATGACCTGAGCTGAAGGTAGAGGCCTTAACCCACTGAGCCACCCAGGCGCCCCTTCTTTACAGTTTTTAAAATCCAGTATTAGAAGTCGAGAAGGTTTCAGGGATCACTGTCCATGATTGCACGTGATCATCCACGATCTTCCAGATAGTTTTCGATCATTCATGATCATCCACGATTGTCTCTGATCACTCCTGATCATTCAGACCATGAAGTGATGTTCCAAGAATTCTTGTAGCTTGCACATGACACTTTATCTCAAATTAACTAAGGATTCATTAAATTCCTCTTAATTTCCCTTGAAATACTTATGTCTGGTTTTCTTATCACTGACAAGATTTTATAAGTGTCTCTTGGGCTCTGGGTATTCAGTTTTTTTTTAAATCTTTATTTTTATTGCTTTTATCTTTTAACTTTTTCTCTATACATTGATCTTTCTTATGAGGGTAGGTATACCCTTAAGATAATAAATTACCTTAAGTTCTTTCACCTCTTCCAGATATAACAGCTAAAGAAAAGGTTCTCATATATTCTACAGCATTTGTATTTATTCCTGCTCAACACGAGCTTAATTCAGTCTTCCTTGTCTAAAGTCAACTAATGTCTTCAATAATG
This sequence comes from Meles meles, assembly GCF_922984935.1. Classification (NCBI taxonomy): domain Eukaryota; kingdom Metazoa; phylum Chordata; class Mammalia; order Carnivora; family Mustelidae; genus Meles; species Meles meles. The sequence continues at coordinate 203,210,793 of NC_060067.1, read as the reverse complement.
CTATATCTTGAGTTTTTCCTTTATACTCAATAACAACACCAAAAAAGAAATAGACTTTTTATGTGACATAAGTTGATTCGCAACAGAATTTTAGTTATTTGAAAAAATATGGGTGTATCCTTAAATACCTATCCAGTCTGGTGACAGTTTTTTTTCTTGAAATTTCTATAATGATTTAAGACTTTCTATTCCTATGGCTTCCACTTTTAGTAATCCTTATCTGAATCATTACAATAACATCCCAATTACTTTCTATGGTTCAAAATCTCCCCTCTCTAATATCACCCAGACAAGGCTCATAGAAGGGATTTACTGTATGATTCCTATTCTCAAACACTCTTAGTTTCTCTCTGTTGCTTAAATGATTGAATTTATGAATGTCACCAAGCTACCTGTCCAAATGTATATTGTACTGCACCCTTATAGTTAATTGGAGGGACCAATAAAATAACTTGCTGGTCCCAAAATATATCCCTATGTGCTTAAGCTCTACTCTGGGCCTGCACTGCCCTTCCTTCCATTTTACTCTTCCAAGTATTGGCCAACCTCAAGTTCACAGCACTATTTCCACAGGAGATATTCATGAAAGTTTTGCAGGGGACTACAGTGTTGTGCTCACTCTAATTCATACACTGTCATCTCACTCGCAGCACAATGCTGTTGGAAGTGGGGTCTCTGGGAGGTGCTTCGGTCATGAGGATGGAGCCCTCATGAACTGGGTTAGTGCCCTTATAAAAGGAGACTCCAGAGAGCTTTCCTGCTCTCTTTCCACCATGTAAGGACACGGCGAGAAGATGGCCATGTATGAACCAGGAAAGCAGTCTCTCCCCACACATTGAATCTGCCAGAGACTCAGTCTTGGAATCCCCCTCCAGAAGGCCGAGAAAGAGACTGCTGTTCATGCTTCCAGCCTGCGGTTACAGCAGTCTGAAAAGACTAAAGTAGTTATTTCTTTCAAATCCTAATATCCCATAACACTGTTGTCTCTGCTCTTAATTTTACTTTTAAGTTACTTATCCTTATAAGTAATTTATAAGTTTACCTTATACTTAACAACAAAAGAAAGAAACTATTATTTCAGTGACTCCCAGATTTTTGTGTATCCTGGGCCCTTTGGATAATCTGATAAAAGCATTGAACTGGCTATCTCAACCCCTTACAAATGAATATATAAAAACATAGCAAGTTTTGTCTACATTTTGGTGTTTCAAGAAACCCAATATGAATCCACGAAGTCCTTTAAACTTCAGTTAAAAACATCCTGCAATTCTGGAAAGAAAATTCAAACACTGATTCTTCTCTCAAGAAATTTATAGGGAGCAGGGCTCAGAGGAGTGTGGCTGATTTATCTTCATAACCTTAGCCACTCTGCTCTTATGTTGTAAAGCTTTTAACCTGAGAAATACTCCAGATTAATTAGATATCAAGTAAATCATTATGGGTTTTCCCCTAGAGAAATGTATTACATAGCAAGTAGTGACTTGATACATTTACAACTATTAATGTTAGAAAATATATTTTTTTCCTTAATGATTAAAGAAAAGGATGTATTTATTTAAGCATCAGGTTTCCTACTCTTTTTCCATACTGGATGACAATTAAAGAACCTGTATAATAGGATACTACCCAGAATACCAAGAGACTGAGGTATAGAATACTAAATTCAAATAATCTAGGGTATCTATCAATTATATTACGTACTTTAACACAAACATACAATCTCGTATGTTTAATCAATCTCGTAACTATAAGATGTATAATTCAGCCAGACTGGATCTAAACAGGGAGGAATGAAGGTGAGTTCAATTCATTTGTTAACATAGCTCCATTCTGAGCCCAAATGCAAACAATATTTTTGGAATATTTTGGTTGCCAATATAAGCTATATAAGGAAGAACCAGTAATCAGTGAGTTTTCCATTTTAGCGTAAAGCATACTAGAACATATAGAAAAAGACATTAACACAACACTTACTAAGCTAAAGTAGTAACTCAGTGTAGAAGCAGAAGGTAGAGAAGAAGAAATAGAACACTCCATCTAATACACACCCACTAAATGAACTCAAGAATGTTGTACTATGTTACTTGAAACTACCCACTGGATGGCCCTCCTTTCATGGGAGAAACAAGGTTTCTAAACATATGGATGTCCATTATGGCAAACTTCTTTTCTTAAGAAGCTCACAGTACTTTTTTAACCAAGAACAGTATTCTGCAAATGAAATATTGAATTATTTAATTCTCTCTCCCGACCCTATCTTCATTTCTCTTCTGCCTACTGCCCCAATCCCAGCTCTTTGTCCGTTGTTAGTTGGCAAGAAAGCTCACAGCTCTCCCTCTTGAACAGTTGTCAAAACACCAAGGCTATAATCTAGAGGCTCTAAGCAGCCTCGTGCTGAAACAGTGTTTTCTGGGACATGTGCAGTAAAGTATAATTTTTAATGACAGCCTGTTTTGTAGTTGTCTGGCCTTCCTACTTTCAAAGACAGCAGCCCCCAATGAACAGACTTTCCCACATGAATACATTTCCATTTTTACCTCAGATAGTCAATGAGTTGAAACTACTGGATGCCATTTGGGACTCATCAGATGAATGAGTTCCTAATTAGAAAGACTTTAAATCTTCCTGCTTTTTTATAGTTACGTTCTAAAACTACTCAACTGTCTTCCAGTCTTTAAAATCAAATACATCACACAAAATTCTGGAGGTTAAGAGGCAAGCTAAGTTATGAGTAGGACCTCTAGTAGTGGACCCGAGGACACATTTTAACTTAGAGACTAGAGTCAGACGCGGTGGGTATCGGATTCTAGCCTTACCTTACATTAGCTGTGATATGTTTGCAAAGTTATCATCCTATCTTATTTTCAATTCCCTCACATATAAAATGAGAATATTAATAACCTCACTATCAAAGAATGTTCTGACAATTTCAGGAGATAATGTATATAATGTTCTTGGCACAGGTTTCCAGTATACAACAATAAATATTATTATTTATTAACTATTAACATAAGACCTAACATATTGTTGTACTTCTTACTAAGCTAAGAAGATACTACAATAATTTTGGAGCTTTATCTATTGGCATGAAAATAAAAGGAATATTCAAGTAAGAAACCAATAAGAAAACAAGTATATGTAATCAAATTCATATAGGAAAAGTAATAAGCCACTCAATTTTCATTTTAGATGCTTTGTTGTTGTTCTACTAATTTATTAACGAGGAGAGAGTATTGAGCCATTTGAAATACTATTCCTTGATAATTATTTCTATGTATAAAATGTATTATTTCAAAACTAGTGATTAAATTTATATGTATTTGTACTTTTATAAGATAAACTATTTTCCTGTTCAGATGTAACTTGATGATCCAAATCAAACCTGTACCATTGGTAAAAAAATAATCCATTGATGTGTTAGGCCTCTAAAACTTGCAAGTTAATTTGTCACTGTAGTCAATCTAGCCTCCTCTGATTAATACAGAAATGGCTTTATTGACAAAGAGATAGAAATAACAGTTGCATGTCATTGAGAATTATCCCTTGAAAACTGTCTTCATCTGTAATATTTGAAAATGTCGTAACTTCTCTTTAATTTAGTACACAGATATTGGAACCTATGTTTAAGTATTTTTCCTCCCCTCATTGTCTAGTAAGAAAGAGAAGACACAAACATTTATAATAAAACACAGAATCATAGCAATACATAAGCACAGATAAGGTGTTAAATGAATTCTGAGAAATGAAAAACGAGTTGTACTAAATGATTCCTGGGAAGAGATGCCATATGGTTTAAGTCGGGAGGAACGGGATGCATTTGGAAGAACGGAATGCATTTGGATATGTGTGGATGAGCAGAATATGGGAACCAAGTAACAAGCAGTATTCCAGAATGAGAGAACAGCATGAGCAAAATCAGGACCACAGAAGAGAAACTAGATGAGTCTGGAAGGAGTGAAGGAAGTAAATCAATAAAAAGTTAACATCCACCCTCTTGTACATCTATAAAAATAAGGGATAAATCTAAGAATGTTATTGAAGGAAGGATCTGAAGAGAGAGATGAAGACTTTATTCAGTGTGAAAGAAGACAGCTGTGAAGGATTTTAATCAGGAGATGAGTGTGATTCTGTGCTCTACTTTAGGAATCTTATGCCATAAAAGGGACAAATAGAGACACGACAATTAGTAAGAAGTTTATTACAATACCCTGCATGAGACATAACAAGGAACTAAATCAGAACGGCAAGGGGCTAACCACTGGCATTCAGGAGAGATGATGAACTGGAACATTTTTAGGAATGCAGACTCAAAACATTCAGGAAAACAAACATGAAGATGAGGGCAATGGGTAGGGAGGAGATACAGATGCAAATGATTAAAGACTATCATTAGCATAAACAAAATTAAGAAATGCAAGGAGAGAAACAATTTTGGGATGTGGCAATTTGATTTTGGATTGCTAGCTTTGATACACTAACAAGCATCCAGGGGGAAGGTGAAGGGGTCTTTGAGTGAGGGAGGAGGTAGGAGCTGGGAAGTGCATGCCTTTTTTTTTTTTTTTTAAGATTTTATTTATTTATTTGACAGAGAGAGAGACAGCAAGAGAGGGAACACAAGCAGGAGGAGTGGGAGAGGGAGAAGCAGGCTTCCTGAACAGGAAGCCGGATGCAGGACTAGATCCCAGGACCCTGGGAGCACGACCTGAGCCGAATGGCTGAGCCACCCAGGAGCCCTGAAAGGTGCATGCTTAACAGGGATGACATTCTGAATTATTCCACCTCACGTGATCTGATGTGGAATCTTCTTGGACACCCAATATCCATTTTTATAATATAAGAAAAAAAAATATATATGCAAAGTGAATATGCCTGCTGTGTAGGCACTCTTTCTCTCTGTTATATTTTCCACAATTTTCTTACTGGAAAAGTTCCTCCTAGCTAGCAATGAGCTCCTGTAGCCCATTTCTCCCCTTTCCTGCCCCTTGGTCTTCTGGAGGCTCCCATCTCCAGCTAAGTATACAAATGTTCTTGCTGAGGAATGAGAGGGTAGAGCAGTCAGGGCTACACCGAAAAGGGATGGGCCTCTAGTCCTCTATTTGGTATGAAACAGGGACCATGGATTTGGCGGCTTTGGAGTACAGAGGGGAAACACAAGACCCTACCTTCAGACCAAGCTTTTGCCACACCTACGGGTGCAAAAAATGCAAACAAATCCTCATTTGAAAGTCCAGTTTGCACACTGTGGAAATTTCATTCACTTCCAAGTTATAGTTTGTTTCCAGCTTAATCATGAGTTTAAACAATTTTCTGTTCTGTATGGAGCTATGATCTTCCTCCATTACCTTTTAGCTTTCAGTAAAATCCATTTTATGCAACAAACATGGACCAGAAGGGCTTTAACAAGCCAAAAAGAGGGCAGTGGCTGCACACAGGGTAGAGCTCTATAGGAAAAGGCAGCCTTGGGAAGTTACTGGGTAAAAAAGGATCAGTTAGAGCAGGACTTTAGAATGAGAGACAGAGGAAAGCAGGCTCTCAGGAGATGGTGTTGAATTCCCCATGATAACTGGAATGGGAGCTCTAGCCATCTTATTACATGTGGAATAAAAGGATGAGACCAGAGGGTAAAATCTATATTCCTAGCATTTGGTATTATTCCTGGGACATAACAGATACTCTATCGGTTTGGAACGAATGTATAAACGCATGGAAATGTGTGAGAACCTAAAGGAGAAAATATCAAGAAAAAAGATGATGGTTAAAAAAAAAAAAAAGGAAGAAGCTTTTGGAAGACTTACATGGTTAAAAGTCAGTAATAAGAAAAGGGGCCAAAAGAAACGAGGGATAGTTGCAGAGGCAAGCAGACCACCAGGGACATATGATGGGACCAAGGGCAAACGCGACGGGACCAAATAAAGACGGGTTTTTAAAAATTTACATGTTCTTTCAGGGCACAAACTCCTTATATTTCTGGCTCTAATTTGCACTGTATTAGAGAAGACAGAGAAAAAGTGAAACATCCCCTTATTGCGTCATGTGATATCTTCATTCTAAACCCTTCCAGGCCGAAAGCCATTCGAGTTCCCATTAATAATAACTATTTCCATATCCAAATTTGAAAATGTATTTAGACCTGTTTTTTTTTTAAACTTCAGGCATGGAGTGTCAAAAATCATGTCAGAGCACTAATTACATAACATTTATGTTTCTTTCCTACTTATTTAATATTCTGTTCCCTTTAGAATAAAAAAGATAAAAGGCTTATATTGTTTTCAGAAAAACATGGAAGAAAAAAAATCTCACTTTAATGGAAATGTGTAAAAACTGATCAAACAAAATAGTTCACATTCTTAAAACATGGCAGAAATCGGAAAAAAAATAAAGCATTTTTTTTTCATTTCTCCTAGTCTTTTATTTGTTAAACAGTAATCTTTAACAATAAATGCCAGAGGAAAACAACAGATAAAAGCAGGGGATTTGCATAATAGATGGGAAATGACTGAGCCGTGGCAGACCAGAAGTTTCTGTTTTCTTCTGTGGGGCCAGGAGTCCACAATGTGGTGTGCTCATCTTTCTTTTCCCTCACAAAGGTCACAAACAGCTTAGATGGGAGGCTGAAAGCGATGACTGGTCCTAATTTTTGCTATTCAGCCATTTTTCTTGATCTTGCTCTCTGACTCCATACATTCCAGACTGTTCAATGGATTTGTAATAAACTTCCAAGATGAAGAGAAATTTCTTGCTCATCGTTTGCCGGAAATCTTGGCTTGTGTTCATCTTATTAAATAAAAAATATGCTCCAAAAACACCCAAGAGTTCAACAATTAAAACTCCTTTAAAGATCTTCTTTGCCCACTGGTTCCATAGTGCGGGCCATCATATAACCAACAGGCAGGTGAGTGGGTGGGAACTGTTTTGCTGTTTATGATGCTGTACCTGAGGTGCTTGCACACCAAAAATAAGCATTTTTTAAAACAAGACATTGATTATGTAAGATCTGACCAAGTACCTGATTCAACAGTCAATAAACATTGGTTTTACCCAAGTGGGCCACCCAGTGATTGCGAACATCACATGCCTTCTCAGATCTAACAGCTTCTTTTTTCTGGCCCTCAAATCTTGAGAAAGTCTGGTTACAGAAAACTACAGAGATAACGGAGTGCTACAGTTAACTTGCCTTATTTTTTCCCCCAATATTGATTTTAAGGCAAAATTTTCAAGCCACTTTGGTTCACAGAAATCAAAGCACTTTAAGACTAATTTACCACTTCTGTCCTTAATAACTAATACATGTTTATGTGATTACATCAACTCAGCTCCTAAATATTACTGAAGTGAAGCTTTTTTGGCACAATGTCAAAAAGGATTATTTAATTAAATAGAAAAGCCCGGAGCTAAGTTTACAAGAAAGTATTAACAAAAGAAGCTTTCCTTTTTTTTTTCCTTTTTACCTGATCATAACTAAAAACAAAACAAAACAAAACAAAAAAACTTGAGTTGAAGCTTATCACACTATTAAGGAAGTATTAAATAATAGTGCAGTACTAACCAGACAATAATTGGGAAATAAAACAAGTTCTTTTTTTTTTCCTTAGCTTTCCAAAGCCACAGAAACAATGAGGTCAAGAAATAAGAAAATCAGGAAATCTTCATTGCTCTTTACAAAGAATTAATAAGATTACCAGTGAAGTCATTCTATTCTTTTATGTAAGGAGTTATGTTCTAAAGAATTTTTTTTTAAGGGAAAGGACAATAAGTATGAATCGTGGCAACCTGAGAATTCACATGACTCTCTGAGATTTTATTTCTAAGAGGTATTTTTGTGTGAAGATATTAGGATATTAGTATCATTCAGTTACCAAAAATAAAAACTTTAAGCCTTCTTAGCAAGTTCAAACAATCGTTGTAAGCCTAAACACTCTGTACTACTTCACTATCAAGAGTATTTATACAATATATTTTATAACTGGTCCACATTACTTTGAATTGTACATACCCACTCTCCCTTGAAACTAAATGCAAGCTACTAATTGACTTAAACACACCAGTAAGTTAGAAAACAAAGGGACTCTTACTCACACAAGGAGACACAGGGTAAAGGACAGGGAAGGCATATTTCTGACTTGGTCAGGTTAACTGAAAATGTTGCTGAGGACCTAATTTTGATTACAAAAGAAGCACATAGGGGCGCCTGGGTGGCTCAGTGGTTTGGGCCTCTACCTTTGGCTCAGGTCATGATCCCAGGGTCCTGGGATCAAGCCCCACATTGGGCTCTCTGCTCAGTATTGAGCCTGCTTCCCCCTCTTTCTCTCTCTCTGCCTCCCTCTCTGCCTACTTGTGATCTCTGCCTGTCAAATAAAATTTTTTTTTAATCTTAAAAAAAAGCACATAGTTTGGAAATATATTTATGCCAGCACAAATTAGCATGAAGATAAGTATCTCTTAGACAATCAGTTTCTTAGGGAAGGAAAAAAAAAAAAAAAGACCAGTCTAAAAAGGAAACAGAAGAGGGAAGAAAGTAAGAAGCATACGAAGACAGAGTGGAGGTGTGCCATGCAGATATTACAGGAAGCCTCTTGTACGTAAAGGTGAGTGAAGGCAGACCCTAAGTTTCACCAAAAAACTGTTTTTATTGGATCCCAGTGGGAGCTCAGACAAATAAACATCCTAGGAATCACCAAGGAGAAAATTCTAATGAATGACAGTGCGTGGGTTATTGCTTCAGGCCAAAATAAGTAACTAAAATTGGATTTACCTTCATACCTGAAACAACCCTAGACTGAACAAAATATATGGAACAATGGCTTTCAAGACAAAGGATATCATGCAATGAAAGACAGAGTTCCCCCGGAGAAAGGCTACGAAAAAGGTGAGCCCTGCAATCATCCTGAACAGTCACCCAGCAGTGGTGCACGGAAGGGAAACGGACAATGTCTGCTGAACTCCCCAGGCTGAAGAGCAGAGAGACGAAGGCAGAAGTTGCAAAGACAGAGTACCAGAGAGGAGAGAGGTGAACAGAGGGAAAATGCGGGGATTCACAGAGGGTCTGCCTTGAGTGTTCAGCAGGGTACTGATCAACAAATACACGTCAGGAAAACCCCAAAGGTCAGGAAAAGACACCAGAAAGTATTAGAAGGAACAGCAGCAGACACTCACACAGAGCTCCCACCAGTCACAGGGCAAGACTGTCAGGGCACGGGGGAGACTACTGAGAAGAGTTTTGTCTCAGTAATAAAGACTTTGGACAGGGGCACCTGGGTGGCTCAGTCGGTTGAGTTACCAGTTGGTCTTGGCTCAGGTCATGATCTCAGGGTCATGAGATCAAGCCCAATGCCAGGCTCCCCGCTCAGCAGGGAATCTGCTTGAGATCCTCTCCCTCTTCCTCTGCCCCTCCAGACGCTCATGCTCTCTCTCTCTCTCTCTCTGTAAAATAAATAAATATTTAAAAAAAAAAAAGAAAGAAAGACTGACTTTGCACAAAACATTGCAACACTGTTCTGGTCCCAACTAACAAACCAAAAAAAGGAATCCCTGAAAGGACCTAATGGTTTCCAAGTAATTAACTGCACCCCAAAACAGGACTCAAGGATAAACAAAAACAACAAAAAAACTCAACAAGAAGAAATTCAAAATATCTAGCAGGCTATCAAAAATTACCTGGCATGGATCCCTACTTTACACTGCTCACAAAAATCAACTCAAGGTGGATCAAAGATTTAAATGTGAGACCTAAGACTATAAAACTCCTAGAAGAAAACACAGGGACACTGGTCTAGGCAATGATTTCTTGGATAAGTCACCAAAAGCACAAGCAACAAAAAATGAAATAAACAAGTAGGACTACATTAAACTAAAGAGCTTCTACACAGTAAAGGAAATTATCAATAAGTTGAAAAAAAAATCCTACAGAACAGGAGAAAATATTCTCAAGCCATATATTTACTAAGGGGTTAATATCCAAAATATATAAAGAACTCATACAACTCAGTAGCAAAAATATAAGCAATCTAATTAAAAATGGGCAAAGAATCTGAATAGACATTTTCCCAAAGATCCACAAATCACCAAGAGGTACGTTAAAAAGATACTCCAATATCACTACTCATCACAGAAATGCAAATCAACACCACAATGAAAAATCACTTTACACTTGTTAAGATGGCAATTATCAAAGACAAGAGATAACAAATGTTGGCAAGGATGTGGAGAAAAGGGAACCCTTATACATGGTTGGTGGAAATGCAAATTGGTACAGCAATATGGAAAAGAATAAGGCAGTTCCTCAAAAAATAAAAAACTGGGGGCACCTGGGTGGCTCAGTGGGTTAAAGCCTCTGCCTTCGACTCAGGTCATGATTGCAGGGTCCTGGGATCGAGCCCCACATTGGGCTCTCTGCTCGGCAGGGAGCTTGCTTCCTCCTCTCTCTGCCTGCCTCTCTGCCTACTTGTGATCTCTGTCTGTCAAATAAATAAATAAAATCTTTTAAAAAAAATTAAAAATTGAACTATGATATGGTCCTGCAATCCCACGTGGGTATATATCCAAAGGAATTGAAATCAGTATCTCGAAGGGATATCCATATACCTATGTTCATTGCACCATTATTCACAAGCCAAGATATGATAATAACCTAAGTGGCTGTCAGTGGATGAATGGATAAAGATGATGTGGTATATATACACAATGGAATAGTATATAGCCATGAGAACGAAGAAAATCCTGCCATTTGCAACAACATGGATGATCCTTAAAGGCACTATGCTACGTGAGATAAGTCAGACAGGGAAAAAATATTTCATGGTATTATCGATATGTAGAATCTGAAAAAGCTGAACTTGTAAAATCAAAGAATAAATGGTAGTTAGCAGGGACTGAGGGGTGAGGAAATTGGGGAGATACTGGTTAAGGGTACACACTTACACCAGTAGGATAAATAAGTTCTGAAGATCTGATGTATGACATGATTATATCAACAATACTGTATTATTAAGAGACTAAATCTTAACTCTTCCCAACACAAAAAAGAAATGATAAATGTGTGACATGATAAAGGTATTAGCCAATGCTACTGTAGCAACCATATTACAATACATACACTTATTCAAACCAACATGTTGTACACTGTAAACTTATGTTATATGTCTAGCATACCTCAATTTAAAAAAAATTACTAAGTACTCAAAAAAGCAAGAAAATATGCCCCAAAACAGAGAAAATTAATTTAACCAGACCCAGAATTAGCAAGCTAAGACACTAAAATGATTATTATAGTTGTATTATAAATATCAAAAATTTAATTTGCATTTGCAAAACTTAAGAACTTTACAACACAAAAAGTGAACCTTAATGTATGCAAATTCTTAAAAAGATTTTATTTATTTATTTGACAGAGAGAGCACAAGCAGGGGAAGCAGCAGGCAGAGGGAAAAGGAGAAAGCAGGATCCCACTGAGCAGGGAGCCCGAGCAGGACTCGACCCCCATAGCCTAGGATCATGACCTGAGGTGAAGAGAGACACCTAACCAACCGAGCACCCCTAATGTATTTTAAAAATTCACTTTTTAGGACAAAGGTCCCAAGGAAAGAATGCAGACTATAATAAGAGATTCTAACTATATTACAAATGTATAAAACAACCATACTGAAGGGTCGGGGATAAGGTGATTGTTACAACCACCTTGGAAATGAATGGCGTTTGTAAGACTCGAGGCAAAATGAACTGAACGTCAGTACTACATTCCAGTTAACACAGTTGTTTTCTACTGGAGGAAAGAATACAATGCTCATACCACTCTACAAGTATACTGGAGCTGAAAAATTAAATAAATAAATAAATAAACGAATGGTTGGGGGGCAAGTCAGGTTTCCCACTATTGCAGTGAAAATTTTAGATCAGAAAGAGGAGGCTAGAATTATCCATAAGGTAGTGGATTAGAATTGGAGATATCAGTAAAAATTTATGGTTACATTTATTTAGATGCAGAAGTTGCATACAGAAATATTTATAAATATGTGCATACATATAAGTTAATATCCACAGATGTATTTCTTTTCTCTGTCAGCTGAGATGTCCCTGAAGCAACCATGAGCACACGTAACCCCCACATCTTCGTTTTTAATATCATTCACCATTAAATAAAACGAGGAATCTTTGGAGAAATGGCTTGATTGTCAGACTGGGTTGGAAAGATACAAGATGAGCTTGGAGTACCTTATAGTGCTAGAAAATAAGGAACTGCTCAAAAAACAAAACTATTTGATAAACCTGTTGATAATCTAATGTGGTTTCCTGGAACAGGCAAAAAGGACACTAGGTAAAAATGAAGGAAATCAGAATAAAGTATGGACTTTGATTAATACTAATGTATTAGTATTGGTTCATTAATTCTGACAAATATACTCCCTGATGTAGCAGATTATTAATCAAGGAAATGGTGTGCAAACAGTACATGGGAATTCTCCGTACAATCTTTTCAAATTTTCTATATATCTGAAACTTCTCAAAATTAATCTTTAAATCTTAAGGAATATAACTGACTGGTTAACCAGAAATAATAGCAATGTAGTGTGTGATTTATGAATAGGAAAGAAGTAAAATACATCTCAGAACAAAGACTGAGAGGGGAGAATAAAGCACAGACTTGCAAGGTTCTTATAGTGTATCTAAAATACAAAATCACTTGAAGACAGACTGTGATAATTTCAAATATGTATTATAAACAATAAACAAGCACCAATATAGCAAAACAAAGATTTGTAGTTAATCAACATGGAAAAGATATAAAACGGATTATAAAAAATACTCAATCTAAAAGCAGGAAGGGATAGGATGCCTGGGTAGCTCAGTCAGTTTTTGTCCTCTTTTGGTTCAGGTCATGATATTGGGGTCGGAGGATAGAGTCCTGCAGTGGTTCCTTGCTCAGCAGGGAGCCTGCGTCTTCCTCTGCCTGCTGCTCCTCCTGCTTGTGCTCTGTCTCTCTCCCCAGTAAATAAATAAATAAAATCTTAAAAAAAAAAAAAAAAAAAAACAGGAAGGGAAAAAGGAACAAAGACAGAAGAAATAAACAGAAAATAATTAACAAAATAATAGGCTTCAACCTAACCATATCAATCCTCATTGTAAATTATCTAAATATCTAAATATTTGCAGGAAAATACTGAGAAAATGCAACATCCATTCTTTTTTTTTTAATTTTTTTAAATACTTTATTTATTTACTTATTTGACAGAGAGAGATCACAAGTAGGCAGAGAGGCAGGCAGAGAGAGAGAGAGGAGGAAGCAGGCTCCCTGCTGAACAGAGAGCCCGATGTGGGGCTCGATCCCAGGACCCTGGGATCATGACCTGAGCTGAAGGTAGAGGCTTTAACCCACTGAGCAACCAGGTGCTCCGCAACATCCATTCTTTTTTTTTTTTTTTTTTTTTTTTTTGTTTGTTTTTTTGTTTTTTTGTTTTTTTAAAGATTTTATTTATTTATTTGACAGAGAGAGATACAAGCAGGCAGAGAGGCTGAGAGGGAAGCAGGCTCCCTGCCGAGCAGAGAGCCCGATGCGGGACTCGATCCCAGGACCCTGAGATCATGACCTGAGCCGAAGGCAGCGGCCTAAACCACTGAGCCACCCAGGCGCCCAACATCCATTCTTGATTAAAAACTGGGAGTAAAAAGAAACTCTCACCCTGATAAAAGTCATCTACAAAAAAAGTTACATCTAACATCATATGTAATGATGAAAGACTGAAATCTTTCCTTCTAATATCAGAAACATAACAAGAATGCTTGCTCTTATCACATTTATTCAAGAATATACTGGAGGTTCTAGCCAATGGAATAAGGGAAAGACAAACCTATTTTTAACAATTAGAAATTATAATATAAATATCACAACAGCATCAAAAACCATGAAATCATTAGGGGATAGACATAAAAGTCATCTACAAAAAAAGTTACATCTAACATCATATGTAATGATGAAAGACTGAAATCTTTCCTTCTAATATCAGAAACATAACAAGAATGCTTGCTCTTATCACATTTATTCAAGAATATACTGGAGGTTCTAGCCAATGGAATAAGGGAAAGACAAACCTATTTTTAACAATTAGAAATTATAATATAAATATCACAACAGCATCAAAAACCATGAAATCATTAGGGGATAGACAGGACAAAAATGGTCAAAGATCAAATACTAAAGATTAAAAATATTTCTGAGGGAAATTTAAAAAGACAAGTCATTGGACTAAATATACTTTGTTAACGGATTGCTAAAAGAGTTCAACAAACGTTTCATTAAAAAAGCATGTGGATGGTAAACAAGCAAACAAATAGACGTTGAATGTGATTAGTTGTTAAGGAATTGCACATTAAAACCACAATGAGACATCACCATGCATCTACGGCAGTGGCTAAAATTAGGAGGACTGCTGAGAGGACTGACTGTAACACCCAGTGTTGGTGAAGGTGTGCAGGAAGTGGTGCTCTCGTGTACTACAGATAAGAATGTCAAATGATAAAATAACTTCAGAAAACATTCTGGAATTCCCTTACCAAGTTAAATATACACCAACCATGTGATCTAGCCATTCCACCCTCTGGTATTATCCAAAATAAATGAAAGTGTATGTCTCTACTAAGATTTCTACAGTAATATTCACAACAGCCTTATCTGCAGGGTTCCAAAAGTGGAAATAATCCAGTGCCCATGAACACGTCAATGAATAAACAAATTTGGTATACACATACAATGAAATACTACCTGACAATAAAATGGAATGAATTATTGATACACATCGCAAAATACATGGATGAATCTCAAAATAATTATGCTAAGTGGAAGGAACTAAAAAGGGTACGTATTGTATGATTCCATTTATCCTGAAATTCTAAGAAATGCAAACCAATCTATGGTGATAGAAAGAAAATCAGTGATTGCCTGGAGATGGAGGAAGGGCACTGAGTGGGACAGGTGGAAAAATTCCAAAGGTTCAGGAGCACCTGGGTGGCTCAGTCAGTTAGGCAGCCAACTCTTTATTTTGGTTCAGGTCATGATCTCAGGGTTGTGAGATCAAGCCCTATATGGGCCTCTGCATTGGGTATGCATAAGATTCCTTCTCTTTCTCTCACTCTGTCCCCCTACCCCGACTCCCCTCTCAAAAAAAAAAAAAAAAAAGAATTCCAAAGGGTCACGGAGAAATTTGGAGGAAGGGTTGTACATGTTCATCAACTTCACTGTGTTTATAAGTGTCACGATTGTATAAAATTTGCCAAAACTTAACAAACTGTACATATTAAATATGGGCAGTTCTTATGTGTCAATTATATGTCAATAAATCAAGAAAATTTTTTTTATAAAATCCAAGGAAAGTTCAGTTAAATTTTAAAATTATAAGGACTAGAGCCTTGAAGATTGGGAATTAACTATACACCTGTAACATTTAAGGGAAAGAGAACACAAAGTAAAAGTAATTTAATCTTCCCAATTAAGATAAACAAATTAAGGAACACGAGACCAACTGTATATTATTCATTTGCAGTTAAGTATAATTTGTTCTATGAAATTCACTCCCAATAGCTCTCTCACTTTCTGTCTCTCTGTCCTTCTGTCTCTCTCTGTCCATACCCTTCTGTGAACACCACACGGGCTGTATAGCAGTAATCAGAAAGGTGGATCTCCTACAGAAAGAATATCTCATGGAACCCACAGAAATAGCCTTTAGAAAAGATTTTCTCCCCAGCCCTCTCTCTCTGGACACATATGTCCTCATTAGATTCCAGATACAAAGACTGAGACCAGAATCCAGATGGAGTGGTCTGGAATTACCTGGGAAAACATCCTATATCACAAAGCAGCAAGCTGCTAGGAGCTTGATGCCCAGAAACAGAAACAGCCATGATGTGGTTCCATGAATTTAAAACAACTCTGAGTCGTATCTTTAACTCTAATATAAAAGATACTATGAGTAATATATATATGAGTAATATATATATACATATATATGTGCATATGTATTGTTTAAGTTTTTATTTAAACTCCAGTTAGTTAACATACAATATAGTATTACTTTCAGATGTACAATATTTCTAAATAATACAGGATCAAAGATGTTTCAAGAGGAATTTTAAAATATTTTGACATCCGGGGCGCCTGGGTGGCTCAGTGGGTTAAAGCCTCTGCCTTCGGTTCAGGTCATGATCTCAAGGTCCTGGGGTCGAGCCCCGCATCAGGATCTCTGCTCAGCAGGGAGCCTGCTTCCCTTCCTCTCTCTCTGCCTGCCTCTATGCCTGCTTGTGATCTCTGTCTGTCAAATAAATAAATAAATAATCTTAAAAAATATATATATATTTTGACATCCATTCCGGAAAATAGTGTGAGTTTCCTCAAGACCTTAAAAATAGAGCTGCCCTATGACCAGCAACTGCACTACTGGTTATTTACCCAGAAGATACAGATGTCATGAAAAGAAGAGGCACATGTACCCCAATGTTCACAGCAGCAGTGTCCACAATTGCCAAACTGTGGAAGGAGCTGAGATGCCCTTCAGCAGACGAATGGATAAAGAAGATGTGGTTCATATACACAATGGAATATTACACAGCCATCAGAAAGGATGAATACCCAACTTTTGTATCAACATGGATGAAACTAGAGGTGATTATGTTAAGTGAAGTAAGTCAAGCAGGGAAAGACAATTATCATATGGTTTCACTCATATGTGGAACATAAGGAATAGCACAGAGGACCATACAGGAAGGGAAGGGATTCTGAAGGGGGAGAAATCAGAGAGGGAGATGAACCATGAGAGAATCTGGACCCCGGAAACTCTATGAGGATTTCGGAGGGGAGGGGGTTGGGGGAGTGAGTAACAGGGTGATGGGTATTAAGGAGGACACAGATTGCAAGGAGCACTGGGCATTATCCGTAACTAAAGAATCACTGAACACTACATCAAAAACTAACAATGTACTATACAGTGGTTAACTGAACATAATTTAAAAACCACAGAAACAAAAATAAAACAAAGTATTTTTACACAAATGGAAATGAAATACAATTTATGAAGTCTGTAGGATGTGATGAAAGTAGAATTGGAAGGGAAAATTTGTAACCTTCCCTTCATATATTGGTAAAGAATAAAGATCTGAAATAAACAAAGTAAGCTCCTGCCTAAGGAATCCAAAAGAAAAAGATGAAATTAAGCCCTAAAGCAAGAAGAAGAAAGGAGATAAAAAGCAATCACAGCAGAAATTAATGAAATTATGTGTATGCAATTTTCAATTAGTTGAGTGAAACTATATATGGGTATATAGTTTCACTTCATGTTCTATGCCGTTTATATGCTTTAAATATTTATAGAATATTAAACAGGCACCAGAATGTTTTCTGCTATATATGCTCTCCCTTAATTATCCACATTTTTCAGCTTTAAAAAAAGTTGTGTATTTTCTGTTATCTAAGAAATCTGATGCCATTAAAACAAGTTTCCCGGGGCGCCTGGGTGGCTCAGTGGGTTAAAGCCTCTGCCTTCGGCTCCTGGGGTGCTGAGATCGAGCCCCGCATTGGGCTCTCTGCTCAGCAGGGACCCTGCTTCCTCCTCTCTCTCTGCCTACTTGTGATCTCTGTCAAATAAATAATAAAATCTTAAAACAAACAAACAAACAAACAAAAACCCCAGAAACAAATTTCCCTAAAACTGCAATTATGCACTTTTCCACTAAAAGGTATGTATGAAGCTCTATGAAACAAAACAGGGGTAGGGCTCAGTTACTCTCATTCCAGTCTACCAGCTCATATAGAATCAAAATTGTGATTTAATGCTTCGGTTTGGGAGATGAGGGAGGAGCAGTAGTGTAATTCTAATGTTTTCCCCCTATGACCATGACATCCTTCAAATCACATACACTTCTAAAATTTAAAAAATATATTATTTTTCCTCCAAGTTTTCATGTAAACTCCAGTTAGTCAACAAATGGTGCAATATTAGCTTCAGGTATAGGATTTAGTGGTTTATCACTTAACATACAAAACTCAGTGGGAAGATAATAATTCCTAAAGATTCACAATCATCACATAAATTTTTCATGTTTTGATAGTCTATGACATTTCCAAATTTGAATCAATTATTATTTCTAATTCTCACCATGAGCACAATTCATAAATTTTTTAAAATCAGCATGGCAGGGGTACCTGGGTGGCTCAGTCAGTTAAGTGTCTGGCTCTTGGTTTTTGACTCAGGTCATGATCTCGGGGAGTCCTGAGATCAAGCCCCGCATTGGGCTCCAGGCTCAGTGTGGACTCTACTCTGCTTGTCCCTCTCCCTCTGTCTCTGTTCCCCATCCCCTTCACTAGTCTGGAGAAATACAACAACTTTATTCATTAATTTACATAGTCTTAACAGAATTTAGATCCATGTAGGTACAGATAAAATATATCTAATAGCATGCACATATAGAATAGGAATATAATGCAATATTTCAGGGTTACGTTTTCCTTAAGATAAGGATATTTCAAGTTTACCCTTTATGAAGAAATTAAAACCAAAAATATATTAGAACTTGCTTTAAAAAGAGCAAAAAAAAATTTAAATAAAAGATAAAAATATAAAGTATATGCATGTACAAAAATTATGTGGATATACACACACATATATATCCATCCATATATCTAAATTATAAAATTATATATTTTATATATTATAATATACAAAATATATTAATATAAATTTATATTGATTTATATAATTAAATTATATATTAAATTAATGAATCAATATTATATTGATTAATTATTAATATATGAATTAATGTTAATATATTTTAATTATTATATATTATTATATAGTATATATACACAAACATATATATCCATCAATATATATATGGATATATATCCCTACCTCTATTCCTCTAATTCTTATCTATGTAACCCAGAACAGTGAGTTCAGTAATTTTAGTTCGAACTAAAAAAAAAAGTTAAAACACTTTGAATCAGGCATCACTAACTACATGAAGATTTGTACATCCATCAGACAGCCAGCACTTAAAGACCCTTCTATTTTTCACTATCCCTTATATCAGTTTGAATTTGTTTTCCAAATTTACAAGGCATGTTATCTGGTATGGAACAGAAACAGAATGAATAACTTGACTCAACAATAAGTAATATGAAAAGAACACATCAAACATTTTCCTTCCAAAAATAGAAAACCTAAAGAAAAAGAAAACCTATTTTTTTAGAAACATTACTTTTACTGATACAAATAACCACACATTTATTCTTCCAGATGTAGTTTATAATGACGGTTCTGTCAATCTAAGAAGGCCATTTGTAGTTGAAATAAGTATATAGATTAATGCAAGGCAGAACTGACAAGTTGACATTTTTAAATCTTCCCATCCCAAGCACAGTTTGTGTTTAAGTCTTATTTATGACCTCAACAGATTTATTTTTGGCTGAGCTGTAAGCTCTTTAAAATTTCCCTAATATATGTAGGTGAGCTTGCAGTTGCAAGAGTAAAGTCCCGTGAATTTTCACAAACCGAACACACCCACAAACAGTACCTAGACTTTTGCCATGGTGCTCGAAGTCCTGCGAACACCCTGTAGTCACTACCTTCGACAAGGGCTATCTTTCCTGACTGCTAATGAAATAAATTAATTTTGTCTGCTTTTGAACCTAGAGCGACGGAATCACACAATGCATACTCACTGAATATGTCGGTTTTGTCCAGCATTATGTTCGTGGGATTCATCCCTGGTGAGGACTGTTTACTGCCGATGCTTCCTAGTGGCCCCATCGTGCTCGTACAGCACAGTTTGTGAATCCAAACCAATACGGTAAAGACCGATTGCTTTCTGGGGTTTGACGATGAAAAGTGTTCCGTTTGAACCTTCCTATTCAACTCATTTAGTAAACAATGCATACGTTTCTTTGGAGCGCAGGCAAACTTTGGCTTTACTGAGCCATCTACACTCCCACCACCATTAAGGGAGCATTCTACTCAGAACACTGATTTTTTCTCCCTTTTCCTATTTCTGGCAGGGAGGGTGATTTTCATTTAAGCATTTCTGGCAGGTATCCTCAGGAATTATACATTTGAAAACACATTTTTACTAGGCATTTTAAAGCTGTGCTCCTTACTGTAACTGGGGTCCTATCAGCTTCACATTTTCTAAAGTGGTTGTACCAATTAAACTTCTACCAGGAGGACCGAAGTTGTGAGCATTTCAGCTTCTCCAAATATGCCGTCTGTTGGCTTGTTTTGCTTTTGCTTTGTCTCCTCTGGCTCACACTCTCTCCCTCTGTCCCACACTCTCTCCCTCTGTCCCATCTCTCTCTCTTACCTCTCTACCTCTTCATCTATCTTTCTGTCTCTTACCTCTCAATCCCAATCCCTCCCTTTCTTTTTTCTATTTTACCTATCCTTGTGATTGTATTGTGTAAACATTCTTTTTTTTAAGATTTTATTTGTTTGAGAGAGAGGGGGGAGAGCAGGAACTGGGGAGAGGCAGAGGGAGAGGGACAAACAGACTCCCTGCTGAGCACAGAGTCCCATGTGGGGTTTGATCACAGGACCCCAGAATCATGACCTGAGTTGAAGTTAGATGCTTAACTGACTGAGGCACCCAGGGGCCCCTGGAGACATTTTTAACAGCTATATTCAGGACTAACTGACATACGATAAATGACTCAGAGTGTACCACTTTATGAGTTTTCCAACGCACGCACAGATGTTAATCCATCACCACAATACAGATAAAGAACATTTCCATCATTCCCCAGTTTCCTCATGCCTCTCTGTGACCCAGAGTGCCTCCTTCCCACCCCAGACAACCACAGGCCTGCTCTCTGACACTACTGTTTAGTTCGCATTTTCCAGAATTTTCTATAAATGAAATTATACAGTACATATCCCCATTTCCTGGCTACTTTCACTTAGCATAATTATTTTGAAATTCATCCATGACACTGCATATATTAAGAGTTCATTCCCTGCTATAGGTGACTATATTATATTCTGTGGCTACACCATAATTTGTTAATTCACTCATTTGTTGATGGGCTTTTGAGCTCTTTCAGTCAGGGGCTACAACAACAACAACTATGAACATCTGTGTATAAGTCTTTGCTTAGAAATATGTTTTCATATTTTTCTTGGATAAATATCCAGGAGTGAGATTGCTGGTTCACGTGGTAAATGTGTGTTTAATTTCATAAGAAGCCACCAAATTATTTTCCAAAATTGTACCATTTTATATTCCCAGCAGCAGTGTATAAAATTTCTACTTGTTCAAATCATTGCCAACACTTGGCATGGCTGGACTTTGTCAATGTTGCCATTCCAGTGGATGTGTGATGCTATCTCAGCATGGTTTCAATTTGCATTTCTCTAATGCAGTGAAGTTGAACACTGTCTCATGGGTCTATTTTTTTTTTTTTTTAAGATTTTATTTATTTATTTGACAGATAGAAATCACAAGTAGGGAGAGAGGCAGGCAGAGACAGAGAGGAGGAAGCAGGCTCCCTGCCAAGCAGAGAGCCCGATGCGGGGCTCGATCCCAGGACCCTGGGATCATGACCTGAGCGAAAGGCAGAGGCTTTAACCCACTGAGCCACCCAGGCGCCCCGGGTCTATTTTTCATTTACATATCTTCTTGGTATTTCCTTTCAAATCTTTTGCAATTTTTTGTGCTCGCTTCGGCAGCACATATACTAAAATTGGAACGATCAAATCTTTTGCAATTTTTTTAAAATAGGATTGCCTTTCTTCTTATTGCTGAGTTGTAAGAATTCCTTTAATAACCTGGATAAAATTTATAATCAGATACAGTCACGTACTTCTTTTTCTGTAGCTGGTAATTTCACTATTTAAATGTCTCTTGTAAAAGCAAACAGTTATAATAGCGATTAAATCCAATTTTATCATATTTTGTTCTACAGTTTGTGTTTTTTTGTGTACAATTCAGGTAATCTTTGGCCATTTCAAGATTTTCTCCTGTTTTCATCTTGGAGCAAGTCCTAACGTTTCCTCCATTTTTTTCAGTGAACAAATTCTCTTCCTCAAATATCAAATAGCAATGCTTCATGAAATCTTTTTCTTATGGGGGTGGGGGAAGAAAAGTTAGCCTAATCCTTTCAATTCAGGTTCTCTGACTATTTTGTTGACAATGAACATTCAACTACCTGATTTTCTTCTGTCCCTTTATTCACTTTTCCGATAAAATTTTATTAGGCACCTGCTATGGGACAGACACTGTGCTCAACACTGAGGATAGAAAAAAATAAAGTGTATGAGATTTTTATCCATGCAACTAAAACTTAAGTTATTAATTTGAGTTCTAACCACAAAATTCTCCTTGATTCTGTAGAATCAATCTACAGAAGTCCTGCTGTCACTGTCTGATTCCTCTTTCCTTCGAACTTCTCCTTAATTCCAATTCCTTTTTTCATGATGAAAACTTGCCCTTTCGGCAGATTTTCTCTCCTTTCTTCTGTCCCCAGTGATTAAGAGCTCCAGCTTCCACAATCAGGCAGCTCACATCTGAACCAGTCTCCACCAGCTTGGATCCTTGACAAACACCTGGGTCTTCCAAAGTGGCCATCTCTTCATCTATAAAGGGGTGACTAAAAGGATATTTATTCTAGGGAAGCCTGGGTGGCTCAGTCAATTAAGTGTCTGCCTTCGGCTCAGGTCATGACCCCAGTGTCCTGGGATCAAGTCCCACTTTGTACTTCTTGCTCAGCAGGGAGTCTGCTTCTTCCTCTCTCTGCTGCTCCCCCTGCTTGTGCTCACTCTCTCCTTCTCTCTCTCTGACAAATAAATAAGTCTCAAAAAAAAAAAAGTGTGGGACTTGTGGCCTTCAGCACACCTCTGTACACCTCTGAAATGTCCCTGGTCCTTACTCTGCATCATAATTGTTCCCCGTACCCTCTGGTCTCCACCTGCCCCTCACTACTCCAACGCAGACTTACACACTTCTCCTCTATTTCCAGGCACTTCCTCAAACTGCTTCAAGAGGTTCCTTGATTTAGCTCTTTCTCTCAGAGGCATCAGCCATCTTAATTTTTCTTTAAAAGCATTAAAATATTCTTAAAAAGCAAGTTTGTGAACTGCCATGCAAATTACAGTATATAAAACTGAGGCAAAGAGAAAGACTAAAATACTTCTAAAATTCATATAATGGAACGCTCTCTATCTGGTTTTCTTCGAGAACAGAAGAGGCATTATAAATTTCTTCTAACATAGTGAATATAATATGGATTAACATTCTTTAAAGTTGTTTTATTATTTGGAGTACAGAGTAAAAGTCCTTCAACTCCATCCCAGAAACTTAAGAGTTAATAAGTAAACAATGCCAAAAGTTATGTGACAAAAGGTGCAAAAAAGTTAATGCATTTGAAGCAATAAATTAACATGTAGACAGATGGTATAACCTTCCTGTGAAAATAAGATTCTAAAATTTACACTTCTGTGAAACCCAAATGTGATCATCAGAGTTTTCTCTAACAAGTCTTATTAGAATTGATTAAATTATATCCCTCTGGGTTTAGAAATAATGCCAATTAACCCTCATAGAGGATTTTTAAAAATGACATTGGTTACTGGACAAACAGATACCTACTGATTTTATTTAAGGCATTCTGGGGAAGAGGAAAAATAAAATATTAAGGTATACTCCAAACATTTTTGTTTTTCAGTGTCTGTGCATTTCTGTGTGTATATTTCAGCTTCTTCGACTGAATAGACACATAGACATATTTAGAAACATGTTAATTTTCAGATGAATAATAAAGAAAAATGAGTGAACATCAGCAGTTCTTTCTCTTTATTTTTTTTTTAGTTCTTTCTCTTTAAACAATAATTTACCTAGTACTCATAACAAGGCAACACATTAAGATATCCATTTATTAAATCAATTACTCCATTTGTAATTTTGTCTACTGAAAATTTATCCACAAGTCTGCAAAGAAAACTGCCCAGTAAAGAAAACAACAAAATGATCACCATAAACATCTTGTATGAGATACTATTATAATTAAGAGTGTAGTCACATTTTCAGCTAAATGGGTGGATGTTTATACTTAACAATATATATAATCACAAGCTTATTTGCTATTCAGTTACATTATTTTAATTTCCACATAAATAAGAAAACATATTCTAATGACACTAATGAAAAAGTATATTCTTTAAAAATAACCAAATTGCGGGCGCCTGGGTGGCTCAGTCATTTAAGCATCTGCTTTTGGCTCAGGTCGTGGTCTTGGGGTCCTGGAATTGATCAAGTCCCTCATCAAGCCCTCTGCTTAGCAGGGAGTTTGCTTCTCCCTCTACCCTCCCCCTCCCCTCCCCCATTCATGCTCTCACACTCTCCCCCTCTCTCTCAAATAAATAAATAAAATCTTTTTAAAAATATGACCAAACTGCAAAGCAATAAACTGTACTGAGTCAAGATATGAAGGATCAACTCTGTTTATTCTCATAGATGACTAATAATGATCAATGAACTAATTTTACTTTTCCAAAAGAAGCATTTAATTTTCATTAAAAATTTTGTTCTTCCTTACACCATACACAAAAAAACCTCAAAATGGACTAAAGACTTAAATGTCAATCATAAAACTCCAAAAACAAAATATACACAGTAATCTCTTTGATATCAGCTTTAGCAACATTTGACATCAGCTTTAGCAACATTTTTCTAGATATATCTCTTGGGACAAGGGAAACAAAAGCAAAATTAAACTACTGGGGCTACACCAAAATAAAAAGTTTTTGCATTGCAAAGGAAATGATCAACAAAAGAAGATAACCTACTGAATGAGAGAAGATATTCACAAATTACATATATATATATATATATCCCAAAATATATAAAGAAATTATACAACTCAGCACCAATAAAACAAATAATCTGATTTTTAAAATGGGCAGAGGACCTGAATAAACATGACTCATCATCAAGGAAATGCAAATCAAAACAATGAAGAGATATCACCTTACACCTGTCAGAATGGTTGGAATTTTAAAAAGGGTTGGTAAGGATAGGAGAAAAAGGAACCCTTGTGCTGTGTTGGTGAGAATATAAATGATGCACCCACTGTGGAAAACAGTATGGCGGTTCCTCAAAAAAGTAAAAATAGAAATATCATAAGATCTATTAGTTCCACTTCTGGGTATTTACCCAAAGAAACAACACCAATCCAAAAAGATACATGCTCCCCTATATTTATGCAGCATTTTTATAATAGCCAAGGCATAAAAGCAACCCAAGTATCCATCAATAGATGGATGGATGAAGAAGTGGTGTATATGTATACAATAGAATTATTACTCAGCCATAAAAAAGAGGCAATCTGGCCATTTCAACAACATGGATGGACCTAGAGGGTATTATGCTAAATGAAACAAGTCAGAGAGAGAAAGACAAATACCATATAATTTCATTTACATGTGCAATGTTAAAAAAAAAAATAAAACAACAAATGAACGAACAAACAAAAAAAGCTAAAACTGACCCAGAAACACAGAGAACAAAGTGACAGTTGCCAGAGGGGAAGTAGTGGGGGATGGGCAAAATGGGTAAAGGGGAATGAGAAGTACAGCTCCCAGTTGTGGAACAGGTAAGTCACAGAGACGAAAGGTACAACACAGGGTACAGAATCAATGATACATTAACAGTTCTGGGCAGTGACTGACGGCAGCTACAAGGGCAGCAAGCACAGCATGCTGAAGAGAGGAGTTCAATCACTATACTGCATGCCTGAAACCAAGGTAACACTGTGTCAACTACATTTCAAAAGCAAAAACAAGGGGCGCCTGGGTGGCCCAGTGGGTTAAAGCCTCTGCCTTTGGCTTGGGTCATGATCTCAGGGTCCTGGGATGAAGCCCCGCATCGGGATCTCTGCTCAGCGAGAGCCTGTTTCCCTCTCACTCTCGGCCTACCTGTGATCTCTGTCTGTCAAATAAATAAATAAAATCTTTAAAAAAAAAAAAAAAGCATAAATAAGTAATATTATGTGCATACCATTCTCATGAAATTGTAGAGACGATCAAATAAACCAAGGAATGAGAAAGCATCAACAAGATGTATGTTCTACATAAGAAGCTTAATAAATAAACCTTCGTTTAATCTAAATCTAATATTTAAAAATTTCGATCTTTCACTATTTCCTATATACTTTAAAATGAATCCTTAATTTTTAAAAGTGGTCATAAAATGTGACATCTCTCTTAAGTCTCTATTCTCTGACAGACTCTTATTATGGAAACAGATCTAAATATTCGTAATTCAAAAAGCTCCAACATTCTTGCTTACAATCATAAAACGTTGAGGGTGCCCTAAGTTACATTTAATTACCCAACATTTGTTTCTACTATATTTCATTTTCCTATAGCCCTTTCTTTAGTTGTCTATTTTCCATTTTATTAACTTACCTCATTAATTTAACAGTTATTTACTGAGCACCTGTCATATAGTAAAAATGTAATGAAAGAGTCCCATAAAGATCAGATTACGGTCTATGGAAAACTGGAAGAAAATACATGAAAAGCTGGTCTGAAAGGTAAAAAAAAAAAAAAAAGGTATCTTTTATAAAAGAGGCAAAATGAAACACAAAGGAGAATGTAGCACCACGTTCCTTACAGAAGTGCAAATCCAAGCAATGCCTTTCCATTAGCTACAGGTCAGTGAAGATTGTGGAATAAAGAAACAGAGTGATGACAAGTCTGAGGACGTATCATTGATCAACACCCACATATAATTTGTTAGAGAACAAAATGTTCCAGGAGAAAGCCAGAAAACGAGAGGCTAGAGGCATTTTAAAAACAGAATGTAATACTATGAAGCCAAAGAAAAAGATTTTTCAATAGAAGACATGTGGTTAACATTTTTCAGAGACCTCAGTGAGGGTGAGGAACCATAAAAGACCTTTGGCCTTGGGACAGAGCTCCGCTGACTTGAGAAAATAGTTTCAGAGCTGGGATGTGGCGGGGAGAAAGGAACAGATACTGAAGGAGTAAAACAAATGGGAGTGATCTACACTTTTGAAACTTTGAGAAACTGGGAGATTTGATGTTACTTAAGAACAATGAAATGTCAATGGCAAGTTTTTTTTTTCAATGGCAAGTTTTTTTAAAAACAATTTGGAAATGAGAAGGTGACTATCTTAAAAGTCAAGAGGAAAGAGACAGTGATGATGAGATTCAATATGGGAAAGGAGGTAGATTTGATAACAGAAATTACCAGAAAAGGTAAACCTTTTTCAGTGCTGAAAAAATATGGGATCCTTGTTTTGAAATAAATGAGAAATGGGAGAAGGGGAAAATTTATCCAGCTCACTTCAAATGGCATTAATCTTTCCAATTAATCCAGGTGATGGCCATCTGCAAAGAATGAGAAGGAAAGCATGCAGGATTACTGAACAATTGTGGTTTTTTTTTCTTTCCACACTGTATCCTTTCTACTTGGAATCTTAAGAGCATTTGGATTTCCTTTTGCGGAATTACCCATGCCCCAGTATTTGTGGGTGTGCTACAACATGAAACCCAGGTGCCTGCCTCGAATCACAAAAGCTGAGGGGGGTAGGTCTTGCTTCTCTCTATCCCATAGAGCCAAGAGGCAGACACGTGTCCTTTGCTTAGCCAGAGGATTTACTCCTGGGACTCTGAACCTTGATGCAAGACTAGAGAAAGGGTGGAAAATACACACTTCCCAGCAGCTGTACCCTGATATATTCCTGCCAAATAATCATTCCCTTAGCTCCTGCTTTCTGGCTTCCCCAGCTGTCTTGGTCTTGTCCTCTGCAAGGCTGTTTCTCCAGACTTCCTGCACTTCTGTGAGCTTTGATATCAAGCCAGTAAATTTCATTTTGCTTAAGTTATCCATAAGTAGTTTTACTTCTTGTGACAACAGCCTCCCCCCACCCCCCACACACATAACTGGCACAGAGTTGAAGACTGAAGGAGGACAGAGCATTCTTAACTGTGATCATGGGATAATTAACAGAGTCAACTAGAGGTGAAAGAGAGTCACAGTAGCACCAAAAACCCACTTAAAATTCAAAGACATAAAGTTACAGTTTCACAGTGGCCAAGTGTAATGATCTGCCTGATGACTATTTTCCGCAATCAGGTGATACATTTCAAAAGTTAGGCAGTCAAGATGCCAATTACTGGTAAAGGTACTGTCTGTGTATTGCCTCCCTAAAGACACTATTGAAATACCCAGACACTGCAAAATGATTTATAACAGATCCATTTTTTCTAAGCTCAGCAACGTATAGAAAAACAGTAGATGGTGATTCAAGATTATTCCAAGGTCCGGGGACACAGAAGTATCACTTGGGTTCTCAAGGGCAGACTATACAGAGGATCTTCTATTTTTAGAGCCATGATTTCCCACTGCTAGACTAGCCCTTGATGTCGTATAATGATAAAGCAAGCAATGAAAAAAACCTACGAGCCAGTGCAAAAAAGGGAATATGAGGCCTAATGGCAAGTGCCGGTTTTATTTCTAATTGCTTGCTTGACTGGCGAAGTCAGATACCTTTTTTGTCTTTTATTTTCTTCATCTGTAGATTGAAAAGATCAGACAACTTTTTCACTCGGCTCAAAGCTTCCGGAACCTGCGCTGTGATTTCTCTATGCAGTTTGATTCCCATATGGTACACGGATCTAAAAATAGTATTACTGTGGGAAGACACCTAGGAGGAGTGTCGTGACAGTGCCGTGAGTTCCAGATGAGCAGTTTCATGAAGCAGTTCTGACTAGATCGCCAGCACGCTGACATTCTTACCAGAATGAGCTATAGGAGTAATAATATGACTCATGCCATGGGCGAAGTCATACTTAAAATTCATTAAATAGATTAGATGTGAAGTATTAAGGAAGTTTTAAAAACTAAAATTACACTTTGCATTTTACTAACATATACTGTACTTTATGTCCTCAATTTCTGGGAGAAAACATGCCACTCTATTTTCGGTTTTTACTTCTGGTTGTGGAGGAGATACATTTCTCTCTGAAAGCTGTCTCCTGAATACCATGGTAACCACATCTTCGCAGTTAAGTCTGTCCCATCGGATGCGCAATTTAAGACATTTGCAAATGCCACCAAGGATCACACTAAACAGACCGGAAAGGCTACGCTTCAACATGAAAATGGGAACACTGCTGAGTGTTAGTCAAAATAAAATGCCAAGAATGGGGAAGAGGGATGGGATCCAACCCATATACAATAACTTTTGCCGCTGCTCTGAACAATCCAGGAGTTCTTTTCTTTCTTTCTTTTCCTCCCAGTAAGTGCTTGCTCCTCACATGCTTCTCTGGTTATCTGCACTGGGGCTGAAGCCAAGAGTGTGAAGAGACAGGGGCTAGGAAGCGTAAGAGTCCAGTTAAGGGGTAAGAGAAGTTAACGGAGATGGGTGACATCATCCTGATGGGATTCTGTGCAGGCAGAACGTGCTTCAAGGTCCAGTTCTATAGGTTCTAGAAGCATTACTAGAAGGGATACACCTCGATGATGCCCTGCCAACAAGGAAATGATGTCCAGTAGGAAATCCAGCAGCAAGTGGCATCTGTCCTGAGGTGAATGCTGCTAACAGAGTCATTTGTGGGTCCCTGAGGGGCACAGTCTGCTCTGCTCTTGTCTGAGGAAGTTTTTTTTGGTGTTGTTTTTTTCCTGCTTCAGCCACAGGAGGGGGTGGGCAGTAAATCAGAGTCATTTTGATGTGACAATCAAGATAAGTGACACTTGGGGCACCTGGGTGGCTCAGTGGGTTAAGCCTCTGCCTTCAGCTCAGGTCATGATTCCAGGGTCCTGGGATCGAGCTCCACATTGGGCTCTCTGCTCAGCAGGGAGCCTGCTTCCTCCTCTCTCTCTGCCTGCCTCTCTGCCTACTTGTGATCTCTCTCTGTCAAATAAATAAATAAAATCTTGAAAATAAATAAATAAATAAAACTTTACATCTAGCCTTTTAGATTAGTAGTTTCTTATAAGTTTATCTATCTGTAGTTTACAATTATCATTTTAATCAATTCAAATTGGAAACTCTATGTCTCATTTCCTCTACTTCCAGGGATATAAGGCAAGAAAGGATATTATTTTCCGTTTTGCCTGAGGCAGGGTGCTTCTTTAATAACACCTATTATTATTATTTTTTTAGTGACATTATTTTCCTTTAACATTTTCCATGAGGTCTGCTATGTACTTATCAAAATATTTAAAGGTAACTGACACAGCTAGTAATTTAATGCATGAGTGAGTGCTGAAATTATTTTATGCTCCTGGATGGCTAATAAAACTGTCAGTAAAGAATGACAAATATTCAGTATTAATTTTGAATTTATAGAATAACTTTTCATATTAAAAACAAATGAAAAGCTCATCTTTTTCTCATATTATTTATCTTCAGATTTCTGACAAATATTTAAAATTCTTCTTTTACAAAGCTAAGAAGATTGCTAGAGAGACCTAGCCTACCACCTTCATAGATGTTGAAATTTTTAAGTTTCTCTTTCTCCTTTTCATCCTCTCTTTATAATGTCTTAAGTTTTCCTCCTTCATACATTTAAAGAATATTGATATATACACTGTGAGGCATGTCCCATGCCAGACACTCTATAAGGAATGTGTAGGGAAATATAAGAAACAAGGTTAAAAAGAATTCAGTCTAGTTGGGAGACAGATTTGTAAAATAACAATATTATCATAAAGGATAATAACAGAAGTATGAGGACGATAGTGGTCACACAGTTAAAGATTAATCTTCCACTGGGAAAAGTCAAGGAACTTACGAAACAGGAGAAAAACAAAAGCAGGGTCTTGGAAAAATTACAGGAATTCATTAAGCACTCAAGTTGACGAAAGGATTCTACACAGCAGGCACAACTGATACACATTTTTAGAGCTCATGAAATTGTACAACCAGATCAAAGATATTAAAAAGACTCATGTTTCCATGTATACTAAAGTGCAGCAGGGAGAAGAGTAGGTGATAGTTCTGGAATAGGAGTCAGAGTCTAACTACGGAATCTGTACCATCTTAAGGAATTTACATTACCTCCTGGAGCCAATGAAGAATCATGGGATTAAAACATGAAGTCATGGGGCGCCTGGGTGGCTCAGTGGGTTAAAGCCTCTGCCTTCGGCTCAGGTCATGATCCCAGAGTCCTGGGATCGAGCCCTGCGTCAGGCTCTCTGCTCAGCAGGAGGCCTGCTTCCTCCTCTCTCTCTGCCTGCCTCTCTGCCTGCTTGTGATCTCTGTCTGTCAAATAAATAAATAAATCTTAAAACAAAAAAAAATGAAGTCATTAATCTAATTGGTTTTATGGCATTTGGTTTGGGATTTCTTGTTCTAAAAATATGCACATCTAAGCTACTGCTCTAGATTAGCCATATGCAAAAGAAATACAATGAATAGGATACAATGTTATCTTAAATTTTCTAGTAGCCACATAACATTAGCATTATCATCGTATCATCGAATCATTATAAATATAAATGTGATATTTTACAATATTTTTAACAAAGTCTTCAAAATCTACTTTGTATTTTATACTTATAACATCTCAATATAGATGTTAAATTTCCATCAGAAATACTTGATCTGCTTATAGAATCTACAGTAGGAAAAGTAGATTCTCGTTTCTAAATTACTCCAAATATACTTAACTACACTGGGTATAAAAATCATTTTCCTTTGACTCCTGCAATAAAATTGACATAACTCATTCATGTTTTTTTTTAGTACAGATTTGGCTTTAAAATGAAAGCAAATTATTCAAAACAATGTTTCAAAAGTACATCTGTCCAAGGTAAGTTAATTAACTAACATTGTGTCAACTCAATATTAACACCAAATTCACAGAGACATTGCATAAGTTAAAAAACAAATCAAGAGGGGCGCCTGGGTGGCTCAGTGGATTAAGCCGCTGCCTTCGGCTCAGGTTATGATCTCGGGGTCCTGGGATCGAGCCCCGCATCGGGCTCTCTGCTCCGCGGGCAGCCTGCTTCCTCCTCTCTCTCTGCCTGCCTCTCTGCCTACTTGTGATCTCTCTCTCTCTGTCAAATAAATAAATAAATAATCTTTAAAAAAAAACAAATCAAGAATAAAAAAATGCTCAAATTTTTCTTATTGCTGTCAGAGCGAATTTACATAATGCTGTTAATTACAACATTCTACACACTGATTCATTGTAGAAAAATGTATAGAATCATCATTGACTTGTATTATGAAAAGTTTCAATTTCAAAATAAATTCTCATAGCTGTCTAGCTAAATCAAAAATAAGCTTTCCCTTTCCTTGGAGCTTCAAATTCAGCTTATTCATATGCAGTGTGATATTAATGACAAAATGTAAATCACATTGCCATTTCTGTCCCTGATTATTGAATATCTAGCAAGCATTAGTTTTGTTTCAAAAAGCTTGAATGGAGTTAACTGCATATCTTTATAAAATTCTTCTATGACTCAACCAATACACATTGGCAAAGAACACAAGATCATTAAGATTCATTGTCTTCTACTTCTTTCAACATTTCCATACACTGGTGATGATTCATATCACACAAATTTTCTGAACAGTTTTCACAGCCATATCTATGATTCTTTCATGAAGTTTGCTTTAGGAAACTGAGCACAGATGTTTCAAAATGTATCATGCAGTGGAATAAAGTAATAAAAAAAAGGTCAATCTCTTGTTTTAAAACTCCAATAAATCTAATATTTGGCCTAAAAAATACCAGAAGCACCACTTATCATGACAGAAAATGTTCTTTTTCATGTCTAGATGAGATGTTCCTTTGACATATGTAAAAGTTTCAAAAATGTTGACAGCTGAGTTCAGATCCCTTTGTAAATTTGCAAGTCCTTTGAGTCAGAATGGTAATATGAAAGAGACAGGCAAAACCACATGCTGGTGAGAATACTGAGCAGCTGGAACTCGCATACGCTGATGGATGCAGTTCAAATCGGAAAATTCTTTGTTAGCTATTAAATCTGAATAGATCCAAATGGTATGACTCAGCAATTTTATTCCTCAGGAATATAGCTTCCAGAAATGTCTATATGCATGTGCAGCAAAAGATATACAAAAAGAGTCCAAAGTAATCCTTTCAAACAGTATCCAAATCCTGAAAACAACTGAAATACCAGAATGAAAAAATAAACTGTGGTATAACAATACTGTGGAATACTATAAAGCAGTGAGAATGAGTTAACTACACTATATGCAGCAAAACGGATGAGTCCCACAAGAAAAATGGCAACTGATAGAAACCAGACACAGAAGAGGGTATTCTTTATGACTCTAATACTGTCGACAAACCACTGGCACATTTTATCAAGAACAAAAGAGAAAAGTCAAAGACAGTTTTAGATGTTAGGATACAGCTATGATAAACTTGAAAAAATAAGAAAATATTATAAATGAAGTACTTTATAAAATGTGGATGAAACCAGTATTCTGAACATTTCTTTTTTTTTTTTTTTAGATTTTATTTATTTATTTGACAGATAGAGATCACAAGTAGGGAGAGAGGCAGGCAGAGAGAGAGAGACAGAGGAGGAAGCAGGCTCCCTGCCAAGCAGAGAGCCCGATGCAGGACTCGATCCCAGGACCCTGGGATCATGACCTGAGCGAAAGGCAGAGGCTTTAACCCACTGAGCCACCGAGGCGCCCCAGTATTCTGAACATTTCAAAAGGAAACAGTAACTTGAATATCATTATCACAATTTAAAGAATGAATGTGTAGCTAAAAATGTACCCACTGATGATAAGCAAGAGCCAGAGAGTATTAAATGAAAGCCCTGTGAACACTTTAAGGAAAGATAATCCTAATTTAAACAAATTATTTTGCAAAATAGAAAGAGAGCAAATTTTGCAATTAAATATAATGATACCAAATAAATCTTGATGCTAAAGACAGAAAAGGATAAAGGGAAATTTAAGTTGATTTTAATTATGAACTGAGATTCATAAAATCTAATTTAAAATGTAAAAAATAATACATAATAACCAAGTAGAATACAAAGATGGTTTAACATCAGAAAATTTTATTGCAATACCGTACAGATATTACGCCATGTTCACTAATAAAAAGTCTCAATATTTAAAGTTGGATATTTTCCCCACAATTTTATAAACTAAGGCAATTTTTAGTAAATTTCCAGAAGAAACCCATGGAACATAACATGATGAATGTGAAAGCAATACATAAAGAGCCCAAAGTAGGTAAAGCAGCTTTGAAGAAGAAGTAGAACACTACACCTGAAACTAATGATGTACTACTATGTGTTGGTTAATTGAATTTAAATTAAAAAAAAAAAAAAAGAAATAGAGAAGAAAAAGTAATTAAATCCTGAGGTACTATCAAATTAAAGAATGTAAGAAAATATAAGATCTCAGCTCTAGATCCATGCACACATGGAAACTGGACTCGGGAATGAAGTGACATCATGAAACAGAAGGGAAAGATGTGCATGGTTCAGAAAGAAAAATAAACACCTCACACACACTCAAACCACACACACACACACACACACACACACACACACTCAAACTACACACACACACACACACACATCCCAGGTCAGGTCCAAGTGAAGACCTAATGTGAAAATAGCACTTTGCAACTTTTATTTTATTTTATTTTATTTTTTTAAAGATTTTATTTATTTGACAGAGAGAGACCACAAGTAGGCAGAGAGGCAGGCAGAGAGAGAGAGAGAGGAGGAAGCAGGCTCCCTACCGAGCAGCACTTTGCAACTTTTAGAAGAAAACTAAAGAGACCAACTTGAGGTCATCAGGATAGAATATGATTTTTTTTTTAAGAGATGAATAAAACGAACCACAAAGAAGAAACTAATAAACTTGATCACATTAAAATTAAAACGTCCTGGGTAAGAAAGTAACACAAAAAGGGAAAAAGACTTCAACTGAATAATGTCTGAAATATGTAAAAATATACTACAAATCGATAAGCAAAAGACCCAAAATTTAATGGGAAAGTGAACAAATAATACAAGGAAGTCATGTACAAAATGGAAAAACTGAATGGTCACAAAAGCCCAAAAAACAGGCAGCTCATTAATAACTACAGGAAATCATATTTTAATGGCAATAAGATTCTAACACACACCCAGCAGACTAACAAAATTTACGCTTGGACACAAGTATTGTGGAAAGATTCAGGGAAACAAGCTCTATCCGATACAGGACAACGCAAAAATGTATACAATTCAGGCTTGGAGAAAACTTGACAATACCTAGTGAATCTGAAATGGTAATTTTGTTTTAGAATAAACACCACAGAGAAACCCCGTGCATGTATGTAACACACATTTGTATTCATGTTTTCAACAGCACTACCGCAGTAATTGAAATAACAGCAGACCCACATAATTAAACCGACTGTCCACACGTAGGTGACTATGTGGCTTACTCGTACAATGACGCACCACACACACAGTTAGAAGCAACGAATGAGATGCATCAAGAATGCGCATTTTAACGAGCAAATTATTAAAGATCTTGCGTACAGCATGATGTCACCTATGTAAATTTTAAGGGAAATATCAAGATTAAACATATAAATTACGTATGTATACATAAATTACATATGTATACGAGCCCTTGACACCGGTGAGTAGAGCTGATACTATCAACTAGGAAGTGGCCTAGAACTAACTTCTACGAATTTCATAACGTGAACTTCAGGTTCTTCTATCAGACATAAATAATTCTGCAGAATATCAGTATCAGACAAGGCCACTGTGTGACCATTATGAGTCAAGATAAAAACAAGACCACTATCCATTCATGTTGAACACAGGCAAACCTGGAATATCACGCAAATGTCCCCTACACTAGCTAATAATGAGCAACTGTTGCTTCTTTACCAAATACAGCTTTAGCCTATCCATTTTTTCCTCCTTTTAGGTAAGACTTACTAAGACATCCAATCACAGAATTACTCCTTGCTGACAGTGAACAATCCAGAGCAAAACCCACTTTCTTAAATCCTGCCCCCAAAATCTCCTAACACATGTCCTAATCTATTCAAAGTCCTTTCTAACACTCTTGAGATTCCTCACACGTCCCTCCCTCATTGAAATACACCCAACTTATTCAAATACAGGAGTGTCCCTGGTGGTCTTTGGAGGTGAGTAATTAATACAGAAACATACACAGAAAAAAAAATCACTCTAGTTTCAGGACAGTGGTTATTCCTTGGGAGAGAATAAGGGAGAAGGGCAGGGGATGAGAACTTGAACAATCTCTGAAAAATTACTTTGCTCTTTCTTCTTTTTAAGAAATATAAAGTATTGGACCAAATTTAGCCTGGGAAAAGCAGAGTCAGAGACTAATCTGAAGCTCAGCTCACAATTTCAAAGCTCATTTAGATAATTATAGGACTAAATAAAGAATAAAATGAAAAGGCAAGGCTATGATTCATAATATTGCAAGCTGTGAGGCTATGGTATTGCCAAGAACAGAGAGCAACATACAGGACTGAGAGCTGCAACATGGCTTTGGCTCACTGGTATGTCCTATGTTGTGTGTTGTATGTGTGTTGCCACTGAGGCTGAGCAAGGTCAGAGGGCTCCCTTGATAAGCAGTCTACTGGTTTCAAACTATCAAACTTGTAACTTTGACACCTTTTGCTGACCCAAGCAAACGACAACTCCCACTGAAGAGGAACAGAACTGGCTTGCCTGGGTGTAGCTCAGTCGGTCAAGCATCTGGCTACTGATTTCAGCTCAGGGTCATGGGATGGAGCCCCAGGGCAAACTCTGTGCTCTCAGCCCTGAGTCGGCTTGAGATTCTTTTCCCCTTCCTCTCCCCTCCCTCTCTGCTCCGGCCCCCAGGTGTGCATGTTCTTTCTATCTCTCAAATAAATAAATAAAATCTTATTGAAAATCTAAAAGAAAAAACTACCAAAATGGCAGCTTGTTAAGTGAATCATCCCCAGTGAGAGGTGGTGTCACAGGTAGGTATCCAGCATCTGAATACTTAAAATCTTTAAGCATTTAAAGTCTTCTCTTGTCTCACTGTAATCTACTTTATTAACTTTAAAGAATATGGATCCAGAAAAAATTATGCTACTTACTGTTCCCTTTTCCTTCCCTAGTTGTGCCCCAGTTCTCAATTGCCTGTGCTCTCTTCTCTCAGCTGAATATCCATCCCTCTTGTCCCATGTTCCAAACTCTTCTCTATCCTTCAATTCGTAATTCATACACTATTTCACAAAAATTCTTAAACAATCCTACTAGAAGTACTGGGTTATTCAAGAAAAAATTTTTTGCACTTTATTTTTACTTATTTCGTTTGTCCATTCTTTCATTCATTTACTCAATTAATATTTTTATTCATTTTGTAAAAGACAGCACTAAGAATTGCCCACTGTGGCTATTGCATGTGCCTGACGTGCACAGCTGTGTCCTCTTTCCATTCTCTCTCGCACATGGCGTTCACCCTCTATTCCTTCCCACCCTCTTGATATCCTCCAAATTCCCAACAACGGTAGTGAATGCACTAGAACCATTTCTGACCGACCGTTCACGCTCTTAGGTGATTATCAACAGAGCCCTCCTTGCTAAACCTCATTAAAAATTCCATCTTTCTTTTGAGTCTTCCTGCCTGACATTTTTAAATATAGGTTTTAATGATGTTCTGGTTGATTTCCCTCCACAGCTTCGATGCAGAGACTCAGATCAGGACTGCACATGATGGGGCTCAGCAAAGGCCCCTCCAACTTGCCAGACCCCCTGCGGCTGTCTTAGGAGTCCCAGTGACTACAGTTGGGCCAGTCCTGCTCCTGGCCGGTGCTCTGTTCCCTTGGAAGCACTGCCTAAGCTTTTACCCTTCCATCGTTACAGTTCTGTATATAAGACTTCTGTATCTTCAGTTTTACTACCTAGTGAGACACATGGATAAGATGGGAGTTGGGGGCCAGTGACGCTGGGCCCTAAAGGGTCTGATTCTCAGATTCTCTGGTTTTTAATCAATTGCCTAGTCATTTTAATGAACCTCTGGGTTGTTGTCCAATTCTTAAATTCTGGCAGGATTTTACTATATACAATTCTGGATTTTATGGACCATGCTAGGGAAACTCGGCATATGAATAAAATTATCGTTCTGTGAGATGCCTAGAAAAAAGAGTTTACAAATTTCAAACACTCAGTGAGCTATACATTTTATAAAGGGATCTCTAAAACTTAAAATGGCTTCCCTTAAGAACTCTTTAGAAAAAATAATAAAAACATGCAGGACCTAAAATTAAACAAATACTTTCTTTCCTGACCAGTGGATCGGACTCTTCCTTGGCTCCTGTAAGTTGACCCTTTGGTCTTATCCTTTTCTCTGTTCCTCTAGCACCTTCATGGCACCCTCTTTCTTCTTTTTAAACACATTCCTCTGAGTGCATCATATTCCTTCTTAATTTTTTTTTAAATTTTATTCATTTATTTGACAGAGAGCCCAAGTAGGCACAGTAGCAGGCAAAGGGAGAGGGAGAAGCAGGCTCCCTTCTGAGTAAGGAGTTTGATAAGGGGCATGATCCCAGGACCCTGAGATCATGACCTGAGCCAAAGACAGTCGCTTAACCAACTGAGCCACCCAGGCGCTAAATTCTTATAGCCACCCAGCTAAATTCTTGTAATTTAGCTGAAGATGATGATCAACCATATGGGTTTTACACGTTCAAATCTGGGCTTAGCTCAGAACTGCATAACCTAGTTAAGAAATTCCCTAAGTTAAGAAATTCCCATCCTAAAAAAAAAAAGATAGAAGTTCACTGAAGAATTTAAGTCGATCCTAGGAATTTATAGCCTAGGATACCCGGATATCTATCAAGTCACTCATTTATTCATGTGACCTGGAGATGCTAAAAAACTTGGTAAGAGAAAGCAGTATCAATTTATTTATTAAGAATACAAAATATTATGATCCAAATCTGACCCCAAAGAGCTCCAAGCTTCACATTATTTGATATTTCTGAAATGTTACCTGTCACAATGGTTTAGCCAAAAATCGAGTCCTAAAAATAAAGAATGAATTAATCTCTAATTTCAGAGGCTTCCAGCATTTATTTGACTCCTATCTTCCAAAAATATTCTGGTCTCCAGAAAAATGGTAATTTAACAAGTGCTTTATTGACTTTATTGCTTAAGGATTTAAACCTGAGGTGAAGATAGGATGGCAAACTATCTCCATCTCTGAATTACAAGGCTTTTATGAGTCTTTTGAAGACACTTTCACTCAGAAAAAAGAAAAAGTAATGGACCAAATTAAATGTTCTCAGATTAAATGATCAGACAAATCCAAGAATGGGAAATCATTTGTATCTAATGTAGACAAAGATATTTCTGTGCATTGCAAAGAAAAGAATCTCTCAAAGAGCAATTGCCCTGCTTTAGCTCAAAAGAAACTCACAAAATAGAAAAGACTAGTTTTGCCTGACAGATTGAGACCCTCTGCGGAGGTAACTGCTCCATTCTGCCCACAACAAAAAGAGGGAGATGTCCATGCAATTGCAAAAAGGAAATGTTCTATTTCTAGCTGATAATGGAGCTACATTCTTTACCGTAAATCCTTCCACCCTTTCATCATGGCTTCTTCAGGGTAAAGAAGCCAATATAAGGATTTTCGTGTTAGCATATTTTTAATAGTAAAACACCAGAAACCATTCAAGAGTCCATCAAGAGGGATGTGTTCAAGGCAATTTAGCTAAACCCATCCTACAGCAGTCAAAAAAAAGAAAAGATTGACTGTCCATATAGCAGTGTGTAAAGATCTCCAACACAAAATAAGTTTAAAAACATGCAGCTCTCTGGAACAGCAGTATCATTTAGGGAGAAGATGCACACACAAATAATATACAGGGGATACAGGATCCTCTTTCCCCAGATGAGGAGTCTTTAAAGTTTGGAGACTGAGCACCACATCTGCGATCAATCAGCTATTAAGCAGCAGATCCACATTTTAATGCCAGTCTGTTTCCGACACCCAAGACACTATTACCACAACTCACTGCTTCCCAAGTCAGTAAAGAGTATCCACAGAAAGTGTTGTAACAACGGGTTTTCACTGTGTTACTTAGTGCTTCAGCAATGTCACAGGTTGAAAGACCATGATGAGTTAGCCAACTTCAAAGCACTCTCAAAAAACAATTTAAATACAAAACTAAGTCTTATTCTATCTTTAGCACAAGATCATCTTTGATCCAGAATGCCAATGAATGCCTTTAGATACCACTGGTGAAGCAAACCTGCTTTGAAATATACTCTCTTTTGTTCTGTTTCATAAACTTCATTATAGGCTGGAATAAAGATCAAAGGATCCCATTTGGTTAATACAAAAAATTCAAAATTTAAAATTTTCCTTCCAGAGTAAACTTAATTTCCATAGAAGTGATATTTATATAAAGAATGTATTTTGAAAATAAAAATAATGTATTTTATGTTTTCAAAAAATTAGTGAAGAAATAAACCTTTGCTATTGTCAATGTGATGTAACTAGGGACTTTGAAAGAAACTATAGTAATTTCAAAAGTGATAAATGTTCCTTCTAGGAAATTTAGAGACCATAGATGAGGAAAACGGATACTGACATGCAAGCACATCCCCAAAAGAGATACAGTTACTAATAAATTTAAACATAGGAAAACATGCTATGAATAGGTTAAAAATTCCAGACCAACCTATTAATACAACAATAGCACAAGAAATATTCTCAATAATTATTTCTTGTGCTTAGCAATATAGAAAGGATATGAAAACTAATATTTGTGGGGTTTGTAATATTTGCTAAACTCTATTAGATACACTGGCATTGATTTCTCACATCCAAGTATGATGGCTATTTTTGCAATTCTTCAAATTAATACATGTTTTAACAGCTTTATATAACCACTCATAATCATGCCTTAGCATAATTCACTACCCCTGAGTCTTTATCTACCATGCATTTGATTTTATTCTGATTTATTCTGTTTCAGCTTCTATGGTCCTAAATCTCTCCGTTTGTGGCCTTTTCCACTTACCTTTATTAAGCAAATTTGCTGTTAACATCTGGTAGTTAAAATACAATTTGCAAGAGTTTTGCAAATTAAAAAGTGTGGTCTGAATATGATTACTTTTGCAACGGATATAAATCTAAGTCAGCAAATCCAGTACACATTTAGTATTACTTTTATTTTCTTAAAATAAATTTAATTCTGACTTATAGGTGCCATCTTTCAAGAGTGACAATAAATTCAACTTTCACCTTTTTAGGGAGCTCTGAACTTCAGGATGACAAAAACTCAGGAGTTTTCCGTAACTCAAGAGGACCAAGGCATTTGGCAAAGGTCCATATGGATCTGCTCTGGTGATGACCATGATACTCAGAGCCCCAATCCACATGGGTCTTCAGGTCAGAAAACTCCAGACTTTCTGTGGCAGCCTTAAGACACTAGAGTCACAAGGACCTAGATTCTGATGAGGTCCTCTCACTGACCAAACTTTACTCAGCGTCTCTAAGCTCCTTTCCAGGCTTTGTGTTCATCTCTGAATTGTTCAATTTTAGCAAGAATCCTGCCAAATCAGTCTAGCCTTCCTGGATGTCCGATCAGGTTCCTCATCCTCCGCCATCCCCCCAGGAGATGACTAATCACCTGGCTTGCCTTCGGCAAGAATCCTGTTAGAGTAGTTTAACCAGAATTCCCCTTACTTGTGTTGTTTCCTGTTGGTAATTTTTCATTCACTGACCCCCATCCTGCTCCTGCGTTATAAATTCTCACTTACCACTGTGCTTAAAATTGAACCTCGGCTCTCTCCTCCATAACAAGACACACTGCAGTGGTCCTCACTCCCCCCGAGATACCATCCCCTTTGAACAAAGTGGGTCTCACTGTGCTTTAACAAGTGTCATGAATAATACTTTCCTTTAACATTATTATTATTATTATTTCTTTAACACATCCTAAACGCGCCAGGAATAACGCCCTGAAACCCTGTTATCTGCTCAGGGAGGTGAGTGAGAGCTGGATGGGAGTCCTGGCTACTCTGAGATCCAGAGCTCTCTCCCCCGTGGGTGCTCAGGTCACCGCACAACTCTTCAAAAGCCATCCCATCACAGATCCCCATTCTACCCCTCACAGACCCAGCATTTTTGCTTACAGAGCTGAACAGAATTCAAAGCACCACTGCCTTCAGGAGCCCCTACTTATGCCTCCTGCCTTGCAAAAATACAAAACAAAAAACTATCCCAGTTAGATAAGAACAAAAGAACCCATCTTACGTCTTTGGTTTGGGGTGTCAGGCAGAGTGGAACTGGAAGAGAAACATGGAAAATAAAATCGCATTTCAGTAAAGCAACTTGCCACGGTATTTATTCTTCAAAGCCAAATTCTGTATTTGTCAATTAAAAAAGTTTGAAATTTGACAAGACTCTTGGTTCTTTTGTTTGTTTGTTTTTACATTACCCAGAAGTCCTCTTCCGTGGACTGGCATCTTTCCTTCGAACAGGGTACTGGGGATACTGGTTATATTTACTGAAAACGTCTAATCCAAAATGATTAGCCCAAGCCTTTAAAGAACTCCACTTGCCTTGTGCCCCTGTCAGGGCCCAACATGGAACACAAACACTGCTAGAGCAGTTAGGTTCTCGCAGGATGCTTGGAGGTCAGCAAAGAGGAAGTCATGGCCAGCTATCGGGAAAGTCCGGGGCCTGTGGGGGGAGTACTCTAAAACAAACCATAAGAAGTCAGATCAGACCAGATGGGCCCAAGATGGCTGACAAAGTAGGCAGGAAACCCCCTGACAAAATAAAAGAGAGAAGTCCTGAAATCCTGCTTCCAAGAAATCACAGCCCCAAGTACTGACTAGTCCACCTCCTCGCCAATGAAAGAAACACAGAGCTCCGTAGGCAGCTGTGCCTTGAGCTCAGCCACTTTCACATCTCGGAGTGTACTTGGGCTTTAACAAACTTGACCACTGGTGTCACTTGTCTGCTGTGTTGTCTGTGCTGGAATTCTTCCTCGTGAAGAGCCCAAGAGCCTCTGACAGTATCTCTGGGACAGGCTGGGTCGAGGCTGCAGGGCCCTCGGTCTCCTCAGTTGTAAACCAGTGGAAAAATTTCAGGGAGAGGAGTCAACACAGGGAACAGGTTGCACAGGTGTTGGAACCGCTGAAACGCGGACAGAGGACGGTGAGACACTGTGGGGACGACTAAGTAGGAACCTGGCATGGCCCCTAAACTGGAGGGAAGAGAGGTACTGGAGTCCGGGGCCAGTGCGAGTAGCTGCGTCCCTCATGGCCTTGAATGGAAGGAGATGGAACCACAGAGAGGAGCCCCGGGAGTCAGAGAAAGAAGATGGTGTCTCCTTACCGCCCCCCCTTTCCAATTTCCCTCCAGTGCCTCCCACTGACCGACTCCGGCTAGAAGCCAGCTGAAGGGGAAGCCTGCAGAGGATAGCATCTCCTACATGCCGAGCGCGGCGGGGTGAGGACAGGATCTTCAAGTAAACGGTGCAGAGACTGGCCCATCTAGGAATCTCCTGCATAATGCAGGGTGGAGCTACGCTCATATACTGAACAAAATGTCTACTCATCCCTGATTCCTTTAAGAATCTGCTTCTTGGGGCACCTGGGTGGCTCAGTGGTTTAAGCCTCTGCCTTTGGCTCAGGTCATGATCTCAGAGTCCTGGGATCAAGCCCCACATCGGGCTCTCTGTTCAGCAGGGAGCCTGCTTCCCCCCTCCTCTCTGCTTGCTGCTCTGCCTACTTCTGATTTCTCTGTCAAATAAATAAAATCTTTAAAAAAAAAAAAAAAAGAATCTGCTTCTTGTCTAAACTGGGAAAGTATTATAGAGCCATTCTTTGAAACAGAAGATATCTGGGATGCACACAGTTGAGGACCAAAGCGAAAAGCACAGTGCTGGACCCACACTAGAATCCCTTCCCAAGAGCTCTAGAAAGGCTTCGTCACTTATTGAGGCAACTGAACTGCTTCAATTAAAGAATAAAATCAGCCTAGACTCAGAACTGCAGGATCAGGTCCTCTGCACAAGCTACTGGATCTGAAAAATGACCGTCCCTAAATTAGAACCCATTTTCTTTTGGCTGTATTAATGATGCCTGTTAAATTCCACTGAAGTTAGCAAGTCGCAAAATTCTAGGCATTTTTCAATTTCAAATTATGAATAATTAGAGATAAGCAAAATAAAACTATCTTAAACCAGAACCACACCAAGTTACTTTGATACTGCTGGTTAATTTTAATGAATATGAACTATCATTCTGTGTAGAAATTCTCTAGCTCCCTTAATCATTTCTCTCTTCAATGAATGCAAATGATTTCTCCCCATCAATCCCGTCTATTCTTTTTCAATCCATCCTTCACATAAATTTAAAAATGATCTCTATAAAATATAAATGTGACCATGTCGTTCCTCTGCCACTACCGCTTCAGTAGTTCCTCATTAATAACTAGATAAAACCCACACTCCTGCATGTGTAATTATAAGTACTCAAGGCCTGACCCCCAATTCCCTTGACCACCACCCCCTCTGTCTTTGACTCTGCACCTCCATAAATTCTCGATGGT
Organism: Meles meles; assembly: GCF_922984935.1. Lineage (NCBI taxonomy): Eukaryota > Metazoa > Chordata > Mammalia > Carnivora > Mustelidae > Meles > Meles meles. The sequence continues at coordinate 203,166,209 of NC_060067.1, read as the reverse complement.
GGGCTACGACTCCATTCGCACACAGCCCATGCTGAGTCTCCCCGAGTATCGGTGTTCATGCCAGATCTCTGTAGAAACTCTGCTCAATGGTCCTCTTCTGACTGTCACCCAGGTAGCTTCAACATAAGAGGATCCCAAAGCCCAAAGATGGGCTTGTGAACACCCACCCCCTGGGAATACATCTGTCCCTGCAGTTACTGTAGAGGACAGCTGTCTGTTTCTCTATCTCCCCAGTCACACTGTGAGCAGGAACCACAACTTAGCAGACCCACCAAGTTTGTGAGATACACAATATCCTTCAACGTATATGTGCTGAATGATGTGGGAAACAAAGACAGAAGAAAATTTATTAAATCTCCTCACTACTTATAGTCCACTGACAAGTCCTTAAAACAGGCAGAGTGACCTTCCTCTAGGAACTCAGTTGCCTCGATGCTGATACTTTGCTAAGAGCAAAAGGCAATCTAGCCCAAACTGCTTTAACACATAAAAATGAAACTTCCTTTATCTCTACCCTTCACCCCCATGATACATGTGAGAAATCATCTTTCAAGCTTATGACCCACCAATATACACCTGAAGAATCTCGAGACTGAGTTTCTTACTAAACAGTAATAAATGACCTTTTCCTAACAACAGCTAGCCCCCTCATGATCCTAGAAACCTTGCTGCCAAAATACCTGGGAGGCTTATGCTATCCCTAACCCCCTCCCAACTTGAAAAGTATATAATGGGCCACTCCTCATGACCTCGGGAGCCGCTCTTTCTGCCCACAGGTCCTGTCCCCTTGCTTTAATAAAACCACCTTTTTTTGCACCAAAGAGGTCTCAAGAATTCCTTCTTGGCCATTGGGGTTGAACCCTAATGTCTTTCCTACATCACTGAATGAATGACTAAATCCGCCTAAAATATTCCAGACCAGTTTCTTCAATTCTGTCCTTTCTGCCATGAATTATATAAATGATCATCAAAGCCATCGCAACGAAAAAATGAGATCATGTTATTTCCTGCTGTAACGTTGCTAATGGGATCCATGTAACTATAGGGTACAAAAATTCAATTATTTATTCTTCAACAGGTATCTACTGAACACCTACTAGTTTTGCCAGGCACTGGGCTAGGTACTGGAGACTCAGTAATGGATAAACAGACAGGTGCCTGTGCTTACAGAACTTTCTATGCCCTCATACATCTTTCTTTTCTTACATACACTATTAGTCCCTTTACTCGGCGAAACCCTAGTCACCTTCAAGCCATCTTCATATGTCACACACATGTTTTTAACACTCATAGCAGAATTCTTCACAAAGGGAAATTTATGCGTGCTTTTGAGCAAATGGGACCAGGTGGAGAACTTCTCTGTTTCTCAACTGCCTGCAGCTCAAAAAAATTCTTATGTCAAAGGGGCATATTTTGGGGGTGGCATACTCAGATCTCCTTTGATGTATATCCTTTAACGTTAAGGAATCACCTTCTAAAAGAAATGGTCTTCATATTATAAAAGAATACTAATGCTGGAAAAATGTCAAACTTACATTTAGTTGTGAGAATGGAATGCCCTTTGGTCCTTTCATCATTAAGAAAAGAAGAGCAATTTACCGGAGTTTTACTGGATGTGAGCACTTAATTTCTCTCTAAATTAGACTGAAACAGCTGGTGTGGACTGCATTTCCTTGTGTCTTTGCTTACAAGAAGCATTTGGGAAGTGGAAAGTAACATTTCAACAGGGACTTCTTTTGGTAATGAAAATTGCAGAATGGCTTCAATAACAGTAAACATTTAAGACCCATTAAGTCATCTTTCTTATTGTGCTTAACACCATCAGACTCAATGAGGGAATCAATGGCCACAGCCGGATGCGAAAAGCATTGAAATTCAAGCAACTCTGTCACTGCATCAGTGATAATAAGCCTAAAAAGTAGTGGGCGAAAGTTAAAGTTGTCATAGAATGTTGACTGGAGATCAGCAGTCGGATTACTCACAATGATTTGTTAAACATAATATTCATGGTGTCTAGAGGAGGGAGAGAGAGCACAACATCCGTGAATATTTAGCAATGAGCATTTAAAGAGGAATTTATAATTTGATTTTGGTTTTTAATTTAATCAAGATAGTGCAAACCACAGGATCTTTTCATTTGATCAGTCAAGTGGATTAAAAAAAAATCTTCAAACTCCAGCACTCTTATTTTTTCCCCTCCTCTTCTCATTATTTTTATAGCCGGTAACCATGGTGCTATTCAGAAACACAGCTCTGTTCCTTGCATAGCCTCAAAGCTTGCGTATCTGCATATCACCTCCTCCTTCATCATGGCAGCAACCAGACCGAGTTTTCTTTCTTTCTTCCTTTCTTTCTCTCCCTTCCTTTTCTTTTCTTTTCTCTCTCTTTCTTTCTTTCTTTCTTTCTTTTCCTTGTGATTCTACTAAGTTCAAGTAGATGCTACTGACTTGGGGAGACCATCAAGCCCATCTTTTCCCTCTCAGGGGCTGTAGGTACAGCTCTGCGATTTCATTGGATAGAAATCTACCCTGATGAGAATCAAGTGAAGTCGGGAAATCTCAGCTACAGATGAGAGGAACATTTTCAGCCACTGAACAGATCAAAGTGAAAGGCATGTATGACATCGCTGAAAGCAAATACTGTCTTTCAGATTCTGTCAATCTGGAAAACCATCTTCAGAGTCACAGCAGAACCACCAGCCACAACCAGGACAAATGACCCACGACTGTTCCAGGGAAACAGCTGGCACAGTTTCTCGAACCTCGAGGCCACCAGTTGCTCCTCAGCCCTGACAATTCACAGACTCAGCCTGGGCTTCCAGAGAGATGCTGCTGGGTTGATTCATTGTAGTAGCTTCCCCGGCAGGCTATCAGGCCCCCTCGTCCAGATCCGTCTCACAAAACATCCCCGACCTCTGACCTCTGGTTTCTTTCACCTACACACCACTTGTTATGATATGAATGTTTATGTCCATCCAAATTCACGTGCTGAAATCCTACCTCCCATGGGCCTTTGGCAGGTGATTAGGTCATGAGAGTGGAGGCCTTGTGACTGGGACTGCTGCCTTTGCAAAAGAGACCTTGGAGAACAAGCTCTCCCTTCCCACCATGTGAGGAGACCATGAAAAGACAGCTGTCAGTGAGGAAGTGGCCCTCACCAGACACCCAATCTTCTAGTGGCCTGATTTTGGACTTTGTTGGAAAGAAAACCACAGGCCCCAAATGGCATCACTTAGGCCAAGTCCCCAGACTGGAGCTTAATATCTAATCTAATTGCAGTTTCAACCTCCCCCAGAAATGCAGTTTTAACCCGTCAGTTAGCAACTTTTCCGTTAGTGCTAATGAGTCTCCACACAGACTCTCTCCATCCCCCAAAGGAAGATGAGGTCATCTCCATAATAAGACTCTCCATTCCCTGTAAGGAATAGAGACCTTGCCTGGAACAATCCTTTTATTATTGACTTTCTTGCCCCACCTTCCTTACTATAAAAACTTTCATACTGTATAACTTCCTGGAACCCACCCCCCCTACTTAATTAATGAAATCATTTAATAAAGCAATTAGATCTTCAAATTTACTGAATTGAATTTTCTATTTTTAACAATTTTCAGCCTCCAGTACTATGGGAAATAAATTTCTATTGTTAATAAGCCAAACAATCTACAGTATTTTGTTTTAGCAGCTGAACAGACTAAAATAACACTGTTCCACCTGTATACACACACACACACACACACACACACACACACACATCCCTGAAAGGACTACATATTCCTGTAAGAATCCTCTCATTTCATTTACGCGCTTTTCCAGTCTCAATTCTGAGTAAATCCCTTTATTCCTCCCATCTCCTTGCCTTTTATTAAATTGCCTAATCTTTGTTAAAACATTTTATTTATTTTCTTGAGAGAGGTGAGAGCAGGAGCAGGGTTGGGGAGGAGGAACAGAGGGAGAGGGAGTCTGACACGGGGTTTCATCCCAGGACCTGAGCTGTAGGCAGACACTTAACCTACTGAGTCACCCAGGTCCCCCTAAATTGCATAATCTCAAATGACATCTGTTTGAAGTACAGACCTTCTATATGTAGTTTAAATCTACTGCATCTACATCTATGTTCTCTGATATTCCATGAATCCCAAGGCTCTACAGTATTCATGTACAGTCAGTTCCACCCTTAAAGTCCAAGGTCCAAACTGTGGAGTAGCAAAGCCTTCATCATTTCAATAGGAAGCATCAAAGTGAATATTAATTAAGAGTGAACACAAGAATAGGAAAAAGTAAATACAGAAAAAAAAGAAAAAAATCTCATAGAAACAGAGGCAGGCAATGCAGAGGGATGGGAGAAATGGGTGAAGGGAGTCAAAAGGCAAATAATCATTTTAAAGATAAAACAGTGAGTGCATGGTCAAAATAAAACATTACCTATAAAAAATAAATAAAAAATGAAACTATAAATGTATGAAGAAAGATTTCAATGTAAGATATAAAAGTCATATGCTTTAAATAAAAGGGAAAATACTGAGAAATGAAATCATATTATAATTTAAAATGTGTGTTTGAAACCAAAAGGCAAATGATAAACTGTGAAAAAATATCTGTAATATGTATATCAGAGAGGAGGATATCCTTCCTTAATCAAAAACAAGTTTATATAGAGTTTGGAAGATAATGGTATAGTAGAAGGACCCTACACTTACCTCATTCCACGAATACAACTAGATAATGATCAAGTCATCCTAAATACCCCAAGAAGTCAACCTGAAGACTGGTAGAACAAACTCCACAACTAAAGGGAGAGAAGTGGCCCCACTGAAGAAGGTAGGAAGTGCAGAGATACAGTTTAGGAGAGAAAAAATTGTGGCCACTGAGGTAGGGAGCAAGTTATGGTCATGGAGATGGGTGAGAGACAGACTAACACACAGGAGAGCATATGGGGGAAACAAATCCCCATAGCAACTGGCCTGGAAAGCAAAAGGGGCTGAATTTTAGGAGTTCTTGAATCCAGCAGGGCTTAAAGCCTGGGGCCTCGCAGGGACCAAGTCCTGATGGCACTATGCTATCCTTGGAGAGAAGGCAGACAAACAATCTGTGGACATATAGCACAGAAACAGCAATCTGAAGGGCTTCTGGGGCACACAGTGGGAAGGTTATTCACTCGTCTCAGACTGAGGCTCACAGAGACAGTACTCACAGAGAGACCCCTCCAAGAACAAAGGAACTAGTGGGTGCCATTTCCCAACACTGCCCCTCAGAATAAGCACAGGGCCACCTGCAAAAGAGCCAGGACAGTCTTCACGCTCTTACCTAACTTATTTATACCAAGCCTTGCCCCCTGGCATTCCAGAAGAATCACTCTTCCCCATCTCCGTGGCCTCAGTCCCATCATGGCAGGCACCCTCCCCCAAAAGACCAGCCCAAACCCTTGCTCACATGGTGTCTCTTGAAAATAGGAGTTTGGTGGAACCTCAGTTCTGATGGCAGTGGCAACAGGTCTCATTCCACAAACAGACCAGAGCGTACCTAGTTAAAATGTGCCACATTCAGGCCAGGGAAAACACTGCTCACCACAGGTAAAAAGAGTGCTGCAGATGACAGGTCTGGATGATAAAGTGACCAGGACAAAAAGCAGAGCAAACACAAACACACTGGAGATACTCCTGGAAGTGCCAGGCCCTAGGGACTAGGCGGCACTACCTGGCAGGGCACTACAGGACCTCTTCTTCATAAGGTCATTACCCTCAAGAACAAAAGGCATAGATGACTTTCCTAATACAGAGAAACAGGCACAGAGATCTAGATAAAATGAGAAGCAGAGAAATATACCCAAAAGAAAAAACACGGCAAGGCCACAGCCAGAGATCCAAGTGAAACAGATAAAAGTAACGTGACTGACAGAGAATTTAAAGTAATGATCATGTGGATGCTTGCTGGACTTGAGAAGAGCAAAGACATGAGTGACACCCTTAACACAGAATAAGGAATAATATAGCAACAGAGCAGAGATAAAGGGTTCAATAAACGAAACAAGAAATTTGCTTGGTGGAATGAAGGGCAGGCTGGAAGAAGCAAAGGAACAAATTAGTGACCTAGAAAACAGACTAATGGAAAGTAATCATGCTGAACACAACCAAAAGAGAAAAAGAATTATGGAAAACAAAAACAGACTTAGGGAACTCAATGACTCCTATCAAATGTAATAAACACTTGCATTATCAAAGTCCCAGAAGAAGAAGGGAGAGTAAACAAGGCAGAAAATTTATTTGAAGAATTAATAGCTGAAAACATATCTAATCTGGGAAAGGAAATGGACATCCAGATCTGGGAGGCACAGGGAACTCCCATTAAAATCAAAAAAAGCAGATCCACACCAAGACATATTGTAATTATAATTATAATTATAATATATAAATAATTGTAATTATATATTATAATTATATATAAATATGATATATAAATAATTATAATTATAATATATATTACAAAATATTATATATTTTGTAATTGGCAAAATATAGTGATAAAGGAAAAAAAATTTAAGGCAGCAAGACAAAAGAAGTCAGTAACTTCGCATGGAAAACCCATAGGGCTAGCAGGGGATTTTTCAGCAGAAACTTTCCAAGCCAGAAGAAAAAGACATGATATATTCAAAGTGCTAAACAGGAAAGCTCTGCTGTCAAGAACAGTCTATCCAGCAAGGCTATCACTCAGCATAGGAGAGATGAAGAGTTTTCCAGACAAACAAAAACTGAAGGAGTTCATTACCGTTAAACAGCTCTGCCAGAAATATTAAAGGGACTCTGAGTGGAAAGGAGAGACCAGAAGTGGCAGTATAAATGTAGGAAATACAAAAGCAATAAAAATGAATATTTCTGTAAAAAAAAAGTCAAAGAACTTACAAAATAAAAGGAAATAAAATATAACAACATATATCTAAAACTTGGTAAAGACAAGGGTAAAAAATGGGTTCAAACTTCAATGACCATCAACTTAATATACACTGCTATCTGTAGAAGAGGTTATACACCAACCTAATGGTAACCATATATTGAAAACCACTAATAGATATGCAAAGAAGAAAAAGAAAGAAATCCAAATATATCACTAAAGAAAATCAGCAAACTATGAAAGAGAGAAAGTCAACAAGGGATAAACGGATCTGGAGAGAAAGATCTCCAGAAACAACCATGAAGCAAGTAATAAAATGGCAATAAATACATATCTATCAATAATTATTTTGAATGCATAAGGACTAAACACTCCAATCAAAAGTCATACGGTGACATAATGGGTAAAAAAACAAGATCTATCTATATGCTGCCTACAAGTACTCATTTTACAACTAAAGACACCTGCAGATTGAAAGTGAGAGGATGAAGAAACATCTATCATGCAAATGCACATCAAAAGAAAGTCAGAGTAGCAATACTTACAGCAGACAAAAAGGACTTTAAAACAAAGACTGTACCAGGGGACAAAGAAGGATATTATATTATAATAAACAGGGCAATCCAACAAGAGGATATAACAATTGTAAATATTTATGCACCCAAAAGAGGAGGACCCAAATATATAAAACAGTTAATAACAAACATAAAGGAACCAAACAATAATAATACAGTGATAGTAGGGGACTTTAACACACTCCACTTACATCAATGGACAGACCATCCAAACAGATAATCAAGAAGGAAATAATGGCTTTGAATGACAGTGGAACAGATGGATTTAACAGATACATTCAGAACATTCCATCTTAAAGCAACTGAATATATACTTTTTTCAAGTGCACATAGAACATTCTATGTTCTATGAATAGGCCACATATTAGCCCACAAAACAAGCTGCACCAAATTCAAGATCAAAGTCATACTATGCATCTTTCTGACTACAATGATATGAAACTAGAAATCAACCACAAGAAAAAATCTGGAAAAATCACAAATATATGAAGGTTAAGTAGCATGCTACTAAACAATGAATGGGCCAACCAAGAAATAAAAGAAGAAATAAAAGATACATGAAAACAAATAAAAATTAAAACACAACAGTCCAAAACCTTTGGGATACAGCAAAAGCAGTTATAAGAGGGAAGTATATAGCAATAGAGGCTTCCCCAAAAAGCAAGAAAAATATCAAATAAACAACCTAACCTTGCTCCTAAAGGAGCTAGAGAAAGAATAACAAACAAAACTAAAACCTGCAGAAGGAAGGAAATAATGAAGATCAGAGTAGAAATAGATGCTATAGAAACAAACAAACAAAAAACCAATAGAGCAGATAAATGAAACCAAGACCTGGCTCTTTGAAAAAAATATAAATAAAATTGATCAACCTCTCACCAGACTTATCACAAAAAAGAGAAAGGACTCAAATAAATAAAATCGTAAATCGAGGAAGAGAAATAACAATCAATACCATAGAAATACACATAATAAGAGAATATAATGAAAAACTATATTCAACAAACTAGAAGAAATGGATACAAACAACTTAGAAGAAACGGATAACTTCCTAGAAACATACACTACCAAAACTGAAAGCGGAATAGAAAATTCGAACAGATCAATAATCAGCAAAGTAAATGCATCAGTAACCAAAAAATCCTCAACAAACAAAAGTCCAGGACCAGATGGGCTTCACAGGTGAATTCTACCAACGTATAAAGAAGAGTTAACACCTATTCTTCTCGAACTATTCCAAACGAGAGAAAAAAAAGGAAAACCTCCAATTCATTCTATGATGCCAGCATTATCCTGATACCAAAACCAGATAAAGACACCACGAGAGAGAGAGAGAGAGAGAAACTATAGGTCAGTATCTTTGATGGACATAGATGCAAAATCCTCAACAAAAATTAGCAAACCAGGGGCGCCTGGGTGGCTCAGTGGGTTAAGCCTCTGCCTTCAACTTGGGTCATAGTCTCCGGGTCCTGGGATTGAGCCCCACATCGGGCTCTCTGCTCAGTGGGGAGCCTGCTTCCCCCTCTCTCTCTGCCTGCCTCTCTGCCTACTTGTGCTCTGTCAAATAAAAAAAAAAAAAGAAACTTAAAAAAAAATTGGGAAACCAAATTGAACAATACATTTTAAAAAATCATTCAACACAGTCCAGTAGGATTTATTCCTGGGATGCAAGCATGATTTGGTATTCACAAATTAATCATTGCGATGCACCACATCAGTAAGAGAAATGATTAGAACCAAACGATTATTTTAAGAGACACAGAAAAAGCATTTAACAAAGTACAATATCCATTTATGATAAAAACCCTCTGCAAAGTAAGTTTAGAGGGAACATATCTCAACATAATAAAAGCCATATATGAAAAACCCAGAACTAACATCATCCTTAATGGGCAGGACTGAGAGTTTCCTCCTAAGGTGAGGAACAAGGTAAGGATGTCCACTCTCACCACTTTTTTCAACACATTACTGGAAGTCCTAGCTACAGCAATCAAACATAAAGAAATAAAAGGCATCCAAATTGGCAAGGAAGAAGTAAAACTTTCAACTATTTGCAGATACTCTATATAAAAAAAACCTAAAGACTCCACCAAAACTGATAAACAAATTCAGTAAAGTTACAAGACACAAAATCAATGTACAAAAATCTGCTGCATTTCTACATATCAATAATGAAGCAGCAGAAAGAGAAAGAGTCCCAGAAATTAACAATCCCATTTAACAGCTGCACCGAAAATAAGATGATACCTTGGAATAAACCTAACCAAAGAAGTAAAAGAACTGTACTTTGAAAACTATAAAACACTGATGAAAGAAACTGAAAATGACGCAAATAAATGGAAAAACATTCCAAGCTCATGGAGTGGGAGGACAAGTATTATTAAAATGTCTATACTACCCAAAGCAAATTAGAGATTTAATGCACTCCCTATTCAAAATGCCAATATCATTTTTTAATAGAACTAGAGCAATCTTTTTTTTTAAAGATTTTATTTATTTATTTGACAGACAGAGATCACAAGTAGGCAGAGAGGCAGGCAGAGAGAGCAGGGGAAGCAGGCTAGCCACTGAGCAGAGAGTCCAATGTGGGGCTTGATCCCAGGACCCTGATCATGACCCAAGCCGAAAGCAGAGGCTTTAACCCAATGAGCCACCCAGGCGCCCCTACAACAAACAATCTTAAAATTTGTGTAGAACCACCAAAGATCCAAAATAGGCAAAACAGTCTTGAAAAAGAAAAGCCAAGAAGCTGGAGGCATCACAATTCCAGGCTTCAGGTTATAAGACAAAGCACTAGTAATCAAAACAGTATGATTTAACACAAAAACACACACAGATCAATGGAACAGAACAGAAAACCAACGATATGATCGATTTGTCTTTGACGAAGTGGGAGAGAATATCTGATGGAAAAAAGACAGTCTTTTCATCGAATAGTGTTGGGAAAACTAGACAACAACATGCAGAAGAAAGAAACTGGTCCACTTTCTCACACAAAATAAATTCAAAGTAGATTAAAGACCTAACTATGAAACCTGAAGTCATAAAAATCCTAGAAAAGAATACAGGCAGTAACCACTTGGACATTAGCCACAGCAACTTTCTTCTAGATATAATCTACTGGGGCAAGGGCAAAAATAACCTACGGGACCACATCAAAATAAAAAGCTTCTGCACAGCAAAGGAAACAATCAGTAATACTAGACAGCTACCTAAGGAGTAGGAGAAGATATCTGCAAATGACATATCTGATAAAGGATTAATATCCAAGATGTACAGAGAACTGATACCACTCAACACCCAAAAAAAACGAATAAGCCATTTTAAAAATGGGCGGAAGACATGAAGACATGAACACACATTTCTCCAGGGAAGGTGTACAGATGGTCAACAAGCACATGAAAATATGCCCAAAATCATTCATCATCAGAGAGATGCAAATCAAATCTAAAATGAGATACCACCTCCCACCTGTCAGAATGACTAAAATCAACAACACGAGAAACAACAGGTGCTGGCGAGGATGTGGAGAATGGGGAGCCCTCCTCCACTGTTGGTGGGAATGCAAAGTGATGCAGTAACTGTGGAAAACAGTATGGAGATTCCTCAAAAAGTTAAAAATATAACCGCCCTACGATCTAGCAATCACACTACTAGGTATTTACCCAAAGAAACAAAAACACGCACCCTATGTTTTTTGCAGCATTATACACAATAGCCATATTATGGAAGCAGCCCAAGTGTCCATCAATTGATGAATGGATAAAAAAATTAGTATTTAGGGGCACCTTGGTGGCTCAGTTGTTAAGCATCAGCCTTCAGCTCGGGTCATGATCCCAGGGTTCGGAGATCGAGCCCCATATCGGGCTCTCTGCTCAGCGGGGAGCCTGCTTCCTCCTCTCTTACTCCCCCTGCTTATATTCCCTCTCTCACTCTCTGTGTCAGATAAATAAATAAAATCTTTAAAAAAAAAATTAGTATTTATGCACACAACAAAATATTACTTGGCCATAAAAAAGAAAGAAATCTTGCCATTTGCAAGAACATGGATGGAGCAAGACAGTATAGTGAAGTGAAATATGTCATTCAGAGAAAGACAAATACCATAGGATTTCATTCACATGTAGAATTTAAGGAATAAACCAAATGAGGATAGGGAAAAAATGAGAGAGACACAACTCAAGAAACCGACTACTAATTACAAAGAAGAAAATGATGGTTAGGAGGGAAGTGTGTGGGGGAATGGGTTAAATAAGAGATGGGACTAAGGAGGGCACTTGGGATGCACACAGGGCGATGTATGGAACTGTCGAGTCACTGTATTGCACACCTGAAACTAATATAACATTGTATGTTAACTAACTGGAATTAAAATAAAAACTTAAGAAGCTGGGACACCTGGGAGGCTCAGTTGGTTGAGCCACTGCCTTTGGCTCAGGTCATGATCTCAGGGTCCTGGGATGGAAGCCGCATCAAGGCTCCTTGCTCAATGGGGAGTCTGCTTCTCCCTCTGCCTCTGCCTGCCACTCTGCCTGCTTGTGCTCCCCCTCTGACTGATAAATAAATAAAATCTTAAAAAAAAAAAAAAAACTTAAGAAGCCAAAAAAAAAAAAAAAAATCATACAAATCAGAAGACTAACAGCCATAGAGAAAAACTGACAGGTATTTCACAGAAGTAATACAAATGATCAACAAAAATACAAGGCTCCCCACAAAAAGAGTGTCAACTATACATCAATTAAAAAAATCTAAGGGCCAGTCTTACTCATAACTCAACAAACACGAATCAGGACAACAATGTCATTTTTCATCTGCTCACCCTGACAATATCCAGAGTCTGCGACAAAGGAGGAATGTGGGGAAACAGACAATACTATCCAGGCAATGTGTTAGTCTTTTGGGGTTGCTATTGTTACACACTAATCATTCGATGATTTTGTTTATTCATTTGTTGTTTTGCTTTGTTGTTTGTTCACCTTCGAATGAGAATGTAGCCATATGGACTTTACTTGTATCAGTAGGGTAAAGACTGAGGACTCCCTCCAGCTACTTGCATGCAAAGGGGGCTGGGTCCCCCAACCATCTCTTCTCAGATCTAAGGCTGAAACGCAAGCTGCTGTGGAATCCTTGGAGTAATCTGAGGTTGTCCCCAGTCTTTCAGATTGGGCTGAGATGTCTCCTATCCCATTGCCAGGTTCCCTGGTGGTCTGACCATACAAAGCAGACAACTGCCAAGCAACACTCCTCAAAATACCCTGCAACCTCTGCAGGTCCCAGAGTTCCTCCTCTGGCATCACACTTCCCATCCCTTCCCACATGCCACCTCCCCCATATCTGTTTTCTGTGATTTGCAATGTGTAGTGGGAGTATGGGTGTAAATCTTGCATCTGTCCTACAGAGATACAGAAATTTCATTTTCTGCGTGGTGCATTCCATCTCTTAGCTCTGGAACAGAGGGCACAAGCGTGGCTCACAGGATGTAACATATGCAGGCCACCTAATTCCATCGGCTTTGGAGGTACATCAAAACTATCCCATAATCCGATAAAATTTTAAGTTTTTCTTTTAAATCATTTAGAATGTTGTCTTTCTCATGTCTCTGCTATTTTGGGAGTTCTAAGAACCTGTAAAAGCTATAGATCGTATTAATCAGGGTCCCTGGGCATCAACTCCCATGCTGATTTTGTATTTTGTTTTGTTTCTCACATTCTGTATTCTATCCAGGGGAGTCTGAGAGCGGGGATAACCCAGGAAGCTAGCTTACAGAGTACACAGATCATGGGAGAAAGGCAATAATTTGACCTAACCCACACTTTCAAGCTGTGAAATCAGAGTCCATAAATCAGAGTTCTTACACAGTATCCCATTTTCTTAATAATTTCAAAGGTAAGAACAGTCCAGGAGCTCACATACACAAGCCTGGGACATCCCAGATGACTCCTCTGGTTCCTTCTGGACATGTTTCTCTGACCCAGAACAACAGACGAGTGCAGGAGAGGAGTCTCTGGTTATTCCTCTCTCAGAAGAGAGTTTTTAAGTTATGGAACACTTCATTTTATACCCGCAAAGTGTTTTGTGGCTGATGGGTATTGTCCTGCCTCATAAACCCACAGACCCAGGATTTATTATAAGCCATCTTTTGGCCAAGGAGTTCCTGCTAAAAGAATTCTCACAGAAGAAAGAAAGCCTATTTCTCCTGGCAAGTATGCTCAGCCTGCAAGAGCCCAGGTAGTGCGGGAGCTAGACTGGGTCACCTGGTTATTCCCCCTGCCCCAACAAGGAGTCTGAGAGGGCGGAGGAAGGCATCTCTGCAGTAAAGCAAGTGAATAGATCACAGACTAAAGTCTGCCCTTTACACAATCACATTTATCTCTAGGGGTCCTAAAATTGAAGATGCCCTCCTCATTTTAACCCTGACTAAAAGAACCTGTCCCCCTTTTAGCCCTGCCCCTCATTTGCATTGCAGGACCCTGGTAGAGGTTGACTGAATGTTCTAAGAAATGAAGTATTAGCCATAAAGAGCAAAACAACGAACATAGGGGTTTGAGATGACAAAAGAAATCCTATTCAAGAAAAATAGCATGGGGACGCCTGGGTGGCTCAGTTGGTTGGATGACTGCCTTCGGCTCAGGTCATGATCCCGGAGTCCCGGGATTGAGTCCCACATCGGGCTCCCAGCTCCATGCGGAGTCAGCTTCTCCCTCTGACCTTCTCCTCGCTCATGCTCTATCTCGCTGTCTCTCTTTCAAATAAATAAATAAATAAATAAAATCTTTAAAAAAAGAAAAATAGCATGTAATTCTCACAAGAACGAAGAAGTGAGAAAAACGTTAACTAGTTTTTATCTGTCCAGGTACTACATTATCACAAAACCTGCTAAAAATCCACTTAACAGACGATTCTTTTTTTTTTTTTTTAAAGATTTTATTTATTTATTTGACAGAGAGAGAGATCACAAGTAGGCAGAGAGGCAGGCAGAGAGAGAGGAGGAAGCAGGCTCCCCGCGGAGCAGAGAGCCCGATGCGGGGCTCGATCCCAGGACCCCGAGATCATGACCCGAGCCGAAGGCAGCAGCCCAATCCACCGAGCCACCCAGGCGCCCCAAGACGATTCTTTTTTCATTCATCCTCCTTGATGTGAAATCTATAAAATGGGGGAGAGGGAAGGATCACAAAATAATTCCAGATGAACATGTTAAAACTGAGATCTAGTATGTAGGAGGGATGAGTCAGTACAGAATCACAGGGAAAGAGGCAGTAGAAAAATAATCCAAATAGTTCAAGAAATCTCAACCCAAGGAGAGGAAGGCTTTGTAAATAACACAACGTAGAAAGACCACAAAGTTAAGCTGCCTTTAAGTGGGCACTTGTGAGGAACTATATACTTCTGTTAAATTTTTTAAATAATTGGGTCATTTTTTCCTGCTTCAGTATGTTAACAAAATCTTAAAACCATTATCTCATTTTAAACATTAACTGAAAAAAATCTTTTAAGTCATAAATCCATCAGATAAAAAAGTAAATCATCATAATTCCCTTTCTAACATATTCTCACAATAAGTTGTTATGTGAGGGCATATTTTGCATAATTTAAAACCGTGATATTAAACATGAATAGCAGAATGAAAGAAAAAAAGAAACCTTGGGGCACCTGAGTGGCTCAGTCGGTTAAGTGTCTGCCTTTGGGTAAGATCATGATCCCAGTGTCCTGCGATTGGCTCCCACTCAGTGGAGAACCTGCTTCTGCCTCTCCCTCTGCCACTCCCCCTACTGTGCGTTTTCTCTCTCTCTCTCCATCAAATAAATAAATAAAATCTTTAAAAAAAAAAACCCTTTATAATGAAGAGGTATTTCTGACAAACTTGATGGTAATCATATGTGCAAGCTATAAATTTTCTTTGCAAACACTGAACAAACTACAAAGATGTAAGCTGGGTATCTGTCAGGTTTTAAGAAATGCAAGGTTTGCTAAAGTAATGGAACTGGTACCAAGAGCCACGGCTGTTGAGCTACTTGTGTAAGAAGCTTCAGGAAAAAACAAAAAAATAGAATCAAGAAGAAAAACCTTTCAATAGGGAAAAGAAGTTACTCAATATTCAATAAAGAAGGCCTCAACATTCCAAGTGTTTCAATTAACATTAGTATATAACAAGAAGGTCTACAGACAGGACTCCGCTTTAAGAAAAATAAGCTGATATTAGACAAACACATTCTGGAAAATGTCTAAATGATTTTTTACCATTTACATAGGAAGGAAAGCTTAGCAAGGGTTAAGTAGGGGCAGCTCTTCTTCAACCTACGATTCTTGATTGAAAGAGTCTTAACTTGGTTTCTGGGAGTTTACTGATTAAGTCGCATACCATGTCTCTTAATTTTTTTCCCCCAAAAATGTTTATAGTGCAATATCTGAAATACACAGAAATGTATATTTAAAAAGTTAGTACAATTTGTTAAGCTACAGAACATTACTGTTTTATCTTGGCTTTGAATATTAATTAGAATTATTTTCATGTACAAGCACCATTCTTTTCTGAGTTGATTCTGCATATTCTTTGTTCACTTTTACTTGAGCTGTTAGTATGTATCTTACTTATTATTTCATAAAATAAAATAAATAATAATATTGAATAATAAAGACAAAGACCTTTTCCATGTTTGTTGATTTTTAAGGCTCATGTTTTGAAATAAAACTGAGCATACCAACAAACTGATCTAAAACCGGGGAAGGTGGAAAGATTACCTTTAATATTAGGATAGGATAGTCAGGACATCTAAAAAAGAAAAAACCCATATAGTTAATTGAAATATCTGCTTAGGACTATTGACCACCATTTATTAAAAAAAAAAAAAAAAAATTCGACCCTTTCAGTGATCTGTCTTGTGAGAATGGGTTCTGGCAGTCTAATTAAAGGTAATGACCTTCTGCTGAGGAATTTCTAAAACTTTTATCATGAAAGTTACTTACAACGTCAAAGTGGTCCTCTCTGTACCGTAATCTTCTGAAATCCAGGATCTCATCTTCGTAACAGAGTAAGTTCCAGAGACTCAAAAAAGATGATGGGCAGAATGAGCTTATAACGTAACTGACTTTCATCCAAACACTTTCAACTTAAAAATGGGAAGTCTTTTTATTTTTTACTCATCAACAAAACTCACCCTTGATTAGAAGGATCAGTGAAGTTTCCCTAAGACTTTCCAGCAGGAAAGGTGAATAAAGAAGAATTAGGTGAAAGTTTTCATCTTTAATAAAAAGACACAGTCAGCAGATGAGTCCAAGATGGCTAACTGCTAACCAAACATACATTGTCTTTTCTCTCCAGTCAAAAAAACTCCCTCTTTGAATGGACTGCTCTACTGAAAGACCACATTTCCCCGCCAAGGTTGCAGCTGGGTGTATCACTGACCACGTTATGGATGAGGAGCTGTTAGGTTGGCAGAGCAAGGATCCAGCTCAGTCTGAAACCTTAACTATTAGCTCACAACAGCCTTATAATGGATGGCTACAGAGTTCCAGAAATTTCCTCCTGAGTTCAGATTAGAATGAGTTCAGAGGAAAGAGCATACTCCCTGTGTTTCAGATCTGTACCTCTTGTCTAGACCCCTAGGAAGATGTAGTGAAGCAACATGTTCCTACTCTCACAGATTCTTCTTTTGTCTTCTCACATTTGGCCACCTTTGGTCATGAGTTCTCTTACTTAAAGTGTCACCTTTATTTTTTTGAGTATAGTTGACACACAATGTTACATTAGTTTCAGGCGTACAACTTAGTGCCTTGACAAGTTTATACATTATGCTATGTCCACTTCAAGTACGGCTACCAACTGTCCCATTACATTGCTATTACAGTGTCATTGACTATATTCCTTACACTGTGCCTTTTAGTCCCATGACTTACTCATTCCATACTGGAGGCCTGTATCCCACTGCCCTTCACCAGTTTTACCCAACCCCTCACCCCCCTCCCCTCTGGCAACCATCAGTTTGTTCTCTGTATAGTTCTGATTCTGCTTTTTTTTTGCTTATTCATTTAAGATTCCATTTATAAGTGGAATCATACGATATTTGTCTTTTCAGTCTGACTTATTGCACTTTGCATAATTCCCTCTGGGTCCATCGATGTTGTCTCATCCTTCTTATGGCTGCATAATATCCTATTGCGTACATATACCACATTTTCCTTAACCATTCATCTTCCTATAAATATGTACATTGCCTCCGTATCTTGACTATTGTAAATAACCCTGTAATAAACATAAGGATGCATACATCTTTTGTGTTAGTGTGTTGTAGTCCCTGGGTAAATACCCAACAGTGGTACTATTAGATCATATGGTATTTCTACTTTTATTTTTTCAATGAACCTCTATACTGTTTTCCACAGTGGCTATACCAATTTACATTCCTGTGGACAGTGCACAGAGGTTCCTTTTTCCCCACATCCTCACCAATAATTTTCTTTCTTGTTTTCTTGATTTTAGCCATTCTAACAAGGCATTAGGTGATTATCTCACTGTGGCTCTGATTTTCATTTCCCTGATGATGAGTGACATTGAGCATCTTTTAATGTGCCTGTTAGCCATCTGTACGTTCTTTTTGAAAAATGTCTGCCCATTTTTAATCAGATTATTTGTTATTTTGATGTTCAGTTTTGTAAGTTCTTTATATGTTTTGGATATTAACCCTCTATTGGTTATATCATTTGCAAGTATCTTCTCCCATTTAGTAGGTTGCCTTTTAGTTCTGTGGATTGTTTCCTTCACTGTGCAGAAGCATTTTATTTTGGTGTAGTCCTAATGCTTTATTTTGCTTTTGTTTCCCTTCCCTTGGGAGACATATCTAGAAAAGTGTTACTATGGCCAATGTCAGAGCAACTACTGCCTGTGTTTCTCTTCTAGGATTTTTATAGTTTGGGGTCTCACATTTAGAGCTTTGATCCATTCTGAGTTTATTTTTTGCATATGGTTTTAGAAGTGGTTGTTTCACTTATTCTTTTGCATGTAGCTGTCCAGTTTTCCCAGCACCATTTATTGAAAAGATTTCCCCATTGTATATTCTTGCCTCCTTTTGTCATAGATTAAATGACCATATCAATGTGGATTTATTTCTGAGGTCTCTATCCTATTCTATTCATCTGTGTCATTTTTGTGCCAGTACCAAACTGCTTTGATTACTAAAGCTTTGTAAAATATTTTGAAATCTGGAATTGTGATACCTCCAGCTTTGTTCCTCTTTTTCAGGTTTGCTTTTGCAATTTGGGGTCTTCCATGGTTCTATACACATTTTAGTATTATATGTTCTAGTTTGCAAAAAATGGTGGCGTTTTGATAGGGATTGCATTGAATTTGTAGACTGCTTTGAGTAATATGGACATTTGGCAATATTAATTATTCTAATCCATGAGCATGGCATGTTGTTCCATTTTTTTGTGGCATCTTCAATTTCTTTCATCAGTGTTTTACACCTTTCAGAGAACAGGTCATTCACCTCATTGGTTTAAGTTTGTTCTTTAGTATTTTACTCTTTTTGGTGCATTTATAAATGGCTTTTTTAATTTCTCATTCTGCAACTTCATTGTTAGTGTATAGAAACACTACCAATTTCTGGGTATAATTTTGTGTCCTTCCACATTACTGAATTTGCTTATTATTTCTAGTACTTTTTGCTGGAATCTTTAGGATTTTCTATATGTAATATCATGTTGTCTGCAAATAGTTTAATAGTTTAATTTCTTTATTAGTATGGATGCCTCTTACTTCTTTTTGTCTGATTGCTGTAATTAGGACTTCCAGTACTATGTTGAATAAAGGTGGCAAGAGTGGACATCCTTGTCTTGTTCTTAACCTTAGAGAAAAAGCTCTAAGTTTTTCACCAGTGAGGATGTTAGCTGTGGGGTTTCATAATATGGCCTTTATTTTGTTGAGGTATGTTTCCTTCAACCCTATATTGTTGAGAGTTTTTATCATGAATGGATGTCAAATCTTGTCAAATGTTTTCTCTGCATCTATTCAGATGATCATGTGATTTTTATCCTACATTTTATTGATGTGGTACAATGATGTTGACTGATTTGCAAATATTGAGCCATCATTGCATCCCAAGAATAAATGCCACCTGACCGTGTTGATTTATCTTATTAATGTATTGTTCTATGTGGTCCACTAGTATTTGCTAAAGTACTGAGGATTTCTGTATCTATTTTCATCAATGATGCTGACCTGCAGTTTTCTCTTTTGGTGTTATCTTTGTCTTATTTTGGTATAGGGTAATGCAGTCCTCACAGAATGTGTTTTCTTTCTTATATTTTTCTGAATAGTTTGAGGAGAACAGACACTAATCTTCTTTAAATGTCTGGTAGAATTTATTTAGGAATCCATCTGGTCCTGGACTTCTATTTTTTGGTAGTCTTTAGATAACCAATTCAATTTTATTACTTATAATCAGTCTACTCAGATCTTCTCTTTCTTCCTGGTTCAGTTTTAGAAGGTTGTAAGTTTCTAGGAATTTACCCATTTCTTCTAGGTTCTCCAGTTGGTTGGCCTATTATTTTTCATAGTATTCTCTTATAATCCTTTGTATTTCTGTGGTGTCAGTCATTACTTCTCCTTTCACATTTCTGATCTTATTTATTTGGGTCCTTACCTTTTTTTTTTTTTTAGTCTGGCTAAAGGTCTGCCAATTTGTTTATCTTTTCAAAGAACTTGCTTAGCTTCACTGACTCTGTTGTTTTGGGTGGATTATTTTCTATGTATCTATGATGTCCATCTGGTCTATTGTGCCATTCAGAGACATTGTTTCCTTATCAGTTTTCTTTCTGGATGTTCTATCCACTGATGTAAGTGGAGGCTCAAGTCCCCTCCCATTATTGTATTCTCATTAATTTCTCTTTTTATGTCTGTTAATATTCGCTTTATGTATTTTGGAGCTCCAGTGTTGGGTGCATAGATATTTACAATTGTTTAATCCTCTTGCTGGATTGATCCCTCTATTGTTATATAATGCTCTTCTTTGTCTCTTGTTACAGTCTCTGTTTTAAAGTCTATTTTTTCTGATATAAGCACTACTACCTCAGCAGTTTGGTGGGGGGGTGCATAGATGAGGGTTTTTTCCCACCATTCCACTACTTTATGTCTTTTTATTGATGTATTTAGGCCACTTACATTTCAAGTAATTATTAATAGGATGTACTTATTGTCATTTTAAAATTTTGTTTTCTGGTTGTTTCTGTAGTCCTTCTTTGTTCCTTTCTTCTTCTCTTGCTCTTTGTGATCAGTGAGTACTTAGAATGCTTTATTTGGCTTTCTTTCTCTTTGTTTTTTGTGTATGTATTATAGGTTTTTGGTTTGTGGTTACAAAGAGGTTCATTCATAACATCCTAGGTAAATAGCAGTCCACATTAATTTAATGGTCATTTAAGTTGAAACACATTCTAAAGAAAAGAGAAAAAATATCCCTTTCTCTTTCTTTTTTACTTCTTTCTCCACGTTTTATATATATGTGGTCATATTTTACATCTTTTTATTCATATTTTTCTTATGTCTAATTATGGTCATTTCTTTTTCACTTAAAGAAGTCCCCTTAAGGGCGCCTGGGTGGCTCAGTGGGTTAAGCCGCTGCCTTCAGCTCGGGTCATGATCTCGGGGTCCTGGGATCGAGTCCCACATCGCGCTCTCTGCTCAGCGGAGAGCCTGCTTCCCTTCCTCTCTCTCTGCCTGCCTCTCTTGTGATTTCTCTGTCAAATAAATAAATCTTTAAAAAAAAAAAAAAGAAGTCCCCTTAAAATTTCTTTCCTTTTTTTTTTTTTTTTTTAAAGATTTTCTTTATTTATCTGTCAGAGAGAGAGTAAGCACAAGCCAGGGGAGTGGCAAGCAGAGCAAGAAGCAGGTTCCCTGCCAAGAAAGGAGCCCAATGTGGAACTCAACCCCAGGACCCTGGGATCGTGACCTGAACCGAAGACAGACATTTAACCAACTAAGTCACACAGGCATCCTCTGCCCCATAACATTTCTTGTAAGGCTTATTTAGTAGTGATAAGCTCCTTTAAATTTTCTTTGGGAAAATCTTTATCTCTCCTTCCAATCTGAATGATAACCTTGTCAGACAGAGTATTCTTGGTTTTAAGTTTTCCCCTTTCAGCATAAAGTGTCACCTTTAAATGGGCCAGATCCTGTCATGTACTCACAGTATATGCATGACTAAATGCATGAGGTGACAGATGTTAATCAACTAGATGGGGGAAATCCTTTCACAATGTGTATGTATATCAAATTATCACGAAGTGCACTTTCACGATTGTATAATTTTGTTAGTTATATCTCAATAAAACTGAAAAAAATTTTTAAAAAGATGTGTGGAGACACCAAGAGAAAAATTAAAATGCTACAAATATATGGACGACAACTATCAACTATACACACTCAAAAAAAAAAAAAAACCTATTCTATCAGATCACATAAAAAAGAACTTCAAAGTGTTGCCATTGGTTATTGCTAAAATCCACAGTAAGAAAGTTTTACAAAAGACATTGGTTCCAAAGGCAAAAAAAGCTATGAAAAGTTGAGGAAGTTGAGCAAAGGTGTTTTAAAGATTTCTGCTCTTTGGTATGAAGGTCTTGGGCATAGCTATCGCAATTATGAGCTTCAAAATACGTTACATGAATAAAACAGATGCAGGATGAATCAATCTAGTGAGTACCTCTCATGCTTTTCTTGTCAAACAATCTTCCCTTATATAGTTCCTTACAATAATTTGTTCTTAATTAAAATACAATATTAAGTTACATGTCATTACAATATTATTTGTCATCCTTCTATAACAAAGTAGTTTTAATAGTTTATCAAAAAATATCTAAAAATATTTCATAGATACTGTAGCAAAAAGCACCACTATCCATAAATATCTTGAAGAAGGGCCTTCTCAGGGACCAGATGAGCACCTTGGGAAAAGAGGGTAACCTAGGTTGGAGACATACAGGCAATTAATGGTAATTCCGACACGAGTGTCTCTTTCCTAATTGAGACTCACTAACTGGTTTACGTGAAAATGATTTATGTGAAAATGATTCTGCAATGGTGCTAAAGCCAGGGTTGTAAAAGATAAAGAAATGACTCTGCAAATGCAATGAGGTAGCCAAACTATGTATTAGAAAAAAATCTTCAGATTAAACACAAACTGTAAATCATCCAAGAAAGATATGCAGGCACAGATTTCATTCAGACTACACTAACTTTAGTCATTTAACTCTGTTTAACAATAAACAGAGTTAAATTAAAACCATTCTTTAAAAAGAACATTTATAATATACAACCATGACTAACTTCTTCCCTTAAACAAGAAGGAGGAAGAGCCGAGCAGGTGAAGGAGGTGGAGGAGGAGGAGGAAGATGAAGGAATGCCCAAACAGATTAGAAATTCACTTGGTTAATGAGCCAGGCAAGGGGAGCCTGGGTGGCTCAATGGGTTAAAGCTTCTGCCTTGGGCTCAGGTCATGATCCCAGGGTTCTGGGATTGAGCCCCACATCAGGCTGTCTGCTCAGCAGGGAGCCTGCTTCCTCCTCTCTCTCTCTGTCTGCCTCTCTGCCTACTTGTGATCTCTGTCAAATAAATAAATAAAATCTTTTTTTAAAAAAATTAGCCAAGTAATGCGATAGGGACTTTAATCTGATTTCCACTGATTCACAGGTGCCCTACAAAACCTGTGAATGGGCTAAAGTTGAAAGCAAAATTTTGTTTACACACAGATGGGAGAATTTCAATATTTTAATCAGATTCCCCAAGGAAGTCTGTGCCCCATCCTATCAAAAAGTCAAGGACCATGTTCCCAATGATTATACATATTATATATAAAATGATTATATATTCCATAATCTGTTAAATAACATAAAATAGCTAATCAAGGAACTCCTAAGAAAAGTAGAATGTGGCCCTAATTTTGGTATGTTGTGAGTCTGACACCTTTCAGAAATCTGTATTTTCAGGGAAGAGAATGAGATGGATTTTACATTATAGGAAGTATTCAAATTCTGACCATGACCTGTCCCTCCTCTTTGCTGCACTATGTTTCTTACTTTTTGTTTTCTTTTGTTTTTGGAGTGGGCTCTTTGCATTTACTTACTGGAGTATACCACATTTCCCGAAGTAGCCAGTAAAAATGACGACTCAAATTGTATAGGCCTTATAGAGCTGTACTGGAAGTCTATCCAGACTGACTATCCCTCCAGTACTTGATTTCCTCACCAGCAATAATCTGGGAGACCAGAAGTAAAATAAGGAGGAAATGCATAAGGAGGTAAACAGTGGAAGACCCAGTTTGTATACTAACTGAACATACCCTGAACGCTGAATTCAGCGTTTGAGCTGAATTCAAATCCCACTCCCCACCTAATACATAGGACTCATTTAATGTGGATTAAAGATTTGTGAATTGTAAAACAGAGCTACCAGTACATCCTTTCCAGGGTTTATGTGAAAATTGCATGAGTAAGGGGCACCTGGGTGGCTCAATGGCTTAAAGCCTCTGCCTTCGGCTCAGTGGCATGACCCCAGGGTCCTGGGATCGAGCCCCACATTAGGCTCTCTGCTCAGCGGGGAGCCTGCTTCCCCCTCTCTCTCTGTCTGCCTCTCTGCCTACTTGTGATCTCTGTCTGTCAAATAAATAAATAAAGTCTCTGAAACAACTGCTTGAGTGAAATATAAATGAAATATATTGGAGACAATTAATGTTAGTTTTCTTCGTAGGCTGACAGCAGTATTTAGGGAATCTCTAACAATGACACCCAAGTATGCTGTGTGTTCCATAATGGTCTGGAGTGCCTACTATAAGTCCGCTACCTCTCCATATCTTTATGCTAAAAGTTCCTTTCAGATTCTCTGGCCAGATATTGGTCTATCTCCATAATAATCTCAGAGCTCCCAAGTATCCTGAGATACTGGCCAGAGTTACTTTCCCCTTGGATATATTAGCCAAACTGGAAAGAGCCCCAGAGCCTTCCACCTTTTGCTCTGGAGTCCACACCAAAAGGAAGAAATTTGATACTGGAGAAATAAAAATGTTTCCATAATAGCATAATGAAATGGACTTCAAGAAGCCCAATTTTAACATCTCTATATAGATGAAACTAGCTCACCTGAATTCCTTTCTACTAGAATCAAGTCTGAATTCAGATAAGGACCAGTTCCTTTGGAATTTACAAAAATATTTACATGATATGAATTTTATAAATCCTCAAGCAAAATCTGTAATTACTGGTAAATTTAAATTGACCTAACATAAAATCTTAATTGACTACAAAAGTTTCTTTTAACTTCCTTTCACCATTGCATTAGCAGTTACAAATGGAAACATATCATTGTCCACAAAGTACTATTGTCTTATAATTTAATTGATAACATCTTTCTTTTTTAAGATTCATTTGAGAGAGAGAGACTATGTGTGAGTGGGGGCAGAGACAGAGGAAGAGAATCTTCAAGCAGACTCCTCACCGAGCATGAAGCCTAATGTGGGGCTGGATCTCATGACCAGTGAGATCATGACTTAAGCAGAAACCAAGAGTCGGATGCTCAACGGACTGAGCCACCCAGATGCCCCTAACTGGTACATCTTTTAGCTCATCTTTATCTCAGTAATGGTGAATTACAATGCAATCCACACTTGTTATTTATCTCGGCTATAAAATAACATGAATTCACAGATACTTTGTCATTATCTCTATCACCAATAATTTATAAATATTTTTCAGCAGGAAAAATGTGAAATCTAATAATATCTAAGTTAGATAGATTTTACACACATTGTCAAAGACAGTCTTTCTAGTTACTGACACTTAGTAGTGTGAGTAATATATACACTACAGAACTGAAAAGATTAATAACTTATGAATATTCTTTCTTTAGAAGAACATTTTACCCCAAAGGAAGTGGACCATGGGACCATGGGAATATGTATTAGGAAGAACAATGAGGAGTCCAAGTTCTTTTGATCATGAGACACCAAGAAAGTAACACACACCTGCCTCAGAAGCAAATGGAACGTGAGCAGAAGTCTGATGGGGTAAGGAAGGTTCCAAGAAAGATATTTTCAACACTTCCTTATCTCCTTCCACTATTCCATGCTCACCTTGATAAGACAAACATGAGGACTGAAAAGGGTCCTAATTCCCTGTTTGTGATGCCTTGTCTTGGGGTCATCTAGGTCGACCTGGGGGGCCCTACTTAAGTTTTTTTATGGATTTTTCCTTTCTAGGTGAAGGGTTATTATTAATAATTGTATTCATATATCCAAGATGGGTTTGGTGGCCCTCTAATTTCTACTTCCTGCCTCTAGCATACCCATCTCTAGAACATGTGAGAAACTTGTGAACAGCAAACAGAGCTCTCATTTTAACATATGGTTAGATCTGAAGAAGACTGGTAATGACCTGTCTGTCTCTACTGCTGAGCCTCTCCAAATGAAGTATTACCAAATTCTCCTTACAAAGACAGCATTCCACTTGACAGTGGTATGAAGAGGTAGTGGGAGTAGAATGAGATGCAGGAGCCCCTTGGACACCTATTGTACCAGCCTAACGCGCTGTGGCCCTTGCTAAAGATGGAGAAGAACAGAGCTGTTGGGCCATGGGTCAGAGGGGCCAGTGAGGAATATGGGAAATTATGAGTTCAGTGTACAGTGAAGGAAAAGGACACTGAGCAGTTTCTCCTGAGAACAAACAAGAGAAGTCTCAACACTTAACACTACAGTGGTTATGTCATTAAATTTATAATTGTTCATATTAATTATTTTGGCAAAGCTTCATTTTGCAATGAACCATTCTGCCATCAATGATCTCTAAAGTTCTTCTTTGATGAAAATATTTAAGTACCAAATTTGCATTTCTCAAAGAAGTTGATGACGAATGTGCAACTTTTCTAAATGTTTGTCAACCAACATAGTCATATATCCAGTCCTGTGAAAATCAGAAAACATGTATCTGCTGAGAAAGAATATCTTTTTAAAAGTTAGCAATTATGTTAAAAAGCCTGTACCTAAACACAATGATTTCAGATGTGAAGTGCGGGAGAGGTACTGCCATCTCACTCTGTAAAGTATGTCTGTACTTACTTCAAATGCCTGACTTCGAGATTAGTTCTAGAAATTGTTTTATTCCAAATATTCTTGTGCACACAGGTAAAGCTATTAATATGCAGCTTCTATTGAGCCAATGCACTTCATAAACAGTTAAATGATCCTGGGTCACAAATCCTCCAAACAGAAGCACAGAAATGAAAACCAGATAAATTCCCAGAATGATCTGAATTTTAAAATCTAATTTACACATGTGAAACAAAGCTTTTAGAAACTCATTCTGTTAAACTGAAGAACACAACATTATGGTAAATACTACTGTAAATGTAGTTTAAAAGTTCATCATTGACCAAAAAAAGTATTTGTTTTTACAGTTGCAATATGAATACAAATTTCATTGGAAAACAGCTGCAGAATCAAAAAGAGTGTTCCTAATACATGTACTTGCAATTGGTTGAGATGAATTATAATTAATAGTAGTTGTTAGTTTCAAAATTGTACTAATCAAAATACAGCTGTAGTTGTCAAAACTTATCTCTCTGTATGTACATTTGTGTGCCTTTTTAAATAAATCTCTAAATTTTGAATGTATATCTCTGAATTTCGAATGTTTTTTCAAAGTGGTCAATAAATGTACTATCAAAAATGATGGCTTTTGAAGCTTAGGGTCAGCTGCAATTACTGAGAGTAAGCTGAAAAAGAAAATAGTAAGAGCATGGAACAAATTAAACAATTGGAAATCAAATTCTCTTAGGAATAGCCTGATTTGAGGGAAGAAATCTTCTTTTTAAGATTCTCTTTTTTATTTTTTTAGCATTTTATAATTTATTTGAGGAGGGGGATGGGCAAAGGGAGGGGAAAAGAGTCTCAAGCAGCCTCCATGCCCTGCATGGAGCCCAATGTGGGGCTCTACCTCATGACCCTGAGGTCATGACCTGAGCTTAAATCAGGAGTCAGATGTTCAACTGACTGAGCCACCCAGTTGCCCTAACGGGAAGAATCTTTTTTTTTTTTTTTTTTTTTAAGATTTTATTCATTTATTTGACAGAGAGCGAGCGAGAGAGGGAACACAAGCAGGGTAAGTGGGAGGAGAAGCACACTTCCCGCTGAGCAGGTAGCCCGAAGTGAGGTCCAATCCCAGGACCCTGGGATCATGACCTGAGCCCAAGGCAGGTGCTTAACAACGGAGCCACCCAGGCTGTCTGCGGGAAGAATCTTTTAATGGAGCTTCTATTTTCCATTGGATAACTTTAAACTCTGTCCGAGAGCACAAAAATAAATAAATAAAATTGAGATACCCTTCAAATACATGGTATCTAAATTGGTAAAAACATTCAAAAGAATTAACTTATTTGACAAATTTTACCTTCATATTTGTCCAAGAAAAATTACTATGAATCAAGGCATAAAAACAGCATTTATGAAAATATTTGACCTGAAATATTTATTTTACAATATGAATATATTATAATTAAGAATATTCTCATAAATCAAGCATATTTAGAAAATTACACAATTCACATTAAAATTATATAAGTTAGACTTCAAAAAAGAGTATTTTCCATTTAGCAACATTTTTCTGAGTTTATAAGCACCCCAGCACTTGCAGAGTAAGGATACTGATAATTCAAAATATTATGGCTTACATGGGGCGCCTGGGTGGCTCAATCAGTTAAGTGTCTGCCTTTGGCTCAGCCATGATCCCAGGGTTCTGGGGTCAAGTCCCATGTCAGGCTCCCTGCTCAGCAGGAAGCCTGCTTTTCCCACTCCCCTTGCCTGTGCTCTCTTCACTCTCTCTGCCAAATAAATTACCAAATAGAATCTTTGAAAAAAAAAAATTATGGTTTACAGATGCCAGTTGAAGGAGTATTTTGAAGTTAACAACCATGTGATAGAATAAACTGTATTTTAAATCAGACCTTCAAATCACTGCCTTAGCCTATTTTCATATATATAGGAATTTATTAGTCAAAAGTGACTTGCAATAAAAAGATTATTAACAACAGTAATATTTCAGGAAAAACAAATAGGTGTCCATACTGCCAATGAAACATTATTTAAAATATTACTTACTTTATCTCGTGTTCTTCTAATTTCTATTTTTAAAATATTTTTAGGATCTACATTTTATATAAGTGCAATGATACGTGTGTAGGATTTGTAAGTATACACGTGTGGCAGATACATATGGAAAATGTTTTTTATTGATGGGTTGCGTAAAGAGACAAAGTGGAGACCAACAGAATGTAGAGATTCTCTTCTGAAACTGCCTATGGGACCGAAGAACATGGCTTTGAGACCTTGATTCTGCTTGTTGAGAAATGTCCAATTGTTTCTGGATGTTCAGTAGTGCTCACAGAGCACGGATGAAAAAGACAAGGCACGCGGGCTCCACAGCGCACGGGAACGCTACACTCACTACCCACAAATTCCTCATTTTTTTTCAAGGACATGAAACCCCAGTCATTGCTGGAGGGAAGACAGATTCAGAAAACAGAAGCGTTTCTTACTTTCTCATTAAGTTTGCACTGTGCCTTATGAGTGTTCCCAAGTGAGCAGATCCTTCTTTCCCAAATCCCGAAAGCTTGGAAGATTCGTACATTGCAAAGAAGTTTGCAATATGCCTTTTAATGACTTAAACCTCCTCATTAACACAATGGTGACTTGGGACAAGAAGGATGGAATAAATGGAGTGAAATATTACAGTTTCGAAAACATGTATTGGAGAAGTCTTGCCCTAGTGACTTAATACCCTAACGTGTTTACCCAGCTTTTCCCCCTATAGTCTATTTGCCCACAAGTAGTGCCTGGATGTATGATTTTGTAACAAGGGTTACAAGTTTAAGAGACCAGGATATTACTCCCCACTTCCACCACGACCTCCTTCACCCCCCAAAAATAAAAATTTTAATTAAAAATTCATCCAGAAGAGCTTGGGACAAAGGGAAGTATATGTGGATGTCATTTCAGAAGGAAGATGTTTACTGGGAGCTGCAGTAGCCTGGTGGGCTCATGGTGGGTAGCATAGAGAACTTTTCAGCATAGAAAAGGCACCAAGGAAGGCAGTCAATTTAAAGACACGTTTGTTTGTTTGCTTTTCCTGTTTGAATTACCACGTGCAATGAGTTAGATTATAAATAAGCATATATAACTCTGACTGACCACATTTTAATACATGCATTTTTATAGTCCAGTCTGACCAAAGAACTCTGATTCATAACAGGCATTTCTATTTAATATTAAACTTCCAAAATTAAAATAATCACACTCTGATGGAAACATTCCCTTATTAATAGTCTGTATCCTTCATGCATGTGCATGGGTGGGACAGTCTGAGAATACATTTTATGGCACGTTCCTGCCATACTTCCCAGGAGCACGTCTTCCTTCAATGGGTGGCAATGCATGAGGCAGTCATAGATGAACCTACCCCTTGCTCCAAGGGTAAAGCTTATGTGGAATAAAGTAACATATTGTAACTCTCAATAGTTTTAGACCTATGATTCAGTAAAAGGAATAAGCCACATTTTAGAGCAACCATCTTCCCAGAAATACCAATGACAATTAAAGGTGACAGCCCTGCGTGACCCAAAACCCAACGCCAGGCTTCAATTTGAGAACACAAGTGATTTTTCTTCTGTACTGAGGACACTTTCATAAATAAACATCTTTATGCTCTTGAAATCACCTATCTCCATCAAAATATTTTTTTTTTTTTTTTTTAAAGATTTATTTATTTGACAGATAGAGACCACAAGTAGGCAGAGAGGCAGGCAGAGAGAGAGAGAGAGGAGGAAGCAGGCTCCCAGCCAAGCAGAGAGCTTGATGCGGGGCTCGATCCCAGGACCCTGGGATCATGACCTGAGCTGAAGGCAGAGGCTTTAACCCGCTGAGCCACCCAGGCGCCCCTCCATCAAAATATTTTGAAGGCTGACTCCCATAAAGAAACCTCATTAGCTCGTGCTTCCAGAAGCCAGAAGCACCTCAAAAGTCTGGGTGCTTTTCTAAGAGGCCACGGCTCTATCATTCTCTAAAAGGCATAACCCCATCAGTCCTAGGACTCTGTTCTATAAAGGTGAATTTAATTACTAAAATACAAATAAAATAACACTGTTCTGCATTTGTAAAATTGTTCCAGCACATATTAATTGGGCAGGGCATAGATACAATTTGTGATTGGCATCTGGGGGGAGGCAGTGTTGTAGGACCGAACCCATAACCTCAGTGATCTGTTGCTAACTCCAGGCACTCGGCGTCAGAATTGCTCGGTGTGGGGAAGAAACCTAAGCGTCTGG
Organism: Meles meles; assembly: GCF_922984935.1. Taxonomy (NCBI): domain Eukaryota; kingdom Metazoa; phylum Chordata; class Mammalia; order Carnivora; family Mustelidae; genus Meles; species Meles meles. The sequence continues at coordinate 203,135,399 of NC_060067.1, read as the reverse complement.
AACACAGAGGTATTCAGAGAGCAAACACAGTGAGGTCTTTTTTTTTTTTTTTTTTTCAGTTAGCATGACCCATTTATTCTAAAAAAATAAAAATAAAAATAACACAACTATGTACAGAGCCTGGGGCATGTGTAAACCACCATATTAGTTAATGCAAATGATATAAAAATAAAACTATACTACTAACATCTTCTGCTTCTGTCTTAGTAAGAAGGAGAAATATATGAACCATAGAAAGCAGAATGTGATAAATGCTTTGGAGACAGAAGCACCCAGTGAGGAGTATAATGGAGATATCAAAGAACAGTAAGAAGGACTATGCTCTCCTCTCTATGTCATGGCTTTGTGCCTATCTTGGGGCCACTGGGGTCAAACAGTGTTTTGAAAGGAAGAGCTAACTCCTTCTCACGTCTGTCCTCCAGGAACCTACATCCTCCCCATGGATGAAGGCAAACCTAAAAACCAATGAATCTCAACTTCCTTTTCTCTGGTTCTGTTTTCAACACATACAACCATCAACAGTTGTTTTATTTTATTTGACACGCTCTGTGGGTTCCAGAGATGAATAATGTCCCAGTCATGGGACAGAGAGGCAACACTGTGTCACTCTCAACTGAGGCTCTCTTTCTTTTGTGAATAAAAACATCTTGTAAAAATTGTGCGCTTTTTTTTTTGCCTGTGCCTGAAAACGGCCTTTGCAGTTTCAAAACAAAAATACCAGAGCAGTTTAGTTCTTTACAGTGAAGATGACTTCCATGTAAACATCCCTTTTTCGAAGAGGTTTTTTAGGAGAGGCCACAACATCAACAACAAAAAAAGTATAACAATAATCTTTAAAAAAAAAAAAACAAAAAAAAACCTTATAAACCTTTCTTCTGTTATTTTTGAAAAAGCTGCAGTATGAACTTATCTTTCTAAAGAGCATTTTGGGTTTTATACAGCTTATTCTATGCACTTTGCAAGCTAAATTTAGACAATTATACTCAACTCTGAATTAAATTTTAAAAGAATTTTTTTTTGCTTGGTGAAGTTTTCTTGAGCCTCAAATGCTGAACCTCATTTTAATCCCTTTGAATTCTTAAGAATAAAAGCTATTCAAATAATTTGAAAACTTCTATCAAGAATCCTGGCACTTTTCCTGCAGATAAAATGGGCATTCCATTCCTCCCACATAGCAGGCAGGGAAGGCAATACAACTATTTCCTAAACATAGACCTTTCTTTCTCAGTTCATAGTACATAATTTTGGTACAATATATTATTAAATAATTGACACCGATAAACTACTACGGGAAGCAATCTACAAGGTTCCAATAATCAAGTCAGAGAACTATCCGAATTAGTTACCCATCATTGTGCTGGCACTTAGCTCTCCTGAGCTAAATTATCAATCAGATTCTTGACCCAGGAAATCATTTCTCATTTTAAAAATATAAAAAAATAAAATAAAATAATAGTAGCCATCAGACTGTCTCGCTATGATAATCAGCATCCCAGCCATCAACACCACGGTGAATCCTGCTCGGGCATTTAGACTGAGAAAGGCACAGCTCCACGTAAGTAAGGGTTTCTCCAATCTTAATCCACAATAGCCATTTACGAGGTAATCACTATTACTGTGCTCCTTTTACAGATAAGAAAACTAGGGCAAGGAGAAATATTGAGCAAATATTGGCTACCATACCCACTACTGAAGCCTGAGCTTAGGTTGTTGTGAGGATTAAGACTGCTTCTATCCTTCCTCTGCTCACAGATAACAGGGACCCCAGATAAAATATAAGATGTCTTGTTGAATTTTAATTTTAGATAAAAAGGAAGTAATATTTCATATATTATAATGGAGATATACAATATCTTCACTACAACTGTATCACATATGATATTTGAGACTTATTTATACTAAATAAATTTATCTGAAATTCAGCTAAATCTGGTAACCCAAAAATTAACAGTTTATAAGATGTTTCTATCCCCAACCCAGATTCTATGCCTGATATTTCAATAATCAATATGTACAATATATATACACAAATTACTATATAAACACACACATACTTGAACAGTAATAGTTTTGAATATTCTACTTTAAGAGAGTTCAAGTTCTGATAATAGTTTCCAAATCTCACTGAGCACTTACAGTGTGTCCAACATATTCTAAGTGCTTTACCTGTCTTGATGCATTTAAATGGCACAACAACCCTGTGATGCAGGTATCAAAATGGATCCCATTTTACTAATAAAGACACTGATGTGTGGAAAATGCTATGATCTTAATAGTTGTGTGCCCCCAAAATTCGTATGTCGAAATCCTAACTCTCAAGGTGATCCGTTACTATTATGGGGTAGTTAGGAAGCGGGGCCTTTGTGAGGTGATCAGGTCATGAGAGTAGAACCTCACGGAAGGGATTAGTGCTCTATGAATGGAACCGCACAATGCTTCTTAGACCCTGCTACCACATGAGGGCACACAGTGGGAAGTCGACAGTCTGCAACTCAGAAGATGACCTTCACCAGAACGCAGCCAGGCTGCTGCCTTCATCTAGGACATCCCAACCTCCAGATCTGTGAGAAAGAAGTTTGTGTTGCCTATAAACTACCCTGCCAGGGGTATTTTGTTATAGCATCCCAAACAAACTAAGACGGGGAGGTTATATACTTCGGGTAAAAGCACAGGACAAGTAGCAGTGCTTGACCCCGGCGGTAGGCTACCGACACCTGCTCCAAACTGCTATTCTATACAGAATAACAGTCTGGGGGACAGATGCTGACCAAAGCGCAGAGTTTTCTGAATGTCGACTACCACAACAGACAAACATTGCCGAGGGCTCAAGGCAATCAGTGGAGACCTTAGAAGGGTCATATCCCAGAACTAGGGCTCAACTAGTCCTAGAGTAAAGACAACTATGAACAAGCCTTAAGAGAATCGTAAGAGCAAGCCTAGATGGATCGAGCTGACCTGCAGGTAACCTAGCTTCCCGCTGAAATAAACGCCAGCACTCATAACGGACAACGTCCGAACACCGCCTCTCACATCCAGTGAACACTCCTTAGAGTGAAAACCAGTCAGTCAGCAGAACAGATCCTCCGTTAGAAGTTCGAGAGATCCTGGAATTAGCAAATAAGGCCTTTAGAACAGCTATAATAACCATGCTAAAGGACGTAAAGAAACAAAGAGAACTTCTAGGAAAAAAAAGTATAAAATCTGGGGAAAAAATGTCCTTTGGATGGACCCAATAGCCTGGTCTACTATGAAGTAGTAGAAACCGTGAAAAGTACAGAAAGACAAGGGAAAAAAAAAATCTCAGTGATTGCTGGGACAGTTTAATATAGGTGCAGGAAGAGTCTGAGAGAAAAAGAGGCAGGTAAGACAGACAAAGCTTTCTTAGGAAGTAATGTCTAAAATTTCCCCCAATTTAATAAGATCTCTGAATCTACTATCTCAAAAGACATCATAAATCTCAAGGTGTATAACCACAGAGAAAACCACTCCAAAGTGCATCCTAACCAAACTGATGAAACAGTTGATAAAAAGAAAATCGTGAAAGCAACCAGAGAGGAAAGACACATGACTTATAGAGAAAGAAAAATGAGAACTTCAGACTTCTCATCGAATAGAAAACAATCCAAAAGACACAGAAAACTATTTTTAAAGTGCTGGGGAAAAACTGTCAACCTCAAACCCCATGTCCCTGCAACACACACTTCAGGAATAAAGGGGAAATGAAGAGTTTCTCATACAAGCTAAAGCTTAGAGAATCCACTTGTAGCAGAACCGCTACAAAAAAAGATAGAAAAGGTAATTCCTCAGCAAAACAAAAATAATACTAGAGGGAAGTCAGGTCTACATAAAGGACAGGAGAGTATTAGAAATGATAACTATGTAGGTATACTTTAATGGCATTTTTAAATTTTTTAAACCTTTTTTTGGATAATAGTTGAAAACAAAAATTACAGCAAAGTATTTCAGATTTACAACATATACAGAAGTAAAATACATAACAGCAATAGTATACAGAAAGGAAGGTGAAATAGTACACTATTTTAAGGTTATTACACTGCATGAAAGTAAATTATATTCTCAAAGTATATAAAAAGTAAATATTAACAAAATTTTAAATAGTTTTAAATTTATATTAAATTTAAAATTTAAATTTAGGGACGCCTGGGTGGCTCAGTCGGTTGAGCAGCTGCCTTCGGCTCAGGTCATGATTCCAGGGTCCGGGGATCGAGTCCCACATCGGGCTCCCTGCTCGTAGGGGAGTCTGCTCCCTCTGCACCTGCTTGTGCTCTCCCTCATGCTCTCTCTCTCTCTCTCTCTCTAACAAATTGATAAATAAAATCTTTAAAAAATAATAATAATAAATAAAAATTAAATTTAAATTTAAATCAAAAAAATTAAAGTAATTATTACTTTACATGAAAGTAAATTATAATAAGTTGAAGTGTGTATTGTTAATCCTAATTGAACCCTGTGCAAATACTAAAAAACAAAAAATGAAGTATAGCTGATTAGCAAACTAAAGGAATAGTAAAAACACTCAACCCAAAAGAAGCCAGGAAAAACTAAGTAATGAACAAAAAACAGATGGAACATATAGAAAATAAATAAGAAGAAAGATTTAAACCTACCCCTGCTGTCAATTATAATAATGTTCATGGTCTAAATCCGCTGATAAAGTGTGGATTGTCAGACTGGATAAAAAAGCAATGCTTTTTTCAACTGCATGCTTTTTATAAGATATATACTTAGCTAAAAAGGAAGAAATAAGGTTAAAAGTAAAAGACTGGGAGTGCCTGGGTGGCTCAGCGGGTTAAAGCCTCTGCCTTCAGCTCGGGTCATGAACTGAGGGTCCTGGGATAGAGCCCTGAGTCCGGCTCTCTGCTCAGCAGGGAGCCTGTTTCCTCCTCTCTCTCTGCCTACTTGTGATCTGTCTGTCAAATAAATAAATAAAAAATCTTAAAAAAAAAAAAAGGTAAAAGATTGGAAAAGATATACTATGCAAATACTAATCACAAGAAAGCCAAAAACTCCACTAAAAATGGGTAAAGGAAAAGACAATGCAAAAAATAATATATGCAAGTGAACAATCAGGTCAAGAAAGATGTTCATCTCCAGTCTTCACAGAAATGCACATTAAGACTATAATAAGACACCACTACAGACATTCTAAATGATTAAAATCAACGTGGACAGTATCTAGTCCCAGCGAGGACAGGGATAACACTAAGTCCCGCGCACTGCTGCTGGGAACGTGACATGGTACAACTCGGGAAAAGAGTTTCACGGTTTCTTACAAAGTTCAACAGGCATCTGCCATAGGACTCAGCAATGACACTCCTGGGCAGTTAGTGAAGAAAACTGAAAAATCTACGTCCACACGAAGAGTTGTATGCAATGTTCTTAGTTGTTTTGTTTTCTTTAAAGAGTCCTAAGCTGAAAACAACCCAAATGTCTATCAATAGGTGAATGGATAAGCACGTTTTAAGTCGGTAGAATGGGATACTACTCAGCACATTAAAAAAAAAAAAAATGGACTAGTGATACACACAATAACATGCATGAACCTCTGAAGCTTGATGCTGAGTGAAAGAAGCCAGAAGCAAAGTGGTACGTTCATTTCCATTAAATTCTACAGCAGGCAAAACTAACCCATGGCGGCAAAAGCAGGTCAGTGATGCCCTGAGGGGAGGGGTGATGACGCGAAGAGTAAAGTGACATTTCTGAGGTCCCTACGCTGGTTTGGCATTTGTCAGAAGCCATTGAACTCTACACTTGAAATGAGTGCATGCTATCACAGGTAATATTTTCCTCCATAAAACTGATTCTTTAAATGTTAATTTTACAGCTTTTACTGTCTTTCATAAACCAGTGATTTCCAAACTTGAATCAATCAACACCTGAGAAAAATAGGGTGATAGCCATGAATCCAGGAAACCACCGATACACCAGATTTTGGCTACAGGTCAAATAAAGCAATAATTTATGACAACAGAAACTAAATTGTTTCCTGACATTGTTAATTTGAGGTTGTAGTGACTGGAATCCCTAAAACATCTCCCAAATCTGAAGACGTAGGAGAAATTACCTAGGCCATATCCATCTCAATAAATGTCAGCATCATAATTTTCAAAAGATACTGTTCAAACATGAAAATGTATAATGTTTGAGGGCATATTGCCAGTGTTTTGGTTTTGGTTCTAAAATTTATGGGGTTTTGTTTGAAATTAACTAGCTCAATAAAAGTAATAATAAAAAAGAAAATTAACTTCCTATAAATGCCTCCAGATACCCTTTCACATCACAGCAAGGCAATAAAAACATCACATTTGTTTTCCTTCCACTTATAATTCTGTAGCTGTCATTTATGCCTCCGGGCATATTTACAAATTGTGTAACAAACTGCCTCATACCGACTGTTAGCTATCCAGTGTAGTCCCACTCTTTAGACTGCTGCCTACACCTACCCCTCTGTGTGTATACATCCTTTAAAACAATAATGAGAAATACAAATTAATGCTCAAATCCTCCTCTCATGCTCCGAGATCACAATCAAGCATAAAATTACAAAGCAGAGATTAAAAACTGTTTTTAAGGAAACGATCACCTCTCAATCCCATTTAATTTCACATGTATTTCTTGATTACTTTAATGATCATGACATGATTACTAAACACCTGCTGTGTGAGGCACTGTGCTCAGCTGACACTACAGAACACGGTAATGAGCTTTTGTTTTGAGTTCCAGTAGCGAAATCGACTCTTCAGGCAGCCTGGCGTTAACTCACTGTTCATTAACCTGGGCTACGGCCGCAGAAAAGCCTGGAGTTCACCTTCCCACCTCTACACCCCGTTCTCTTGGGGGTGAACCCCTTTGATCAACTTTATCTGGCTATTTATCACAGCCCTCAGGAATTCCTCAAATATACAGACCCTCGCTGTACAGAAAAAAGTTACCCTCAAATATTAACGCATCTGTTGTACATCCTCTGTTTTTTCTTCTGCCATGCCAAAGACTTTAAGAAATCTGGAATTCTAAAACCACTGTCCGAGGAAATGAAATACTCACTTAGAGAAATTGGGATTTATTAAATCCCCATTTAAATACCAACAAATTAGGGGCACCTGGATAGCTCAGTCACTTAAGCAGCCAACTCCTGATTCCTGCTCAGGTGATGATCTCACTGTCCTGGGATGGGGCCCTGCACCAGGCTCCCCACCCAGCAGGGAGTCTGCTTGAGATCTCTGTCCCTCTCCCTCTGCTCCTTCCCCTTCGGGCACTCTCTCTAAAAATAAGTAAATAAATCTTTTTTATAAATATGAACAAATTAAAAAGGAATATATATATAAACCAAGAAAAACATAAAACATAAACTACATTTAGTATGGGGAATAAAATGACTTGAATAAATTCATATTCATGAATTCAAGTACTAATTAATATCAAAACCTCAGTTCTCCCCCTAATTTGTCTAGCAAGTCAGTAAACCACAGTGAAAATTTTATAATAGTCTAAGTTTTGTAAAACATAATGAGCAAATCCAAAGTTGATCTTGGAGAGTGGATGTGCTGGACACACTGAAAAAGTACAGTGTTGCTGATTTGATAAAATTAAGTTCAAAACATTATTCTTTACAGTACACATTTTCAAGTTTTTTAGTTTATTATATGAGGTATAACTGGCATGTAACATTATACTAGTTTCAGATGGACAACATAATAACTTGGCATTTGTACACACTGCAAAATAACCACAAGTCTAGTTACCATCCATCACCATAAACAGTTAATTTCTAGGATTTACTCTCTTGACAACTTTCAGGTGTGCTCTCCAGTACTGTTGACTACAGTCTCATGCTGTACATTGCTATGACTTAGTCATTTTATAACTGAAGTGTGTACTTCTTGGAGACGCTCTTGGTTGAGTTTTTATCATTAACGAACATTGAATTTTGTCAAATGCTCTCTCTGCATCTACTGAGAGAATCATATAATGTTTATCCTTCATTGTGTTAATGGGGTATATCATGTTGATTGACTTACAGATGTTGAACCATCCTGGCACACCTGGGCTGTGGTGGATGATCCTTTTAATGTACTGCTGAATTTCATTTGGACTATTTGGCTGAGGATTTTAGCATCAGTGTTCATCAGGGATATTGCCCTATGATTTTCTTGGTGATGTCCTTTAAAAGAAGAATCTTGGGGCACCTAGGTGGTTCAGTTGGTTAAGCATCTGCCTTCAGCTCAGATCATGATCTCAGAGTCCTGGGATCCAGCCCTGGCTTAGAAGGAAGTCTGCTTCTCCCTCTGCCCCTCCCCTCACTCGTGCTTTCTCTCTCTCTCAAATAAACACTGTGTTTTTTTTAAAGATTTTATTTATTTATTTGACAGACAGAGATCACAAGAAGACAGAGAAGCAGGCAGAGAGAGAGAGGAGGAAGCAGGCTCCCCGCTGAGCAGAGAGCCCGATGCGGGGCTCGATCCCAGGACCCTGGGATCATGACCCGAGCCGAAGGCAGAGGCTTTAACCCACTGAGCCACCCAGGTGCCCCAAATAAACGCTATCTTTAAAAATAAAAAATAAAAGAAGAACCTCAGTTCCTTACAGCTGTTTGGGTCTCCTGGAGGTAAGCCCACTAGCTTTCTAAGCCAGACATTTCAGTTGCGCATCTCTCCAATGCAGATTCCAATACCTGGGTGCCTGATGCCGGGCACCAGTCCCTCCCTCCTCCAGGAAAAACTCTAGGTTGTGAGATCCCTCCTGCTTATGAGTTGCCACACCAAAAGTGGGATTTTTAGCCACATCTCTGCCTTTTACCTTTGTTGTACAGAAAAGTTCAGTTAGTTTTCAGTTCTTTTTTAGAGGAAACCAATGTGTCTATAGATCTAGCGTGTCCATAGGCAGAAGTGAGTTCAGGACCCTCCTATGACACCATCTTTGACCACCTCCCATCAAATTCTAAAATTAGTGCACCATGAAGTACTACGTAATAAACTGAATGGGAAATACTGGCGAATATTTGGTAAAAAATACATTTCTATTTCCCAACAAAATAAAAATAAATTCCATGCTTGCCTCTCCTTCACTGCACTTATCTCAACTTATAACCTTAGTCACTAAAGTGCTTGTCTCAATAGCATCCTTAGGACACCAATACCCATTGACTGCAGGGCTCATGTTGGATTAGCTCCACACTGCATCCCAGCACAGGACAGAGGTCTCAGCAGTCAGCAGGTCTTCAAGGGTATTTGATGAATTAATAAATTAAGTAGCTAAATGTTAAAATATATATTAAGAAATCTAGGAAAATATGTAAAAGAGTATTTCTAAACCTTGGGATATAGATGGATAATCTAACAAGACATAAAACCAGAAACAATACAGAAAAAAAAATTTTTAGTAACATAAAAATTTGAAACACCTATAAAGTAAATTTGCCATAAATTTAAAAGATAAGAAAATTGAGAGAAACTGCTTGCTAAATTGTATTAGGCAAGGAATGACTATCTAAATGCATTTAGAACTATAAATAAGTATTTAAAAAGACAAGCAATGTAATACTAAAATAATGGAAGGATCTGAATACATAAGTCACAGAAAATAAATATGAGTACCTAGGAATATGTGAAAAAATGGTCAATTTCACTTGGTATCAAACAAATTTACATTAGAAGATAACTTTCATTCCATATTCATAATTAAGATCCATGGTTTCCAGCAATGCCAAGAGTACAGGACAAAACCATTACCCACTTTTAGTGGAATTAAAATTGGAAATAGCCTTAGGGGAAGCAACAAATCAAAATATTAAAATTACAAATATGCATGTTCTTTGATTTAGCAATTCTATTTTAGACACGTAATCTACATAAATCCTAACATATGCACTCAAGGGCAAACTATTTATAGCATAAAAAAATTTTTGTAAATAATAAAAAAGAATCAATCTGAAAGTTCCTGACTTAAATACATTATTTATATATCTAATACAGGTATATGCAGCCTTTTACTGCAAATACATTTGTCTATATATGTACCTCTGTGGAAAAACTTAATGAAAATAAAAAATAAAACAAGCTACCGAACAGTTTGCAAAGTATGGCCCAATTCATGTTACAAAATTATACAAATGTGCCTGACACACACAAATGGACAAGATAAGTACACAGTACTTAAAACATTTGTTTAATAAATAAGTAATTGATCAAATATAAAGAAAACTAAAAGTATCCCACATATTGATAATACTGATTGCCTATGGACTGGGAAGCAAAATGGAGAAAGGCAAGTGGGTGGAGAGATGAAGGGGAATGTCACATTTTATATGTTGACTTGCATTTTTTTTTTAGATTTTTATTTATTTATTTGACAGAGAGAGATCACAAGTAGGCAGAGAGGCAGGCAGAGAGAGAGAGGAGGAAGCAGGCTCCCTGCCCAGCAGAAAGCCTGATGCGGGACTCGATCCCAGGACCCTGAGATCATGACCTGAGCCGAAGGCAGAGGTTTAACCCACTGAGCCACCCATGCGCTCCTTGACTTGCATTCTTTAAAAAGGATTTTTGAAGTGTTGTATTTAAAATTAATTTAAATTAAAATTTAAAGAAAGTGATCTATTAGAAAGTAAATCCTGTAGGGGCACCTGGGTACCTCAGTCAGTTAAGCGTGTGCCTTTGGCTCAGATCATGATACCAGATTCCCAGGATAGAGCCCCACGTCGGGTTCCCCACTCAGTGTGCAGTCTGCTTCTCCCTCTATCCCTTCCCCCAACTCCTACTCTCTCATTCTCTCTCTCTCTCAAAAGAAAATTGTCCATGTAAAAGCACTGAGTCCAGAGCAAAGCCATGCTAAAAGAACAAGCTACTCTTTACAATGAAAAATTGCATCTACATTTACAAGTGTCACTTGAATCAAAACCTGAAATCAAATAATGTAATTGATTTAGTCAACAGGTGACTCTGAATCAACCAATTTAATTTTAAAATTGTTAATAAACTACTTACATATATGTGATCTCAAGTGAATGGATAACATAGAGTCTGGGTTTCATCTTTTTATACTTCAGGTTTACCCTAGATCCTCTTATTTTAAAAGATTCAATTTTTTTTTTAAATTTTAAACATACCTATTCACAAGTACTTTGCAGGTAAATGGACTAAAATGGTCAATCAAAAGACATGGATGACAGAATGGATGGAAAAACAAGACCCATCCATACACTGTCCACAAAAGACTCATTTTAGACCTAAGACACATACAGATTGAAAATGAAGGGATAGAGAAACGTGCAAATGGATGTCAAAAGAAAGCCAGAATAGCAATACTTACACAGGACAAAGAGACTTTAAAACAGCCTGTAGGGGCACCTGCATGTCTCAGTGGGTTAAGTATCAGCCTTTGGCTCAGATCGTTATCCCAGGGCCCCACACTGGGCTCTCTGCTCAGTGGGGAGCCTGCTTCTTCCTCTCCCTCTGCCTGCTGCTCTGCCTACGTGTGCTCTTTCTCCCTCTGTCAAATAAATAAATAAAATCTTAAAAAAATAAAAACAGACTGTATCAAGAGACAGAGAAGGACACTATGTAGTAAGAAAGGGAAAAATCCAACAAGAGGATATAACAATGGTAAATATTTATGCACCCAACGTAGGAGCACCCAAATACATAAAACCATTAATAGCAAACATAAAGGAACCAATTCATAGTATTACAATAATAGCACTGGACTTTAACACTCCACTTACATTGATGGACAGATCATCCAAACAATCAACAAGGAAACTGTGGCTTTAAATGACACACTGGACAAGAAGGATTTAAGAGACAATTCAGAACATCCAGTCCTAAAATAGCAGCATACACATTCTTTTCAAGTGCACATGGAACATTTTCTAGAACTGATCACATATTAGGCCACTGAACAAGTTTCAACAAATTAAAAAAAAAATCAAAGTCATATCATGCATCTATTCGGACCACAACATTATGAAACTAGAAGTCAACTACAAGAAAAAATCTGGAAAGACAACAAATACATAGAGGTTAAATAACATGCTACTAAACAATGAATGAGTCAACCAAGAAATCAAAGAAGAAATAAAAAATGACATGAAAATGAAAACACAATGTTCCAAAACCTTTGGAATACAGCAAAAGTGATTTAATTTAAGAGGGAAGTTTATACCAACACAGGCTACCTCAAGAAGGAAAAAAAAATCACAAAAAACAACCTAACCCTACACGTAAAGGATCTAGAAAAAGAAGAATAAACGAGATTATGCTGAGTGAAATAAGTCAAGCAGAGAGAGCCAATTATCATATGGTTTCACTTATTTGTGGAGCATAAGAAATAACACAGAGGACACAGGGAGATGGAAAGGAGAAGGGAGTTGAGGGAAATTGGAGGGGGAGATAACCATGAAAGACAATGGCTCTGAAAAACAATCTGAGGCTTTTGAAGGGGGGGGCGGGTAGGAAGGTGGGTGAGCCTAGTGGTTGGTATTATGGAAGGCACGTATTGCATGGAACACTGGGTGTGGTGAATAAACAATGAATTCTAGTACAATGAAAAGAAATTTTAAAATTTTAAAATTAAAAAAAAAGAATAAATGAAACCCAAACCCAGAAAAGAAAGAAATAATAAAGATTAGAGCAGAAATAAATGATATAGAAACTAAAAAACCGGTAGAACAGATCAATAAAGCCAGGAGCCAGTTCCTTGAAGTGATCAACAAAATTGATAAGCCCCTAGCAAGACTCATTTAAAAAAAAAAAGAGAGAAAAAAATAAAAAATAAAAAAGAAGAGAGAGAGAACAAAACAAACAAAATTACTGATGAAAGAGAAGAAATAAAACCAACACCACAGAAATATAAACGACTATAACAGAATATATGAAAACCTATATACCAACAAATTGGACAACTTAGGAGAAATGAATTAATTCCTAGAAACATATAAGTTAGCAACATTAAAGCAGAAAGAATTAGAAAATTTGAACACAACAATCACAGCAATGAAACTGAGTAAGTAATCAAAAAGTCCCCCCCCAAAAAAAGCCCAGGACCAGATGGCTTCACAGGTGAATTTTCCCAAACATTTAAAAAAGCGTTAATATCTATTCTTCTCAAATTATTCCAAAAAATATTGTGCAAAAACAATGAATACTGTTTTGCTGAAAAAATAAATATAAAAAAAATTATTCCAAAAAATACAAGAAGGAAAACTTCCAAATCCATTCTATAAAGCCAGTATCACCCTGATACTAAAATCAGATAAAGACACCACAAAAAAATAACTATACAACAATATCTCTCATGAATAGAGATGCAAAAATCCTTTACAAAATATTAGCAACCCAGATCCAACAACATATTTTTAAAAAAATCATGCACCACGATCTCAAGTGGGATTTATTCACAGGATGTAAGGGTGGTTTAATATTCACAAAAGCAATCAGTGTGATACATCACAACAGAAAGAGAAAGTATAGAAACTATATGATCGGGAGTAGCAGGCTGAAATAACATCAGATCTCAGGAGTTCAGTTAGATAGTTATCAAAACATTCCAAACACCTACAAATCCAACAGGACATCGAAGAGAACAAGAGCTGCAATTCTAGAAAAGAAGCTGACCACTTTCTGAAAGGTAGGATGTGCAGAGAAGTGAATCCCAAGAGACGGGAAGACAGACCGCGGCGGGAGGGGCTGGCTCCTGGCAAGCGGCAGAACCACGGAGCACAAAATCAGAACTTTTAGAAGTCTGCTCTGCTGACGGACATTGCTCCAGGCTAAGCGGTGATGGAGCCCTCATGGGGACAGCGTGGTCTCAGGACCCGCAGGGTCACAGAAGGATTGGGGGTGTCTGAGTGCAGCCGAGCTCGCAGGTATTAGAGCAGGAAAGCCGGCTACAGACGGAGCCAAGGAGTGAGTTCTCAGCTCGGGCTTACCTTAAACTGTGATCCGTGGTACAGTCAGACCACTGCTCTTTAAGCAGGGACCCCCACAAGTGGCAGATCCAGGGAGACTCCCCCTGGAAGAGCGGCAGGGATCTGCTGGGTTTGGAGACTCCAAACGGGTCTGTGCGCGAGAGACAGAAATGCTCAGTCACAGGCCAGGTGAGCTCGGAGCCTGGCCAGAGACCAGGGAGATGGGAGTCATTGACTGCTTTTCTCCGAGGACGCACTGCGGAGTGGGGCCCCGAGCTCTAGGCTCCTCTGGGCCAGAGACTGGGAGGCCGCCATCTTCATTCCCGTCCTCCAGAACTCTACCGAAAGCGTTCAGGGAACAAAAGCTCCCAAGAGCAACCAGAGCAGATTACGTAGCCTGCCTCGGGCAAAGACATGAGAATCACTACAACAGGTCCCTCTCCCAGAAGATAAGCAAGAACATCCAGCCAAGACCAAGCTCACTGATCCAGGAAAACAGCAGAATTCCAGAGGAGGAGAAAGCGAAGTGTGGATTCATGGCTTTCTCCCCATGATTCTTTAGTCTTGCAAAGTTAAAGTTTTTTAGTTTTATTTTTTTTCTTATTCTAATTTTTTTAACTTTTACTCTTTCATCTTTTAACAGTTTTAAACTAGTTTATCTTAACAATAGCTTTCTTTAAAAACATCTTTTTGAACCTTTATTATTATCGTCATATTTTATCCTTCATTGTATCTATCTTCATCTTTTGTATACAGATAGGGCTTTTTCTTATAAAAAATTTTGGGATACAACTTCTTCTAATAGATCAAAATATAGTCTAAATCTAGAACAGGGCTTTGTACTAGTCTTCAGCCTGAGCAAATTCTCTCCACCTTCTTTTTCTTTATTTTCCCAACCAACTTATCTTATCAACTCCTTTCTTAGAATTTTCTTTTAAATTTTCATCTTTACAGTCATATTCCATTCCTTCATCATATTTACCCTTATTTGTGTGTGTATATATATATATATATATATATATATATGTTTTTCTTTTTTTTTAAAGATTTTATTTATTTATTTGATAGAAACACAGCGAGAAAGGGAATACAAGAAGAGGGAGTAGGAGAGGGAGAAGCAGACTCCCCACTGAGCAGGGAGCATGATGTGGGGCTCAATCCGAGGACCCTGGAATCATGACCCGAGCCAAAGGCAGATGC
Organism: Meles meles; assembly: GCF_922984935.1. Classification (NCBI taxonomy): domain Eukaryota; kingdom Metazoa; phylum Chordata; class Mammalia; order Carnivora; family Mustelidae; genus Meles; species Meles meles. Next base: position 203,120,278 of record NC_060067.1, on the reverse strand, counting down.
TTAATGACTGAGGAATCCAGGCGCCCGTAAGTTTTTCTTTCTTTAAAATTTTGGGAAGTAGTTTCTTCTAAGAGACCAAAATATACCCAAAATCAAGTGCGTGGCTCTGTTCTATTCACCAGTCTAATATATGTATTTTTTAAATTAAAAAAAATTTTTTTGTACCCTTCGTCTCCCCACAATATGGCTCTCTTCTGATTTGGTTAAGGCACATTTTTCTGGGATCTTTGCCACCCTTTTAGTATTTTATTCTTTCCTTCATATATTCTTATCTCGATAAAATGACAAGGCAGAAAAACTCAAAACAAACAAACAAAAAAGAACAAGAGGCAGTACCGAAGGCTAGGGACCTAATCAATACGGACACTGGTAACATATCAGATCTAGAGTTCAGAATGACGATTCCCAAGGTGCTAGCTGGCCTAAAGGAAGGCATGGAAGATATTAGAAAGACCCTGTCAGGAGAAATAAAAGAACTAAAATGTAACCACGCTGAAATCAAAAAAGCTGTTAATGAAGTGCAATCTTACTGAGGCTCTTACTGCTAGGATAAATGAGGTAGAAGAGAGAATTAGTGATATCAAAGACCAAATGACAGAAAATAAAGAAGCTGAGCAAAAGAGAGACAAACAACTACTGGACCACAAGGGGAGAATTCGAGAGATAAGTAATACCATAAGACAAAACAATATTAGAATAATTGGAATTCCAGAAGAAAAAGAAAGTGAGAGGGGGACAGAAGATATACTGGAGCAAATTATAGTAGAGAATTTCCCTAATATGACAAAGGGAACAAGCATCAAAATCCAGGAGGCACAGAGAAGCCCCCTCAAAATGAGTAAGAATAGGTCCGCGCCCCATCATCTAACAGTAAAATTTACAAGTCTCCATGACAAAGAGAAAATCCTGAAAGCAGCTCAGGACAAGAAGTCTGTAACATTTAATGGTAAAAATATTAGATTGGCAGCAGACTTATCCACAGAGACCTGGCAGGCCAGAAAGAACTGGCACTAAATGAGAAAATATGCAGCCCAGAATACTATATCCAGCCAGGCTATCACTGAAAATAAAAGGAGAGGTAAAAAGCTTCCATGACAAACAAAAACTATAAGGATTTGTAAACACCAAACCAGCTCCAAAGGAAATATTGAAAGGGGTCCTCTAAGCAAAGAGAGAGCCTAAAAGTAATAGACCAGAAAGGAACAGAGACAATATACAGTAACAGTCACCTCACAGGCAATACAATGGCACTAAATTCATATCTCTCAATAGTTACCCTGAATGTAAATGGGCTAAATGCCCCAATCAAAAGACACAGGGAATCAGAATGGATAAAAAAACAAAACCCATCAGTAGGCTGCCTACAAGAAACTCATTTTAGACCCAAAGACACCTCTAGATTTAAAGTGAGGGGGTGGAAAACAATTCACCATGCTACTGGACATCAAAAGAAAGCTGGGGTGGCAATCCTTATATCAGATAAATTAGATTTTAAGCCAAAGACTATACTAAGATGCGCACCTGGGTGGCTCAGTTGTTTAAGCCCCAGTCTTCGGCTCAGGTTGTGATCCCAGAGTCCCAGGATCGAGTCCCACATCAGGCTCCCACTACTGCGGGGAGTCTGTTTCTCCCTCTGAGCTTCTCCCCTCTCATCTCTCACTCTCTCTCTCTTAAATAAATTTTTAAAAAACCTTTTTAAAAAAAAGACTATAATAAGAGATGAGGAAAGTCACTATATCATACTCAAAGGGTCGGTCCAACAAGAAGATCTAACAATTTTAAATACCTATGCCCCTAACATGGAAGCAGCCAACTATATAAACCAATTAATAACAAAATCAAAGAAACATATCGACAATAACATAATAATAGTAGGGGACTTTAACACCCCCCTCACTGAAATGGACAGATCAACCAAGAAAAAGATCAACAAGGAAATAAAGGCCTTAAATGACACACTGGACCAGATGGACATCACAGATATATTCAAAACATTCCATCCCAAAGCAAAAGAATACACATTCTTCTCTAGCACACATGGAACATTCTCCAGAACAGATCACATCCTGGATCACAAATCAGGTCTCAAGTGGTACCAAAAGATTGGGATCATTCCCTGCATATTTTCAGACCATAATGCTCTGAAACTAGAACTCGTCACAAAAATAAAGTTGGGGGGGCGCCTGGGTGGCTCAGCGGGTTAAAGCCTCTGCCTTCAGCTCAGGTCAAGATCCCAGGGTCCTGGGATCGAGCCCTGCATCGGGCTCTCTGCTTAGCGGAGAGCCTGCTTCCTCCTCTCTCTCTCTGCCTGCCTCTCTGCCTACTTGTAATCTCTGTCAAATAAATCAATCTTTAAAAATAAATAAATAAATAAAGTTGGAAAGAACCCAAATACATGGAGGCTAAAGAGCATCCTACTAAAGAATGAATGGGTCAACCAGGAAATTAAAGCAGAATTGAAAATTTCAAATTCATGGAAACAAGTGAAAATGAAAACACAACTGTTCAAAATCTATGGGACACAGCAAAGGCAGTCCTGAGAGTAAAATATATAGCGAGATACAAGCCTTTCTCAAGAAATGAGAAAGGGCTCAAATACACGACCTAACCCTACACCTGAAGGAGCTGGAGAAAGAACAGCAAAAAAAGCCTATAATGAAAAGAAAAAGAAATATAATGAAAAATAATAAAGATCAGAGAGGAAATCAATGAAATAGAAACCAAAAAAACAATAGAACAAATCAACAAAACTAGGAGCTGGTTCTTTGAAAGAATTAATAAGATTGATAAACCCCTGGCCAGAATTATCAAAAAGAAAAGAGAAAGTACCCAAATAAATAAAATCATGAATGAAAGAGGAGAGATCACAACCAACACCAAAGAAATACAAACAATTATAAGAACATATTATGAGCAACTATACGCCAGCAAGTTTGACAATTTGGAAGAAATGGATGCATGCCTAGAGATGTATAAACTACCAAAACTGAACCAGGAAGAAATAGAAAACCTGAACAGACCCATAACCAGTAAGGAGATTGAAGCTGTCATCAAAAATCTCCCAACAGGGGCACCTGGGTGGCTCAGTGGGTTGGGGCCTCTGCCTTTGCCTCAGGTCATGATTCCAGGGTCCTGGGATAGAGCCCCGCATCGGGCTCTCTGCTCAGCTCTCTCTCTGCCTGCCTCTCTGCCTAGTTGTGATCTCTTTCTGTCAAATAAATGAATAAAATCATTAAGAAAAAAAAAATCTCCCAACAAACAAGAGCCCAGGGCCAGATGGCTTCCCAGGGGAATTCTACCACACATTTAAAGAAGAATTCCTATTCTCCTGAAACTGTTCCAAAATACAGAAATGGAAGGAAAACTTCCAAAGAAATAAAAGGCATCCAAATCGGCAAAGAAGTAGTCAAACTTGCTCTCTTTGCAGATGATATGATACTTTCTGTGGAAAACCCAAAAGACTCCACTCCAAAACCGCTAGAACTCATACAGGAATTCAGTAAAGTGTCAGGATATAAAATAAATGCACAGAAATCAGTTGCATTTCTATACACCAACAGCAGGACAGAAGAAAGAGAAATTAAGGAGTTGATCCCGTTTACAATTGCACCCAAAACCATAAGATACCTAGGAACAAACCTAACCAAGGAGGCAAAGAATCTATACTCAGAAAACTATAAAGTACTCATGAAAGAAATTGAGGAAGACACAATGTAATGTAAAAATATTTCCTGCTCATGGACTGGAAGAACAAATGTTGTGAAAATGTCTATGCTACCTAAAGCAATCTACACATTTAATGCAATCCCTATCAAAATACCATCCATTTTTTTCAAAGAAATGGAACAAATAAACCTAAAATTTATACAGAACCAGAAAAGACCTCAAATTGCCAGAGGCTTGTTGAAAAAGAAAGACAAAGTTGGTGGCATCACAATTCCAGACTTCAAGCTCTATTACAAAGTTGACATCATCAAGACAGTATGGTACTGGCACAAAAACAGACACATAGATCAATGCAACAGAATAGGGAGCCCAGAAATGGACCTTCAACTCTATTGTCAACTAATCTTTGACAAAGCAGAAAAGAATGTCCAATGGAAAAAAAGCCTCTTCAACAAATGGTGTTGGGAAAATTGGACAGCCACATGCAGAAAAATGAAACTGGACCATTTCCTACACCACACACAAAAATAGACTCCAAATGGAGGAAAGACCTCAATGTGAGAAAGGAATCCATCAAGATCCTTGAGGAGAACACAGGCAGCAACCTCTTCAACCTCAGCCGCAGCAACTTCTTCCTAGAAACATCACCAAAGGCAAGGAAGTAAGGGCAAAAATGAACCATTGGGACTTCATCAAGATTAAAAGCTTTCACACAGCAAACAGTCAATGAAACCAAAAGACAACTGACAGAATGGGAGAAGATATTTGCAAATGGCATATCAGATAAAGGGCTAGTATCCAAAACCTATAAAGAACTTATCAAACTCAACACCCAAAGAACAAATAATCCAATCAAGAAATGGGCAGAGGACATGAACAGACATTTCTGCAAAGAAGACACCCAGATGGCCAACAGACACATGAAAAAGTGCTTCCCATCACTCATGATCAGGGAAATACAAATCAAAACCACAATGAGATACCACCTCACACCAGACAGACTGGCTAAAATTAACAAGCCAGGAAATGACAGATGCTGGCAAGGATATGGAGAAAGGGGAACCCTCCTCCACTGTTGGTGGGAATGCACCACAGAGTGGTGGTGCAACCACTCTGGAAAACAGCATAGAGGTTCCTCAAAAAGTTGAAAATAGAGCTACCCTAACAACCAGCAATTGCACTACTGGGTATTTACCCTAAAGATACAAATGTAGTGATCCGAAGGGGCACGTGCACCCAAATGTTTATAGTAGCAATGTCCACAATAGCCAAACTACGGAAAGAACCTAGATGTCCAAAAACAGATGAATGGATAAAGAAGGTGTGGTATATATATTCAATGGAATACTATGCAGCTGACAAAAGAAATGAAATCTTGGCATTTGCAACAATGTGGATGGAACTAGAGGGTATTTTTTTTTTTTTAAGATTTTATTTATTTATTTGACAGAGAGAGATCACAAGTAGGCAGAGAGGCAGGCAGAGAGAGAGGAGGAAGCAGGCTCCCCACGGAGCAGAGAGCCTGATGCGGGGCTCGATCCCAGGACCCTGAGATCATGACCTGAGCCGAAGGCAGCGGCTTAATCCACTGAGCCACCCAGGCGCCCCGGAACTAGAGGGTATTATGCTGAGTGAAATAAGTCAATCAGAGAAAGACAATTATCATATGCTCTCCCTGATATGAGGAATTTGAGAGGCAACGTGGGAGGCTTGGGGGTAGGCAAGGGAAAAATGAACCAAGATGGGATCAGGAGGGAGACACCATAAGAGACTCTTAATCTCACAAAACAAACTGAGAGTTGCTGGGGGGAGGAGGATAGGGAGAGGGTGGTTGGGTTATGGACATTGGGGAGGGTATGTGCTATGGTGAGTGCTGTGAAGTGTATAAACCTGGCGATTTACAGACCTGTACCCTTGGGGCTATAATACATTTTAAGTTAGTAAAAAATAAAAAAATTTTTAAAAACTATATGATCATTTCAGTAGATGCAGAAAAAGCATCTGACAAGTACAACATCCATTCATGATAAAAACTCTCTGCGAAGTAGGCCTAGAGGAAACCTATCTCAACATAATAAAGGCCTTATTATGAAAAACCCAGAGCCCACATCATACACAACAATGAAAAAAAAGAGCTTTTCCCCAGACCAGGAATAAGACAAAGATGTCCACACTCATCACTTTTATTCAACATAGTACTGGAATTCCTAGCAACAGCAATTGGGCCACACAAAGAAATAAGAGGCATCCAAATTGATAAAGAAGTAAAACTGAAACTATATGAAGGTGACATGATACTATATACAGAAGATCCTAAAGATTCCACCAAAAAAACTACTACAACTGATAAATGAATTCAGTAAAACTGTAGGATACAGAAATCAATTACAGAAATTTGTTGCATTTCTACACACTAATAATGAAGCAGCAAAAAGTGAAATTAAGAAAATAATACCATTTACAACTGCACCAAAAATAAAAAAATACCTAGGAATAAGCTTAACCAAAGAGGTAAAGACCTATACCCTGAAAACTATAAAACACTGATGAAAGAAACTGAAGAGCACACAAAGAAATGGAAAGACATTCCATGTTCATGGGTTTGAAGAAATATTGTTAAAATGTTTATACCATCCAAAACAGTCTACAGATTTAATACAACCACTGTTAAAATACCAACACCATTTTTCACAGAACTAGAACAATTGTAAAATTGTATGGAACCACAAAAGGCCTCAAACAGCCAAAACAATCTTGAAAAATAAAAATAAACCTAGAGGTATCACAATTACAGATTTCAAGTTACACAGAGTAATAATTAAAACAGTATGGTACCAGCACAAAAACAGACACATAGATCAATGGAACAGAACAGAAAAACCAGAAATAAATCTATAATTATATATTGAATTAATATTGCAAAGGAGGAATGAATATACACTGGGAAAAAGACAGCATCTTCAAAAATGGTGTTGGGAAAAATGGACAGCCACATGCAAAAGAAAGAAGCTGGACCATCTTTTTTTCACCAAAATAAACTCAAAATGGATTAAAGGCCTAAATATGAGACCTGAAGCCATAAAAACCTTTGCAGAAGGCAGACACAATAATCTCTCTGACATCTGTCATGGCAACACTTTTCTAGATAATGTCTCCTGAGGCAAGGGAAATAAAAGCAAAAATAAATTGTTGGGACTACATCAAAATAGAAACTTTCTACACAGTAAAGGAAACAATCAATGCAACCTATGGAATGGGAGAAGATATTTGCAAATGACATAACTGATAAAGGGTTAGTATCCTTAATACATAAAGAACTTATATAATTCAACGCCCGAAAATGAAATAATTCCAATTAAAAATGGACAAAAGACACGAACAGACATATCTCCAAAGAAGACATATAGATGGCCAAAAGACATGTGAAAAGATGTTCAACATCACCCAGCATCAGAAAATGCAAATGAAAACTACAATGAGCTACCACCTCATGCCTGTCAGAATGGCTAAAATAAAAAAAAAAAAAAAAAAACCCACAAGAAACAAGTGTTGGCTAGGATGTGAAGAAAAAGGAAGCCTCTTGCACTGCTGGTAGCAATGCAAATTGGTGCAGCCACTGTTGAAAACAGTATGGAGGTTCCTCATAAAGTTAAAAATAGTACTACCTTACAATCACACTATTGGGTATTTACCCAAAGAATACAAAATCATTAATTCAAAGGGATACATGCCCCCCTATGTTTATAGCAGCATTATTTAAAATAGCCAAACTATGGACACAGCCCATGTGTCCAACAATAGATGAATGGATAAAGAAGAAGTGGTGTATAGATATACAATGGAATATTATTCAGTCATAAAAAAGAACAAAATCTTGCCATTTGCAACAACATGGATGGAGTAAAATGCTAATGGAGAGAGTAAAATGCTAAGGTAAATATATAAAGTCACAGAAAGACAAATTCCATGATTTCACACATGGAGAATTTAAGAAACAAAACTAATGATAGAAAAGAGAGAGAGAAAGAGATAAACCAAGAAACAACTCTTAACTATGGAGAACAAACTGATGGTTACCAGAGGAGAAGTGGGTGGGGGATGGGGGAAATAAGGGATGGGAATCAAAGAGTATACTTATCATGATAAAAAATAAAATAAAATGGGGAGCCTCAGTGGCTCAGGTCATGATCTCCAGGTCCTGGGATCAAGCCCCACATTGGGCTCCCAGCTCCAAAGGGTGTCTGCTTCTCACTATCATTCTGCCTCTCCCCTCTGCTTATGCTCTGTCTGTCTCTGTCTCTCTCAAATGAATAAACAAAATCTTTTTTTAAAATACAATAAAGTAGAAAAATATTTTGAAAATGCTTTTACTTAAAAATATCAACCCTGTTTACGATTGACAGTATGTGCACAGAAGTCCAAGTCACATCTGTCACACCTCCAAGATTAGAGTTAGAATTCAGAGTGCATTCTGAGGAAGACCCAACATTCAGTAAAGTCATTCAGCTATTGTAGTGTCAGCAGAATAACAAAGGATCCTGAAAAAAGACCAGATAACCTCAAGTAGTCATTTTCATGTCAACAATTTCATTTCTAAAGTGTTTAAAATAGTGAACGATTTCATATCATCTGTATTCTTTCTGGTAGAAAACCTGTTATCCAGATGAAGAGACTTTTGTCTCTCTCAAATCAGCATAGCTACGTTTAATAGCATTATGCTTTCCCAGCTGATTTACATTTGCTGCTGCACAATTTAAAAATATCAAATAAAAAGCCAGTACATATGCCTTCCACAATTAAAGAGAGGCCACTCTTCACCAATTTATATGGCAATTAAGTAGCTCTAATTTTAAAGCTATTTCAGTTAACAACATAATATACTCATTATATGTGTCCATTAACTGTAATATTAAGTCTACCTGATGGACAAAGTCAGCATAAAATTCAGTTGGAAGTTAAGACTCACTTTGTAATAAACTACAAAGGAGTGGATGCATTTCTTGACCTAGAACTTGAGCAACATAGTTTTAAACAGAAGCAACAGGAAAACGGATCTACTCTTTATAGCAGGAAATGTTACATGTTTTTATTTTACAATTATCTGCTCAGTCTTAGTAAGCAGAAAAACACAGTTTGGTGGTCATAGGTTCTCCTATAAGCACAAATGGAACTATAGGGTCCCATTCTAGGCTGCATACATGGTTTCTGGGGAAATGTGCCCATGCCATAAAGATCCCATGCCAGTTAAGGTAGGAACACAACAACATTATTACCAAACAAGGTCAGATCAATGATGATGCACTAGTCCATTTATGATTTTATAATAAAATACAATTTGTTTGATTGTATCAGTATGATCAGTGAAATTGAAAATGTCTGGTAGGCTAGCATTTATGAAATACACCAGAGGTTTAGAACCAGAGGAATCATGGAAACACTGTCTACTCCTTCTGAAATGTTTATGTTGACCTACATAAATATGATTCAAATATGTTTGGGAGCATAATCATAGTAATATGAAATGAAAATTACTCTGCCCAATCTAACAGAAAACATCTACCTATAGGTTTGGGGAAAACTATATTGTAATTTTGTGAGAAAAACGACTTCCCTTTTGGTTTTTCAAATATTTTACTAAGGCAGGAATGAAGGGTAATATATTTTAATTTAAAATAACTAACATTTTCGGGCGCCTGGGTGGCTCAGTGGGTTAAGCCTCTGCCTTCGGCTCAGGTCACGATCTCAGGGTCCTGGGATCGAGCCCCGCATTGGGCTCTCTGCTCAGCGGGGAGACTGCTTCCCCCCCCCCCCCCGTACCTGCCTGCCTCTCTGCCTACTTGTGATCTCTGTCAAATAAATAAATAAAATCTTTTAAAAATAAAATAACTAGCATTTTCACATTAACAAAGTGTTCATAGAAGTTATATTCTAAAATCTCTATTGTTTATAATAATTTATTGATATTTTAAAACAGCTACTATGGTACAAAATAATCATGAAAATGAGGAGGAACACCTATAACATTTTTGGTATCTGCTCTGACTATATTGCTACAATTAGGGTTACTGGAATGGGCGCTAAAAAGCCAGATTTAATTCTGGTTAGTCTTCCATCTCATTGCATGATGTTGGGAGAAATTACCTGGTGTCACTGACATAAAAGAGACTGACACACATTAAGAAATAATGATTTTACTAAGTGATCTCCAAGACCCTTCAAAAATTCAAGACAGGGAATTTTGATGTAAATTGCCCATTTAAAAAAAAATATGAATGTTCAAATAGTGGTTTCTTGCCCAATTGCCTAATTACAGCAATCTACTAATGCTGGTTTCTAAATGATGAATATCATTTTAGTAATATTTTCTCACAGGAAAAAAAATGTCAAATGCATATAAATTGTTATTAATTAACATGTAGGGGATAATATTAATAATATCTCACCTGTAATAAAGCTTTATCTCTTAAAAACTTTTTGTGTTGCTTATTTTTACATCAGTCCACTTTAGAGACTTATTTTCATTTTAATAATAAATAGCAGAAAATAACAGATTTAAAATTATGTACAAATGTCTTCTTCAGAATATCTGGTAATAAAGTGCCAAAAAACATGCTACAAGCTGTTTGTGGCCTAAGATATGCAAAGAATTAATTTTTGTGCTGGCGTATACTGTAATTAGAAATGGTTCTGTGCATCATGATTAAACCAGTAACTATGGTAACGAAAGCAGAAAAGCACAGTGCAGAAGGAAAGAGCCTGAATAAGCCAATGATAAGCTGTTTTTCATCTGTTTATTTTTAAAATCTTTGTAATAAGAACTATCTATAAAATGCTTATTAATTTTATTCCAGTTCCTATCACTTATTGACAATAGATTAAAACAAATCATTCCTTAAACATACACACACGGAGACATGCACATATCAGTGAGAACAGACTCAGATGACTCCCACATTTGGAAAGGCACAGACAATTCTTTAAAAATATTATCAGGGGGACACTATTACAGTCTATGCACATTGCCCTTGCTTTCACTGGATGGCATGGAGACCAGGACAGAGCAGAACATTCAAAGAAGAAATTCACGATTTCTGGATTCAGTCTTTTTGCCATAGATTGACAGCAAAACCACCTGTCTGTTGGTTGTACAAGGCAACAAGTTCACATTAGTAGGCCATGAACATAAAAAGAGAAGGGGAACTACCAACACCACATTCCCTCATGATACGATGTACAGGCTTCCGCCATTTGCATTGTTGGGGGACACACATACAGAGGCCTCAGTCTTCAAGATCTGAAATCTGTGGGCTCCATGTACATTTTTTGGTCTTAAAACCATGGCAGAACATGAGAATGTTTAGAACAGGTTCAAAGGAAAACATCAATCAAAACTGATGAAAGGTATAAAAAGTAAGCCATTTGAGAAGAAGTGGGTTTTTTAAAATCATGTATTGAGGCTGGAAATGGCTCTGAGGAAGCCACGTATGTGAGTGTGAATGGCAATTATCTCTGTGGAAGACTGAACAAGATGGAAATTTCAAGAAAACTAATTTACGAAATAACTTCTTCTTATATAGATGGCAAGGAACAGAATATAGCACTAAAAAGCTGTAGAACAAAACTGAATTTAATTAAAAAATAGCCATAAAAACATCATGTTCTTGTTTAGCACAACAAGAGCTCACTAAACATTCTCCCCAAATGTTTAAATTTTATGATTCTATAATAGAGCTTCTATATAAAAAACTGAAAATCTTTTACCAACCTTATTTCAATGTGAAGTAAACTAGGAAGTTAAATTATTTCAAAGATGGAAAAATGAATCTCAACTAAGGGCACCAAAGACTACTGAAAAGATTCAGTAAACCTACTTAAACAACTAACACCAATTAGTTAATGTTAATAACATTTTCCAATGGTTTATTCATTGTGTCAACCAGTATTAAGCCAGGTGGAAGCACCGTGTGGGTTCTGAGATACAAATGTGAATAAGAGGGACAAATCTCTCACCTCAAATGGTTCCCATTCTTGTTGGATACAGACACTGGATCTCTTGGATACAGACACTGAATTAGCAAATACATTGATTACACAGCAATTCAGGTTTTGATTAAGAGTTCTGGAGTCAATACATGAGTAATGTGGCAAAGATTAATTGTGAAAAAAGCCAACTTGGCTAGTTGAGCTGGACAACCTTTTCGAAGGAGAAAAGGCCTGAGGCCATGGGAAACAGTGATGTGCTGACGAGCATGCCAAGAACAGGGCACGGCAAGTCCAAATGTGCAGCGTTTCAGGGACAGAAAGAAGGGATCACAGCCTGAACTCAAGGGTAAAGGGCAGAACAGGACACTGCAAAGCTGCAGAGATGGCCAGGGGACAGACAACAGGGGACCTGGTAGGCTCTGCAAAGGGCTGGATGCTTTAATATATCAATTATGCCAACAAATTAAAACTTCTTTCCCCACTTTGGGCATGATTTTTTTTTTTTTTTTTAAGGAATCTGTAAGACAAACCAAATATGCTTACTCACCCACAACTTCCACTCAACTTCCTATGAGGTTGCTACTGTGATGGAAGGACATCAGGAAAGCAGGCAAAACCATGTCAGAACATGCATTTGAAAGGGCTTCGTGTATGATGAAATGGGGAGCACACACCTTCTCTACCACTTCCTCCAAGCCTGGCACTCTTTTTTATTTTATTTTTTTTTTAAGATTTTATTTATTTATTTGACAGACAGAGATCACAAGTAGGCAGAGAGGCAGGGAGAGAGAGAGGGGAGGAAGCAGGCTCCCCGCCGAGCAGAGAGCCCGATGCGGGGCTCGATGCGGGGCTCGATCCCGGGACCCTGGGATCATGACCTGAGCAGAAGGCCGTGGCTTTAACCCACTGAGCCACCCCAGGTGCCCCAAGCCTGGCACTCTTAACCCTCATTCCCATTTAGGTCAATCAGATACCATAAAAGGAGCAAGGAGTTTGCCTCCTCATTTTCAAAAACTTGAGTGTGGTATAATTTTGGAAATCCAACAAGATAGAAAAGTTAGCTGGCATCTTCTTAATCACTCACAGTATGTTTTTTCCCAATTCTTTTCAGTTTGTTTTATTTTTCATTTGAACATTTAGCATTAGAATCTTTCGTGTGATTTCCACAGCAACCACTAGAGGGAAAACTTCTACAGAAGAAAGTCATTTAAAAATACCTGCAAGTGTTTCCTAACTCTGAAGAACTCAACAATAATGATGTCTGCAAGGTGAAACATTGCAAAAGCATCTCACAAATCCCATATGTATCTTCAGATTAGTCCTGATAACAATCACCATTTGCACTGTAATATATATTCTGCAAACGCTTTTACATTCATTACTTCCCTTGCTTCTCCAAATGAATGGCTGGCAGAGCAGATCTTATGACTGCTCAGCTAAAATAAAAAACGCAAATGATTTGGGGCGCCTGGGTGGCTCAGTGGGTTAAAGCCTCTGCCTTCGGCTCAGGTCATGATCCTCAGGGTCCTGGGATTGAGCCCCACATCCGGCTCTCTGCTCCACAGGGAGCCTGCTTCCTCCTCTCTCTCTGCCTGCCTCTCTGCCTAGTTGTGATTTCTCTCTGTCAAATAAATAAAATATTTAAAAAAAAAACGCAAATGATTTAACTAAAGACACTTTAAAGGCTTTACCTATGCAACCAATATTAGAACTGAGAGATGAATATTTTTTTCAAGTACATTAGAGTATCTCCCCACCACCTTTTTTTAGGAAAACTGGTAACTTTACACTTCCAGTTTTCTCATCTTATTCCAAATGTTTAGTAAGATACCTGAGACATAACAGACACTTGTGTATTAATGTGGATGAATTAATATGAATATGAATAGTATGAATGAAAAACGAGAGGATGAAGTTCTATTCTTTTTTCTCAGCAACAGTACGCGTCCATCTTGCACGGAGCAATGGGACACCTGTTGACTTTCCATCCCATTTCAGTGTTAGCAATTGTGGAAGACACTTGAGGATACCATATGCACCCGAGTAAGCTCTATAAAGAACAAGAGGACTTTGTAAACTGTTCTCCAATACTATGGGATCCTCCTATTAGGGACAAAAATGTTTGTGTCCCCCCAAATTTCACATGTTGAAATCCTAACCCTCAGTATGATGGGGAGGCCTTTAAAAGGTGATCGGTTCATGAGGGTAGAGCCCTCGTGAATAGGATTAGTAGGCTTTTAAGAGACTTGATGATTTTTCTCTTTGCCATGTGAGGACACACAAGGAGACTGCCATCTGTGAATCCCAAGAAGGCCCCTCACCAAGAACCCAACCCTACCTCCAGAACTGTAAGAAATAAATACATGTTCTTTAAACCACCGGTCTATGGTATTTTGCTATGGTAGCCTAAACTGACTAATACACCTCATTTTGTCCCACTGGCTCTATGCTGTTTGACTTTAGAAAATTTAAATTAGAAAATTCTGATTATTCTGCCAAATCTTAAGTAAAAATTACTAGAACTCAAATACAGAAATAAATCACATGGGTTAATGCAATCACAGAGGAAATCGGAAATGACTAACTAGGGGCGCCTGGGTGGCTCAGTGGATTAAGCTGCTGCCTTCGGCTCAGGTCATGATCTCAGGGTCCTGGGATCGAGCCCCACATCGGGCTCTCTGCTCCGCAGGGAGCCTGCTTCCTCCTCCCTCTCTGCCTGCCTCTCTGCCTACTTGTGATCTCTCTCTCTGTCAGATGGATAAATAAAATCTTTAAAAAAAAAAAAAAAAGAAACGACTAACTAGAAGAAAGGAAAATAATAATTGTGATTTAACCCTTTCCTTTTGCAGGAATCTTGAAACATCTGTCACAAAGTTATGCTTTAAGTCTATAGCTTCCCATCCAGTAAAATAAACATATTGATACTGTTACTAACAATAACAACAATTACCACAAATAAATTGTTATGAAAGTAAAGGGTAATTATTGAAACCAAATAAAGATCTTTGAAAATAAGTGATAATTCACGAGAAAGACCAGACACTTTACTACTGGACCAAGAAGGCTGCATTTGGTGCTATGGTGGATGTGGAAATGGGGGCAAAGACAGGAACCCACTGACCTGTTCTTCTATAGCTAAACTCCTTTCCATACAACTAAGGAATCAAGAAACAGTTCCTAAAACAAATACTTAATCCAAACTTTCATATAATCCCAACATATCACAGAATATTTTCAAAAGTGATAGCTAGAAACATTAAAAACACTATCACTACAAGTGAGACCAAGGTTCTTTTTTTATGCTTTTCTATATTTTTAATTTGTTTACAATAAAAAATGAATTACTTTTTTTTTTTAATATTTTATTTATTTGACAGAGAGAAATCACAACTAGGCAGAGAGAGAGGAGAAAGCAGGCTTCCTGCAGAGCAGAGAGCCCGATGCGGGGCTCGATCCCAGGACCCCGGGATCATGACCTGAGCCAAAGGCAGAGGCTTTAACCCACTGAGCCATCCAGGCGCCCCAATGAATTACTTTTTTAATGAGGGGAAATTCTCTTTAAAAGTCAAGTAATAAATTTCATACCAAACTTAAAGAGGTAATTTGAGCTATGTTTGGCATATATTTTGAGTAAAAAAAAAAAAAAGAGTGAGAGAGAGAGAAAGGTTGAGCTTTTAAAAAATCCAAGAAGCTAAATAATGCAGGGCTATTAGATGGAATCATACCTAGTTCTCCCTGCTTCTTCTTATCAAGGGCTGACCTTAGCAAAGATGCCTTGGAGCCAGCAGAGAAAAACAAGGACGTGTTCTCTGGCAGATCCTTCAAGTCCTTCACCAAGTTTACTTGAAATGCATGAAGAAGATAAAACCCAACTGATAGGCTTCACAGTATTTGCTCATTCTGCACATTTAGTACATTCCTTGAACAGGTGGTATCGCAAACCGCTTGTTTAAAAACGAACCGATTATCTGCATTCAGTTTTCTCGATAACAGTCCGTGAAACAGAAACCGCACCTATAGCTTTGTAGTTTCACATATGATATTTCTAAAGAATTTTTAAAAGCCAGGAGGGAAAGATAAAGTTTTAGTAATCAGATCATGCACAAGCACCACTGAAGGACAAATGATTTTGTAAAGAAAAAAAATGTAAGAACTCTCTGAGAATATCTTAAGAACACATGGAGTTTACCATGAAGAAAAGTAATTCATTTAGGGCGCCTGGGTGGCTCAGTGGATTAAGCTGCTGCCTTCGGCTCAGGTCATGATCTCAGGGTCCTGGGATCGAGCCCTGCAACGGGCTCTCTGCCCTGCAGGGAGCCTGCTTCCTCCTCTCTCTCTGCCTGCTTCTCTGCCTACTTGTGATCTCTGCCTGTCAAATAAATAAAATAAAATCTTAAAAAAAAAAAAAAGAAAAGTAATTCATTTTATAATGAATTATGGGGGGAGGGGAATATTCAATACACTTTAACAAAGTTAATATATTTGTTTTCTATAGTACTGTGATATTTTAAAATATTCATCACCCATCCATCCAAATATAAACATCTACTTATATCTTAGAAAAGAATAAAAATTACGTTAGCTGTAGGTCTAACAGAGACCCAGTGAGAGTTAATAAATGTTCATGCGTATTTAATTTTTTATTCACATCATTTTATAACTTTTTAATTAAATATAATTACAAGTGCCACTGATTCCTAAGACAAAGAATTTCAAGCATGGAACAGTATCTCCTGTATAAATAAAAGGTAATCTTGAAACATGAAAATGGACTTTAATACCTCAGGACTATTCTTCACTTTCAACAAAATGCAAACATTCCAGGTTCAACCACAGGTTTCCAGAAAAGGAACTGCAAAATAATTTCTGGTCATTGAAATGTGTTTCAGGAATAAAAGAAAAAAAAATAGCCTCTGGAGAGCTTTTAGATATAACTTCACTCTCAAAAAAACGTGGGACAGGGTGCTACAGTCAATAGATTGAACACTGTCTTTAAAAAAAAATGTTTTTTCCTATGCCTAAGTGATTAGGTATAGAGGAGGCATGGGGGGAAGGGCTGAGTCCTCACTTTAATTTTAAGAAAAAAATGTTATCTTAATAAAAGTATTTTAAAAGCCTTAACATAGTTTTAAATCCCTTAATTTTTCTCATCGCCTTAAATGATTAACAGCCAGCATCCAATTACAACAAAAATCATGAACCATAAATTCAACTGTGTTCATTTCCAAAGTAACGAAAACATTGTCAGAAGGTTGAGTTCTCAAAATGGAAGTACCTTCCAGAGGCTTGAATAATGTTGGAGTACAAAACATGATATATGCAAGGCATTTTCTTTCAGTCCTACGAATGCTCAGAAAGGCTTTTTGATTATGTCAGGCTTCTGTTACAGTAAATGCCACCCATTCCAAAAAGCCCCTAGAGAAGTGGTTTCCTTCTGCACAAACTAAAGTCTGATACTCTTAATGTATAACGCTGCTGTGTGATTGGAAACTTCCTCTCTCATCCTGCCTCCTGAACTCACCAGGGGACAAAGCATGTCACCTTCTCAAGATGACTCTATAAAAAGCCATTTTCTTTATAAATAGTGTATTTGCCTGGAATTTTCAATAGGAAAAAGGAGTAGAAGAACCACACATTAATTCTTTGCTCTGTAGATATAGTACTGGAAATGGAGGCAAAACAGGAGAAAAACGTACTGATACCTATTATTTCCATGTCATCTGGTCATGAACAGACAGAAAAGAAATGCGGCCAGTAAGAGTTGTAAGAGCACTGGCCTGGACGCCAGACAGTTCTGGACGGCTTCCACCCTCTACCACTGACTGGTCAACGCCCCTGAACCTCCACTGTCCTCGACTGAAGATGAGAATACCATCTGTAGGAGAAGATCACTGGAACAATGAGAAATCAGGCATTTAAGGCACCTGTAATGTACATGGTTAGTAAGTACCAGGTGATTACAAATATGAATAGAGTGCAAAAATTTTTGGAAATAACATCTGGTTCTTCTAGAATTAGGTAGCTTTGTGTAAGTCAAGGCTTCCTCACACTTAGATTACTGCAAAAGCTAATTTTATGTGTCATCTTGGAGGATGCATTTGGAGGACAGTAATATTTAAACCAGTGATCTCTGGGTAACCAAACTGCCCTCCATTCTGTGAAAGCTTGAACAGAATGAAAGCACTCACCCGCTAGGCAAGAAAGATTTTCCTACCAGACTGCCTCAGACTTCGTCTGCACTACAGACTCTCCTGGGTCTCCAGGTTGCCCATACTGAAGATTTGGACTTGTCAGTCTCCGTAACACATAAGCTAATTCTTCATAAGAACCCCCTTTGTACATATATAATGTACATATGATATCATATGTACATTTACATCTTATTGGTTCCACTTCTGCAGAGAACCTTAATACAGATCTGGGTCAGTGAGCGGGTTCTACAAGAACTTAAGAGTCTTAAAAATAACTCTAGAAATGTTCTGGATTTTCTGGGATTGGCTTTCTAATCTGATTTGACATAAAGACCCTATGACTAAATTTCCAGGAGATGGGGTGATATGTTCTGTGAAACCAGTCAGTCTCTTTCCCCACAGCCATTTCTGTCATCACCCAATGAACTCATGAACAGAGCGGCCTTGGTGGCAGGGATGTAGGTGGGACAGGCTCAGCAAAACATGGACTTTCACTCTCCAAGGCTGATCTGGCACTGAATGTGCCACACCAACAGTGGGTACCCAGTGTAACCTCGTTTCCTGGAGTGATACACCAGCTAGCTTCTTGATGGCAGCTTAATGACTTTGGACCATGTCCATCATGGAAGGAATAGCATTTTGTTCTTACTGGAACAGACATTTACTCAATACGGATTTAGCTTTCTGGTGTGCAATACTTCTGCCCGAACTACCACCCACGGACTTATAAAACGCCTTATGTACTGTCCTAGTAGTCCACACACCACTGCTTCTGGTAAAGGGACTCAGTTCAAGCAAATTAAGTGTGCCAGGGGCCCAAGCTCAGGAAATTCAGTCTTACCATGTTCTCCCCATCTTGAAACGGTTGGCTTGATGGAACAGTGGCACAGTCTTTTGAAGACTTAGTTACGGTGCCAACTGGGTGCCAACTAGGTGGCCAAAACCTTGCAGAGCTGGGGCCAGGTTCTCCAGGAGGCTCTAGATGCTCTGAATCAGCATCCAATATAGGGTGCTGTCTCTCTCACAGCCGGGATTCACCGGTCCAGAAACCAAGGGGTGTTAATGGGAGTGGGAGGGGAACCACCCACTGTTACCCTCTGTGATGCAGTAGCATACTGTGTGCTTCCTGCCCCTGTGACCACAAGCTCTGCTGGCCTAGCGGTCTTAGTTCCAAAGGGGGGAATGCCTGGGCAAAGAGACACAACAATGAATCCACTGGACTAGAAGTTAAAACTGTCCCCCGGCCGTTTCCCACTACTCATGGCTCCAATCAGCCAGAGAAGGGAGTTACCGTGCTCACTGGGGTGACTGATCCTGATTATAAGAGCTAAATAATGGGAAGCGTCTGCTTTGATCAAAGAATACCACATGCTTTCTAAATATCTACAATCCTAAATTTTATAAAATAAAGGGGGATATCAAAGGGCAGGGAAATTTTATTCTACACCAAACTGTTCCCAGAATTCTATAGTTTTTGCAGCTGAAAAGCCTATAAATATACGATGTTGGAACCTTTGCTATATCATGACAATTTTCCACAGAGAAGCATTCTCAGAGAATAATAATTTGTGCACTAGATGTGAAAATGGCTCAGGAAATAGCATTTTCAGAAACCTAAATTATATCCATTTTAAGATATGTAGTACAAAGAGTTGGGAAGAGAGGACTTTCTTGCCACATCGGCAGCAGCCAAATGCCTGCAGAGCAGGATATGCAAGAATTTAATGGATGCTTCCCTTAACTGTTATTCCTCTCAGTTAATACAGCATTACTGCTTTCCTTATTGTAACACGCTATATAACTTTGAGGTCTGCTAGGTACATGCAACAGATGGTGTATACTGAGGCTTTCATGCTGACTGCTAAAAGGGGGTTCATCCAGCTGGTTTACAATCACCTTTTTTTTACAGTCATGATAGACACCGGCAACAATGAAAGCTGGGTGACAGAAACTTGCACAGCTAAATTTCCTTAGTTCTTCCTCCCGACCGATTGAGTACTTTCACTCCTCTCAGAGAGGCAGGAGAGTCCAGAGCAGCACTATCCAACAAGATTGAGTCTAGTTCCATGTGGCTATTTAAAGAACTTAAAATAATTAAAATAAAATAATGCACTTGATTAGTTTCACTGGCTCAACAGCCACTGTGTCTAAGGCTCTGGTTTAGGACAGAACATTTTCGTCTTGGAAAATCTGCTGGACAACCTTCTCCAGGGGCCAAGTACGCAGTCCCTGCAACTGGACTGCCCCAGTTCAAATCCTGGTTCCTACACTGAAGAGCTCTATAAGCTGTAGCACGTTTCCTCCTCTTTCTATGCCTCAGTTTCCCCAACTGTAAAATGAGGATAACAGTACGAATAGAGGTACAATAGAAATGTATGCCAAGCATTCAGAACAATGACTAGCAAATGCAAACGCCTCACTAAGTGCTATCTACTATTTTCTTACCTAAAGACTCATGGAAGTCCTGAGAGGGCTAAAGATTAGTGGCTCTGACACAGTGATCCAGGCAGTCATCTCAGGAGAGATAGAGATCATCATTTCTGTTCTCCCTTCAGACATTAAAGAAGGTGATACATTTCTGTTTTCTGAGAGCAGGGTCAGCTTGCACAGTGAGCCTATTAGGTACAACGGTTTTCCACATAGTTCAGCCTTTGCAGTCCAACTATGCCCCGGCCACAGAGCCCCAGATTCCTCTATTTCCTTAGGTCTTAAACATAATTTGGAATTCACGCATTTTCTGCTTCACTGGGCCAAGAGTCCCATCTAATCTCGGCGTGCAGTAACTGAAGAGAAGAGCGATCGTCGGGCATCGAAGTGAATCGCCCGCGGTACCGAGGAAGCGGTGCAGGGAGCTGGGAGCACCTACTACTATTTGCGTCAAGTAGATCAATGTTGACCACTAACGTGGATGGAACAACCTCTGTCTCTGGGAGTCCGAGACCAACTGCCATTTTTTTCTCGGAATGTGACACAAGGAGGCACAAGTGGTGTGATGCCTGGAAGAAGAGTACAGGGTCCTTGTCACCGAGATGATCCGGGACCAGGCAAAGCCCACACTGGGCATCCCTGCGTTGCAGGTAAAATCTGGACAGGAAGAGCAGGGACAGCTTCTCTATATGTACCAACAAGCTTCATACCATCCCTATGCCTGGAGTTCACAGAGGAAAGGAGAATCTGATAAATTCATTTAAAAAAAAAAAAAAGAACTTATTTAAGTATTTTCCGTCCTTTGCCTGAATCCAACAAATATGCAGTAGCTAATAGAGAATAAATGGGAACACAGTAGACTCACAGAACCAGGTGACCCAGGTTCAAATCCCAGCTGTGTCACTCCAGAGCTGGGACCTTGCAGTAAAAGACATAATAGTAATATCAGTATTATTCTGATTCTGAGAGCACTGAAACCAGCTAATAAAGGAGAGCAACAACAATTGTGTCTGGCACGAAACAGGTGCTCAAATACGACGTTAGCTGCCATGTGTCTTGATCAGCACAGATGTAAAGTAAAATCTTTTCAGGCAGAGGTCATTTTTTTTAGGGTTCTCAGTTTTAGCTGTGGACATACATCAACCTCTGAGACACCTGATTATTAAATCATTTGGCTCTGCTCTTAGCCAGTAATAAGAAGTAACTTCAGGGGCGCCTGGGTAGCTCAGTGGGTTAAAGCCTCTGCCTTCAGCTCAGGTCATGATCTCAGGGTCCTGGGATCGAGCCCCGCATCGGGCTCTCTGCTCGGCAGGGAGCCTGCTTCCTCCTCTCTCTCTGCCTGCCTCTCTGCCTAGTTGTGATTTCTCTCTGTCAAATAAATAAAATATTAAAAAAAAAAAAAAGTAACTTCATTCCCAGTAATGACTAAGCGATCTAATTCAAAATCACTGCAGCTTGATAGTAATAACAATAAAAAATGGTTTAGTAAAAAAAAAGTGCGGATGGAGTGTGACTCCATCAGCGTAACGAAGAAACGCTCCATTCCATGAGAATCTGTATCCGGTTTGGAATGCAGCCAGGACGGGGCCACAGAGCGGTGTGCTGGGGGCCGGCAGCACAGTCTCCTTCCAACTCTGTCTCCAGTGACATTGAAGTCAGCATTCGGGGAAATATTTATACCATAGAAATGAATGAATGCTTCAGTGAGGGCTTCCCCCTGACACATACTCACCAGAGAACAGGCTGTTACACCTTGACCAGTCAGGGGCTCCTGGGTGGCTCAGTGGGTTAAGCATCTGACTCTTGGTTTCGGCTCTGGTTGTCATCTCGTGGCTCCTGTGATCCAGCCCCGTGCCAAGCCCCGTGTTGAGCTCGCCATTCAGAGGGGAGTCTGCTTGAAGATTCTCTCCCTCTGCACCTCCCCCAACTCTCTCTCTGTCTCTCCCCCAATAAACAAACAAAGTTAAAAAAAAAAAAAAAGCAAACACCTTTACCAGGATGCCCTGGGGCCACACCAACAGGCCCCACAGAGCGCACGGAGAAGATGCATTCACAAAGAATCAATGCTCTGTCACATACATTATCAGAAGGGTCTTGCTGAAGATATTGCCCGCGAAATTTTAAAAATTCCTGTGCTTTGAGAATGCACGGGCCAAATGTCTCCCTTACATACCAGAAAGACACATGTCCTGGCTTGTTTTTATCCGGTGGACCAGCATTCACAAAAATGCCTCCCTTCTGTGTTGGATGTCGGAAAAACTGGAAACCACGTGTCAGCTGCCAATAAGTAACCACAGGACATAATGGCCGCGCGCCGCCTAAGATTCTCATCCCCCCCCCCACCTCATTTCTCTCAATTAAATTCCATCTGCCCTGATTCTCACTTTTTTGGATTTCTTTGCTTACGTCTAGGAATTTACGTTTCTCTGTAAGCTACTAATACTTTTAAAACTAATGTTATAAAATAATTAGGTTGTGTAATTCAACTGTCCAATTCTAAATTATTTCCTCATTCAAATAAAAAATTTTGAATCACTTATGCCCAGGAAGCAATCCACCAGCTCATCTGTACATGGGGACATTCAGCTAATTCAGCTTGACTAGAAGGCCCAAAGGAAAACTCATCAGTTCATCTCCAGTTCTCCTTGTCCAAGTGTTAAGTATTCATTTCAACTGAATACTATACTCCCAAGCAACGTGATGCAATTTCAATCCCAACCACACTTTACGGAAGCGAGATACATATTAAAAGAACCACGCAGGGAATAAGGAGCATTTGGTACAAGTCATAGTGCGATGGTGTTTATTATTCTTGAATATAAATAGGAGAACAAAACAAACCATGCATTCGAGCACACATATTGTCAGAGTTGACTTCCCAATATTTTAGTGGGAGAAATTAGACAGAAATTACTCAGTAGCTTGGACTAAAATAAAGACTATCAAAATATATTTAACAACCACTCAGATAAACGTAGGGGGGGAAAAGATAATGGAGAAAACACACTCTCCACCAGAAAAGCTTACAAAAAACCTAGCTCTTCCAAAACATGTAGCTTTGATATGTCCCGAAGGGAAGCATCAGGCTTTCAGGGAGGCATTTTACCCATTATTAGAGCTTCAGGTCGCTCACTGTGTCTCTATCAGTTCTCAGGCACCCGACTGCCCCCATCCACACCATTCATTGAGCAAAAATTCTGCTCTTCACACTAAGCCAAGCGCTAAGGTAGATATCACAGACGTATTAAAGGGCACCTGCTCTCAAGGAACTTCATTAATTTCTGCCTTAATTGAACAAAGGCAGAGATCAGCCCCTACTTTATACTTATGTACCTGACATTCTACAAGATGCCGAATACGTTTAGGAGAAATACTTTTAATTTCCTACCTATAGCCTGATTCAGAACGTAAATGAAAGAGTTTTTGCAACAAACTGAAAAGTGTGTGATACAGACCGCCCAAGAAAGCTGGACAAGATAACCAAGCCAAATTAGGATAGGGAGTACAGGGAAGCAGGGCATAATGCTAAAAAAATCATAATGATAGAGCTACTCTGTAATCACTTACTGGGTCAGAGTGAAGTTTATGCTGATTATGTAGGGACTCAAAGGAATAGTCCAGTGGTAGAAACCAGCAAGGCAGACAGCGATCGCTTTTGTTATCTTTTTCAGAGTTCTGCAGAATTTAGAACCATGAGTCAGGTGAAAATGTGTGTGTGTGTGTGTGTGTTATACACAGGACGTATACAAAGAAGAGGAAAATGAAGAACTGTGAACGGTGTTTGCCCCGTCCCAGAGATCCTGAAGTCAATGAAGATTCACCAAAGGGCTTTAGCCAGGTGGGACGATGGGTTCAGGGTTTGCATCTATAGAAATAGAGGTGGGTTAGATAAAGACAAGCCTGGAGGACGAGGAAGGCCTGAGGCAAGATATCTTCGTAATGAAGATGCAAATGGAGAGCTGATGAGGCTGAGAAGTTAAAGGTCTAATGCTACACGACTCACAGGAGGGTAAAATCATGGAATTTCCTATTTCAGAAGGGAACTACTCCGTGGGCTGTCAGTTGAATGATCAAGGGGGCAGGCTGCTTAAGGGAAGCCGAGATGAATGTCACTCACATAAAATAAGTCAATAAACCATCACATTAGTGGGGCAACACTGAATCCTCAACATGGAGAGTGGAGTCTCTCAGTGTGCTGACACGGGGAGGGAGACCAAGCCACGCACTCAAGAAATAAACACAAAGAAACCAAAAAACAGTAGTATAGGATACATGGAGGACATGGTCCACATCTAAAAGGCAAGACCTCAGTATGCCTAGAGAACTCAATCACAGGGTGAAAGGGTGTTTAGAACAAGACTGGTAAAAAGAGCCCAACACACTGAAAGCAGAGCTCAACTTGGATCTGGGTTACCCTGACCCAGATCATGACCTTAATGTGTCATTTAGACAAATCTGTTAATTTAGACAAATAAACTGCCATGATTTCCAATTGTTTACTCCATGAAATATTATCATCAAATATATATGGAAGTACTTTTAAACTGTAAATCATTTTATGGATGAATTTATAGGTGTTATTGTTTCAGGCAAAAGAAATTACATGGGGAAAGACATGATGGCAAAGAATATAATGCACTTAGACAATCAATATACTCCATGTGTAAAAGACAACAGTGAGTAGTGAGAGAGAAGGTGATGTGGGGATGCTGAGAGCCAGATTCTAAAGATATGAGTCAAGAAGAACTTTGCCTTTTTTCACTTTGCTGAGCGCTATCGATGGTGGCAGGAATATCAAAAGCACTTTTATTTTTTATGCCTTTAAATGACCAGCTAATATAATAAATATAAAGCCATGATGGAAACAGTTCCCTAGCAACTTTTGAATGCATGTTCTACATTCTGGGAGTACATATACAAAAGTAACGTGAAACAAAGCATGGACCACTTCTCTGAACTTGTCCAATGAGCCCAAATCCACGCACCAGGCTTAGCACAGGACGCTGTAAGCTTAGAAACACAAACACTGAAGACCGTCACCAAAATCCATTAAGCAGCCAATGATTTGGTAATACATGTTCTAGTAAAGAGAGACAGAACTTATTCTAGAGGTTCAGAGGTCTTTAGAAGGACAGTAAGACAGCAAACAAATATTGTGTAAAGTTCTGGATCGAAGTGGAATTCCGTTTAGCACGTCTGTTTTGTATTTATTTGTATGGGAAAAAAATGTTATGAATATCATAAAACAGAACAGAAATCACCAAGGGGGAACAGAGAACTTTACAGAGCTCCTATTGCATGGTCTCAAGAACAAAGAGACCTTGAGTAAAAACACAGAATCCCTTTCTAAGTTAATTAAGCTTCGGGGCAACTAGAAATACTGGAGGCAGCTCATCACTTACAGAAACTATAATCCAAGGCAAATTCTATGTGTCCAAGTGCCTCTTCCCTAACAACCACGTGAAAACTGAAATCAACCTTGAACATATTTCCACTAAAAATACAGAACAAAATAAAATAAATAAAAACTAAAAAGAACAAAATAAAAAATAAAATTCTTACATGGTGTTAAGTAAGTTTTCCAGATTCATGAAATTTAAAGCAATGGATTACATATATTAATTCTCTGTAAAGCCAAAGCAATCTATTTGGCCTGTGCCAACCTGTACGCAAAAGAAATTTAAAAAAACATCCAGATTTTCATTCGTGCCTACCATGTAATGTAACTTGAGATCCTGGCAGGTCACTGATTGTGAGTGCTACAGCATTGTGTATTTTTAAATTTCCAGTAGAAAGTTGGATCAGGTAAAATACTTGAATGGCATCATTCACCCTCCAAGGACCTTCTGAACGGTGGCCACTTAAAGAGAAGCCACAGAGTTATTTATAGAAGCCACAGTTCACTCAGAGACAAGTTTGTCGTTCACTCTGCAGCCTTAGGCTTCAGGGGCATCACAGCAATTTATCTGAAATGTACTTCCAAAGCCACTGCCACTGAGAACAAAAGACAGCTTTCCAGTCCCCTGGCTAAGTAATAGAGCAATATGCAAAAATGACCCAGACGGCACTCTAAATAAAGAGACTGGCCTTTTTTGCCTTTACTGACCAGAAAGACAAGTTTCCACAGATCTCTGGAGGAGTCTCTGGAGGACATTTGCCTCTAGTCTCTTTGACTATACACATTAGCAGTCCATTAAGCCTGAATCTAGATCCTATCTTAAAATGAACTAAGGTGTTATCTGCCTACAGCTCTGTTATCTACTTTGCCTGAGCACTAGGGTTTCCAAGAAGAGGTGTGGTTGATGCGAAAGCAAGCCTTTTGGTTTCACCCTACAAAATCCCCGCTGACCCTTTTACGGCTGCCATACTATAGCCTTCACTTTGAACAAAAAAACTTCTTAGATGCATTTCCCTCCCCACCACCAAGGCCCAGGATTTCTTGTTTTTGTATCAAGGCTGAACATCACAAGCCTGCAAATGAGAAAAACGAACTAACAGTGTCAATAGTGTCTGAATACATACTAAATTTGCCCAGAATCCCACTTTAAAAAAAATGTTTCCACTTAATCTACCATCAAAAGAACCGGACAGTTGCAGTGTAGGGTGGAAATGGCTGATGGAAGAAAAACCAAATCAGTCTACCAAATCAATTCAAGAAACAGTGCCTGAAAACAGAGTCACTTTGTAAGGTACTGAAATGAAAGATGAAAACAAACATAAAACGACCTCTTTTCAAAACTTCTAGGGAAATGGTGCCTGGGATGGGGAATGCTACGTTCACGTGTCATGAATAGTAAGGTCCCCATTTTCACAGCACATAGTTTGACGCTCTCCACAGGCGAGCTCACGGCACGGCCACTAGCACAGTTTCTGGCCGGAGGAATTGCACACACCACCTCTGCACGCCTGCCCTGTGAGTAACGGCTCATGGACGTGGACAGGAGCCTCCGACCACACATGCACAGACACACACACGTCACATGCACACAATTCAGAGCAACTACACACGTTTACTAAAAATTATATTAAAAGAAATAACAGAAAAGATGGCCAGAATACCAGAATGTTAGGGGCACTGGGCTTAGGGATTGTGCTGGCCAGTCACGCTGACGGATATTTATGTGCAATGAATTTGAAGACCAGGTTTTGCAGACCTACCTGACAACACAGTCAAATACTAAAACTCACTGGACATACACCTGTCTCACCCTTGGGCTATCCTTATACAAAATTAGTGGAGTGCAAGGGACTTCTTTAGAAGTAACAAAGAAACGACCAAACATCCATCAACAGTGGCTTTAGAAAGGGTTTTAAATGGAAGAGAGCCAAAAATGCAAATCCCAAGAGTCTGATTCTCTATCCTCTTTAATGGTAATAACTAGCATTAATTAGGAAACTATTGCCAGAGATTGTTTTAAACAAAGTATACGTTTAATTGGTTTAACTCTTGTAACAACACTGTGAGTTGGAATATTATCCACATCCCATTTTACAGAAGAGAAAATTGAGCCACCAAGACATTAACCAACCAGACCATAGTTGCAGTCAGTAAGTGCCATCCCTATCGGGTATCTCAAAACCACTGCCAGATATTCTGCTTTGGAATCCAAAAATCTCTTGGCTGATTTTCTTAAATAAACTTTTATTAAGTCATACAGGTTGGCACCAATGTGTTCTAACTACACTTTTTTTTTAAACCAAGTTGCCATACTTGAGGTAAGTTTTTGAATTATTTGAATATAATAAATTACAAACATCTTAAAACTGGAGTATGATTCTAGGCATAGAGTTTGGCCATTTTACGATGGGTCAGATATTGCTTTGAAATCTTTCCAGGCCCTCGGGTCATCACTATAAACTCTGCTGCAGTGTAATCCCTTCATCAAGTAAGTAAGAACGAAGTGAGCTCAGTCTGTATTAAGACAAAGACTGAGAATTCGTTTTTAAAAGTCTGTAATACAAGTGATGCCAAATACTAATTTTCTGTCCCTAGACAAGACACTTAACTTTTATAGGTTTGATCTGTACCATATGGGAAAAAAACTGATTTTAAAAATCCCTTCAAATTCTAAAATTCTGTGATGCCAGGAGTAATCCCAGAACACTGCTATATCAGAATGTACAAAATTTGTGTTTTTAACTACAAAGTTGTTTGAATTTTGGAAAAAAAAAAAGATAGCTAATTGTAAGATGTAGCTACTGTCCACTGACAATTAACGGCAAAAGTAAACCATGTAATTTGAGGCACACATATCTTTTAATATACAGGAATGTGTCCCTTATAAACAATAACATTACTGACTTTTGCATTCCAAAGCCTGGTCAAATCTGTGTGCTAATTTCCTAAGCTTTCTTAACCCAAACATTCTTTTTTTTTTTTTTTTTAAGATTTTATTTATTTATTTGAGAGTGAGAGAGAAAGAATGAGCAGTGGGGAGGAACAGCTGGAGAGAAAGAGAGAGATGTGATAGACTCCCTGCTGAGCAGGAAGCCTGAGGTGGGGCTTGATCCTAGGACCCAGAGGCCCAGACCCAAGTCCAAAGGCAGATGCTTAATCAACTGAGCCACCCAGGCGCCCCCCAAACATTCTTTAAACGTAGCTGACATTATAAAACACATTTTGAGCTGACTCACTGTCGGCTACAGACACGATCATTTTGGTTATCTCTCCTGACATTCACACAAACCTCTTTATTGGAAACTTATCATCCTCTTTAAATACATGAATTTTCAAAATGTTTACAAAAATCACCACCAGATTACTTTTAAGGAAGAATGTTCATTCAACCAAAATCATGATACCATGAAACAGACTCCCAGTTTCCGCTGCTCTGGCTTATAAGGAGCTTAGAAGTTGCCACTCTGTTCTAACAAGTAGAGAGCTGGTGGTGGGGGGGGGGGGTGGCGTAGAAAATGAACAACCCTTCTCAGATCCATCAGATAACTGAGGTCTCAGGACAAACTTTTGCCCCCAAAATTGGAGATGCAGACAGGCACACACGGATGACCAGAGCTTACAGAAACAGAAATCCCTGCTGGAACCAGGGCAAAGGTAGGGAAACTTGACCTGTAAGTGATGGATTGCTGGAGGCTCGACGTGGACGAGTTTTGAGAGTTACTCCCGAGGGCCCCAGTATCAGGGAAGCCCTAGCACTGTTTCCAGTTCTACCGCAGGAGCTCTACTAGGTTCGAGGAGATCAGAGAAAAATCCCCCGAGGGCAGAGGGTGGGGAAAGGGTGCACCCAGAGCAGATACACAGAGCGCATTCTTTTCTTCTGAGAAAGGCCTGCCCTTGACTGAAAGTATTTTACCAAACCCAAACTGACCTGGAAGAAAGGAAGTAAATACCACTCTGCGGCCTACTCTAGCCTTCCGAGTGGGTGAAGGAAAATCCCAATTCCAGCCCACTCGAGACTTTCAGGCTCACCTAAGCTGTAGAGCTGGACACTGTGAAGCCCTGCTGAAGGTCCCAGGCGAAGGGCACAGGCTCACTAAGACTAAGGCCTATTGTAGGACTACAGCATGCTTCTCTTCCCCCCTCCCTTACCACCACATTAATAACATTGCTGCATAAAAACGGGAGTACAACAGAAAGAACTACATACCTTATTTAAGAAAAAAATCTCCAAGGAAGCATTCACTACTGGTGGGAAGGCAATATGACAGAACACTTCCGAAGACAATTTGGCAATTTCTTACAAAAGAAACATACTTTCACCATACGATCCAGGAAACACGCACCTTGGTATTAACCAAAGGAGTTAAAAACTTCTGTCCACACAAGACCTGCACACAGATGTTTCTGGCAGCTTCAATCACAGTTTGCAAAAACTTGGAAGCAACCAAGATGTCCTTCTATGTCCCATAGGTGAATAGGTAAACCAGTCGTGGGGCACCCATGCAGTGGAAGACCACACAGCAACAGAAAGTACAAGTTTCCAAGTCGTGAAAAGACAAGCAGCAACTTTATTCTCAAATGGGCATTGCTACGTTAAAGAAGCCAATCTGCAAAGACTACATACCATGATTTGAACTGTATGACATTCTGGAAAAGGTAGAACTGTGCTCACTATAAAGAGGTCAGTGGTTGCCGGGGCTTGGGGTGATGGAGGGAGAGATGAGCCTGGGGATTTTTTTGTGTGTTTTTTGTGTGTGAAACTATGCTGTATAGTTTGATACCAATGCGGTTGATACAGGCCATTATACGTTTCCCAAACCCATACAACGGACAATACAAAGAATGAACTCAAATGTAAACTACGGATTTTAGTTAACAATTTATCAAACTGGCTCATCAGTTGTAACAAATGTACAACACTGATGTTAATAATAACATGAACTGCTTGTGTGGAGGGATGAGGTATAAGTATAAACTCTCTGTACTTGCTACTCACTTTTTCTATAAACCAAAAATTGCTCTAAAAAATAATGACTATTAACTTAAATACTACAGAACAGCACACAGTGATTTTTTTTTAGATAAGCAATAATTAAGCATGAAAAATAAGCTGTTATATATTTTTTTCAAGATTTCATAGTATTATTCCTTCCAAGGAATGATACTGACCTATTGCACGGTGTCCTTCCCTTCTCCTCTTTTTGTTCTTTTTCATCAAAGAAAACTTCTCCTACCAAAATATATTTGGTAAATTCTCTGGAAATAAAACTATTTTGCCCATGCACTTTGCCACCCTTCAAGAAACAAGTTTGTTTTCACCAGAAATCTGCTTTCTTGGCTTTTACAGAAACACAACCAGACTCCTGCTTTATAACAGAGAATGAAACTGAAGGTTGGAGGTCAAACTCTGGTTGCCGTGAACACACGGGCCACTTGGCTGCCAATCGCTCTGCGGTTTTCAGAGAGACAATGTGGGGAACCTCCAGGGAAGGGGGAAAGATAAAGAAACCGGGGAGAGTGAGGAGAAACTACTAGTGAGCAATCACAAGTGACTGTGTACTATCTAGTTCTTAGTTTACAGTGTGTGTGTGTTTTCACATACACAACCACTGACAATTGTTTATTAAATAGAGAGCTGTAAGGAATACATACAAAAGGAGCTAGATGTGGCTTTTTCTGTTTTTGAAAAAAAGAAAAAAATGTCCTAAGCTTCTTTCTTTCCTTATCCAGGTTAGTCCTAAAGGATCATACACAGGGTTATGTGGTGCAAAACCATCACGTGGGGGGAAAAGGGAAGTAGAGAAAGGAATCTTCAAAACCACAACACACTTCCTTGTGCTGAAATAAAGGTTTACTTTAAAATGCAGGAATTGCAACTCTAAGAAAAACACAATGTTATGTTTCTTTGTCATGCCTTCTATTCAAATTAGTAAGCTGTCAGAAGACTAAATTTCCGGAATGTTGGGTCCTCTGTGCTCACCAAGCACCAACATCATCTGATACTCAAAGTCCCTTTTTCCCAATTGAAGAGCACGGGCTGCTGTACCAAGAAGTGAGCCAGCTCCTGAAGTCACATCCTGCCTCCAACCAGCACGGCCCTCCTGGGGACCTCAGGGAACTATGCAAATCTAGTACAGCCCCAGTCAAGAAAGCAAAGGACACAGACACCGCTTCTGGAAAAAGTCTGCCTGTCTGCAGCATCAGACAAGTCATCTTCAGGCATTTTTCATCTGCCCAGTTTTACAGGACATTCTTAATATCTTAGCAACTTAAGTCCAAACTGTAGCCTTCGCAGCCCACCCCGGTGCCAGGCCACTGGGAACCTGTCCTTCCAGCTAGTGCTGCCATAGGGCTTGCTTTATTGACTGCAAAATGTGGAGGCATTTATAGGAGCCTGTTCTTGCCTCTAGGTTACCACTCATCAAAACCTAGATAAGCCTTTCCTCTGAGCCATATTTACTTTCAAACCAGGAATCAAACAAGGGAATTAAGTAGGTGCTTAATACGCCTAAGTGTGAACATATATTTTTTTTAAATAATGCATCTCTTTCATAGAAATGCAAGGATGAAACACATTCCTAAAGAATGGCATCCCGTATCCCCCTCCCCAAATCTGTCCCTCCCTCCCCTTTATACTTGTCTCCAACTCTATCCTATTACCCTCTTGGGAGAGGAAGCAAAACATGATTGCACCAACAAGAGAACCAATCCAAAAAGAGAAGATGGGCAAGCTAATAAAAAACAGACGGTAGAGGGAGAAACAGTGGACTTGAAATCTCTGATAGATTCCACCTGGTTTAAAGGTTTGGGGTTTCTTTTTTTTTTTTTTAAAGATTTTATTTATTCATTTGACAGAGAGAGATCACAAGTAGGCAGAGAGGCAGGCAGAGAGAGTGAGAGGGAAGCAGGCTCCCTTCAGAGCAGAGAGCCGGGCGTGGGACTCGATCCCAGGACCCTGAGATCATGACCCGAGCCGAAGGCAGCGGCTTAAACCACTGAGCCACCCAGGCGCCCCTGGGGTTTCTTTTAATTAACATAGAGTGTCGTATTAGTTTCAGGTGTACAATATAGTGATTCAACACAAAGTTTTTGAGATAAAATATATGGTGTATTTTTCCAGAAAAATCAAAGTGGGATGGTGGCAGTGTTGAAATCAGTGTTACAGAATGGCTACAATTTACATGACTTGTCATTTTGGCTACAATTGTCGTTTTGGGATTCCAGAAATAGAAACCAACAGATAAGAAATTACATTTTGTGAAGTCAGTTATGGGTTCTCTTGACTTTGGGCTGGTGGAAACAGAGTTATTTCCTTGGCATGACAAGTGTTGCCACTCTGCTGAGGCCTGCAACTGAGTACATTGTTCCCTACTTGAAAAATATTTCCAGTCAGAAGAGAGTCACATGCAGTGTGACTGACCTAAATTCTCCCATGGTGCTGCTATTCACTCTCCTCTGCCCCTCACATTAGAATTCTCTATACACATTTCATTATTCGTAGGTCATTCAAAAGACCCAAGCCCACTTAGCTCGAAAATTGATAAAAAAGCAAAATATCTGTAGACTTGTATCAGATGTAGCTACTGAAAGCACTAGAAACTTTGTTTCCAATTTTCTTGTGCTGGAATTGTTATTTCAGAACAACAGTACAATATTCCAGTGTATCTTAATGAAAATAACAATAAAATGCATGGATATCTTGCTCAAAAATAACTGTATGTGCACCAAAATGCCAAGTCTTTGATGACTGTTAAATTCATGGCCAGTAATTATTTCTAACAAGACTCACAGATAGAAACACCAATGAAAAAATACTGAATGTGAAATTCTAAAATTGATCCTAAATACAAACATTTTCACTTGTAAACTTTATTACCTTGGTAATGGCTCTTTTAAATTTTCTCTGAAATGCCTGTTATTGAAAACTGTTAATTTACATATATTTAAGTGACAGGGGTTTTGTCAAAGATGCATTTGTAATATAAACTGCCTGGGGAGATAAAAGCAAATGAAAAACATTCTCCCACATTTCAATAGAATCCTTGTACCCCTCCAATTGCTGGACTGGTCGCTGTGAAATGGAAATCTCTTGGGGAGAAAAAAACCCTCTAGTATACCTTGGCTCACCTGAAAGGTGAGTCTACATGTTTCCTTACCCCCTTTCTTTATTTACTAGAAATCTACTGGGTCCTGAATCTTTGACTCAAATCCTCTCCCACGCTATAATTTTATTTCTTTCATAACATATTTTTGTGCACACTAGAAGAAAGCAAAACAAAACACCACTCCTCCAGCTTGAGTGGTGGGACTAAAACCATCTTTAGTTGTCTAGAAACTCTAGATACAGGCCTCCACTCGAAGTTGTCTTTAGAGGAGAAAGTGTGGAACAGCACTGAGCTCGGATGCTGCTGAAGATCTGAAGCAAAACTGTGGCTAACCTGATAGCAACTCGGTAACATTCCCGTTCTCACGAGACTTCAGGCTAAAATCTCAGAGCTCTTCCTAAGGGATTCATAAACAAGAAACAGAACATAAGATACTGAAGAGTCTTCCCGTGCACTCCCGCAGGGATTTCAGGCAGTGCTGGGACCGCAGCCTCTGGCGGATGGTAAGATCCGGCTATGCCTTTGGTCGGCTAGATCACCTCACACAGTCACTTCATTTTTCTGGGCCTTAGGTTCCACGGGATAAAATAAACACTTTCGGACTAGAATCGCCAAAGATAATTTATACCTCTAACACTCTAGGATCTACACATCTAGAGTCTAATCTAAAATTGCATGACAACATTCCTCGATAATACAAATATACAATAGGGACACCTGGGTGGCTCAGTGGGTTAAAGCCTCTGCCTTCAGCTCAGGTCATGATCCCAGAGTCCTGGGATAGAGCCCCACATTGGGTTCTCTGCTCAGTGGGGAGCCTGCTTCCCCCTCTCTCTCTGCCTGCCTCTCTGCCTACTTGTGATCTGTCTGTCTGTCTGTCAAATAAATAAATAAAATCTTTAAAAAATTACAACTATACAATAATGTATACATAATGTAATAATTTTAAAAAATAGGCATTTCCATTAATCTTTGTTTCCGGGCCTTTGTTGCCTATGCTAATATCTCTACCTCTTCTCACTTTTTGTGGTTTGCAACCTTTCCATTCTTTAAACCTTCACCCAAAGTCACCTTCCAGGATAATGATGGCAAAATTAGTCATCCCCTTCCTTCTCTATGCTGTGACAAAATATATCTCTGTTAGTATTTACCACGAGCAGTTGTTTCTTTAACATTATATATTCTCATCCTTCAGTCGATAAGGCTGTCAGTGGTACTGGGCACAACGTGGTGCTCATTAAGTGTTAGTGCAAAAATGAATGACCACAAGACTCTCATCTGTGACTACTGTTCTGTCAATGAAAATAAAACGCGTGTGTAACAGTGAATCCCCATCTCAGAAAGATGCTAAAACGTGGAACCAGACAGTTTAAAAAGTGACATGGTAAAATTAAGAGGACTGAATTCTGTAGATACAACAATTCTCAAGTTAGGTCAAGGATGAGATGTGGCAACAACTGAGCCCTTAACATTAAGAGACTCCACATCTTCAAAGCAAAAGCAATCTACTTCAACAAAGTTTACACAATGAGGACGAGTTTATTCTTTCTTTTAAAGTTTATTCCTAAAAACATAGTATGATCCGAGAAATGATTTAGCTTTTCATCTAATCCCAAAATGAACTTCACAGAACTTTAGAACATGGCTTTGCTGCCTGTGTTGCTGTTGTTTTCAGTGGGACGCTTCTTACTGAAGCTGTGACTTCCTTTGATGTGATCAAATTAAAATTTTGCAGAAAGCTTACAAACTACCACAGGCAAAATGAGGTAATTAAAAGGGTCAACTAAATAATTAAAATCACTTCCAATTCAATCATACATGCTAATGAGATCCTGGGACAGGATGCATAAATGAAATTTTCAGCTAATCCCAAACCACACTGCGACGATTAATTCCAATATAAAAAAAATTACTAAGCATTCTTCAGAACAGGTGTTGTGAGAGAACATATTAGAAAGATCTGATTCAGTTCCTCTGTCCACCCTCTTCCTGGAAGTGTTAATGAGCAGCAAAATGGCTAAGAAGTGGCTAGAAGGATGAAACAGCAAATGTCTTCCAAGCTCTAGCAGGCTCAGACATCACTACCCCTGTTCACATGGCATCACCCTGCCTTCCGTAATGAAAACAACCTGTTGAGTGGATCCTTTATTCTGTTTTGCCCCTTTCAGTTCTGCCCCGCACAATGCTTTCGAGATGATATTTAAAAAGCAATGCAACCATGTTTACTATCTGTTTAAGACCCTCCACTCTCCCTTTGTACAACAATCTGAACCACAACAAGTTCCCTAAAGTCCATAATCTCTCACATCTCCACTTCCAGCCTTCGCAGGAGTCTAGAATACAGTAGTTCCTGCCTGAATTCTCTGCTGCTCCGTGCATACATTATTAGAGGGACAGGCTCTCTGAGGGGGCCATGGATACACAACCCTCGTAAGTCTGTTCAACTCACAGCTGTACCAAAAGCCCCTTTGGAGAACCTAGCTAAAATTCTGTTTTCCGAGATCATTTTATCAGTAATACAAGAGCTAACATTTTGAGTTCCATCTGTCAGAGCATTTGTCTTCAATCCAAACTTGGGTGAGTAATGATGGTTATTTATTTATTGGATCCTGTCAAATACTAGTGCCTGAGTTGCAATTAGCTATTTGTTGTTCTCCCCCTTTCGTCTATGAATATCTAGGATATCACTAACCATGTTTATTTTCATCATCAATATATTTTCAGCATCTAGCAGAGTGTCTGGCATGTAGTAAGTACACAGTGGGCATTCAATCAGTATTTATTTAGTGAGTAAATCAATGGACGAACACCAGCCATACCCAAGCTTCTCAGTGTTATGTTAATGCCCCTGCAGTTTTCAGTTCTCACAAGTTCCTAGCAAACTCTTTAGAAATATTCCAACACTTATACCTTAATTAAGACCTTATTAATTCTTTACAGAATTTTATTCAAGTGTAGTTGATACACAAATGTTACTTTAGTTTCAGGTGTACAACATAGTGATTGGACCAATTTATAAATTATGCTACGCTCACTACAAGTATAGCTAAAATGATTAATAATTCCTAGTCTGCTAATTTAATATTTGATCATTTATTCTATCATAGTTTTATGCTTAGTTTTATCCAATGGAAAAGATTTGTTAACCAAAGATTAAGTAATATAATTAAAATCACAGACTCTTACAATGGAAAAATATTAGTTGTCTATCTAGAAAATACTAAAGTCACATCAAATAACTTTCTACATAAAAGGTGCTGAGATAATTTATACTGACTCTCACCGATTCGTTGAGGTAGAAATAGATTTTTCTTTCCAAAATCATGGTAACAGTTGCTTTGAGGCCCTTATGTGTGCTAGGAATTAGAAACATGGTATTTGCATTTGAAAATTCAGTGATTTAGACTTGCTTCTAATTTAGACTTGTCTTATACAATTTTTTTTAAAGATTTTATTTATTTATTTGACAGAGAGAGAAAGAGAGAGTACAAGCAGGGGGAGCAGCAGGCAGAGGGAGCAGGAGAAGCAGGCTCCCCGCTGAGCAGGGAGCCTGATGAAGAGCTTGATTCCAGGACCCTGAGATCATGACCTGAACCTAACACAGACGCTTAACCAACTGAGCCACCCAGGAGTCCCATCTTATCCAATTTTAACCAAAGCATCTTAAGATACTTCACACTAATGTTCTTCACCAGTTTTTTTAAATTACTTCATAATTTTTAACTCGTTGTTTAAAGTTAAATACGCTGTCTCTCAAACTAGTTTTTTCATTAAAACTGTCCTTTTTACTCACTATAGGCAACTGTTCAATAAACCAAACATTATAGTGCAACACTATGATTCAAACTAACAATACATACCATGCATAAGGAAGAAGTGAAAGTGTACAAAAGACAGCTAAGTAAGGCTTTGCTCTGTGCAGATAAACAATACTCTAATAGTAAGCGCTACTGACTGAATTCTATGATGTGCCAGGGCCTGAGGCAGTCATATAGAAGCCACCACTTCCAATCATCATTATGACCCTACAGAAAAAGCAGAACTGCCAGATGGAGGAGCCGGAACTCAGAGATTAAAAAAAAAAAAAAAAAAAAAAAAAATCACACAAATTCCATAACCAACGCGTAGAAAATAAAAACAGACAGAATTAAATTTATCTAGAACTGTAGGTGCATTCACATAATTAAGCCACTGGAGACTATCTGGTTCTTTAAAATTATCTAAATATTCTTCAAACTAATAGACTAATATGCTAATATATACTCATTGAAATGAGGTTGAGATATTAAAATAATATTTTAATCTCTGAATAAATGATTAATAGGAAAATCAAAGAAATAGATTTTTAGAATACCTTGAATAATTAGTGTCCAAAAGAAATCACATCTGAGACAGAGAATTCATCAAAGTTAGACTTTAGAATATGACATGACTACAAAATAATTCAGACTGATTCTTGATGTGCTAATAATGTCATGAATTGAAAATCAATTTTTGTATCTTTAATGTTCTTACGGTGGTTAAAATATCCATGAAAAACCAAATTCTTGCAGAATTTTATTTAGCACTGTCTTGAGCATGCTGCCAAATATTATTAAAATAAGCAACTTATTTCAATGTCTAAAGCTTAGAATAAGGGAGAATAAAAACCTTACTTTAATAATATCTTGAAATGTGGTTTTCAATTTACCCAACTCTTCATACCTATTAGAAAAACCTAGACATTGTTGGTGAATGTAAATACACTGTATTCTTCCCAATGTCTAAAAACAGCAATAAATTAACCCTATTTTAAATAGAAGCCCCATAGAAAAATCTTTGTGACTCAGATAATACATTTTCATTCATATGAAAAGTTAAATAAAGACAATCTCAATAATTCCCTTTCCCATATGAGGAGCCTTACAATGAGAAATGTCAATGGATTGAAAAGTTGAATCCAAATTGAGTATCTGTACGATACACTGACATTAATAACAAAATAAAAGCTGGGCGCCTGGGTGGCTCAGTGGGTTTAGGCCTCTGCCTATGGCTCGGGTCATGATCTCAGGGTCCTGAGATCGAGTACTACATCAGACTCTCTGCTCATCCGGGGGCCTGTTTCCTTCTCTCTCTCTGCCTGCCACTCTGCCTGCTTGTGATCTCTCTCTCAGTCAAACAAATAAATAAAATCTTTTAAAAATAAAAATAACAAAATAACAAAATAAAAGTAGAGATTTCTGGTCCTACCTCAGAGGAGATCTTCCATAGGAAAAATGTGACTCTGAACTTCTCCTCAACCTCCCTGAATTCCTAAGGCCTTCACGAGCACATGACATAACCCTTAGTATCTTGGCAAAGTGCTGGTCCCCTCACTGCATCAGCTTCAAGTTTTTAATCCAAATTCTATAACCACGTAAAAATAAATACTTAAATCCTATTTTTCAAGACACAAAACAAACTTCTAAGGAATAAAGCAATTTTTGATGGTCTATCCTTTACTGTTACCTTTTAGAACATCTCTGGGCTTATTTTAATTGAAATAGATAATAGAATAAGAGATCCAGGAAGAGGTTGCCACATAACCACAGAACTGTTTCCCCTCCTCCAGGGCACAAATGTAGACAATTCCAGACTTCCTTGAACGTCCATGGAGACCTCTAGAATGAATCTGGCTAACATAATATGAAAGTAAGCATATTTACCAACACGAGGCTAAACAGAAAGCCTCCCATTCATCCTCCTTGTACTCCCTCTCCTCATTTTCCTTAAGGGAAATTCTGAAGTTTTCAGGGGATACTGACAATACTAGATAAAGGGGGTCCATCCCCTCCCCACTGTCCTTGGCACATCCTCTCCACATCTGGACTACAGCTTAAGGAAAAATAAATCTGTACTCTGTGAGCCACTGAGATGTAGGTATTATTTCTTACAGCAATTAGTCTATCCTGAATGAATAAACAAACAATGAAGCAATGAAAGACACTAGTGTCCAATATAGGTGCCCTCAACTTGGCTGCATATTGGATTCACATACTGAAATCTCCGTGGGTAAGCCAAATATGCCTAGTTTTTAAAAGCTCTCCAAGGAATTCTGGCCACTAAGGGTTGAGAGTCCCTGCTAACCACTGAGCTAGACTTACACTCAATCATAGTAAAGGTGAGATCTTAATCTGGTATCTTACCTATTTCATCATGTCTCATGTAAAGCCTAAACACATCAATTTAAGGCAAAAATTAGACATATTAAAAATCTGGAACTCTTAGAGAAAAACACCCAGTATATATTTACATTTTTCTCTATGAATTTGCCTTTCAATGTCAGGCAAATGTTAGCCTTCCCTTACTTTTTAAAATAAATTCTCCTTTCCTCAGAACTGAGTGAAGAAAAATTTAGTTTCCACTAAGGAACAATCACCACAATAAACACAAAAACTAACTAGTTTCATGAGGTGTAAGTTTACAAACATTACAGACCACTTCAAATCTATTTCAATTCCACGAGTTAATGGTTTGTTTTTCAAGCGGGCACCAATCTATACTACTGAATATTTAATCACACTGCCTAAGAGGTTATTTAAACACAACTTTTCCAGATGCTAGGGGGTACGCAAAAATTATCACATCAACTGAATCAATTACTCTGCCCTTACATTCCTTGGCCTAGCTCTAAACCATAACTGAAAGCAAACATCCATCCTATTAAACCTTTATTTGTGGAGCTCCTGAGTTTTTAAAGTCAGCCTCCTCGATCTGGAACCATACCAGAAGTTCACACGGAGGGTGGGCTGAAGAAAAAAAATTTGACCCAGCCTATGCTGCTGAACACCATCAGAACAGATAAATTACTCAAAATCTCCAACAATGAATATGCAATAAATAGCTTTATTCAATTTGCAGGATATTGATTCCAAAGTAAATAGCAACAGTAATAACTAGAAGTAGCAATAGTAATGCTAGGATAGCACCTGCTTCTCGTTTCACGAGTTTGACAGCCATTCCTTGCAGTCCGGTACACTATCCCATTATCTGATTTACGCTTCTGTCCTAATATAATTCACCCAATAATAAATTTTACAAAACTATTTACATTTCTTTAATCCATGCAACAAAACATAGTAATTATGTTTCCAAATCTGCCTTACAGTAAAATCAAAACAGGTTCTTGATAAAGTGTTTTTTCACATTTGAAAGAATATATAAAATATTTATATTGGTAATAATAATGGTGATGTGACCTTTGAAAAGACTTAATTACATGCCCTTCTCAAGAGTCAGGGATCCGACTAAGGCTCTCTCTCAAACAACACACCAGTTCACCAGGCACAGGTTTGATTTTTGTTTGCTAGCCAGTCTTGTCGTTAAAATGTATTCCATTTTTAATATAAAATAAAATGGAACATATTATTTAATACTTAATACTTGAATAAACTGAAGGATTTTAATTAAAGGTTGTTTTAAAAATTCTCCCTTCTATCATGTCTAACATTTAAAGATTTTGTACATTGTGTGAAACTGAAGGAAATGGAAGAAAAAAAGAAAGATTAAGCATCTATGGAAGATAAGATAATAAACAGGGTCTGGGACAAGAATGGGGAAACTGGGGCGCCTGGGTGGCTCAGTGGGTTAAGCCGCTGCCTTCAGCTCAGGTCATGATCTCGGGGTCCTGGGATCGAGTCCCGCATCGGGCTCTCTGCTCAGCAGGGGCCTGCTTCCCTCTGTCTCTCTCTCTGCCTGCCTCTCTATCTACTTGTGATCTCTCTCTGTCAAATAAATAAATAAAATCTTAAAAAAAAAAAAAAAAAGAATGGGGAAACTGTTATCTGGAGGGACTTCTTTTGAATCTACTAAAAATTGGAAAAAATATTTTTTATTATTTTTTATTTTTTAAGCACAAGAATAACTAAAAGAAAAAAAATTAGCTGCCACTCAAAATTAACCAAAGGTAATATTTAATCATATCTGCTTCAAATTTTATTCATTTTATTGGGGTATAATTTGTTGTCCAGCAAAACTCACCCTTCATAGTGTACAGCTCTGCGAATTTGGGAAAACATATAGTCACGTAAGCACCACCACAATCAAGATACAGAAAAAGTTCCCCCCAAATTATCCTGTGCTTTTGTAGTCAACCACTCACTCTACTTCCTGCCCCTGTTAGCCAATGATGTGGCTTTTTTGCCCTTAGAGAATTGTCTTTTCTAGAATATTACATAAATGGATTGATAATCTGACTATTGTTAAAGTCTGGCTTCCATCAGTTAGCATAATACCTAAGAGATTCCAGAGTTTATCAACAGTCCCTTACGTTTTACTGTGGAGTAGTAGTCATCGTGGGCTGTACCACTTTGTCAGTCCATTCACCAGCTGAAGAACATCTGGAGTCTTGATGGCATTTAATGACTCCGAGGGCAGCCACAACAAACATTCATTCACCAATTTCTTTCTTTAAAAAAAAAAAAAGATTTATTTATTTGACAGAGAGAGAGATCACAAGTAGGCAGAGAGGCAGGCAGAAAGAGGGGGGTAAGCAGGCTCCCTGCTCAGCAGAGAGCCCAGGACCCTGAGATCATGACCTGAGCGGAAGGCAGAGGCTTAACCCACCGAGCCACCCAGATGCTCCCATTCATCAATTTCGAAGTGAACATAAGTTTTCACTTATCCTAGGTAAATACATAAGGGTGGGTTTATTGGTTCATATTAAATGTATGTT
The DNA here is from genome assembly GCF_922984935.1 of Meles meles. Taxonomy (NCBI): domain Eukaryota; kingdom Metazoa; phylum Chordata; class Mammalia; order Carnivora; family Mustelidae; genus Meles; species Meles meles. The sequence continues at coordinate 203,077,816 of NC_060067.1, read as the reverse complement.
TAACTTTATGAGAAACTGCAAAACCATTTCTCAAAGTGGTTGTACTGTTTCGCATTCCTGGCAGCATTTTAGAAGAGCTCTAGTGGTTTGTTATCAGCCACTGGTATTGCTAGGTTTTTGGTGTGCTTTCCTGGTGTTCGTTTGGCTCGGTTTGGTTTGGTTTTTGACTCTCCTACGAGGTACATAGGTGATAGCTCACTGTCAGTTTCATTTTCCCTTCTTTAGTGACTAACAATACTCAGCGTCTTTCCAAATGTTTGTTTGCCATCTGTATGTTTCCTAGGGGAAGTGTCTGCACGTATCTTCTGCCCACTGTTTTACTGGGTATTTTGGGTTGTTGTTTTTGTTATTGGGTCATCATTGTTTTTATATACTCAGGATACCAGTCTTTCATCGCATACGTGTTTTACAGACAATTTCTCCCAGTGTGTGACTGTTCCTTTCACTTTCTTAACAATGTGTTTCACACACGTTTCAAATTTTGATTTAGATCAAAATTTTTTTTCTTTTGAATTTAGGACTTGGGTGTCTTTCTTAGGAAAAATCTGCCAAATCTAAGGCCACAAAAATATTCTCTTATATTTCCCCCTAAAAGTTTTATAATTTACTGTTTTACAATCCTATCTCTTATCCATTTTGAGTTAATTTTTCCACATAGTACCGGTTGGGTCAAGGTTTACTTCTTTACACAAGAATGTCCAATTCTGCCAGCATCATTTATTTAAAATGCTTTCCTTTCTCCATTGCATTGTCTTCGCACCTTTGTCAAAAATAAGTTGACTTTCTACGTGGGTTCCCTTTTAGATCTTGCACTCTGTTCCATTCATGTATATGCTTACACTTTCACTAATGCTACATCATTTTGATTACTATGGCTTTAGAGTAAGTCTTGAAATCTTGAACCATACATTTTTTTCCAAATTATTTTGGTTATTCTACTTCTTCCATTTTTCCAACTGAATTTTTTTTTTTAAATATTTGACAGAGAGAAATCACAACCAGGCAGAGAGGCAGAGAGAGAGAGAGGAGGAAGCAGGCTCCCCGCCGAGCAGAGAGCCCGATGCGGGGCTCGATCCCAGGACCCCGGGACCATGACCCGAGCCAAAGGCAGAGGCCCAACCCGCCGAGCCACCCAGGCGCCCCCTCCAACTAAATTTTAGAACCAACTTGTTCCTCTACAAAAATTCTTGCTAGAAATTTCATTGGGATTATGTTGAATCTATAGATGGGTTTCGAGGGAACTGATAACTTAATATAGAACCCTCCAGTCCAAGAGTATGACATGTCTCTCCATTTATTCAGGTCTTTGTTTCCTTTTATTAATGTTTTATAATTTTCAGCATAAAGTTAGACTTATGCCTGCTTTATATATTTTAGTACTGTTATAAATGGTGCTTTTTTAAAATTCAAGTTAGTTAATATACAGTGTAGTATTGATTTCAGGAGTAAAATTTAGTGATTCATCACTTACATATATAACACCCAGTGCTCATCCCAGTAAGTGTCTTCCTTGATGCCCGTACCCATTTAGCACATGTCCCCATATCCCTCCCCTAGCAACCCTCAGCTTATTCTCTGTAGTTCAGAGTCTCTAACGGTTCACCTCCCTCTCTGTTTTTATCTTATTTTATCTTTCCTTCCCTTCCCCATGTTCATCTGTTTTGTTTCTTAAATTCCACATATGAGTGAAATCATATGGTATTTGTCTTTGACTGACAAATTTCACTTAGCATAATACGCTCTAGTTCCATCCATGTTGCTGCAAATGGCAAGATTTGAAATCTTTTTTTTTTTTAATATTTTATTTATTTGACAGAGAGAAATCACAACTAGGCAGAGAGGCAGGCAGAGAGAGAGGAGGAAGCAGGCTCCCCGCCGAGCAGAGAGCCCAACGCGGGGCTCGATCCCAGGACCCTGGAATCATGACCTGAGCTGAAGGCAGAGGCTTTAATCCACTGAGCCACCCAGGTGCCCCAAGATTTGAAATCTTGAACCATATATTTTTTGGCAAGATCTCTTTTTGATAGCTGAGTAATTTTACACACACACACACACACACACACACACACACACACACACACACCCCACACCACATCTTCTTATCCATTCATCTGTCAATGGACATCATCTGGGCCCTCTCCGCAGTTGATAATGCTGCTGTAAACACTGGACTGCATGTGCCCCTTCAAATCACTGTTTTTGTATTTTGTATTTTGGTTAAATACCTAGTAGCGAAATTGCTGGGTCGTAGGGTAGTTCTATTTTTAACTTTTTGAGGAACCTCCATATTGTTTTCCAGAGTGGCTGTACCATTTGCATTCCCACAAACAGTCTTCATCCTCACCAACATCTGTTGTTTCCTGACTTGTTAATTTTAGCCATTCTGACAGGTGTGAGGTGGTATCTCATTGTGGTTTTGATTTGTATTTCCCTGGTGATGAATGATGTTGCGCTTTTTTTCATGTATCTGTTACCCATGTGTATGTCTTCTTTGGAGAATTGTCTGTTCGTGTCTTCTTAAATAGATTATTTATTTTGGGGGTGTTGATTTTGACAAGTTCCTTATATATTCTGGATACTAACCCTTTACCAAAGCATTCTTTGCAAATATCTTCTCCTATCCTGTCAGGTGCACTTGAGTTTGGTTAACTGTTTCCTTCACTGTGCAAAAGCTTTTCATCTTGATGAGGTCCCAATAGTTCATTTTTGCTTCCACCTCCTTTGAATGGTACTATTTTTTTTTTAAAGATTTTATTTATTTATTTGACAGAGAGAGATCACAAGTAGGCAGAGAGGCAGGCAGAGAGAGTGAGAGGGAAGCAGGCTCCCTGCCGAGCAGAGAGCCCGATGCGGGACTCCATCCCAGGACCCTGAGATCATGACCTGAGCCGAAGGCAGCGGCCTAAACCACTGAGCCACCCAGGCGCCCTTTTTTTTTTTTTTTTTTAAGATTTTGAATGGTACTATTTTTAAACATAAACTTCCAGTAGATGGAAACACAATTATTTATATATATATATATATATTTTTTTTAATATTTTATTTATTTGACAGAGAGAAATCACAACTAGGCAGAGAGGCAGGCAGAGAGAGAGGAGGAAGCAGGCTCCCTGCGGAGCAGAGAGCCCGATGCGGGGCTCGATCCCAGGACCCTGAGATCATGACCTGAGCCGAAGGCAGAGGCTTTAACCCACTGAGCCACCCAGGCGCCCCACAATTATTTTTATATATTAATCATGTACCATGCAACCTCACTAAGCTCACGCATTAACTCTAATTACTTTTTTATAAATTATTTCAGACTTCCTACATGTGTAATGCTATTATTTGTAGGGAGAAAGTGTCTATTTCTTCCTTTCCAATCTAAATTGGAGTTTTACTTCTTTTTCTTGTCTTACTGGCTGAGACCTCCAGCACAATGACAAAGGGGAGTACTTACTGAGTGTGGGGATCTCTGTATGGTTTCCAGTTTTAGAAGAAAAGTATTCAATCTTTTACCAGTAAGTATGGATTTTTGTAAATGTCCTTTATCAGGTTAAGGAATTCACTTCTATTCCTACTTTGTGAAGAAATTTTATCGAGAATGGATAATGAATTTTGTCAAATGCTTTTACTACATCTGCTAAGACAAGTAGACAATATTTTCTTCATTTGTCTGTTGTCATGGTGAATTATGCTCGTTAATTTTCAAATGTTAAACCAGCCTTGCTTTCCTAGTCTAAAGCACACAAGGTTTATTTTTCTTGTTCCAGATATTAGTTTTAATTTACTGAAATTTCCTTGAGGATGTTTGCATCTATATTCATAAGACTAATCTGTGGTGTTATTTTATTGTAAGTCCTTGTCAGGCTTTGGCATCAGGGCAATGCTGGCTTGAGAAGTACTTCTTATTCTTTTTTCTGGAAAGTTTCATGATAGAAAGTTTCATGATAGAATCTCTATTATATTTTCCTTAAATGATAGGTCAAATTCACCATTGAAACCATTTGTGCCTGAAGTTTTCTTTGCTGCAAGATTTACAACTACTAATTCAATTTACTTAATATGTGTAAGATTACTCAGGTTACATTTTTTTCTCAATCTGTCTTTCCCACACACACATGCAGAGGCACACGCATACATACGCACATGAACACACTTGATTTTTTCTGATTATCAGAGATGGGAACATTTCTTGATATATTTATGGAACAACTACAGTTTCTTCTGTGAAATTCTTGTCCTTTTATTTTGTTCACTGGTTTATCTTTTCTCTTATTCTTAATGATTTATGAAAGATTTTTATACTTTTTCAGAAACTAAGCTTTTATAATGTGGCCTGTATTTTTAAATGTTTTTATTTCATTACAAAGACACTTTCAACACTGGTATGGCCAAATCTGTCATTTCTTTTATTATTGCTACTTTCCCTCTATGTTTTAAAAATCCCTCCCTAAACCAGTGTCATGAAGTTACTCTCCTCTATTTGTCTTCATAATTTTAAGTTGTTTTCACAATTAGATCCTTATTAGGTCCCTCTATTAGATATATCTAGAATTTATTTTCATGTGTGGAGTGAGAGAGGGGTATGCATGACGCATAAAAGTAACTTACTTGGGGCGCCTGGGTGGCTCAGTGGGTTAAGCCGCTGCCTTCAGCTCAGGTCATGATCTCAGGTCCTGGGATCGAGTCCCGCATCGGGCTCTCTGCTCAGCAGGGAGCCTGCTTCCCTCTCTCTCTGCCTGCCTCTCTATCTACGTGTGATCTCTCTCTGTCAAATAAATAAATGAAATAAAATCTTTTAAAAAAAAAAAAGTAACTTACTCATTTTCTACATGTAAAACTGTTGTCCCGACACCATTAATTACCCAGTCCTACACTGACTAGTAATTCCTCTCCTATCATACAGCAAGGACACAGATACCTCCATCTGTTTTTGATACCTTACTGGGATCCATTTATCTCTGTTTATTTATTCCTTCAATCTTCAGTTATAATTATGATAGTTTAAAATCTTCAGTTATAATTATGATAGTTTAAAAAACAAATCTAGAGGGGCGCCTGAGTGGCTCAGTGGGTTGGAGCCTCTGCCTTTGGCTCGGGTCGTGATCCCGGGGTCCTGGGATCGAGCCCCATGTCGGGCTCTCTGCTCCGCGGGGAGCCTGCTTCCTCCTCTCTCTCTCTGCCTGCCTCTCTGCCTAGTTGTGATTTCTCTCTGTCAAATAAATAAAAAAATAAAAATTAAAAAAAAAAAATCTAGATATTTAGAAAACCTGATCCAACTCTCCCTTCTTCTTTTTCAGATAAATTACGTCAACAATTTGTAGAAAATAACTTTTCCATACAGAGTTTTAAAATCAGTTTGTTAATTCTATGAAAAATTCTTGGGGAATATTATTGACATTACTTTGAAAATATACAATTATATGAAAATAATTGGAGTATTTCCAAAAATGAGATTTCGCATTTACTAACCAGATATATCTTGTCACATATTTACACTTACCTCCTGCCATTAAAATATCATATATTTTTGGTACATTTATTTTAGAATTTCTGCTATTGTCCATTAAATACTTTTTTACATTTGTTTTGGTACTGTTGACACACAAACATGCTCTTTGCTAGTTTTATCTTCTTTTTTTCATTGAGGTATAGTTAACACACAATGTTACATTAGTTTCATGTGTGCAACATAGTGATTCCACCAGTTTAGATGTTAGGCTATGCCCACCACAAGGTAGCTACCATTCGACACTAGTACAACACTAGTACAATATACATTACACACAGGCATGCTTTTAAGTATAATGTGGACTTTATGCCAGGCATCCTTGCTGGTCTCTTGTGTTCTGTTTGTAGAATCTCTTTAATCTACTATATAAATAAGTGTATCGCCTAGATTAATGACATGTTTACCTCTTTCTTTCCAATCTTTCCACTTATACTTTCTTTTTCAGATTGCATTGATTGGGACATCTCAGATGGAGCGGAGAAGCGTCAGTGAGAGGAAGCACCTGGTCCTGGGGTAGCTCTACTGCAGGTGCCGCTCTCAGCGTTTCACCATGAAATGTGATGTCACTTCGCAGTCCGTCGGCTATCATAGGTTAGTTTATAATTATTCTATTTTATTCCTAACTTGGTTATAATTTTGCCATAAATTCACATTAAATGTTATTAAATACGTATCTACAAAGATGATCCCATGGTTTTTCTCCTTTAAATGTTAAAAATGAAATTTCAAATCTTTAACCATCTTTCCATCCCAATAAATGCTACTTGGACATAATTATTTTTAAGACACCTTTGGATGAGATCCTTTATAGTCTCTTACTTGGTATTTTTTAATTCTATTCTTTAAAATTATGTTTCTTTTATTTTCCTGTTGTTTCTAATCTCCCACTTATCATCTATTTATTATCCCCAAATGAAAGTACCTTTTTAAAAAATCATTTAAAATGCTCTCAATGAAATAAAAATCTAAGTATCTTATCCCCCAAAATGAATCCCTAGCAGTGGCTTACTTACTAACATTCAATTATTTAGTCTGTAAGCCAAGACCCCTAATCTGCCTCTTATTTACCTCTTTGGCCCTCTTGATCAAGGCATATGTCCCATATCCCTACATTCCAGTCAATGGAGCTGCTTCACTGAACACCTCATGCTTGTTTCCACTTCAATGCTTTATTCATACGACTCCCCGGCTATAATGCCTTTACACTGATCCCTGTGTCAGTACAAACTATTTTCAAGTTTTACGTCTCAAACACAACTGCCTCTCGGAGTCCAGTTAACTGGATTTTAGGAGGAATTTTAACTGTTGTTTTCTGTCCCCACACACCATCCAAATTTTCGCTACAGCAACTGTATACCTTAACACTCCTACTGTTTTATCACTCTACCAGGTAACATATTTTATTCATCTTCATCCTGACAATATCTAGCACTAAGTATCCTGTCTAGCAAATAATAAGTTTAAAAACTGCTTAATAAATGAAACAGACTGGGTGCCTGGGTGGCTCAGTGGGTTAAGCCTCTGCCTTCAGCTCAGGTTATGATCTCAGGGTCCTGGGATCGAGCCCCACATCGGGCTCTCTACTCAGCGGGGAGCCTGCTTCTCCCTCTCTGCCTGGCTCTCTGTCTGTCAAATAAATAAATAAAATCTTTAAAAAATAAATAAATGAAACAGACTTTCCAAATTCTGATTTTTCAGGACTGCTTCCAAACACTTTTGAGTATGTCTTGCTCTTAATTCTAGCTTACTCTGAATATTTTCTATCTAGAAAAGCAATAGCTAATCAGTTTATTCCTGAATAAAACACATAACTACAGTGTGTGTTGCCTTTGAAAAATAAGCATTGTTTGAAATTTGTCTTAAACTCTCAAATCTAGAGTTCAAGATTAAAAACAAACTTAAGACTAAAAATTAAGACAAACTTAACCTTCATAATCAACTGTGTGAGTGTGTTTATTTGAGTACGAACTCTTGGTCAGATGCTTTGTTAAATTATTTTTACATACATTCCCTCGTTTCAACAAGTCCAAGAGGTACATATTATTATTGTGCCTAAAAATAACAAATAAAATAAATGAACCAAAGCAGTGACTATAATAGGTTAAAGCAGACTTTTAAAAATCAGATTAAAGGAATGAAAATGCTATGACATTTTTTTTTAAAGATTTTATTTATTTATTTGACAGTGATCACAAGTAGGCAGAGAGAGGGGAAGGGAAGCAGGCTCCCTGCTGAGCAGAGAGCCCAATGCGGCATGACCTGAGCCAGAGGCAGAGGCTTTAACCCACTGGGCCACCCAGGCGCCCCAGTGCTATGACTTTTCCAGGTGATTTGTTCTGGTTTGCTTAGAAATTAATGAACAGGAGAATATAAAATTCTGCTCAAGTCGATTTTTAAAGTAAAATAAAATAATCTTTTTTCCACCATTAACCTGTCTAGGAGAAGTCTAAACTTTATAATTCTATGCCTCAAAAGTGCCTTTACACAGGGACAGATTATAATTACAAACTGACCCTTGAAAAACATGGGTTTGAACTGTGCAGGGAGGTCCACTTATATGTGTTCTTTTTTTCCAAAAGAGTATAGTACTATAAGTGTATTTTCTCTTTATGATTTTCTTAATATTTTTTCTCTACCTTATGTATTATAAGAATACAGTACATATATTGTAAGAATATAGTATATAATACATAGAAAATAACATAGAAAATATGGTAATCGACTGTTTATGTTATTGGTAAGGCTTCCAGTCAACACCAGGCTATTAGTAGTTAAGTTTTGGGGGAGTCAAAAGTTATATGTGGATTTTCAACTGCATGGGGGGGGGGGGGCAGTGCCCGTAATCCCCATGTTGCCCAAGGATCAACTGTATTTGTGACTTGTAAAAAGAGAAAAAATCCTTTTCTCTACCTATTGTGTGTAGTAGAAAAATTTAATACAAACAAATTAAATTACCTTCCCAAATCTCTCTCTCTAGAAATAATGAAATAACTATAGCTCTTCTCAAGACAATATTATTGATTACAAAATGTCCTGAGTCTTTGTTGAAAATAAAACTTGACTATTTGTTGCCATTGTAACAACTTCAGTGCACTTCTTGTTATCGCTGGTTGTTTAGCTTAGTAACCTAAGCAATGGCACCCAACAACTTGGCAATTAATCATCTTAAAATTAAAAGATTAAGTCCATTGAAAGGCTAATTATGAAAACTGGAAAGAAAAAAGGAAGGAGTGCAAATAATTTCTAGCTTAGTTCAGAAATGAACATTAGAAAAGAATGCTTAATTAACTCTATGAAGTTGTTCTCCTATAAAAGGACGTATTCATTTTCCCTAGGAGATCCAACTTTTTTTGTGGTTATATATTCAAAGACTAACAAACTCAATTGAGATGCCTAGAAGACAGTAAGCAGGACTTGTTGCCATGACTTCAACAACCAGCATGTCCACTGCAATCACTGAGAAGGAAATGGCTATTTTAGTCCTTAGATTTACTTCTAAAGATGCAGTGATCAAAACTGAAATTTGACCCAGAAGCTGTCATGGTTCTAAAGATGCATGACAAAAGGTTTGGCAAGTGTTAATAAGAATAGAAAAACAACCAACAAAGCAGCCAGATTTCTCCAACTTTCAGGACAGTGAAGTACAGCAAACCAGCCAAGAGCTTAACAGCCAAACACTATATCCAATGTACCGTGATGGGCAGGCTCATTGCTCTGATTCATTGTCAATGATCAAAGACTAGACTTTTTCATTCTAAACAGCCAATAAATAAACAGTGTGCTACAGCCACTGGGACAGAAGAAGAAAGCCATTGACAAGGGAAACAGAAGGACTCTGCTTGAAGAGAGCAAACAGCTACTTGTACCTCAATTCCATAGTGTTTGCAGGAATAGGAAGATCAGAGTCATGCCCACCAGAACTACTTGGCAGCTGAGGATGGGGAGATACTCCCTCTACACATTTGCGTCTAGAAATTCACCTGCATGTTGCACCATATATTAATATAAGAAGCTTCAGTGGAGAATGGGAAAGACAAAACAAAAAACAAAAACATAGTTACAGGAGCTGCTGGGTGGATCCTGATTGGTAAAGTGTCTGCCTTGGGCTCAAGTCATGATCTGGGGGTTGTGGGATCAAGCCCCGAGTCAGGTTCCCCGCTCAGCAGGGAGTCTGTTTGTCCCACTCCCTCTTCCTCTCCCCCTGCTCATCCTATCTTTCTCTCCAAATAAAATCTTACAAAAAAAAAAAAAAAAAGTTACAGATGCCCAATTTGTTTTTAAAACTTACCTGTCCAGAATGTTTTAATTATGTAGTATTTTATTTTATGTTGCTTTGGGTCAGTCTTTTACACAGAAGATGGGAGAGAACTGAATGAGTTTTTCAACCACAAGGATAATAGCCTTTGCTTCAAACAGTCATCATTTTTTAAACTCTAAAAGCCAAGAAAAGGGTGCCTGGGTGGCTCAGTGGGTTAAAGTCTCTGCCTTCAGCTCAGGTCATGATCTCAGGGTCCTGGGATGGAGCACCGCATTAGGCTCTCTGCTCAGCAGGGAGCCTGCTTCCCTTCCCCTCTCTCTGCCTGCCTCTCTGCCTACTTGTGATCTCTCTCTCTCTCTCTCTCTCTGTCAAATTAATTAATTAACTAATCTTAAAAACCAAGAAAAAGCAAGAAAGGGGGGGAAATAGGGTGGTGGAAAAAAAAAGGAAATGGAAGACAGCCCCAGAATTAGAGACAATGAAAGTAGGAATGTGAAATTTAAGGTGTTAAGAAAAAGAGATCTTTCTTCTTTGCCCTTCACTTCAATTAAGTCATACATATTAAGTATTAAAAATAGGGGGGAAATAGGTAAAAGTTCATAATGCTGAATAAATATTTACTTAATAAATATTTAATACATATTAATATAATTAATAATATAATAAATATTTAATAAATATTTTATGATTTTTTAAAACTGTTGGTATCCTATCATTACCACCACATAACTGTATCACATTCTCTGGTACCTAAAGTTTCAGATTTTTTTAGGGGTGCCTGCCTGGTTCAGTCAATGGAGCATATAACTCTCGATCTCACAGTTGTAAGTTCGAGACCCATGTTGGGTATAGAGATTACTTAAATATAAAATCTTTTAAAAAGTAAATAAATAAATAAGTTTTCAAATTTTTTATTTTTTGACTTAACTTAGGTCATCAAAATAGCCCATTGGGTTATAATCTATAATTACGTTAAATTGAATTATTTCATTTATAATTAAGTGGACATCCTTACATGTTTGGGTCAGATTTTATAAATTTCTGATACATCATGGGAGTCAGGTGGAAATTAGATCTTAAAAGCTTGTTTGGAGGATTTATTTACATAGAAGACTACTGCATTGTCTTAGTAAAATAATCCTTCATCTGGAAAGTTCATTGTTTTGCAGTTTTTCAGGAGGAGAGTAGCAGGAAGTAACGAAACATCACTCCAGATAAGCATATCCACAAATCACTCCTGAATCATGAATTGATAAAGTCATTCCACATCACCCTCTTACTTAATAACAAGGGATTTGATACATTAAATTTAATTAATTGGCAACTGCCTGGATTGTAAATATTTACAGTTTGTGCTTGTCTTTGATGACGACTTTCTCCCCTCAGAATATCAGCTTCTTGTGGTTGGTATTCTAACAGATATAAAGATAGCTTTTCTTCTCATTTTTCTCATATGTCCTTCCCTTCTCCTACATCCGTAACAAGTCAGCTGAGTTCCTTATCACTCCGCTAGCAACTGCATGATCGTGGAACCCAACCATTTTCTCAGTTCTTGTATCAAGCCTTCTTCCCATCTAGGTTGCAGGAGTCTAGATGCATTGAGACAAAGTGCTGAGAGAACCAAGAGCTGTGCAGAGTGGTTGAAGCACCGGCCAGACTGAACAGAAAGGAGGTAAACACAGGCTGGACTAGAAGAGCAAACAGGACAAGGCTGTTTGGGCTGGGCGAGGACGACGAGAAGGTTTGAGTTGGAGCACCAGAGTGAGGCAACAGAAGGTTCCATGCTGTGGCACATGGAACCTGACTTTGCTCACCCCAGGGAGCCATTCACATCATGCCCATCGTGACTAGAAGCCCTTCTATTAGGTTGTGACTTCATCTCCCATTCCAGAGGTCATGGTGCGTGGAAAAAATCAGTAGCCTTTATACCAGGAAGCTGAGGGAAGCAGATTTGGGGGGTGGTTCCCAAGGCATCCCCCTCCCACCTCCACCTCCCTCATGCTTCGCTCCTGCTCCTCCTGGGCTGTGCCCACACCACCACCGCCCCTACTTCGTGACGACGTCACAGGACACCTGGCTCCCCTTCAAGGTCCTCATCTGGGAAGCTTACTGGGATGGCTGCAGCCTCCACTGGTCTGTTCCCTTCCTGACCAAGGGTTTTAGCAGTCCTTATATTTAACCGAGACCTCCATTATCTCATCTTATAAAATTCTGAAACAGTTTTCTGGGCGCAAGTTATACATCTGTAATTAATGTGTAAATCCTTCTGGAACAGGAATTAACTTTACTCCTCATCCCTCACTATGTCACTGTGTACAGAACAAGGTGAGCATGTGGTAGACCCCTAAGATCTATTTGTTCAGTCACAGGAATATTGAAGTAATTTTAAGAGGCTGCTTTTGCAGGGAGAAGTATTCTTTTTTTTTAATTTAGTTTTTTTTTATTTTCATAAATTTTCATCATTACTGAAGTATAGTTGATAAGATTGTATATATTTCAAGCTTACAACATGACATATATATACATTGTAAAATTATGAACTACAATTCAATTAATTAACACATTCATCATCCCACATAGTTTTTTTTTTTAATGGAGAGAATGCTTATGACTACTTTCTTAGCAAATTTCCAGTACATGATACTCTTTTACCACAGAACTACTGGTAGCCCTGGGTACAATGATTCTGCCACAACAATGATTTTTTTTTTTTAAGATTTAATTTATTTATTTGACAGGCAGAGATCACAAGTAGGCAGAGAAGCAGGCAGAGAGAGGGGGAAGCAGGCTCCCTGCCGAGCAGAGAGCCCGATGTGGGGCTCGATCCCAAGACCCTGAGATCGTGACCTGAGCCGAAGGCAGAGGCTTAACCCACTGAGCCACCCAGGTGCCCCCACAACAATGATTTTAATAGAATGTGATGAGATTTGTGTTATCACTGCTATTTTAAAAATATTTTTAAACTCTTCTGAATTGAATTGAACATTATGTCTCAGTTTATTTAAACTACATATTTATCATGTTATGTAAAGGGAAGTTCATTGAGTTAATTGCCGTGAAATGAATGGAACTAATTAATAACACTATATTTTTTCTAGTGATCTCTACTTCATTTATACCTAAGGAACAAATTACTTAACAACTTGTGCACTTATATTAATAGCTGCTCTGGTAGCTGCTCTGGCCTTTTCCTTTCTAGAGACTCGTCACTGTGAATTTACTTTCTCATGTGCAATTAACAAACAAAATTGTATTCTTCTTTATAAGTCCTTTTTTTAAAAGGAAAAGACCATGTAAAACAGGGACAATAATAGATAACCTTGTTACATATGTGTCTTGTATCCAGTACCTCCTGGTTGTGAGTTTTTGTACGTTTTGAACTATTGAGTAGAAAATCTGAAATGGGAACAAAGAAAACTCCCTTAGCACCCAATGTTCATTATCTGAGCTTCAAGTTTCAAGCTCATGGTTGACTTATCTGAAATCACATTTGAGTTATCTCAATAATAGAAAAAGCCTATTAACATAAATATAGTACTGTGTATTTGGTCTTCAGACTGTTTTGAAAACATCCATCTCAGCACTTCTCTTTTGCATCCTTATGTTTTTTTCTTTAATAAAAGAAATAGCAAACACAAAACATTACATCCAAAATGGATAAGCCAGCGATGAGTTATATTCTATTTTTGTATTTTATTTTACATTTGCAGGTACATCTTCTTCTCTACGCCTTGATATTTCTTTTCAAAAATGTTTGGATAGTTTGGGACTTACAGACTAGGATTTAAGCATGGCTATAATTTTTACCTCCAGAGAACACTGCCAATGGTTAAAATAGCATTCTTAGGAATTTCAAATGACTCATTTTTCATTGTGACAACCTCGCAGAACACTGCCTTGTACTCACACACATAAAAATTGAACAAATCAAACAAAATGCAGAAACAAGGACCCTGCCCACATACACACAGACATACACGCAGCAATATACTTCAAAAGTTTAGGATGCTACCAGCATAAGCAATATAAACTTACATGTTGAAATATATCAACTAGTTCCCTCACTTATTAGTAATACAATATACAGTTGTTATTATATATCAATAACATGTATTATAATCACATCTGTAATTACTATATAATAGGTTCATAATGTTTCGATACTATAATATGTATGTTAATAATGTACATAAATAATAATATTTAATGAATTATGAGTGAGCAACATACCCTAATGACACCTCAATTAATCCCTGACAATATTATATGCTTGTTTTGTTTCAGCTGTTTCTTTATCTTCACTTGGTAAATATACAAAAAGTATATCTATGGCTTGAAAAAAGAAAAATACCGAAATCTTCTGGTTGAAGTCTTAAGAGTCTTCTCTGTTAGAAAGTCTAGGTTGAAACCAAAAAGAAATTACTAAGAAGGACAGGTCTGTTTGCAGTTCTGAGAAACACTGCTATACAATTATCCTCTTAATAATCTGATGAGGCTGTGGGCACCAGTGTCTTGTATTTATTTATCTTCCTGTTTGTTTATTAGCTTACAAGCATTGATTGATCGATCTATCTATCTATCCGTCTATCTCTACATCCAACCTGGGGCTCAAATTCATGATCCAGAGAACAGGAGTCTAAAGCTCTACAGACTGGGCCAGCCAGGCATTCCTAGGTTATAGGCATTGAGAGCTGCATGGAATCTTCGAGGCAACTGCACGCACGTCTCTCATCTACAACAGAGGGGAAAGTAGCACAGATCAAGAACAAGTGAGCAAGGGGCGCCTGGGTGGCTCAGTGGGTTAAGACGCTGCCTTCGGCTCAGGTCATGATCTCAGGATCCTGGGATCGAGTCCCGCATCGGGCTCTCTGCTCAGCGGAGAGCCTGCTTCCCTTCCTCTCTCTCTGCCTGCCTCTCTTGTGATTTCTCTCTGTCAAATAAATAAATAAAATCTTTAAAAAAAAAAAAAAAAAAGAACAAGTGAGCAAGAGCCATTACCTCCTGACTGCTGGCTTAGTAAATACTTATCCACGATACACTTTATCTCTGCTGATTCACATAACTTTTCGATTATAGACCATATATTTATCTACATATTCTTAGTATTAAAGGTATAAATAGTCTCTATAAATGAAATATAAGAAAAACAGGGGGCGCCTGGGTGGCTCATTGGATGAAGCCGCTGCCTTCGGCTCCGGTCATGATCTCAGGGTCCTGGGATCAAGCCCCGCATCGGGCTCTCTGCTCCGCGGGGAGCCTGCTTCCTCCTCTCTCTCTGCCTGCCTCTCTGCCTGCTTGTGATCTCTCTCTCTGTCAAATAAATAAATAAAATCTTTAAAAAAAAAGAAAAAGAAACACAATATGCTTGTCAAAACACACAAGTTACATCTTGACTGAACAAATAATTACACAACTTAAAACAATCAAGAAGCATATTCATTAAAAAAATCTGCAAATGCCATCAAACATTTTTATTGACAAAATCATATTTTTTTACTTTAAAAACTGTTTAATACAATATAAGTTCATATTATTAATCATTCATATAATACATTGCTCGGGGATTCTGTCATTTCTGTAGCTTTTCAGTCTATGCCTCTCCCCTAGATCATTCCCCTCTTTCTCAAAACATGAAGCAATTCTTCTCATTCTTTCCTACCTGATAAAAAATTTTGCACTTGACCTTGGATCCATTAAAAAATGTTTTATCGCAGCACCTGGGTGGCTCAGTGGCTTAAAACCTCTGCCTTCGGCTCAGGTCATGATCCCAGGGTTCTGGGATGGAGCCCTGCATCGGGCTCTCTGCTTGGCAGGAAGCTTGCTTCCCTTCCTCTCTGCCTGCCTCTCTGTCTACTTGTAATCTCTGTCTGTCAAATAAGTAAATAAAAATCTTTTAAAAAAATGTTTTATCCTTCTTTCTCCCTTCCCTCTCCCTCCTTGTCCCTTACCCCTCTTCTCAACTCCTTCCTCTTTCCTTCCTCCCTCTCTCTCTCCCTCCCTTCCTTCCTTCCTGTTTTGTTTGTGGTTCTTGAAATCTGCTCCATGAGAGTAGGCTTGTATCTTCACCTCTTAATAAAAAACACTTTCATTTTGAAAGGCTTATATCAACAAAAAAAGTCATTAAACAAAAGAAAGGACATTCCTCTCTTCTTTCTGTGGTACTGAATACTGTACATCATTCATTTCTCAAAACGCTGTTCTCCTGGGGCACCTAGATGGCTCAGTCTGTTAAGTATTTGCCTTTGGCTCAGGTTCTGATCCCAGATCCTGGGATCAAGTCCCATGTAAAGGAGCCTGCTTCTTCCTCTCCTCCCAGCTCCTGCTCTCTCTGTCTCCCTCTCCTTCAAATAAATACATAAAATGTTAAAACACAGACACATACACACACGAAAATGCTATTTTCCTTTGACTCTCCTGACACTGTACCAATTATCTCATCTGCTTTTCAGCAGATTCTTCTAGATCCTTATTGCCTTAATGTTTTTCACCTCATCAGGGGCTTTGATCCAGTGTTGGATCCCTCCCACGACAGCATCCTTAACTCTGTTCTGGCCAGATAACACTCATTCCACACCTTTGCTTTCTTCCCTGTCTCCCACCATGATGAATCCTAAATAAATTTTACATAAATAGGAGTGAAATTTTGTGTTTCTGTAACTTTCTACTAAGGGAGCAAGGTAGGCAATACTAGACAAACACTTCAACGGTAAGAATGTTTGTTGGGTTTCTTTGCCAATTATCTAAAAGTTGCTGCCTTCAGAGTCTGGACATGACCTCAAATAATGGGGAAGAAAAAAAACACGTAAGAGCCATAACAGCTGTAGGGATAAGACCCTGAGAGCATACAGAAAAGACAGACTTCCACTGATGCAGTGTTTTTGAGCAGGCATTTGTGAGCCATACTCACAGTTTTTACCTTATTACCTAAAGATGCATAAAAATGCAACAACTGACTGAGCATTTAAGACTCTTTTCAAATATCCTTTTTCCCCCTATAAACATCCCTGTAAGAGAGATATTGAGGGTATGATTCCCAAAGGCCCAGAAGGTTCAGTGACAAACATGCCCAAGCTCCATGTGGATGAATTAGAAGAAGAATTTATTGAAATACTTGTTTTAACTACTTCTTCAGCACGAAATTGCCTCCAGGTTATATGGTTTGTCCCAGATCAATACCATCATTATTCTCATTTACTTCATGTTTTAAAACAGTTTTCATTTTTAGTGAAATATATTGCCAATAAAACTTCAAATCTCTACCATAAATAAATTATCAGTATTTCCTATCTTAAAAACAGGGACTACCAAGTGCTCAAAGTCTAGGGCCTGCTCTCCCTTTATTATAAAAGGATTGTCTGAAATATCATTGGTACTTTTTAACTATTTGGCTATTTTTTTTAAAGATTTTATTTATTTATTTATTTGACAGAGAGAGAGAGAGAGAGACAGGGTACACAAGCAGGGGGAGTAGAAGAGGGAAAAGCAGACTCCCCGCTGAGCAGGGAGCTTGATGCAGGCCTCAATCCCAGGACCCTGGGATCAGAAGGCAGACACTTAATGACTAAGCCACCCAGGCACCCCAAAATAAAATGCCTAACTTTTTTTTTTAAAGATTTTATATATTTATTAGTGAAGAGAGGGAGAATGTGCCCAAGCAAGAAGAGAGGAAGGCAGAGGGAGAAGCAGGCTCCTTGCCTAGCAAGTAGCCCAATGAGGGACTTGATCCCAGGACTCTGGGATCATAACCTAAGCTAAAGACAGACACTTAACCATCTGAGCCACCCAGGCGTCCCTGGCCATTTTTTTACTTGTGTGTCACTTTATTTAAACCAGGATGCATTATCATGTTATGTAAATGGAGATCTGTTAAGGTAATTGCTGTGATTTGCATAAAACTAATAGCACTAAATTAGGATTTCTCTTGATTTAATCAAAAGAATTGAAAGAAAATTGAGACGAGAATAATTTTATCATTGTAACCTTCAGTTTTATTTGATGCCATGTCCTTGAACCACCTAAAAAATCATGCCCACCTAAAAAGGAAAGAGAGTATAACATAGTGTTTGGGAGCATAGACTGAGTTCACATCCCCTCTCTACTGCTTACTACTTCCATTACCTTGCACAAATTATGTAAACCTCTGTGTAAAAATGAAGATAATAATATTTATATAATAGAACTGTTAAAAGATTGAATCATTAAGAACTCACAACGCACCTACAAAAGTACATGGCACGTATTCAATACTGTATTTGTTAAATACGTAAAATAAAAACATTTTGGGGGCACCTGGGTGGCTCAGTGGGTTAAAGCCTCTGCCTTCGGCTCAGGTCATGATCTCAGGGTCCTGGGATGGAGCCCTGCATCATAAAAAAAAAACATTTTGCATCTCACTAGTATGTACCTCATACTTTGGGAAAAACACTAAGCTGGGCACAGGGTGGGGACTTTTCACACAGGAAATATATTTAAGTCATGCTAATGAAGTTAAGTCAAGCAACAAAGTTTTGCATTTCCATGAAGAAACAGAATGGGAGTTGGGGAAATCGGAGGGCTAGATGATCCATGAGAGACTGTGGACTCTCGAGAAACAATCTGAGGGTTTGGGAGGGAAGGGGAGTGGGGGGTTGGGTGAGCCTGGTGGTGGGTATTATGGAGGGCACGTATTGCATGGAGCACTGGGTGTGGTGAATAAACAATGAATTCTGGGACACTGAAAAGAAATTTAAAAAATAAATAAAAATTAAAAAACAAAAAACAAAGAAACAGAAAGGGCCTGGGAAGGAGCAAAATGAGTGTGATTAGATAATTGGGGGGTAAGAAAAAGCTAAGGGTGAATAGAAGAAACTGGTTTGTAGTTTCTTTTGTTCAGGGAAAAAGTGCATGAAAGGGAACAGCAGGAATCACAGTGGTGAGGGCAAATGGTATGTAAGCGCTGTGTTTGAATGGAGTGTGCTGATCGACAAAGGGGGATGATTTTCGGGGAATGGGAGAGGGGAAGTAACTTGCACAGGAAAGACCACCAGAACTCAGGCAGGAGAGGGAGGAGTTGAATGAAAGCAAAGTTTATGATGTATGATAAAACAGTGTGGATGGTAAGAGATGTTAGGACCTCACATCCTCAAGGCCAGGTATATCCAAGAGTCATCAAGAAAAGGAAAGAGGTGAGGACCATTTAGATCCAGGAAGGATGTCATTAATTCAGTTTTGAACATACTCAGTTTGAGGGAGTAGAGGGACTGTGGATGGAGGCAGGGGACAGCTCTGTATAGCAATACCAGTTTGGGAGTTATGTACACAGAAACATTTGAAGCCATGAGACTAGAAATCATAAGCAATATTCAGGGGAAGAGTTTCAGTCATCTCTGGAGAGCATGACCCCATCATAAGGCTAAGGAGTGACTGGTGCAGAAAGAGACAGACAGCACCTTTAGAGACCTAGCAAGTTTAAGGGAGAAAAGAAACAGAAATGTAACAGCAATCCCAAGGCATAGCTCTTGGTAACATTTTTTAGAGTTAGGAACTGGATTAAATGTAATATGTTACACATACAAGTAAAAGAGTAACACTTATAATTGTAGCTCGGTTGGCTTGATGAAGGAGAGGCAGGCATTCTGTACTGGTTATTTCTAAAATCATATCCCAGACTTCCTGCCTCAAAACATTAGATGACATGTTATACTGCAGGTCCATGTCTCAAGCCCAAACCTTCTCAACCTGAATCTTGGCAGTGGGACCCAGGAATTGGAACATAACATATTCCGTAAGTTGTTCTAATGAGACAATACAATTAGAGGTCTTAGAATAAGAAATTGTGTGGAAATAGCAAGAGATAACTTATTTTGCTATTATATAGTTTTGGCATATCTTATACATTATGCAGCAAGTAGTGAGTGACTATTTTGACAGCTGATCTTAACAAACTAAAGAATTTGTTTTAACTACATGTCATATTACCTTTGGACTCCTCATACATTATTCTGATTATACTGGCTATGTAGTTCAAGCCTTTATTTCTTGGTAAGATCTGGTTGTGTTTGTTGTATAGTGTAGTATGCGTGAAGTACATGACTTCACATTACCTATCCTCATTTCCTCATCTCTTGTCAAGTAGTTGAAAATAGAATGACCTCAAATCAACCAAGTTGAAAGTCAGAATCTAATTCTTTTTTAAGGCCACTAAGTTTCTAGGTTGAAACTAATTCTGTCCTTGAGTTTAAACCCATCTCATTCACCCTAATTTTTGCTTCTCAGTCGTCTAGGAGAAAGCCCTATATTTTTGTATTAGAAATGACAACTCTGCCCCTCTCCAGTTAAAAATGATAAAATGAGAATTTACATTTAAAGTTTTGTTAAAATCTTACATCTTTGATTTGGAAACATATGTCCCAAAAATGAGAATATTTCAGACTATACTTATTTTTAGTCAACATTCCACCAGTTCAAATTGTGTTTTGTATAATTAATATGTTTTTGAAAATTAAAGCAAGCTTCTGAGCAGTTCATCACAAAGCATTTAGCTTATTATAATGAAAGGATATTAAATAAAGGATTTACTGACCTATATTCCAATTGATGACACAAACTAAATTCTAAGTAAAATAAATAGTAATTCACAATAGCTTTAGAAACTTCAGATTTAAATTAAAATAAGAAAGACTGAGATTATTTGAAATTATTCTGAGTAGAGCTTATCCCGGCATCCTCCTAACACATTTGCAACCAGGCATGAATTTCCACACTCAAATGTTCTGCTGTGAAATTTTAGTGTGACTGCCTAGATTTCTTCATATTTCTAATTAAAGATTCAGTCCTTTTCATATGTGTTTCAAAAACCTTACTTCAAATTTTCCCTTGTAAACCTGATGAGGTCTATATGGCGAAGCACACTTCTAAGACATCTCTTTTAGAAATGAGATCAGTTAACTGGCTACTACCATTTTTTTCTCTCCTTGTAGAGCTGCTCCTCAAATCAAGAGGAGGGACCCAATGCCCCTCCCCTACAGCTTCCGCCAGGGTTTCCTGGAACACTTGTTCTAGGAATGCTGCCTTTCAGAACCCAGCTGCCATTATGTGAAGAGCCCAAGTCACCTGAAGGCAGCCCCAACGAACTCCCAGCCAACAGCTAGCATCAATTGCCAATACGTGGGAGCTACCTTAGACAACCAACCCAGTCAGGCCTTCAGATGCCTGCATTCCCAGCAGATTCGAGACTTGCAAAGGCATCAGACTTCAACAGGAACTGCTCAGCAGTCAGCCTGCAGAGCCATGAGAGATACAAATAAGTTGTTGTTTTAATTCGTTGGTTTGGGGCACAGCTGTTACATAGCAACGATCACCAGAACATCAGCATATCTTTCCCTATTCAGGTTCAGACTATAAGACTTGTAAAATTTTCCAAGGAGAGTAACATACCTGAGGCCAGATGACCTTTAAAAGTTTTACCTAATAGGGGACCTGGGTGGCTCAGTTGGTTAAACTTCCCAGCACTTGATTTTGAATCAGATCGTGACCTTAGGTTGTGAGACCCGGCACGTGCAGCCTGCTTTAGATTGTCTTTCTCCCTCTCTCCCTCACCCTGTGCCCCTCCCCCACTCTCTTCTCTCTTAAAAAAAAGAAAAAAGTATTACCTAGTAGTCTAATGCCATTAAATTGTTCTTAATTTGCTTAATGGGAATAGCTCGACCTTATTTTCTTTGCATGTCTTTCCCTCTAATTGTTATGGAATCAAGATCCGAGCTACATTAACGTATCGAATCTTACCAACTCCCTCAACAAACAAAAGGGAAAACAGAATCCCCAAGACTCACGTGACCCACCCAAAGACATAAAGCATTATCATCTGTTCTGTTTCTCCTGCTTCAAATCTTCGCTCTTTATACCCCACTTATAACCGCCTCTACCGGGCCATATTTTCCCTAAAACTAGTATGAGTTCAAGACAATAACATGTTTCATTATTCTTTGCCTAAATTTGCAAATAATTTTTTTTAAAGATTTTATTTATTTATTTGACACAGAGAGATCACAAGTAGGCAGAGAGGCAGGCAGAGAGAGAGAGGAGGAAACAGGCTTCTTGGAGAGCAGAGAGCGCGATGCGGGACTCGATCCTAGGACCCTGAGATCATGACCTGAGCCGAAGGCAGTGGCTTAAACCACTGAGCCACCCAGGTGCCCCTAAATTTGCAAATAATTTTACAGATCCTTAACCACATCCAAATTTATTGAAACTGAGTAGGAACAAAATATTTCCGCCTGATTTTCTTCTCATCAAAATTTAGACTCCCTGATCTAAAGCTGAATGTGAAAGATGTCACATTTCACTGCTCTAATTTTAGGGCATTCGGTACATTTTATGTAGTTTACATTCCTCTTCCTGCAGGTGTTTATCCTTTCTTTTCTGATCCCTCAACTAGCACTCCTTATATACTTTCAAACGGGTAATTCATTGTGCGGGTTTACCTCTCACTAGAGGTTGATTACCCTCAAATCTTTATTTTCCTTCTTGTTCCTGTGCTCTACTAACTTCTCATCATGTATTTCCAACTAAATATTTGGGTTTACATGTCTAGCTATCACCTCTTAATTAACATCCCAAAAATGAAATTAATCTTCTGTCCAGAGCATCGGGAAAATAAAGCATCGGGTTAATCCTTTAAATATTCTATCAAGGGACCCATTATTTCCCCAGTTTTTAATGTTTCAAATCTCCAGAGATTTGATATTATTTGACATATCCCTTTTTGATATCCTTATTTGATATATATTTGATACATCCTTTTCCTCAATGTTGCTCAATTATTTGATATTATAGATTTCTCATTAGAAGTATCTTTCATCTTTTTTCTTTTTTCTTTTTTCTATCTTCTATCTTTTTTCTTCATTTCCCGTCACCACTATTCCACTATATATATATATATCCACTATATATATATATGTATACTATATATAGTCTATATACTATATATATAGTCTATATAGACTATAGACTATATATATAGTCTATATAGACTATAGACTATATATATAGTCTAATATAGTCTAATATATAATAATACAGCCTAATATATGTCGTATCATTTCAGGATTACTTTGACAACTGGGTCTATCTTCTGGGTCTATCTTCTCCAATGTATCCTTTGAATTAAACAACACTGATCAATTCATCTCCTTTAAGCACTAATTTCATTGTAATTCTTCAATGCTCAAAAACCCTCCATGACTTCCTATTTCCTATCGTGTAAATTCTAAATTCCTCTGGTTACTTTTGAAGGCTCTCCAAAATCAAGTCCATTCTGTCAACTGAGCTCTATGTCCTAGTGCTCCCCAAAACTGATTTCCTTCCTGCTTTGAGAAGAGACCCATTGTCCTATCTAGAACACCTCTTTTCTTACCAAACCCTTTCACATCCCCCCCAAATCAGGTTCAATACCACTCCCTCCATGAAACTTTCCACAATAACCTCTGAAACTGAATAATGTCCAATATCATGTTTTAAATAAAACAAAGAGCAGTAGGTGATGTAGTTAGAGGAGAAATTAAAAATACTCCGGACCTATCTCACTATTAGAAGCTTGCAGGTCAAAGTTAGCCTTGCGGTTAAAATGCAAATACTCTTGGCAAAGAGTTAGTCCTACATTTTTTTTAGTATGAAACACTTCATCATATCCTTTCTGTAGAGCAATATTTGAGGGCAGAGGAAAAACCCTGTTGCATAACTAGATAAGCTGAAGGCATCACTGAGGAAAGAAAATAAAAGGAGGAAGCAAAAGATGCCAAAATCTCAATTTGCCTACTTCGCAAATAACCTTTCCTTTTTTTTTTTTTTTGAGAATTAGCCTTGTGCATTATAGATATAACTATAAATTATTCAAAATATTTGATTAACCAATTACTCTCATTCTTCTACAATGCTAGAGTATGGATTTCTTCTGAGTCAAACAAGAATTGATTGCTATATTCACTCCCATAGCACCATCTTCCTTTCTATAAATGATAAATTTCGGTTGTCATGACACCAGAAAAAGATGGATTCAGCTTCCTGGCACACCCAGGCATTCTCCTACACTGTTTTTCCCCTTCATCCTAGCAGTATGGACTCCAACGTCCTCACCCCCTGCTACCACTAAATGAAAGAAATTCTGACTAATGTTCTGTGTTTTTCACAAGTAAATTAAAAGAAGAGGAGAAAGATGACCTTAATTGACGAAGAGTTTTCTCTCTAGTTTCTGTACATATTTCCTTCCGTCTCTCATCAGCCCTTATCTGGTCGGTGGCTCTTCCTATTTCTGCACTGCGGGTCTGGGCCACTGCCCTGAGTCTTGGCATCTTGATCTCACTCTCTGTTGCTATGTACTAGTTCTTTCTCTACTCCCTGACCCCTGGGTTCTCACTCGCTTGCTCTACCTACTCTCTCTTACCAGCCAACGTCAGTTTTTACTGATTTCAATCTCAATAAGAAAAATGTAATGTGTTCCTTGAAGAAGGTGGAGACAAATTTTAGGTATCTGTCAGATTACAAATAGGGAGGAGAATCTGTAAGCATTAGAGACCAAGCTCAGGACTACCCTAAGGGCTCAGGTGTTAGTTCTACCTTGTTTCCATAATAACACCTTCCTATAACTGGAATCATGGCTAATTTATCCAAGGGCTACTGAAATAAAATCCAGGACCAACCGTTTTCATTATAGTGTGGAAATGCAAGCTAGAGAAACAACTAACTTCAAAATTAAGAGTAACTTACCATTTCATAGATAGTCCACTCATGCTTAAGGTTACAAGGTAAATGATTTCATTCTTTCTAGATACTGTATGTTGGATACAAATTGTACCTTAGTGCTTTTAGTAGGGTAAAGGAGTAAATTCCATTAAGTCAATTATTTTGGCTTTCCATTCATAAGAGTTTTCTCCCTCCGTGTGTTTTTCTAACAAGAGTTTACATTCCCATGTACAATGAAAAGAAAGAATGGAAGACCAAACCTGAAATACTTTCTGCACACTTGGGAAAATGTTTTATCTTCCCTTTTTAACTTGGAAGTATTCCACCAATTTCAGAAAACTTTTAAAGACAGATCTCCATTCTGGAGATCGTTTGCCACACTGCTTTATTCAAAGGCCCTCAAAATGGGTCTTTCTAAGACTTCCGGGTCAAGCAAAAAGGGACTATGAATGTCTTGACCACAACTCACATTCATAGGCAAAAATGTCCTCAGCCTTCTCTTTTTTCCTTTCTCCTAAATTGGCCAGTGTGTATAAACTCCGCCGATTAGCAGTCAAAGCATCCCCTAACCCTTGAGTCTGTGGGAACTTAGGAATTTCAACCCGAGCACGTCGATCCCAAAGCTCCTCTCCTCTGAAGAAATCCTTTCCAACAAAGGACAAGGGAGAGGCCGGGGGAGGGGCGCGCGACGGACTTGGACGAGAAGAAATGAGTGTGCGGGCGCGGAATAGTAAACCCGACTGCGGGCGGATCGCGGATCAGTCACCGGGAAAAGCAGCGCCGCGCGACCCCGCGGACCCCCCGGCGGAGCGAAGCGCGTCTGGAAGGCGGGTGCCTCCTCTCCCGCCCCTCGCTCGCTGCTTCGCCAGCTCTCCCCGAGGGACCAGCTCTTCGCGCCGGGTTTGGGTCGATGGTTTCGCACCAGGTTCGCCCACCCCCTCCACCCCTGCACCCCTGCACCCCACCCAGCCACATTCCTGGGGCCGTGCCTCGCGGCGGCCGCCCAACCCCGCGGCAGTGGACCCCGTCCAGAGGCTCGCGCACGGCGGGACTGCGCCAGCTCCGCCGCCCCCAGCCCCGCTGGGGCGCAGGCAGAACCCACCGGCCCTCCGCCTCAACTTCCAACCTTTTGTGCCAATGCGGCACTCAGCCAAGACGGGGACTCGTCGCCAGCGCCCCCGCGGTCGCCCCGCGCCGGCCCCTCCCGCGCGCAAACCTGTGCGAATGCAAGTTGTGCGAAGTTTCCGCTGCTCGCGCCCCACCTCAACTTGCTCCCATGCCGCACGCTGCGGCGCGGGGACGCGAGCGGACGGCGGTCCCCGGGCACGCCGCCCCCCTCAGCCTCCCCCCGCTGCTCCCCCGGCGCCGAGCGCGGAGCCCCCGGGCCGCCGTCCCAGCGCTCTCGCGGCCGGGGGCGTCGGCGCAGCCTCCCGCGGGCCTCCCTCCGCCCGGTCCCCGCCGCCCCGCGCCCGGGAGAGGTCCCGCGCCCGACGGGGAGGCCGAGCCACGTCCGCTCGCTCTCCGCGCCCCCCAGTCCCGCGGCCCGCCCGCGCACTCACCCATGGCCCGACGTCCTGCTGCGCGGCGGCTCCGGGCCCACGTCCCTGGACGAGCGGCCTCAGACGGGCGCGAGTGACCAAGTTCTCCCCGCCGCTCCTCAGCTCCCGGCGCCGCGGCGAGTGGCAGCCTCACCCCTCCCGGCGGAGCGGGTCTCGGGGTTCCCAGAGCCTCCGAGGACGCGCAGACCCCTCCCTCTTCCCACCTGCCTCGTCAGGCTAATGGCTACTGCCCGGCCCCTCGCGCGCGCTCTCCTCCCCGCGCCCCCCACCCCGCCCCCTTTCGCTGAGCCGCGGGCCACGTGCAGACGCCTCCCCCCGGACGCGGAATACACACTGCGGACGCACGCCTGGTCTCGGCCCCCCGCCGGGGACCTTGTGGCCAAAATAATAACCCCTCACGGAGGGACTAGGAACAGATCATTCCAGAAGAGACGGGTGTGATAGGGTGATTTTACATTCCCTAAGACCGTCTCTTGTCTTAAGTATACTGTGTGGTGTTTTTTTGCTTTTTTTTTTTTTCCTTAATAACGATATTACTGAAGACAAGAGGAAAAGAAAATTCTCCTTTTATTTTATATTAAGTCTCTCTTCTTTTTTCTATGTTATATATGTTGGCTTCTGTGACCTGGCAAGGCTGTGAAGTCCTAAAAGCGCCCCTCCCCCCACACCCACCCACCCATAATATGCAGAAGTCACCTGGAAAATAAATGACTCAATCCAGGAGGGAGCTGAAGCTGCAGAAAGGACACTGGGCTTATCTGCCTGGGGGGATGGATTGTGATCTGGCTCTACCACTGATATACAGGGACTCAGTTTCCTAATTTGTAAAACGAAGGATCTGGAAAATAGGATCTCTAAGGTCCCTTCATGCTAAAAAAAAAAAAAAAAGAAAGAAAGAAAGAATGAAAAAAAAAAAAAGAAAGAAAAGGAAAGAAATTATGTAATTATAATGGCCTAGTTCTTTCAGGTTTCAGACTGGAGAAGTTAATTTCAGCAAATCTGTCCCCAAAGTGTCTTAAGCTTCTTTCTCAGCCTAACGTATACAAATCTATGCCACAAACATGTGGAAAAATAAAACAAAGTGAGCAAGGTTACTAACCTTGAGGAACGTTGCTATCTAATGCAGAAGCTATCTAATGCAGTGATACAAAAAATAAAGAACATAATGCTTAGCAGAAAGACATAAAGAAATGCAGAGCATATCATTAAAATGGCACAGAAACATGTGCACAGCTGTTTCTCACATAATGGAAGAGGTACACTCCTGGAAGGGGTGTTGGAAATGCATTTCAGTCAAATGGGAATAGAAAGTGATTCTTGTGGGAGGGGAAAGGAAGTAGTGGATGGAAGTTGTAACTGTTCAACACACCATTTAGAAATGCATCATGGTTCTGGAAATTGACTAACAGGAACTGTGATTGCAGCAAAGTGTAACATTTATCCGTGGGTCCCATCAAGGTAAATGATGAATGTATGGAGGTTAATTCCTAAACTCAGCTTTTGGATCACCACAAATAATCAGCCACTCACTTCCCAAGGACCTATTTCAAGGCATTACAAGTCTAAAAAAGTCTAAAAAATTAGAACTAGTTTTATTTTTCCTAGTGGAATTGTATTATGATTCCAAAATATAAAATGACAATAATAACATTAAGTACAGTTTATGAAATTCGGGACACTGTTCTAAGGGCTTTATATTACTTAATGTAATTCTCACAGCAAACTTAGAAGGGAGATACTATTATTCCCACTTTCCAGATGAGGCTGAGACACAAATAAATAAATGACCTGCCCAAATTCACGTAGGTAATAAACAAGAAGGTGAGATTCAAACCTGAGTGGAAACGCTCCAGAGCCCAGGATCTCGACCAGTTAACAACACTGTGTCTCAGTATCGATGTGGATGGCTGCATGCTTGAGCAAGACGGTGGTATCTTCCAACACTGAGTGTAATCTATAAATATTTTAGACACTCTCAGTGACTTATAAGAATTTTGAAATACACTAAAAATATAACTTGTTATATACTGCCATCTAAATCATGATGCTGTTTCTCTTTTGGCTGATCGTAAGTGAATATATCAAAATTTTGATGTTTACATAATCTGTCTTACAGTGACCATATAAATGGGCATCAATATCCTGGATCTCAGGTATAGAAAAGCCATTATCTCATCCGAGATGTAACAAATTACATTACAAATTTCATATGGGCATTCACTAAGCATGTCAAGTAATTCATTGTCTCAGTCTCTATGTTCTAATCATAATGCCTATTCTCCAGCATTTCTGCTTCCTCACGTCTCACAGCCGATTGTCTATCAAGTCTCCAGATTATCTCTCCACTCCTCCCTCATTTGTAGCCCCACTGTCTTGTTCACTTCTTTGCAAGTCCTGTGGGCCTGGGGCTCCCACTTCTTTTTTAGAACATGAAGCTTCTCACCAGTCATTGAACTCACAACTGGGGCTCTAGCTAAATTCTGAGGTGAATGGAGACGCTTCATTACATTATATTACTGCAAATACGAAGGTTTGATGTGGGCAGAGAGTAACTGCTGGTCATGCGTTGAGCGTTTTCTGTCTCAGTTAGATACTTTTCCAGTATCACCGTGACTTGATTCATTCAGGGAGAATGCAGAATTGAAATAAAAAGACCATCGACAGTGAGAAATCAGAACACACAAACATGGGGTGCCTGGGTGGCTCAGTGGTTTAAGCCGCTGCCTTCAGCTCGGGTCATGATCCCAGGGTCCTGGGATCGAGTCCCGCATCGGGCTCGCTGCTCTGCAGGGAGCCTGCTTCCTCTCACTTTCTCTGCCTGCCTCTCTGCCTACTTGTGATCTCTCTCTGTCAAATAAATAAATAAAATCTTAAAAAAAAAACAAAACACACAAACGTTTAATAGCTGTAGGCAAGGGGTCCATACACAGGAGGGCAAAGAATCCTCTTGGGCTAGGGAAAGAACCCAGAGAAGGTCCTGTGGGGAAATTTTCCCCACAGGAGTGGCCAATTGGATCCGATACCACAGATGGGGCCAATAAGATAAGGACTGAAATGCTATCTTTGGATTTGGCAGTTATGACACCAGTTATGAGACTGGTGAGACTTCCGTGTTGGTTAGCTCAACCTCGGGAGCTGCCCAAGTGAAATTTGAATCTGGCCCCTGTACACAGAGGCAGGGAGAAATGAAGAAAGAGGCAGAGTGGCACTCATCTGGAGTGCCAAATGAGTAGGTGGCAGGTTTAATAAGGAAGGGGACACACGTAGAAAGCTTGTCATTGGTGGCCTCAAGACAAGCGGATCTCCGGACTCACCCACTGGAAGCTTAAGAGTTGATACAGACAGCTTAATGGGGTTCAGTCACCTTTACCATTCAGACAGTGTCAATAACATGTTGCTCTCTCAAAGCAGTGTTCTTTTTTTTTTTTTTAAGATTTTATTTATTTATTTGAGAGAGAGAAAGCACAGAAGGAGAGTGAGAGAGAGAAGCAAACTCCCCACTGAGCAAAGAGCCCAATGTGGGGCTTGATCCCAGGACCCAGAGATCATGACCCAAGCCGAAGGCAGATGCTTAAACTGGCTGAGCTACCTAGGCACACCTCAACGCTGTGTTCTTGAAACAGATCCCAGTACAGTGGACAGAATGCACATTCCAAGGACACGGAGGGGGTGAGGAGCCCTCGATAGTCTAGATCCAGCTCTCCGGTCAACTGATGACCTCCTCCAACAATTAGCAAGAGTATTGTCAAGGGTGAGGAGCAGAGAAATTTGAAGAGGAATAAGTAATGAGAAGTAGGGATTAGGAAAATACTGTAGACACACTATTCATGGCTCATCAGGGAAAGAAAGAAAATAAGGCAGTAACTAGTATGTGTTAGGGTCAAGGAAGTTTGTTTGTTTAACCATAAAAGAATATGAGCATGTTTAATATACTACTGGATATGAGATAATGATCTTAGATATACTTCTTAGAGTAGAAGGAAGAGAAGGGATCTGGAGCAAAGGGGGCGAATAAGCTATAAAGAAGAAGAAAAAAATTACAATCCTCTGAGATAGGAATAAAGGTTGGGAGAGAGAATCAAAGAAGGAAGAAAGATTTCATTTAAGTACGGAGCTTTGGGACAGAGGTGGACCAAAGACAGTCTTTTTTTTTTTTTTTTAAAGATTTTATTTATTTGACAGAGAAAAATCACAGAGAGGCAGGCAGAGAGAGAGGAAGGGAAGCAGGCTCTCCGCTGAGCAGAGAGCCCGATGTGGGACTCGATCCCAGGACCCTGAGATCATGACCTGAGCCGAAGGCAGCGGCTTAACCCACTGAGCCACCCAGGTGCCCCCCAAAGACAGTCTTGATAGCCTCAGTATTCTTTTGGCAGTAGGAAAGCGATCTGCTGGAAAAGACCATATTAGCACTGTTTTCCACTTCAGAGAAGTCGTGAAGCTTGGTAAAGCTGTGAGGAGCTACAGGAAGGGAGCTGACCATGGTAAGTAAAAGAAACATCCAGCAGCATTGAGATTGTAGCCAAGACTGAACGCAGACTTCAAGAAAAAACAACTTACATCTTTGCGATTACTTTAGCAGTGCCCAGTAGACTGGATAAAACAGGGAGCTGGTTGCATAGATGGCTGAGAGCTGTCATGGAGGTTATCATAGAAAGATAGGGAGAAAAATATGTTATGGCTGTTGGGAGAAAAAATGCCTAAATAATGCATCTTGGATCTAAACTAGAACAGGAAGGAAGAGGACTCAAGGAACATCAGCTGAGGCAAAAGAGGGGTCAAATTACTGAAAGTATAAATGAAGTTTAAAAGAAGATTTCATGGAAATAAAGCTTTAAAAATGGATATAGACAGATTATATTCAAATATTGCCAAAGAAGACCTTAAGATTTCAGAGGTTGAGAAATCTGGGGTGACAAAAAGACCTAGGGTAAGACCAAAGAAGAGGATTTGCAATGTCCAGCAGAGGTGGTGGTTCCTGGTGTTGAGGACAAGTGTTGGGAATGTCATCCATAGGGGATTTTAAAATCCACTACAATGGTATTGTATATATATATAATGATATATATATATATATATATGATATATATATATATAATGATATTAAGAGTTGGGGAAAAATAAGTGTGCCTGGGTGGCTCAGTGGGTTAAGCCTCTGCCTTCGGCTCAGGTCATGACCTCAGGGTCCTGGGATCGCCCCGCATTGGGTTCTCAGCTCAGCGGGAAGCCTGCTTCCCCCTCTCTCTCTGCCTGCCTCTCTGCCTACTTGTGATCTCTCTCTGTCAAATAAATAAAATCTTTAAAACAAAAAGAGTTGGGGAAAAATAAAACAAAGTCTGAGTCAGATGTAAATAAGGTAATGAGTTTAAAAAGATCAAATTTTAAAGAGGGTGCAAATGATAGTTGCAAATACAAATTTTAAAAGACAAAAGCAATGGAAAGCATTTATGAATGACCATAAAACCAATCAATATAATTTTTATGTGAAAAGAGTCAAGAAAAGCCATGGATCCTTGAGCAGAACAACAAATGATAAAGGGGGTGTTTTAGGGAGATCAAGCTGGTGTTTTGGAGACTGCAGTTTCCAACCACAAGACTCATATTGTTGTTGTGGTTTGGTTTGGTTTTTTGTTTGTTTCTTTAGGTGGTTCTTTTATAGCCATATTTATCATACAGAAGTGACCTTCGTGTCTTATTTTCCCAACAAGGAAAACCAACACCACAGCTCCCAAATACAGTCCCCGGTCCACATCACTGACATTTGTCCCACTCTTTGGATGGTCATAATCTGATTTGGTTTCCCTTGAGGGAAGATCTGATTCTTGTGATTTTGCTTTTGTTTTTATTTTAGTTGGATCACAAGAGAATTTTGAAGGATTCAGGGCCTTCCCTTGTAATGTTGTAGATTAATGTCTTGGGACATTTTCCCCTCTCGTCCCCAGACTTCTCCTGGCAGTCTTATAAGTTATTCTGGAGACAATGGTTTTGAAAGCCATGGTGGTATTGGAGAGCCTCCCAATTTGAGCCCCATTGAAGGAATTGCTAGGCGGTTGGCACACCTGCATCCTCCACTGCACGAAGCCCTCTGGGCAGGTGTATACAATGCTCGCACAGCAGCTCTTACTTTTGCTGGGCTCCTACCCACAGCTGTTTCTGTCCTCTTTTTTCTGCCTCCCTTCTTGAGCCAAACCATCTCATCTCGTCTTCTCCTGCTCTCAAGCTGGGATTTAAGTCATCAGTTTCCCTGGTTCTCAGGACTTTGGAACTCAGATGGGACTGAATTACACCAATCACATGCCTGGATCTCCAGCTTGCAGGTGGCAGATCACGAAACTTCTCAGTTTCCATAATCATGTGAACCAGTTCCTTATTTTACATAGGTTCCCTGAACAATCCTGACTAATACAGTTCACTTAATGAACTAGTCATTCAGAAGGGATCAAAACACAATCACAACAAAAAAAGAGCAAACAAAAATAAATACTAACAAGCTAAGTTTTTAAAAAATGACAAAATATGAATCAAGAAAAAAGAAAAAATGATAAATATAAAAAAGAAAAGAAAAATGGGTGCCTGGGTGGCTCAGTGGGTTAAAGCCTCTGCCTTCAGCTCAGGTCATGATCTCAGGGTCCTGGGATCGCGCCCCGCATCGGGCTCTCTGCTCCGCAGGGAGTCTGCTTCCTCCTCTCTCTCTGCCTGCCTCTCTGCCTAGTTGTGATTTCTCTCTGTCAAGTAAATAAAATATTTAAAAAAAAAGAAAAGAAAAATTTAAAAAACTAAGAAAACTAAGAAAGAGAATTAAAATTAAAATTAAAATAAAGAAAAAATTTTTCATTTAAAAAAGAATAAGTAAAAGTAAGAAAAAGAAAGTGAAAAAGGCAAAGTTGAGAAAAAGGCAAATAGAAAAATTAAAAATACAAAATGAGAAAAATTAAAGAAAAAGTGAGAAAAAAGAAAAGTATTAGAAAATAATGAGAAAACCACAACACACACACAAAGAGAGGGGGGAGGAAAAATAACAAGCAAAATAGACAAAAAGTTGAAGAGAAAAGCTAACTCTGGTCAAAATTCCTCAGGTCATCAAAAATCAGCTTCCTGAGCTAAAAGGACCAAAATACAGGCTGCCTTTCTTCTGTGGACAACAAAATCTGAGACATCTTGTGTGATGGGTGCCTACAAGCTTTGTCAAAAGTTTCGCATGGGTATTGCCTTCAGAATATCCCCACCTTTTCTTCTACAGAACAGTTCATTCTTATAACCTTGTCTTACCACATTTCACACAGCAATTAGGCTTCTTCTCCTTCCTAGGCGCTCACTCTGTCCTTCTTACGGGTAAAATCTTCGGAAAGACTCTCTGTTTTCTGCACGTGATAGGAAAGATGGCATTAATATCCCTAAAGTACTTTTCCTAGCATGGAAGCCTTACAGAAAAGGAGCTTCACCCCACCTGTCTGTAGTCCAGCTGTGGAGGAATCTGATTGGCCCTGCGGGAGGTCATGTGACCACCTGCAGGAGGCTGGCTTTGTCAAGAGCATAGCACAATACCAGTGGTCTGCGTGGCTCACAGACCAGCCCAGAGCTACCCCTAGAAGGACAGACAGGACGGTAGCAGATAAAGTTTTATATGTGATAGCAACATCAGGACAAAAAGGAATGAAAAAGACAACCTCCCTAAAAAAAAAAAAAAAAAAAAAAAAAAAGACAACCCCCCCCCCCAAAAAAATAGCAACGTTGGGAAGTTGTTCAGTGTGGGTCATTGATAATTATTTAGAAAAAGCTGGCAAAGGCCAATGAATGTTTATGGATGATATTAGTACATTTTGATTGTCCTCAAAAAAATTAAAAAAAAAATTTTTTTTAATTTAGTGTCTTTCTTTCCAGACCTGGACGGGGGGGGGGGGTAGGGAGGAGTCCCCACCAAAAGATAATTTTTAAGCCTTTGACAGTGACCTAAAAGAAAATTTAGAGAGTATGTCCTTGATCTGTACTTTTACAAAAAGTGTTAGTAAATTACCGTGCACTGTAAATTACCACATGTACGCCTGATGTAAACAGACACATCCAACACCATTGTTCAAAGTCACATAAGAATGTTTAAGGAATCACAGAGGCTTTTTAGATAATAAACGCACAAGTGTGAAAGGCAAAACGTTGTAATGATTGGCATGAGAAGAGCTGTGGATCCTACAGCTAAAATAAGCATAGTGAACAATAGGGCATTCTGCATGCCCCAAAGGATATGGGGAAAAGTTAAATGCCTTCCAGTTACCAGGAACAACTGAGATGTCCTTTTTTCCACCAGTAAAGCAGTTTTAAATGTTGTTCACTTCACTTTAGATATTATAAAGATCAACACGATTTGATAATCCCTCCCAAAAAACCTTTGAAGACTGTGATGAATTCCACATATTTATAGTATAATAAATTATTTCAGGACATCAGAAGCACAAGAGTTAAAATGCAATTCAAGTGCGATGTACGTTTCATGTACAAAAACCAGACATCCCTTATCTATTCTGACTCTAATAACCCTGCTGTGAGCTACAATAAGGGGCTTCATGGAGTGTGTGTCTCTGAAGCCAGCCCTGTTTAAATCCCATCACATCACACCCATATATTTCTTTAATAAAGAGAAGCACTTTCAAATTTCTTTATTCGTTGGCTTCTTTGGCAATGCCTGGTATTGTTTTTACTGCGACATTTGAGTTACGGTACTGTCTTTGGTGCTGATAGACCCAACTCGGGTTTAAAGTTCCTTTGATTCCATTCATGTATTTACTCTAGGCACTCAGTTACGTTTGCGGGACAACGCCCAAGTCTTGTGAGGAAAGAACTGCTTGGAAATTCCGATCAACTCTCTATGATGACCATGCATTTTGGTGTAAAGCCCCCCTATGTGCTGACTCTGTTGCACAAACATAACATAGGCAGTCCTTCCCCAAAACCCTGAATTCAGTGTTTTATTACTGCTAACTGATAATGATACTATTAATTTCTGTATGTGGATGCAGATTAGGGAGGGGTGTGTGGAAGCATTTCATGGCGTTCTTAGCGGAGCTCTGGGGATGTGATCCAAATGCAATGATGAAAGCTTCTTAGGAGAAGTGACAAGCCTCTCTGAGACCACCATAGAGCTCTAGGGGGTTTTGATTCTATAGCCTGGAAGGGGAACATCTGCGCCAGAGGGGAAGGCACAGCCTGGAAGTGACAAGGGCATTTCAGAGCAGGAGTGGGCTGTCAGAAACCATCCCATCTACAACATATAATTCCTTAGTGGCGTCCTTACCTACATCATTTTATCCTCTATTCTGCAGCCAAATTTGTCATCCAAAAAATGCAAATCTGGTTATATCATTTCCTGGCTTAGCATCGTCTACCTAAACATTAAAATAAATAAAATAAATAATTTTAAGTGGCATCTAAGTGACTTCATGCTTCATGCTTCATCTCCCATGGTTGCCACTTGCCACGTCAGTGTGTAAGTCCCACCTGCGCATTATCCCCTTGGTTCCTGTGACTTACCATGCTTTCTCTCCACACAGGAATATGCTGTTCCTTCCGCTGAATATGCTGTTCCTTCTGCTGAATATGCTGTTCCTTCCGCTGAATATGCTGTTCCTTCCACTGAATATGCTGTTCCTTCAGCCTACCACAGTTCTTGCCCCCACCAAACCAAACCTCCTCCTCTACTTTACTCTGCAAATATCCACTGGCTTTATTTTCCAACTTGGATCCAACGGCTCTGCAAGACCTAAAGATGTGAACAGGCGCCCCTTCCAGAGGCTGCCAGCAGCCCCAGTGCTCCTCCCAGCAGAGAGCTCACCTTTCATTGGTAATCACGTGCCCACGCAACTAAGACTCTGGCCACACAGGAATCAGGCTTGATCTTCCCATCACTGTGTTCCCAACATCCAGCCTGGAGCCTGACACATAGTAGGTGCTCAATGTGACTTGAAATTTTACACGTGTGTGCACACACCCACACACACTCTAGTCACTATAGCACATGAGATATTTTTCAATGCCATGTCCTTCACCCTTCAGCTTTTTGTATGGTAGAACACCACCACCTGGAAACCCTCGGTAATTTGCCTTAGTTCACTAACTTTACAAGCCCTCCGTATGTGTAAGTCTCAGTCCACAGATTCAGTTGTAGAAATTCATTATCTCATTTGCTAAATTAATGTATTATCCACTTCAGTCTAAATTCCCTGGAGATGGCAGGGCTCTCGGGCTTAGGGGTCTCCAGGGCGCTCCCCACAGGGATATTACAAAGTCCTGGGAGCCTCAAAGTGTTATTTTCCAATCGTGCCTGCAGGCTCTCATCATCACCTTCTCCATGAGTCCTTCAAGCCAGCCAGCTCGGCAGCCCCCATGTCACACTTGGCTGTGGTCTCTTTCCCTTAGGGGCCTGGCCTCCTCCTCAGAGAACTGGCCCACAGCATCAGATAACAATCTTTCCTCTGCCCACTTTTGATTTCAACCTGACCAAAAAAAAAAAAAATTCTTTTTTAATATTGGGAAAACTCTTCATTCTTTCTTTATATTTCTCACAGATTATTTCTCCTCACTCCCTTCCTTCAAGACATTGAAATGCTGAGCCACAAAAGCCAAGAAGGAAATGCAATTGTAGACAACGTTAGCTTTCTACTTTTATTGGTTGGAACTCTTCTGGTCAAGTGAATGGACACCCAACTCATACAGCATTCATATGCATAAAGAATTGTGTTAGAACACCGAGAAAACCAACGTGGAGTGTGGGCTTCTAGCAAGCTCCATTCCAGAATTCAAATGATGTCAGCAAGGTCTGGATTTCCTCTCTCCAGGTTTTGGTTCTACTTTCTCAGCTTGAACCTCCTCCCTTACTGATTCTCTGTCCATTATCTCCGGCTAACCACACCATTTTAGCCTCAAGTCTGCTAAGGAAGAGAATGAGGATCTCTTTCCCAGAAGGACCAGGAAAAAAAAACCAAACAACTTTGTTACCTCCACATGACTTGATTGGATCACATTTTTCTCTCCTGAATTCATGATGCTCTGAACAACTCAAACCAAGCTCCCAAACTTTGTCCTGAGCTAGGGATGGGACTTCTCTGAGAGTATATGGATTGAGGGTAGGAAGAATGATTTCTTACGGCAACATGGCTATGATTCCTGAAAATTGGGGAAATTAATCTGGGAAACAAACAAG
The DNA here is from genome assembly GCF_922984935.1 of Meles meles. NCBI lineage: Eukaryota > Metazoa > Chordata > Mammalia > Carnivora > Mustelidae > Meles > Meles meles. The sequence continues at coordinate 203,040,599 of NC_060067.1, read as the reverse complement.
CAAAAAAGGAACCTTTCCTATAAATAGTCTCAGAACTTCCCTGTGTGTCCATGACACTCATTCTATTAGGAGGTAGCATCCAGTCATCCCCCCACACCCCAGACACACACACATACGCACACATTTTGAGTCAGGCTGGCCTAGCCCAGTAGAGTGGGACTTGTCTTGCCTAGCAGCAGAAATAGCACTCTACCATTTCAGGGACTAGCCCTTTTTAGGTCTGGAAGCTTTGCTCTCTTAGATCCTTGAGCCTCCAGGTTTAAAGTCCAGGATGCCCTGCTAGAGAGAGGGGCCACATGCAGAGAGACAATGAGGTGTCTCAGCCTAGGGCCAGCATTAAGGCCCCAGACCTGTAAAAGGGGAAGTTCTTGGACTTCCCAACTCAAGATAGTTATCAAGTGAATGCAGGCATACTGTGACTTCAGCCAACACCACCTGGAGAGAAGAACCCCCCAGCCAAACAGCATGGGAAATAGTCAACCATGGTGGTTTTAGGCCACTGACATTTTGATTGCTTACACATCAAAAGGGAACTGATGGACTGATACAACCTCTTGCCCCCTGTAGGGAAATTCCACTGAGATGAGGAAGCACAGAGCACCCCCACCTGTGTGAAGGAGAAGGAGAAAGCCCCAGGAGCTGGGGCATTCATCCATCTCCCTAAGGGAAGCACTCTGACCTCTGGCTCTTTTCTGTATGATTCCTGCTTCCCCTAGGAGGACTCCCTGCTGTTCAAACAGGCAAGTTCACACCGTTGGTAAGTGTGAATTGGATTGGACAAAAAGGTGCATGAGTCATTTAGATTCTGAGAAAAGAATAAACTGGAGACCTAATAGGAAAGAGAAGTCATTCAAGAAAAAACTTGACCCTAGTGCGGCAGACACTGTTATACTGATTTGATTGTTCTGACCACAGAAAAGTGTGAAAAGCATAAGCTGGTTCATCTTGCTTTTGGGGGGGAAAAACAATAATAACAATAATAATAAGAAGAAGACAAAGGCAGTCATGAAGCTCTAGAGCCGTCTCACCACCATTGATTTTCTGCTGTTTCATTGATCCTTAAACTGTACGAAAATGGCTTCAAGCTGTAGGAATGAATCATTTAATCAGAAGTAGACATTTTACTTTTCTGTTGGCTGTAGATGTGTTAAAAATTGCATTGACTGAGGGTGCCTGGGTGGCTCAGTCATTAAGCGTCTGCCTTTGGCTCAGATTATGATACCAGTGTCCTGGAATCAAGCCCCGCATCTGGCTCCCTGCTCAGCAGGAAGCCTGCTTCTCCTTCTCCCACTCCCCATGCTTGTGTACCCTCTCTCACTGTGGCTCTCTCTGTTGAATAAATAAAATCTTAAAAAAAAAAAGAAAACTGCGGGCGCCTGGGTGGCTCAGTGGATTGAGCCGCTGCCTTAGGCTCAGATCATGATCTCAGGGTCCTGGGATCGAGCCCCGCATCGGGCTCTCTGCTCAGTGGGGAGCTTGCTTCTCTCTCTCTCTCTCTCTCTGCCTGCCTCTCTGCCTACTTGTGATCTCTCTCTCTGTCAAAAAAAAAAAAAAAGAAAACTGCATTGACTGAAGGATAGCAGTTAATTTATTAGATAATTTATATCTGTCATATACATACATGATGTACAGTACAAATATATGTATGATGCATATATATATACATACAAAGCCATGCTTCTTTCACTGCCAATAGAATACTTAAAGATTAAGATTATTTAAGGTTTGTAAAACATTATTTTAAAATTAGAACATTTAAAATCCTTGTACTGATATGTATTTAAGGGACTTTGGGGGTCAATTTTGAAAGTTCTTGATGGTTAGAAGAAAGCATTCATCTTCTGTTCTGTAGGTAAAATTAATCTGTGAAAACTACATATTAGGGGCACCTGGGTGGCTCAGTGGGTTAAAGCCTCTGCCTTCAGCTCAGGTCCTGATCCCAGGGTCCTGGGATCGAGCCCCACGTCAGGCTTTCTGCTCAGAGGGGAGACTGCTTCCCTTCCTCTCTCTCTGCCTGCCTCTCTGCCTATTTGTGATCTCTGTCTGTCAAATAAATAAATAAAGATCTTAAAAAAAAAGAAAACTACATATTATGAATATTTGTCTCTGAACATAAAACGAATTCTAGTTAAGTTATAAGCAAAGCAGTTTGAGGATGGTTAGGGATTGAGAAAAGGCCTGGGAGTGAACTGGATGTGGAGGTGAGGTTTGGGAGGAGACAGGGTAATGATGTAGATTATTATTTTATATATATATTATTATATTTATACAGAATATTATATATATTATATATAACTATATTATATATTATATATATTTTATTATATATATCTTTTATATATATATAACTTCATTATTATGAAGTTATAAAGGGAGAGGGAGATACAGTATATGTGATTTCTACCCTCACAAAGCTATGAGATCTTTGTCCTTGTTACAAATTGTATCATGAAATTATGGTGTCACCCCGTCTCATCTGGATAAAAATGAATGTTAACATCCACTCAATGAACTTATTTCCTCAATTTTTGCCAAAGCAAAGTAAGAAGAAACAATAACAACAACAGCAAAAAAGTTAAGTTCAATGTGAAGATCAGCAACCATGGAACAACTGTACTAAGGTATTATTCATTTAATCCACGATCCCAACGAGCAGATATTTATGGTAACAAGTTATACATCAGAAGCTTGGGTCCAAAAGTACTAATCAACCACTTCCGCGGCATTGTTTGACGATGGGGTGCATAATAAAATGAAAGTGATTACCTGAGTGTCAGCAACCACCAATAAATGTCAGTCCTCAGTTCTATGCTAGGATTTTTCCCAATTTTATCACAAAATAATTCTCAAGTTTTCTCTGTAATATTACCAATTTAAATCATTTTAAAAGATAAAGACCTTCCCCATTCCTCTTAACTGGGTCACTCAATTTTTCAAATATGACATTCCAATACTCAGAAATGAAGTGTACATAAATTTAGAGGTAATGTTTATGGATTGATAAGCATCAGATCCCCTCTTCAGATCTCCATACTGTATTTATACAGATGGAGAATCAGAGAATAGCATTAGAGTCTAGTCTATTTGGGTTGGTAAAATTGAAAAAATGTCTTTGCAAAGACTACCCAATAATATAGAATTTTTAAAACCTTTTTGCCCACTAGCCTTGTAACTAAGGTGGCATTTTCTTTAAGAGTCAGAATATAAAAATTATGGAAAAATCTTTGCTGTGTCATATAAATCTGACACATTGTGTCATAGAGTTAAAAAAAATAAAATGAGTGGTAATTTTGTTAAAAATCTTTCTACGGCTCCTGCTCTCAACAGCAAATAATCAGAATACTGTCAAAAAATGGACCTACACGGGCGCCTGGGTGGCTCAGTGGGTTAAGCCGCTGCCTTCAGCTCAGGTCATGATCCCAGGGTCCTGGGATCGAGTCCCGCATGGGGCTCTCTGCTCAGCAGGGAGCCTGCTTCCCTCTCTCTCTCTGCCTGCCTCTCTATCTACTTGTGATCTCTCTCTGTCAAATAAATAATAAAATAAAATATTAAAAAAAAAAAAAAATGGACCTACACTTGATAAATTTAGGCCTTAGTGAAGGTACCTAAAGCCCAAGTCAATGAATGGAGAACATCTTTCTTAAGGATGTCCCTTTATATATAATATGTTACACTCTTCAAATTGTCAGCATCATTACTCTAAAAATCATTAAAACAATATGGCTAATACAATTACTTATTATAAAAGGGAAATGAACTATACAATGTGTAGCTTTTTACCAAATGATGTAGGCAATGTTTATAGCTCTCCTAGAACAAAGAGTGTTTTTAAAAAATGAGAACATAAAAATCCACTAAGACTTAAACTATGAAAAGACAAAACACAATTATAGCATATATCTTACATCTGATTAAACCAGTACTATTGTGAGATTAGATAAACACTCTTTGGCAACCATCATATTAATAATTGATTCCAAAAGAATCAGCAGCAGATGCCAAAACTACTAGATGCAAGCCTGATGAGCAACAGGAAATTTATAATCCTTACTTTCAAATGATCTCTAATAATAAAATGATCTCTAGTAATAATGCAATAATATTTATTGCTTAGAAAAATATAGCATTACATGGGGAAAATGGGGAGACCCCACTTTAAAGAAGTAATCAAAGTAAATATCAACAGGAGTCAGACAAAGTGACGTCATGTACCTCCTGATGCCCAGGGACCACAACATAGTCCTGCAATAGTCTTGCCAAAAATGCATAAACCGAATCTAATTATGTGGCAGTGTCCCATAAAGGCAATTTTTTTTAAAATATTTTATTTATTTATTTGGCAGAGAGAGATCACAAGTTGGTAGAGAGGCAGGCAGAGAGAGAGAGAGAGAGAGGGAAGCAGGCTCCCTGCTGATCAGAGAGTCCGATGCGGAACTCGATCCCAGGACCCTGAGATCATGACCGGAGCCGAAGGCAGCGGCCTAACCCACTGAGCCACCCAGGCGCCCCCCATAAAGGCAATTTTAAGGACATTCTGCAAAATAACTGGCCTATATTCTTCAAAGTTATCAAGGTTATGAAAACAAAGAAAAACTGAGGAATGTTCTGGACGAAAGCAGACCAGAAGGACATAATAACCGAGGTCAATGTGTGATCCAGAATTTTCTTTTGCTATAAAAGATTTCATTGGGATAATTGGCCAAAATGTGAAAAATGTCCACAGATTCGATCATAATATCAATGTTAATGTTCTCATTTTGATAATAGTTATCTTAATTAGTAGGAGGATGTCTTTGTACTTAGGAAATATTTACTGAAACATTTGAGAATAACGGGGTATCATTTTGCCACTTAGTTTCAAAAAATGAAGAACAAGTATATGCAGAGAGAGAAAATTATACTTTGTGGGGTACAACATATTAGAAAGCAAAAGAATGAGCAATAAAGCAAAGCAAAGATGACAACGTTAACACTTGGGGAATCTGGATTAAAAAGTATATGGAAATTCTTTTCAAGATTCTTGCAACTTTCTTGTAAGTCTGAGATTACACCAAAGTAAAAGTTGAAAAAAACTTCAGAGCACTTTTTATCATTGTTTTCAAGAACAACGTTATGTTATGATCTTCTCAGATATATTTTCAGTCAAAGGTCTAAAATTTTATAGCAAAGTCCTATTTAATCAAAGACTGTTAACAACAAAATTGTTTCCTGTGAAATAGTAAAAACTTGTAGCATGGATTCCTCTAGGTTCTGTTTGCATGTCCTCATGATCAAGGACAAGGTAGTTATTTATGTACATAGAGGCAGTCTAGCTAGAATATAGTAAGGACAACATTAGCAGTCTATATGAGGTAAAGAGATTTTGTAAGGCAATAGATATATTAAGCATTATATAATATTTTGGGCTATTAGAAAGTTTTAATATTGACTTAATGCCTGTGGATAAATGACATTATCTTTAACTGCACCGAAATTATGATACAATTTGTTTTATAAAGAAAAACACCAACACCAACAACAAATCCTTGTTTTATGAGTAAAGTTGTGTTCAGAGACCTGAAAAATTACCAAAAAAAAAAAAAAATAACCTTTATTATCACTCTTAAGGATCTTTCCATTCGATTGAGGTAAAACGTACACATGGAACATAATCACGTAATTAAAGAATAGCGTGAAACAAATAAATACTGTTTCATTTACATGTCTTTATTTGGAAAAAGAGATTTTGTATTCAACTGTATAGTCAAGGTAATTGACACCTGACCCATCAAAGTGAGTTTTGACTTACAAGGTATCTCCAAAAGGCATTGTTTGATTTAATAATAGATTTAGGGCCAGGACGCCTGGGTGGCTCAGTGGGTTGGGCTGCTGCCTTCGGCTCGGGTCATGATCCCGGGGTCCTGGGATCGAGTTCCGCATCGGGCTCCTTGCTCAGCAGAGCGCCTGCTTTTCTCTCCGCCTCTGCCTGCCTGTCTGACTAGTTGTGTTCTCTCTCTCTCTTTCTGACAAATAAATAAATAAATAAATAAATAAATAAATAAATAAAATATTAAAAAATAAAAATAAAAATAATAGATTTAGGGCCAACCATGATTATTTCCTGTTCTCTGTAGTAATAGAGAAGGTTTTGTTCCTGCGAATTTTTTCTTACCTTATGATGTTGTTTTCTAGGTTTTGGAGTCTTCTCCATTTCTTTTTTTTTTTTTTTTCTTTTTTTAAAGATTTTATTTATTTATCTGACAGAGAGAGATCACAAGTAGGCAGAGAGGCAGGCAGAGAGAGAGGAGGAAGCAGGCTCCCCACGGAGCAGAGAGCCCGACGCGGGGCTCGATCCCAGGACCCTGAGATCATGACCTGAGCCGAAGGCAGCGGCCTAATCCACTGAGCCACCCAGGCGCCCCTCTTCTCCATTTCTGAGTGCTTCAAAGGAACTGGGGTTTGGTAATTCAAACCATTGTTAGAATTGCTAATAATGTAGGATCAGTGTGCTCTGGCTGTTGGTCCATAGTCTTCTGATTCAAAATATAATTGTGCTAGCTCTAGTGCTTGTAATTTTAGATAACACAGAAGCATTTATAGATTTATTGTCCGATTCTTGGCTAAAGTCTTAGCTATAGATAAATATTATGTTACTGTGATTAGCACAGCATAAAGAAATCATAAAATGTTGGTGGAATGAAAAGCGGTTTTCTTTGTGAGTCTGGTTCTAAGTGATGAGAATTGTAGGATATTTCAATGAAGGGAACTGTCCCTTGATAGTTTGCCTTTCTGAGTGGCAGTAAAGATAGCTTTGAATTACGAGGCAAGAAAAAACATGTAGTTAATTTTATTGTGGTCTTCTGATTTTGAATAAAATTAAGAATAAAAAGAGAGGGGCACCTGGGTGGCTCAGTGGGTTAAAGCCTCTGCCTTCAGCTCAGGTCATAATCCCAGGTTCCTGGGATCGAGCCCCGCATCGGGTTCTCTGCTCAGCGGGAAGCCTGCTTCCCCCTCTCTTTCTCTGCCTACCTCTCTGCCCACTTGTGATCTCTGTCTGTCAAAAAAATAAAAACAAAATCTTTAAAATAAACAAAAAATAATTTTTAAAAAGAATAAAAAGAGAAAAACACATGGATTTCCTACTACCTTTGAACAGGTTCAATAAGAGATAGTAAAACTATGAAATCCCTATATTTCAGATCACATCTGTCGCTTAGTCAATTAATAAATGAAAGAAGAATTTATGAATTTTGTGGTAGTCCAAAGTTGAAGAGCAATCCTTCTTTGCCATGTTGGTTTTTGGTTTTCTGGCCCATTGTGAACTACTGAATAAAAGTTAGTGGGATATACAAACATCAGGGAAGAATGGGAATGACCAAGTTAACCCCTGGGTTGTTTAGAGTGGACGGTCATGGAGAGAGTGCGGTGAGGGACACGCAGGTGCACCGTGTTTGGATGGCATGACTTGTCCAATAATGTTCGATCCATTTTGTGTGCCCCCACCAGACAGCTCGCACTGGCCAAGTACTTACCATGGGACGTTACGCAGATGATCTCCTTTCTTTGTCCTGCTTTTGAAATGAGAACAATGCAGCAAGATTGGACTTGCCCACATTTCAAAGCTAGGAAGTCCCTAGGCAACCGTTCCCACCCAGACATGCTTCTCCTACTGTTCGGACCAACATGGAGCTTGGCATTTGGCCTTCTGCGGGAGCACTTTCTAATCTTCCTGCCTCTCACTTTCCATCCTGTTTGCCCACGAATTCTTTGATTCATCCAGTAATGCGGAAGATTCATATAGATCCCCCCACCCAGCCCTGACCTCCTGGGGTTTTGCCCAAGGGCTTTGGTACCCAGCCTGAGGTGACTCTGGAAGACTTCAGACCCGCGCAGCGCCGGGGGCCCCACACCGCCTCACAGCCAGCCTGTGCCGGGCCTGCCCGGGCCTGCCAGGCACCCTGGCTGTCATCATCACTCTATTTCCAGTTTGTGAAATTAGGTAACTGGGGCGTTTCCTTGTGAGAGGACAACAGGAGGGTGATTTCCTTTAACTAAAACTTTGATTTGCAAGGATTCATGCATTGTGTTGGCTGCTGGCTGGCTTTCGGAGAGCTGGCATTACGTGAATTAAAAATCGACCATTCATTCATTCATTCATTCGTTCATTCATTCAGTAAATACATATTGTGCACCCGCTAATAACCTACAAGGCCTCCTGACCTAAATGCTGTCAATGTAACAGCAAACAATTTAGGCAAAGTCCCTGCGTTTTTCTAGTAGAAACAGTGGCGGGGAGAGAGAGAGAGAAATGAGAGATGTTGGGTGTGGCTGACTGGAGTGGAGAGGACTGAAGCAGGCTAAGGATAAGAGAAAGTATCAGGGAAAGTGTTGGTATTTATGCAGTGAGAGCAGGAAGGGCTCTGACAGCATTTAATCAGAGTTCTGAAGGAAGCAAAAGAGAGACACCTGGAAATCTGGGGCAATGGTATGTTAGAGCTGAGGGTACATCAGATGCAGAGACTGGGACTTAGACTCGGTTTTACATTGACTCTCTAGTTATAGTTTTTTTTTTTTTTTAAGGTTTTATTTCTCTATCAGAGAGAGAGAGAGAAAGCACAAGCAGGGGGAGCAGCAGGTGGAGGGAGAAGCAGGCTCCCTGCTGAGCAGGAAGCCCGATGGGGGGCTCCATCCCAGGACCCTGCGATCATGACCTGAACTGAAGGCAGGCACTTAACCGAATGAGCCACCCAGGCGCCCCTCTACTTACAGTTTTCATGCAAAGCAGATTCTTCCTGTGAGTCACTAGGAGACCGTGCGTACCAAGGGCAGCAGTGGGTGGTCATCCCCACTATGTGATTCTATGGCACGGACACAGCCTGAGAAAGGACATCCATGGCATAATCACAGAGCGCTTCCTCCATGTGTCTAATATCAAAGGAGAAATTTAATGTACAGTGTATTTCATTCCCAAATCGACTCTCAATTTGTTGTAGTTGAAAGCACCCTCCACCAGAGGTCAGCCGAACACCAGGAATGAATTGGTGATTTTCAAAGGTAAGCAGTCTTGATTCTTGACAAAGCTTCATCTTGGTGGAATTGTTACTTACGTCTCTTCCTTTCTTTCCTGTTTTTCAAAAGCTTAATTTAAATGCCAAGGCTTTGCAAACACTGTGTTGTTTTTGTTACATAGTTAGATCTTGGTAATAAATTCTGTTTTTTTATTTTATTTTTCAGTGTTCCAAGATTCGTTGTTTAGGTACCACACCCAGTGCTCCATGCAATATGAGCCCTCCTTAATACCCACCATCGGCCTTTTTAGGGTGACTCACCACCCACGCTGGTGTGGGCTTAGGGCAGGTGTCAGAACACAGGACATGGGACGTCCTGTGCCAGAACCAGAAAAGTCCTAAGCAAAGTGGGAGTGAGCGGTCACCTACTGCAGTGATTCCTAATGTTTATGTTTAGCAAGCTCTTTTGTTCTTTTCTCTTTTTTTAATTTAGAAGTCCAGGCAACAGAGAGTTCTGATTCAGAAGGCCTAGAAAGCGGAATTTTTAATAAGCTCCTTGACAGTTCGGCTATAAGAAGACCTAGGTTTCAGAAATACCAGTTTTAAGATTTTTATTTATATTCTTTGGAAAGGGGGGTATGTGACATTAGTTTAAGAATATAAACTCACTGTGATTGAGAACCATATAGTATAATGATTTTATCTACCCCCCCAAAATAGTTTGCTAGGCAATAAGTAATTTATCTTTATTTACATTGATTTATATGTAAAGATAAGTATTTTTCCACCCATTAGAGATTAAAAACCAGTAATTTAGAACTTATACTACTGTCTAAATTATAATCATAGTAGTGACGATGTATTGATTGGCTGCTTTATGCTTAAAATATAATCCTGATGTGGGGCTTGATTCCAGGACCAGAGGGTAATGACTGGAGCCAAAGGCAGATGCTTAACTGACTGAGCCACCCAGGCACCCCTATGTTTTATACATAGAGATTAGGATACTATAGCTCAAAGATGTTGAGTAAGTCTCCTGCACAAAACAACTAGAAACTGGCAACCTGGTATTTAACCACAAGTCTAGGACTAAAAAACTCATTTTCTTGTTAAAATAACCATGCAGTCTCTAAATTTTAACTTTTAGCATTTTTCAGTATGACGTCTCCAGGCATTGGTGGAGAAATTAAAGAGACCATATTTAGGGGAGTCTGGGTGGCTTAGTCAGTTCTGTGTTCGACTCTCGATTTCAGCTCACAGTCATGATCTCAGGGTCGTGGGATCAAGCCCGGTGCTCATAGGAGGGTTTGCATGAGATTTTCTCCTTCTGCCCCTCCTCACCACTCCTCTCTAAAATAAATAAATAAATCTTTAAAAAATAAAAATTAAAAAAAACAAAAAGACCATAGTTATTACTCATAAAGTGAACCTCTGAAGTACTTTTCCCTCAGAAATAATTAATGCATGTCTTAGGTATACATTCAAGACCCCAGAAAAAAGCAGGAGTCATCTTTCTGAAACATCAGTTTGAGTTGATAGTAAATGTTTAATTTAAAAATGTATTTTGTATTAAAAATATGGATACATTTTATGGCATCAAATGTGAAATTCTCATAAATTCCTAATATTGTTAGAAGCTTCCAAAAAATGTTACAGTCACAGAATGCTCTCATTCACGCTCTCCCCACCCTCTCCTTTTTAGGGAAAAACTTGGAAAACACTGATATAATTGATATTCTAATTTCAAAGCTGCTTTAGGTTTGTAAACTATATTTTGTATGTATATATGCAAACAAAACATATGTGTGTGTGTGTGTTTGTTTCAATGCAAAAGACATTGGTACCAGTCAGATGAAACAGGGAAGGAGAAGAGGGTCAAAGCGGGGTCTAAGAGATGGTCAGCCCTAACAATGGCTGAAATGTCTGCACGGCAACGATGCTGAGGCATCAGCCAATTATGTCAAAGCGTGTCTTGAAAACTGAGAGGGGTCCATTTTGAAGGAATGGGGGAAGGGAGATGAAGGAGAAGAACCAAGGTACAAACGTACAATGTCAGTACTGATTCTATTGATGTGAGAGAACCTTCTAACTAAGGGGACAGTTGGGAAAACCTTTACTCCTTAACAGCTTAGATCAGACTTGGCAAAACCACATGCCTGCCGAGGCCAAGCCAGTACTATAACTAGGGTAAAGCAGGGGGGCGTGAGAAGAAAGACAGGAGCAGCTGCTGGTGGAGAGCAAAGTCTACCTCCTCTTGTGCTCTGGGAGAAGGGCCCCATGCTGCCAATGCTCTGATTTGTGTAGAAAAGCCGGAACGATGGAGTATTACAGTAAAATCTCCTGCTTCTGGCTTCCAAATAGGAGTGCATCCAGCGAGGAGGGCCATGCCCAGGTGACCCACAAGGCAGTGGCAAGTGGTGGGAGAACTGGAAGACAGGCAGCGTGGCAGGGTCCGAGGTAGGACGGAATGCTCTGCAAAGATGCACGAGCCGGAAGAGGGGAAGTGATGCTTGGGTTTCATTGGCTCAGCTCCAAATATCTAAGAAGAATCACAGCTTTCAGGGTTGGACTGCAACATTGCTGGCTTGAGTAGACTCTTAGGAGTGAGCGGTCAAATGAAGCGGCTAGGGATCAAGTCTGGCCATCAAGTCTGATGCGACTTCCACTTCCTTCGGGGCAGCAAACGGAACTCACATTTACTAAGGATGCAATAGTGCCACCTAATGGCAACTCGGAATCATCACTTAAAAATCCCTAGAAAAGCGGTGCCTGGGTGGCTCAGTGGGTTAAGCCTCTGCTTTCAGCTCAGGTCATGATCTCAGGGTCCTGTGATCCAGCCCCGCATCAGGCTCTCTGCTCAGTGGGAAGCCTGCGTCCCCCTCCCCCCCGCCTGCCTTTCTGCCTACTTGTGATCTCTGTCAAATAAATAAATAAAATCTTAAAAAAAAAATCCCTAGAAAAGACATGGACAGACACTTCTTCAAAGAAGACATATGAATGGCTAACAGACACATGAAAAAAATGTTCAATGTCATTAGCCATCAGGGAAATGCAAATCAAACCACAATGAGATACCACCTTACACCAGTTAGAATGGCCAAAATTAACAAGACAGGAAACAACAAATGTTGGCTAGGATGTGGAGAAAGGGCAACCCTCTACACTGTTGATGACAATGCAAACTGTTACAGCCACTCTGGAAAACAGTATGGAGGTTCCTCAAGACATTAAAAATAGAGCTGCCCTATGACCTTTGCAATTGCATTACTTGATATTTACCCCCAAGCTACAGATGTAGTGAAAAGAACGGATACATATCCCCCAATGTTCATAGCAGCTTATGTCCACAATAGCCAAACTATGGAAAGAGCTGAGGTGTCCATCGACAGGTGAATGGATAAAGAAGATATGGTCCATATATACAATGGAATATCACTCAGCCATCAGAAAGGATGAATACCCACCAGTTGCACCAACATGGGTGGAACTGGAGGGGATTATGTTAAGTGAAATAAGTCAAGCAGAGAAAAACAATCATCATATGGTTTCACTCATATGTAGGTCATAAGAAATAGCACAAAGGACCACAGGGGAAGGGAGGGAAAACTGAAAGTGAAGAAATCGGAGAGGGAGACAAATCATGATGGACTCTGGACTCTGGGAACCAAACTGAGGGTTATAGAAGGGAGGGGGTGGGGGGATGGGGTAACCAGGTGATGGGCATTTAGGAGCACACGTGTGGTGAGTACTGGGTGTTGTATGCAACTAATGAATCATTGAACACTACATCAAAAACTGATGAGGTACTATATGCTGGCTAATTGAACATAATAAAAAATAAAAATTAAAAATTAAAAAATAAAAATTTAAAATTAAAAAAATAAAAATTTAAAATTTAAAAAAATCACTAGAAAAACGATTATCCTGACAACACATCACTGTTTCAGATAATGTTAGAAACCTTATTTTTAAATTCCAGACCTTAATCAAACTAGGAATCAACCAGGATTTATTATTAAAAGATTAATATGTTTCCCACTATATATAACTATAATATACTCCACTTGTTCCCTCACCAAAAAATCTCAAGTATGAATCACTGTCAATCTGACAATAAAGATTTTGGAATAGTGGTGGTGACTAAATTTTCTTTTAATGCTTTGTTAGCTACTAGATGATTCTAGTTTACAATCATGCCAATGAGCATAAGCTCATAAGCTCAGTCTTAAAAACGATTTCAGCCCTCTGATGCCCTGAGATTTTCTGTTACCCTAGAGAAACCGCATGTGATGTTTGCTAGGAATCAATCAAGTCAATTAAGGTCTACATATTTGTCACCTCTATGAGTATAAATGTGTGCCCAAATGTCACCAACACAAGCTGTTGAAAAGACAATAAAAATCTATACATTGACTATAGCCCATCCTCCTGGATGGCTAATTCTAACCTAATTCATTGCTTTTGAGCTGTTTTGCACTTCTTTTTAAATTGTAGGTAACTGATAGGTATCTAACATATGTCCTCTTTGGTAAGGATGTCACTGACTTCCTTCTCCCTCCCCAAACTGCATTTTTGTCCTCCATTTGAAATTCATTTCAATATTTTTGTGTACTATATAAATTTTCGATGTTCTGAATTTTCCTTTAAACTGTTTATAACATTTACCTGGCTCCTTCCTATATGAGTAAAATTCTTAAAACTGGGGAAGTGGCACATAATTCAGTAAAAAATTTCCCAACATTAACCATGTTTTCAAGAAGTGAAGGGGAAAGTCCCTTTGTATACTAAGAACAACTATTCTAAAGTGCTCTAGCAATTAAAGGGTTACAGACAACTTACAAATTAATCCCTAAGGATCTTGCCTCATGATCATTAAGTTTCAACTTAAAAATGAGGCATTTTTCAGTGTAAGGGTTTGAAAAGCTAAAAACAACCATCCTGTCAAGTTTTAACTTAACAAATATAAATTAAAAATTTTAAACACTAATTTAACAAAGCAATTTACGTAAGTGGCAAATATTACACATTCACTGACTTGTTTGTTAAGCATTCGGGATAAACTTGCTTATTTACTATTTACTTTGCCCACACTTTACTTTGAGGGGGAAAAAAATTCAATATTAACTTCTCTAGAAGAGGATTTGAATTGGTTGCTTTCTTATACCTTTTTAATCTTTAAAAAAACCAAGACTGTGATACAGCTGTGGAATCAGGATGACATAGTGACAAGGGAGTGTGGAAAAACAATAGGCAAAAAAAAATGGACATACTTTTTATTAATTTAACCTGTTGTGCATTGTTTTCATACTTAATGGAGTACATATTCAGAGCATTTTCTGGTTGTGTGTGCGTGTGTGTGTGTATGTGTATGTGTGGGTGGTTTTGGTTTGGTTTGGTTTTTAGGTTTTTTGTTTTGTTTTGTTTTTTGGCAGGATGGCTATGATTGGGAATACAGTAACACAGAAGAAATCCTCTGAGGTATAATTTTAAAATCGCTCTCCAAAAGCATAGCTAAAGGAAATTCGGCCATGAGCTGAACAACCTTTCTGGGTGCTTGATTTTTTGTTATTGTTTATGATCTTAAACATTTTTAAAAGAGGTAAAAAATTATCAAGAGCCCTTCAACCCAGTGTCACTAAAGATTAAAATTGTGGCTTAAAAATGCTGACAGTCATCTCTAGAACCAGAAAGTTTTGTCTTAGGGGCCAAAGTCTTCTGAGATATTTTCAGCAAATTGCTTCATCCGGGACTCCCGTTCATAGCAACATCTTGCCTTGTTTTCACAGAGAAATGGTCTAACATATTTTCCAGAACCAGAAATCCAGACTTTGCTTTATTTTGCCTGGGCTTAGTCTGTCACACTGCATCAGTGCATTATATACACTTCTTCAATGCTATTTAAAAAGCTTTGATAAATTTTATTAAATACATAGAGAGTAAAATACATATTACACACACACATGAATTGAGTGCCCATATTGGGAGTTTTTAGATTTAGGGAGTCAGAGTATTTATCTCAGATAAAAAATTCCTGTACTGAGGTGCCTGGATGGCTCAGTGGGTTAAGCTTCTGCCCTTGGCTCAGGTCATGATCCCAGGATCCTGGGATCTAGCCTGGTCTTGGGCTCCCTGCTCAGTGGGGAGCTTGCTTCTCCCTCTGCCCCTCCCTTCCCCGTGCTCTCTCTCTCTCTCTCTCAAATAAATAAATAAGACCTTTAAAAAAGTTTCCTTTGCCTTCTACCAAAGAATATTTCCATATAAGCTGAAAATATATTATTATTTAAAAGGAACACGGCAAAATGAAGGGCATAAACTCAGGTGACTATCTAAGAAAAGAATGATTTTACTCATGTTTCTGTCAACTCCCAATATTCTTTTTTTTTAATTAAACAGATTTTTATTTATTTATTTGACAGAGAGGTTACAAGTAGGCAGAGAGGCAGACAGAGAGAGAGAGAGAGAGAGAGAGAGAGAAAGAGAAGCAGGCTCCCTGCAGAGAGCCAGATGCGGGACTTGATCCCAGGACCCTGAGATCATGACCTGAGCCGGAGGCAGAGGCTTAACCCACTGAGCCACCCAGGAGCCCAATATTCTTTTTTTTTTTTTTTTTTTAAGATTTTATTTATTTATTTGACACAGAGAGAGAGAGATCACAAGTAGGCAGAGAGGCAGGCAGAGAGAGAGGGAGAAGAAGGCTCCCCGCCAAGCAGAGAGCTCGATGAGGGACTGGATTGCAGGACCCTGAGATCATGACCTGAGCTGAAGGCAGAGGCTTAACCCACTAAGCCGCCCAGACGCCCCCACTCGCAATATTCAATGCAAATATATGTTCAAACAGTATCTCCCATTTTTCTAAAGAAATTTATTCACATAATTTTCCTTCAGTCTGATGGGCCAACTCTATACTACTGGGACATTTCAATATTAACTGTGGACATTTGGTATTTACCAAGGTCAAGTAATCATAATTGAGATAAAATTTACTCACAGTGAAGTGTGTCTTTGACATGGTGGTAGTGGATTCAGAGCATAGTGGGGCATTTGGTGGTGGGGCCTTCTCCCCTTGACGTTCCCCAGACCTCGAGCTGAGCCGCATATTTTCAAGGCCATGATAGAAAAATCGATAGATAGAGAGATGGATACATAGACAGATGGCTTTAGATACACCAAGAATCATCATGCATTGTTGAGTCACATTTTTAGACACACAAGGACGTGCCAGTGGGGTACTAATAAACATTTAACAACTAGCTTTCTGGAAAAAAAAAAAAACAATGTGTACATAGACACATGTACATAATTTTACTTTGGGTGTGATGCATGTAACTTACACACAGTATAATATGCAATAGTCTGTATTTCATAGTCCACGTAGCTAATTGATTTTCACAAAATTCTTTAATTCTTACCAAATTCTTCTCTTCATAGTCAACTTACGGTTGCAATTGACAAATGAACAGTGACTTACAGCTGACTTTAATGCTGATTAATATTTTTTATGTTAATGAGTAAGTCAAAAGCAAAACAATGAAAGCTTGTTCATCATTGCCCTAAGCAGCTTCTTAGCAGCATTGGATAATAGTTTTTGAATACTGGAAGCCAAGTTCCTCAATTTTTGTGCTATGTACTGTGTAACAACTATATCCAACTTTATTGTTTTAAGATTTTATTTATTTATTTATTTGACAGAGAGGGCACAAGCAGGGGGAGTGGCAGGCAGATTGTGAGGGAGAAGCAGGCTTCCCGCTGAGCAGGGAGCCCCATGTGGGGCCAATCCCAGGACCCTGAGATCATGACCTGAGCCGAAGGCATACGCTTAACCTACTGAGCCACCCAGGTGCCCCAAAGCATCCTACTTTACAGTTGGATTGCATTGTTGATATCTTCCCCATCACTTTCTTAAGTTTATGCCAGGGATTGGCAGAGAGCCTGTATGTCAAATCCAGCTGCCTCCTGTTCTTGTAAATAACGTTTTCTGGAGGGGCGCCTGGGTGGCTCTGTGGGTTAAGCCCCTGCCTTTAGCTCAGGTCATGATCTAAGGTCCTAGGATTGAGCCCTGCATCAGGCTCTCTGCTCGGCAGGGAGCCTGCTTCCCCCCCTCTCTCTGCCTGCCTCTCTGCCTACTTGTGATCTCTCTGTCAAATAAATAAATAAAAATCTTAAAAAACAAAATAAGGTTTTCTGGAGACACGGCCGCATCCATTCCTTTATGCTTTATCTGACCGCTTCTGAGCTACAGCAGCATAACTGAGTAGTTGAGATAGAGGTTGTACGACTTGCAAAGCCTTAAACATCCACTCTCTGGCCCTTTACAGGATCAGTTTTCTGACTCCCAAAATAAACCACCACTTAGCAAGAGAACTTTCTGTGATAATCAAACTGTCTTTATCTGTGCTGTTTAATACGGCGGCCACCCAAGCCCAAGTGACTACTGAGCACTTGAAATGGGGCCATGGTGACTGAGGAGCTAAGGGAAATTTCTACTGAAGTTAATTTAAATTTATATAACTGTATTTTGCTGGTAGACACTACGTTACATGGTATAGGTCAAGACAGGCAACAAAACCATGAACCACACCCTGATTTGTAGCATTTGCTCATTTTTGGAGTATAAATACATTCCCTGGGGCCAGTTTCAAGCCTCCAGTGTGATATCATTGAATGACAGGTTGAAAAGAAATACACAATATCGTATTGTATTTCTACCACACAGACCCAACATAAATAGACATAAATAACCTTGAGAGCACAGACAAAAGTAAAATATTAAGAAAAAAGTAGGAACTGCTGAGTTTTGAGTATTACTTTATTTTTGTTAAAATTTTTAAATTATAAGTTTGTATCATTTAATTTAAATAGTAGTTGTGCTTAACAACAGATGGCAAAAATCCTGAAAAATATTAGCAGTTGTCCCTCTGGAGCCAGAACAATGTGGCTTCAGCAGCCTCCTGAGGGAACGTACCCCATGCTTTACTACTATATGTAAATTAAATTGAACCAAAAAAAGATATTAAGGAGCTGAGGTGAGTGAAAGAGAACGCTGAAAAAGTGTGTTCATCTGACACTCATCTGTGGTAGTGGATATACAGCCAAAGGCAAGGCATTTCCAGTTGTGCAAAGAACAGTGTGTTTCAGGAGAATGGGAGTGACAGAATATGGCTTTATAACATGGGATTGTGGATCCTTGAAAGGATTTCAGGAGATGAACCCTCTGAAATTGCAGGCAAATCTTACGTGAATATACAAAAAACATTTTGCTGGGAATAAGTCAACATTTCTGGGTGCTGGGGAATCGTGATTTTGAGAATTTTAAAACTGAAGGGGTTAGCCTCACTGAAAAATTTGATCAACATACTGGAGAATTAAATTAAATATACTGACTTGGGGCTGAAAACATAAGCCTTGTGGATCTCCAGACTGAAGCAGATAAAAGCCAATGAGAGTTGGATCTAGCTGAGAAACTGAGTCTAGAGTGTTCCTATGAGCCTGGGGCAGAAGCCAGACTTACCACTTTGAAACAACTTGAAATAAAGAATTTATCAATCCAAACGTGTACTGAGTGATTTGTATAAAATTCAGTACAGAGGGAAAACAGGAAAAAATAGGAAAAAAAAGAGTGATAAAGACATATGCTAGGTAGATTTGACAACTCTAATGTAGGTCCACTTGAAATTTTAGAGGAGGGAGATAGGATGAATATTGAAATGAATTATAACTGAGAATTCTTCACAATTGAAGATTTGGAGACATATTTGCAATGGGTATATCAAACAAAGATTAGCACCCCAACTATTTAAACAATGACACATCAATAAGGAAAAGTTAAACAAATAAAGAAAAAATAATCAAAGGAAATGAATAATTTGTAAACAGGAAAAGATGTCTCATTTCAACAAATTTAGGAAATACATACTTAAATGATAAAAAGATGCCATTTTGTATTTATTAGATTAAAAATACTGGAAATGTGATCTTGGTGAAGATATGGGGCAGTAAAAACATTTATATACTGCTGGTTATAGCAAAAATGGGGAAGGTACACACGTATCATGACCCAGCAAACCCACTTTGTGGTCTGAGAAACTGATGGACAAGCACATATACAAGGAGTTTCGCTGCATTTTGCAATACAGAAAAGTTCACACAACTTAAACACTCAATAGATAAATACATTGTGACCATATATTTGTACACTGAGATCCATGTCAATCAAAATGAACAAATTATAACCACACATACCAATACATACAAAAATTTTAAAAAATAATGACATGAAAAAAATTAGAATGTATGTTAATCTGTTAGATTAGTTACATCTAACTAGATGCAATGTAATCCAATGATAAGAGAAAAAAGGTACAATTTTACTGTATCCACATCATGTTCTTTTTTTAAGAAAAGATACGAATATGACAGAAGCCGACAATTTATTAAATACAAATGTTTATTGTAGTGTTCTCTGTATTTCCTTCTTTAAAAACTTTATAATTTAAAAATTTTTAAAGATTCCATCAATGTTATTCTAGAGATAAAATCTCAAATTTTATGAAATTATTGGTTACTTAATTTTAAGCCTTTTTGGTATCTCATAAAGTCCAGAGTGATGTAAGATAGGTAATATATTTCGTAGTAACAGAAATGTTCATTTTATATATGTTATATATGTATATATATACACATTAATAGCAAAATTATAGAAGTATATTTTTTAAAAACCATTTCAAGTTTTAAAAGTGTATTTGCATACAGTACGCTTTTAAGTATTCAGTTCTCTACTTAATTAATATACAGTTGGATCAGCTTTTTTTGTAATGCTTGTTTCTGTTCTCTTATCATTTTTACATTAAAAATGGTGTGAGGGGCTCCTGGGTGGCTCAGTCAGTTAAGTGTCTGACTCTTGATTTCGGTTCAGGTCATGATCTCAGGGTTGTAGACTGAGCCACACATCGGGCTCTATGCTCAGAATGGATTCTGTTTGAGATTCTCTCTCTCCTTTTCCTTCTGCCCCTCTCCATGTACTTTCTCTCACAAATAATCTTTTTTTAAAAATAAAAAAAAATTAAAATAGCGTGAAAGGGCTTTTTATTAAAAAGTCAATCTAAAGTGTTTTTTCTTACTTTTCAAAAAATTTAAGTGTTAAAAGTCTTTCCTGGTTGGTTTTTTTTTTTTTTAAGATTTTATTCATTTATTTGACAGACAGAAATCCCAAGTACGCAGAGAAACAGGCAGAGAGAGAGGAGGAAGCAGGCTCCCTGCTGAGCAGAGAGCCCGATGCAGGGCTCCATCCCAGGACCCTGGGATCATGACCTGAGCCGAAGGCAGAGGCTTTAACCTGCTGAGCCACCCAGGCACCCCTTGGTTGGTTTTTTATTTAGAATATCCACTAAAGGGGCACCTGGGTGGCACAGTCGTTAAGCATCTGCCTTCGGCTCAGGTCATGACCCCAGTGTCCTGAGATCAAGCCCCACATCGGGGCTCCCTGCTTAGGAGGCTGCTTCTCCCCCTCCAGTCCCTCTGCTTGTGTTCCCTCTCTTGCTGTCTCTATCATAAATAAATAAAATTTAAAAAAAAAAAAAGAATACCCACTCAAAAGACACTTGCCTCATTAAATAGCATTTTCAAAGCCACTGCCCTCATAGACCACACCTCACCTTGAAAATGAATTGACCAGACTCATTAGATTCCCCTAATCACTGTGCTTTAAATTTCATCCTGAAGAACTCTGTGTACTCTAAGTGTTAAATGAACTATTGATTGCCCTGAAACTGCAGTCAGCCAGAGTGACTGACAACTTTTTTCACTGTGTGATGAGAACATCACATTAAATATTTGTTGAATAAAGAATGAAAATCAGAGTAAAGAGATCTTTTCCTTAGGAATTAGGTTATATTGTTTCTCTGGGTTCTTAATCTAACTATATTTGTGATTATTTAAAGTACCCTTTTATTTTATCTATTTTTAAGAAGATTTTTATTTATTTGTGAGAGAGAAATCCAGACACAGAGCAGGAGCAGGTGGATGCAAAGAGGGAGATCAGACTCCCTGCTGAGCAGGGATCCTACAGAGGGGCTTGATCCCAGGACCCTGGGATCCTGACCTGAGCAAAAGGCAGATGCTTCACTGACTTAGCCACCCAGGTGCCCCTGAATTTCCCCTTTAAAACCAATGAACCAAGTCACATAAAAGGGAGATGCGTACTCAGCTAGGAATCAGGTCTCATGACACCAATTCTGCTATTAACATAGCTGTCTGGGCTTGACAATTTCTATGACTTTCCAGGCCTCAGCACCTTCATCTTTAAACTGTGAATTCATAACCAGATAATTTTTAATGTTTCATTGACTTTCATGATTCCTAACTGGAGGGCTGGAGCAATTTTGAATAAATGAGACATAAAAGACTTTTCTATCCAACTAAAGGGCCAAGCTAGACATTTTGTCTTGACAAGTCTTTCTCTTCATGTGTATTACTGACTATTTAGCATTGCACCTGGCAAGTATCAGTGGTAAATGAAAATGTTAGTCTATTCTCCCCAAAATGTTCCTTACAATTTCCCTCTTCCTCATTCTTATTTTTGTGGTCTTAGTTCAGGCCATTAGCATCTTTTCCATGAACTATGGCATTTTCTCCTAATCCACCACACTTTTCATTTCTCTGTACCCTTTTTGCCTCCAACATTTCCAGGGTATCCTTCCTCAAGCCCTGATTTTAGGGGTTAAAGTCTAACCTAAACAGGAAGTCCAGTATCTTCCTCAATCTGGTTTTCTTATTTTTCCAGTTTAATCTTTTTACCAACTTCTTTCTTCCCTCCTATCTTTAGACACCCAGTCTCCCCTCCTCCAGACAAGGCAAAGAAGTCCAGGCCAATTAAATCGGTCATGTGTTTCCCCCATTTTGTGCTTTGGGCCATACTGTCCCTGCTCCACATGTCTGCTCCCCTTCTCCTTCAAGTGAAATCTATTTATTTATTCGTTCCTGTTCAAAAATCACTCTTTTTAAAAAAGATTTTATTTACTTATTTGAGAGAGAGAGAGAGAGAGAGCAAGCATGATCAAGGAACAGAGGGAGAAGGAGAAGCAGGTGTCCTCAAACATCACTCTTACTGGAAGTTTCTCTGAATACACTGGGAGAAAATTTCTCCCTCCCTCACCTGGAATCCTCTCATAGGACTTTCACACAACTGTATTTCAGAACTTACCTTGACTTATACTTAGTTGCTGCCTTCTCTACTTTCTCTGGTATTTCATGTGTTAATTTATTTATCCATCCATCCACTCATCAGTTATTAAAGATCTACTACTCACCAAGGACGTTGTTAGAATGTAGGCATGAGGGGCTCCTGGGTGGCTCAGTGGGTTAAGCCTCTGCCTTCAGCACCAGTCATGATCTCAGGGTCCCGGGATGGAGCCCCGCATCTGGCTCTCGGCTCACGGGGGAGCCTGCTTCCCCCTCTGTCTGCGGGCTGCTCTGCCTAATTCTCATCTTTCTGTCAAATAAATAAGATCTTAAAAAAAAAAAGAATGTAGGTACGAGCTGTGAGAATGGATTCCAATTTTCAAGCAAGTGTACTGTCTAGGTGGAGAGGCAACTTTTAAGTAAATTTTAATTTGCAAAATAGAATGTTAAGTGCTGTGGTAGGGTATGGTCTGCAGAGATACCCTGTAAGAAAAGAGGAGAAAAATCTATGGCACAAGTGGGTAGGGATTATGCCCAGAGAATTTCCCTGCCCGGGGGGAATTAATTTATTAACAATCCAGAGTCTGACATATAATTAAAGCTCAATGAATGTTCTTAAATACACTTTGTTCCGAATGCATGAAGGCTTGTTGTCGCCAGTGTGCTGGATAAGGGCTGTAAGCAGTGAAGATACTTCAGAGATATGAAGAAATTATGAATACAGTACCAAGCATTTCCACTGCACCAGACTTCCACAAGGAAAATGTTCTGCACACATTGGAGGCAGGTATATTAACTACATACAACTCCACTAATCAAGACAAATGGTTGCCTCCAAGGGGGCTCGCAGCGAGCTGAGCCCAATCAGACAACAAGGAAGTGCAAGAGAAACAGCCCTGGGCACTCATGGCCGGTCCGGGGATGACAGCCACAGAGCGGTGCAGCCTGGCCTCTTAGGAGGCTCGCCGCCCTCTGCGCGCCGCTCCAGGAGACGCCCTGAGTTACTGCAGGCTTGACTCACTCTCCTCGAAAGTGCAGACGCAGTATGTGGCACCTGTTCGGTTCCGAGAACGCTGGTGGTTCACGGCTTTCCTCCACTTTGGGCCTCCGTGTGAGCTCCGCAGCAGCCCCGCCCAATGCCCTGGAACCGCGTCCTCCGCGCAGACTCCCCGTTGCCAGGTAACTAAGCTCCCTCACACACGGTCTCCGCGGGTCGGGAGTCGCCACCGCCTCCCAGTCGGGCGATCCAATCAGAGGCCGGCGTGTCTGTCACGTGGCCCGCGAGGGCGGGCCCAAAAGAGCCGGGCGCTCTGTCCGGCGCGAGGAGCAGCTTCCCCGCCCCACGGAACCCGCGGTCCCGCCGCCCCGCCCCGGGAGGCCGAGGCACGCCACGGAGGAGGCTGGGGAGCGCTCCGGCAGTGCTCTCGCCGCCGCCGCCGCGCCCGCTTCAGCACCTCTCGCTGTTCGCAGCTGCGGTCGTTGCCTCCTCCAGGTAAGGGGCCCGCGGGGCGCAGGGGGAAAGGGGGGCGGGCGCAGGCGTGAAGAGGGGTCTTGGAGGCGGCGTGGTGTCGCGGGAGCGGGCGTTCACCGCGCCCGTGAGGATAGCCGAGCCGCGTGCTGCACGCCCTCCCGGGCTTTGCGCACGACAGCCTGATGCGTGACTCCCCGGAGTTTTAGGCTCACGCACCTGATGATCACGAGCCACAACCAGCAGCCAGCGTGTGTATGGACACCCGAGCTGCCCCTGCAGTGTGAACTGACCGTTATTCTGATTTTTAAGATCAGAGTCCGGAGTCTGGACTGTATGCCCGCCGGGCACCTGTGTGTAGATTTCCCACCCTTTGGGAGATGGTCTTAATAGGTTGTACCAAGGAGGCTTTGAGTGAGACGAAGTGTGTACCAGGAAAGGACAGTATTGAATGTGAGAGGCATAGTATGTGGTAAATCATAAAAAACACAGTCCTTCCTGTTTTTCCACACCCTCCCAGATTTTTGCCTGCAAATATGAAAAGGAGCCAAATTTAAGATGACTTTTACTCTGTTAAAATCAATGGATGTGAATGAAATGTAGGGATCACTTTGTGTACCACTTGTGTTTGTAACTTCTCCTGGTGGGTTGATGGATTGCAGTCTTGAACGAGGGCTTGAAGAGAGGTGACCTTTTCTGAATCTTGCACTGAGCATTTCAGGAACACCCCTCAGAGGAACGTGTTTTCCCTACCAGTTTTTATAACCAAAGTTAGAAGTCCTTCTTGAATAGTCTAAGTAACGTCAGGTAAGAAAAGCGTTTTCCTTTAGGATTTCTCTACAGAGTAAATTCTTCCGGGAATTTATAAAATTCTCTTTAGGTATCCCTATCTCTCTCTCACAGATGTGTCTCCAGGAATGGTCTCATCAATAGTGAGAGAATACTCCCCCTGTGATTATCATACAACACAACAGGTTTGGGATAGTCTCACTAACCTGCTTGGGGTGGGGGTGGGGGGCTGATGCTGGACTTACGGTGATTCCAACCACTATGGAAAAAGCACTTTTTTTTTTTAAGATTTTATTTATTTATTTATTTGACAGACAGAGATCACAGGTAGGCAGAGAGGCAGGCAGACAGAGAGGGGGAAGCAGGCTCCCCACTGAGCAGAGAGCCTGATGTGATCCCAGGACCCTGGGATCATGACCTGAGCCCAAGGCAGAGGCTTTAACCCACTGAGCCACCCAGGCGCCCCGGAAAAAGCACTTTTTAATGTCCTTTTGAGATTCTGTCTCACTGGCTTAAGTGTGCAAGAAAATGGGCATAGTTTTGTCTTATCTGTGTGAAGGCAGGAATCTGAGCCAAGTGGTCTGACAGTCTTTACTGTTCTGTGATCTAAAATTAAAATAGAAAATAAGTGACTATGAAAAACTGTGGGTATCTGTGGGGGAAAAAATCAAGTATATTTACTCGAAAGTTTAAAAGTTCTTCATTTGTTATTACTAAATATTGGTGTGCTAAAATTTTTTGTTACTCATTCATTACATAATAATTCTATATATTAGAAAGCCACAAATTAATTTAGCTTAGGAAAAAAATGTTGTTAAATCCCCTGCTCCCAGTAGAGGGACTATGAAGGCTGGAATGTTTTTGTTATTTTCTCTAGCCTCTACCTGTAGCCCTCAGCTTGGGCACAGAGGAACCAGTGGCAATTTTTAAATCACTCAGAGACAATTAGGAGTAGTTGTATTTTTCTTTGTTTTACCCTGGTAGTTAATAGAAGTCCAACATAAATGAGTAGGTTATCACGATCAATAAAATTTGTTCAAATTCTCCAGACTACCTAATTTTTTTGCCTAACCTCTGAAATGAAGACCAAAATGAAATTCAAACAGTTTTGAAGGATTCACATTTCCTTCCTATATTCCAGAATTTATTGAAGTCTGGTGTATTCCAGAAAGACGACAGCTTACTGAATCACCAGTTTACTCACCCATTCGTGGCAATGCCGTGTATACAAACTTTACTGCTACTGTGTAGAATTGACTAATTTTCTTTTATATTTTGTATATCTACTCTGAAATATTCAAGTGAAGTCATACAGCTTTTATGGTGTTTTCAGGAACTGAACTTTTTTCAGGAACTGAAAAAAATTTTAAAATTTTTTTATTAACATGTAATGTATTATTAGCCCCAGGGGTACAGGTCTGTGAATTGTCAGGCTTACACACTTCACAGCACTCACCATAGCACATACCTTCCCCAGTGTCGGTAACCCAGCCACCCTCTCTCCCTACCGCCCTCCCCAGGCAGCCCAAAGTTTGTTTTGTGAGATTAAGAGTCTCTTATGGTTTGTCTAGGAACTGAGTATTTTAATCCATAAGAATCATGTTAGGAATTTGGGAGGGGTTTCTTTATTAACTCTGATGCCTTCTTTTCTTTTGTATCAGAAACATATTAAACTAAGAACTGGTCGGCACTTTTCAACATTCAAGACTTGCTGTGTTCTGTGATGATCACATGGAGATTATTCTCTCACTGTTGATGAGACCTTTCCTAGAGATTGTGAGCAAGAAATGAGATGTGGGGACCCCTGGGTGGCCCAGTGGGTTAAAGCCTCTGTTTGGCTCAGGTCATGATCCCAGGGTTCTGAGATCAAGCCCTGCATCACATCAGGCTCTCTGCTCTGCAGGGAGCCTACTTCTCTCTCCACCCCCCCCCCACCTCCCCCCCCCCCCCCCCCCCGCCCCGGGCCTGCCTCTGGACCTACTTGTGATCTCTGTCTGTCAAATAAATAAAATCTTAAAAAAAAAAAAAGAAAGAAAGAAATGAGATGTGGATGCCTGAAGAGAACTTGAGAAATTCCCCAAAGAATTTACTCTATAGAGAAACAAAACCTAAAGGAAAATCTTTTTTCTTACCTGGGGTTGCTTAAAATGTTCAAGAAGAACATGTAACTTTGGTTACAAATATTGGTAGGGACATATTATAAAATGACCAGCTTTGACCAATGCCTTTGTGTATCAAGAAAATATCTCATCATGATTGATTAGAAAGATTTCAAAAGTTGTAACAGTAAAAGGTGAGCTGTCACATTAGGAGAGAGGGTTCAGGTTGTTGTTACCTGACTTCAATGACTAGAAAAAACTAGATCTGTAACTGAAGAGAAAGTCAAACATTTGAAATAGGCTAGACTTTATAGAAAAGGCAGCCTACGTTTGAAGCCATAGGCGACACCTGTCATGCAGATGTCTACTTGAGGGAGAGAATTTAAAAAACAATAATGACAGAGTCGTGCTTTTTATTACTCTACAGGTGGGTCCTCACTGTGATTTTCTAGCTTAATTACCTCTTAAAACTCTGCAATTCTGCATTTTAATTACATATATATTAACAATAGACAGTAATATAAATTTTCTACAGTAAGATCATACAGCAGATAATGTATCAGTTATTTGCTATTAATAGGGATAATTGATAATGGTCATATTCAGGAAAACTCTGAAGAGATGTAAGAAATAATTTTTCATGCTTTGGTAAGGACGTTACTCCACTCAATACTTTATAGATTCGAATACTCAGCCATTGAGAACTCGCAATAGAGGAGTTCAGTGTCTTCCTTATTCTTAGGTTCATTTTCTTCCAGGTTGCTTACACACTAGTTTGGGAGCAAAGATCAATATCCCAGGCAGCCTCATTTGCAATTATATATAATAAACTCAATTTCTTATCTCACACACAAAAACTTTCAAATTGGAAAGTAGAAAATAATTCTCATTACAGAGAGCACTCACATTTGATGTGCTGTAGGAAAACCTGCCTTTTCCCATGTAAAAAACCTCCACATGGAGTCTTGAAAATTAAACAGTCGGTTAATATGAAACAGGTAATATTTAATTAAATTTGGTCCTTTAAGATAAAACAGTATGAATGAATTTTCATGGAAGAGTCAACATTTTATTTTTAAGGTGAGCATGGTAAATAGGTTTGGAAGAGTCACTTCAGAATGTTCGCTGAAAGGGTCCTTAGAGCCCAGTTAAACTAACACCCTTATTTTGTAGATGAGGTCACTAAACATGTAACGATACGTTGCTCAAAATGTGTCAGTGGGAAAGCTGGTATAGAACTTGGGGCTCTGATATTCAGCATTGTGCTGCTCCCTAAAGAAGCACAAAATAAAGAAAGCGTCATTTTCTTTTTTGTGAAGGATATTTATCTATTTATTGTAGAGGGAGACAGAGCCCGTGAGTGGACAGGGGAGGTGGAGGGGGCAGGGGAGAGGGAGAGAGAATCTCAAGCAGACTCCGTGCTGATATGGGAGCCTGCCGTGGGGCCTGATCCCACAACCCTGAGACCAAGGCCTGAGTCGAAACCAAGAGTCAGTCACTCAACCCACTGTGCCACCCAGGCGCTCCATCATTTTCTCTTTCATTACATTTTTTCAAATACCTAATTCAAAACTTGGAGTAGTTAGGAATTACATCACTTTTATGTTTATTCTATATCGTTAAAATAATTACTGTACAGAGCGAACATTGTACATGTGTTTGGTTTCATCATATAGAAAGGTTACTTAAAATATTGGTTAAAAAGTGTTTTCCCAAAATTTGTATCATTCATTGATTTGCTCATTAATACAAGTTAAGTTTTGCTGCAAAGTCTTTTGTGATTTTCTTGAAAATTTATCTTAAAAATTTTTAATCTCAATGCATCTCAGTGGTACCTAAGTGCCCGTAGCCATCACACCTGCAGTTGAAATACTAAAAATAAGAAACTTTTGAAAGTTGTGTCTGAGGTCTAGATGATGGTTACCATTAGGTATCACTTTGAAGTTAGATGTTTATTTTCTAGACTTGGTGCCACTTTTGGTATCAGATGCCATCTAGAGCGGTGTTACACGAAGTACTTTAGACCAGCAGATTTCCTATGAGCTTGTTAGAAATGCAGATTCTCACGTAAGGCCCTGAGCCGATCAGAATCTCTAAGGGAGGGATCAGAATCTGTTTTAATAAGCCTCAAGTGATTCTTAAGGTAGGGTTTGGGAAGTACTGATACAAGGTACATTATGCTGTTGGATCCCAATACCTCATGAGCTGATAATGGCCATTGTATAATTCCACTTTTGAAACTTGGGAGCACCATGAACTGCCAAATAAATGAATTAATTCCTAAAAACATAATAGTGGGTATGTTTTATAAACATCTGATAGTAGCTTTTTGGACATAATGTTTCATCTTCATTATTAACTACATTAATTCATCTTTAGGGGGAATTTTATTTTGCCTAAGGGCATAATTTTTGATAGATGGGCTATCAAAATGCAGGTCTATGTGATCTGCATTGGTCCTGACTTAGCCTATGCAACCCTTCACTTATCAAACTATAGGATTTATCTCAGGCCTTCTATCAATGTATGGATGCATACATTGAAGATATTTTTGGATTTAGTGACTTATGTGGGCTATTTCTGTGCATTTTAAAGCTTTCCAGCTTTAACACCATTGGATTTCCTTTGCTGGCTTTTCTAAATTGACTTATCAAAATAATTTTTAATACCACTTGCCAAGAATGAGAAAATGCCAGTCCAAGTAATAGTTTCTGCCAAATTGGAATCCTGATTTTCAAACAGATAAGCATAAAAGGCCCACCCTTGTTTAAAAAGTCATATAAAGGGGCACCTGGGTGGCTCAGTGGGTTAAGCCTCTGCCTTCAGCTCAGGGCATGATTCCAGGGTCCTGGGATCGAGCCCCGCATTGGGTGCTCTGCTCAGCGGGGAGCCTGCTTCCCCCCCTCTCTCTCCACCTGCCTCTCTGCCTACTTGTGATCTCTGTCAAATAAATAAATAAAAATCTTAAAAAAAAAAACCAAACTCATATAAAAAAAATACAACCCACAAAACAGACTAATAGAAGGGGGTGGGGATCCTGGTTTACAAAATGATTCATGGCACAGCTTCTCAAGTTTTCATTCAGGAGTAATGATCCTATTTATAAAAATAAGGCTACAGGGGCGCCTGGGTGGCTCAGTGGGTTAAAGCTTCTGCCTTCAGCTCAGGTTGTGGTCCCAGGGTCCTGGGATTGAGCCTCACATGGGGCTCTCTGCTCAGCGGGGAGCCTGCTTCCTCCTCTCTCTCTGCCTGCCTCTGCCTACTTGTGATCTCTGTCTGTCAGATAAATAAATTTTTTAAAAAATAATAAAATAAAAAAAATAAGGCTACATATTTTGCCATACCCTAATATAGAAATAATCCTATATCTTTTTATGTCAAATACACACTTATATTAAAATGTTTCTGTCAATGGAATATTTTCCTCTAACTTACTAGTTTATGGGTGAAAATTTTTATGATTTCACCCCTCCTCTGCTTTTCTTTAGCTGACTCAGAATGGTCACACTGAGGTATATACATGATCCTTTTGTTCAAGAAAAGTGGATTACTTCTTCAAATTAAAAGTTATCCCCACATTGCAGCTCAAGAGATTCTAAAATCCTCCACCCACCTAGAAAAAACTAATTCCATAATTTAAATCCATATAATTTTCATTTGGGGGTTAAAGTTTAGGAAAGTGTAAAAATAAATGTGCAGATGGATGATAAATTCCTTGTAGGTGGATGATGAAATCTTTAAATCAGTGTCTTGGGCTTATAACGAGTGTGTTTTCTTGATCAAATAGAGTTTCTGCTGGCGTGAGTGATCTTTCCTTGAGTCCAGACTAGAACTACCGTAACGACCTTCATCTTTTCTGTTTGCTAACTAATCCAGGATTTTAATGTAGGTTAATACCATTTGCTTGTTGTGACCTATTTTACCATGTAAGCTTTTAAGAACATCATGATTTGACATATGCTGGGCATGCTGAGAGAAACTGCCCGGCCAAGCTCAGGAAAGGTAAATTTAGGAATGGTGGAAATTTATAATTTTTTTTTTAAAGATTTTATCCATTTACTTAACAGAGAGAGATCACAAGCAGACAGAGAGGCAGGCAGAGAGAGAGAGGGAAGCAGGCTCGCTGCTGAGCAGAGAGCCCGAAGCGGGACTCGATCCCAGGACCCTGAGATCATGACCTGAGCCGAAGGCAGCGGTTTAACCCACTGAGCCACCCAGGCACCCCAGGAATGGTGGAAATTTAAAAGTTGAATCTTCGTCAGTACAAGATTCTAGAGGCAGTTTTTCAGCTAAATTATCTTTGCTGTCCTTAAACTATATAAGTAGTTCTCCACCTTTACTGTGCATATAAATCATCTGGGGGTAATGTTAAAAAGCAGATTTCCATGAAACAGCTGAACATAAGGGAAGGAAAAAAAAAAGAAGGAGGCAAACCATAAGAGATGCTTAACTCTAGAGAACAAACTGAGGGTTCCTGGAGAGAGCTGGGTGGGGAATGAGCTAAATGAGTGATGGGTGTTAAGGAGGATGGTTGTGGTTAGCACTCAGTGTTAAATGTAAGTGATGAATCACTAAATTCTCCTGAAAGCAATATTGCATGATATGTTAACTAATTAGAATTTTAATAAAAACTTAGAGAAAAAAAAAAAAGCAGGTTTCCAGGCTCTACCATAAAATTCTGACCCACTAGCTTTGGGGTGTGATCGAGGAACCTGCAACTTTAGCAAGTTTCTCGGTTAATTCTGATGCAAGAGAAGTAAGACCCACACTTTGAGATGCATTGATATAGAGATCTTTTAAAATTTCATTCATCTTGATAATACATGGCTCCACGTACCAGTGAGAATAGTGGTCCTCTAGAATTAACGGATGCTAGACAGAGGAGGAAGACCTCAAGTTAGTGAGCCAATGGCTTATTAAAAAACACATTTTGG
This sequence comes from Meles meles, assembly GCF_922984935.1. Taxonomy (NCBI): domain Eukaryota; kingdom Metazoa; phylum Chordata; class Mammalia; order Carnivora; family Mustelidae; genus Meles; species Meles meles. The sequence continues at coordinate 203,009,146 of NC_060067.1, read as the reverse complement.
GGGGCAGTTTCCAGATATTTTCTAGTGAGCACATGTTGATTATATAATTACAAAAAATTTTTTTTGCATAGCTCTGAGCATAGATTTATTCAAATTTTAAACACTGATTTTTAGCAAGATTATTCGTTGTTTTTTGTTAATTTAATCAGTATAGTTCTATTAAGAAAATTTGCAAAATTCCGGAGACTATAAAGGTGAGTTAAACAAAACTACCTTGAATCTCCACATCCTGGTATGTCTCTGATGTTGGAATACATTTTTATATCCTTTTATTGATTTTCCTCAGTGTTTCTCAAACCGGCCGTGAGCTTCAGTTTCCACCTTTGCTTTGGCTCAGCGTGCTTTCGCACCGGACACCAGATGCCTGTACATTTTGCCCTTCTCATCTCCTTCCAGTCTTTGCTTAGTGTCACCTCAGTATCACCCGTACCCCCATCTTTTAAGATTGCCATGTGAGGGGTGTCTGAGTGGCTCAGTCGGTTAAGTGTCTGCCATCAGCTCAGGTCATGATCCCAGGGTCCTGGGATCCAGCCCCGCATTGGACATTGGGCTCCTTACTCAGTGGGGGAGTCTGCTTCTCCCTCTGCCTGCTGTTCCCCTGCTTGTGCTCTCTCTCTCTAACAAATACACACACACACACACACACACACACACATAAACACACACACACACACACACACACACACAGTCTTTTTTAAAAAATTTCCACGCCAGCTCAATCTCCAGAATTCCTTGTCCTCTTTTCCTCCATTATCTTCTCTATACCATGAATTCTCTTCTCGTATATGCCATTGACTTGTTTGCTTAGTTCATTCTCTCATTCCTTCCCTCAAGAATAGGAACTGTGGAAGAGCAGGATTTTTATCTGTTTTGCAGAGTGCTTTTTCATGAGTGCTTGACCAGAACATAGTTGGGGCTTAATAACTATTTGTTGAATGAATGAATGAAATTGAGAAAGGATTATTAAAATTTTAGAAAACATAAACAAGTCAAAGGGATAATAAATTTCCAGCTATTAAATAGCCAACACTTTACCCTGTGGTGTGTATTCTTTTAGTTTTTAAAATGTGTGTATATGTTTATACATATGTATAAATTATATGTGGGTTTTTAAATATAGGGACATAACTATAACATGCCTTTAAAGTTAACTACAGAGAACTTTTTCAAATCATTGATTCATTATCACTTTTTGCATTTTAAGATGTTATGTATATGTTTATATATATTTGTCTGACTTTTTTCTTTTGGCCTTGTTTATAGTCTATTTTAACATAGGAATTCAAAATTTAATATTTGTTTCATAATGATTTTTTTCATTATTATTTTTTAATTATAAAAATACTTTGAGTCAATTTCTCTCTAAATATCAAGAAATAAATTGTGTCTATTGATTACTTTTGTAAAATGAGAAATTTAGCATACCTTTGTTTTCTTCTTTTCCTGAACTTCAGTATTTGGGAAAACAGATTATTATATTTTTTATAACTTTTATATCATTGGTCTTCTCTTTCAATAATTCCTATTGATATATGCATCTTTGTAACCATATAACTTAGATATTCAGGTTTACTTGCTTAATATATTTTTTTTTATAATTTTATTTATTTGACAGAGAGAAATCACAACTAGGCAGAGAGGCAGGCAGAGAGAGAGGAGGAAGCAGGCTCCCCACAGAGCAGAGAGCCTGATGTGGGGCTCGATCCCAGGACCCTGGGACCATGACCTGAGCCGAAGGCAGAGGCTTTAACCCACTGAGCTACCCAGGCGCCCCGCTTAATATATTTTTAAATTACATGAACTTCTATATTTGAGGTGTTCTGATTCATTTTTTCAAAAGCCTGTTTTTTTTTATTCAAATGATTTTAAAAGGAATATTACATGAGTAAATGCCTTCTCAATTTTTGTGTCTATGACAGTGTTTTTCTGTTTGTTTTGTCTTCACACATAAATTATATTTTTGTTATTTATAGAATAGCGAGGTCATCGTAGTTGAATTTAACATAGTTATTGTACCTCTGATACGTGTTCAGCAGGGGTGAGAGATGACGTCAGTCTGAATTCTCTGCATTTGTACATAACATTTTTAAGAATTCTACTTAGATACTCATAGGGTTGTAAAAAACTCAACTAACCCCTGAATTTGCCTTATACCTACATATGGATCTTTTTGAAAAATCTCTTTTGCTTGAAATAAGATTACGTTTAGGGTCCTAATCAGGGTTCCTCTCTAATCAGGGTCTTTTCAATTCAAGTAATGTTGCTTTGGCTACTTCTTGGGTTGTTGCTTTTATTACTGTTATTTTACTTGTGCTTGAGTCATCTCTAAACATGTTTATAATATGTAGTTTGGGTTTTCATCCCCTCTACACTGGTATGTTTTCTTTTCTCTCTAATTAAAAAAAAAAATCTTTCTGTTTGCCATAATGTTTTTTTTCTTTAAGAATTTATTAATTTATCACACAGAGAGGGAAAGCACAAGCAGGGGGAGCAGCAGGCAGAGGGAGAAGCAGACTCCCTGCTGAGCAAGGATCCTGGTGTGGGACTCAATCCCAGGACCCTGGGATCATGACCTGAGCTGAAGGCGGATGCTTGACCAACCGAGCCACCCACGCATCCCTTCCCATAATGCTTTTGAGGTTTTTTACTTGTTTTCTGAAATCACTAATACAAGTTTTGTTTTTTTTTACAGTTTGAATTCTGCCTTTTACTGCTCTTTGATGTGGATCTTTCTTCTGCTCTTGCCTTTTATTTTCTTTTCATGTTTGTTGTTTTGACTATCTCATCCCAGAGCCTTTTTATCTTAGCTGGTAGTATCCTCATTCTTATTCCTGAATGAGAGGATCCCATAAAGGAGAATCAAAAGACAATATGCAGATCGCTGCGGGTCTGGTCTCTGTCTTCTTGAACAGTAGATCAATTATATCACTATTTGATCAATACAAAAATCTCAACAAAAACAAAACTTATGTCAATATCCTGACCTAATTGCTATCATCTAGCATGCTTTTCATTACCTAGTGTGGTTCTTTTGTCCTGAGATGGAATTTTTTCCTCTCTACCTTGACTAAATGGATGGAGAAAATACATTAAAAAGTACAAATACTTTTGTGATTTAGTTATATTTCCCAGAGTACAGTGGTACTCTCTTATCTCCTGTTTCTTTTCTAGTAGCTGGGTTTTTTTTTTTGTTTTTCTGTTTTTTTTTTGTTTTTTTTTTGTAGTTGCTGAGTAGGAATAGTAGAGGTCATAGATGGAGTGAAGAGGACAGGGAAGAAGTGCGTGAAGGGAATGACAGGCAGCGCTCTGGCTCCCATGACACGGTGGAACGTCTGAGTGACACAGATCTTGTTTCTCTGAATGGGGGACAGCTAGTGAGGCAGCGATAGTGTTCACTTAGACATACTTTTGGGAGAAAGGCGTTTTAACTTTCTAACAGTACCGTGGATGATTTACTAGGACACTAGTACCTAAGACAGAATTAGAGAACTTTGGTATATAGGGGGATTTCCCCTTGGAATGTTGCTGAGACGTTGTTTTGAGTGCAGCTGTGAAGGCTTTTTGGTGTGCGTGTCTCTGTGCGTGTGTTTTCTGTGATCTTATAAGAGCCAGTTAGGATTCTTTCCGTTTCAGCAAGAGAAAATGCCACAGGTATTACTATTCATGTAACTAAAAGTCTAAAGTTAGGTAGCGGGCACGTATCATTTACTCTCCTTGTGACTTAGCCCCTTTCTCCTGTGCTGGCTTTTCTCACACTCTAGGTAGTAGCCCCCAGTGGTTCTAGATCACTTCTCGTGAGAGCACGGTGGTTGCGTTGACTCTCATTTCAGGCTCACTGTGGCTCCACGTCGACAGAGAATAGAGTAGTCCTCACAAAAGTCCTGTGTTTCATGCTTAGACACATTTAAGCTGTGTTCCTGTCACTGAACCATCACCACGGCCAAGGAAGTGATTAGTGTGAATTTGAACCACCTGCTGGAGTTCAGACCGGGCTTCCACTCAAACCTGGACCAAAGCAGATGTTTGGAGATCACCAGACAAAACTGCAGAGCTATTTCTGAAAGAAAGGAAGGAAGATGATGGGGAGGCAGACAACAGATGTTCACTGCCGTGTTTAAATGAGAAGTTATGAGAGACTGATGGAAGCCGCTGGAAATGCTGGAACACTTCTTAGGCCTCTAAAACACGGGAGGCTTCGGGCAGACTGAGCCTGTGAACAAAATAGGGATTTGAACCTTGAAGTCTGGGAGGACAAAACTCTTCAGTTGGAATTTGAAAGTATAACAAGTTTTAATTAAATTTATATTTAGCTATTTGTCTCTCTAGTTATGCTCACATTTTAATCGTTGTGGACTTTATAATATGTAGGTAATGAATTGCAGATTAATTAAGTAATGCATTAGTGTCAGAAGAATAGAACCCAGGAACGAATTATCAGGGATGTAAGTATTCTCTATGCCTGCCTGTAGCTGGTTTTCATTTTTTGGTTCCTGATCTTTATTTCTTTTATTGGAGGCATAGCTACCCACATGTCCTGCACACACTCAGAGTCAGTATATCTCAGTAGAGCTTTACCCGGGATCTGTCCCCCTCCTAACAGCCCCTGTCCTTTGGCCAGGCAGCTGAGAAACAGTCTTCTCGGGGTCCTCCCCGGCGCTCACTTCCCACAGGCTAGCAGTTCAACCTCATCGTTTGTCACCTACTTCTGTATGTTTTGCTGCCCTGTTGGCCACCAGTCTTCTCCGCAGAGTGCCAGGGTAATATTTGTAAATCGGGAAATCTGATATCATTATCACCGCGCTTAAACTGCTTCAAGGACTCCCTGTCACATGGAAAATAAAATCCACAGTCCTTACCCCGATCTGCATGACTTTCCGTCATTATATCTTCGCCTTCTTATCCGGCAGACAAGTCACTGTTTTCATCAGGTACCATGATTCTTTAGGCATAGAAAAAGAATTTTTGCATAAAAGTTCACATCTCTCTCTCTCTCTCTTTTTTTTTTTTTTTGGACAGCCTTATTAAGCACTTAAAGCAAATTTGTCTTTTCACTCCTCTAAACCCTTGCTCATTCTCTATTAAAACAGCTACTGGGGCATCTGGGTGGCCCAGTCATTAAGTGTCTGCCTTTGGCTCAGGTCATGATCCCCAGGGTCCTGGGATCGAGCCCTGCGTGGGGCTCCCTGCTCTGCAGGAGCCCTGTTTCTCCCTCTCCCATTCCCTCTGCTTGTGTTCCCTCTTTTGCTGTGTCTCTCTGTGTCAAATAAATAAATAAAATCTTTTAAAAAAAGCAGCTACTGAAAATTGTCTCATACATTTATTTGTGTCTCTCAGAAAAGAAGTGAAATGTAAATAACAGAAAACCAGTGACTTCAAGAGAGATTTAAAAAATATAGAACAAGTGACTGAAGATGGTGCGTCACAGTGTTAGCATCACAACATTTCTGGAGTTTTCTTGGCCTTTATGTCATGAATTCAAGAAAGCTCCTGCTGCAACAGTAGCACGTCAGTGTCCAGGTCAAAAGCAGCAGGGGGAGAAGGACATCAGAGAACGCTACTTACATTTCATCTGCTGAAATTGAGTCACATGCCCACGCTTGTGCAGTGATTATCCCAGGGGGATGATAGTAGTACGACTGACGTAGACCAGCATCCTTCACCGCCCAGCGATAGGAAAAGTCCTGTCCTCACCTGCACGAGAGTATTCTGGGTTTCTGTGGGCAGGGGAGGAGATAGGCGGGAATGTTGTTGGTTAGACCACAGGCAGCGACTGGGCTGTGTCTGGCTCTCCTGATGCCGTGGCTTCTTGAAGCAGGGCTTTCTTGTCCCTGTTTGTTTCTTGTTCATCTTTGCATCTTTTGTAACCAGCATTAGTGCCTAGGTATGATAAACACCCAATATTTGCTGAAATGAATGAAATAACTTGATACAGCAGATACACATGGATAGAGATGCTTTTCTCAGAGTATGAGGAGGTTGCCCAGAGATACATTTGGTAGGGGGAAAGGGGAAACCCCAGCTCTGCCTGGTGTAGTAGGGTGGACAGTAATGACTGGATTTTAATCATAGTACATGCCTGTGCTGATGAAAGTCTGGGAGTTACTTCTTAAAGACGATTAAGAAGGCTATAACGAATTGGCATTATTGATGAATTCTGCTTTCTAAAATATGACTTTGGAAATGATGCAGACTAAGAGCCTACCCAAGGTTTGTTCAAATGTAATAAAGAAATACAAAATCATGGGGTCTTAAGCAAGATAGAAGTCTGTTTCTCTCACACATGAAAAAGAAAAAAGGCTGGAGGTATGAAGTCCAAGAGGCTTTCAGAGGTCTAGCTCTCGTTTTCAGAGGTCCGTCCACTGTTGTGCCGTTCCTTGAGGGGAACCCCCGTCTGATGATGGAGGGTATCTCCTGGAGCTTCTGCCTTCATCATTCAGATACCGGGGGGGGGGCAAAGGGGGGGCTGCAGACAGCACGCCCCTGCTCTTCAAGTAGACGGTGCATTCCGGGTGCACTTCACCATTCAGAATCTGGGCAAATAGACTTTCTTCTCTTTCTTAAAAAATTTTCTCTAATAGCAATTCATCTACATTTTATGAGATGTTTTTCCAAGGACATTTTGAATTCGTTTATTTTTTGTTCTAGGTGTTATGAAATAGCAAAGGTGAAGATGATGTATATACGGAGAAATAGTCGTATCTAAAAATACAGATATTTTGAACAGTTGATTATAGTCTTTCTGCTGTGTCCACTTTCATAAAAAGAATCACTTTCAGGGCGCCTGGGTGGCTCAGTGGGTTAAGCCGCTGCCTTCAGCTCAGGTCATGATCTCAGGGTCCTGGGATCGAGTCCCACATCGGGCTCTCTGCTCAGCGGAGAGCCTGCTTCCCTTCCTCTCTCTCTGCCTGCCTCTCTTGTGATTTCTCTCTGTCAGGTAAATAAATAAAATCTAAAAAAAAAAAAAAAAAAAAGAATCACTTTCATAAAAATGGGAAATGTTTTTCTTTGAATTTTGACAGAGACCACATTTATGTATCTTAGAAATACAGTATTATTTAAGAAACTGCTCAAAATAGGTTTTCTTAGAAAATCAAATTAGTATATAGTAGTTAACTTGGAATTCCATTAGGTAGTCTAAAAAGTGAAAATATTTGATTTACGATACACCATAACATGTGCTGGACATTTTAGACCTCTTAAATTACTGTAGTGCAAGTCATTTTTTATTTTTAGACTAGATCAATTTAGAGATTCCAGTTAGGAACCTTGATCAAACTTTCAGGATATGAGGATTCATTAAAATGAACTTTCTGGCTGTGATAACTAGGATCCAAAGAAACCTATCATCCAGAGGCAATTCTTCTCTGAATTTTTTTTTAGATTATAGATTTTTGTAAGGATAAACAGAATGTTACCATCATCCACAACCTCCACCAAGGATAACCACTGTCCTGACCTCTTGCAGAATAGATGAATATTGTCTGTTTTTGTGCTTTATGTAAACAGAGTAATATGATCATAATATTAGCTTTGTGTCTAGCTCATTTTGATCAGCGTTGTGTTTGTGAGATTCTTCTATACAGGTTGCCTGGAGCTGTTGCCATTCATTCTTGTTATTGCAACCCCTTCCATTGTACAAATACACCACAGTTACTTATCCATTCTGCTGTTACCGTAGACCTGAGCTGTTTCCACTTTGGTCCTGTGATAGAGGTGCTCTGAACATTATAATACATGTCTTTGGTGACCATAGATACCCGTAATACTCATTGCTGTTGGCTAACACTTAGGACTGAAAGGCTGGGTCATATGGTATATATTTGTTCACAGCCTTAGAGGATCCTGCCAATGAATTATTCAAATTGTTTGCTTCAATTTACATTCCCAGGAGTAGCATATGAATTTCAATTATTCTGCAGTCTTGCCGACCTGTGCTCTTGTGCATTTTAGTCCTTCTGTCGGAAATGTAGCAGTATCTCTTTGTGGTTTTAACCTGCAGTAATAATGGACAACTTTCATATGTTCATTGCCCTCTTTTTGTGATTATGAAGTTCTTTTGTCTTTTATCCAAAGTCTTATGTGCATTTCTCTATTGGCTCGCCAGTCTTTTTTTGTTTTTGTTTTTTAATAGTAGATCAGTTTATTAAAATATATGTATTGTTAATATTTTCTCCCACTCTCTGGCTTACTTTTCACTCTTTTTTTTTTTAAAGATTTTATTTATTTATTTGATAGAGAGAGAGATCACAAGTAGGCAGAGAGGCAGGCAGAGAGAGAGGGGGAAGCAAGTTCCCCGCCGAGCAGAGAACCCCAGTGGGGGTCGATCCCAGGACCCTGAGATCATGATCTGAGCCGAAGGCAGAGGCTTTAACCCACTGAGCCACCCAGGTACCCCTACTTTTCACTCTTTTAATGATGTCTTGATGAATATAAGTTTGTAATTTTAATGTAATCAAATACATCAATTTTTCCCCTTTGTGGTTGGTGGTTTTGTTTGTTTGTTGTTTTTTTTTTTGGTGTATCCTGTTTAGTAAACTTTTTTCTACTCCAAAGACAATATATTCTCATTAGTTTTCTTTGAAAGCTTTATTGTTTTACCTTACATATTTAGATTTCCAATCTCTCTGGTATGGGTGGGTTTTTTTTTGAATTATATAAGATTAGGGTGAAGATTTTGATATGTTTTCCCATAAGGGTATTCAGTCAACCAGCAATTATTGCAAGGTCTGTTTTTCTTCAGTGTACAGCATTGTCACATTCATCATCAGTTAAAAGCATATGAAGGGCTTTATCCTGGACGTACTGTGCTCCATTTGTGAGTTTTCGTAGCCTTACGTCAATACCACACTGTCTTAATTATGATAGCTTTATAAGAAGTGCTGTTAGCTAATAGTGTAAACCTTCAGCCTTATTCATCTATTCAAGACTGCCTTGATTTTTCTAGGCCATTTACATATCCATGTAAATTTTAGAATTATCTTGTTAATTTGCACAACACTCACACAAACAAAACAGGCTGGGATTTTTTTTTTTTTTTAAAGATTTTATTTATTTATTTGACAGAGATCACAAGTAGGCAGAGAGGCTGGGATGGGGGGTGGGGCGTGGTAGCAGGTTTCCCACTAAGCAGGGAGCCCGATGCAGGGCTCTATCCCAGGACCCTGAGATCCTGACCTGAGCTGGGGCAGAGGCTTAACCCACTGAGCCACCCAGGTGCCCCACATGCTGGAATTTTGATTGTGACTCTATTGAATCTGTAGATTAATTTTGAGGCAATTTACATCTTTCTATAGTAAATCTTATTATCCATTAACATGTTATGTTTTTACTCTTTTGTTTGGGATTTTTATATTTAATTTCTGAGAGAGATTGTTCTGTAATTCCCTCTCTTTTAAAATCCTTTTTAGGTTTTGGCAGGATGTAAAAAATTAATAAGTGATTCCTTTCACTATATTCTCAAAGAGTTTGTGTAAAAGATCTTCTGTAAATATTTGCAAAAATTTGCCCGTGAAACCATCTGGGCCTGGGAGATAGTCTGTGGGAAAGTTTTAATTGTAGACTCATATTCCTGCTTCTTAGACTTTCTCATTCTTTCATCAACTTTGGTGACTTGTGTTTTTTGGAGAATTTACCCATTCATTCAAGTTTATCTATTGTATTGCTGCACATGTGTTCATGATAGTCTCTTACTCTTTTTTGGTTGTCAGCATTTCCTACAGTGATGTCTTTTTTTCATTCCTGATACTGATATTTTTACTTTTTCTGGTTTTTTTTTTCTTGATAAGTCTTTTAAAAGTTGACCTAAGGGAACCAGCATTTGTTTTGGTAGATTTTCTCTACCATATATTTGTAAATATAAATATGCTTTCTCCTCTTTTCAGAGTTATTTCCTTTTCCTGCATTTTTAAAATTTTTAAAAGTTTTTTTCATAGCTTTTTGAGATAGAAAGTTAAATCTTTGAATTTCTGGGTAAATCTTTGAATTACTCCTTTCCCATTTTCTGTTAGAAAAATATAATAAAGGCTTTAGCCCTTCACCTCCAAGCATTGCTTTAGCTATAACACACAAATTTGTATTTGTGTGGCTTTGCCATCTAATGTTAAATATTTTCTAACTTCCATTTTTACTTCTCTGAACCAAGGATTATTTAGATGTGCATTATTTAATTGTCAGACAGCCGTGGATTATCTACTTATCTTTCTTTTATTAATCTCAGACTTCATTCCATTGTGACCAGAAAATACACTCAAAGAATTCCAATATTTTTAGGAGTTTGGCAAGGTTTTCCTTATGGCTCAGCACATGGTTTATCTTTGGAAAGAATGGGAACTCTGTCATTGTTAGGTACAGTAGTCTGTATGTGTCAGTTGGGTCGATTTTATTGAATATGTTCAGGTCCTTCACACTTCTACAGGATTTCCTCTTCTATCAGATATTGAGATTTATTACTTCAAGTTTCCCATTATGATTATAGATCTGTATATTTCTCCTTTAATTCTGTCATTCACGCTTTATATGTTTGAACATCTTGTCATTCGGCTGCAGACAGTTTCAGAACCGTCATATCATTTAGTCAGATCTCCCCTTTATTCTTCAGTAACATCCCTCTGTCTCTCTAGTAATATTTCTTGCCTTAAAATTTATTTTTTATTTATATAACTATAAGAGTTTTCATTTGGTTAATAATTTTCTAGTAAATAATTCACTGTTTTTGACTTTCAACCATCCTATAACTTGCCAGTAAAGTGTGACTCCTATAAAGCGTATACGGTTGAGTTTTCTAGTGGAGTTTGCCAATTTTACTTTTATTGGTAACTTTAATCCATTTCTCATTTAGTGTATAGGTGTTATAATTTGATTCACATGTACAGGTCAAACTTCTGTTTCCTTCTTCACAAATTTTTTACTAATTACATTTTCCTTCGATTCACTTAATACTGTGTTTGTTTACTTTTTTTTTTTTGTAGTTATGCTGGAAATTCTAACATGTAACTTTAACTTTTTACCATTTAATAGAAGTGATTACTTTTACCTCTTCATGGATCCTAACTCCATTTAATCTGCTCTAACGTTTTGTGTTACTGTTTGCATATGTTAATGTTACAAATATTTCAAACTTCAGAAGACATTGCAATTATTGTATAGTTAGTAACTACTTCGATTTAACCACATATTTCCTCTTTCTCATGACCTTTGTTATGCCAGCATTTTCGTCTTTCTACCTGGGACCATTTTCCTCCTGCTTAAAGAACTCCCTTTAATGTTTTTCTAGTTCCAGCCTGCTGGTAATAAATTCCCTAGTTTTCGTGTGTATGAAAATATCATAATTTTTGCCTCCAGCTATATTTTCACTGGATATAGTAGCATTCTAGGGGTGTGTGTGTGTGTGTGTGTGTGTGTGTGTGTTTCGCCCTCCTAACTTTAAAAATGTCATTCCATTATCTTTTGACTTATGTTATTTTGATTGATCTTTGACAATATCATGACCATGTCAGAGACTTTTTCTCTTTGGCTATCGTTTTCAGCATCTAAACTGTGGTATGCCTAGATGTCGTTCTGCTTTAACTTACACTGCTCAGGATTTGGTGATCTCTAAGAACTTGATTTTTTAAAATCAATTTTGGAAATTTCTCATTCTTTTTCTCTTTGAGTATTGATTCTGTTATGTTTTCTCCCCCCCTGGAGACTCCCATTCCATCTGTGTGTAACTTTTCAGCATATCCTGTCTCTTTCTTGTTCTCTGTTTTATTTCACTCTTTCTTTTCTCTGTCCATTAGTTTTGCTGTATGCTACTTATGGATACCACTGCACTAATACTGACTTATGCTGTATCCAGTCTATCAATAAACTCATCCACTGAGATCTGAATTTCAGATATGGTGTCGTTTAGTCTTAGAGTGTCCGTTTTACTTTTATTTTGTATATATTCTGTTCTCTGATAAAAATACTACACTTTCATCTATTTTGTTTATAACTACACATTAAAAACACCAAGTGGTCTAAGCTAAAGAGAAATATACTATATACTTCGTTATGAATGATGAGAATCACTAAAAGTTGGGAGTGTTGTGAGCAGTACTGATGTGTTGTTCAAGGGTGAGCTTTGAGATTATTTTGAAATTTGAGTTTTCAGATGGTTCTTTGGATGTGGTTGTTTAATGCTTTGAGGGTCTGGTCGAGCATGAAATGCTTGGGTTGGAACTCTCTGACTCTACAGATCTCTTCAGGCATGTTGGATGTGCTTGTGGAGATCTGCTCAGGTGCACATTCCTGGTGGGATAAGAGGAATTAAGGGGTGAGAGGGTGTGTCGTGGATGTGGCATTAATGGTACCACTTGGACTCTCATGGCAATCATCACATTCCCTCTTGGTATTCCTTTTGGATCTCCGAACACGCATCCTAATGTAGTCCACCTCAGTCCCCTTCAGCTTCTCAAGGTAGATCAGTTTTTCCTCATTTCTTGTTGTGAGATCATTCTTTGTGTCCATCTTCCACATCTGCTTGTCCCTGTCACTGCTTTTGAAAATACTTTGTGGATTAAGAAGTATTAGTGCCATATCTCAGAGCGAGAGACTTAAGCTAATGTGTCCTGAAATATGATGACTGGGAGTGGCAAGTAAGGCTGCAAACTCTAAGAAATAAAGTGTCCAAGTGAAATTAACAAATATAATCCAATTATACGGTATCTATATGTGGACAAGTTCATTTTGGGTTTTTCCCCCTTTTAATTGTGTTAGTACTAGAAAACACTGCTGTGGCTTCTTTGTGTGTAATTTTTAAAATTTAGATTATATACCTGACAGCAGAAATGTGCGGTTTAGTGTTTTGTACCAGCAAAATGTGCTCATTAGCATAATTAGCAAGCATAAAAGAAAGATTGTAAGCTTTCTAGAAATCCCTCTCATGGCTGCTTCCTGTCACTACTTCCTTCTGCCTGAAGAAAATTCTCTCATAACTTCTAATAGTGTAGATTAGTTTTGCTTGTGCTTAAGCTTTTTATAAATAGAATCATGCAATATGTAACCTTTCATGTTTGACTTTGAATTCTTACTACATTTAGGGTTTATCCATTTTGTTGTGCATAGTTCATTTTAATTACTGTATCCCAGTGTATGACTGTATTACAGTTTTATCTCCCAGACTGGGGGAATCTGGTTCTTAGAGGAGATTTGTGTCTTTTCCTCCCCAAGCCTTTTCTGGGGCGGCCAAACTATGCTTTGTATTTATGGTGGGTGTTGAGTAGGAGACCATTTTTTTTTGCATCTCCTCAATCAGTGGCAGATCCGCGCTTTGTTTTGGTACAGGGTGGGAGTCTGAGATGCCTTCCTGCCCCCCCCCCCCCCCAACAACAGACAGCTTTTCTTCTTCCCTTCTCCCAGGAGTACCTGGGGTCAGGAAGGAGGATTTTCTGTCTCTTCCTGGAGACAGATAAGATTTGCCTTTTCTCTTCCCCCATTGTCCCTCGCAGTGAGGGTGTTTGTTTTCTCTCTCCTAGTAGCTGAAGGATTTATTTTGTATGAGAGGAGGGGTCCTGCACATATATAGTGTTTCATGCCCGTCAGCTCTCTACAGCCAGTTGCTTCCTGCGTGTCTGAGCCACTGAGGGGGACCATGTCTGATTTGCCCCCAGTCTTTCTCCTAAGCACCCAGTTGAGGCCCGTGGAGAAGATCTCACAACTGAGTGCAAACCCAACTTGCATCTAGTTATTCTAAACTGATGCTCTGGTTCACTTTGGCCTTTGGGGAATTACTTACCATTTTATACTTACCATTTTATCTGATTTGGTTTTCTTACCTGCTTTTGCGATAATCCCCTCTTTCTCCTTTGCTTTGTCAATGGTGAAACTATTAGTGTGTTTTCTCTCTTCAGAGAGGGGCCTGTTGCTCTCTGGAATTTCTTTGACTGCTTTCCAGCCTGACAATTTAATGTTATCTTCCTCCAGAGAGAATAGATACTTTTGCTTTTAGAAAGCAGTAGGGTAGGGAAGACAGCCGAATCCCGTCATTGAATTTATCTGAGGCCGAACCTCAGTCTTTGTAAGGGACAGTCTCATTCTATTTCAGTCTTAGTCTTAAGATGTAGATCCAGGTAGCTCTCACTGGAAGGACACCAATATTACATCACTTCTTTCTTTGTCAGCATCGAACTCCAGTTTTTTTTTTCCCTCAGGAAGCTCTCCATAACTTTTCAGTATTTCAGTATTTCAGTATTTTAGTACTACAACATAGTACTACTATATAGTACTATATAGTATATATATATACTACAATGTAGTATAGTAGTACTACATTTACTACATTGGGGAAGAAGTAGAATTCCCTGCCCTCCACCCCTCACCCTGCCACTACCACCAAAGAAAAAGTGCCTGGCTAGACCCTTTGAACTTCTCTTGGGGTTCTTTTTTAGTTTGAGATTTTACATATTTCTATCCAGATTTTCTAGTTGTGCGTAGTAAGAGAATTAGAGAGGTGTGTATACACACGTGGTATGCATGCAAGTATATGTGTGTGTGTGTGTGTGTGTGTGTGTGTGTGTGTGTGTGTGTATGTCTGTACGCACTTGTCTGCCGTTGCTGGAAGCCAGGGTCTTGTAAGTAGCAGTCTTTTCAGTTTATAGAATCATTCTGAGGTTTCGGAGCACACGGGGTAAACTTTGTGTCTGCTCTTTAACTCAGACTTCCTCTTGACATTTTTATGTAGAATTGTAATCTGGTTGGGATGGACAACTGCCCCACATTGTATGATGTAATGCTTTTGTCACCTGCCCTTCACTGACGGATGCCTCAAGAGTATCTGTTCATAGTAAGGATAGCAGACAGATGGTCCCTGATTGCTATCATCTTGAGGCCCTTAGCATGAGGCCCGTGTGCATATCCTGAGTCTTTCTCAACCCCTGTCCTCTCCCCTAACCTATCCTACCATGACTTTAGGCAGGACAGATAGAGGCAGATGAAAGAGAATAACTGTGAGCAATGCCATTTATTTTATACTTCATTCTACCCTGGTGGAATAAGCAATGGCCTGTGCTGATTTCACATGTTTACTTAGTTTGTTAGAAGCTTAAACTATAATTTCTGTCTCATAAGACAGCAGAGATGGGGGCAGACTGAGAGAGTGTAGGAACTGCAGATAGGACAGTAGGTAAGAGTACAGTAGGTAAGGGATGAATTTCGTACAGAAAAGATGGCCTGCAAACAAAATTTCAGAGGATGAAGCCTGTATCTTGGTCTAAGATATCAGGTAAAACTGGATGGATAAATCTAAATGTAGAATCAAAATAGACATCACAGTGCCCAAACATTGGGATAGGCAGAGCATGTCATTTTACTCTGTTTAGGATTTTAAACAGGCATGAGTAAAAGAAAACTATCAGCTTAGGCAGAAGAAAGCAGAAATAAGCATTTTAGGATGTGGTACAATTAGGTTCACATAAAATCACAACCAGAGAACTTACAGTACTTTCATTTCTAGACCAGGGACTGCTGACATGGGTCTTGATTTTAATCCCCATATTTATAGTAGGATGTTGATGACTACCCGATATGACCAGCTTCTCTGAAAGAGAGCAGGTCCTACTTTACTTAAAATTGCTATATCTCCCACTTGGTCCTCACCATTCTTTCTAATTCTAAAGAATTACAAAGCACTTCTGAAAAGAGAGAGTCCTAGCAAACTGGGAACATCACATGCACATGGATCATACAAAATGTGCTGATTACTTTGTTCTTATGAAAAGAAAAACTCAACTGTTTCTCCATGATTTTAATTTTTTTTATTTATTTATTATTTTTTTAAAGATTTTGTTTATTTATTTGACAGACAGAGATCACAAGTAGGCAGAGAGAGAGAGAGGAGGAAGCAGGTTCCCCGCTAAGCAGAGAGCCCGATGCGGGGCTCGATCCCAGGATCCTGGGATCATGACCTGAGCCGAAGGCAGAGGCTTTAACCCGCTGAGCCACCCAGGTGCCCCTCTCCATGATTTTTAGAGTTTGAAAAAGAATGTGAGATAACTCAGATTCCTTATATAAATATGTCTTGCTATATTTGGTTCATTTTAAATATGCTGTCTTTTAAAACTGTTTTGCTAAGCACAGAAGCATAACTCAATCAATCTTGCTTATTTCCTACAGTCAGTAGACCCCAATTTCCTCATGTAGGTGAGGTGAGAATATTGATTTCATCAGCTGATCTCCCTGGAGAGTGCCTCTCGTCCTGTAGTCAAGAAGTAATGTGTCAGTTAGCTATTGCCACAAATACATTTTGTTATCAACCACTCCGAAACTCAGCAAAATACAACGTTAACCATTTATCATGCTCACAAGTATAATACTAGGGTTTTACAACAGGCTTGGCTGGGCCGAGTGGTTCTGCTTCTCACTGAGATCTGTGGCAGCGCTCCTCCTGGTGTCTCTCGTCTTTCTTGGACTAGCACAGTAGCCCTGGAATGCTCTCGCATTGATGGCTGAGGCACAAGGGTATGAATGGAAATAGCCACTTTAACCGGATCTTAGAACTGGAATAATCTGACTTCTGCCCATGTATCACTGAGAGAAACAAGTCACAGGGCAAGTCCAAAGGCAATAGACGGTGGTTCACAGTCTGCCTATGAGAAGGTCTTGGGAAACAGATAACAGAGAGAGAGATTAAAAAGTCAGAACTGATAATCAAACTTCAGGTTACTTGTGTGTTTGGATATGAATGCCTGCAGGAAGTTTTCTGACAATACACAGTATTTACTTCATTCTCTTTATTTTCTTTAACCTGACGTGTCCCTTTGATTAGTGTTTCCTTCCATCACTAGTCATAGAGGTAGTAAGAACTTTCTGACTCTGAATTAAGTTAAATTTGTGATTTTAGCAAAAATTAGTCAATTAGACCCCATGGACTAGTGCCCAGATAAAAAAATCTATGGACTAAGTGCCACCATGACTGTCTTCTTCCTGCCTCAGTTACTGCTCAGTGATCATGACATGCTCCCCTCTGAGGTCAGCTACAGGCCTTAGCTCTGCCCTGCAGATAGTCCTAACCCATCAGGCAGATGTGTGAGTTGAAAACTGTTGTTCTTGCACTAAATGAAGCAGATTCCATTCACTCTCGGAGCCTCAAAACACCTGACTACCATCAGGAAGTATGTATTCTTATGCAAAGTAGTATTTCATCTGGGATTACATGAGATATTTTACTTTACTTTTTTTTTTTAAGATTTTATTTATTTATTTGACAGACAGAGATCAGAAGGAGGCAGAGAGGCAGGCAGAGAGAGAGGAGGAAGCAGGCTCCCTGCTGAGCAGAGAACCCAATGTAGGGCTCAATCCCAGGACCCTGAGATCATGACCTGAGCCGAAGGCAGAGGCTTTAACCCACTGAGCCACCTAGGCACCCCAGATATTTTACTTTTCTTAATTCTTATAAATATGGTAAATAGTGCTCATGGAAAAATATCACAAAATAAAGCATCGAACTATTGTGTGCCCTTGGAACAAGGTATTCACTTTAAATACATTGTATGTAAAATGATATAATAAATATTCTTGTGCCTGATATGATTATAAAGTAATTTTACCAATTCAAGTTGGCATTTAATTTTATGCTTAAATGTGTTAAATGATTTGATTAGCCATTTCCCTATAAGGAACTGAACAGTAGTCCATTTCATTTGTTGGTGAGTATGTTACTGTCACTTGGATACATTTCTTTAGACCCTTTCCAGGTTTCAGAAATAAATGTTTACTTCATGTGAACTGCCATTAGTTGACAGACTTCTAGGGCTGTGAGTGTCAATTCACCGAACAAACATTTTGTATTTTCTATATGAAGACAAATAAGGCAAGTTCCTCTGCCTTGGGGAACTCATAATTTGTATCTGTGCAAATAATCAGTATCTAATCCTTGCAAATATGTAAATAAAGCCAAGCAGATGAGGAATTTGGTGCATTTGAGAGTCTTCAAAGAAGGAGGATTTTTAAATTGTGTCTTAAAGGACCATAAATGTGGCAGATGTCATTATTCACAGCAAAAGGGGCAGGACAGCTCCGGCAAAAGCATTTAGAAACTGACAGGCACCAGGTGGCAGTGGTACAGAACGTGTTCAGGAATGGCAGTGCAAGCAGGGGTATGAGTGGGGGAACTCTGTTAGTTCATCCAGGACGTGATTAGGGGTTTCACTAAAACACTGACATGAGAGATGGAGAGAAGGGCCTTTTGAAGAGATATTTTAAAGATCGTTTGAGAAGGTTTGATGATGAAATAGTGGAACAGGGAGGGGAAGGTGACGGAAGAGTCAGAGATAGCTTGCTGTTTTCCTCTCAGGTTACCCTCGTGAGCATAACGATAGTCACTGAAATGGGCAATGCAGGAGAAAGTGAGGAGTGTTCCGAGGTGGCTGAAAGGGTCCAGAATCAGGAAGTCATTCAGATATAAACAAATATAACTAGAGATGACGTCAGCCCTACAACTTCTGTGGAAGTGAGAGCCTGTTCCCAAACTTTTTGACCTGAGGCTTCAAGCAGATACTGGAAACTATTTCTGGAAAAAAAGAGAGAAGAATTAGTTTGAAGGAGAGTGCCATGTTCCATCTGATAAATTTTTAGAAATAAGGCTGTTTTCAGTCAGCCATGGTGATGCTTTCCACATGTCCTAGAAGTGTACCTTTGTTATACCGGAACACATGCTATCTTAGTTTAGGATACGAAGAATGAGATACTCAGATTACCGAAACGTTTTCTTTTTCTTAGCCCCCTGCCCCCACTCTATCTCTTCTTTCCTTTTTTTCTCCATGGAGGTGTCATGGTTTGATGTGTTTAGGGAGGGAAAGGTCAGAGCTCTCTGCTTTATGTTGGGTGAAGCTCCTGAACCTTAGAGAATATTTCTAAGTCCACATATCCTCCAGTGTACCAGGAAGTCTCTTACTTAGCGTGGCTAGTAAATAGTATCTTCCAGAAGTGAGTAAAATGAAAAAGAAGCCAAATTCATGTGATTTTGATTCTCTGTGGAACATATTAGCCCTCTACTAAGTGATGTGGGGTCTCCAAACTTCTTGAGGCACTTAGGTTATTAGGTTATTATCAGCTAACCGTAAAATGACTGAATTCTCAAGTGTGGAGATGGAAGCAAACAGAAATATAGACTTTGCCTTGTCGTTGTACAGCTTTAACCTAGAAGCTTTCTTCTGGTTTTATCTCCAACTCCTAAGGTTGAAAACAGAACTACTTTCCTGCCCCCTGTGGCTTTGTGGTTTCTCTGGATTCCTTATTTGTAACTTGGTAACTTTTAGATGTAATTTGTCTATTTCTTGCAACAGTTGAATCAAGTATGTTTTTTTAGAATGAAAACCGAAAGCCTAATGTTTGCTAAAGCATTTGCTGGTACTATACAATGTAATGATTATTTGATTTTTCTTTCCTATTTGAATATGGGCTTACATTTTCTGGTTTAGCATTATTTTTACAGATACTATTATTTGTAAATTATTAAAACTGTTTCAGCTGAAATGTTTGTGGGCTTCTAGCTTCATGTACTGAACAATGTTTCACAAGGCAGATTTTGGTAAAGCTATTTGGTTGAAACCCATTATTGTTACTTTAGGTGCTGACTATTCTGATGCCGACTTTCCAATTGCCTTGATTAAAGTAGAAACGTTCTATGGCTTGGATGACTTACATTTCAAATTGGTTTGAGCAAGATGATTGGTATGAAGGACTACAAAGAGTAAGATATATTTATGTTGTGATTATGATTTTCTGTGGGTTTTTCTGCTTACTGCACACGCAGCTGTATTTCTTTGTAATTTATGTTGCAAACACTTTTGCATTGAAATATTTTGAGGGTAAGTAAAATACTTGGTAGATTCCAAAGCAGAGGTAAGAAGATAATATATAAATGTAGTCATAATTGTACATTGATGAAAAGGTATTTTTTTTTCTGTCTTTGTTTCATGAATTCTTAATATTTTCAGATTGTCTTCAGGCTTTAAATATAATATAGATTCTTGTTAATGAGATTAATGTATAAAAATAGCAATACTTTTAATAGTCATTTTACATAAAGAAAAACATTTAATGAAGTAGAAGATGTGTATGATAATACTATATATTACATTAATATTGTAAAAGAAAGTGCAAAAATTTTCTGAGGAAAAGTGCCATGTTCTATCTGATGAATTTTTAGGCAATTAATTATGTTTCAAAAGATTTGCATTGTTACCATGGCAACTTTTGTATAGTATTTTGAAAATAGCTGTTCTGATCTATTATTGCAAGAGTAGAAAACTGCTATTTAAAAGTGCACTTAATCAAAATGGATTTAGTATAAAATAATACGATGTCTTTTTTATTTTCACATTTTGAATGGAAGATTTCTTAATTATTTAAATGAAAGCACTTTGTGGATTTTTCTTTTCTTACACAGCTGGATTTTTCTTTTTATTAATGAGTGGAACCAAGAGCCAGAGTATCTTCCTGCAGTGTCTCCAGCTTTCCTCCCTGTCAAGTCAGAGGGCAAACAATACCAAAGATAGGAAGCAGTGCATTTCTCTCCTGCCTTACTTCCACGGGGTCCCTCCTCCACACGTCCATGAAAGACATTTTCTCAGTATTTTATTTCCTTTCCCTTATCTTTTTTATTGTAATTCCTCAGCAGTTTAAAGCTTCCTGCCTTTTGGGCTTTTCCTAAAAAAAATTTCCCCCCAGTTCTAAAACAAGCTGGTAAACATCTCTGCAGCTGGTTAATAGCAAACTCTGTAGAATAATCGTCGTTCTCAGAGAACAGATTGAGAACCGGTGGGTAGCTTGTCATTCTGAATCTCAATCTTATCCCTCAATGATGGAAATATTCCAGCTTATGAATTTAATAAGTCCCACTGGACCGCACACACACTGCACTGCCAGGACCCTGCGTTTGTGTTGTGTGTGTGCACTTTAAATGTAATGGTAAATGCATTTTTGATGTTGAACCAAAGGGTATTTTTTTTTTCAAGTATAGTCCATATATTTCTCAATGGGAGGGCATACTAACTTGCCAAAATGCTTTTCACTAAAATTGGGTGTTCCTTTAGTGTCTAAGAGTAGTTCGTAGAGATGATGGGGATTCAAAATCTTGGTCTCCATCGTGACTCCAGTCTGCCCTTTAATACTACCATCAGCCTTTTTAAATGAACTCCTGGCTGAGACCTATTACAGCAGCAGAAGTTAAAGTTGTAATTTAGAAATGCAGCATTTGAAAAACCACACACAAGTGTGAGTTTGATCTTTAGTACAAAATTATGATAGCATTATTTTGATGTAATTAATATGTATGGCATATGTATATATTTCTATAGATACATGGACACATACATAGGAACTTGATTTTGGCTTAGTTTTACAATTTTGCTTTTGGCAGTGTTGTAACTCTAGCTGTATTTTAAAGGTCATTGTGATTATTTCATATCAACATTTTCTTGCATATTCAGAAGTGAACTTTAATATTATACAAATCTAATGTAAATATACTCTTACCACTTGTTTAAAAATTTCATATACTTAATGTGAAGAACATCTTTACTGTAATTATAATGTATGTGTTATACTTTTGTATGAGATTGAAACAAAAAATTGAATTCGCAAAAAATTGTCTTTGCAAGTAGGCTGTTGCCAGGCTCCTAACACTGTCACTTATATGTGGGGTGACACAATGCTCAGACTTTCTTCCCGAAGCCTTTGTAACTCTCCATTATTCAGTGTACCACGGGGGCTTAGTACTTCGTCTTTAAAGTGTGCATGTTGTTTCTGGGCCAGGAAGAATGTATTTTTCTGAAGCAACAAATCTTTAGAATGGGTGTGGAAATTCTTAAATCATTCACCTAAAAATACAACCTATTCTAAAGTAAGGATACAAAAAAGTACATAATATTTATCTGAAATCTACAATTAACTGTTACATTCAGTTAATATATACTTATTTACCTAAATATGTGGTTTTTAAAAAGGCATATATTTTGGAATATACCTGCAGTTGAACATTTTCCATTTTTAGTAATGCAGGATCATTAGTTATGTAACCATTCATGCTGACTACAAAAATAACAAAAGGTTCCAGATGTTTCTTTTTTCTCCTTAGCAATTACAAACATCACTTAATAAAAGCTACATCATGTTACATATGTTTTTAATAATACTTTTGAAAAATAATGTGGAAATTTCAAATACTGCCCATTTATTTTTTTATTTTTATATTTTTTAAAGATTTTATTAATTTTTGCTCAGGAGAGAGAGTGTGAGCATGAACAGGGGAGGGGGCAGAGGGAGAAGCAGACTCCCCTTTGCGCAGGGACCTCCTTGCAGGACTCAATCGCAAGACCCTGGGATCATGACTTGAGCTGAAGGAAGATGCTTAATGACTGAGCCCAGGCGGCCCAGTACTGCCCGTTTAAATACCTAATTAAGATTTAGAAATGCAATAGTATTCATATATTTAATGATGTACATTTTTTTCAAATTTTATTCAAAATCATAGATCTTTACAATAAATTGCCATTTTGTTTTATCCTGCTTATTACTTTGATGGCTGGTTTGGACAAATTATTCAACTCTGAATTTAAAAAGGAATTAAGTTGTTAGCTTGTAAGACTTTGAAAGCTGCTTAGAAGCAAGGTCATACCAAATTATATGACAATATTGAAATTTTTATATTCTCTACACTTGGAAATTAAAAAGTAGTAAAATTTTAAAAACTAGTAAATCAAAATATACTGATAATTAAAGTAAAAATACATTGACAAATGGATTTTGAAGTAACTTATTTATTTTTGATACATAGCAGAGGGACTTGGGGTTTCTCGTCTGGCAGGTAAGGAGCTTAGAAGTCTTCAGTCTGGCCTAAAATGATAAAAAGCTGAACAAACTGAAAAATCATCCATTCTTCTTAGATCTCTAAGAGAAGTGAGGTCACGAGGCAAATTGTCAAAACCTTTTAGAGCAGAGAACAATGGAATTATCAGACCAAGAATTTAAAGAAACTATGATTAATATGCTAAGGATTTTAATTTTAAAAAATAGACAACATACAAGGACAGATGGATAGTTTAAGCAGAGAGATGGAAATTCTAAGAAGAATCAACAAGAAATGCTAGAGACCAGAAACACCAGCAAATGACAAATGCCTCTAGTGAGCTCATTAGTAGACTCGTTAGGGCTGAGGAAAGAATTTCTTAGCTTGAAGATATGACGGTAGGGATTTCCAAATCTGAAGAGAAAAGAGAAAAAAGAATGGGGAAATAAAAAGCAAAATAGAATATCCAAGAGCTGTGGGACAACTGAAAAGGTGTGCCATACACCTACTGGAAATACCAAAACAAGAAGAAAGAGAAAACAACAGAAGGGACAGTTGAAGCAGTAACTTAGGATTTCCCCAAATTAATGTCAGACAGCAAACCACAGACCCAGGAAACCCAGGAAATACGAAACATGATAAATCGAAAAACAAAAAACAAAACAACAAAATTATACCTAGGCAAATCATATTCAAACTAAAAAAAAAAAAAAAGAAGAAAATCTTGAAGAAAAAAAAACCCAGAGGAACAAGTGTAAGAATCACATTCAACTTCTCAGAAACCATGAAACCAAGAAGAGAATGAATGAAATATTTAGAGTGTTCGGAGAAATAAAATACCAGCCAAGAAATCATACTCTGTGAAATTATCTTTCATGAGTGAAAGAGAAATAAAGGCTTTCCCAGACAAACATTTGGAAATTTGTTGCCAGCAGACCTGCTTTACAACAAATGTTAAAAGAAGTTCTTCAGAGAAGGTAAGTGATAGAGATCCAAAGCTCAGATCTGCATAAACAAAGGAAGAGTATTGGAGAATGTATGAGTAAAGGTAAAATAAAACCTTTCATTTTTAAAATTGTGACCTTGTTAACAGTTCGAACAGTTAGTTCAAAATAAAAACCCAACAATAGATTTGATTATGTATTTTTTTTTTTTTAAGATTTCATTTATTTGAGAGAGAACACAAGCAGGGGAAGTATCACACAGAGAGAGAAGCAGGTCTCCCACTGAGCAGGGAGCCCCATGCGGGGCTCGATCCCAGGACCCTGGGATCATGACCTGAGCTAAAGGCAGATGTTTAACTGACTGAGCCACCCAGGTGCCCCTGATTATGTATGCTTTAATCACATACTCATACATACGCACATAATACACACACTTGTGCTGTGTTGCTTATGTGTGAGTGAGATGAGTGACAGCAGTGATACAAGGGATGGGAAGAGGACTCAGGGGTATTTGATTATATTATAATGTGTCTGCACTACCTGAGAAGCGATACAGTGTTAATTCGAAAGTAGACTTGGATTAGTTGTAAATCTATATTATAATGTCTAGGATAATCACACACAAAAAATTTTAAATGAGACATAATTGATATGCTAAGAAAGAAGAAAAAATTTGGATCATATAAAATGCTCAGTTGAAACCACAAAAGAAAGGAAAAGTGTGGAAGACAAAAACAGGAACAAACTGAAACAGTAAAAATGGGGTAGATACTGATCCAAGTGTATCAATAATTACCTTGAACATCAGTGGCCTAATGCACTAATAAAAAGACAGAGACCCAACTATATGTTGTCTACAAATAACTCAAATTAATGTTAAGACATATATGGATTAAGAGTAAAGAGATGAAGAAAGACACACCATGCTAACACTGATTAAAAGAAGCGGGTATAACTGTGTTAAATTCAGACAGAGCAGAATTCAGAGCCAGGGTAAAGAGGGACATTACATAGTGATGAAAGGGTCAGTACTGCAAAAAGACGTAATAATCCTTAATGTGTATGTGCCTAATAGCAGAGTATTGTAATACACGAGGAAAAAATTGATAAAAGTGCGAGGAGAAATAGATGGGCACATTATTATAGTTGGAGACTTTACTACTCTGTCAGGCTGAACAGATCTGCCAGACAGAATCAGGAAGAGCGAAGTTGAACTATATAGCATTTCCGGTCAACTGTATCGGATTTGCACCTATGGAACCCTTCCTCCAGCAACAGCTGGTTTGCACATTCTCCTCATGCTCACATGGAACATTCACAGGCCATATTTAGGGCCATAAAATACATCCCAGCATCATAAAAGTATAGAAATAATATAGAGTCTTCTCTCAGACATCAGCAGAATTAAATTAGAAATTCATCACAGAATGTAACTTGACGGTCCCCAAATACTTAGAGACTAAGCAACAGTCTTCTAAATAACACATGGATCAAAGAAAAATAGCATTTTGAACTAAATGAAACTGAAAACACGACAACGTTAACTTATGGGATGCAGCAAAAGCAGTGCTTAGAGGAAATTTATACTAGAAAAGAAGGAAGATCTAAATTTAATCTTCTAGGCTTTTACCTTGGAAAACTAGAAAAAAAAGAGCAAATTAAATCCAAAGTAAGGAGAAGAAAAGAAATAACAAAAATTTAGATCAGAAATCAGTGAAATCAAAAATAGAAAATCAGAGAAAATCAACAAAACTAAAAGTTTCTTTGAAAAGATCAACAAAATCTATAAGACTTTAGCTAGACTAAATAAGAAGAAAAGAGAGAAGGAACATATTACCAGTAATGAAAGACGGGATATCGCTATATAACCTATGGACATTAAAAGGATGATATGGGAATGCTACATCAATTCCCTACCCCAAAATCTGGTAACCTAGATGAAATGGACCAAGTCTTAAAAGATACAATTTGCCAAACTCACAGAAGAAATACGGAATCTGAATAGGCCTACATTTTAAAGAAGTTGAATCAATAATAATGTTTAGTGATATTGTGATTTGTAAGAAATACATATTTAGGGGCGCCTGGGTGGCTCAGTGGGTTAAGCCTCTGCCTTCGGCTCAGGTCATGGTCTCAGGGTCCTGGGATCGAGCCCCACATCGGGCTCTCTGCTCAGCGGGGAGGCTGCTTCCTCCTCTCTCTCTGCCTGCTGTTCTGCCTCCTTGTGATCTCTCTCTCTCTCTCTGTCAAATAAATAAAAATTAAAAAAAAAAAGAAATACATATTTAGTCATTCAGATGACCCAATTTCCCAAGTGTTGAGGGCCCTAAATGTGTCTTTTGTTATGCTAATAAGGTGACTTTTAGAAAGCACCTAAAGAGGGGGGCTGATTGCTGGTGGAGCTAACCTATGATTAGAGGGTTAGAACTTTTAGTCCTACCCCTTGACCTTAAGGTGGGAGAGGAGTTAGATATTGAAAGATTGCCAGTGGAGAGTGATTTAATCGATCATGCCTTTATAATGAAGCCTGCAGGAAAACACAAAAGGAAAGGGTTCAGAGGGCTCTCCAGTTGATGAACATGTGGCCTACAGAGAAGAATGGAATCTCCTTGCCCCTTTCCACATCCCTTGCCTTAATGCATCTCATCTATCTGGCTGTTCCTGAGTTATATCCTCTTTTAATAAACCAGTAATCCAGTTAAATATTTATCTGAGTTCTCGAGCCCTTCTAGCAAATTAAAAGACTTGAACAGACCCTTCACTGAAGATAGATGGCCTGTAAGTATATGGAAAGGTGTCCGACATAGGGAATTACAAACCAAAACAATAGTAAGTTACTGTTTCATCCCTATTAGAATGGCTTCTCCAAAACACTGACAGCACCAAAGGCTGGTGAGGTTGGGAAACAGCAGGAACTCTGATATATTTCTGGAATGGAAATGGTGCAGCCACTTTAGAAGACAGTTTGATCATTTCTTACAAAATATACTCCTACTGGGATCCAGCAATCACCTCCTTTGGCACTCCTTATTATTTACCTAAATGAATTGAAAACTTATGTTTAAACAAAAACCTGTGCATGGATGTTTATAGCAGCTTTTTCATAACTGTTAAAACTTGAAAACAACCAAGATGTCCTTCAATAGATGAATGGACACATAAGCAGTGGTACCTCTAGAAAAGGGAATATTTTCCATTGCTAAAAAGAGATGAGCTATCAGGCCATGAAAATACATAGAGGAAACTTAAATGCGTATTACTAAGTTAAAGAAGCCAATTTTAAAAGGTTACATACTGTATAATTACAATGATACAATATTCTGGAAAAGGCAAATCTATGGAGAGTTATAACAGTATCAGTGGTTTCCAGGGGTTATTGAGAGAGGAAGAGATCAATAGGCAGAACATAGAGGATTTTTAGGGCCTTGTGTCTATTTTATACAATTCAAAATGGTGGATATATGACCTTCTACATTTGTCAAAACCCATGGAATGAATAACACCAAGAGTGAACCCTAATGCAGACTATGGACTCTGGGTGATGATGATGAGTCAATGCAGGTTCATCATTGTAACAAATGTACTAGTCTGATGGGAGCATCGATAGTGGGGGAGGTTGTGTGTAACTGGGGGTTAGGGAGTGAGTGGGAACTTTGTAATTTCCACTCAGTTTTGCTGTGAAACTAACACTGTTCTTAAAAACAATTTATTAAGTTTAAAAAAGATTTAAAAAACAGCAGAAAGTGAAAAATTTAAAAATGATTCCATTTTACTTGTTTGCTTAAATCTTTCTCATATGTTTCTTTTGCAGTTATGAGCTCAAAATTTGCTTAAACATAAATCAGAAACCATTTTCACTTACACACAGACTTTATTAATAGTAATCGTAGACTCTAGAGATAAACCACAAAAGCCTATTCGACTCATCCTGTGGTTGAACTTATATATATTTTCAGTGAAAAGTAATGTAACATTACTAGTTAAAAAAATACTTATATTTAAAAAATTTGTCAGGAATGCTAGTGCTTGAGGAAATGCAGGTGCTGAGGCAGGGGTGGGGGAAGGGGGCAAGAAGAATTTTATAGTTAAGCTCTCAAAGATTGAAGTATGGTTCGGTTACATGGAATTTTTCACTTCAAATAACTTTTTACTTTATTTAAAAAAAACACTTTAATGGGATGACGATAGATTTGGGGAAGAAAGAAGAAAGAAGAGATCTTTTCTAGAAGGTGGAAAAATGAAAAGACACAAGAAAGTAACTTATTCATAAATTGGAGATGATGTAACTGACTAGACTAATTGCTGAGCATTAAAATAAAGGAGAAACACAAGTACTAACCAGGCCCGACCCTGCTTAGCTTCTGAGAGCAGACGAGATTAGGTGCATTCAGGGTGGTATGGCCGTAAATCAAAACCTCAATGAGATACCACCTCACACCAGTCAGAATGGCTAACATCAACCAGTCAGGAAAGGACAGGTGTTAGCCAGGATGCGGAGAAAGGGGAAACCACCTACACTGTTGGTGGGAATGCAAGCTGGTGCAGCCAATTTGGAAAACAGTATGAAGTTTCCTCAAAAAGATGAAAATAGAGCCACCCTATGACCCAGCAATTGCACTACTGGTATTTATCCCAAAGATACAAATGTAATGATCCAAAGGGGCATGTGCACCCGAATGTTTATAGCAACAATGTCCGCAATAGCCAAACTATGGAAAGAGCCCAGATGGCCATCAACAGATGAATGGATAAAGACGATTGTGGTCTATGTATTCAATGGAATACTATGCAGCCATCAAAAATGAAATCTTGCCATTAGCAACAATGTGGATGGAATAAAGGGTATTGTGCTAAGCAAAATAAGTCAATCAGAGAAAGATAATTATCATATGATTTCATAGATCATATGAGGAATCTGAGAAACAAGGCAAAGGATCATAGGGAAAGGGAGGGAAAAATAAGACGAAACCAGAGAGGGAGACAAACTATAAAAGGCTCTTAATCTCAGGAAACAAACTGAGGGTTGCTGGAATGGAGGACTGGGGTGGCTGGGTGATGGACCCTGGGGCGGGTGTGTGCTATGGTGAGCGCTGTGAATTGTGTAAGACTGATGAATCACCCACCTGTACCCCTGAAACAAATCATACATTATATGTTAATAAAAATAAATAAATAAATAAATAAAAATAAACCACTAGGTGGCAGGGTAGAGAGAGAAGAGGCGGCTTGAGGTGGGTGGTTCCTGGGGATACATTGAACAATTAGTTACCTATTAGACTCGTGTCATAGTTCAGATGTATATATATATTTATGTATTAATGGTTCATGTGTGTGATATTTGGCATTGTGTTAAGGCAATAACATTTTGCTACTAAAATATAAAACTTTTGAACAGCATAAACAGAGTATTGATTAAAAATTGACTTGTTATGTTAGTCAGTGTGACCCAAATTTATTATATCTGTTAGATATTCACTTAATTTTTCAAAAATATTTTAAAGTTATAATTGCTATTTATTATTTTTCTGTATTTTAATCAGATATAAATTAACAGTGAAAAATGGATAATTGCAAGGTATAACTTTGTGGTATAAGTGAAGATTGTCTCATGTTAAGAGTCCTCATTTTTAGACCAATATTTTGACCATATTAGAAAGGATATCGAATAATGGTCTAGATTCTGCCTTGAAAAAGCTTTTCTGGGTCAATTAATGTATTCTTGAATGCCGTTTTTGAAGTAACTACATAGGGTAATATTCAGAATAGGTTTTTTGTTTTTGCTTTTGCCTTGGTGTTTCCTCTATATCTGGGTTTTCAATAGGATCATAGACTTATAAACATCCTCACTCTTGGCTTCCTGTTCTCCAGCATCCTAGAAGAACTGAGTTTACACATAGAGTCACAGAAACCCTGGAGCTGAGAGGAGTGGTGGGGAAAACCTCTTTCAGAGGGTTCTTTTAGATGGAAGGAACAGAGACACGAGGTTAGATGCCTGACTCCAGCTCATGCTCTAGGCCAACTCAGAGCTTGGTCTCCATCCCTGCTTGCTGAGTCCCAGCCAGACTGATGCTGCCTGTTTACTCCACCATCCTCTGCTGGCCACATCAACATCTTGTAACCAGTCGTTTCCATCTTCCTTCTGTCCCATCTTCACAATGAACAATATTGTTGACGCGGCTTGTCTACCTGCCCTGTGTACCGCAAATACTTTGTGCAAAGACACTGAGTCACTATAAATACAGTGATGCTCCCTGGCAGAGGCCACAGTCCTCCCAATATTGTTTTACCCTTGAATTTGCTGCCTTGAATGAATTGCCAGTATTTAAAAATTGGTAACTTTTACACAGAATTCTGGATGCTTCCATTTCTCTGGAAGTTTCATAAATCTGGCAATAGGGGAGGACCTTCTCCGGTGGCACTGGACCCCTTTGCGTAGAATCTGCCCCTCCTGTTTCCGTGGCCCCATCACTCCTCTAGGATCCCTAGTCCTCGGCCCTGTGTTCTTTGTCATTGATCATTTTCTTTTATAATTTTTTTTTTTATTTGACAGAGAGAGATCACAAGTAGGCGGAGAGGCAGGCAGAGAGAGAGGAGGAAGCAGGCTCCCCGCTGAGCAGAGAGCCTGATGCGGGGCTCGATCCCAGGACCCTGAGACCATGACCTGAGCCGAAGGCAGAGGCTTTAATCCACTGAGCCACCCAGGCGCTCCATGTCATTGATCATTTTCTAATCTCTTGCTTTTCAAATTTGAATTACATGCCTTGATGTCTCTAGACATTTGGGGATTTCAACTCTTCGTTCTCTGAAAGTATACCCTGAGATTAATAGTCCTAGTAGAAATTTTTTTTTCAGGGCATGAAGATAAGGATTGATAAAGATAGCTATAAGATAATTAAGTTTTTTGAATAATGAAAATGACTGATATTTCTCCAAATTTGGTTTTCAAGGCAAACATGTCCCAGGTCAGGCAGGTGGGACTGCTGGCCGCGGGATGTCAGCCGTGGAACAAGGACGTGTGTGCTGCCCATGGAGACAGGTTTGCATACTGCGCCACTCTGGCCATCTATATTTACCAGGTAAAATACTGTGGATGCTTTTGATTTCTCACTTTATTAGGTAAAATTAACATTTAACACATATTTTAAAATCCCTGTTACATAAAAGTTTTAAAAGTACTGTAATGTAATTGATATTTATATTTTGTTGCTGTTTATACTATATTGGCTTTATAATTCAAGCTTTTAGAAAATGCTTATATCATAGTTTCAAGTTACTAGAAAAATCTTAATTGATTTCATCAACCTTTGTGTGCTGTTCGTGAGAAGGAATTTCTTCAAGAATTGAAAGCTTCCAGTTTATGAGTGATGAGCAATTAGAACTTAATGCTTTTAAAATGTATCTCCATATAAATAATTGGAATTCATTTATTCGTTTGTTTCAGGCTTTGCTCAGTAGCATTTCATATGAGAAAAAAAATCAGTTAGAGAATATGGGTTATCCATTAGAGATCATTATATTAAAAACCATGCAGATATAAAATATTTTGAGATATTCTTGAGATACAAACATTTATAACTCCTTTTTTTCATGTCTGAACTCTATCCAGACATCGCTCTTCAGTTTCCAGTCTGAAGAGCCAATGGCCTTCTGAATTGCCCCAAATCGAGGTGCTATAAACATCTTAAACCCAGGTCAAACTTTCTTAAACCTGGAGTCAGCATTTCTGTGTGAGCAGCCAACCACTCATCTGAACCACGGATGTGAGGCTTAGCTCTCTTTGGCTCCTGCTTCTCACCTCCTGTATTTTAGGTTAACCAGGAGCAATCCTAGGGTTTGTACCTTTGTAGCCTTCTCACCCAACTATTATAATAGTCTCTTACTATCCTCTTTGCCTCTACTTTGACTCCCTCTAATGTACACTTCAGTGTAGTCGATCATCTGTCCTGCAGATCCGAAGTTTTCAGTCTTCAGCTGCTCCTCATTCCTTCTATTCACATCCAGACTTCATGGTGTGACACTGTTTTGCACTGTTCCTCCTCTCATCTTGTGCCCCGGGCAGACCATGCTAATTGCATTTTCTGAGTCATCTCAGACTCCTTTGTATCTTGCCTTTGCTTACACTGATTTTTCCATTTGCCTGTGTTGCCTGTTTGGAGAATGTTTTCTCATCTTTCAAATCTCAGCTCAAGTGTATAAACTGTTTTCCATATTCTGCCTTTTCCGCTTTTGTAATAGGAAAGGACCTTATAAAATGGACTACCTCTCTGCCTGCTTCCCTTTACCAGAATCAGCCTTCCTCACCTTTGAATTTCTCAAGTTACTCTGTGCTCTCTGGAATTTAAGATACTCATTAAATACTTTTTGAATGATACATTTTTGTTGTTGTTTTGAAACAATAGTACATTTCAGTGAAGAGTGAAAAAAATTATTGCATTATTCTGGAATAAAAATCTTTTTAATTACCAATAGTGTAGTTTATTGAAAATTGAAGAAATAATAGCATTACTCTATAAACCAGTTAATTTCCCACAATACTGAGATTTTATGTAGTCCATTATTCAAGATTATAGAAACACCCAGTAATCAACCTGAGCTTCAGTATGACATATCAGTCTAGGTAAACTATTTCTCCAAGGAGTAAGGACAGTCAGAGAATGGATGAAGGCAGAACTTATTTTTTTATGTTCACATTTGCCCAGTTTTATGATACATTTTATGACTTGAATATTTAGGATGATTGAGCTAAAATTATTAATATAAAAAAACTATGAAGAAAATTTATGTGTTATTAAGACTGAAACAAACTAAGACTCATCCTGATTTAGAAATTAAAACAAACTCAAGTGATAGTTCATTACAGAGTTCCCTGTAAAAACTTGTTTCAAAGTATGTAAATAGACAATTACATTTATATTAAATGGTGACATTAACATTCAACTTATGTTAATCAGTATTGTTTTAAATGTCATTGTCTAAATTGAAGTGCTTTGAAAATTATGCTACATAAATATAAAATATTAAGGTTATTTTCAAAGGGAATATTTATTAAATCATACCTAGGGTCAATGTACAGTCAGAGTCTGATAGTTTTTCACACTCTGTATAACGATACTGATGTTTTATCACATCTGTCTGAACTGTTAAATGATACTTGTAAATGCCATAAGAATTTTCCCTTTGACCATTGAGTTGTGATGCAATAATATATTAATTACTCTAAAAATAATTTATGGTGCAGCTGAATATAATGGTATAGACTCATAATACTGAACTGTAAATATAATAGGAATGTATTAATAAATTAATCCCCATATGTATTCTATATTGTGCTTAAGCACAATATAGTATACAATACTATATTGTAGTATCCAAGATACTACTTGGATAATTTGTATAGTAAAGCCAGTGAAGATCATTGATATGCAACATCGCTTCTTCAGGTACTTACTGTATTTATAGACTCTTCCACTGAATTTCTAACTTATGTAGCAGTTTTTCTATTAGATACATTAGACACATACACAGTATTTACCACAGATGAATCACTGAATGACTTAAAACTTACAAACCTATTCCTAAATGTACAGAAAATGTACTTAAATATATTTAAACAGGCCAACTTAAGATGATTGTAACTGCAAAACTCCACTTGTACTTGGTTCTTTTTAACAATATTTTCATCTGACATTGCTCAGGAATAGTTGAAGTTCAGGTAATAAAAAATACAGAAATTATAGATGGAAAAACCTTAGGAAATAATTGTGTTGTTAGTCAAAATTTTATATGCACAGATGTTTGCTACAGCACTATTTGTTATAGCAAAATTTCAAGGTGGCTTAAATGATAAACAATAGCATAGTGGCTCATTTCTTCAATATTAACTGAATCTCTTCCATTGGCCAAGTATCACTAGGCACTAAGAATGAAATTATGAACAAATCAGGTAGATTCTTCTCATTGGATTCATATTCTTAGTAAGGATGGGGCAGGGAGAGGTCAATAAATAAATAAATAAATAAATAAATAATGTTTCAGGAAGAAATGCCTTCTACAAAGGCTATAAAAACAGGTCATATGTTAGAGTCATTGACACCAAAATCAAAAGCAACAAAAGCAAAAACAAGTGGGACTATATCAAACTAAAAACCTTCTGCACAGCAAAGGAAACCATCAACAGAATGCAAAGGCAGTCCACTGAATGGGAGAAAATATTTGCATAACACACATCTGATAAGGGGTTAATATCCAAAACATATAAAGACACAATAGCAAATTAAACAAATGATCTGATTGAAAAATAGGCAGAGGATCTGAGTAGACATTTTTCCAAAGAAGACATACAGATGGCCAACAGACACATCAAAAGAAATCCCAGGGCTCTCTGCTCTGCAGGGAGCCTGCTTCCTCCTCTCTCTCTGCCTGCCTCTCTGCCTACTTGTGACCTCTCTCTGTCAAATAAATAAATAAAATCTTTAAAAAAAAAAAAAAAAGAAATCCCAGCATCACTTATCACCAGGGAAATGCTCATCAAAACCACGCTGAGGTATCATCTCACGCCTGTTAGGATCTCTATTTTCAAAAAGACAAGGGATAACAAATATTGGGAGGATGTGGAGAGAAGGGAACCCTGTGCACTGCTGATGGGAATGTAAATTGGTGCAACCACTATAGAAAACTCCATAGTGTTTTCTCAGAAAATTAAAAACAGAATTACCATACGATCTTACAGTTCTACTTCTGAGTGTTTATGTGAAGGAAATAAAAACACTAATTTGAAAAGATTCATGCAGTCCCATGTTGACTGCAGCATAGCCAAGACACAGCAGCAGCCCCAGTGTCCATGATGGATGAACGGATAAAGAAAATGTGGTCTAGGTATGCACACAGTGGAATACTATTTAGCCATTAAAGAAGGAAACTTTGCCATGTGCTACAATGTGGATGGGCCTCAAGGGCATTATGCTAAGTGAAAAATGTCAGAGAAAGACAAATACTATATGCTCTCACTTATATGTGGAACCTAAAACAAAAACAAAACAAAACAAAATAAAACTGAACTCATAGATACAGAGAATAGATTGGTGGTTGCCAGAGGCAGGGGTAGGGTGGGGTGAAATGGGTGAAGGGAGTCAAAAAGTATAAACTTCCAGTTATATACTAAATAAGTCACGAGGATGCAATGTACAGCATGTTGAATGTGGTTAATGACACTTTGTTGTACATTGGGAAGTTGCTCAGAGACTAGATCTTAAAATTTACCACAAGAAAAAAAACTGTAACTGTGTAGTATTTGTTAAGTAGGCTTATATGATCATTTAGCAATATATGCAAATATCAAGTCATTATGTTGTCTACTTGAAACTAGTATTATATGTCAATCATATGTCAGTCGTATCTCAATTTTAAAAAAAAGGATAGGGGCACCTGGGTGGTGCAGTTGGTTAAGCAACTGCCTTTGGCTCAGGTCATGATCCTGGAGATCCAGGATCGAGTTCCGCATCGGGCTCCCTGCTCTACGGGGAGTCTGCTTCTCCCTCTGTCCTTCTCCCCTCTCATGCTCTCTCTCACTGTCTGTCTCTCAAATAAATAAAAATCTTAAAAAAAAAATAAAAAATTTAAAAATTTTTAAATTTTAAAAATTTTAAAAAAGGACAAAGATAGAGTCATAGGACAGGTTTTGGGGTGAGTGTATAAATTTATTTAGGTGTTGTGGTCAGAAAATACCTTTGTAAAAAGAGGCTTTTTTGGACTGAGAGCTGAACAGGAAAGAATGAATAATCATGGACAAATCGATGGGGAGAGCATTCAAGGCCAGAAAAACAGCAAACATAGGCTTTAAAGCAGAAATAATTTTGCCGTAATAGAGCAACGAGAAGGTCAGAGTGGACAAGCAGGAACATGATGCCGAGTGAGCCTTGCAGATAGCAGAGCTTCATAATGTGGGACATCGGAGGCCATGCTGCAGTTTGGATTTCACTCAAGTATATGGTTGAAGGAAGAATGGTGTAATAAATAGTTAATATAATGATGATTTGAAACCCTCTTCAATAATACTGTGAAAGGTTCATAATTTGTTAAGAGGAAAAGCCAGGTACAACAAAATGGCATATACTGTATGATCCCAAACATGTTGAAAATGCGAGAAAGAAAAATTCACTGATTAATGGCACATTTACAAAGGAGATCGGAAAATTAGGCTATTTCTTTTTTCCACTTACATGCAAGAGCACGACATAAGCCCCATCCAAAAAGCAGTAACAGAAAATGGGTCCAGTGATACCATTGCTCTGCAGACTTTAGACATCTTAATAAGGTAATAATGAGCAATTAGTTTATTTAACCCAATTTTTTATTGAAATACAGTTAACATTCCAAGTGCTGTTAGTTTCAGCTGTACAACATACTGACTCAGCCATTGTATACAGTACTCATGGTCATGACGGTAAGTGTCATCAACATCTGTTACCATGCGGTGTTTTTACAGCATTACTGTCTGTATTCCCTGTGATGCACTTTTCAGCTCCATGAATTATTTATTTTTGTAACTGGAAGTTTGTACCTCTTAATCCCCTTTATCTATTTCACCCATCCCTCCGCCCACCTCCTCTCTGGCAACCACCAGTTTGTTCTCTGACGTTGAGAGCCTGGTTTTCTGTTTGTTTTGATTTTTAGATTCCACATGTAAGTGAAATGATATGGTGTTTGTCTTTCTCTGACTTATTTCACTTAGCAGGATATCTTCTACCTCCAACCGTGTTGTCACAAATGGCAAGATTTTCATTCTTTTTTTATGACTGGGTAATATTCCAACACACACACACACACACACACACACACACACACACACACTACATCTTCTTTATGCATTTATTGATAAGTACTTGAGTTGCTTATATATCTTGGCTATTATAAATAATGCTGCAATAAAAATACAGGGGTGCACCTATCTTTTCAAATTAGTGTTTTCATTTCTTTGGGTAAATAGCCAATAGTGGAATAGCTAGATTATGTGTAATTAATTTCTGTTTTTAAATTTTGAGGTACTTCCATACTGTTCCCATGGTCGCTATCCCAATTTACATTCCCACCAACAGTCCTTTTTCTCCACATTCTCACCAACACTTGTTACTTCTTATGTTTTTGATTTTAGCCATTCTAACAGGTATAAGGTGACATCTCACTGTGGTTTCAGTTTTCATTTCCCTGCTGATGAGTGATGTTGGCCATATGTATGTTTTCTTTGGCAAATGTCTATTTAGGTCCTCTGCCCATTTTTAATCAGGTTATTTGTTTTTTTGGGGGGGATGGTGTTCAGTTTTATGATGTTTATATGTTTTAGATGTTTCTTTACATATTTTAGATGTTAGCTCCTTATTGAATATGTCATTTGCAAATATCTTCTCTTTGTGATGGTTTCTTTCACTGTGTAAAGCTTTTTAATTTGGTAGTTTATTTTCTTAGCCTAAATTTTTTCATTTAAATCTAATTGAAAAATTACAGAAAAAATATTACAAAACCAAGGTTTTTTTCCCCATAAGGCTCTGAATTGTTATGTATATTCAATATACATTTATTTTTACTTGTTGTAAAGTTATTATTTAATTTCAATTCTCTTATTTTTTTAAAAAACGGATTTTTTTCTGCTCATCGTCACTTATTAGGGAAATGCAAATCAAAACTACAGTGACCTCTCACCTCACACCTGCCAGAATGGCTAAGCACAAGAAAAAAAAATAAAAACACAAAAATAAAAGCACAAGAAACAAAAGATGTTGGCAAGAATGTGGAGAGAAAGGAACCCTCATGCACAGTTGGTGGGAACGCAAACTGGTGGAAAACAGTATGGAGGTTCCCTAAAAAGTTAAAGATAGAACTACCCTGTGATCCAGAAATCACACCAGTAGGTATTTACCCTAAGAATACAAGCACACGAATTCAAAGGGCTGCATGCACTCCCATGATTATAGCAGCATTATTTATAACACCCAAACTGTGGAAGCAGCCCAAGTGTCCACTGACTGACGAATGGACAAAGAAGTGGACGGCGTATAAATGGAATATTACTCAGCCATAAGCAAGAACGACATCTTGCCATTTGCAACAACATGGATGGAGCTAGTATGATGCTAAGTAAAATAAGTCAGTCCAGAGAAAGACAAGCACCATATGACCTCACTCATATGTGGAATTTAAGAAACAAAGCAAGCAAAGGGAAAAAATAGGAGAGGGAGAGACAAATCGAGAAACAGACTTTTCATTATAGAGAATAACTGAGGGGAAGGGTGGAGGGAAGGGGAAGCAGGTGCTGGGGTTATAGAGGACGCTTGTGATGAGCCCTGCTGATGTGTGCAAGTGTCGAGCCGCTCTCCTGTACACTGTATCAGCTAGCTGGAATTAACATGAACATTTAAAAAACGATTTCTTTCTTTTGATTGAACACACTTAACACTTGAAAGCAGACCAAGGCTTGAAATGTGTTCATGCCATGTTATTAGGAATACTGCTTTTCATGTATGTAGCTTTTTAAAATTAATGTGATTATTAATGAGAAGTGTGTTATCTATAAAAAAGCACTGAAATGTCTTATTTATATATTTTTTTTAGTTGGATCACCGTTATAATGAATTCAAACTTCACGCAATTATGTCTGAACATAAAAAAACAATCACAGCTATTTCTTGGTGTCCACATAACCCTGATGTGTTTGCAAGTGGCAGTACCGATAATTTAGTGATCATTTGGAATGTTGCAGAACAAAAAGTCGTTGCTAAGCTCGACAATACAAAAGGTATATTTATAACTGGGTTTTATTTTACTAAATGAAATATTTTTATTTTAATAAGGAAAATATTTTATTTAAATTGACTCAGGTTTTAAACTGAGCTTTTCAAACTTTCTAGTTTAAACTGCTTTTCAAACTTTCTAGTGCTAATCTACGTAAGAAATCTATGGAAGAAATTTCATATCATGACATGAGATATTTTATACTTAGCACAATGATCCATGACAAATGATCAATACCAAATGATTTCATTAATATGTAAATATAACAAAAATTCCCAAAATAAATATAAAAATAATAACTGGTGAGATTTTCTTAATGAGACAATTGCTCTAGCCTCTTCATTACTGTATTCCAATCTGAAACATACAAGGACAGTGTTACACATGTAATCAGTGCGTGCTGAGCTGGTTTCTTTCCTTTACTTTTAATTGGGTCAAGATAGAAAGCCCTAATTTATACAAGCAGGTCTTAGTGAATTGAATATAATGACGTTCTTCCTAGCTAGCATCTTACCCCATGATAACAATGAAGTTACCATTTTTCTGTATTAGGTGTCACAATAATTTAATCACTTTTTGAACACCAAAGGTGTCTCAGTTATTAATTATGGTTTTGAGAGCTACTGCTGGACGTGTTTTCCATGTGCAGTTGTTTCTCTAACAATTACTGGTTATAACTTTGAGACAGAAAACTGAGATTTGACCATCTCACTAATTTTATTTTGTTCAGTTTCTTTATAATCTTCTTTTCAGTGTGTAGCAACAATATTGAGAATTTGTAGGCAATTGTATGTAAATCTTGCTTCCAAGATAGTAATAATGCCTTTTGGAACCTTTGGATATGCTCAGCATTCTTAGTATATTTCTTTTTCCTTGTCTTTTCAAATTTAGGTCATTAGGAATGTTGAAAATATCAGCAAAATAAACAAATTTTGTTATATAACTTCCATTTTAAAAAAGAATTTGCCAAACAAGGTTAATTTTTCAGTTAGAAAAATGTGACTTTCATTCTCAAGCTCATATAACCTGATGCTTATTTTCATTTGCTACAACCCCTGAGCTTCAGTATTAGGTAGTATGCAGTTTGCTCCAATATCAGAGCAAATTTTTTTTTAAAGTCAACTCTATTCTGTGAGCTTCCATTAAAGTAAGTAAGTTTTCCTTAGGGTTTTCAATACATCAATGAGAAAAAGCCAAAATACTTTCAGTGCAAGGCTTTGTGATATATAAACAGCAATTAATAGCTCAGTCAAGATTTTTCATGTTTTTTTTTGGTCAGTCCTGTTTCTCAACCAATCACAAATCCTACAGTTTTTTCCAGTATTGTTTTTATTGGGCAAGAGTGCATTTTCTCAATACTTTATATTCAACTTTATGTGAAAATAATTTTTTTAAAAGATTTTATTTATTTATTTGACAGACAGATCACAAGTAGTCAGAGAGGCAGGTAGAGAGAGAGGAGAAAGCAGGTTCCCCGCCTAGCAGAGAGCCTGATGTGGCGCTCAATCCCAGGACCCTGGGATCACGACCTGAGCCGAGGGCAGAGGCTTTAACCCACTGAGCCACCCAGGCGCCCCTAAATAAGACTTTTCATTAGCTGAATCATTGAACATTATATAAAAAATTAATGATGTACAGTACCTTGGCTAATTGAATTTATGTTAAAAAATAGATAAATCCTAAAATAAAAAGCTTTTCATTTGCATTTGTAGAATTATTAATCATTGTGGTAACAGTTTTGATCACTTTTACATATTTTTCCTTTCCTTATGTATTTTCTTTTGTTTTGAAAATTTTCAGAGACTTCAGATAAGTTGCTCATGCTATATCTAAGTATCTTCTTAATTTGAAAATTGAAAGCTTTATTTAAAAAAAATTATGAATATTTGGGTTATTTTTATTGTAAGTAATTCTCTTTGAAATGTCTTAGACTCTGTCTTTTTTTTTCAGAATTTGGCTTAAGCAAAGTAGAAATTTGCATTTGGTCAAACTTTTTAAAAAATCAATATTAGAATTTGAAACTGCCTCTATTTTTTATTTCATCATTCTGTTTTCCACAGTAATAAAAATTTTACTTAAAACAAGTATTAGTTTGTTTAAATGAAAAATGTTAAAATTATCATGAGGTTGAAAAATATCACACTTGATAATATCCTTTCAGAAAAAAAAAACAAACTGAAACACTGTTACCAATGGATAATAGTACTACGTAACCATCTTAGAATATTTTGGGAAGAATTAAATGAGTTAATATTTTACAGAGTTCTTAGAAGTACTTACAAATAATGAGCCATTATAAAAGTCTTTCCTGTTTTAACTATATGACATTGTTTCTAGTCCCTTCTCTTCCTTGCTCTCTCTCTGGAAACAGCATTCAGAGAGCCCACGTTCCAGAGGCTTTCTTCAAGTGTTCGATGGTGGTTTGACCCATTCAGAGTGTTTCATCCCTTATTGGGAAATTCGACTTCTGTTAATGTATTCTAAAAACCACATCAGCTTTTTACTGCCTTATTCATGGACTTATCCATTCCTTCTATAAATATTTATCTGAGTTACCATTTTATGTCAGGCCCTGAACTAGGCGTTAGGCTTCTGGTTTCTGCCTCTTAGAACATTAAGGACACAAATTGAATTTACTGTCAATGAACAACTTAAAAACTCTCTGTCTTTGTTTATATCATTTCCTCCTCCTGGGAAGTACTGCTGATCCCATACATTAAACTCTACTGCTTCCTCCAAGTATAATCCAAATCCAGCTTCTTTCCAGGACAGTTGCCCAACAGTTCACAGACTTTTCTATACATCACAATCATTTTGGAAAACCTTGTTGTTTTTTAAAGTATTTTATTTATTTATTTGACAGAGAGCATGAGCACAAGCTGAGGGAGCAGAAGAGGGAGAAACAGGCTCCCCGCTGAGTAGGGAGCCCGATGCAGAACTCGATCCCAGGACCCCGGGATCATGACCTGAGCCAAAGGCAGAGGCTTAACCAACTGAGCCACCCAGGCGCCCCTGGAAAACCTTGTTACAAATAGATTCCTGGGCCCTAATTCCAAATGATCTGATGTGCATATTCAGTTTGCTGATTCTGATGCATTTGTAAAGTATCTGTGTTGGGAGATTCATAATCTCTGTCTTGAGTTATAAATTTACCATAATACTTATTTTATATATGATTTATTTGATCACAGTAATAGAGAGGGGAATGCAATTAACTTTTGTATTTCTTTTATAGTTTAAAAGGGTCTTTTACATGCATTATTATATTTATCTTCTTAATATTCATGTGGAATAGGTATATAGCTATTTTTAGTTATATGCATTTTATAGATGAGAAGACAGATTTAAGAGGTAAAGCTTCTTGTTGAGTTCATCTAAGCAATACTAAGATTTGAATCTAAACCCTGATAAGACATAGATTGTAGCATTAATTTTGTTACTAAATCCCTATAGTTGCATTTAACTTTTCATTTATGTAATCTTTATCTTCCCAAGATATTATATTTGTATCTTATATTTAAGATCCTTTAAAACAGGAATTATATCCCATATTAACTTGTATACCTAGAATGCCTACAGCAAGTCTACACAAAAACTCAGTAAGAAGTCATTGCTTTAATATGTAGCTTCTGAAAGAAAAAACTCTATAAATGTCTATATATATGAAGCATATTATGATATGAGTAGTTTCACACCCAACTGGGTACTTTTCCTTTCATTATGGGAACACCCTACCTATGTTGCCTGTAGTTGTTAGGGTCACTTTATAAGTCTGACTCCCAACTAAGAAGGTGGTAATATATTTTTTTAATAACAAGATTAGTCTTGTATTTTAAGTTGTTCTAGAAATAGACAGTGGAAATACTATTTAATGGTACACTCTTCTTCCTCATGTCTCTATGACATGTCTGTATTTCCTTTCTCCTAGGGACGCCTGCCTCTCTCAGCTGGTGCTGGAACACAGGTGATGCCGTGGCCTTTGTTTCCCATAGAGGCCCGCTGTTCATCTGGACCATCTCAGGCCCAGAGAGTGGAGTGACTATGCACAAGGAAGCTCACAGCTTCTCGTCTGATGTCTGTGTATTCAGATGGCATACCCAGAAAAAGGGAAAGATTGTATTTGGTCATATTGATGGAAGCCTATCAATTTTTCAACCAGGTAAGAATTTAATTTAGTCAAGTTTCTTTTTCTTACCTTATGTAATTTCTTGTTTACCTAGCATACAGCCAAGGTTCACATTATTTTATTTTATTTTTTTTAAGGTTCACAGTAATTTTATTTTTTAAATATTTATTTGACAGGAGATCACAAGTAGGCAGAGAGGCAGGCAGAGAGAGAGGAGAAAGCGGGCTCTGCTGAGCAGAGAGCCCCATGCGGGGCTCGATCCCAGGACCCTGAGATCATGACCTGAGCCGAAGGTAGAGGCTTAACCCACTGAACCACCCAGGTGCCCCCACAGTATTTTAATTTCAAAATAATAGTTCTACAAATAATATCCAGCACCAAGAAGTCACTTTTTTTTTTTAAAGATTTTTTATTTATTTGACAGAAATCACAAGTATGCAGAGAGGCAGGCAGAGAGAAGGGGGAAGCAGGCTCCCCGCCAAGCAGAGAGCCAGATGCGGGGCTTCATCCCAGGATCCCGGGATCATGACCTGAGCTGAAGGCAGAGGCTTTAACTCACTGAGCCACCCAGGTGCCCCCCAAGAAGTCATGTTTATTGTAATACATTTAACTCAACTGTGTAGATTGTACTTTGAGTTAACCCAAATTCAGTCACTTGCCCCATTATTTTACTTTTTTAAGTCAATTATTTATTTCTATACATTTACTAAGAAAATGGCCTGACTGAATAAGGACATACAACAGAATGTGATGGCTTACTAATACAACTCAAAAATATTTTCCCACCTGCTTCTACAATACCAATGTGATGCCTGTAGGTACCTAGCAGAGACTTTGAACTTGAGGTAGAAAGGAACAATAAATCTTTGGATTCCCCCATCAGTTAATTAATTAATCTAGCTGAATGAAGGGGTCTGAGAAGCTAATTTATGTTTATTTTTTCCAATTTAAACAATGATAAAGTGTGTAATGGGAAAATCTGAAAATTACCTGGATAGCTCTCCACTCAAAAGTAGTATGGTTACCCTTTGAGAAACATGTTTTCTGCCATCTGGCATCGCTGTTGATGTATGTGACTCCTAACTCACTAGATAGACGGATAAAAGTGCTTTTTAGGATTAAGATCGCTACTTTTAAAATATGTGTTACATCTAATTTATCTGAAACTAAGAGAAGAAAAAAGAAATTGAATTTGAAAAGAAGAAATCCTGAAAAATTGAATAAATATTTCCTAAAGAAATCTTCCTGTTAAAAAATGATATATAAAACATTGCTATTTGGGGGCCATTTTATCTCAAACACATTTGAAATGGGATCTGCTGTTTTACCTCTCAAAGCAAGATGACAATAAATATGCATGTCCGCCTTCACCACCTCCCCTCTGCTCTTCACGCATATCCTCGTGTTCCTTCTGGTCATCCTAAGGTAACTTGGGGAGGCTTTTATCTGTTTTCAGTTGGAGGGGGGACGGCTCTATGCTTGTTTTTTGCTTCATTTGGATTTGTTGTCTCAGACACCTCCACCCTGTTCTGTCCTCTGCATTGGGAGAAAATTCTGTTTGAGAGTTGGTCATTAGGCTCAGGGTTAAGTGACCTCATTCACAGACTTTCTCTGTTTGGATCTGGTGCACGCCACTTCTTTTCTCTCCTGGGCTCTTGATCTACGGCGGTCTTCTTCAGTCCTAGGAAGGTAATTTAGGGACAGTCAGGATGGCCGTGTACTGTGTGGTTCCTCCTCGTGATTCTCTGTGGTCTCGGGGTATAACCAGATCTCATTAGGAGCTCCCCACAACTCCCCCAGCGAGCCCGCACCCAGAGACTTCATGAGGATTGCAATACTTTCTTTTTGAGGAACCTGGGTGCTGTTGAGCTCTAAAGAGGATAATGAGGAGTGTGCATGCACTTTGGCCCAAATTTCATTCTAGATATTATTTACATTTTATAACTTGTCATTTTGACTACCTCTTTTTCACTGACTTAGGGCTTTCTTTTCTTGCTTTATTATTATTATATTATATTATTACATACTTTTAAAATTATGTATTTTTGAAGGTATTAAGTCCTAAGACATTGAGATTGTATTATATCTATAAGATATAAAACATTGAGACACTGTATGCTTATTCTGGCATTGAAAGGATAGGGAGGCATAAAGACCTCCTTTGCATCTCCCTTTTGTGGGTTTAAG
Organism: Meles meles; assembly: GCF_922984935.1. Lineage (NCBI taxonomy): Eukaryota > Metazoa > Chordata > Mammalia > Carnivora > Mustelidae > Meles > Meles meles. The sequence continues at coordinate 202,964,298 of NC_060067.1, read as the reverse complement.
TCAGGGTGGAATGTGTAATATTTCAACATCTGACCCATGACTTCCAGAAGAAGCCACCATTTTGCCACAACTCATCTTCCAGTTATTAAAGTAATTTGTGCATCTGTACTCATATCTCCGATATCATCAAGTGTTATTTTTCTGGATCCACCCATGGATTCATTTGCTAGGGCTTACCCTAACAGAGTCCCACACTCCGGGTGGCTTAGATCAACAAATGCATTGTCTTGCAGTTGTAGAGCTTGGAGATAGGAGGTCAAGGTGTCAGCAAGGCAAAGCCCTATAGAGACACCAGGGAAGGCTTCGTTCCAGGGCTCTGTCTTAGCTTCTGGTGGTTCCTTAGCTCATAGCAGCCCAGCATCAGGCTTCACATGGCGTTCTCCCTGTGTGCATGCAGTGCTCTGTCCGAATTTCTCCTCTTTATAAGGGCACAGTCATGATGGATAATGGCTCACCCCAATGACTCATCTCAATTTATCATCTGCAAATACCCTGTTTCCAAATAAAGTCACATTCACAGATCCTTGGAGGTTGGGACTTCAACATCTTTTGGGGGGACACAAATTCAACCCATAACAACCCCACACAGAGTTGTTGACCTCATTTATTCCATAGGATGTTTAGCAGTGGATATGTACAAAACATTAGGTAAGGTATAATCTTGCTGTGTATTTTCCTTTCATGTGTACATGAGCTAATGGATCATGAAGGAAATACTACTTTTTATTCTGATGCTCAATTCTGTATTGCAGTTTGAAGCTTTGAGACTATTAGCATTATACCGATAATTCTCACGCTTTTTGCTTTTCCTAAGGAGTGGTCACCTTTACCTTCTTAAGGACTTATTGGCACAACAGGTTGTTCTATCTCTAATAACAAGGAAGAATTTATGTCCTCCAGCTTCTTGCAGGAGACTAAGACCTCAAGCTCTCTGCTGTTGGGTCTTTATCTCTTTTGGAAGGAAAAGGAAATATTCATTGAGGTGGCTCAGCTAGCTTTTATGCCTTTTCCCTTTCAGTCTGAAAACCACTTTATTCTGTATTTATGTATTGGATTTTCATGTAAAACTTCACAGTAAACAGAGGATTCTAGAGCCAAAATCATTAGAAAACTGCTCTTGCTATTTTAGATTATAGTTTTGGACAAGGCTAGGTCATCAGAATTTTTTTTATCTTCATAATAGAAATGTTTTCATTGAATTGACTTTGGTGTTATTCCAAGGATGTGCATTAATCTAATTTGCATCGTTTTATTTTAGAAATGTTGATGACTTATTCCCTGTGTAATACTGTGTTCCCTTTTTGAAAACACACACGTTTTCTGGTCTCAGTTCTGGGAAAAGTTGTGCATCTCCTCAACACATTTTTTTTTTGTCTTTTTATTTTATTATTATCCTATGGACACCGTGAGTTATGTAACCGTTCAAGACTTTTTCCTCTTTGCTTTGGCCACCGGTTTCAAAACAAAAATTTGAACAGCTATGTGGATTATACACTACTTCATTATCTCATTTTTAAACCCCAATTTTCCCTTACCCTGGTTTTTGTTTTTTTAAGATTTTATTTATTTGGCAGAGAGCACAAGCAGGGGGAGAGGCAGGCAGAGGGAGAGGGAGAAGCAGGCTTCCCACTGAGCAGGAGCCCGACAGGGGGTTCGATCCCAGGACTGTGGGATCATGACCTGAGCGGAAGGCAAACCTTAACTGACTGAGCCACCAAGACACTCTTAGTTTTTGTTTTTTATCTGAAATTATGTACTTTACCTTCTTATTGACTTACTCTTCTCAAATGCTTCATTCCTTATCTGACAACACAAGTTACTTGATATTTGTATAATAAAATAGAACATAAATAAAAATAAAGCATATAAAATAAAGTATTATCAGCTGTTTTAATGGCTGGCGGTAAAATTTTATAGACTGAGTTTTCTATTTTTTATAATAAAAATGTTGGTACTAGACAGAAGAGAAAACAGTGACGGTAATTTATAATCATTTTGACTAAGCACGGGCTTTCAAGCAACATGATTTATATACCATAGCATTTGCATTGCAGATTTTCCCATGTTTGTGTTACTGTTGTTTTGATTTTTTTCACATTCTGGAATATTTTTTATAAACCATTCATATTAATTGAAAATTACTTTAGAAACAGCTTTAGTATAGCTTAGGTTAATCATTTTTCTATCTCGCTCTGACTTGTAATGATTATATTAATATTCATTACTGTTTGTCAGACCAAATAGCAATTTAGCAGATGCTGATTTGGGGAAATAAGTAACAAACTTTTCTTGATGATGATTGCGAAAATTTGATAAAGCCAAATAAAGGAAATATCACATGTAGCTTCTATGGTCTTATATGCAAAAATTCCAGATAAAATGTGAGCTTAAGTTCATAAAGAATAATATAGTCTGACAAATTTAATCCCAACGCAGAAACTGTAAGGTTTTCAGTTCATGTTACAAATAGCTTATATAGCCAAGGAAATTGATTTTTTTTCTGCTTTGATTCTCTGACATGTTGAAAACCAGTATGTAATGGTGAAACTGCAGAAGGAGCTGTGGTATCCGTCAGCTGGGTTTTTGTTTAGTAAACACGTCTGGCTGCATTTATAATACTCAGGGGGAGCTGGTTCTGCGAAGACCGTGGTCTCTGAACGCCGTTGGTTCGCTGCCTTTCCTCTGGGAATGGGAGGCCGGCTCTCCGGAGCCCCGCGTGCTGTACCAGCAGAGGCCTTTTTCTCCCCGTTGCCAGTGGTGTCTAAATTTGGAAGGAACAAGAGGATTGTTGGATAATCCTTTGCTTCGTTTAATTCCGCATGTTTTACGTCCCTGTTTTTCTGGCTGCCTCGTTCGTACTGGTTGCCAGGAGCGAGCGGTGGTTTTGACGGATGCGGTGATGCATGAGGAAGGGGCGACTGTCAATATCGATACGCTGCTTCTAACAGGGCCCACTGTTCTTAGCCCCCGCAGTGACTAACTCCCTCTTTTACAAAACGCCACCAGCTAAGTATTGTTATGTTCTCCATTATACAAATAAAACACTGAGCCCACAGAGTCCGCGTCTTGTCCAAGAGCACGGAGCTCGTTGGTGGTGGAACGAGGCTGTGCACACAGGCAGCCGGCGACAAGTCTATGGTTCTAAACACAGCACGGGGTCCCTTTTGGTAAGTCCTTCCTGTCCCCACAGGAGCTGCAGTTGATGACAGGATCATGGGTATTGTCTATCTCTTCTTTTTCTTTTGGCATTTCAGTAACAAATAGAAGAAACATTCAGGGCACCAGAGGTGGCCAGAGCAGGGCAGTTGGGTCTGACTTTCCTCTCGTTCCCTGCACTCCCGTGTCTGTTAGGACCTCTGCACGCGAAGGCCAGTTCTCTGTTCCCAGTGCTCTCGGAGACCAGGGCTGTTAAAGAGGAAATTAATATGATCTCAGGTGTTGATTTTCTTTTGAGCATTTTGTTTAAAATCTTTGTCTTTATATTTTAATAGGTTATAAAAGTCAGAAACATGTTCTGAGACCTGAATCTCTTGAAGGGACAGACGAAGAGGACCCAGTGACAGCTGTGGAATGGGACCCGCTCTCTACCGATTATCTCCTTGTGGCTAATTTGCATTTTGGAATCCGCCTGCTAGATTCGGAATCACTTTATTGCATAACAACATTTAATTTTCCCAGTGCAGCAGCTTCTGTGCAGTGCTTGGCCTGGGTTCCCAGTGCTCCTGGGATGTTTGTAACTGGGGGTAAGTTTACCCTGTTCCCCAAAGTTTTAAATATATGTATGTTCTGAGTCAGGGAAATTACATTCTTTTTATTGGTTAATTTTATATAAAATTTATTAATATTCCAGTGTTATCATTTATTATAGAAAATGCCTACTTTTATTTATACTGAATGTCATTTATGACAAATAAATATGAAACGAAGGCCCAGTTTTCCAGGTTTCCGGTTATAAATTGGAATGTATTCTGTATGTGAGACATTGCCATGTGTTCGTGTTTATGTTTGTCATTGTGTTGTAGGAGTGTAGTCACTGAGTCTTACCGTGACTCTGTTTAATCATTGGAGTAACTGCCAGAAAGTCTCCCTAACCAGCTTCTACACAATAGGTGGGATTTTCAGGAGGAAGTGAGGGAACTTTCTAATTGGTCTTTTGGTATATCAGGCAATCTTGGTTGCAGGTGAGCAAGGGAGCCGTTTACATACATTTCAAAAGACGAAATATTATTTCCTGTTAGAGGTGGAGAGATTTTTGTAGCTGGCTTTCCTAGAGCAGGTGTGTCAGTGGGGTGCTTTTTTTGTGATCAGACTCTGATGACCTTTGTAGGAAGCTGCCAAAGCAGGCAGTCTTTCACCCTAGGGAAGGATCTGGAACAGAAAAAAGCAAAATAAGCCAAACATTAAAAGGACGAATAGCTTTTCACCTGTTTCTTTGGGTTATTGTACGATATTGTTTGAAGAATGTCAGTAAGTGGTGCTACAAATCTTGCAAGTTTAAGTTTTTGTTGCTGCTTTTATGTCTGGGCATTTTATGTTTCAAATAAAACTATGCTTTTATTTGAATTTATTAAAATGCATTATTTGAATGCATTAAAAATAAATGCTTTTTTCTTGATCTCGCTAGATTCTCAAGTGGGTGTTTTACGCATTTGGAATGTTTCAAGAACAACACCTATTGATAATTTTAAATTAAAGAAAACAGGGTTTCACTGCTTACATGTGCTTAATTCTCCTCCACGAAAAAAATGTAAGTAAAAGTGTCATCAAAATTTAGTATTTTAAGATGTCGGATTTATTGCTATCGAATAAAATGATCGATATAATGATATAAACATATCGCATGTACATAATAAAAAATAAATTTACACTGTATGTTAATCTACTGGAAATTAGATAAAAATGTGGAAAGAAAAAAGAAAATAAACATACCAAGTACTATATGTTACTGAAAACCAGATTTTTTATTTTTATTTTTTTTTAAAGATTTTATTTATTTATTTGACAGATCACAAGTAGTCAGAGAGGCAGGCAGAGAGAGAGGAGGATGAAAACCAGATTTTTTAAATTAGCCTCTGACAGTATGTGTACTAAAGGAACCATCAAGGCCACACGATATCTAATGTTACTAATTTGAAAATATTTAGAGCCAGGTTACATTTTTAAAATGCTAATAAATGGAGATATTAAGATAATACCTTATGCTGTAAGATAAGATAAGCCTCTCCTTTTCTACCCTAAGCTGGGGTAGGGCCAGAGAAGTAATATGCTGGACGCTAGCATACTGTTAATATATCCTGTATTTTTTTAAGTTATTAGTTTCTTTGTTTAGTTGTTATCATGGGATGACTGAAATATGACAGATTCTCTTCTTTCATATTTTCTTTCTTATTATAAGAGTAGCCCCGACCCATTAGAGGAAAAACCAAAAATATAAAAAACATACCAATCTTGTCATTATTAAGCAAATCCTTTCAGGCTACCTATTATTAGACATCTTGGTTTTTTCCTCCCAATTTTTTAAAGTAAAGTGTGGAATAAGAAAAATGATGTGAAAATGAAAAATTTTAGATGTAGACATACCAAATCCTTTACAAAAAATAAATTACAGGGGTGCCTGGGTGACTCAGTGGGTTAAGCCTCTTCCTTCAGCTGGGGTCATGGTCTCAGGGTCCTGGGATCAAGCCCCACATCGGGCTCTCTGCTCACTGAGCCTGCTTCCCCCTTTCTCTCTGCCTGCCTCTCTGCCTGCTTGTGATCTCTCTCTCTCTCTCTCTGTCAAATAAATAAATAAAATCTTAAAAAAAAAAACTACAGATACATAGGTACATAAAAGGTATCAACACAACCCATAAAGTCAACAAATTAAAATATTAGAAGAACCGGCCATGGAAGATACTAATTTTAATGAAGCTGTCAGCAATATTTTATTGAACCAAATGCCTCTTTTGTTATTAGTAGTTTATGCTAGTTTGGACTTACTGTCATTCTTAGATTCTGAGAAATGAGTATTATCCAAATGAGTGCAACAAGGAAGACTTTATTATATTTGGACCAAAAAGAGAATTTACTGGGAAATATTTATCTGTATTCCACTATGTAATTAATATAGATTGGCCTGATCATTTCCAGCAGTATCATTATTTTGAATTATGCTTGCAAGAGAATATTCATGTTCTAAGGAAAAACTTCTTGAAAGAAGATAAAAAATGAGACAAAGAACATACAGAGAGACATTTAGATAATTTAAAATTGAGACATGAAAGTGAATGAACAGTGGAAATAAACCCGAGGAAGAAGAGGGGAAAATTGAGATGCAAATGTATGTCAGACAGTTGTGATTCTTAATCTGGCTGCTAAATTACAGTGAATTATAAAGAACTTCAAAAAGAATTATTTTCACTGGATTGGAAATTAGTGGAAGAGAGTTATTGGCTTTAAAATAAAAACACTCTCATGCATGTTTGTCTGTGTAGAGGGGAAGAAAGTCATTAGTCAGCATTTTGAAAAAAGATTCTAATTAAAAAATAATGATGCTGCCGTTTCATTTATGGGGCAATAAGAAATCAAATAGTCACAACATGTTGTGGTTCCTCACTCACTAATTTCCATCCATTTTGCTGCACCTGCATTTTTATACATCTCTTCAAAATGACATCCACTTTCATGTGCCCATATGTATAATTTTTAGCAGTGCGCAGAAGCACTGCTGTGGCGGAAAATGGTTCTTGCCTCATGGTTTGCTGACATAAATTCTGGATAAAAGAAAGCAGGGGCATTTTCATAAATTAGACCCTGTGGTTTCATTCCAGTTTCTGGGAAGCTGTTGGTGTAAATATTTACTTGTCTATATTTTCTTTTTTAGTTTTAGCCCAGTCTCCAACTAAAAATCATTATATGTCCTCGACAAGCGAAGCAGTTCCACACCCGACTTTGACACAGAATCAGGCTTTTTCTCTTCCTCCCGGGCATGCAGTGTGCTGTTTCTTGGATGGTGGAGTTGGACTTTATGACTTGGGAGCCAAGAAATGGGATTTCCTTAGGGACTTGGTATGTCTGTGCTCATTCCTACTTTTATACACCACACTTATTTTGTGTTAGCTCTTGAGGTTTACTTTTACTTACATGCTATGACTGTTTAAGTTATTTTCGTAAAGAGTTGTATGTTAGGACTTTATCTTGGTTGGCTGAAACATTTTAGAATTATGTGTAGAATGAGAGATGACGAAACTAGGACAATTCTTAAAATTTTAAGTGTTAAACTTCTTTCAGTCTTGATGTTTATTTAGCTTATCGTGATTATTCTTCATGGTTGGTAGTGTTCCCATTCTTGTGTACGCCCCGTTGATCCTTCATAGAGTATTGGAAAATTACATTGCAGTACTATATTTTGGAAGCAAAACGAGAAATAAGTATTCTTTCAGGAGGACGGACAAGTCCATCCGTACCAAACTTTATTGTTCATATCTGTGAAGTGAACAAGGTTGGATTGATTCAGTGTTTTCTGAGATTTTCTAAGACCTCTAAGATTTTTGCTGTTATCAAATCAATACAATGATTCTAGGATTCTGTGAACATTTGTTCTTGTGATCTTTAAGCCTCCATTAAATTAGAGTACAACCTCGCTGAGGACTCGCATTTTTTACTGGTTTGGTTCTATGTGTGCTTAAACCCCCTCAATAGTGCCCAGCACGTAGCAAGACTTTATTCAGTTTTGTTGAATGAATGAATTGTGAATGAATGAAGGCATGTAATAATGTATATTGTGTTGTAATTGCGATTTGTCAAGAATCCACTTCTTTAAATCTCCCTATTTTATAGTGCATAAAAATGCCTTCTTATTTTCTACAGGTCTGCACTAGACTCATCTAGACATTTAAAAAACTTTTATATGTTGGTTGTTTTTCTGGGGAAAAACTTAGAAAAGGAATCTAGAGCTATAATCACCCTTGTAAAGAAACTGAGGGAAAGAAAGTAATATTGTATCACTTTAGGACAAATTTAATTTTGTCCTTGAGTGAAAAAATTGAAATATGGCCAAAAAAACCTTATAACAATGTGTTGCTTAGTTATTTTTAAATATTCCTTTTGCAGATATCCTCTAGATTATTCCCTTTCCATGTCAACTTTTTATGTAAACTTGTTTCCAGTGTGGTCAACAAAGAGTTGTACTTCAAATTACCATTTACTTTCCCAAAAATGTATGAAAAGGAAGAGAGAAAAAGATGAGAATACATTTAAATCTATAAAAACTTGTATTAGCAGAGGAGAAATCGTGCAATCTAAGTTCAGTAGCATTTCTGTTAACTGTGTATCTTAATGTTAAAATATTTTATTTAAAAAACTGTATTATTTGATAGTTCTCATTAAAAACTAAAATATTCCTTGATTATAAATTATTTCAGTGGCTTGTTTTCACTTTAATAATGCCTGCCAGCCAGAGGACATAGTAATTTTTTTCCCTAATAATTTTTGAAGAATAAGATTGTTAGAAAATTTTGAAAAAGACTAATTAAAAATCAAGATTATGCTGGATTCTATTTCTGCCAAAATCATAAAGTTCTTTTGGAGTATGTCATTGGTATAAAAAAGAGAAGGTTTGCATTTAAGGACCTGTAGTTTTAATTTCATCTTAATCTTTTATCACACTTCCAGAATGACATAGTAACTATCACTAGTTCATTGTTTTATAAATTTCTAGGACGGTATCATGTATATGATAATCAGAAAAGATATGTTTTGCATTCTTTTGTTTTTTTAACACCTTTGTATTTAGTTGCAGATGGGAGGCATTGTGGTTGAATAAAATCTAGGTCTGTACAAAAGAGTAAAATAACAGCATAGAGAACATTCAACCACAACAGTGATTCTAATTTTGTACTTACATATATTATGTGTGTGTGTGTGTGTATGTATATATGTATATATATATGTGTGTGTGTGTGTGTGTGTATATATATTGTGTGTAAATATTTGGAAACTGTAGTACATATGTCAACTTGATTATACATTGTTGTTTGTTTGTTAATAACACAAATCTTCCTTAGTAGTTGTGACTTCTCTTTGCCACATTCCTAGGGACATGTGGAAACCATCTTTGACTGCAAATTCAAACCTGATGATCCCAATCTTCTAGCAACAGCTTCTTTCGATGGCACTATAAAAGTCTGGGACATAAACACACTAACAGCTGTGTACACCTCCCCGGGTAATGAAGGGGTTATTTACTCCCTATCATGGGCCCCAGGTAAGAAGTGTTTTATTAAAATCAAGAATGCAGTTAAATGACTGTCCTAACTTTTGTTTTCATTTGAATTATATCCTTCTCTCAATGCCACCTTGCTTCAAATAATTGTAGGGACAAATTCGTACCAATATATATGTTGGTTCAGTTTTTGTGGGGGTTTTGAATAAACTGCCTCATGCAGGCACTTTGATTTCTGGACCTCTCTATATGACATAATCATATACAAAAGCCACAGTCAATAAGGATGATCTTGACCATCTAATTTAGCTGCATTTGTATAGCCATGCTTTTCAAGGTGTAACAGATTTTATGTGACAAAAGTTTTCCGTAAGATTTTCATATGAATCAAATACATGAAATTTTTAAAAAAAATAATATATATCTTTCCCTGATAACATCTATTTTTTTTAAAGATTTTATTTATTTATTTGACAGACAAAGATCACAAGTAGGCAGAGAGGCAGGCAGAGAGAGAGGAGGAAGCAGGCTCCCTGCGGAGCAGAGAGCCCGATGTGGGGCTCAATCCCAGGACCCTGGAATCATGGCCTGAGCCGAAGGCAGAGGCTTTAACCACTGAGCCACCCAGGTGCCCTGATAACATCATTTTTAAATATGAATGATTCTATATAATCACAGATCAATGTTGATCATGTAATTTGATATAAATCCCACCATTGTAACACTGAAGAACTTCTGTGCCAGAATAGGGTCTTTTGTTTGATCTCAGAAAAATGCTATCTTTATACCTTCCCGTACATAAAGGAGAGAAAAGATGTCCTTGAAACCTGACAGTTTTTCTCCAAAACATTATTTCCCTACCTCATTTTGCACACCCAAATGAATTTTTCACTTTATAAAGTATATAGAATGCTTTTCTTACTTGTCCTAGTGGTAACATATTAATTTAAATGCACCTATAACCAGGGTATAGCTTATTTTTTAGATTATCTCCTCGTGCACAGCGATTTTTAGTCTTGAATTTATGGGCTGTCAAGGGTTTTAGGTGTTTTTAGGGATGCTGGGAATCTCTTGGATTTTATGCATGAAAGTTTTAGCCTATATGTGTACGTGCCTGTGTCTATCAAAGAATATCATAGGAATCAGATTTTCAGAAAAGTCCATGATACAAAAAAGGCTAAGAAGCTAGTGCTGTTTTATTTATCCTTCATCCCCCCAATGAGCAGAAGATCCAGAAGAAGGTTTTACTTCCAACTCTTACTCTGACAGTAGCTGTTTCTGTAAGCAGAATATACTTAGTGCCATCATGGATACAAGGCCAATTGGAAAAAAAAAAAGGTACTTCACTAAGAAGTGAGGCACAAAAAGAGCTAATTAGGTCTCTTACCTGCTGCCTTTTTCATATTCATCCCCATTTGACGTTTTGTGCTTACCAACATTTATTTAAGAGGGTCTGGGAGGCTGAATAACTTCCCCAGCTTACATGCCTCGTGAATGATGGCGGAATCGAGGTCTCCACAGGCGGACTTGGGCCTGGGCTCCCGCTCAGTGCCGTATGTATGCTTCTGCGCACGGGGGCCCGGCCTGCGGCACAGAGATATGGCGCGGTGGCAGCTCCTGGCTGAACAGTTCCTCCTCCTCAGTGTTACCTCAGCCTCACACCTAAAACTTAAATAGAAATCGCAACTGTCAAAACTGTTGTTCTGATTCATAACGCAGAACCCGATCTTACCTAAAGCATTAGTTCACTCTCCGGAGAGCAGGACTTTGAAAATGAAAATTGGAAAATGAAAATTCTTTAATTTTTTGAAATGTGATTACTGACGAATCACTACTTTTAGCTAAGTATGGTTAAAATTTAAAAGATTTACGAAGGTCCATAGGCATGGAAGTCGAGTAGGGTTTAGAGGATTGCGTAACTTGCTGTCCTTTTAGAGTATCAACCACAGGAGGAGAAAAAAAAGTGCAAATTAATATGGAAACTTCTCAATAATTTGAGAACCCAGAAAAGGAGAGCAGAATGAAAATACTAGAAAAATGGTAAGGACTTATTTTTTAAGGTTTTAAATCATTTATTCCAAAGTATTTCCTCCATGTCTTACTTGTAGGTAGCGCAGGACAACTGTTCCTTTGTTTTAATGCAGAAAGCCCCTTTGACTGCCTTGCAAAAAACACATATCAGAACATCTGGTAACTTAGCAGCAGTTTGATGTTCCCGGATCTTTTTGTTTCTTAAAAACAAAGAGCATTGTTTAGGTTTTTGATTTAAAGAACCTGGATTTTTTCATGTGTTCTGCTTACAGAAATGCTTTCCTAACCAAAAAGAAAAAAAAAAAACAACTCATTAGATGCAGTGTAAAGAAAAATGTAAATACTGACTGGATAAGTGATGGTATTGAAGAATTATTGATAATTTTTGTGTTCGTGATTGTGATAGTTTGGTCATGTTAATGAACGAGTCTTTTAGACATTTGTACTGAAGTATTTATTGGTGAAATGATAGACTACCAGAGATTTGCTCCAAAGAAAGCCAAGAGAGACTATAGACAAAACGAGAGTTGACCATATTTTGATAATTGTTGAAGTTGTATGATAATACATTCATTATACTATTTTCTCTTTCCATACATTTGATAATTTTCATCATTAAGAACTTAGAAAAACTACATTGTAAATTGCAAGTCCTATTCAAAAATTAACATTTTGGAAAGAATTACATGGGTGGCAGACATTTCATATAATGTCTTAACAAATTGTTTCCTAAGGTGACTTAAATTGTATTGCTGGAGCAACTTCCCGAAATGGTGCCTTTATTTGGGATGTTAGAAAGGGCAAAATGGTGCAACGATTTAATGAGGTAAGGTGTATTTATTCGTAGCCGAATAGTATAATGTCTTATACTGCCTCATGTTTTGTAAATGCTTTTCTCTCTTAATTTAATAATCACCAGGTGACATTATGTTCTGTCACTTGGAAAAAAGTAAGAGAACATACACATGTTGAAATGAATTCTGAAACATATAGATGGGTCTAAGATAAAAGAATTCACCTACAGTTGCATTAGACATTCAAAGGAATTCTGATTTATTCTCCACAAAATTATCTGGGCAAATCTTCAATAGTCGTAAGAAGAGTAAACTCGAAACAAGTTCCAAATTACAGACTAAATTCTGTTACAATTCACTTTTCACGTAAGGAAAACCCTTTAATGTCTTGAACCTGATTCTTCACCTATAAGATGGGAATGTTGGATTATACATTTTTGTGAACTTCCTTCCACCTCCCAAATTCTGTTCCTCCAGGACATGCGCAAAGACCTCCCCTCTTCCTGCTGGTAGTGGCAAACATCGTACTTGACTTCTGCCTGGAGTTTGTCATCCTGTGTTTTACTGAGTCCCACTAATACTTGGAAACTGCATGGGATCTCACTGTAATATGTTAGATATGAATCAAGGGAAATAAAGGATCTCTCTTTTGACATTTCATTCATTTCGAATGATTACTGTTGGCGTTTATTGAAGATATAATCTATTTGAAAAGGACTTTAAAGCTATTTATACAAAAAACTGATCTTCCTCTGAGGATCAAACAGCTTTGATCTTCTAGGGGACAGTAAAGTAATGTGGAAAATGCAGAGTATTAGGGAAACTTTACCAACCACCAGTAAGCAATTTTGCCCCCAAAAGAGGAAGCTTTGACAAAGGCCCATACAGTTCCCATCCTCCCTTTCTCTACAGCGCAGTGCTTTCAGTTCAGCAGTGCCCCTGACAACACTGATCCCGTAATAGTCATGTAAAAAGAAAAGAAGAAATAAATCTGAGAAAGAAACTTTTGACCTAAATTCAAAGGTGTTATCCTTGGGGGTCATTCTGTTGAACCCTTCTTATGGCATCTTGACCTCTTGTGACCTCAGATGTCTGCCCATCAGCACTGCGACAGCCCCACCCTGACAACAGCGACCGGCATCGTAGCATGGGGGGCGGGGGTGACCCTCACTTCCTTTCATGTCTTCCCAGCATTCCGGAGCATAGTCGTGACTGATAGAAAAGGTGCTTAAATCTAGGATTAAATCTAGGATCCTAAATCTAGGATAATAAATACGGGGCGATGCTGGCTGTAATTAACTGAGTCTCACAGAAGGAAATGCTGGGTCTTAGAAGCCTAAGTCACACTTTTCCTGGGATAAACGAAGCTGACGTGAGGCCTCCAGTCCTTCAGTTCCATGAATATACAGACTGCCTCCATTTTATGCCCATTTTTGTACATCTACCCCCTTGATCCGCAGAGAGGGAGGAAACAGCAAACTAGAGACCACTTCAGTAACATTGCCTTAAAACTCAAAGACTTTGGTCTCTCCTTAGCAGCAGGCACAACTGAATTGCTATGTAAAGTTAAAGAAAAGTTGGAAATGGATCGATGGCAACATTTATTCTCCCATGCCCTGCCGATGAATGACATTCCCATGTGTAGTATATTCCTTGTGGTTTTACAAATCCTCATCATACTGGTTGTGACTGTATCCCTTCCCCTCCCCCAATCCAAGAATGCTGAGGAACAGGTCAATATAGAGTGGTTTGTGAAGGAAGAACCTCAAATCCTTCTTTGTTTTTATAAAACAGAAACCTTTGAGATTTAGAACAACAACCAGTAGTAACAGTTGCGGTATTTTAAGTGTGATAGCTTCCTACATTTTTAAAGTATATGTTCCGCTTTCTGCTGTTGATAGTAATACCTCTGTTAGCATCATCTAGAGTAAGTTCCTAACAGAAGAGCAATACTAGAAGAAGTAAATAAATAAGAGAAAAAAAGGGGTGAATTATTTTTTATTGATAGGTATTTTGCATTTTTTGAAGCATGGAAAAAATGGAATATTCTGCGTTGCCTGGAGTCATAAAGATTCCAAAAGAATAGCCACCTGCAGTGGGGATGGCTTCTGGTAAGTACTTCATATGAAGTTATACTGCTTATTAAAGATGCATGTGATATGACGAGTCCTGAATTCAGGACTTTTTTCTCTCTTAATTTAATAATTTTCTAAAATTTAGAAAATTCTAAATTTTCTAAAAATAGGCATATTAGTGATTTTTTTTGCCTTGAAAAGAACTATTTGCTAATTGATAAACACCAAAATACAATAGATGTGCCTCAGAGTTTTTTGATAAGGTGATCCACAGTTAGCTTTACCGTGGGCTTTCAGGACATTCAGGCATTCAGACCAGTTGTGTCCTGTTAGCACATACATCCGGGTCGTCCGCGAGATCCTGTCTGTACAGCTCCACCAACTGTCGTCAGTGTGTGTACAAGCCCACACGGACACAGACCCGTGTTCTGTATCGGTACCAAATAGGAGTGCGGTGATGTTTCAAATAAATAAACCAGTCATTTCTTTCTAAATGAAAATACTTGCTGAGTGGTACCTAAAATACTGTGAATTGCCTCAAAGAGACTTTAAGAACTTTTCACTAAGAGTCTAATTAATCCTCATCACGTTTTTGAGGGGGTGGTATTTCAGTTTCATGGGTGATTCAAGAGATATCAAGTGGTCTAGACACTTGTTCACCTTTTGTAGACGCTATTATTTATAAAAGGATGAAAAGCCTTTGCAAGGAGGAATAAGGTAATGCATATGGGAAATGCCTAACGTCTCTGACCCTCTGTTTCAGAAACCAGTGCTTTCTTAATTCTGCTAAATCCCAGGAGAAAGTAGGTTTCCAAGGAATATATATATAAGGGAAGGATCGCCTTTGAGCTGAACAAATGTTTTTATCCAGATGTTGCTATTGTGCGGCTGTAGGTTTTGTCATTGTCAACAGGTGGTAGAGACGCCCGCTGCAGCAGGCAATGTAGGAGAGGTGGTCTCCTGTTGGGTTTGGCAGGCCCCAGCCCAATTTTCTCGTCCTCTCTTTAATTTCAGTGAAAAAGACAGTTGTTATGGAAACCAAAGATCTTCACCAGGAAGGGGAAATTTTCCAAAAATAGGCATATTACTGGTTTTTTTGCCTTAAAAAGAACTGTTTGCTAATTGATAAATAGCAAAATACAATAGATGTGCCTTAGAGCTTTTTGATAAGGTGATCCACAGTTAGCTTTACCACAGGCTTTCAGGACATCACTGGTTTGATAAATAACCATAGGCAATGACTAAACATTTGCAACCACTTCCCAGTAGCCTCAGAAGTTTTCATTGGCCTAATGATTTGGAGGAGCTTTTCTAAAGACTTTTAATACATTAATTTATACATAGTTCCTGTTGCTGCTGCTGCTGCTGCTTCTTTTTCTTCTTCTTTTTTTTTAATCAATTGCCCTTTGTTATGGCAATGATACAGTTGGGTTTTAGAACCTCTTTAACTTTTGCAGCTAAAATGTATCCTTTTGGGGAAAAGGGATCCTTCAAATTTCTAGTTATATCACTCAGAACGTGCCACAACAATGTTACAGCTTGCATGTCTTGGACTTGGTAAAATAGTACATGCAACTTGCATTATAAATGAGCTGTTTGAAATATAAATTTTGAACTGCTAAATTTTGAAGCTGAAAATTGAAGCATATCTTAGTTATATCATTATTTCAAAATATATGTGTTAAACTATGTTTTTTTCTCAATTAAAAATATGCTATAGGGGCGCCTGGGTGGCTCAGTGGGTTAAAGCCTCTGCCTTCGGCTCAGGTCATGATCCCAGGGTCCTGGGATCGAGCCCCACATCGCGCTCTCTACTCCGCGAGGAGCCTGCTTCCTCCTCTCTCTCTGCCTGCCTCTCTGCCTAGTTGTGATTTCTCTCTGTCAAATTAATAAAATATTAAAAAATATATGCTATAAGAAATTCTATAGGGGCACCTGGGTGGCTCAGTGGGTTAAGGCCTCTGCCTTCGGCTCAGGTCGTGGTCCCAGGGTCCTGGGATCGAGCCCCACATTGGGCTATCTGCTCAGCTGGGAGCCTGCTTCCTCCTCTCTCTCTCTACCTGCCTCGCTGCCTACTTGTGATCTCTGTCTGTCAAATAAATAAATAAAATCTTTAAAAAAATTCAATAAAATATTTCTATAAGAAATAGAATATAAAAATATTCTATAAGAAATATTCTAAATCAAAACTTGTCACCTTCAAATTAATTTAAGTGGGTTGCCATAATTAATGCTGTCTGATATAAATATACTCACTCATAATTGGTAATATCACTTACTCAGTATTTTTAAATGTTCCCTGTGCTTTGAAGACAAGGTCTCTATCCTAAAAAAACTTACTTTTGAATTATACAACACTGGTTTTGTTTTTGTGAATAATGTATTCGGAATGTTGTTTTTTTCTATTAATCTATTATACTTAATTTCAGTATTATTCGAACAATTGACGGTAAAGTGCTACACAAATACAAACATCCAGCTGCAGTGTTTGGTTGTGATTGGAGCCAGAACAACAAGTAAGAATTTCTTTCTTTCCCAAGATAAATAATAACTTTTGAGATTTTAAATAAACCTGAAATTTAATGTTAATCCCACAGGTAATGCTCATCACTCTCTTTAGGGTAATGTTCTCGTTGTCTGGCCTTGTAACTGTTTATGTTAGCTGGTGTTTAGGAAGAAGCATAGGACTAACTAATAAAAAATGGAAATTTAGTCTTAATCTGTATGTGGCTTCTACCATGGAAGGTATGTGACCCTTTCCCTAAACGCTTTCAGGAGTCTCGCCAGTGGTGTTATTCCACTGCAACTTTGCACCGCCCTCCCCCTGCAATGCCCTGACACTGGATGCTTTCCGGAAATGTAGAAATTATGTGCGTAGTTTGGAAAGGTCATTCTTCCTTACAAGCCTAGTATTTACCATGTAAAAATCGAGTCAGATTTCAAAATTAATCCAAGTCAAATCCCCTCTCAAATTGATCCTTCAAGTCACTGCCCTTCCAAACCTCTTTTTATTCTGTATAAAGTGTACTTAAAGATTCAAACTTCCTTTAGATATTGTGAAAATAATGTGAAATTATGTTTTTCCATATTGCAAGTGGAAAATATACATATTATAATATTAAAACCTTGTTATACGTGTGTTCTGAGTTAAATCACATAAAAAATGATGGATCTGTGTATTTCTTTCAGTAAATATAGAAGAGTTTATAAACCTTATAAACATATAAAACCTGTCAGAGGTTTTATGCAAAGTGAGCTCATGCCCAGCTCCTCCCCCAGGATTCCCCATCTAAGTGGCCTGATTATGTTCATAACAAAGCTACTGAAGCCAAAATCCTTGGCTTCTTCTCTTATGCTTTGTCATCTGTCCATTTCCATTTCCAGTTGGCCATCAAGTCCTGTGATACCATCCACGTAAATACCCTTTTTCCAACCACTCCTTTCCGCTCCCCAACCCAATTCTACTTGTTTACTTTCGGACTTCCTCAAAAGCCTTCTAAATCAATTCCAAAATTCACATCCTTTGTCTCCGCTTCCTTATCTCCCTGCCCTACCTTCTTGATGTCAAGTCCAAGTATTTGACAGCTGGGTCACAGTGCACCATTTATCATTTACCCTACACTGATTGTATACATGCCATTTCAAGCCTGTCTCCCCCTTGTTCTCTGCATTCAGCCATGTTGGCTTTCAATTTCTTGAGCTAGTCAGCTCATTTTCATACTAAAGCCTTTCCTCATGCTGTCTCCCTATATCTAGGAATCTGTTCCCCACCCCATGCACACAACCCTTCTATATTGTATTTAGGTAACATCCACCTATATTCCAGCCCTCAGCACCAAACCACTCCTACAGAAAAGTGTTTCTGGACCCCCATGTTAGGTAAATTTCTTCTGTCATATCCTGGGAGCACTTAATAAAAGTAATTATGACAAATAAAATTAATAAAGATTAGAGCAGAAATAAATCATAGAAGGGTGCCTACTTGGCTAGTTAGTGGAGCATGCAACTCTTGATCTCAGGGTTGTGAGTTCTAGCCCCATGTTGGGTATCGAGATTAATTAAAACTAAAATCTAGGAAGGAAGGAAGGAAGAAAATAGAAACTAAAACAAACAAACAAAAAACCACATTAAAAAAAAACCATAATAGAACAGATCAACGAAACCAGGAACTGGGTTCTTTGAAAAGATCAACAAAATTGCTAAACCTCTAGCAGGACTCATTGTAAAAAACAAACAACAAAACCAAATAAACAAAATAACTAATGGAAGAGGAGAAATAACAGCCAATACCACAGAAATACAATCATAACAGAATATCATGAAAATCTATATGCCAACAAATTGGGCAACTTAGAAGAAATGGGTAAATTCCAAGAAACATATGATCTACCAAAACTAAAGCAGGAAAAAATAGAAAATTTGAACAGACCAATCACCAGCAATGACACTGAAGCAGTAATCAAAAAGCACCTTAGAAACAAAAGTTCAGGACCAGACAGCTTCACAGGCAAATTCTACCATTTAAAAAAGAGCTAATATCTATTGTTCTGAAACTATTCAAAAAAATACAAGAGGAAGGAAAACTTCCAAAATCATTCTGTGAAGCCAGTATCACCCTGATACCCAAACCAGATAAAGCAACCAGGGGAGAAAACAGAGAGAGAGAGAGAGAGAGAACTACACACCAGTATCTCTCATGAATATAGATACAAAAGTCCTTAACAAAATATTAGCAATCTGAATCAAACAGTGTATTTTAAAAAATCATACACCACCATCAAGTGGGATTTATTTCTAGGATGCAGATGTGGTCCAATATTTGCAAGACAATCAGCGTGATACATCACATCAATAAGAAGAAGGATAAAAACCCTATGATCATTTCAACTGATGCAGAAAAACCTTTGACAAAGTACAATATCCATTTATGATAACTCTCTGCAAAGTGGGCCTACAGGGAACATATCTCAACATAATAAAGGCCTCATCTGAAAATCCCACAGTCACCATCATACTCAGAAAGCATAGAGCTCTCACCCTAAGGTCAGGAATAAGACAAGAATGTCCACTCTCACCACTCTTAGTTAACATATTACTGGAATTCCTAGCTACAGCAGTCACACAACATAATGAAATAAAAGGCATCCATATTGGCAAGGAAGAAGTAAAACTTTCACTATATGCAGATGGTTTAGGAAACCCTGAAGACTCCAGCAAAAAACTGCTAGAACTGATAAATGAATTCAGTAAAGTTGCAGAATATAAAATCAACGTACAGAAATCTGTTGCATTTCTATACAAATAATAAAGCATCGGAATGTGAAATTAAGAAAGCAATCCTGGTTATAATTGCACCAAAAACAATTAAAACATCTAGGAATAAACTTAACCAAGGAGTAAAAGGCCAGTACTCTGAAAACGATAAAACACTGATGAAAGAAACTGAACGCAAAGAAATGGAATGACATTCCGTGCTCAGTGGGTTGGAAGAGCAAATGTTAAAATGAATAGATAATGAAGATGTGGTATATATATGTAGAAATACACAATGGAATACTATTCAGCCATAAGAAAGAATGAAATCTTGCCATTTGCAACAACATGGATGGAGCTAAACAGTATAATGCTAAGCAAAATAAGTCAGAGAAAGACAAAAACCATATGATTTCACTCATATGTGGAATATGAGAAAGAAAACAAATGAGCAAAGGAAAACAAAAAGAGAAAGAGGCAAACCAAGAAACAGACTCCTAACTGTAGAAAACAATCTGATGGTTTCCAGAAGGGAAGTGGGTGAAGAGATGAAGGAACTATGGGATGCATATTAAAGAGCACACTTACCATGATGAATAAAAAACAATTATGAATTACTTGACACATAACTATCCATATGAGTAATATATACATATATATACACATATAATTTAAAAAACCATAATTACTTCTTTCAAAGAACGAGCTCCTACTTTCGTTGATTTGTTACACATTTCACAGCACTCACCATAGCACATACCCTCCCCAATGTCCACCACCCAGCCACCCTATCCTGATCCCCCCACCCCCCAGCAACCCTCAGTTTGTTTTGTGAGATTAAGGGTCTCTTATTGTTTGTCTCCCTCCCAATCCCATCTTGTTTCATTTTTTCCCCTCCCTAGCCCCAGGACCCCCCACCCCGCCTCTCAAATTCCTTATATAAGAGAGATCATATGATAAATGTCTTTCTCTGATTGACTTATTTCACTTAGGATAATGCCCTCTAGTTCATCCACATCGTCGCTGATGGCAAAATTTCATTTCTTTTGATGGCTGCACAGTATTCCATTGTGTATATATACCACATCTTCTTTATCCATTCATCTGTTGATGGACATTGAGGCTCCTTCCATTGTTTGGCTATTGCGGACATTGCTGCTATAAACTTTAGGGTACATTTGCCCCTTTGGATCACTACATTTGTATCTTTAGGGTAAATACCCAGTAGTGCAATTCCTGGGTCGTAAGATAGCTCTATTTTCAACTTTTTGAGGAACCTCCATGCTGTTTTCCAAAGTGGCCGCACCAGCTTGCATTCCCACCAACAGTGTAGGGGTTTCCCTTTTCTCTGCATCCTTGCCAGCATCTGTCGTTAACTGACTTGAAAATTTTAGCCATTCTGACTGGTGTCTGATGGTATCTCACTGTGGTTTTGATTTGTATTTCCCTGATGCCTAGTGATGTTGAGCACTTTTTCATATGTCTGTTGGCCATTTGGATGTCTTCTTTGCAGAAATGTCTGTTCATGTCTTCTGCCCATTTCTTGATTAGATTATTTTGGGGGGGGGGTGTTGAGTTTCATAAGTTCTTTATAGATTTTGGATACTAGCCCTTTATCTGATATGTCGTTTGCAAATATCTTCTCCCATTCTGTCAGTTGTCTTTTGGTTTTGTTGACTGTTTCCTTTGCTTTGCAAAAGCTTTTGATCTTGATGAAGTCCCAATAGTTCATTTTTTTTTTAAGATTTTTTATTTATTTGACAGACAGAGATCACAAGTATGCAGAGAGGCAGGCAGAGAGAGAGAGAGGTAAACAGGCTCCCTGCTGAGCAGAGAGCCCAAAGCGGGGCTCGATTCAAGGACCCTGGGATCATGACCTGAGCGAAAGGCAGAGGCTTTAATCTGCTGAGCCACCCAGGTGCCCCCCAATAGTTCATTTTTGCCCTTGCTTCCCTTGCCTTTGGCAATGTGTGTAGGAAGAAATTGCTGTGGCTTAGGTCAAAGAGGTTGCACAGACCTGTACCCCTGGGGCAAATAATATATTACATGTTAATAAAAAACATAATTAAATTTTAGTTGGAAATTAGCTGTCTCGCCCTCTACAGTGACATTAGCAACTGTGTTATCTATTTTTAGCAGTATATTCTTAGAAAACACTGTGCTGCTAACCTCACTGTGCCTAGAGCAAAGTAGATGTTTAAAAAATATTTCTTCAATATACAAATGGATAGAATTATCTTGTGTCTGATCAATAAAACAGTTCCACATTTTTATTTCTGTTTTATATTGTTAATAAGCATTTGACCAGTTGAAATAAAAATTAGATATTAATGCAGTATGTTTTGTTAGTTAACGTTTATGCTTACCACCAAGTATACCTAATAAATTTCAATTTTATTCTTTTTTTTTTTTTAAAGATTGTATTTATTTATTTATTTGACAGAGAGAGAGATCACAAGTAGGCAGAGAGGCAGGCAGAGAGGCAGGCAGAGAGAGAGGAGGAAGCAGCCTCCCTGCGGAGCAGAGAGCCCGATGCGGGGCTCGATCCCAGGACCCTGAGATCATGACCTGGGCCGAAGGCAGCGCCTTAATCCACTGAGCCACCCAGGCGCCCCTCAATTTTATTCTTAAAAACCTTTTAAAAATGTTCTAATAGCAATATCCATATATATATATATTTTTTAGTATCCATATTTTATATAGCCCCTTAGGTGGTAAGTGAAAAATACCTTGAACTTATAAAAGTGTATTGATGAGATATCTCTGAATTTATAATTTGGATATCTATATGTACATTTCTTGAATGTTTATTATTTAATTTTTAAGATATTATATTCATGTGCCCATAGGCATAAACAAAAACATACTCATGTATACATGTAAATATTTGTATTATGCAAAGTATATTTTCCCATATGTAGAGACTGGACCATTTATCAGTGGGACTTAGGCAGATGTAAAACACATTTATAGATTGGCACGCCAGTTTGCAAACTGGTGTATTTATACATATGGGCTTAAATAAATGCAAGTATAATAACCCACGTGACCAAAATCAACAATTTGAAATTTGTGGAAGATCATAATAACAGTTGTGTAATAAATGTGTAACTTCCGTTTAGAGCATGGGGGCTGTTTATATGGTTGTTAATGTTCCTCAGGGAGACTATTTGGGCATAATTTCCATGAATCTGCCCTACTCCTCCTGAGTCCGTTTGGAATAGTGTTCCGACTATGACCACTAGGTTGTCAATAGATATAAATGGTTGCTTAGTTACTCTCATTCTCTTGAGAATAACAAACAAAGATCATTGAAAGATCATATCCACGTATTTTCTTTACAGAGAATCCCTAGTTGGGAGAGTTAAAGCATCTCAAGCTGGTGCAGCCACCAGAGAAAATTGGGAGACCAGGACTGTGACTTTCTGTTATTGGTAACAAATAATATCAGTATTTTTTCATGTTTTAATGTGCCATTGATGGTGTTTCAGAGACATGATAGCCACTGGCTGTGAAGATAAAAATGTTCGTGTCTATTATGTGGCCACCAGCTCTGATCAACCACTAAAAGTATTTAGTGGACATACTGCAAAAGTGTTCCATGTTAAATGGTCTCCTCTGAGCGAGGGAATTCTTTGTAGTGGTTCTGATGATGGGTATGTATTTTTGGATTCTAATTTTTTAGTCCTTAAAGTCATAAGCTTATAATCTTCTAGAAATGTATATACTTATATGATCCATCTTATGGGTTGAAATGTTTTAAATATGTGCATATAACCAGGATGTATAAGCAGTTAACAATTACCTAATTGCCTTTAACCATAATAAATTAAATTTTGCCATGCTTATGCTATCGTGCTCATGATTTCTATTTCCTTACTTGTTTTGCTTATTATGGATGCTTATTTCTATCTTATTAGCAACATAGTTAACAGAAACAAAAATTTCAGAAGAATCATTTCAGAAAGCGAAAAAAGATCTGAAACAAACAAATCTCTGTAAAATATAGAGAAGACTTTATTTTAGGTAGTGTCCTGATACTTAATATGGAAAACAGCTGTACTCTGTTTTCATTAAGAATAGAAAGCAAGAAGATAATCATGTATTTTTAGCATGAAGAGAATTTATTTAGAAATGAGAGTGATTTAACATTTTTTTCCTGGGTTTGTGAAAAAGTTACTGAAATTTTGTCTCTATTTTATATTCAAACAGGATAGATTTTGCATAGTACAGTTTGGTCCCTATTTGAATATGAGATAAATTTAGGTAAGAAAAATCTTACTTTATGCAGATAGAAATCATAGTGTATAGTATAGTAACAAGTTTAATATTGAATAATTAACTCTTTTCATCTTAAAATTTTGGCATCCATCCAGATTTCCTAAGCAAATTGTGAGAGTTCTGTGGGTTATCACTGGAGATGTTGCTTACAGTAAGGTTATCATGTCCCAGTGAATGAGTTGACTTAGAGATTGATTGTCTCTTAACACAGACCTCAGAGTCTGAATGCTACTGCTACATTTTAAAAAAGTATAATTTTCAACCATTGTCTAAGAAATATTTGTGATAAAAATAGCAATAAGATTATTTTACTTAATTACGGTAATGAAACTTGGAAGTCTTCTGTAATTCTGGTTATTGATATACCTATATGACTATATAGGTAATATGCTATCTAGCACCTTTAAATAATGCTTATATACAATGGGATATATAAAGCTTTTTCTATGTTTTTAAAATTTTTTTATTATTCTTTTTTTAATATATAATGTATTATTTGTCTCAGGGGTACAGGTCTGTGTTTTTAATGTTTGAGTACAAAATATAATGTTAGCCTGATGTTTTCCTAATCTAAATTACATCACAAAGCAAGAGCGTCTGTTCTAATGAGTGTCCCTTATGATAAATTAAAGTATTTCGATTCACCTCACTTTAACATTAGCTTACTTATAAAAACTTGGTATCAACCAAAACCAATTCAGTGCTAACATAAGGATTTAGCACAAAATTAGGTTGTGATATGCCTAGACACAGGTACCAGGATAAGGGGAAAAAGAAGGAAGTCTTTATAGAAAGCAGAAATAAATATGCCTTAAAGAAATGAAAAATACATATATAATGTGTCTCCTTTATAGTGCAGTATAATCTTTGAAGTATTAATATTTTGGCATTGTCAGGTTGATGTAAGTCTGTAACTAAAAATTATTATGAATTATCCAAGCAAAGTTGGAATTTGGAGGTCTTAAATTGATTTTTGAGTTCAGATTTTTTTCAGTACAATTTGTATTTTGTACAGTTGGTAGATTCAAGTAATATTATGAATCCAGTTATATTTAAATTTTGTACTTGATTTTAGTGATTCCACACCAACTAGCCAACTTATTTTATTGACCAAAACATGAAGGAATGATTTACTATTTGATAAGAGCATAAAGATGCATTGATTTTTCAAATAATACCCAATGTACATGGTTATATTTTCATTGATTATATTTTCATGATTTGCAAATAACGTGAGTGTTGTTAAATTATTGTATCCATATTATTAGTAATATTTTTTGGCTTTATCTGTTCTGGATATTTTACTTTAAGAAAAATTTTTTAGGTCTGTAAACTGTGAAATGGTAGATGTAAGATCAGTAGTAAAGGACCAGTTAAAGTAGGGAAAAAAATATAGCCTACTTATTTGTTTATTTCCATCTGCTATAAAGAAAAGAATTATAACATACCTTGAAACTTAAAATGCTTTTTAAATTTACTGAGAAGTAATTGTGCTCCTCTAAGAATGTGCCAATGCTTTCGACAAATTAGAACATGTATTGTAATACATGATATTCTGTTTTCAGTTCTGTTCGAATCTGGAATTATACTCAAGATGCGTGCATAAACATTCTTAGTGGCCACACTGCGCCTGTGAGGGGATTAATGTGGAATACCGAGATTCCGTATCTCCTCATATCTGGCAGCTGGGACTACACTATAAAAGTATGGGACACCCGAGAAGGAACCTGTTTGGATACCGTTTATGATCATGGTGCCGATGTATATGGTAAAGTGTTTTCATGCACTTTTAAATTTTGCTTTATTAATGAAGTTTATAATTTCTGAGAAATACAATGTTTTTAAAGAAACCTTCACTGTTTCATTTTAAAATAATATTTTTCTTATTAAAACTGTACTTGCTTATTATTGGAATATCAGAATACACAGAAGATAATCCAAAATGTCATGAGGAGTTATTTGTGTTTCCGTGGGCATGCACAGACATGCCCACTCGTATGGCTTGGATTTTTTTCCTTCCTTTACCATCACTCCAGAAGGAGGTTGTAAAACAGGAAATCAGTGATAAAGTAGATGTAACTTATCTAGCTGTATCTCTTCTAGCTGTATCTATCTTCCTGTATCTCTACTCTTGGATATTTAGGACAATGTTTTGCTTTTTAATGTAATAGTAAGTCTGTAAATACGATTAAGCTGGGTATAGAAATCAGAGTTCTTGTCTTTTGCATGTCATTGTCATTTATAGCCCCAAACCTTGATGGGCATAAGTGGTGAATTAAGAAGGCAAAATGGTTCCTTAGAGAAAGTCACCCCACTCTAGCCACTTGTGTCTGTATACTTTACCTCAATGGCCTTTCAGCTGAGGCAGAGGGGCTGAGTGTGGAAGAGAATCGTGTTTCTGGATGTTCTAAACTGGAAGGTCCCAATTCTCTTTCTTCTCATAATTAGAACTTCCGTCCGTCCGCCATTTCCTCACAGATTACCATGACGCCATTGCTAGCTGCTGAACCAACTGAAATGGAATTTCAGCATTTTCATCCAGGACCATTAGCTAATCATTATTCAATTTTGTATTCATACTTATAGAATATGCTAAATAATATATTCTTGTATCATTCTCAGCCAAAAAAGAAATGCTGATTCAAAACACTTCTATATAACTTCAATTCTGTAGAAGTTTTTTGAGGTACACATAGGTAAATAATATTTTTCAGTGTTTACTTTTTGTTAAAATGGGTTTCTTTTTCCCATCAGGTTTAACATGTCATCCCAGCCGCCCCTTCACTATGGCTTCTTGCTCCCGTGATTCTACAGTGAGACTTTGGTCATTAACACCTTTAATCACTCCTTTACTAATAAATATTCTGGCAGACAGATCTTGGGAAGAAATTATCGGGAACACCGGTATTGAAAATATGCATGTATTAGATTTTATTTTTAAATAATATCTTAAAAGCAATCCTTTCTCACTGAATTGTCTGTTCTTTAGATCATGCTATAGAGCAAGGCAGTCCTCCTCTACTGTGTGGTAAAGTGTCAAGAGATATTAAACACGAAATAGAGAAACTAACTGGTAATCCTCGAGCAAAAAAACTAAGATGGTTTTCAGAATGTTTATCAGTGAGTATTATAGGAGTGAAACGTGAACATTTTCCCTTAGTCAGAATGAGTCATTACTGCTACTGTCGTTATCACATATTTACACTTACCATCCCAACTCAGTGGTTCCTCTGAACGTGGTTGGTTCAGAGTAAGAAAGCAAATGGAAACCAGGAACAATAAATGAGATATATTACTATCTTGTTAATTTTCCAACTTAGATATATGCCTGCCTCGTATTTTTAAAGATGCAAAATTCTGTGGGGTTTCGAATGCATTATTTTATCTTTGGTTATTCTGTATCAACCTTTCAGCCTCCAGGTGGCAGTGACAATTTGTGGAATTTAGTGGCTGTGATCAGAGGACAGGACGATAGCCTGCTTCCTCAAAACTACTGTAAAGGAATAATGCATTTGAAACATCTGATTAAGTTTCGAATGGTAAGTAAAGTATGCAAGGATCAGGTCCTCGAGCAGAAATTAGTTTTGCCTTTTCATTGTTGAAATTCAAAAATTATTTTGAAAAATGTATAGAATTAGAGTGAGTAGACTGAAGTAAGTGAACACTGAGGAGATAAATGTTGTAAAAATCAGTCATGAGACTCTGAATTATTTGAGACCAGATTGAGGCAGCCATGGTTTATAGGTTGAATCTCATGAATTTCTTCAAAGGTCTCTTGGAACTCCTTGAAATGCTTTACCCTATTACTGTATGACCGTGACATACGGACCACTCTGACCTTAGTCTCAGAGACCCGATAGACTGTATTCTGGGATATGTTTTATTAAAACTGGCCATATTAGAGCTCTTAATGAATTTCATTACAAAATTATCAGTTACTTTATGCCTGGAGTGATAACCAGTACCAACAAACCAGTGCTGGGACCAGAAAGTGGAAATGGGTCTTATATTTGCAAGGAAATATCATGGTTAACTTAACCATTAGAGCATGAGAACTGGGCCAGAGAGGGGGATTTGAAGGTCAGACGAAACAGTTATTTTCATAAAGGAGGACTTTCTGTAGTCACAACTCCACTGGAAGACGACAGCTCTTACCTCTTGCCAGTACAGGAGCCAGTTAGAGTGAGCCTGTCATTTTTAATTTTTATTACAGATTTTTGTGTATTTTTTTCCAGTGATTACATTATCACTCACAACCTTTTGGGCCCTGCATTTCTTTTATAACCACAACACCTGGTGAGTTTTAAGGACAGTGGGATTTAGCCTCTCCCTGCCCACACCAGACACATCCACTTTTTTATCCCACACCCACATCGAAATATTATAGTAGGAGAGGTATCATATTTTATAGAGAAAAAGCATTGATTTTTAAAAGTATTTAACTTCCAGTGCTACATGTTTTTAAAATACATGCCCCTGCAATGCTTTTATAATCATCTGTTATCACCGGCTCTTGATAATTAAATTTAGAAAATTTTATTTTCTTTTTAACCAGTCTGAAGCCCAAGAATTGACAACAGTCAAGATGTCTAAATTTGGTGGTGGCATTGGGGCCCCCACTAAAGAGGAAAGGCTGAAGGAAGCTGCTGACATACATTTGAGATTAGGACAAATTCAGAGATACTGTGAACTGATGGTTGAACTTGGAGAGGTAAATGCTAAAAATCACTGAGTTTAACAGAGTATTCTAAGTATTGGTGAAATGCTAAATATTACGCTTCTCTTTTTCCAGATCTGTTTGCTTCTCTGCCAGTTTGATATCAGGTGTATATCTGAGAGATACTTCTCAGAGTGAGATCCCCCAGATTAACATAAGCATTACATGGGAACGTGTTAGACAAGCATGTCCCACCCCAAACCTACAGAATCAGAAACTCTGGGGATGTGGCCCAGCGATTTGTGCTTTTATGAGCCCTCCGCATTATTCACATGCATGCTGAAGGTTGAGAACCACTGCCCTAGGGTAGTATCTTTGATACCCCGTATCAAACTCAGCAACATTGGCTGAGTTGCACACAGTGGACTTCCCTTGCCCCTTGCTAACACTGTTTGTCATAACGAGACCCCGCTTTGGCCAGAAGAGGGTTTTCATTGAGGATTACCTAGTGAAAGATGTTTCTAAGGCACATCTTGATTGTTTTGAGGACTGATTCAACAAAATACAGTTTTCAAAAAGATTAAGATGAATCTATCCTATTAAAATTCAAGATAGTGGTTCTTTTGAAAAGTAGGTGGCAAATAAAATAGAACAAAAGGGAGAAGGAGCTTCTGTTTTTCTTTTTTTTTTTAATTTTTATTTATTTATTTTTATTTCTTTTCAGTGTTCCAAAATTCATTGTTTATGCACCACACCCAGTGCTCCATGCAACATGTGCCCTCCTTAATACCCACCACCAGGCTCACCCAACCCCCCACACCCCTCCCCTCCAAAACCCTCAGATTGTTTCTCGAGAGTCCACAGTCTCTCATGGTTCATCTCCCCCTCCGATTTCCCCCAACTCCCTTCTCCTCTCCATCTCCCCATGCCCTCTGTGTTATTCCTTATGCTCCACAAGTAAGTGAAACCATATAATTGACTCTCTCTGCTTGACTTATTTCACTCTGTATAATCTCTTCCAGTCCTGTCTATGTTGATACAAAAGTTGGGTATTCATCCTTTCTGATGGAGCATAATACTGCATGGTGTATATAAACCACATCTTCCTTATCCGTTCATCCTTTGAAAGGCATCTTAGTTCTTCCACACTTTTGCGATTGTGGCCATTGCTGCTATGAATATTGGGGTACATATGGCCATTCTTTTCACTACACTGTCTTGTTAATTTTGGCCATTCTAACTGGTGTAAGGTGGTGTCTCAGTGTGGTTTTGATTTGAATCTCCCTGGTGGCTACTGATGATGAACATTTTTTCATGTGTCTGTTAGCCATTTGTATGCCTTCTTTGAAGAAGTGTCTGTTCATGTCTTCCGCCCATTTTTTGACACGATTTTCTGTTTTTTGTGTGTTGAGTTTGAGGGGTTCTTTATAGATCTTGGATATCAGCCCTTTGTCTGTGTCATTTGCAAATACTTTGATCCAGGTGCTGGTTACCTGAGTGTATTCGGTTTGTGAATTTCATGAAATTTTTTGAAATTTATGAAGATTTTCATTTCTCTGCATGGCCACTGTAGTTCAAGAACAATTCTCCCACCCTCCAAAAAAAAAATGAGAATGGCATGGACTCATTTCATAGTTGATCATTTTGAAAAGCTCTAAGTTAGATAATTTTATAATTACAAAGCATGCTATTAAGTGTACTAATAAATAATGTAAAGTAAAACTAAGCAATAAGTCTACATTAAAATTTATCAAAATTAAATTTAACTCACCTTTTTAGTCTCCCATCCACACACTAGAGACAAATAATGAAGTACTGCTTGACCTAAGACAAAAAAGTCATTTAAAGAAAAGGAAGGGGCACCTGGGTGGCTCAGTCAGTTAAGCGGTAACTCTTGATTTTTGGCTCAGGTCATGATCTCAGGGTCATGAGATCAATCCCCGGAGTCTGGCTCTGTGCTGGGCATGGAGCCTGCTTAAGATCCTCTCACTCCCTCTTCCTTTGCCCCACCCATCCCCATTGTACTTGGGTTCTCTCTCTCTTACTTTAAAGAAATAAAGAAAAAAATTTTTTAAGGTATTGTAAACTATAAAGTGTTTAGGAGCAATATAAAAATTTTACTTCTGGGGCACCGGGGTGGCTCAGTCGTTAGACCTCTGCCTTTGGCTCAGTGTCATGATCTCAGGGTCCTAGGATGTAGCCCCATGTCAGGCTCCCTGCTCTACGGGAAGCCTGATTCTCCCTTTCCCACTCCCCCTGCTTGTGTTCTGTCTCTCACTGTCTCTTTCTGTCAAATAAATGAATAAAATCTTAAAAAAAAAATTTACTTCTGAAGAAGTTGAGATTTGTCTTAAAAGTTACCCTTTAACAAAGCTATATTAGAATATCTATCAAAAGTCAAGGATAAAAAGAACAAATAAATTTTGACAGGATACTAATTCTTCATCTTTCTTAGTTTTATACATGGGTATATATATATATATATTAAGCTATATTTAATTCAAATTTAATTAAAGATACTTTAATAAAATACCTACTTCTGGAGCTTTAGAATTAATATTCTTAATGATCCAAAACACTGCACTTACAATCCTTGAAAAATGGGAGTGTCCTTGTAATTGTTCATGGTCACCAGCTTCCATAGTTTCTGTTTCTCTGAGATTAATACTGTGAGGTTAGGAAAACATTCAATCTTTGCACCTACAAGACATGTTTTTATAGAAAAATCTTGATGATTTCAAAGTTAATTTAACCTATATTTTAACTTCTGTCTTCCATTTGCCTCTACTCTAACAAAGGCAAATTTTCCCTCAAAGCATATTTTAGATTACTTTTTTTTTAAAAAAAGGTAACATGACTCAAATAATGTAGTATTAAAAATTACCTATTTTGTACACCCAAAACTTATATTACACTCTATGTTAACTAACTGAAATTTAAATAAAAACTTAAAAAAAATTTCCTATTTAAAATTTAACCTATTATTTTCAGGCTAATTACCAGTTTCCTAGCCTTAATTTAGTAGACTTCTACTGTTTAGGAGAATCTTAATTAAAATGAAACTGGGATTCATGTTTTGATATTTCAGAATATTTTCCCTTCATTTCCCTTCTAGACTTAAGTTCAGTGAAATCTCTATTTCCATATAATTGTCCACTTGTCTTAACTGAACAATGATCATATTTAATAACATCTGATTTTTAAAATATGAAGATCAGTATTATCAACTATAAAGGAAGAAGTGACAAGAAATAAAGTTTATAAATAAACAAGGAAAGAATAAAAATAGAAATAGATGTCTTATTTGTTAAGGAGAAGTGAGACTAGGAAACATTTCGCATGTATTATTTTGAACATAGACTAGATTACCATAAAACAAATTACTCTGGGGTTGTGTCAGAAGATGAGTTAGTATGTTTTTCAAACCATATACTTTAGTTACTACTCTTCTCCTTCCCACACTCTGCCCCCTCTCTCTAGGTTTGGGATTTTCCCTGCTAAATAATACAGTTTATATATCTTACTTTATTTTAAAATGTGGTAATATTTATACTCTGTGCAATGCATCAAATAGAATACAAAAATATTCCTGGAAATCCAACACTCTAAAAACACACTAAAAACTCGTATTATAAATGTGAGTTCATTTAAAGAAAAAAAAAGTCCATTAAAAGCACAATCAGGGTGCCTGGGGGGCTCAGTCAGCTAAGCCTCTGCCTTCCACTGAGGTCAGGATCCCAGAGTCCTGGGCTCCCTGCCCAGTGGGGGGTCCGCTTCCTCCTCTGCCCCTCCCCCAGCTCTCGCCCTCACTCTCAAATAAATAAATACATAAAATTTTAAATAGACAACATGTTTTTGTTCTTTTTTTCTGTTCTAGTGGGACAAAGCCTTGTCCGTCGCCCCAGGGGTGTCTGTAAAATACTGGAAGAAGTTAATGCAGAGGTAAGCCGAGAGTCTGTGTCCAGGTACATGTTTTGAAATATGTTAAAGTGGAAGCAGTATATAAATATGATGATAACATTTGAGAATTTTTACTGTTATGTTGTCTTTAAAAATAGCTGAATTTTATGTCTACTGTACAGTGAATTAAATGAATCGGTTACAAGTCATTTTGGTGTTCTTGTATTTGACCTGACATCGGAAAAAAAACAGTAGAAGGCAGATTTTCCCCTGTCAGTGGAGGAATTGACAGATCAGTAAACATACTTACTGGTGAATATATTGCTATTGAAATTTGCTGACAGTTTCTAAGATTTTCTGGCAGTTACCAGAAGTTCACAGAATACTTACTCTATAAATAACTTTTATAGAGTCATAACTCAGAACTTCTCTCTGGACACTAATCCCTGCCATGTCCCCTCCGTGAATATAAAGGAGGTACTGATGACAAAGAAGACTGTTGTGGAGATGTATTCGTCTCTGTGGCTGCTACAACCAAGCACCATGAGTTGGTTGGCCTAGAACAACAGGTGTTTATGCTCTCACAGCCCTGAGGGCTAGAGAGGTCCATCGTCAGGTTGCCGGAAGGATTGGTTCCTAGTGGAGGCTCTGAGAAAGACTCAGTTCCATGCTTCTCCCCAGCCTGCGGGGGTTATCGGCGATCCTTGGCAGCTGCTGACTCGTGGGCGCATCACTCCAACACCAGCTTTGTGTTCACAGGGCGTTATTCCCTGTGTCTCTTTTCCCCTTTCTTTGAGGATACCAGTCATATTAGATTTATGGTCTCCCTTAAACCGGTACAGCTCCATCTTAACTGACTACATTGGCTAAGACCGTAATTCCAAATAAAGTTCCGTTTGTAGATATCATGGCGTAGTACTTCAGCATATCTTTTGGGCAGACACGTTTCAATTCACAACATAAGACTGCTTTCTGTTCTATTCTATTCTGTTCATTCAGTGAATGTTTATTTAGTTAGTCCTCCCTTTGTGCCAATCGCTGCTCTAAGCCCGTGGAGTACTATTTAATGAGTAAGTGCCTTCCTCCTGGCATTAAAAAGTTTTGATTTTTCTTTCATGGCACATGATTTAGAAGTAAATTCAACTGCAGTTCACATGTACAAATAAAAATCTGTCAGAGGTTAAGCATCAAATGCAAAAGGATTAACAAACTTACCTGCCATAGGAATGTAGACCGTGCGCTAGCCCCCACTTTCCCGATGTTGAGTTCATCAGCACGCTGGCTCCAGCCCTCACACTGTAGGCTCCCCATCTTAAGTCCTAAGAATCCCCAATAATGCTCAGTTTCTGTACCCTCACTGCACAATTATGTTGTTCCCTCCCACTGAAACCTTAATAAAATCGAATTAGCGATGATTATTTCACAAAACCATTTTGTTTCAACTTCAGCAAAAACTATTTCATTATTTTGGGAAACCAACACCTGATATTCTCTGCTCCTTAATTCACATGTTGGCCAGAAAAAGGTCTCCCCACAACGCCCAAGTTTGTGTTGTATAAATCCAGCCGTTCAGAGAGATTGAGTGGCAGTATCTCAGTCCCAGTCCCTAGGAAGGGGATATTATTCCTCTAACAAGGAAATCAGGGTCAGGTGGTTAAAAACATAGTTGTTGAGGAGAATGTCAGAGACCCTATGAATGGAAGACTGTTAACAATAAGCTGGGCCAAAAAAAAAAAAAAAAAAAAAGTCTGCTACACCTATCCAAAAATTGGCAGTTGTAATGTAGTTTAATGCAAATGCCAGCATAAGTTAAATAGACCAGATTAGTTTTTAACAAAACTGTAAGAGTTGAATTAATTTGGTTGGTCATTGGGAAACTACCTGGGACTTAGGAAAAGAGAAACATAGACAGGATACAGAGAGACAGAGGCAGTCATAAGTAAACCCTTTATCATGTCCAAGATCAGGATCCTGTTTTCCCCTCATATACCAGGAACATTATTTTTTCTTAACGACCTTGCTTGGGGTACTCATAATATTCTGTATTACCAATATTTATGCTTTTATATGATCTTTTTTAATGATTTTAAACTACTTATATTTAGAAACTCTCCATTCACGGTTGTGCTCAGTAAAACATTTAGCGTTCTACTGTCTGTGATGAAGTAGACACCCCTGGATGTATTAATGCAGGTGAAAGTAGATATCCCAGCACACATACCTAGTTTGCAACTTACTTTCAGAAAGCATACTGCTCATTGTAATAGATAAGCTGCATTCATTTAAAGACCAAAATGTTCAGTGCACTTAAAAATATGAAAATACGTAGTATTCTAAGAGAAAGCAAGTATCTGTAGTATTTATTATTCCAGAAAACTTTTGTCTTCCATATCTGATTTGATTATAAAATTTGAGTCTTTTAGAAAAGTGATATGCAAAAGGGCTTTATGAAATCTACCACATATTTTGAATATTTGGATGTTTTAGATATTTCAGAAAATCTTTCTCCGAACTAGAACCTTGAAATTAGCATATTATAAAAGAAATTGTTCTTATTTTATTAGGAGAGCGGATCAGTTAATCCAGGAAGACAAGGATGATGTCATTCCGTACTGCATCGCCATTGGTGATGTGAAAAAATTAGTCGACTTTTTTATGTCAAGAGGTCAGCTTAAAGAAGCTCTGCTTGTTGCACAGGTACAGCTGCGTGACTGCGCAGGCTCCGTGCCCTGGTGGGTGGGTGCGTGGGTGGAACGAAGGCTGTGTTGACCGGCCGCACTTGCCGACACGTGATCCCGCTTCTTGGATGGCTTGGCCTCCGCCCACCTCCCAGCTGTCTCCACCCACATCGCTGTCACAGGATCTGAGCACATCGAGGGTAGTTTAGACCTACCAGCACCCCTGACGTCTGAACTTCTGTATGCTGATGAATGTCAGATGTGCTTGAGCAGATTTTTCTAGTAACCATGTACTTGTTACAAAGGGAGTTCACGGTTGTTGTTGTTGTTTTTTTTTCCCAAATTCTAAGGGTATCTCCAAATTGTATAAATTTCAACCATGATTTGAGTAAGTGGTTGATCCTTGAACACCACAGAGATTAGAGGTACTGAACCCCCACCCAGTCATAAATCCACATATAACTTTTGACTCTTCCAAAACTTACCTGCTGATAGCCTCCTGTTGACCAGAAGCTTACCGATAATGTAGTTGACTAACATGTGTTTTGTATATGTATTGCATGCTGTATTATGATGATAAAGTCAGCTAGAGGAAAGAAATGTTATTAAGAAAATCATAAGGAAGAGAAAATACATTTACAGTGATGTACTGTATTTACTGAAAAAAAATCTGCATGAGGCAGACCCATGCAGTTCAAACCCATGTTGTTCAAGGGTCAACTGTACTTTGATCAAAATAAAATTCTGAAAAAAAATTTTTTTGAAATTGGTCAGCTATCAAGAATTAGCTAAAAATTAATTAAAGATTTCATTAAATTCTAGGCCGCTTGTGAGGGAAACATGCAGACCTTACATGTTTCTACACCGAAAGGATCTTCGTCTTCCGATGATATCTACAAGGAGGACTTTAATGAGTGAGCATTTCATCCCTTGTGTGGGGTCATATTTTCATGGTTGGCTTCCATGTAGGAGGTTTTGAGAGCCATGAAGTTCTCAAAAGAAGGCTTGGCGGGGTCACCTCGTTTCTCACCACGGTCACACCCTGTCTCGGCTCCTCCTGCGGAGAACAGGGCAAACGTCAGGCATGGGGACGCAGCCTATGACATTGTGTGCCCCTTCCAGAGAAGGAAAACGCATTCAGTAGAGAGATCGCAAATAAAGCACCTAAGTACTTAAATACTTAAAAACTGATCAGACCAGTTTAGGGAAGGAGGGGCTGTGAAAATACAGGTGTGCTGTTTATGAATGTTTCACTGTAAAGTCAGTGTGGATAACTGTTCATTGTTCATAATCCCAAGACCCCAGAATTAGTGTTGGGAATAAAATTTATGCTCCTTTTAAAGAAGAAATCCAGCGACATATGCTTTTATTTTATTTTACTTTTTTTTTTTACATATGCTTTTAAAAGAATTGGAAGTTAGAATTCTTCAGCCTTTAGACCTTTGTAAAATCTAATAATCTACTTTCCTGTGCCACCTCTATTGGCTCCTTTTATTGTTCCTGAGAATTGGATATTTAAACTTTAAGGATGTTCATCCAGTAAAAAAAAGAGTCATAAAATGTTAAACAAATAGTGTTGCGACCAGCATACTCCTTCCTGGTTCTCTGCTGCTGTTCCCTGCCATTACTAAGCTGGAACATCCACCGCCTGTACTTGGTGTCACCACTAAATTTTGAAAGTTTTCGTTCACTTCTAAGCTTGACTGTCCCTATAGCTGAGTTATAAATGATTCAGTGTAGGATGGTAAATTCTGAAAGTTAAGCTTTTCTTCTGACATTTGGCAGTGTGGTTTGTCTGCCCCACCTGCTTTCCTGATTTTTTTTACCAAAAATCAGACTTTATACTCTAATCAAAGATATCAAATTAAATCTGATTTGATCCTTTAATCAGCTTATTGTTCAAGGGCATTAGTCCATTCTGTGGTGGAATCCTTGTGTTTATGGAGAATATATGCTTTTATCTCTTCTAGACTCCTGCACAAAGTCAGTGAAGAACTAGCGGAGTGGTATTTTCGGGACGGGCGGGCCATGCTAGCCGCGTGCTGCCAGCTAGCTGTAGATAACACCGAGGTACATTTCGCTGTCTGTGGATGAGACACTCTTAGGACGCGGCACGGTCTTGGAGTGGAAAAAATGCAGCGCCTTCTGTGTGAGATTTGACTGTGCGTGCTTTCCAAGCCTGAGCTCCCAGGCCTTATAAGCACACATGAACTCTAGAGACTATGTGATCTTTTTTTTCCCCCCAATTTATTTATTTTTATCACAAGACACATGTTTATAACCACCTTACTTTAAGTGTTTCATCCTATGTGAGGGGCAGTAGTGTGGTAAAGGGAAGAATCTGGACTGGGACTCAGCATACCTGACCTTGGAAAGCACTTACTTTTAAGTACTCTTTGGTATATTCTGTTTTTAAGGTATTTTTCTGTTTGACCCACTAATCTAAGAAGAAGAATGTGAAGTAAAGATGGGTTCTATTTTGCGTGTATCCTTAGATATGGTATATTTAAGGGGTAATTGATAATCATTGCACACTACTGAAAAAGCTTTTAAGAATTCACATTGTTTTGTGATAGATTGAAGAACATGTGGAGGATATGGCAGAAAGACGGTTATTAATTACAAAGATAATACTAAGGGTTTTTTAAAAAGATTTTATTTATTTACTTGAGAGTGAGAGAGAGCATAAGAGGGAGAAGCAGACTGCCCGTGGAGCTGGGAGCCTGATACAGGGCTTGATCCTAGGACTCCAGGATCGTGACCTGATCCGAAGGCAGTCGCTTAACAAACTCAGACACCCACGCGCCCAATACTGAGGGTTTTCAACTTAAATTCTGACCTTATAAAAATTTCCTCTCTGGCCCTTTATCACAGGCTTTTCCACCTGCAAATTGCCTTTGTACTTACATAAGAACTTCATAGGAATATGACATTCAATCCTTTGGAAGAATGATTGATTATAGGTTAATACTGCTTTACCTACTTTATGAGGTTAGCGGGGAATGATGAGCCAATGCTGCATCTATGAAACTGAAGCATTTATTTTGTCATTGAGCAAGCGTGCTATGGCGTACCTGATCCGCGGGAACGAGCTGGAACTGGCCGTGTGTGTGGGCACCACGCTGGGCGAGGCCGCGGCCCCCGGCACCCACTATGCCCTGGAGTTGTTGGCAAGAAAATGCATGATGATTCCCACATGGTAAGAATTTCCAAATTCAAAGAAAGATTCTACAGTGATGGGATACCTTTTTTAAATACTGTAAGTTAGTTGCATTTGGTGTGTATTGGGAGAGCATAGCATCTCCTTTCTCTAAATTACTAGCAGAGACTGGGGAGAAACCGGGCCATCACAGCGAAGTGACAGTGGGAACTACCCTGGTTAAGGAAGGAAATCTTCCATGACCCATTCTGACGCAGGGCAGGCGCACCTCCACGATCTTCCCAGCACACAAAACATCATGGGAACAAATGCACCCTTCTTAAGATAATCAGGACCACACATTCCCACATTTTAAATTCTATATATCTGCACTCATTCGTGTCAGATCTTGTGTCTTAGTTTAAAGTGTGGAAAATAAAGTCACTTTCCTTTCTTTTTCTTTCTTTTAAAGATTTAATTTATTTATTTGACAGCCAGAGATCACAAGTAGGCAGAGAGGCAGGCAGAGAGAGAGGAAGGGAAGCAGGCTCCCTGCTGAGCGGAGAGCCGGATGTGGGGCTCGATCCGAGGACCCTGGAATCATGACCTGAGCTGAAGGCAGAGGCTTTAACCCACTGAGCCACCCAGGCACCCCATAAAGTCACTTTCTGATGGAGAGTAACAGTGTGGCTTAGCCGGAGACTTAGAACAGGCTGTTCTCCCAGACTGGGCAGCGCGCCTGGACATCAACACTGGAAGGGCCCTGGCCCAGCAGTCCTCGCTCCCGTGCACAGCGCCCTGATCTCAGGGCAGGCGGTCCTTCCTCACCGAGCCGCCTCAGGAAACACACGATGCTGACAGTCAGAAGACGGTTGTTGAGTAAAGGCAACTGTAGACTTTTATCTTCTCTTTCCCCAAAGTACATAGAACCCCAAGGAGTTTCCGAGTAAACTTGCTTCTCAGGTCTTGCACCTCTTCCCGCCGTACGCCCCGTGCACACACGTGCCGCTCCTACGACGGAGCTAGACAGACCCCACTGCTGGCCTCTACAGAAGATAGAAATAGTAATCATAAGGACGGCCAGCCGACCCTTCTGCGCTGCTTACTGTGTGCCAAGCACCGTCTGAAACACTTTACGTGGAATGACCCACTAGATACTTTGCAGGTGGTACTGATTCGCCGCAGGTCTCAGTCACCACTAAAGCCAAGGTTCAAGGTTACATAAACCGGCTGCAAAGTTTGCACTTAGCTACCGTCTTAGTTCAGACTGCCGCAATGAAATGTCACGGGCTGGGTGGCTTATAAACAACAGAAACTTGTTTCTCACAGTTCTGGAGGCTGAGAAGCCTAAAATCAAGATGCTGGCGGATCAGGTGTCTGATGAGAGCTGGCTTCCTGGGTCATCATTGGCCAGCTTCTCGCTGTGCTCACTTGTGGAAGGGGCCAGCTCCTTTATAAGGGTACTAATCCCATTCATGAGGGCTTGGCTCCCAGGACCTAATCACCTCCCAAAGCCCCCACTTCTAAATACCATTCTTTTGGGGATTAGGTTTCAACATAG
Source organism: Meles meles (assembly GCF_922984935.1). NCBI lineage: Eukaryota > Metazoa > Chordata > Mammalia > Carnivora > Mustelidae > Meles > Meles meles. The sequence goes on along the minus strand of NC_060067.1, from coordinate 202,924,727 downwards.
GAATTCGGCCGGGGGTGGGGGGGGGGGGAGGGGGGCACACAAGCATCCAGGCTGTGGCAGGTGTCATGCTATACCACGTCCTTAATCTGTGGCTAAATCAGCAGAAGAGCAGCACTTCCCATTTTCCTCTTCTTTCTGGATCTGGGGGCTTCATAGTGAATCAGGAATCTCAGGGTTTTTATAATTTTTACCATATCTTACACGTGTAAGAGCTCCCTCCCCCACCATCGGCCTTAAACTTCCCACCATCCGTAGCAAGCGCCCGTTTTTCTTTGTGGATAGCAGCTAGTTACATACTTACTGCGACTTGCCTTGGACCTATCCCAAAGCATGAGGTTTAACTCAGGCTATTTATTCACAAAGGTGACTGACTCCTTGCTAAAAGTCATTTAATCTCAATAAAATGTGATTAGTTGTTTGTTTTTAGATCAGGGTAAAAAATAGCAAAAAAAGAAAAAGAAAGTTAAGTGAGCTGTAAAAAAATCTTTCAACCGATTATATATCTTAGTTGCTTTTAATACAAAACAAACTTCCATTTCCTTATAACTGCCCTCAAGAAGTTTCCTTTATATATCCATAGAATAGACACATGCACAAGAAACTAGGATAAAGTTCAAATTCTGAAATATGTGGTACCAATCAGGTTTATTTCTAGGGGGAATCTGTAATCCTCATGGGTATTCATAGAGCTCCAGAAATTTAAGTTAAAATGGATAGCTGCGTAATTTCAAGAGAATGTTCATAATTTTGTAAACCCAGTGTACTTTGCCTGTTTTGCATTTACTGGTAAAATTTCCTTCTTCCTGGTTCTCATTGCATATTTTCCATGGTGTTCATATTTAAAATCATTTTCTTTCCAGCTTTCCATCTGTTGGATACAGGTATTACCTAGTTTTATAAAAACATTTAATTAAAAAACTCATGTTTTATTTTGGAATATTAAATTCTAAAATATTAAAGTTTTAGAATATGAACTCTGTATTAAGAAATGATCATTACCTGTTCTTACTTCATTGTTTCACAGAATGCTAGTTCTTTCATAGAATTTATAACATGTAAAACCTAAACCTAACTACAAAGTAATACGAACAGTTCCTGTAGCCCAGATTCAAAAATCACTCCTGATTTTATACTTAAAACTTGTGTAATAAACAAACTGACTTTCTGTAGTACTAAATGATAGTTAATAACTAAGCAAGTGAAAAACGCCTGTTCTGGTAGCAAAATTTCAGATTTTAGGTTATTAGGTAGGTCTGTATTATTACAAATATATACCTTTTCCCCAATTCGTGTCCTGAATTTTCAGTGAATGGAAAATTACACTAAAGAGTGAATAAAATTAACTAGCATAGCTGTAAATTTCAGTGTATGACTATATAATTCTACTGTGAGAAAGTCAGACTTAAATGTTTATAAAAGTTTGAATAGAAGTTTAGCACAGCTATTTTATGCCCTATAAAAGCAAATGGTAATTTCTGTATTCTCATGGACATAATTGAATACTGCTATTAAATGTTGGTATAAGAAAACAGAGTCATTTAAACCTTTTAGCAGGAACAGATGAATTACCCTAATTTGAGACTTGTAAAAATATCCAAAGGTTTACGTGTTACATGACAGTAGAATATTTGACGCACACGAGTTGTCTATTCCTGTTCCAAGCTTACAGTATTCTCGATTAAACATCTCTTAATGTTTCAAAAATGATTTATTCATATAAATGACTAGTGTACATTTTACTGAAGGCTTCACAAAGAAGGTGAAGGAGGATTTTACTCTAAGTCTGACCTTCAGAAATTCACGTTTGAAATATTGTCTATTCTCAGGTTATGCTGAACGTGTCAAATATCAGTTTCTTGAAAATGGAATGATAACATCTCGAACCATTAAAAAGTAGTGTTTTCTCAATTATGATGTATGCAACCAAAAACTCTTTACCTAGTGATTTTTAAGAAGAATTATACAAAATATTTTAATGTAAAGCTGTTAAGTCCATACAACACTTTACAGTATCTTATTTTTTAAGTGATTTATTCCATTTATTGAGTCTTTAAAAAGTAAATCCAAAAATTGAATTTCTATCTTTGATTTCGACCTAAAGTTTAGGAGAGTTGTGGAATACCCCAAATTCTAAACTTAAAACATCTATTCTGTTGGTTTTAAGGAGCCGTGGTTGGCTAGCATGACCAAAGCTGTTGAGAATTAGCTTTGACAAAATTTGCTGTGTAATTCACTCCAAAGAACATATCTAATTCTATTTAGCTTGGTTAGAGAATTGTCCTATAATAACAAAGTTAATTATGAATATATAAAGATTTGCTTAGATTAAAAAAAAAACTATAGAAATTTCATAATCCATTTATCCTTCATGCTCTTCAGTTTCTGTCATCCACATTTAGAAGACTTCCATAATTAGGTAGGAAATTGGTGCTGTTTATATAAGTAGAAAATCGAGGGCGGCGGTAGAATTTTCTTCCTTGCAAATAGTTCTAAATGTTATTTTTAGATTTTTTTCCCTCAGTTGAAGTTTCCCCTTTTGTTGTGAGCGTAGGAATCTGGCGGCCGATCTGCTGCTGATGACTCCTGACAATGAGCTGCAGCTGGTCAAACTCTGTGCCTTCTACCCAGGCTGCACTGAGGAGCTGAACGATCTTCGTGAGAAGGTAAGGTCAGGACAGTCCATTCTCCAGTCGGAACGCAGTGCTGTGATTTAACTAACTGTGGGTTCCGGCACATAAAGATTCAGGCAGGGAAACAAACATATCCCTTTCCAACCCTTTTATAAATATAACAAAAATGGTAACGGTACGTGACATTTCTTGAGCTTCTCCTGTATGCTTGGGACAGTTGTAGATTTTCGCATGCATTTGTGTTCTACTCAATTCTCATGACGCCCTGAAAAACCGGGGATATTGTTCCTTTTCCACAAAGAAAGAGAGTTCAGAGAAGGGAAGGAGCTGCCCTCAGTGGAAGGCAGAGGGTGAATGTCAGGTTCAGCCTGTCTGCCTCTGCGTCCCAGGAGCTTCCCACTCTGCTGCTCTGCATCGCAAGGGACATGGAAGCTGACTTTTTAAAAATAGGCAACTTAGGATCCCTAAAAGAGTTAATGACGTATAATGAAATTCCCATGCATTACTCTAAAGTTGTTTAAAGAATTATTCCTTTATAGAATATAGGAACTTACGTGCCAAGATTTTATATAAAAACAATCAAAATATTCCATAATCAGAAGGTTTATATAAAGTGCAGCACATTTTTGTACTTCAGTGCTTTCAATCCATTAAAAAGGTCACGAAGTTCTGTTTTTATTGGCGCTGGTAGATGGCCGTAACTCGGTCATGAAAAAGCAGAATATGAAATACGCACATGCCGTGTGATTTCCATTTTGAAAACAACTGTGTATGTACTTATGTATAGCATTTAAGGAGATATGTACAGTTCTTTTAAGAAAAATGTAAGATAGAATAAAACATTTTCTTATCTTTAACTCTGAAAATAAAACCATGTTTTGTTACACTTATATGACCCTCGATTTGTGCCCAGTGGCTGAGTGGCCTTATTCATTCAACAACGGGATACTTACTAAGTATTGTGATAGTGCAAATAGACCCGAAGTGTGTGTGTGTGTGTGTGTATAAGTGAGCATATGTGTGTGTGTGAGCTCCAGTGTGTGAGCAGATGTGTGGAAGTGTGTGTGAGTGTGTGATACCAGGAAAGATACCTGTGAAAGGATAAGTGTGCACAGTAATCAACAGGTTGTGAGATTTGGGGTGATTTAACTTCTTTATACACTTTGTATTCTGTGAATTATTTTTTAGGTGAGCTGCGCTTGTTTTTACGAACATGACAAATAAAAGCTATTTCCATGTTGGAATTAAAATAAGGAAGTAGGAACTTTACATTTGTTGCATAGTGCCTTTTTTTTTTTAATGTTTTATTGATTGATATGAGAGAGAGAGAGAGAGCAGGAGCAGGAGGAAGGGGAGGCAGAGGGCCAGGGAGAGGGAGAAGCAGAGTCCCCGCTGACTGCAGCGCCCTATGCCAGGCTCGGACCCAGGACCCTGAGATCAGGACCCGCCGCATAACGCACTGGGCCACGCAGACGCCCTGCCTTGTGCTTTAAGAGTAGCTCACATTTCTTCTGAGGTGAGAACAGCAGGTGCTAATATTGAGGCTTAGAGGGCAAAATATTTGTCTGTGTTTACACACTGGTAATGACATGGGCAAGATGACATTCACACAGTCTTTTCATCACACGTTCTAAAGAGATATCGTCAGACTTTCTGGTCAGACTTCATTAATAACTCTTTAGAAAGACTAGTCAGTTTGTGTACACGTGTTACTACCTCTCGACAATTTCGCAAGTAATGCTAAAAATTGTGTTTTCAAATATTTTGTTGATTTATATAACTTTTAGAATTTTAAGATAGGACAGAAATTACAGGAATGATCATCTTACTTATATTTGATTTGAGAATAAAATTTCAATAGAAATCATTTTTCCAGTTCCTTTACTCTTGGAGCATGTAACAAAGTGAAGAAACTTTATTTTATTTAGCCAGGCATAGTACCTAGCACATAGTAGTTGCTCAGTAAAGAACTGGCATTTAGTAAATGAAGATGGGGAAACAATGTGGAAATGTTATATGTATGGAAGCCCCTTTAATTAAGTTTGTTGTAATTGTTTAAGAGGGAGAAATTAAGGAATCTAAAATGTTCAGTTTACCAAATTTTTATTTATTTTTTATGTTTTCATTTAACTTCTGGGTGGGTAACATGCCGTGGGTTGTTAGTGTCAGGTGAACAATATAGTGACTCCCCACTTCCACACATCGCCCGGGGCTCCTCACAGCCAGGGTGCTCCCCAGCCCCCATCACCTCCTTCACCCGTCTCCCCACCCACTTCAAGTCACAGAAGTTATGAACCTCTTGAATAAGAGCGTTAATAAATAGGTCGAATAAACCATCTTAGTCACTTGAAGGGACATAGAGGGAAAGAACGAAGGGACAAGCATGAGGAATCTCAAAGATGAGCGGACCCATGACCTACTGTGATTGAACTGAGGCCCCGGGGGTCACACACGGAAAGCCCTCTGCCCCGGGAACACCTTCTCCAGGGTCGCCGAAGACCAGCTAGACAAAGCCTTCAACGATTTATAGGTGTTGCTTAGAAACTGACCAGCAGACCTTTAACACTTCCACTTCAAAGTCATGAACACATCAGGTTTGGATATAAAAGAGAACTTTCAATTCCTGCCTGCATTATGGAGGCGGAAGAGCTTACCTAGGGAGGAGCAGGCTCTCTGTTTCAACAGGAAAAAAAATGATTTGAAAAAAACCGGGAGTATTGCTTTGCATTTTACAGTAATGAAATCTCATGGGCTCAAAATCTCCATTTTGTGGCATTTCAGAATGTCAGAGCTAAAAACTGTGAGAGCTTGTACGTGTTTTGCCTTCCTGCTTGAAATGACGTGGCTTTGTCTCAAAGGCCGAGTGAACTTAAAGTCCAGAGTGTAGAGGTTGTGGAAAAGTGTACTGTTGACATTTTCTACATTTAATGTAGTTTCTGGCATTGGTCAGTGTATCTTGAAATAAAAAATCTCGGCCTTTTTTCCCCTGAATTACGTGCATGGATACTAATTCCGATTATCACAGTTTCCTTCTACCTCTTTTATTAGGTATTTATGTGATGGAAAGCTATTAACTCGTTAGCTAATACCCTATTTATTGTTATTAGATCCTAAAGGTGTTTTCCTAAGTGTATGCTCTTAATACAAATTATTTCATTTCCATCTATTTTGAACGACTTTAATGAGAAAAGCATACTAGACATATTGGAAATGTTTACCACTTATACTGCTGTTTTTATCCCTATAAATATAGTAACATCATCAAACCAATTGCTTTCAGTGCAAGCTACCCATGGTAGAGGAATGTATGCAGTTGGCGGAGACAGCCCATGCAGATGGTAATATATTTGAAACTGTGAAATACTACTTGTTAAGTCAGGAACCTGAAAAAGCCCTTCCTATTGGTATTGATTTCATTAAAGGTAAGTTTCTTGTTGTTAGTATAATCTAAAATCTACTCAGTTACTTGATCTTTTCATTAATATTGATAAGCAACCTTGAAACCAAGCACTGGCCATCCTAAATTTAAAAAGTAAAGAGATTGGTGATGGTAGAGTATGGGGACTTAAAAGACGGTAAATATGGAAGTACTTGTGATCCAGAAAATAAGGGGGTAGACGGCATTGACCAGAAGAGAATTAATTACATAAGTTAAAAATTGGATGAACACATTTTAAAACTGTTACTTAGAGAATCTCGTATTTGGTTTTATTTTGCCAGAATACATCATGAGTTCAAATTGGACATTGGATACCATTTATCCTGTTCTTGACTTGCTGAGTTATATTCGTACTGAAAAATTAGTCTTGCATACATGTACTAAGTGAGTTCTTTTTCTCCAAAATATATAATTGAACCTATGTAACGTTTTTAAATGGTTATATTGTTTTTAGTGTTCAGATCACAAAAAAAGATCATCTTAGGCCAGTAGATGCCCTTGTAGAAAAAATTACATTTTTATTTTCTCTTCTTTTTTTTATTTTTAAAGATTTATATATTTATTTTAGAGGGAGGGAGTGAGGAGAAGGAGAGGAAGAGGGAGAGAGAGAATCTCAAGCAGACTCTGGGCTGAGCTCAGAGCCCAACCTGGGGCTCAATCTTGTGACCCTGAGAGCATGACCTGAGCTGAAAACAAGAGTTGGACTCTTAGCCTACTGAGCTACCCAGGCGTGCCTTTATTTGCTATTCTTAAGAAAAAATAAAGAGATCAATTTGAAACAAATAATCTAAGTGGTCCTATTTACTAATACCTAGAGTATGTATGTTTATATATGTGTGTGTACCCATGTGCACACACACACACACACACACACACACACACACACACATACCCCTAACTGGCTCAGATAGGGCTAATTCAGAGCTGTGGGGTAGTCTCAGTCCTCAAGTCCTCAAGAAGCTAGTGGTCATATCTATTAAATAGCAACTGTGTACAAAGCATACTAGGCTGGGGGAAAAGTGAAGGTGCTAGGAAGTGAAAAACAGACACCATCCCTACATTCATGTTTCATTTAAGGACACTGTTGTCCATAGAATGAAAGTCCCCAGAGACTGTGTAGTTTATAATGGAGGCTTTGGGCTATTTTTGCTTTAATGGCATGTGTAGAAATGATGACGCCACAGCCTGGGAAACTTTGACAAGTTTCCCTAGCCAGAAGTGGAGTGGGTATGCTCTGTCCTTTCCCAGAGTCTAAACAATATGCCAGGAATTCCTAAATTGAGCCTAATGAGTTATTTAGAGAAAAATGGACATGAAGAAACAGTCAAGGAATAGAGAAAAGCAATAAGGCAAGAAGAATTAAACCTTATTAGAGGTATAACATAAGTGTGTGAATAGGAGTTAACTTAAGAATAAAACATCTTCAAGTTTGGAAAATTTTCTAAACATATTTTGCTATAAATGTCACTCATCAAAATACAGAGATGCAAGTACAGTAACTACATATGTGAGTAACGTTCTAGATCTCAAGTTATGGAATTAAAGATATATATGTATATGTGTGTGTGTGTGTGTGTATATATATATATATATATATATATATATATATATTCTCTTCTAGAGCTCGAAATGAATTGCTTATATTATGTGGTTATATTGGGGCACTATTGGCTATCAGAAGACAGTACCAAAGCATCGTTCCAGCACTTTATGAATACACAAGGTAAAACCAATTTCGCTTCTGTTACGAACTTAGGGAAATTCCTTTCACTGAGATAGTCTCTAAGTACATCTAGAAGTCCTCCCATACATATTGTATGCATCCACTGGTTCATTAACATGCACTTTATAATAAAGCAGTGATAAAAATACATGAATTAGAAGTGAATTAGGATGTAAATGATAGAAATCCTAATTCTAGCTTAAACACATGGGATTTATTGGTCTTATGTCAAGACACTTGGGATCGGCTTCCCAGGGCCCTTAGAGCTGTGCACGGAGGCCATCCAGGACTGAATTCTTTGCTCGTTTTGACGCTGACCTCCTCGGCTCCCCTCCACTTGCTTGAGGAACCCACCCCTACAGGGTCTGCATTCTAAGCAGGAAGCGGAGAAGAGTGACAAGGCAGGGACCCTAAAGCATGAGGCCATCAGACTCGGGAAGGAGAGGCCCACTTGGGTTAAATGCCTCCCTTCGGTGAGAACCGTGGAACCCTCTTTGTTTGTTTGTTTGTTTTTAATTTCTTTTGAGCATAACAGTGTTCATTGTTTTTGCACCACACCCAGTGCTCCATGCAACACGTGCCCTCACTAATACCCACCAACTTGTTCCCTCAACCACCCACCCCCCTCCCCTTCTAGACCCTCAGGTTGTTTTTCAGAGTCCATAGTCTCTCATGGTTCACCTCCCCTTCCAATTTCCCTCAACTCCCTTCTCCTCTCCATCTCCCCATGTCCTCCATGTTATTTGTTATGCTCCACAAATAAGTGAAACCATATGATAATTGACTCTCTCTGCTTGATGTATTTCACTCAGCATCATCTCTTCCAGTCCCGTCCATGTTGCTACAAAAGTTGGGTATTCATCCTTTCTGATGGAGGCATAATACTCCATTGTGTATATGGACCACATCTTCCTTATCCATTCGTCTGTTGAAGGGCATCTTGGTTCTTGCCACAGTTTGGCGACCATGGCCATTGCTGCTATAAACATTGGGGTACAGATGGCCCTTCTTTTCACTACATCTGTATCTTTGGGGTAAATACCCAGTAGTGCAATTGCAGGGTCATAGGGAAGCTCTATTTTTAATTTCTTGAGGAATCTCCACACTGTTCTCCAAAGTGGCTGCACCAACTTGCATTCCCACCAACAGTGTAAGAGGGTTCCCCTTTCTCCACATCCTCTCCAACATATGTTGTTTCCTGTCTTGCTAATTTGGGCCATTCTAACTGGTGTCAGGTGGTATCTCAATGTGGTTTTAATTTGAATCTCCCTGATGGCTAATGATGATGAACATTTTTTCATGTGTCTGATAGCCATTTGTATGTCTTCATTGGAAAAGTGTCTGTTCATATCTTCTGCCCATTTTTTGATATGATTATCTGTTTTGTGTGTGTTGAGTTTGAGAAGTTCTTTATAGATCCTGGATATCAACCTTTTGTCTGTATTGTCATTTGCAAATATCTTCTCCCATTCCGTGGGTTGCCTCTTTGTTTTGTTGACTGTTTCCTTTGCTGTGCAGAAGCTTTTGATCTTGATGAAGTCCCAAAAGTTTATTTTCGCTTTTGTTTCCTTTGCTTTTGGAGACATATCCTGAAAAAAGTTGCTGTGGCTGATATCGAAGAGGTTACTGCCTATGTTCTCCTCTAGGATTCTGATGGATTCCTGTCTCACGTTGAGGTCTTTTATCCATTTCGAGTTTATCTTTGTGTACGTTGTAAGAGAATGGTCGAGTTTCATTCTTCTACATATCGCTGTCCAGTTTTCCCAGCACCATTTATTGAAGAGACTGTCTTTTTTCCACTGTGTATTTTTTCCTGTTTTGTCGAAGATTATTTGACCATAGAGTTGAGGGTCCATATCTGGGCTCCCTACTCTGTCGTGGAACCCTGTTTTTAGAAGAAACTGGGTATTTCAGCTTTCCGATCTCTAGAGTAAGAAAAAGCAAAGAGGATTTGTGAACAGTGGGTGACTCACTACTTCAGAGTCGGGCCTAGCAGTCCTGCCAAACTCCTCTATTTTCTACCCGCTTGCTGAACTTCAGCCATTGTGCTTAAAACTTGTTGTCATCAGAAAATCGGCAGCGCCTTTGCAAAACATCCCTTCCCAGTTGACTATTTTGCTCCAGGCAGAGTAGCTAACTCCAAAAAATGCTGAGCATTTGTGCGTAAAAGCAGTTTTTCTGAGTGCCCCTCACACGGGGCGACTTTCCAAGAGAGCTTCCTCTTCCCTTCGGTCCCTCTCTGTCTCCGCGAAGGCCTCGTGAGGGACTCAGGCCACCACCTGGAGCAGACTAAGGGACAGTGGGGAGTGACACTGCCGGGAAACTCGGGGAAAAACCTGTATCTGTGCAGGTGGCAGACCCAAATTTGGGTTTTTAACAATATTTTTTAACAACAGCAGTTTTTAACAATATTGAAATACCTGATGGGAGCAATAGGATGTACCACATGGAATGAAAATATTTGGTGAAATGTGTTCCATTTACATGTGACTTGCGTAATGAAAGTAGAGAGAGGGGGAAATGGTCCCTTGAAACAATCAGAAATAAAAGGAGGCTTTCACACGTGAGGCAGGAGAGACTCGGGAGAATGCATCGAAGCCTGCTAGTGTGCAACGAGAAAGTAAGAAGGCCCTCATGGGAAGGAACTTCTTACTTTGCTGGTTGTGGAGTCTGTCCTCTTGTGCTCATGCCCTTGCCCTCGCCCCTCATACTGAGCACCCAGGGCGTTTCTCTCTGGCCCTCTGCTCCCTCCCTTCCTCTGCCTCCCGGCTTGCTCTCCTGGGCTCCCTCACTCTGTTCTCCCCTCAGTTCTCTCTCCATGTAACCCTCAACGTTTCTGTGGCTGCACCCTTCGCCTCTGTGGTGGTTTTCATACTCAGGCATCGCTCCCGTGGCTGGCCAGACTCTGGCCTCAGCTTCGTGGGCTCAACATGAAAACCTCTTCCTCCTCAAATCTGCTGCTTCTCCTGTGTTCTCTCTTTCTTTTGATTGTGTCATTCTATCTCTGTCACCCAGAATCACACGATCAGGGTCCTGACTAAGTGTCCTTCTGACTGCCATAGTTAGGGTCTACCCCAACTCCCTCCTGCCTCAGCCCAGCGTCTGGTCACCTGTTCTCTGCATCTCTGTTCTTCTGCTCCATCCCCTTCCTGCTGTGGCTTCCGGGGCCCCGGAAGCGCCACCCTTCCTTGGTACCCTCCGGACCCTCCACTGTCCATCACAGAACTTCCAGATCCTTAGTCTTACAGTAAAGGTCTGCAAAAACGGGGCTCTGACCACGCCTCCCCTGCAGCTTCTCCAGCCAAACTGAATTACTCGTGGCCCCCGTACCTGTGGAAGCTTTCCCTGGTGGTCTCTCAGCGTCCCTCCGCCTGCTTGCCTTGGTTTTTCTCCTCATTCTCTGACACTGCTTTGTTTATGGCAGATCACCAAAACGACTGCACAGATGAAGTCCTATCAAGTGCAGATTTGTAGACAGGGAAGCCAGAGTGTTTAAGGAATCATTTTGGATCTAGCCACATCGTCAATAAAAATTTTAAGTTCAGTCATTTGGGGTTAAAGAACATGATAAGCTACTAGTCAATTTGAGATATTTCTACAGTGTTAGACTTGTGTGTGTATGGGGGGAGAGTTTTACCTTTTTCCTCACCAAGTCTTACCATGTCCCAGCAGAATGATTACAATTAGCCGGAATAACCAGAAAATGCACGTTACAGAATGGCTTCCTTAACCCTTACTTCATCTCTAAGGTCTTGTGTTCTGTTTCTATCTCCCAAACAGCTTTTACTTTTAAATTTCAGCTAACTAGTTCCTTGGAAAACCCACTGAGTTCTTAACTTATTAAAGAAACTAGGACTAGTAATTATTTATCTAAGGCTTCCTAATTAATACTAATCATGTCTCTTTTCCAGTTTTCTCTACAGAGATGTGATGGATCCCTCATGTCACTGTTCTATGGCTTTTTCTCACATGTCTGTCTTTAAAGAATTAAATTAAATTAAAGAGTCCTCATGTCCATTCCTTTCCACCAGTTGACATTCTTCTCTTGCTGGTCTCCCACTTGCTTTCTTACTCCTCTAATATTCAGTTTTGATTCAGACGTGAGCGGTGCCACACAGCAGCCGTGCGGGACCAGTACACGACATTGCTTGGCTCGTCTCTCCTTTCTCCACAGTTTGCTTGTTCCTTCCTTTGTTTACCTCCTTTTTGCTAGTTTTACATTTTATTTTTTAAGTTTGTATTTAAATCTCGTTAACCTTCAGTGTAATATTAGTTTCAGACGTACCATGTAATGATTCAGCACTTCGGTGCATCACCCCGTGCTTCTCATGACCAGTGTCCCCTTCCCTCCCCCCCCCCCCCCCGTTTCACCCATTTCCCCAAAGCCTCACTTGCCTTTCCTTCACTCATCTGCTCACTCAGACTGTCATCCAACTGGCACATACCAAACATCTTTGACTTCAGGGCACTTAAAGGCCAGATATACAAGAAAACGTGCACACGAGCTCACACACACACACCTTCGCGTATACACATGTATTTTTGAGCAGTAGTTGTTAAATCTGAAATTGCAGTTATTTAAAGCACATTTGCTTTTTTGACATCTTCGTCTTGGGTGCCAGATGTTAATTTCTGTTTCACATGTTTCAGTCAGCTGTTACAGCGTCGGGCGGTGTCGGTGCCTTTAAAAATTGAGCACCTTTCGGAGGAGTTGGACGCGTGGAGAGCTTGCACACAGTCCGTCAGCCGGTGAGTGGAGATGATGGAAAAATTGGAATGCGGAGGTATTACTTAATATTATAGACAAACTTGCTGAAAATGTGGATTGACTATTAATCTTAGCACATAATGCATCTTGGTTTGTTCAGCGTATATTCGGTGATAGTTTACAATCCTGTTCTTTTCTGTCTTGTCAAAGTCCTTCACTTTACTACAAATCAAGTCTAAGTTGCCATCATTTCTAAAGGGGGACCAAATAATCCTCACGGACTGTTTCTGATTTAAACCTTAATAAGTCTATGGTTCTACAAAAATGAAAATGTGATATCTGTTGAAAATATAGATCATCGGAAGAGTCTGCCTATACACCCCCTTCTGATTCACAAAAAATGGTTTATGCAACTTTACTAAAGAGACTAGAACAAGAACCACTCAGAGGAATTGTTGGACCAGATTACGTGACTGGATCAAATCTGCCCAGTCATTCTGATATCCACATCTCTTGTCTTACGGGATTAAAAATCCAGGTACAGCCTAATGTAAGGCATAAATTGTTCATTTCCATTGTTTTCACTTGTTTATTTTAAAAAAGTGGTCTTACAATAAGCATAATCTGAATAAGAGGAGGTACCTATGAAGAGGACTGATGCCTTAGTGAGAAGATGCCGCCCCCTTAATGCTCTATGGTTAGTTTAAATGGTCTCTCCTCCAAATACGTTCAGAGAGATAGTCGTTGTATTATTATCGTGAAAGCAACTCATGTAACAGGTGTACTGATACAAGTGTTTAAAAAGTACATGTAGATCATGTCCTTTTTTTTTTTTTTGTAGATCATAGCCTTAGGGAAATTAAATAAGGGAGACCAAGCAACAGTCAACACAGTTATAAATGATCATATCGCAATAGATTAAAATTAACTTTATAGTCTCCATTTGTATTTTATAAACACAAGAAATGAAGAACTGACATGTGTATGTTATTGATATACATGCTCTTATATTGGCTTACTGAGTTTTTCAGCAATTACAAATTATTGGGATCAATCATGAGGGATGGCTAATCCCTAAGGAAGGTCCCTAGTGTACAATCAGAAGTAACGATGGGCAGTGACACCTCCCAGTGCCCCATTTCTAGGGAAAGGGGAGACGCCTTCATGGTCTCAGAGCCAGGCCAGGTGGAGGTGTCCACATGGAACAACAAGCCGCGTCCACGCAGACTGCGATGGCAGCTACCGTCCAGACGCAAAGAACACCACTTCCCAGAAAAATGTTCACATTTTACACAGCGGCTTCTTTACTTCTAATGGAATGTGACTTATTACATTTCTGTTACTGATATGCCAGGCCAGTGGGGACAGTCCAAAAAGCAGAAAGGACATTTAGTTGTGTGCATGCTTTTTTATCCACTTATGTTCAGAGATAAAGAATCAAAGCAGTAAATTCAGTAACTTATAATAAAGAGCAAAAACATCATGCAATTTTTAGAATATATCTTCAGTGCTACTCACTGCCCTCCCTGTGCCATTCCTAGTCCTTCCTTCGTATTCCTGGTGCGCCTTCCTGTTCACTTCTCCCCTTCGGGTTCTTTTTCTCCATTCCATTTGCAGTAGCCGAATGACCTAGCGGAGAGGCTGCCTTACCTCTCTGCACGCAGACCTGCAGTAGGAGAGGACCTACTCATTACCATCTAGCACTAATGTAAATGGGGTGCTTCCCTCCCAGGATCTTTCGATAAAAAATCGTTGTTCTGTTTCTAACTGTGAAATGTCACGTGTCTTTGAGTAGGAAGCAGTCTACTTCACATGACGAGTTTTCCAACATCTACACATGATTTAGTGATTTGAAGTCGTGATCAAAAATCTGCTCACTCTAGAAAAGAATTAGGAACATTAGTTTTTAGTCCATTTTGTGTTTTTGAAATCATGCTTTTCTTTCTGAGAGCTGGGAGAAATAGATTAAAAGGTTTTTTTGCATTCGGTTCTTCAGAACTACCCTTGACAGACGAAGTACCTGAGGTAACTGAATCATAAATACGCTTGTACATCATACGATCGACATGGACTGAATCATAAATAGGCTTGTACGTCATACGATTGACATGGTTTTAAATTGTGTGTAATGTACACAGCAGTATGTTTTTATCTTCTCGAGAGGAGTTCAGGGCTTCTGGCTTAAATAGTTTCCCCAGCTGTACTGATGTAGGCTCAGTATGAGTGAAATAGCGAAGTGTATTTAAGTCTATTTAAGCATATATACTTGTATAAAATGTTAACTTTGTGTTAGTTGATGGATTAGCAATACCTTTGTCATTGATAGCACTACTGCATTCAGAGAATTCTGATTATAAAACCAAATTCTATTTTGAAGGACATCCGGGCATAATATTAAGATATTTAAATTTTTTTTCTATATTTTGGAGTAGTTCAAAAAATCTGACTTTTCTCATATTTTAAAATTTTCTATTAGCATTGTCTGAATACTGCCAGTGTTTTTTTCTATTTAAGTGATTCTGTTTCTGGAAGTTTATAAGCATATTGCAAATTTCTAATCCCATCTTTTCTTTCCTCAACTCTGTGTCCAGGGCCCTGTATATTTCCTTGAAGACGGGAAATCCACTATCTCACTGAATGACGCTTTGATGTGGGCAAAGGTGAACCCATTCTCACCGTTAGGGACTGGAATACGACTCAACCCATTTTGACAGAAAGTTTTTCTCCTTGTTTGGTTTTTTTTTTAAGACATTTTGCGGGTTAGAATTACTTTAGCCTTTGTTGTCCAAGAGCCAAAGGTTGAGGGGAGCGGGGAAGGTGGGGAATAAGAGTTGACTTTATAAATTAACTTCAAAAAATAAAATATTTATATGATTTCAAGGAAAAATAGATGTGTCCTTTATAAAATAGAATAGCCGTATTTGGGAGAAAGATAATATTTAAATTATAAAAGACTGAAGTATATAAAAGAACATATATAAGTTTCACAAATAGTACCAAAATATTATATCGTTGAAACATTGAAACATATCAAATAATGCAACACCCACAATAGTGCTTGACATAGACTAAGTACTTACTGAATATTGGAATGACTGAGTGTCTTGAGACATCAAAATGTAAGGTATGTATGATGGACCTTCAAGTTAACCAACACCCATGCTGTCCTCTGTAAAATATATAGTAAACCAGTCGTTTCAGAGTAAATTTCCAGTCATGAGTTTGATATGTAGCAATAAATGGATACACAGTCAAAATACTTCCGAGTTTTATTGTTTTTTTAAAGAAAGCATAACTAAATCTTTTAACTGAAAGTAAATGTCCAGTTATAAAGGAATAGGTTCTATAAGCGTAACAAAAATTGAGGCGTAAAAAACACAAATGCAGTTAAATCTGCATTCGAATTTACAGGTATGTATGATATTAGTTTTTATTACCATTTTAATATTTACAGTAATTTCTAATCGATTTATATTAACTCTATAACATAATTTATTTGATAAAATTAGCTTCAAATAAATTTCTGTAAGTACATATTAGTTGAAATTTGGGGTATATTATAAACTCAAGTTTTTTTTTTGTAATATTAAAAGAGCAAAAGTATTAAAAAAAAAAAAGCCTGAGGCACGACTGCAAGTATTTCAGTTGCACTAGAATTCTCACTCTGAGGTCTTTGAAATTAATGCATTACTGGGAAGAACGGGACTTTGATACTCAGACTGTTTTACAGAATTTATAATATAGATGTTTTTGTCAAACTAAAGAGTGAGTTCCTATAATTAGAATAATTGTGGTTTTTATTATCTTTAAACTTGTTGCATTTAAAATAATTTAAAAATTTTCTTTAACAAGATTCTTAAAACAGAAAACAATATATATTCTGTATATACATCTATTGCATTGACCAGCTCTAACTGTCAAAAAGACATTACAGGCCTAAATTCTATTTTACCAAAAAAAATTTAATGAACATTATAAAAGAGAATGTATGCAGTGCATCAAAAGTGTGAAACTTTTTTTAATCCTTAGTGATAGGCATAACTCAAATTGTTTAGATGAGGTGGATTTTTCATTAGCATGCATGTAGTAAAATCTTTTCACTCATATATAGCAGTTGAACTCCTGCAATAATTCTCTCTATTTTTGTTTTAAAATAGATTAAGAAGCCTATATTTTGTGCTTTAACTGCTTTAAAAGATCCACTGAGTGTAAGTTATACATATATAAATGATTGTTTCCTTCTTCATTTTGAATGAATGTAGGAAAATATTTTATGTTTAAACTATGAAAAATTCAAATAACTCTTTAGCACATGAAGACAATAGAGGCGTAATCCAATTTGTGTCTAAAATCTAAATTGGATTGATTTAAGTACAAATCTGTTATTCTGACTTCTACAGTGTTCTGTACCTTATTACCAATTTTAACTATGATTTCCTCATAAAACTGTGTCATTTGACCATCTCAGTTTGCTTCTCTTGTGCCTTAATATGAAAAACAAAGCAATTTTTTAAATTTATAAAAGGTTTTCTATTGTTAAATTTTATATGCATGAAAACCCAAATAATATGAACTTTTTTTACTACTAGAAGATGTCTATATTACTAATGTGTACAAATTATTTTCCAAGCTTAATTATGCTTTTATGAAAGAAGTCTCATTAGACAATGGTTTTAATAGAATTGGAAAAATATTTTGCCTCTAAAAATTACCAGATGGTTAATACAATTACAACATCAAAATAAGTTATATCGTGAAAATATTATTTTCATGTCAATCAATATATATTTATTGTCTATATTTCCATGAAATCATCCAGAGGTGTTCAGGAATATCATCGCATTAAAGCAATGACTTTTATTTTGTTGTCCTTATAATAGGAAGATTGACACTTTTTCAGTCTTAAGTCAAGAGGCATTCTGAATACAGTAAATATTCAGGAACACCAATTGTTTATAAAATTTAGGGTTTCTTATTAGTGTAGCAGTAATACAGAAGATATCTTCATTGTCAACTCTTACTAAGTTTTTATTGTGCCGTATCTTTGAAACATTTATTCCTAAATTAACTGATGAAAGTACTTTTATGCTAAATTTAAATACCATAGGACTGTGCTTAATATGGCCTGTAGTTATCTAGATTTTTATGTATATAGGTATGAATGTATTTCAGGTCCCCTGAATTTCAGTAAATACCTCATTAAAGCCAGACGTGACAGAGTTAACTGCTAAGATGAGCATCAGTATTGTCCCCCAAACCACCCCGAGAGATTTAACAATCTTCTCCATAAAATCTGGGTCTGAGTCATCAGAGATGTGAAGGGCTGAGCTGTCCATCTGGGTGACTATCTTACTTGGAAACCTAGAAGAATCACTTTGGACTGTCAGGAGGAGGATTCCCCACCAGTAAGAAACACTGACTACAATAAACCCTGAACTAAGAAACAGGAACAGCGCATCCAGAGCCTTCCGTTCGGTGATAAGCGTTCGGCCAATTGGAAACTCTCCTAGAGGCGGCGCTCTAGCTCCTAGAAAAGCTCCTTGCTTACTTCTGCCAGAGATCCCTGGTGAAGCAAATGGCCTGCCTCAGAGACACCTGGAGTGCTGGCCTCTCAATACAACTCCTCTTGGGGAAGCTCTTGAAGCTGCCGCTTTGCCCCTGCCTGCTACCTTCATGTTCTTACACACTCTGAAGTGAAACTTTTAAGACAAGCTCATCTTTTCCGCAGCTCTCCAAAGGCTCCGCGGGAGTCTTGGGAACTTACCATAGTCCGGCCATGAATGATTAGCTTTTTCGGGAGATTAAACGTACGGTGGAGAGAAGAAAAAAGAAACTTTTAAAATGACTGTTGATCCAAATCTAATCCTTCTCTCTGGATCTTTTCCCCTGCCAAGGTTCAGAAGACTTGTTCCTATAACCCTTTCCTAAGGAACGATATTTTATGGATTGAAAGTTATTCTCATAATCTTCTACTTTAGATTTGTCCCATTAGAACACAAGGTTCACAGATAAATAACCTATAGCTGGTAAGATATGCATTTAAACTATACCCTTTACCTCATGTAAAGCTGGATTCTAAACACATTCCCAAGAAGTAATCCTATTTCATCGGGGCTCTCTTTACTTTCTTTTACTAAATATTACCTGCCCCAAATGTGAAATTAAACTCGGAAGTCTCTGGAGATGGAAATTCTAATAAAGCCAAGCCTTCAAAAATGCAGAACCACTGACAAGAGTTTAGCTGGAAATTGACAGGCACGTTATGGGATTCAGCATTCGAAATACTCCTGTTGGAAGTCACAAATGAGACTGTTAATGAGATAGTATAAAGGCATGAATAATTCCCATTGAAGAAAAATGTCTGCATGTGAATATAAAATTATAAGAATGTATGAAATATCATTACTCTTTCAAGATATCAGCTCGCTTTGGTTTCCCTCTACTGAAATTATGGGAAAGTGGAATCAACCAGTAAGAAGTATTTAATTGACCTAAATGATTTGCTAAACACCAGAACCAAATTCCAAGTGAAGCACAATTTTCCTTTCCCACCACTCACTATCAAAAGGGACACCTGTTTTTAAAAAAATGTTTCAAGTCAGGCTACTTATGGGGGTAAACAAGGTTCTCTGTGGGCCAGTGTATAATAATCATTCAGAGTAAATTTTTTTATAAATGCATGTGATGTGTGAATTTATATCAGGCAAAGTAGTAGCTCTTTTCATTTCTAATGAGGAAAATATATTACAAAGTAGACTCACCATTCCTACAGAATTTATGAGAAATAACTTTTACTTGTCATGGTGAATTATGTTAAACTGTACCTTTAAAATTATTCTTGCTCATTCTGTGATATTTGATTTTGTATTTTTAACAGTAACCGCACGGGTGTTTAATAAATGGTTGTTGAATTGAAAAAGCACGTTCTTCAGCCCAATTATGGATGAGACGCCACTTTAATTTACTAGTATATCCAAGACTAGGTAATTCTGTCCCCTGAGTGTGGCAGGAGATGGTGGCATCGCTTCTTCAAAGCCATCAGATGGGTACTTTTCAAGCTTACTTTTCCTCGTTTCTGATAGATTTCCCGGCAGATTCAAAAGAACGTCTTCCAGCTTGCTTCACACACGTTTCTTAAGTGGATTGCCACCAGCTCCTATATTTCCTGGAATATTTAAATAAACAACATTAAAATCAGTTTGTGGTTATTAGATATTTGCACAATGATCAGTGTTTCTAACACGTGACACACGCAGAATGCTGGGCAGCAGGCTGAGCACAGGTTCATCCAAATGCCTGGTAAACAGAATATGTAAAGCATGCGTGAGAGTAGCCTTAAATAAGAAATCTGAATGTCACCCACTTCGAAAAGTCATTAGCCACGCCTAAAATAGCCAGGGCTGATTTGGGTGTATCTGACACCGAATATGACTCAGTTATTTTTGGACGTTGCTTCTGAAAGCAGTGGAGGCAACAGTGCCGAGGTTTGGCAGATGCACAGAGTTCATCGTTGAGTTTCTGGAACTCGGCGCTGAAGCCTCCAAGCTGCCCAGACTCAGTTTGAACGTGAGGAGCCTGTGACACCTAAGAAATCTGCTCCCCCAAACCCCCCGCTGGTCTCATGTTTGCTAGATGTGAGGTTTAGGAAAACAAATGGAAGAATTTAAGTGTTAAAGAAAAAAAAAAAAAACAAGGGTAATGACCGATCTAACAATCTTCACCACCTCTCAGATCATTAGAAGCTTCTCAGATGAATGGCCTTGTGGTTTCAGTGTCGTGTGCACGCAATCTTAGATGGTCAACTGGGCCCCAGTTCCTGTGGTCTAGTTCTGCTTCTCCTTCCACTGACTCAGTTCCAGAACTGAGTTCAGAACTGGGTGTTACATGCAACTAATGAATCACTGCACCACACCAAAAACGAATGATGTACTATATGCTGGCTAATTGAATTTAAATTAAAAAAAAAAGAAACAACTGAAATGGAATCCCTTGAATGAATTTGGGAAGAAAATAAAATTGAGCAAAACAGCTCTCATCCATATAATTACCAAAGTCTGCTCGATTTGCTCATTACTTTACATTCTGCCTAGATTAAGAGAATCCAGGTATCTGGAAAAGGACTGAGAGACGTAAAAAGATAAAAGCATGTTTTCTTCCCATCCTGATCTGTCCTGAAAACCCCCATAGGCCCATCATCCACTTTTAAAAGGATAGAAAAAGACCACTGAAGTGAGAGGGACTCAAAGAGAGCACTGAGAGGATAAAATGGGGGAGAAGTTATTTATAGCGGCTCATACATGATTAAAATTGTAAAAGCAAGAATCCTCTCTACTAGGGAGTTCTGATCTGAAATAATGATAGCATTATTTTTCCAAGAAGTCCTATGTGACCTTGACATTTTTCTGAAAAGAGAACAAAAATGAGGAATGCTCTTTAGCAATTCAAGTCCCGGGAGGCATCGTTTTCTCAAATACGGACCTTTTGCATCTGTTTCTCACCCTGGAAGGAAGCCCTGCTGAGACTCCGTCCTTCTGCCATTTCTCTGCAGGTCCCAAAGCAAGTGGTCCTGTGCTTCCCGGGCCCCAGTCAGGTCCAGGCAGCCGGAGGGGTTCACAAGCAAGTGAACCCAAAGCGCCCTGTGCAGCAGGCTGCCCCCCTCCCCCCGCCCCACTGGGCCTCAGCCGCCAGGGCTTCCACTGCAGGCCTCCCCATGGGCAGGAGGTTGAGACAGGTTGCAGGAGAGGCTGTCGACCCAGAATCTGAAGGTGAAACTAGGGATACATTTTTTTTTTTTTTTCATAGAAACAACATTAATTCACTCTGTTGAGCTCTGTCGTGCTGAGTTCCATGCCTCAGGCAGGAGTTGGAGGTTTTCACCGCCTGGCCTAATGTCTAGATGTTAAGTGCGCCCCGAGAAACGGTAGCTCTAGCTGGCCCTTAGCTAGAGAGTGACATGTGATCAAGTAGAGCTTGGAAAACACTGGATTGGTACCTCTGCTCTTTAATATTTACAATACATATTAGCATATAAGAGGCTCTGTGAAATCCTAAGTAGAAAGGAAGGAATCTGTTGACATTGCTTTTCCAGACCTTATGTAAATAAAGACCTTTTTTTTTCTCCCATGAAATCCCTTAGCATGGTAGAAAGCATCCCCTGTAGCAGATGTCCCCAAATGTCTTCCATCAAAGGCCTGACAGCCAATATTTCAGGCTTCGTGGTAGGTTTGTCAGATAAAAAATGGACCCTCAGTTAAATCTGAATTTCAGATAAACTGAATAATTTTTAATAAATATATGTCCTCAACATGTCCCCAGAATTATTAGTTGTATTGGTTCTGTCTGTCTCTATTCACTAAGTCTAGAATCTTTTTTGTGGGCCACACCGGGCGGTGACTGGGCTGTGACTGGGCTCTTTATGCCGCAGACAAGGCATAAAGGACAGGTGTGGCCAGCTTCCAATACAACGTTATTTATGGCCATGGAAACTTGAATTTTATATAATGTTCTTGTGTCAGGAAATATCACTTTTCTTTTGATATATTTTTTTCAGCCACAGAAGAATGTAAAAGCCATCCTTAACTTGCAGGCTGTGTAAAAACAGGCAGAATACTGACTTGGGCCTGTGGGCTGTGGTCTGCCGTGCTATCAAAGCTTTCTGAACTACCAGGGTTTAAACAAGTGGCTTCTCATGATACAACCGCTGGGGAAATTAAGGCATGCACGTGTCCTTTGCTGCCTTGAGACGATCCGTCACCCCTGCTAGAGAACTGAGCTTTGAGCTCTGCCGAGATGAGCCCCGCCGGTTCCAGACTCACCTGCTTCTGAGAAATGGTGGTGCTTAGCAGACCCTAGGGCCCTCATATCTGTCAAAAGCATAGCAGCCTAGCAACCCAATGCACAGTGGTAGACTGAAGGCCTAGACCGACGTTTTAACTACTTTTTGAAATGTAAAGGAACAAAGTAGAAACAGTCATTTAACTGGTAGCAAGTTTAAAATAACAACAACTCACGTAAAACAGGAGCAACGCCTTCCCTCGAAATCATGGCGTTGTGCTTGCACCCAGAGACTTGGGGAGGAAGACGACTGAGAGTAAGTTCTCCCACTGTTGGTTTGACCTCAAACCATTCTAGAAAATATGAGTACAGAAACTCTTGGTTAGAAATTCACTGCGGCCATGGCCAAAATAAGACGCCACAGTTTACAAATTAGGCAAATTCTTTAGACGCCTCTTTAATCATCGTCCTAAAGAGTAGTGTGGAAAGGGAGGTTATTAGACCTTTCCCCACATTGTGCACACCTCTGAGCCACAAAATAGTTGCTTTAAAGACGATATATTTTTGTTCCTATTGGTTTCTTAGTAAGTTTTTTTAATAATATGTATGCAGAAAAGCGGTCAAATTATGTGTTTGTAGTCTATCAAATTTTTGGAATGAATACACCTGGGGTGTATTATTAGTACAAATCCTCTGCTTATCCCTCCCATACAGTACCCTAAAAAGAAAATACTGTATTGACTTCTGTCATAACAGGTGAGATGATTTTTTTTTTTAAGATTTTATCTCATTTATTTAACAGATAGAAATCACAACTAGGCAGAGAGGCAGGCAGAGAGAGAGGAGGAAGCAGGCTCCCCGCCAAGCAGAGAGCCCGATGCGGGGCTCGATCCCAGGACCCTGGGATCATGACCTGAGCGAAAGGCAGAGGCTTTAACCCATTGAGCCACCCAGGCGCCCCAGTGAGATGATTTTTTTATATTTCATGCATGTATTTACATTTCATGTAAACAAAATCATACAGGACTTATTTCATTTTTCAAAACTGTTTATACTATAAAAATAGTGACAAAACTGCTTCTATGTTTCCTGCATTTCTCATTAAATCTCTAAACTATCACACTTGGGCATTAATTTCCCTGTGCTTCTCAAGATCTGTTACCCCTCCTCTGCAGCCCTCAGCCTTCACTGAGGCTTGAAGAAGAGTCTAAGGTAATTTCTACTCATCAGTCAGACCCTGTTGATGCTCTATACAGCTCTGGTCAGTAACATTCCCAGACCTATAATATCACAGTTAATTACTTTGAGCTTAAAATCAGGAGTCTCAAAAATCAAGACTAGTGAGAATAGAATATTGTTCAAGAATCTGAAGGGCTGAAGTGGTTCAGAGCTAAAGAGAAATTGGTCAAAGAAAGACAAGAGAGATAGAGGTCAGCTTTGCACAAAGAGGGACATTCAAAGAGAAAATTAAATAGTTGTGTTTTGTTCTAGAAATCCGAACTAGAGCCAATGAGAAGCAAAAATGGTGAGATCGACTAAAGGTAAGCAAATGTTAGGTATAAAGAATAATTGTATCTGATTTGTGATATTAAAAAAATAACTGGACAAATAAAATGCTGAAGAGTGGTAGGGGGCTGGCCAGGAGTCGTCAGTGTCCTAGTGTTTTAGGGTGCTTATAGTTAGAGAAAGTAAAGATATTAATTTTAGATTAGGATAAATTTACATGTTAAAAATTTTAGGGTAGCACTAAAAAGAGTAGAAATTTTAAATTTTCCAAATTAGTAGGGATCAGGTGTGGGGGGAGTCTTTTAAAAAAAATTTAATCTGAAAGAAAAGATAGGTGAGACAAAAACAAGAAACAGAAAAAGAAAACAAAGACCACGAAATAATATGATAGCTGTGAACGCAAATGTAACAGTAGGCAGTTCTACTGAATTCATAACATTTAAAGTCACAGTGAATGAAATAACAAAGATCCACGCAACAGGGTGCTTCAAAGATGAATTGCAAGACTTGCTTTAGCAAGTGTCAGCACTTACTGTAAAGCAATAGTAACTAAGACAGTGTGGTGTTGCAGTCGCACAGGGGTAGACAAGACCAGCAAGTGCCCGGAAACAGGCCCATAGATATAAAGAAACTGGAAATATTTGAGACATGAGGGTGTTACGGACCAGTGAGAAAAGAACAGATTGTTCAAGAAATGGTCTGAGACAGAACTTGTGCTCCATTTCATTTGCAGACAAATTCAGATCTTAAGAGCCTAACCCCTTACCAGATCTATGCTTTGCAAACATTTTTTTCCCCATTTTATAGGTTCCTTTTTCACTCTTGTTTTCTTTTTTATGTGGAAGCCTTTTTGATAGAATCCCACGTTTGTTTTGCTTTTGTTTCTTGTGTTTCAGATGTCATCTCCAAAAGATCCTTGCCAGTGCCAGTGCCAAGAAAGCTTTTCCTGTGGTCTCTTCTAGTTGCTTTATGACTTCAGGTCTTACGTTTAAGACCTGTTCTGATCTTATGTTGGGATGTGAGGTAAGGGTCCAATCTCATTCTTTCTGCAAGTGCATATCCAGTTTTCTCAACATGATTTGTTGAGATTATCTTTTCCCCATTGTGTGTTCTTGGCATCCTTATTGAAGATCAAGTGTCTGTAAATGCATGGATGTATTTCTGGACTTGCCATTTTGTTTCATTGGTCTCTATGTCTGTTTTTATGCCAGTATCTTACTATTTTAATTACTATAGCTTTGTATTACAGTGTGAAATCGGGAAGTGTGATGCCTCCAGCTTTGATCTTCTTTCTCAAGATTGCTTTTGGCTTTTTGGGTTCTTTTTTGGTTCCATAGGATTCAGGATTGTTTTTTCTATTTCTGTAAAGACTACGATTGAAATTTTGCAAGCTTGCTTTGAATCTATAGGTCAATTGGGTAGTATAGACTTTTTAAAAATATTAATTCTTCTAATCCATGAACATGGGATGTCTTTCCATTTATCTGTCTTCTTTTATTTCCTTCATCAATGTTTTATAATTCATAATGTTTAAATATGTAAAATGTAATATCCAAAACATATAAGGACTCATACAATTCAATAGCAGACCAAACAAATAACCCAACTAAAAACTGGGTAAAGGACCTGAGTAGACATTTCGCAAAATAAGGAATACAGGAGTGCTGCCTATCTTAGTTAGTGGAGTGTGTGACTCCTGATCTTGGGGTTATGAGTTTGGGCCCCATGTTGAGTATAGATCGTATTTAAAAATAGTCTTTTGGAGCGCCTGGGTGACTCAGTGGGTTAAAGCTTCTACCTTCAGCTCAGGTCATAATCCCAGGGTCTTGGGACCAAGCCCTGCATCCGACTTTCTGCTCAGCAGGGAGCCTGCTTCCCCCCCCCCCCACTGCCTGCCTCTGCCTACTTGTGATCTCTGTCTGTCAAATAAATAAATAGAATCTTTAAAAAATATATAGTCTTTTAAAAAACAAGATATACAAATGGCCAACAGATATTTAAAGAGTTACTCAACATCACTAATCAGTAATCAGGGAAATGCAATCAAAACCACAGTAATATATTATCATACACCTGTTAGAATCACTATTATCAAAAAAGACAAAATATAAAAAGTGTTGGTGAGAATGTGGAAGAAAAGAGAACCCTTCTGCACTGTTGGCAAAATGTAAATTTGTACAGCCATTATGGAAAATAGTATGAAGACCCAAAATTAAAAATAGAAATACTGTATGATCAATACCACTTCTGGGTATATATCCAAAGGAAATGAAATCAGTATTTCAGAGAGGTATCTGTACCATGTTCATTGCAACATTATTCACAGTAGCCAAAGATATGGAAATGTCCAAAATGCATGAATGTATAAAGAAAATGCGGTATGGATGTGTATACACACACACACACACACACACACACACTGGAATATTAATCAGACTTTATGCTAAATGAAATAAGCCAGACATGGAAAAACCAATACTGCACGATTTCACTTCTAGGTGGACTCAAAAATAGAGTCATAGGAGCAGAGAGTAGAATGGTAATGTCCAAGGATTGGGGGAAAGGGGACCTGGGGAGATGCTGGTCAAAGGTATGCAAGATGGAAAAATTCTGCAGGTCTAATATACAGCATGGTGACTACAGTTAATAGTGTATTGTGTACTTGAAATTTCCTAAGAGCATTGATCCTAAGCATACTCACCACACCAAGCAAACAAAGAAAAAAAGAAAAAAGAAGGAAACAAAGAAACAAAGAACATGGCAATCATGTGAGACAATGGATATGTTTGATTGCAGTGATTATACAAGTATATGTACATCAAAATGTGAAGTTGTATACCTTAAATATATATACTTTCTATTTGTCAATTATAACTCAATAAAGTTGAAAAATATCTTAAAAGTGAAAGTCTACCATAGCAACAATTTTCTAGATATGTCTCCTGAGGCAAGGGAAATAAAAACAAAATAAACTATTGGGACTACATCAAAATAAAAAGCTTCTGCACAAAAAAAAAAAAAAAAAAAAAAAAAAAGCTTCTGCACAGGGAAGGAAACAATCAATAAAACTAAAAGGCAATCTGTGGAATGGGAGAAGATATTTGCAAATGACCTATGTGATAAATGGTCAGTATCCAAAAAATATAAAGAACTTATATAACTCAACACCCCCAAAAAACAATCCAATTTAAAAATAGGCAGAAGACATAAACAGACATTTCTCCAAAGAAGACATCCAGATGGTCAACAGATACACAAAAAGATGCTCAACATCACTCATCATCAGGGAAATGCAAATAAAAATTACAATGAGATACCACTTCACACTTGTCAGAATCACTAAAATCAACAACACAAGAAAGAAGTGTTGGTGAGCATGTGGAGAAAAAGACACCCTCACGCACTGTCGGTGGGAATGCAAACTCATGCAGCCACTGCCGAAAACAATGTGGAGCTTCCTTAAAAACAGAACTACCCAACAATCCAGTAATCATGCTATTGGGTATTTATAGAAAGAATACAAAAACACTAATTCAAAGAGATTAATATACTTCTGTGTTTATTGCAGCATTATTTACTCCAGTTAAACTATGGAAGCAGCCAGGTGTCCGTCAATAAATGAATGAAGAGGTAGTATGTGTGTGTATACACACACACACACACACACACACACACACGTAAATAATGGAATTTTACTCAGCCGTAAAAATGAATGAAATCTTGCCATTTACAACAATGTGGATGGGGCTAGAGAGGTACAATACTAAGCCAAATAAATCAGGGAAAGACAAATACCATATGATTTCCCTCATAGGTGGACTTTAAGAAACAAAACAAATGAGCAAAGGAAAAAAAGAGCAGCAAACCAAGAAACAGACTCTTAACTCTAGAGAACAAGCTGAAGGTTACCAGAGGCAGGTGGATGGGGGGGTGAGTGCAGCTGGTGATGGGGATGAAGGTGTGCCCTTGTGAGGAGCGCTGGGCGACACACGGAGGTGTTGAATCACTATATTGTTCACCTGAAACGAATACAACACTGTACGCTAACTTTACTGGAATTGAAAATGAAAATAATAAAAGATAAAGGTTAAATAAACTTTAGGAAATTTAAATATAGGAGAATTTTTTTATAACCATGATGCCAATAATGTTAACCATGAAGTTTGTATTTGTTTTTCATTTCTGCCATAACAAATTTCCATAAATTTGGTGACTTACAAACAACAGCCATTTTTATCTCAGAGTATAGAAATCTGAGAGGTTCTTTTTAGAGTCTCACCGGACTGAAATCAAGGTGTTGGCAGGGCGGCAATACTTCTGGAAGCCCTGGGGATGCATCCTCTCCCATGCTCATTCGGGTTTTTGGCAGAATGTGATTCCTTGCATCTCTAGGTCCAAAGTCGCTATCTGGTTGCTGGCTGTCCCCGAGGGTTGTTCTTTGCTCTTTGAGGCCACGCCCCTACCTTCCTGTGGTCTCCGAATGGCCCCAGCAACAAGAGAAGGTTGAGCCCCTCTCACACTTCAGATCACTCCTATTTCCTCTTCTGCCTCATTGCTCCGATTCCACTTGGAGAGAGATCTCTGCTTTTAAGTGCTCCTGTGATTAGACTGGACCCACTGAGTAACCCAGCATTAACTCCCTAGTTCAAGGTCTGCAGCTTCTGCAAAGCCTCTTTTGCCATGTCATGCCACATATTCACAGGTGCCGGGGCCTCGCGCATGAACAAGAATGGGAACCCCGTTCTGCCTACTACAAAGATGGATAGAATCTAAATTAAGAAATACACATGAATGGGGTGGGAGGTTGGGGGAACCAAGTGGTGGGTAATAGGGAGGGCACGTATTGCATGGAGCACTGGGTGTTGTGCAAAAACAATGAATACTGTTATGCTGGAAATAGATAAATTAATTAATAAAAAAAAGATACACATGAATGAAATTAAGAAGAACAAATTGTGTGCATGAACTGTTTTGGGGGGGGTTTTTTACATCAAGGAAATGACAAACAAAGGCAGCACAACAGTGGTCACTCTCAGAGGGAACTACGGAGAATCCAATCAGAAGGACACCGGCAGAATGTGAAGGTATTGATAACGTGTCACGGAATAGAGCATAAAGGAGGGATACAGAGATGTTTAACCATTATCGTCTTTAAATTGTACATACACATTATATGCATGCATGTATGACAAAAGTCACAGCAAAATTTGAATGTTTAAAAGACATACAAAAGAATATGAACATAAAATTCCACAACAGGATTAATAACCTCAGTTCTTTCTCTACTCACAAATTCATGAGTGGAACCAGAAGTGAGAGCAAATCAAGGAAGAGAAACAGAAAATGACAGGCAATGGCAGATGAACAAAGTAACAGAGAACAAAATGTAATATGCCATGCCAACTGGGTGAAACGACAGTTCTGCTCTCCTTTCCTTCCAGGGACTAGAGAGAAAATGGCTCTTCAGAAAATTGGGGTTCAAAATGGAGGAATCCTAATGACTACAGCTACCTTATTCCTTAATGGTTTGGATGCCATGGTCACGATGAAGTCACTATGTGCTGGAATCAAGGACTAAAAAATTCCAGGACTTCCAGGACATGAGTGGTGTTAGAAAAGAAAAAAGAGAGAGAGAGAGAGAGAAAGTTTACTTACTCGCCCTCTGTTGGGACTCTGATGGCAAATGCTTTGGATGCTTTGAGAATATTTCAGTGATACCTCTGGAAGGATGCAGAGGGTTGCCCCAATCTGCCTTGCCTTGCCTTACCCAATCTACACACGGAAGCTATTAGAGAAAGGATAACACTGACCATATGATAAAGAGCATCTAGAGTGAATCACGGTGGTCAGGCTTTTCCTATAGTACTTATATCCTGATGAAGTCTTAAATATTCCCATCTTCTTTAGTAACCTAAGATGCTATGTGAACTTATTTCCCACGAAATTTTATGTGAACACTTTCACTAACATTTTTCTTCCAAGTATTAATATACTAGGTTAAGCTATGCTTGCATTAGAAAAATTATTACATAGGGGCGCCTGGGTGGCTCAGTAGGTTAAAGCCTCTGCCTTCGGCTCAGGTCATGACCTCAGGGTCCTGGGATCGCCCCGCATTGGGTTCTCTGCTCAGCAGGGAGCCTGCTTCCCCCTCTCTCTCTGCCTGCCTCTCTGCCTCCTTGTGATCTCTGTCAAATAAATAAATAAAATCTTAAAAAAAAAAGAAAAATTATTACATAAACCACTCCAATGATAATAAATCATTCCACTGCTAGCATAAGGTAGCTATTTTCCCTTTAAGCCAGCGACAGCAAAAGCAGAAATGGGACAGACAACAACCAGCTTTTCTTTCATCTGTACTCAAGTATAGCTTCATTAAGTTGGGAAGAGCTCAACTATTTCCAAGGAAAACTTACTTGGATTCAATTTTCTGCTCAATTTTCTTTGCAACATTTGTAAAAGCAAGAGGAACTCTGCTTTAAGTTTATTGCTGAGTATGTTGGGATTGCTTATCATTTCGGATAGCCTGATGTTACTTTTAATCGACTTTGAAGCTGTAGACCGAGGAACCAGGGGCAAATGCATCTGGTAACTGTAGTCCGTGAAATTCACGAGGTCGTCCTGGATGCTTTTAATTCTGGGAATAAAAAATGAAGACCTGTTGACAAGCCACATTTTTGTAACGAGACTGATATTATCAAATTTTCATCTTAAAGTGTATCACTAGAAAAATTCCGAATGACTTACTCTCGATGTGTTAGCAAGGTATAAACCTCTTGGATCAGGATTTCAGGAACACCAGCTTTGCAATGAATTGTTCCATGGATTAGCTCTTTAGATAATTTAAATTTTTTTCTTGCCAGGAACTTTAATAGTAGAAAGAAAGTACTTTCATTATAAGAAGTTCTATACAAATCTCCAATTACAACGAATTCACTTTAATCCCCCTTTTGTCTCTCAACTAATTTTTTGTGTTTAACATGTTAATTATTTAAAAAATATTTTTCTTCAGCAAGAAAACCAATTATTCCGTTCCATTCCAATTTGAAGTGAGTACGTTCAGTTTCATAAGTGACTCGTGACAAACTTTAATAACACTCTTTTCAATTACAGGGAGATGAGCGGCCAACTCTGTCCTGCAAACACACCCACACATTGTAGATATCCAAGAGGTCAGGTGTACACCTTTAAAGACACAAAATTCTTAACAAAGTGCCAGTGACTGCGAACTTACCTGCTCCAACTGTGCCCAGTTATCCAACTTGACTTTCAAAGAAGTTCCATTTTCAAAGGATGACAATTTAAGGTCCCAGGGGTAATATATAGTGAATATTTCTGCAATCAGGAAACCATTTGAAAAATCCCTGATCCGTACATAGACAGCATTAAGGAAATGAAATAAAATGTAGTTACTTTAACAGTTGTAGTATTTTATAATCAATTAACACCAATTAAATGAATATTCCATACTGATGGCAAATAACTTATAAGATTACATTTGTTGGATCAGTGCTCTGTGGAAGATTTGCTATGGAATAGAGTTTTGATAAGATTAGATAGACACCAGAGGCTTTGGCGTCCTTTCTATGAACCCATACTGTTACTCTGTATTGAATCTGCAGTTTAACAAGATCCCTAGGTGATTCCTAGGCACATTGAAAATTTCAGACACGTCTTTATTAAGAAATATTGAAATTAGTAAACCAGAGTCTTTGACTCGTCTTCCTATTTGTGGAAGTTAGTTCGCATTCCCAGAGCAGATACTAACTGCCTGTTAGGTTCAGGGTGGCTGACTGAAGGAGACAGACGCCGTCCGGAGGGTAAACTGATCCCCACGGGTGTTAGTTGATGTCCAGCGTCTCTAAAGAAAGAGGCTTGACTGTTGAAATGTTTTTGTAGACACCGAGGCGCTCTACAGTAGCCTGGGTCTGAACTGTGATGATTGACTGAACGGGTAAATGGGTGGACCCGTCCTGTGTGTCGTGTAGACCCGCTCCCTAGAGCAGCAGGTGTGTTTGTGCGGGTGCGCGCTGAGCCGGCAGGGGTCTGGCTCGGAAACCTAGACTGGGCCGAGCGGGCAAGCTGAGTGGGGCGGCCCCTGAGCGGCGGCGGGGCAGGAGGGGCACCGGGATCGTCCGTGGGTCCCCGGGATGCTCAGGCCAGTGTAGGCGGCTCGCTCCTGCACCTGTTGACGTTCCTGGGGAAGAAAGTGAGATCCAGGCCCTGGAGCCAGCGCAGAACCGACCGAGACAGGCGGGAGCTCTTCGGTGGATGCGGATAGATCAGACATTTCTTAGGCTTCCCTCGGGTGGGAGCGGCTGGCTGTAGCGAAAATGACGGTGACTTGGGCAGGCTTGCCGCGGGCTGTATCAAAATCCCTCCTCCCAGGCGGGCGGCAGCCATCTAGCTTTCGGAGTTGCTATGGCAGCACCCGCGGCGGGGCGGGGTCTGCGGGGGCGGAGCCTCAGCGAGGCCGAGGGAACTCGGGGGGTGGGGCGGGGCCTCGGCGCTACTGGGCCGGGCCTGTGGGTGGGCGGGGCTTCCGTGGGCCAAAGGGGGTTCCCCAGTTTGGGGAGCTGAAGCTTGGGAATGGGGGACACGACTGGTCTCACTGGGTGGACGCTTTCAATTTTGGTTGTGGTTAGACTCACTTCTAACCAACTTGGAGCTACCACCTAAACCTCTTGCTTGCTCTTATAAATTTACTTTTTTTAAACATTGTAGTTTCAGCCCAGCCAAAGGCCTATTTTCAGTCAAGCATTTTGAGGAGGATGTGAAAAGCCTCCAGAAGACAAGGTCGCTTTTTGTTCAGAAATTGTCAGTGATAGGGTATTTGCTCCAAAACGCCAAAGAAAAAGTTTTCGGAATTAAAATGAATAACTGTCTAACATCTACAGATTTAACATGTTTCCTTAGTTATGACATTAGGTGTTCATAAAAATTACATAATATTCAAAAATAATTTGGAAGTTTTCACATTTCACAAAGATGCCCTAGTATATATGATTCTTTCCTTCAACAATTATTTCAGTCCCTAGTATGTGCCAGGCACTGACCTAGTTATCTGGGATTTATCACTGAACAATGCATAGAAAAAAAAATGATTGCAGAGCCAACATCATCAGTTATAAATTAAATATTTACACAACAAATTGATTAAAATCCTTTAAAGTTTTTGCAAAAAATAAGTCACTTAATGTGGCATATAGATATTATTATGCAAGATAAAATATGGGCTAGATCTTGATAGTGGAGGTCTATAATATTTTGCTGAATGTTTACTCATAAACACATTTATTAATGAATCTGTATATGGTTTGAAAGAAAAAAAACGAAGCTAGGAAAGTGTTTTCTTCTTTCCCAATGAAGTTTTCCTTTAAGGGTTCATTCATTCAGTGAATTTCTTTTTTTTTTTTTTTTTTGAGGAGCCCTTCTGTGCTATGTTATGCATTAGATCTTCATGATCCAATACCGTAGCCAGGATCCTCCTGTGGCGATTTAGATATAAATTTAAATAAAATAAGATGAGTAACACTGGCTACATTTCAACTGTTTAATACCTACATGCGGCCATTGGCTGTGTTGTAGAGTGCAGCTACCCTGTCATTGCGGGAGGTTCCATTAGACAGCTGTGTGCTGGATTATTTATAGAAGGTACACAGATATAAATATCAGTAAAAAGATCATGTACACTGAAAAGCTCTGCCACAATAAAAATATGTTAGTATCAGGGAGGAAGCAAACAATTTGGCCTCAGGGACTCTAGGAGTCCTTTTGGAGGAAGTAACCTTTGATTTGGATCTTATAAGGCAGTATTTTAGATTATTTATGACAGAGGTTTTGGAGGACCGGGTCTACTTTTTATTAGTGATGTGACTTCAGGCAAGTTATATAACCATTTTTATTTGTAAAAGAAGAAAATAAATAGCACAACCCTCAGAGGGTTGTGTTAAGGATTAAATGAACAATATGCAAAGAGCCTAGAACAAGTGTAAATTATTGTTTCTAAGACAGCGAATCTGT
The DNA here is from genome assembly GCF_922984935.1 of Meles meles. Lineage (NCBI taxonomy): Eukaryota > Metazoa > Chordata > Mammalia > Carnivora > Mustelidae > Meles > Meles meles. The sequence goes on along the minus strand of NC_060067.1, from coordinate 202,890,927 downwards.
GGGATGAGGCCGACGGGAAAGTTCCACACAGAATGATTGCTATAAGCGAAAGCACAGTGATATCATCTGAGATTTGAGAGTCTTTCAATGAGTTTGGGGAAATAACTCATCATTAGGGTTAGTAGAAGTGCCTAGGCTTTGGCATGAATTCTAACCCAATATTCAGGTAGTAACGGAGAAGGAAGGAGATTAGGGCCCAACTGAGCAGTGTTGCTAAGAGTCAGAACTTTCCTGTAATAAAGGTGCCACTTGTTAGACAGACACATCTCTTTCAGACACACCGTTCTATATTTAGCTTGTTGGAATGCCACAGTGTGATTTCCCCTTTGCTACAAGTTTTATTAAATTGTGACAATAGGGGGAGCTAGAGAGAGGCCGGGAGGGAAGAGAAGGCAAGAAAGGAAGGGGGATTTGGGATTTGCTGTTTCCCCTTCTGCTTGCCTTTCATCAGGGTGTCACCACAGCAACAAAGCTTAACCTGACAGTGACAGCTGGTTCCAGTCTCCAACTTTTTTTTTTTTTTTTTTTTTTAGTTCTCCTGGAGCAGATTTCATCATACTTGCTCAGATGTTTAGCAAGCACTGAGAAGTGACCCTCCTTCCAGAGACGGGGATTTTACTCCGGGACCGCCCTTCTGAGCTCTGGAAGAGTTGGCACCAGCCCCGTAGTTACCGTCCCCCTTCAAGAGTCATTCTGTGGAACTTTCCCTCCAAGTTCTAGGCTCTTAAAACCCTAATTTCTTAAATCTGTTCTAGTGGCAATTGCTTCCTGAAGCATGTATTTCTGTTAGTTTGACTGACGTAGGAAAGACATTAGGTGTCCAAGCTGATGGCCAATGTCTTTGGTGCAAAAAGGTGATTTTATTAAAGTACGGGGACGGGACCCGTGGGCAGAAAGAGGTACTGGCAATGGGGTCCTGAGCAGTGGCCCTTTAGATACTTTGAAGTTGGGAGGGGGTTATGGATAATGAAAGTCTCTAAGGACTTTTGGAAGCAAGGTTTCCAGGACCTTGAGGGGGCTCGCTATTGTTGGGGAAAGGTCATTTACTACTGTCTCATAAAACCCTCATCATGAGACCCTTCAGATGTATATTGGTGGGTTATATGCTTTGGGGATGATTGCCAGCATGTATCTTGGGGGATTTACAGAAAAAGGACATTTCTAAAGGAATTTTTATATGTTAAAGTAGACTTACAGGGTCCTGGGGTGGGGGAATGGGAGGTCGGGCTAGGCTTGCCTCTTGCCCCTAGCAAAGTGTCAACATCAAGGTAGTTGAGTCCCCAGAGGAACGTCACTCTGCCTGTTTTGGCGACTTGTCAGTGGGCTGGAAGTAGTCAGGAAATTGAATTATTTTTTTTTTTGCCCTTGTTTCCCACACCATGATGGTCCTGTTTTAGTTTTTCAGTTGGTCAGCATCTGTTTAACCCTCCCTTATTTTAAAGTCTTGTTTTGTGTGCATAGTTCCTTCTGCCTTCCTGATCGGATGCTGAGTGATACCCCGCTTCATAGGTGGGGTGAGGTTTCCCTCTGCCACTAGCTGACCTGCCTCTGACCAAGTCATCGGAGGAACGTGCTATCCCTGTTCCTCAGATCCTGTCAGCGAGATATCATCAACAGAGCGGGCCCTTGGGACATTCCGTGGGATGTTCAGACTCTCCGAAACTCGGCTCATCTTGTGGCCAAGAACAAGAGATTTGACCTGAGGCAAGATCCTGAGTATGCACTATTGCTCCTGCTAAATTAAAGCAAACTGCTTTTGGTCATTCTTGCAGATTATTATAAAGGGGGGAAGTACTCCCCCAGATCAGAAACAGCGTAACAGTTGCTAGGGACTCGGGCGATTTATTCCAGTAAAGGCCCTTCAAATAGGAAAGCAGCTCTAATTGGTGTTCCTGCCTGAATGAAGTGTGCAATAACCCACAGTCCCCCTGTAAGAGCCATCCATCTTCCGCAGGAGCCGGTCATCCAAGTCGGTGGTTGTCTTTGACTTATCACCATCAGGAGAAACTTCAGAGAGCTTTATTTGATATAAATATTTTGTTGAATGAGAAACACACCATTCTTAGTGCAACTGGAAGTGAAGGGTAATATTTTAGCTAATGGATGGTGGGAAGAGGCAATACAAAGTAGCGGAAGGAGTTAGGCTGCCTTCCAGGCAGAGGGAACAGCATTCGCAAAGGCAGGGAGGCAAGATGAGTCCAAGGAGAAGCAAGTCTGTTTTTTGACCTATCTGTTGTGAGTTTCCTTAGGAAGGCCCTTCGTGATCTGCCCCCGATCACTGTCTAACACTTGCTACAATGATTATTTCACTGCATTTCTTTAATCTCAAGTCAAATAGTTTGGTTTGGCTTGGTCTTTGCCTTAGTGGAATTTTGCCCTTGGATCTTTATGCGTGTATGTGCACATACACATGTATAATAAGATTTGGATTAGAAGACCTTCGAGGTGTCTATTTCAATGTGCACTACACCTAATGCCCATTATACAATGACTTGAAAACTGGAGGGGAAAAAACTAGAGCTTTGAATCTTATTCTCCATTACCTTCAATTAGAAAATCAAGTACTAATTAGGAGAGAGAAAAGAAAAGGTGTTTTATTCCAGGGATAATAGTCACACTTTAATATATTAACAAACAGATGATATATTTAAATGAGAACACTTCTTTGATAAGACAATCATACTCAAGCAAAGATACAAGATACAAGCACACTAAAATTTTAAGGCATCCGTTTTAATTTTCATATTTGTTATTTACTTCTCTTATTGGTACAAAACCAATGAAAAGGGATGAATCATATTACCTTACACTCAAAGACTACCTCTAGCTCAGGGAAAATAATAGTAGAAACCTGTTTTACTAGAAAAGCAGTCTGAATACCCAATTATATCTAATGAGGTTACTCAATAATAAAGAAATTGAAAGCACATTATTCATGAGGACATTACAAATTTGTTAGGCTGGGATATTCAGTAAAATAGACTCATATAAAACTCTCTAGGCACATAAAAGACATTTTTAAGCAAACATGCTACAGCCTTCTATTTTTGAAAATCTAAACATGATTTTTTAAAAATTCAATCTTAGTAACTTTGCAGTTACATTCAAGAATAGTGTCCTTCCCATGGGTCTCCAAAAGTCAGCCAAGAACTAAGAAGAAAGGAATATAGGCCCCTCAGTTATTAAAACAGTGATCAAAATATTTTATCAAAATTTGATTAACTTATAAAATTCATTAAAACATTTTCTACTTCCCACAGTCGTGAGTATCCAGATTATTTTATTTCTTAGTCCACAATAGACTCAAGTCTAGTCTAAATTACAAAGGAGGCACAAAATCTGTTTTACTACGTTTTCTACTGCATGGAAGTGCAGTTAAAGCAGAAGACAAACACAGTATTAATCCTTGCAGAGGACACTGCTTTGTACCCCGATACTTCCTTGCTAATACAGTCTACGCCGAACCCTTGCTTTGTGTAAGAAGGGCTGGAAACAGCACTAGAAAGGTCCATGTAAGGGGTAAATTTTATAAGGTCTCTGAGTTTGCTAAGTGGCACCCGCTCTTTCTTTTCTTTGAAAACCCCACCATTTAAGAAGATTTCGATCTGTTTGCCACACCACAGCCTCGGATGGCCCTGATCCTGCAGCGTGACCGGAGGCCTCTTTATCAATTGGGTATGAAGTTCAATTCCTTCAGTCCAAACCCTACCAGCTAGAGACGGTTTCTGAGGAACAAGAAGGGGGAAGTGTATATACAACGCACTGAAGAGAGAGCCTCAGAGGCTACCCTGAAGGAGGAGGAGGTCTTAGAACAGCCTTAGCAAGGGTATAATGTTCCAACCACCTCAGGACGAGACAGGAGGCATAACCAGAGTCCCACCAGTTTCTGGAATGGGGACATTGAAGGTGGCGAAGTGACTAGTGCGATCTTTGCAGGGAGGGGCAATTTATCTCTTCTTCACGAGCTGATCGTTGTAAGGACAGGTGCGCATTTAGCATAGTGGGTTTCCTGAATGATAGCCACCTTTATTTCAAAAAGGATATTAGTTGCTATTTTCTAAATCATTTGCATATTTTGCATTAATATGAAAAATACAGAGAGATAATTAATGACAGTGAAACACTTAAAAGTTAATGCATTATTTGAAGAACGGAAGCATTTTAAAATATGTAATTTTAGTAAGAGTTCACTTTTTCTTTTTTACTTTAAAAAGACAGAAATGGAGATTTCCTCCCCTTTTTTTCCCCAAAATCCAAAAGAGTACATGGGAATGACTAATAACATTAGGGATGTTAAAAACGCTATAGTCCAAAATACAGTAAAAATGCATGAAACAGTAGTACTCACTAGTGCACTTAAAATTTAAATTCACCTCTGTCCTGGGGCCCCCTAGTCACTTACACTCTATCGGTAACATAATTCAATATAAAATATACACTATGCAGATGAAATAGAAATGAGTTTGAAAGTATTCAGAATTATTTCACTGCTTTATCGGTACTGGAGGAAATTCTGCAATAATGTTGGCAGCTGGAGCTGTGGGATAAGGTGCAATCTTGATCTGCCTATGTAGTTTCGGATACAGAGTCGGCAAAGTTGGCAAAGAGTGCTTGGAGTAGCTACAAAAGACAGGAAAAGTATTTGTTAATTAAAATCGAAATGGACTTGTATATGCTAAAAGAGGCATGAAATAAACCATAAATAATCTATAGTGCTTTCAAGCAAACTAGGGTAGTATGACCACTATACCAGGGGCATTTGCAAAAGCATTTATATGGCTGTTATTTATAAGTTTTTATTATAATTGTGGTATATTCCATATGGGTTCTTTTAAAAAAAAAGATTTATGTATTTATTTGAGAGACAAAGAGAGCACGCATGGGAGGGAGGGGCCGTGGGAGGGGGAGAGTGAGAATCTCAAGCAGACTCCCCTGGTGCAGGAGCCTGATGCAGGGCTGGATCTCATGACTCTCAGATTTGACCTGAGCGGAGATCAAAAGTCAGATGCTTAACCACCTGAGCCAGCAAGGCGCCCCTCCATATGGGTTCTTTTTTTTTTTTTAAGATTTTATTTATTTATTTGACAGAGAGAGACCACAAGCAGGCAGAGAGGCAGGCAGAGAGAGAGAGAGAGAGGAGGAAGCAGGCTCCCTGCCAAGCAGAGAGCCCGATGCAGGACTCGATTCCAGGACCCTGAGATCATGACCTGAGCTGAAGGCAGAGGCTTAACCCACTGAGCCACCCAGGCGACCCTCCATATGGGTTCTTTAAAACATTAACATCTTCAGGCTTATGATTCTGTTGTTGCATTTCAAACCCCAGAAATAAATTCTGCTTTTCAAGGAAGATATAAATCAAAAGCCTCAAGAAGTGTTAGGCACTAAAGGGAGAAATTTTACATTATATTTTTTTCTCAAATTAGGTTTACTAGTTAAGCCCAAATGAATTTTATTATAGTTTCTGAACCAGGCTTAAGAAAATCTGCTTTAGGGGCTCCTGGATGGCTCCATTGGAAGAGCATGCAACTTTTGATCTTGGGGTTGTGAGTTCGAGATCCACACTGGATATAGAGATTACTTAAATCCACAAAACTTAAAAGAAAAGAGAGATTCTTTTAGAATAACAAGTCTTAGGTGTGAACATATTTCCTAATTCTGTTTCTACAGCACATCATAGAAGCTGCATAGCCCTAGTAAATAGGGCATGTTTCCAAATATTTATTAGCAGACATTAAACAGAATTGTGTATTATGTATTGTTAAAACAAGAGGAACCTTTTAACTTAACCAAATGAATATAAAGCTTGGGTGAGATGAAAGAGAGAAAATTAAGATCATGGTGATATCTTCTTTATAGAGAGAAACTAAGTTAAAAAAATTATCTGCTTTACAAAACGATGATCTGCTCTCACACAAAGCATTTGAAATGTTATGCCGTTTTCAGCTCATACGCCAACAGTTTTGTCTATTTCAGGCAAATGTATTATTGTGTTTTTAAATGTGCACGGATTCTTACCTTCGTGTTGAAGCAATAGCCTTTCCACCAAACTGCTAGAAGTAGCTACATCTACAGGTCGCAGAAGCTCTGTGTTTTTGGCATTGATATCCGCTCCGAACTCCAGGAGTAAGTTTACAATCTCCGTGCTGTACTGCTGGGCAGCAGCGTGTAATGGAGTGTCCCAGTATTTGCCTTTTTGTACATCAGCACCTGCATGTAAATAAGGGATGAGGATAAATACAAACCAAAACTGTTAGACCAGTCAGGTACCTCCGCGCAGGTAGAAAGGTGTAACACCAAGAGGACCTCACCCCTGTATGTAAGGAGTTATTTATCTCTCTATATCTACACTTCATATATACATATACAGATATTAAATCTTACAACTTGGTGCATCTGGGTAGAGAGTACACGCACTTATGTTCCCTAATATTTTTTTCTCTATGCTTGAAAGATGCCATAGTCATCAATATTTCTAAATTTTTTGAAGTCCCCAAAGTAATCCTATTAACTAGTATTATAAACAATTGGATTCACTCATATCTGCTTTCATCATAATTGATATTTCTTAGGATTGTTTAAGAGCTTAATACTCTTCATCTTTTCATTTATTTTGAGGCAATAGAGCTCTTTTTGTTTCCTGGAAAACTCATGAATTTAGATGTATGAGCCATTTAGGTAAAATGAATACAGATTTTCCTGTCACTTCTCACTCATAGAGTATAAATCAATAAATATATAAAAGCATTGAGCATCTTTAAGTAGAAAGGTACATTGTTTTTCTACACACAAAGTAAATTTTTAAAAAAATCTTATATTAGGGCACCTGAGTGGCTCAATGGGTTAGGCCTCTGCCTTCGCCTTGGGTCATGGTCTCAGGGTTCTGGGATCGAGCCCCACATCGGGCTCTCTGCTCAGTGGGGAGCCTGCTTCCCCACCCCTCTCTGCCTGCCTCTCTGCCTACTTGTGATCTCTCTCTCTCTCTGTCAAATAAATAAATAAATTATTTTTTAAAAAATCTTGCGTTAAAAAAACTCTTACCTGTTAAATTATTTATTATTGCATAGTTATTTTTTCTTAGTATGAGCCCTGGCACGTGGTGATCATTCAATGCATGTGCAACAAATAAATACTGTATAATGCTGGGAAGAATAATAACCTCATTTTCCAGTACATAAGTGGTTAGGACACCGAGAAATATCTATCAGTAAAGATGCATAAGTCCTTTCAACTTGGTTTTCTGAAACTATCGGTAAAACTAATGATGTTTACAAGAAGCAATACATTTTAAGAGTCCCTTTAGGCCTTCCTGCTACTTTCAAATCTCAATAAATGTAATTGTTTTCATATTTTTAAAAATATAAAATGTTTAGTAAAAGAATGATAGCCCATAACAAAATCTCCATAGAGAAAGCATAAACTCTGTTGCTTATGCTAATTTTATGGGAGAACAGAGCCTGTTAATAACAATCAATCTACAATTACTGTAATACTTTCTCAGTATCTTTTTTTCCCAGTATAAAATGTTTGGTGGAAAGATTAATATTCTCAGTAAAGTAAAACAAAACAAAGCAAGGCAATAAAAAACTCTTCTAGTTCTAGAAATTCATGGGAGACCAAAGCTAGAAAATAGCAATGTGTCAATGTTGACTAGCAGAGGTCACATTTCAGACTCTTACTAGAGGTAATGGGAGTGAACTGCAAAAACTGCCTACAAGAAGCTTATGATTTAGCTAAGATAATGTGAGGAACACAACTCTCTGCCAGTGTGTATCAGAGGCCAAATGACTGCATAAACAGTAAAGAGCCTAGAAGTCCCTTTACTCATTTTACATGTATTTTAGGCCCCTACCCCATGGCAGGCACTGTGGTAGGGAAAGGAGTTGATGGGGGAAAGGACCTAATCCACATCCTTAGAAAAGCTCCCATTCCTATCGTGGGAGATGCCACTATGGTCTCAAAAGATTAAGGCAAATTTCTCAGGAGGCTAAAGTTGAACCTTGAGGTACTGGTGTGTTTCCAGTAAGAGGAAAATGCCATTCAGTCTTTTTCAGTAAATGGGACAGGACAAAGTCTGAGAAAACACATGAGTTCTTATTGGTAGAAGATAAGGTTACTATCCTTAAAATTTCTTTTGATGGATTTATTCATGGACAGATACATATTTGGTGACATTATAGTCAACCTTGGGGTTTTACATTTTATGATCTTTATAAGTAGGGTTTTTGGACTTGTGGGGTGAAGTAGAGTTATCAAGAACGCAATTCTTTTATTGTGGGTTATATACTTACATGCAACAATGCTTAACATTTTTTTTTTCTTTAAGGGTCCTCCACACCCAGCATGGAGCCCAATGCAGGGCTTGAACTCAAGACCCTGAGATCAAGACCTGAGCTGAGATCAAGAGATCAAGAGACAGATGCTTAACTGACTGAGCCACCCAGGCACCCCAGGAACACTTCCGCAATGAGATATCTTTATACAGATTATTTAGAGAAATAAATATGGACCTGAATCATTGCTCATGAGTATGGATAGAATGGGAGATGTTTTAAGGAAAATTACCAGCATAAAGAAGCTTCCGGATGCAGTGGAACTGTTGTGACATGCAAGCCACATAGAGAGGAGTTCCTAAATGAGGAATGTCTTGGTCAACGTCTATGCCCCAGGATATCAGGATTTCTAGGCATTCGTGATGACCTGCCAACACAAGGTAGAGATGAGTTTACTTTTCTTCGATATCCACCCCCTTGCGCCTCACCCCACGCTGTTGCCTGCAGTGACCCATTGGAAGAAAAATGGAGCACTGCATGTTGCTGAAGGAACTTTGTCCCCTTGTCACTGACTCTGATAACTACGTTACCTTTACTGGCAGCCTCGTGGGTGGGAGAAGGAAGACAGGACTCCAGCTGGGGTTTGGCACCATATTCCAAAAGAAGTTCCGCACAGCTCGCGCTACCTTGTGAGCATGCGTTGAATAACGGAGTCACTCCATCTATTGTGACGGCATTTACCTGAACCGAACCAAAGTTTGAGACTGAGACTCACAGTCCTCTGTGATGAAATGCGAGGCATTTAAAACAGGTACATGATCCAACAGAAATCACTGGGGAAATGTGTGCAGTAAATACGACCAAGTATGTTTAGCTCCTACACATCAATAAGCAAAGCTTTTAAAAGCCAAGAGAGAAACAGAAATATGATGTGGCAGGTAATTTGCAAGAGTGGGCATGCAGCTAGTACATGTCATGAAAAGAAATACATATCCAGAATCAAATACACAGAAACTAATTCAATGGTTAGGTGCATTTCACTTAGGAAAACAGGTCCACGAATGTTGATAAGAGTTGTGATGAGACAGGTCATCCTGCTGGTGGCAATGTGAATTAGTGAACTTGGAAATTCTCTGAGAATCCATCTAAAGAAAATCATCCAATAGATGGGCAACTATTACAGGCATCAAGAGGTCCACTCGTTGTTTAGAATCACGGAAGCGGGAAATAACTTAGAGAGTGTTTCTGTATTATTATGCAGCATGCTACCCATTTTTGCAATGATTGGAAATCCTTCCTAGAGTGCACTGAAGGGACTGAAGCAATATGATTTTTATTCTGCTATTTTTCAAATCTACTAAGAAGGAAAGAAAAGCAAAGTGAGAACTTTGTTCCGTTCTCTTAGTAGATGTGAAATCATTAATGGTTTTGACCGGTACCTACATTAGCTCCAGCTTCCAGTAGAGTTCTGGCGCACGCCACATGGTCTCCGAGGCAGGCTTCGTGCAAGGGGGTGATGTGGTCTATGGTTACTGCATTTACATTATAACCCTAAATATGACATGAATCATATTGAAAGGTGAGCAAAAAGTTATATGAAATCATCTATACAAATATCATTAGAGAGGGATATACAAGATCAAAGACTCTCAGGAAATTAGGTTTAAGTTCAGCAGGGGAGGCCAATTCTGATTCCACAGAGTCAATCAGTTGTCAAAACTCCTCATTATTGTAACACAACCCTTTCTAAACCCGAGTGCCTTACGTATTTTAAGAGATTGAGCATGTTTTTTTAAAATTCTCCTTCCTTAACTTTTTTTGGTCTTTATGAATTGTTTTCATTGTTATTGTTCTTTTGGGTTTTTTTGTTTTGTTTTGTAGAACTAAAGACTATTTATAGGCTGGATCACTTGTGTTTTGATTGGAGCTGTAATATTAGTTATATCAGTCCAGACCGGGGTGTGGGGGAGGGGAAGTACTCTAAATCGTAGTAAGCTGCTTTGTGAATTTTGTCCCTAGATAGGAGTGACAAAGGTCTATACTAGGTTGAGAGCTCTGATTATGAAGTCAGTTACACTTGGGTTTAAAGCCCTGTTCCATGATGCAGTAATTATTTTAATTTGGATGAGTACATTAACCTTTAGATGTTAGGGTCATTATGAGGATTAAATGACATGATGCATGGAAAGCAATTATCGTTACAGTGTCGAGCATATGGAAATTGTTCCACTTTATTTGCTTATCCAATCAAAACCAAGTAAACACCCTTATTCTAGTTAAACTAATGATGTCAGACTAAAATAATGAAATCTTCTTAGTACATGAGACTCTCTGCTTTCTTACTATTTTTGGCAACTCATTGTCTATTGACAATCATACCAAGCACTATCTTAGGAAGACTTTTGCGTCCAAATCCCCATAGCATTAAGAATTACCATGTCTGTAATAGCAGCATGGACGGGAGGAATCTTAAAATGAAGGCAAGGAAATAACCCTGCCAAATCTTGGTCACTAGCAAGTGGCAACTTTTTAGATCTTTTCAGTTATCCTTTCAAAGATTTCGAATTGTCTAGCCAGCGGTCAGACTCGGGGAGCTAATTCCTAACTGCCCCACACTGGGCTGACCAGGTGAGTCTGCAAAGGTCCAGATTCCCTTTCACGTTGGGCTTTCAGGGCAGCCTCTGACTCTTCTGTGTCAGTGGATCCGAGATACATGTTGAAAAATATCCTAAGACTGCTCTCCTTTCAGAGACTGGCATGACCCTTTCAGTAGGGGGTAGGGAGCTAGGGGTTACCTTTAGAAATCACTGACTTTTTTGTGGGTGTTTTGTTGTTGTTGTTGTTGTTGTTGTTGTTTTGTTTTTTTCTCATCAAGTGATGAGCAAACAAAATGGCCACATGGTTATCATGGAACTGGAGAGCCCTAAAGGAGCCTCTGGACCTATATGCTCCCTCTCTAGATAAGGAAATGAAGGGCAGCGAAGTCATGACTCACTCTGAGTACCAGCCTAGAGTCCAGGTGCCTTAAAGTCCCAGGGGAACAACACCTTTCCTTCCCTCTCAGCCATCTGAGAACATCCCTTTCTCCCCGATACTGGGAAGGACTAGGACAAATACTTCCAGATCTGGGAGTACATAGGAATCACACTGGGAAATTTAAAAAATGCACAGACCAAGCCATAGTCCTTTCCATGCTGGTAAAGCACCTCTGCTTTTCATTTTTTCCCTGATGAGTCTGAGGAGGAGGAAAGTGGAAAAATGATTGTTCTGTCCCGTCTGTGGGCAATTCCCCACCACATGTTACCGTTAATGTAAAAAAGATTGCTGAGGCTTCTGCTCTGATGATCCCCTTTGGATATTTTATGAGTAAAACTTCCTTGGCAATTAACTGTCCAGATTGTATAGAGTTAAGTGTGTTTGAAGTGCTTAATGAATGATAGGGACATCCAATTACTTCTTGCTGAACTAGGTCTATCAGTGAACAGGTATATTCTATGAGAAATGGCAACTATTAAGACATAAGATTATACCAAAATATTTACAAAGAAATTTGAAAGATAAATGGAAATGAATGACCTGACTGATAACAGGGGTTAAAACAAAAAAGAGAGGGGACATTTACTAGGCGGCTTTCTTATTGTCGCGTTGATTACTCTCGAAAATTAATGTTCTAGGCTCATGGGAAAGGGGCATATTTCAAGCCATAAATACTATTTTACCTGTGATAACAATGTTCGCAGAGCGAGAAGGCGACCTTGACTTGCTGCTTCGTGTAGTGGTGACCGATCTGCCCAGGAACCTGGCGGAAAAGAAAGAAAACAAGATCTGTGAGTCATCTGTTCTAACCCTAGCAAATACAATCAGTTCCTGTGAAATACACACTCTTCAGAGTCTGTGTTCAACGAGGTGATCACGATACCTGTACCACATCAGCAGGAAATCTGATTCTTGTCTCCAGAATCCAGACGGGCAGTTTCCAAACACAGAGGAATATAATGCATGTTTTGGAACTGATCTATCCCAGAACTCCTGGACCTTTTGAACTATTCTCCAAAGAAGCGAAGGATTATGCCACAAACATACATGTTTCACTTTTTCGGGACACTTTCAGCAGGGATAGCTACTAAAACATGCACTCCCTACATTCCACGCCTGCCCTGCTTGTCCCCTCTTCTCTCTGCACCCCCAGACTGTCCTGCCCTTACAGTTTGCCCTGGGGTATAAGGGGGCTACAGCAGGTTGTCAAGGGGATCGAGGAGCCCTTCCCTGAGTCCTGAACTGTGGAACAAGCTAGGAGGGCCCTAGAAAGGGGTGTCACAGGTTGGAAGGAGCAGACTGCTGTCAGCTTTGGAAATGGTCTTGAAAAGTGACAAGGGCTCACTCAGGTCTCACCGATTCTCCACGTACCAGTGGCCGGTGGATGACAGTACTGAACCGTCAGCCCCACACCCTGATGAAAAAGGCACTGACCTGCCATGTCCCACCGAGCTCCCCTTCTTTACATGCCTTTTGCAACCCTCCCATTAGAAAAGTCAGTGCCTCCTATGTGGAAATCACCCCTTTCTTCTCTCCCCCAGGGCCTCTTGGCACCCAACCACCCCCATCTCCCCCACTGTAGTCTGTCTGAGAGGTTTTCCATGATACTGGGTTGATGCACAGTAATTTTCTTGTAATTTAAACAAGATCAGCCCTGTTGATTCCATTTAACGGACATGGGAGATCAGGCTGGAGGTTTTTACTGTGATTAAACATGCAGACTATGCAAATCAGAAAAACATTAATTTCAAGGGGATCAATGACTGATAAACTGAATAGCGGCTGACTAGGGAGAGAACATTCCCAATGTGATGGGATTCTGTGTGCTAGTATCTGTCTTCTCATCTACGAATTCTTCCTCCTATTTTGGATCCAAGAGACGCAATAAATAAATGTAATTTTTAAAAACCCTGCTAACCAGTGATAGTGTGGTTCCAATAAAGCCACTTAGCTATAAGAAACAAATTTTATGAAAGGCATGTCTGAAACTTCTTAAATACGCCAGATAAATTAGTGGAAACATGGCAAGGAGTCCTACTTTAGAAACCACTCCACTGCTCCTGTGCTTCCGTACCTTTGAGAAAGCCTACACATACACCTAGGCTTCTGCACTGTGGTCTTACAGAACTTTTGCCAAAACCCTGTAAAGGAGATTCCACTGAATAAAATGTGAGTCACACACATATCACAGGATAAATGAAACGACCAAGTGAACCTGGTGGAGAGGAGAAAGCCAACTGCCAATCATCCAGTTGCCAATCATCCAATTATATCCAGTGATACTATGGGATGTTATGAAAGATACAAATCCTAAGGGGAGGACCAGATCTTCTCCTTACTGTACTAGTAGCTGGGGCCAAAGAGCCATGACTATGAGCACGACAGCTGGGCAGGCTCACTGAGCGCTCTCTCATTTCCTTCTCACACGCTCACATGCTCAAGTGTGTACAATGGTTTGTTCTATTCTAAAGCTGAGGAATGAGAGCCAAAGGAACGAAATTGTTGAAGGAGCGTCACACATAATCTAACTAGAGCTGGGCCTCCCAGTCATGACACGGAGCTGTTTTCTTTCCTATCCACCATGATTTCTTGCTTATTCAGAAGGATTAGCTTATTCAAAAGCCAGACATCCAATTCTTTGAGTTGTTGACTGAAAGAAGAGCTGCTGTTACCAGCTCTAGGGCATCCTTTCTTTCCAGTAGGTGACGCTCCTATTATATAGTAAAAGGAGAATTGAAGTAATGCACACCAGTAAATGTTGGTTGATAGGATCAAATTTGGCCGTAAAGCAGTAATTCTTAAGAAAGTGAAACATGATATCTTACTGAAGAAAGTGCAAAAGTTGCCATCATAAGTAATATTATTTGGGAGAACAACTACATTTTGAGTTTCAGGTTCTAAGATGAAATCTAATGCTTTAAAAATCATACACATCTGTTTGCCTTATTATTAAAGTAAACAACTTGATTGCAGAGCGAAACTCTGGAGGACGTTGGACATAATATCGATTTTATTGTGAACATTTAAATAAGAAAATTATAATAGTCACTTTCCAATGAGATCATATCAGTTCAGCTTATTCAGCAGAGCAGTGGTAAATAAAGTTAAACTGTCCAATGTTTAAATGTATGCATTTAAATAATCATTTGTAGTATTTGTAAAGGTCATGTTTTCCCTCCTGTATAATGGCTTAATAAATTTCATTACCTTCACTGATCACTAAAAGATAGCAGAGTGACATGATGCCACTCAGGATTGCTGCTTCTTTCACTGTCACTAGCTAAAGGGCAACTGACCAGATGTTGGGATTCGGAAAATCTTAGAGAAATGGTCTTTTGGATTCGTTTTGGGCTTATTTCTACCTGGCATGTTCATGAAGACCTTTAAGGGGCCACAAAGCTAATAGTATTTTCAGCCGATGGGAACTTGATATTCCTCTTTTCATATGAATGTGTTTGTCCATCAAAATTATTATATTAGACTTCTGAACAATTTCAGCATTGCTTGCTTCACAAAAGAAAGGACAAAAAAAAAAAGGAAAGGGTCATTTAGAAAACAGGCCACAGAAGTAATAAAATAAAGAAACACAAGTATTTCAATGCAGTGTCCCATACGCCAAGTGCCAGTATCCCCACAGACTGTCCCGCAGCTTCCTGTCCCACTGTCCCTCAGCTTTCTGACCCACTGACATTGTCTTCATCACCAAGACTTAAGTCTAAGAAAGACGGGAAGAAAAAAGGCTGACACCTATGTGTATTTGCTATTTCTATTAACATGACCTCCAACGGCAAGACAAAGGAGTTAAATGTCACTGTAATCTGCAGGAAAGCCCCATGTGGGGGTGTCAGTGGCAAACCACTGCAAATCGACAACGTTGGACGAGGAATCCATTGGTCCATGAGTCGGGGGCAGAGGGTGTGAGAGTACACAACCCTGTTGTTTTCCTGGGATGAACTCAGCTCTGCACACGTGCATGGGACCCCTGCTGTCTGTCATTATTCCTTCAAGAACTAGGATAGTGAGGTGCGGGGGAGCAGGAGACTGATGGGAGGAGTTTATGGGGCTGGAGCCCAGCAGCTCCGGAGCGGAAAGGCAGAGGGGCAGGCAGGGCAGGATCTGCATCCCAGTTTAGGACAGTGGCTTCCCCCATGAAAGTCACCTAACTTTACCCCCGAAAAATGGGGCAAACACCTCCAATAACTAGACCGAATTGAGGCGGGGGGCTGGAAATAAATGGGTGAAGTGCCTGACCCATAAACACACAATAGATAATCACCTAGTATCTTTGCTAAACAAACTGGTAAATGAGAGAGATTTTGATATGAATCTTATGGAACCATCATTTTCCTCCAAAACTAGAGAAACTCAAGCCATGAATAGCAGCCGCTATTGACTAAAATAATTTTCACTGCTATCAGTTTAATTAAACAAAATAGAGCAGCTGAGTGACTAATAAATGCATTTAAGCCAACAGTCAACATCTGCCGCCTTGTTTTCTTTTCCCAAGTAAGCCACAGGAAATAAGCATGTGTCCATCTACGGAAGGAGTGACCATGCCTGGACTCAGAGCAAAAAGCTTTTTGTTTGTTTGAACTCTGCTTACTTAACTCCCAAGCAACCCCACTTCACTGGCTTCCTTGTAATGCCGTAGAACCGTCTCTGAAACTAATCCAGGAACAGGTGAGAATCAAAGGCTACCAGATCGAATTCTAGCTCCTGTTCTGAACTAAGTCTCCGCCCCGCCCTATTTCTTCCCTCCAAAATGTGACATTCGGCAATTGCAAATTTCCATTCAAATGTGTTCCATATAAAATCTCTTACCTTTCAACATGGATATGCTTTATATTACAAAGATTTATAAGCTTTCTCGAAACCAAGCAACATTATACATGTCTTCGTAGATAGCAGTTCTGTAACTTTTCAGTCTTGTCAGACTTTAATGGGGTAGCTCAGATTTTTTTAAAGGTCCAGTTTAACTCCTGAGGATAAGTTCCTCACTGTGACAACTGTTTTCTACAAACACCTGTAACTTTCCCCATGCTAATCGAATGCTTACTGTGAAGGTCTTGCTGAGGCTACACACGAGCTGACTTGACTATATTTAGACACAACACCCGTCCCCAGACATCTGGGATACAATTTACAGGGAGCGCGCCTGCCCCGTTCTGTAAACAACACATTGCTAGAGTAAAAACAGCCACTCTCTTAGCTAATACCCAGTTTGGTAAAGGTCTGTACCATACCTAAATCGCCGTCTCCCCATGGCACTTCAAGCCAGCCACTGCTGAGGTAAATCCGACTCATATCTCTTTGTTTTTATCAGCATTAAAAAAAAAAAAATCGCTTGTCATGTGCTTGTTCCATTCAGCCATCTTAAGGAGCTCTGAGCTCCTTGTAACATGACCTTTCACCTCCAAAACCAAACACGGCTTGTGAAAATCTGATTTATTTTCCAAATTGCTTTTCCTTATTCTTTCTCCTTGACAAATTGCTTTTCCTAAGGTATTTTTTCTTTACAGTATGTGCCTTGCAATAAAATCAGAGTATTACAATTATAGCTCTGCCCATAGCTATGATGAAACTGATTTATTTTTTAGAAAGTCGTTTCCTGGCTCTCCTTCTTAGTCCCAAGCACAGAAGTAGGCTGTAGACTGGCTCCCGAGCGAACCTCCCGGTGGTGCGGAGGGCTCTCTGAGTTTGGGTCACACCCACTTTCCTCAGTTGGTCCCAAAATAGGAAAGTCAGGACACTTATCTCAGACAGGAAATTATAAGGAGAGGTGGGAGGCAATGGCATCTTCACATTTGAATCAGGGCCAAATGTTAATGCATTTTACAGCTCCCTTTGCTATAAAGCATTAAACGAACAATCTTCTTTCTAATGGCAGTGGATTTACCGTGAAGCCAATGAAACTCAAGTTCAGGACCCCTACATTGCACGGACACTTTCTAAGACAGGGATTTATGTTATTTTGCTTAAAGAAGATCCCCAAGTGCAGATAAGCTTCAGGCTCAACATCTGGCCCATCCTTACGCACAGGTTTGCAAAATAATTAAAAATCACCAGGCATTTACTGACCTTGACTGTGTACTTTTCTGTTTAACCACATTAATAGAGCCACACAGACCCATGGGGACATGCTTGACAAGGAGGGAAGTAACATATGATTAAAACCAGTCCCTTCCAAGCTTGAGACTCTCCTTTCTTTCCATTTCTGTTGCCTTTCTAGAAGTTTCCTCAGAAAAATCTAGTCCAGATCTGAAACCACCAATTGTGCCCTGGGAACTTTAGGTATAAATAGTGAGTTGCATGGATGTGTGACTTACTCCAACTCATCTCTTGTTCATGGTCTAAGATCCCTTCGTTATGTCTTAAGAAGATAATGTCTGGCCCCAAACAGAAAAAAACAACAGGCAAGTGAAAAAAGTATCAGGGTTGATCTGGGAAAAAAAAAAAAAAAGAAGAAGACAAAATTTCCAACAAAGTGAAGACAATGGATTCCCCTATCATATCCACAAATATCCAAAATCAAGAGAGAAAAAGATTTTAACACCCTCTCCAGGTAACAGTGCTGCTCTTGGAAGAGACTACTCAGTTATCCCAATTAACTCTCACTGGTCCCTGGCACTGTGGACAGAACATCTGGACGTCTTCAGATGGATCCAAGCTCAAATCCCAGCACAGATGCTGGTTGTGTGAACTTGATAGTGATTTAACCTCTTGAACATCAGTTTTTTCAGCCATGAAGGGAAGGATAAGTCTGTGTACATCACAGGGTTGTAAGTGAACATGAAGTACTTAGCATAGTACCAAGCGCATCAGAAATATGACAACATCACAATTGAAATTCCATTTTAGACAATTATTTCCCTGTACCTGCCCCTTAGCTTTTTATTACCTCTTCTAAATAGAAGGCAGAACAACTTAACTTACTTAACATTATGAGGCTTTAGCTCATCTTCTTCCTCTTGTCTATATCTCCGTAGGTAATATAAAGAGATAGGGAATGGTCAAAATTTAGGGACAATGATCTCATCCATATGGATAACTGTCCAATCTATAGTTCTTCCCTGGTCTCTCCCACAAAATTTACCGCCAGTTTAAAAATTTAATATTTAAACATTTAAATATTTTGCTGGCCTCTCTATACATTTCTAAAACCAAATGCATCATCTTTCTCTCAAAACTAGTTATTTCAGGGTGCCTGGGTGGCTCAGTGGGTTAAGCCTCTGCCTTCAGCTCAGGTCATGATCTCAGGATCTTGGGATCGAGCCTGGCATCAGGCTTTCCGCTCAGCGGGGAGCCTGCTTCCTCCTCTCTCTCTGCTGGCCTGTCTACTTGTGATCTCTCTCTCTGTCAAATAAATAAATAAAATCTTAAAAAAAACCCAACCAGTTATTTCTTTTTGGTTCTCTTTTGCTTTAAACAATACTATTGTTTAAAGTATGGTATGGTCTTAAACCTAAGCACAATAGTTTTCCAGGAAACTTCATATGTGTTTACTGGTCTATGTGCTTCTTTGCGAGGAGATAGTTATTATCGCCTGGGTTCTTCTCAGTCTGTGTATCTTCATCATCGCAAGCAGGGTCCTAGCATCTATCTCTACTCACTCTTAGGGGGATCTCTTCTGGCCCCATGGATGGGAATATTATTCACAGGTTGAGTAGCCCAACTTTATATCTCCAGACCAGCTCTCGCCTCTAAGTTCCAGACTTGAATTTCCAGCTGGCTTTTCAATTTCTCCAGTTGGATATTTAAATAGGCAGTTCAAGTTCACATGGAAAACGAGCACCTGCTGTGCTCCCCTTACCTCCCCTCCCTATTTACACCTGCTGCCTCCACCCATCCAGGTGCTCCAAGGTCAAAAACCTCCATGATATCCTTCACTTTCATTTCTCCCAGCCCACAGGCAAACTCCAGCAAATCTTTCGCCTCTCCTATTCAAATATAATCCAGCCAGTGCCGCTCCCCTTACGACGGCCACCCTTACCCTCCCCCGTCTGGTTACAAGAGTCCGTGCTGACTGGTCTGTTTCCACTCGAGCCCTTCCAATAGTCTGTTGTAACCACAGGCGCCAAAATGATCCTTCTTAAGTCAGAAAGACTCCAATGGCTTCCCCTCTTACCCGGAGGAAAATTCAAAGTCCTTGTCATGACCTCCAAGTGTCTCCAGTTGGAGATCTAGATCTCAGTTCTAGGTTGGACCCCTTCCATCAGCCTCAGTGGCCTTCTTGCCTCTCCTCAACATACCAGATACACTTCCCTTCACTCTGCCCACCCTGCCTTGTTTCTGAGAGATGCACGTGGCTCTTTCTGACTTCTGTTCTGCCCTGGCATGTCACTCTCTTGCACATGCCCTTCCTTGACCACCTCACAGGAGAAAGTCCCTACTTCCTCTTCTTTGTTCTCTTTACCCTGCTTTGTGTTTGTGTTTCTTCTGAGCACTGATGGCTGTTAGAATGTAAGATCTTGGAAAGTAGAACGTGGTGTATTTTGTTCTTTACTGTGTCCCCAAGACCTAGCATATGAATTACGTTCACGACCTATTGAATCAATGTTCAAAATCTCAGGAGCTGCAGAGACGAGCTTGCGTGCTCTGCTCCTCGAGTCGTGAGTCCTCACTTTCCGCCAAGCCGCTGGCCTGCCCCATGAGTGAGTCCAAAGAGTATTTCCTTAAGGCCGTGATCTTGCCCCTCATGTCCATTCATACGCAGTCATTTATTAAACACTTAGGGTGATCTGCGAGGGCAAATTTCAACCTTCTAGATGCCAGAGATACACAGAGATGGATAAAGTATGGTCTGCCTCCTTTTGAGTTTGGACTGCACGGTCCCTGAAAGGTCTTCTGGGCTCCCAACTCTACCCTGCCCTTCTCTAACGCTGCCACTGAATTATATACACCTCAAGAGCATCCAGAGTTGCAGCCAGCCCCTACAGTGCCTTTAGGAAAATGAGAAAAGGCACCTGTTTCCATAGCAGCCAAGGCCCATGCTGGGCACACATGCTCAGCTTACACAACTGCACAGGGCTGCCCTCCCCCCCACCCCCCAAAACACCTCTGGAATCTTGTTGCTCTTCCGCCTGGAAACTTTAATGGCTCGCCAGGGAGTACAGCCTAAGATGCCCATCCGAGAATAAAAGAGTATTTACAATGTGATTAGACCTTCCATTCTGATGTTCTATTACTTCCCTCCACACAGCCTATGCTTAAATTAAACTGGACTGTTGTACCCATTCCCCCATTTTTTTCTTTTTTCCATATTGTCTTCCCCTGCTCAATTCTCTCTCTCTTTTTTAGATTTTAATTAATTTATTTATTTTAGAAAGAGTGCATGTGGGCAAGTGCAGGGGAACCGGGCAGAACGACAGAGAAGTAGACTCCCCGCTGAGCACGAGCCCCCCCACCCCCACCCCAAGCCAGGCTCAAGCTCATGAACCTGACATCACGACCTGAGCAGAAACCAAGAGTCCCCCACTCAACGGACTTTGTCATCCAGGAGCCCCACAATTCTTCTTTTGTTACAGAGTCCTCTATTGGGTGGACTCGCTTCGCTGGTTTATCTGCTCTGCTCACAGGGCTTGAGAGGTCCAGACAGCAGAAGCTGCTGGAAGATTGCTCCCCTTACGTGGAGAGTTAGACTCCGTCGGAGGAAGGTATGTTGGTAGGGTGAGGAGAAGACGGAGAAGAGAAAGAAGGACGTAGAGGCGGGAGGGAAGTGGGAGAGTGCCGGGGCAAAGAAACGGAGGGAGGCAGAGAGCGACAGAAATGGTTTTGAGGGGCGCCTGGGTGGCTCAGTGGGTGCCTTCAGCTGCCTTCAGCTCAGGTCATGATCTCAGGGTCCTGGGATCCACCCCACATCGGGCTCTCTGCTCAGCGGGAAGTCCGCTTCCCCCTCTCTCTCTGCCTGCCTCTCTGCCTACTTGTGATCTCTCTCTCTGTGTCAAATAAATAAATAAAATTAAAAAAAGAAAAAGAAAAAAAAAGGTTTTGAGGTTTTGAATGCCCACTACGAAGGCCAGCAGGAGCCTGAGTCCCAGCTTTAGCCACGCCCCAGAGAGGTGATAGGACCTAAGTACCGTGGTAGGATGGAGGAAGAGGCGGGCTCTAGGCTCCTGCGCCCCCACTCAGGACAGAGCTGCGCGCGGCAGGTCTGACGTAGGGGCCGCAGATTGGCTGAACTTGTTTCAAGGCTAAAGGGGCTGGGCCAGCCTGTTCCGCCGCAGGAAGCTTGCTGAAGGCGGGGGCGGCTCCCTACTGCGTGAGCGTTCTGCTATCACCTCTGCGCAGAGCTGAAGAGGGGAGAGGGGACCTTATTAGAAGGATAAAGTTCCCAGTCAGCCCGCAGGATGGGAACTTGAGGCCAGATTTAACTCGGAAGTCAAAGCTGTGCTCTTTCGACCACGACACTTCAGAGATTCCTTCTCAACCAACTAGGCAGTTCCCCCCTGACCTCCTTGCAGAGCCCAGCCCGGAAGTGTTCTCCTCAGCTCCGCGTGAGGGAGCGGGTCAGCTCCGCGGTCTTCCTGGGTTGTCAGGAGCGACGCCGCGAACTTAGTCTCTGAAATCGGAGTCTCCATCACGGCTGCTCCGCGGTGGCCGCTTCCTGCTTCCTCAGCTGTAGTCGGGACGGTGTTCAGAAGGGCGCTGGGGGGGCGCGTGGAGCTGGAGACCGGCCTCCCCACGGGCTGTGGAGGACGGCGGATCTGGTTGGGGGCGTCTGACCGTCGGTATTTGCTGTTGCGACTCGGTAAGTGTCCGTTGCTACGCCTGTTTTCTCATCTGTAAAGCGGAGGTGACCAGGATCTACATGTTCTAGTTGTTACAAGGGCTAAATGGGCCTGTGTGAGAAGTGTTTGACCCAAAGTATGTCGTCGGTAGAACCCTGTTACTCCGTTGTACCGAGATTCAGCGCTGTGGGGGGAATGGCGTCCCCCTAAAATCCGTGTTGAGATCCTGGTGCCCGGTGTGACAGTGTCAGCAGCGGCGGCCTTGGAGAGGTTCTTAAGCGGAGAGCGGAGCCCTCGCGAGCGGGATCGGTGTCCTCAGCAAACTGGTTCCCTCAGCCCCTCCCCCACGTGAGGATACAGTGGGAAGGAGCCCGCCAGGAGCGGGAAGAGGACCCTCACGGAGAACATGACCTGGCTGGCACCTTGATCTGGAACTTCCAGCCTCCAGAGCTGGGAGAAATAAATTCATTTATAAGCTGCCCAGTCTGTGGTATTTTGCTAGAGCAGCACAAAGGGACTAAGATAGGATTATTTTGTCTGCCACCAAATTCCTTTTTTTTTTTTAAAAAAGATTTTATTTATTTATTTGACAGAGATCACAAGTAGGCAGAGAGGTAGGCAGAGAGAGTGAGAAGGAAGCAGGCTCCCTGCCAAGCAGAGAGCCCGATGCGGGACTCGATCCCAGGATCCCGAGATCATGACCTGAGCCGAAGGCAGCGGCTTAAACCACTGAGCCACCCAGGCGCCCCCCAAATTCCTATGTTAAACCCCAACACCCCATGTAACTCGATTTGGAGGTATGGCTTTTAGGAGGTAATTAAGGTTAAGCAAGGCCATGAGGATGGGGCCCTAGTCTGACAGAGTTGTGGGCTTAAGAAAAGAGAGAGAGATCTGCATCAAGAAAAGGCCCTGTGAGCCTAGAGCGAGAAGGTGGCCATCTGCAGGCGGGGAAGAGAGCTCTCACCAAAGCCTACAGATGTGGCAACTTTGATCCTTGGACTTGAAGCCTCTGAAACCGTGACAAAGTTAACTTCTATTGTTTAAGCGGCCCAGCCTCTGGTATTTTGTTATGGTGGTCCAAGAAGATGAAGACAGAGATTAAGTGCTTTGCCTCAAGTTGAAATCAGTCACTGATAAAGCCGGGAAGCAAACTCAGTCCTTTCGAATGTTCAGGGAAATTTATCTTGTCCCATTCTCTCTTCAACCCCAGAGCGCATAGTGTGTTTAGTGGGCTGTTAACCCTTAAGTGGTCCATAATACTTAAAAATAAACTGATTAAATGAACTAAGAGTTGCCTTCTAAAAATGAAAAAAACTGTGGAACTGTTGTCTACATTTTCATATAATGATGTGTATATTTGAAATTGTAGCAACATTGACTGTATTTTCTTAGCCAGTTACAATAGAGGAACATTAAACAGGACGATAAATACATCATAAAACACAGAAAGCCATGATATTTTCCAATTACAACCACTCCATTTGGTTGTATATCCTTCCCAATTTTTTTCTAAATACACATTTTTTAATCAAGAAGCGAGAAGGTAAACAACGCAAAGACTGAGACCATAACGTGGTGTTTCATACACAGTCATAAAAAGGAGTCCACAGATGCATTCTCTGTACACTAAACCATGAAAAGAGTGTACCCCTTTGCCACGACATACATTTACGTTTCAGAACCCATGTTCTGGAAAGCACCCCAGTTGAAAGTTAGTATTTGCAAAAAAAAAAAAAAAAAACAAAACTAACAAAAAAACCACAGGTCACTCTAGTTTACTTCAGGACACCAACAGATCTGCAATGGCTGCTCTACTAACCTTGACTGGTCAGAATACCCCAGCTAGCTTTTTGTTCAGAAGAATATTCTTCTACACTCGCTCTCGTTTTCGTGAGCATCTGCTTTACGCAGTTCATGTCATCGGCAATATCTGAGGGCATAGTTTCTGTCTGCCACAACCAGGTGTCAGAGTCAAGTGCTCTAGCCGGAAGAAATGCCAGCGGCTGGATTTCTAGCCACGTTTTGCTCCCCTTCAGACTTTCACAAAGATTCCTGTGTGCCAACCCGAGAGGGGCGGGGACACTGAGCTCTATTCAGAAGCACTTGGAGCGGGTTGGGAAGGAGCTGGTGGGGGATGGGCCAGAAGTGCAGTAGGATTTTCTATTTTTAAAGGGAAGACTCAGCTGCAGCCGGAAGTATTTAACTATTTGCACGGCACAGAAAGGGAAAAATGTGTAAAATTGCATTTCCTATTCGGAAACAGAATAGACATGAACTCCTTATTTAAAATAGGAAAGCTGATTTGAATTATGTACAAATCAGTCCCTTGTAAAATTGACCCTTGAAAATAGGTACAGACAGAAGGCTGCCCCCAGATTGCTCAGCGGTGATGGGTGACTGGTGAGCCTTTCTGCTTCAGCCTCGGGAATAAATAGTGTGTGTGCATTAGGGTCAGCTGGTAAGTGGCTCATGTTCCTTTGGTAAGAATCTAAGTTTAGAATTGGCTTCCACGCAAAAATCATAGCCCTGTTATTTACATAGGCACAGCTCACTATTGTGATTTTTTTTCCGGAGGTCATTTCTAGGCCAGAAGGCATCAGTGGTCAATTTAAGTACGATGGAGAGTGTTCACCCTAAAAGGCAGGGCAATGAGAGGAAAAACCGCACATGTGCCTGGTGTTTTCAGCTGGCATGTAAAGTTGAACGAGGCTCATTGGCCATGACCTAGTGGAGAGCAGGAACTGGCCCACGGAGGTCTCCAAGGATTAACTGAGCCAGGGGTCAGGTTACGCGGTATCAACATATCCAGCTCTGTCTTGATGAAAAATGGTCACTGATTCCATTCTCTGTCTTTACCTTTTTATCACTATGTTTAGGCTCTACCTTCCACTGGTATTTATAGAAAAAAAAAAATTAATGGGCTCTTGCCTTCATATAACAAACCAGGTAAGAACAAAAACGTTTTGTGAATAAAGTTATTTCCTGTGCATTATCCCATTCAGAGTTGCTGCCATATTCCATTGCCAGCATTTACCTCAAAATTATCACTAATGGACACCACTATCTTTTCCTTATCTTGAATTAAGCTTTAATCCCTCAAACTAAAGGACTGGGGGCAGGCGGCTTAATGAATATGTAGGAGTCCTTGTCTGTAAAATGAAGAACTTGAATAAGATTACTATCTTCTGGCTCTGACACTCTTTGATTCAGATTCTGTGACTCACATACAAAGGGCAAGGTGGCCCATGAGCTGTGGGCATAGTCCAAGACCAAAGGAGGCCAGACCTTGTCAGGAAAACTGGACCAGCTCAGCTGAGGCAGCTTGGATGGAGGGCACATTCCCAGGCCTTAGCAAAGGCCGAAGGGAATTATTTCTCTGATGGTCCCCTCCACTGGGTTGGGTACTCAGAGTATATACATTTGAGATGTCACAGATCTACCACACTGTACCTCTTAAATAGTGGCCACTCAAAAAAAAAAAAAAAAAAAAAGATTTAAGACGACATTTGAAAATGGAATTCCAAAGAATACTTAATACTTCAAGAGGGTTTTTTTTTTTTTTAATGTAGTCCATGGGGGTAATAAATTTCCAGTGCAGTGCGGAGAAAAAAAGCCATTGGATTTCATCATAACTACATACTTAGTTAAGTGAGATGTGTGTTGGCCTGCAGAATACATTTAAAAATTCACATAAATAATCAGGGGGACTCAGGAAATAATAATTACTTCTTTCAAAAATTTTAGGTGCATCCAAAGCAAAAATAATTTTTAAAAAATGACTCCAAGAAATTGAAGGAAAATGTTACAGTTAATTTACCGGAAAAAATAAGGAATAGAATATTAAATCTATGGAGTAGCTAAGCTGTATGATTTCATTTAAAAAAATGCACAGTGAAGTGAGTGTGTTTGCGACTGAATCACTTAAATGCTGGCTATCTAGGATTGTATAAATACGGACCCACTCTGAAATATCTAGATATATAGAAGAATCTAGCATCTTCCCTTGTGTCAGTGCAGAAGTGGATTTGGGAAGCAGCAGGGTATCACCGGGCCCTGTGAGGAGGCAGAAATTTTAAAGCAAACCAGCAGTAGATAAAATACTCCAGGAAATAATTAAAATTATATTACGTAGAAGATAACAGACCAAAGTATTACATCTCAGACAAAACATCTGAAATATGGTGTAGATTAGAGAGGACATACTATTACTGCCCACAAAGGTTAAAATAAAATTTTATGCCTTTTAGGCAGGATATGGGAAATGAAACAGGGCCATTCTATTCCCATTTTAACCAATGCTAATGTGTCTGAAAACTCGGGGACCTGAGTTTGGGCTGGTTGCCAGTCCTTCGTGAGAGAGCACTGCGAAGGCTGGAACAGTTTCAAAGGAGGATGCTGGAAACCATCAACGAGTTAAAGGCACTTCTAGAGGAGAGGAATCTTAATACTTGAAAAATTTCAAAATGGAAAGTTGAAATCTAAGAGGGATTATGATAGAAGTCTGTAATGATGCCACACATGGTAAGGAGTGAGTACACATTTTCAAGAAATTCTGAAAAAGCTAGGGAGTTGGATCAACTTCTGACAGTTTTAAAATTACAAGTGGGACACTAACATACACTTTTGTTTGTTTGTTTTGTTTTGTTGTTGACACAAGCAATCACAAAGTTCAGGAATTCATTGCTTCCAAAAGGCAGCGTTGAGCCACCACGCAAATCTTCAGAAACAGATCAGGATGAAGGGACTCCAGCTGGGATCCCGGTTGACAGTTTCCCCCACGTATGACAGCGGAATACTCTAAACTCATACAATCTCCAGCACCCATTTCAACAGTTACCAACTCACAACTCGTCTTGTTTCATCTTCAAGCCACCCGCAGCCCTCCCTACCCCAGTCCTGGGATTATTTTGAAGCAGACCTCATTATATGATATGATCCATAAATAGTTCACTATCTACCTCTAAAAAGATGAGGACTCTCTCCAGTCATAACTATAGTATCCTAATCACACAAAAAACAGTAATTCTGGATGTCATCAAACACACATTGATCAATTTTTATTTTCCGAAGAGCAACCCAGTTCATGAATTGCCTTCTAGAATAATAACTACATGGACCATGTTTAAATTCTTTATCTTAAAGTAAAAGTCTGCGATCTTTCCATTTTCTAAAATTTTTTTAAAAAATGTTATATTCCCATCCTTAAAAAAAGTGTTTCTCTAAAGTACAGATGACTCACTAAATGCAAGATAAAAACTTTGCCTTAAATCATCACAAGATATGTTAGATTCCCTTGTACCTGCTAGTGCCAAATTTCCACCCTTGCACAGTCGCATCTGGAACGGGCCATCGTTCAGTTCCGGGAGGCCGCCTTTCTGTGGGTGTCTCTACCAGGCCGCACGCACATGGAGCTCATAACCGTCATCCCCGAGCCCCACTCTTGTTGTTCCATTTTATTTTTTAATTCTATTTTATGTAAACATGGGTACCTAAATCTGTTGGCCTAGGGATGGGGAATGAGGGCAGAGGAGGTCTGAGGGCAGGCCTGACCTTGGGGGAAAGCACAGTGATTGTTATCTAACAGTGAACCTTTGTCCAAGGGTCATTCACTTCTCCTCTAAAGGTTGCTGGGAAACCTACAGTGACATCTTGTGGTCCCTGATTGCTCCCCTCTTAGTTGGTGCCGGTGGTTAGGAAAGGTCACAGGGGTCTGAAAAAATCACAATTCAAGAACATATGGGCAGGATCCTCATAAAACCACATGTATCACAGTAGTGCCTAACCACAGTGAAGGATACTTTAGGAGCCGGTGTGGGCAGGGCTTTGAGAATAAATGTTAGGTAATCAATATCACCAACTTGTTTTGGGATGATTTTTTTAAAAGTAGAAACATAACGTAAAATCCAGTTAAATGGAATTTGAAGTAACAAAATTATATGCTTGCATAAAGCATATTTTTTATGGTAGATCTTGAAACGGAACGCTAAGGGGTTCTCTTAAAGAAAATGTACTTGTCCTCAATGTCTAGGACACTTAACTGTTGAAGAAAATGTACTTGTCCTCAATGTCTAGGACACAGTAAGTCCCTGTTAGCTGTCACATAAGGGTGATTTTTACCGTACTCACCTGTTTGTTAATATTGAGAGTTAAAGTCGTCTCAAAATGCTTAAAATATCTTTTTCAACATTATAATATAGAAGATATCTCTGAATTTGGGATTTTTTTTAAACTACACCAAAAGATATAAATGGTTTTTCAGAAAGACACAAATAACGCCCATATGTAGCACGAAAATAATAAAATACAATTTAAATTCAGAATCCCTAAGTGCTTAAACCATGAGAGACTAGCATAAACGCTAACGACTAAAATATGTTAATTTCTAGTTGTGTAATGATCAAATAAGTGATGAAATTTCATTTATTCATGCATTCATTCACCCATTCACTCCCTATTTCTTAGATGTCTACTGGGTGCTATGCCCTGGGTACACAGATGAAAAGACAGTTGCTGTGCACTTGAACCTTACACTCTAGACTGGCATTTCAGAATTGGCATGGACCTCCATCACTGTCTAAGAAACATCTGTACATCTGGGAATCAAGAGCTCTTAGACTCATGACAGACTTGGAAATCCCCAGAGCTAGGTTGCCATGATGCTCCTTAACTGTTAGAAGTGTTCACAAAATATCTGATTGACATATAATTCTCATTGACGTTTCATAAACTGTAAGCGGCAAGTAGCAATTCTCTGTAAAGAAGACACGATTTTATCGTAGACAGTGTATTTCCATTATTAAGATTCTTACGAAGCCCAAAACAATTTTGCAAAAAAGTGGCCAAAAAATGTTTTTTTTTGGTTTTGTTTTGTTTTCTTGTTGCTGTTATTCTTAACCTGATATCTTGGAAAACATTTGGCTAGCGTGCAGATTGTGAGATGAATGGAGAGATATCATAATGCCATTATGAAAGGAAAAAATACACAAGGAAAATCTAACCAAAGATATCAATTCTCATTTTGAAAACAGAACTCAGCACTTCTCCAGGCTTCTGCTAAACATAGTTTTAGAATAAAGTATATTCTGCCTTAAAAAAAATTCATAATGTTATGTTTTAGCCACAAAACAGAGAACGAAAAGATTTAAAACTCTCAATGATGTAACTATTTTTTTCATCAACTCCATATGCATCAGCAGTGCACCTACCCTTGATTTAACAAATCTCAGGAGATCTGCTTTCTTTTTTTAGAACTTTTTCTTTCTTTATTTTTTTTAGAGAGTGTGACCCAGCGTGCGAATGGGGTGGAGGAGGAGGGGCAGAGGGAGAGAGAATTTTAAGCAGACTCTGCACTGAGCACGGAGCCAGACATGGGGCTTGATCTCACAACGCTGAGATTATGACCTGAGCCAAAACCAAGAAGCAGACACTTAACGAACTGAGCTTCCCAGGTGCCCTTGTTAATCCATGTTCTAATAGAGCTATTCATTCTGACATAGTATAGTAGTTAGGAGCCTCAACACTGCCCTCAAATCACCAAAGCCGGGTCCGTATCCCACGCCAGGCAAATACTAAATTTGTTACCTTGAGAAAGTTACTTCATTTCTTTATGCCTCGATTTCCTTATCTGGAAAATGGGATAACAATCCTCCCTCACAGGATTTCTGTATGAATTAATAGAGAAATCAGAATTATGCCTGGTATACAGTTAGCCCTCAATTAATTTTATGACATTATTCTCGCTAGTGTATAATGTAGATGTAAATATATCATTCATGCTTGCTTCATCAAATCTTGTCTTTCTATGCAGTAGTAAAGTTAAAAAAGCAAATTCAAAACTCACAATGCTCAAGCATTTCAGTTACTGGTAAGCCCCACAAATATTCCTGGTTCTTTGGTTGCTCAGTGACTGTGGTGTATAGAAAACCATTCTTGGCTTACTAGATATAACTTTGCTACTTTGTCAGCAAAATGAAAACAACCAACCAAACAAAAATAGCTCACAAAAATTAAGCAACAAAAAAAACACAGACTAAAATAGCTGTGGACCCAAAACTGTGTCCTACATCATTGGCAAGTCCCCTGGTTGCCAGGAAAGAAATGCTGGTTGATATACAATCAACCATCCATTTTCATGTGAAAACAACAAAAAAATAGAAAATACTTAAAATATTAGATATGAGAAAATTTTTAAAAGAGGGCGGAAGCACAAATTTTTGAAGTAACGGGGAAGCAGCAATATTCAGGAAGCACAGAAATCTCTTGAATATCCTTACCAACAGTCCCTAGTTTCCGGGAGGGTTTTGCCAATGGTGATGAAGCCAGATGATCTGGACAATCCCCAAGTATAGGTTTGTTGAGTTGAATTTTCCTTAAGTGTTTTCCTAGGTAAATGTCGGCTTAACAGGCAAAAAACTGATGACAATTCCTAAATGTGCAATAATGCACTCTAATAGCCTATGCTGAAAATCCTTCAAATGTTGACATGGAAGTAGGCATAAGCCAATCCATTTCTTCACCACCTGTTTTCTTCCCAAATTTCCTTTGATTATATCGACATTCATTCATTTCTAATTCTTGGTCAGAGGTCTAGACCAAGCTGCAGTATATTCCTGTATTGTAACGCATACTAAATGTTCGCCCTACATCCACTCTGGCCACTGTCCAGTTTGTTCTCTGTTGATTAAGTGACACGTGTCAGATTTGCTTCAAAATAATCCCAAGGTAACTGGCAGGTTTGACTGTGTGCTTCTACGAAAGCAAGCTTGTGTCTCTTAAAAGAGTGTTATCTTTCTGTTCAATTGATGGGCCAGGAGATTATTTAAAAGGAACCTTATCATAAGAGAGTTCTCAGAAACCTGATTCTTCATGCTAGATTTGCTCTGCTGATACTTCCTTTAAGATTCTTGCAGCTTTGTTCATGAGTGCGGTTGGCTTCCTATAATTTGCCTGTCTTGTACTGACTTGTTCGATTTGGGGTAATGTACCAGTTAAACTTTGATTGCTCCGAGTGTTATAGAATGAGGAGTTTTTCATAGCAAATAGACCGTCTCCAATTACGGGTTAAGGAATCTGTGCAGGGCTGCTGTCTTTGTAGGCACGTTAGCGTAGGCCGGCTGGCTGACAGTGGGCATCAGAGCCGAAGGCTAAGTCAGGGAGAGCAGAGACTTCTCATAGCTCCGAGGAAAACCAGGAACAGGGTTTGTCTGTTCCCACCTCCAGCCTCAGCGATGTGGGTGGCCTGAGGAGAAGCCGGAGCCCTTGACCATAGAAGGCACACACACCTGGCCTGGAACTCTGAGATATGAAAGTGGGCGATCTGGAGGGAGTGGAACGAGCCTCGGATCCACGTGGCCAGATGACCAGGGTCATGTGCAAGCCAACAGCAGTGCCTACACCGGCCTTAACAGCATAAAACTAGCTCCTTTTTCTGCCACCAAACGTTACACAAAGTTCTCCTCTGGCCAGGCCCAACCTGGAACAGCACTAGAAAGGGAATTCTGGAATGCAGAATTCTGGCATACCTGAGTTGACATGGTACAAAACCACTACAAGGAACAGCTACGAACTCCATGAAATGAGTTAAGGACGAGTCCTTTGCTTTTTCTGCTGTCATGGCTCACCTGTTAGAAATATTTCTACCTTATAGTACTTGGTAGAGGACTCTGGTAAAACTTTCTGCTCTTGGATTTTTTTTTTTTTTTGAGGAAGTTTTAAAACTTGTGATTATATCTCTGTTAGTGATTTTAGGATTAGTTAGGTTCTTCATTTCTTCAAAAACAGCTTTGACAAATTGTATTTTTTTTTTTAATTAGGAAAAATTGCCTTTCATCCAGATAGTCCCAGTTATTGGCATTAAGTTGTTAAATAAAACCACTTATTTTTTAAAATATCATTGACACCTGCTTTATGCTCTCTCTTTTTTTTTTTTAAAGATTATTTATTTATTTATTTGACAGAGATCAGAAGTAGGCAGAGAGGCAGGCAGAGAGAGAGGGGGGAAGCAGGCTCCCTGCAGAGCAGAGAGCCTGATGCGGGGCTCCATTCCAGGACCCTGAGATCATGACTGGAGCCAAAGGCAGAGGCTTAACCCACTGAGCCACCCAGGCGTCCCATATGCTCTCTTTTGAATTCCAGCCATTGTTTATTTGCACCCATATTGACATAGGTATACCAATCTCATAAGTCTCTCAACATATCACCTTTTAGCTTTGTTTAAAATTTGTTTATAATAAGTCACTTTATTAATTTCTCCTTGCAGCTCTATTACTTTATTACTTCAATGTGTGAAAGTTGACGTGTTGTTCTTTTTATAATTTGATCTCTAAACCCCTGAGTTCCTTAAAGACATCTTCCTAATTTCCTAAGAAGGAGTTTTCTTCCAATTACATTTTGATAAAAGATTTCTACGTTAATTTTATGGAGGGTTGTAGATATGTTCCATATCAGAGGCAGCAAATGATGGTTTGTGGGCCAAATCTGCCCTACGATCGATTTGGGTAAATACAGTTTTATTGAGATAGAGCCAAACTCGTTCATTTACAGATCATCTGCTTTTATTTTAAACCTGCAGTGCTGAGACCATATGATGCACAAAGACTAGAATATTTGCTCTCATCCTTTATAGAAAAAGTCTGCCAACCTATGACCTATATAATACTAATCATTTGAACTTTTACAGAGACATGCTTTATGGCCCTGTGTATACTCAATTTTTGAACTCAGCTGAACTCACATTTTCAAAATGTACATGAAACAATGTGGACGGAGAGTTCTATATCCAGATTAGATCTACATTTTCAATTTCTTTTTTTTTTAAAGATTTTATTTATTTATTTGACAGAGAGAGAGATCACAAGTAGGCAGAGAGGCAGGCAGAGAGAGAGGGGGAAGCAGGCTCCCTGCTGAGCAGAGAGCCCAATGCGGGACTCAATCCCAGGACCCTGAGATCATGACCTGAGCCAAAGCAGAGGCTTAACAACTAAGCCACCCAGGTGCCCTTTCTCCTTTTAAGTCAGTATTTCAAGTTTATATCTTAAAGCAATTTTATTGGGTGAATACATAGAATTGTTATAGCTTCTAAGTAAGTTCATCTTTTATCATCATATAGTAGCATCTAGTCATGTTTTTTGCCTCCAAGTCCTACCTCCTATTAATATGGTGAGACACTTTCAGGGAGTATTTCTGTTGGTCCTGTCTTTCTTGATATTTTGATTTTCAGCTTTTCTGAATCCTTATGTTTTAGATGGGACATTTAAAAAATACATATATTGCTGGGTATTACCCCCAAAATCTGAAAATTATTATCTTTAACCTAGAGAACTCAAGTTATTTACTTAAAATTATTATTTAGGTTTGCCTGGGTGATTCAGGGCAGATTGGGTCATGATCCCGGGGTCCTGGGATTGAGTCCCGCATTGGACTCCCTACTCAGTGGGAATCTGCTTTTCCCTCTGCCTGTGCTCCCCTTGCTTGTACGTGCCCTCTCTCTCTCTGACAAATAAAATCTTAAAAGTGAAATTATTATTTAAATTATTGGTATATCAAGCTATTTGTATGATATTTAGATTAATTTTTCCCATATTAGTTTTGTACTTTGTATTTTCCCCACTGTTTCTGTGTTCTCTTTCTTTGTGTTATTTTGATTTGCTTAATTTTATAATTCCGTTTTCCCCTATTCACCTCTGAAAGTTATATACTGTATTTTTTTTAACCCTGTGCCTAATATTTTGCTCAGACTCAGACACTAAAGAGAGCTAGGGCGCCTGGGGGGTTCAGTCGGTTAAGGGTCTGCCTGCCTTTGGCTCAGGTCATGATCCCAGAGTCCTGAGATAGAGCATCACAGGCTCTCTGCTCAGCAGGGGGTCTGCTTCTCCCTCTGCCTCTCCCCCAACTTGTGCAGGAGCTTGCATGCACGCATGCTCTCTCTCTCTCTCAAAAATAGATAAAGAATAAAATCTTAAAACAGGAAAGAGAGCTAGAATAAAGTTATGCCCATAATTGTGTCTGCAGAAGTGACATCTTTCAAGTGTAAGTCTGGCGTGGCCCACGTCCCCTACACTGAAGCACAAATTCATTGTTATATGGGGCATCACTTGTAAACCACACGGACACCCTTAGCTACTTAACATCTGTAGCACAAAATGCCAAAGTTAATACCAAAGTTAAATACTTATTGCCTGCCAGTTATGACTAAATTATTATATATGATTTGAATCTGGAAGCTCTGTTCATAAATAAGATGTCACATCCAGTGCAGAGAAAAAATAGTTCTCTAAAACCGGCCAGCGCAGCTATATCTCCATCGTATCTTGCTACCATGTGAAAATAACCAAACTGAATAGACACTTGAGTTTAAAGCACCCATGCCTCACATCAGCCACCAGCTCCTTATAATTTGTGCTCTGAGCCTGGCTTTTCAAGAGTTTGCAGATTACCTGAATCATTCCTCAGTTCATTACCAGGAAGCAACGAGGCATATTACAGAAACTGTGCAAACCTAATAAAACACAGAAAAATCCCAAAGTTTACCTTGGCACAAAATTAATAATGGTTATTTAAACCTTTACAGACACTTTGATGAAGACAATTGGTGGACCAGGATATAACAGGAGAAAGAAGAACAATATTGTTTGATCAGATTTTTTGGAGGCAAGGTTTTTGAAAGCTGAAAAAAAAAAAATTCATGGTGAAAAGAACTTTCCAGAGCATCTCTCAGGAATGTGCATTCTATGTGTCGAAGAGGTAAGGCATGGACTATTTGAGAGACTGGGTAGTTTAAATCAGTATCATGGCACCAGACACAACCACAGAATGCCGGTGCAGCCTCCCCATGCCACTGTGTATCACTGATGAAGCGAGTGTTGGCACTGTGGACTGTCTTCCAGATAATTAAGCTAAAGTATGAACTACATCACTGATGATATGAGGAATGCTAAAAAGAAAAAAAAAATGCATCTGCAGAAGTAAGTGTTCCTTCAGTAAATAGAATGCCCAGATGTCTGCCCATTTGAAGGTGCTGGAGTTGTTGTGGTTTTTTTTTTTTTTGGTTTTTTTTTTTAAAGATTTTATTTATTTGAGAGTGAGAGAGAGCATGAGAAGGGAAAAGGTCAGAGGGAGAAGCATACTCCCCATGGAGCTGGGAACCTGATGCAGGTCTCAATCCTAGTACTCTGGGATCATGACCTGAGCCAAAGGCAGTCGCTTAACCAGCTGAACCACCCAGGCACCCAGATACTGGAGTTATTAAAAACAAAACAAAACTTAGCTACCATAACAGGAATAACAGGGAACTTAAAAATGGTAAAAGTTATCGACAAAACCAAAGAAACAAAAACCTTCAGAAAACATTATACTTAATAGCAGAATGTTGAAAGCTTTCTCTCTGCATTGAAAACTAAAAAAAGGAAACTAATTATCACCACTCCATGGAACATTGCACTGAAGGTTTTAATCCATTGAATAACTGAGGAAGAAGAAAAAATAATGGTATGAAACGTGGAAAGGAAGAAACAAACTGGCGCTATTCATAGATAATATGATTTTCTATCTTAAAAAACCCCATAGAACCTACAAATTCTTATTAGAATTAATGAGAGTTGTTTGCTGGGTATTAAATATATGAAAATTAACTGTATTTCTCTATGCCTACAACATAGAGATAGAAAATGAAATGATTTAACCAGATAGTTTTTACAGTAGCCTAAAACAATTTAACACCTAGGAATGAATTCAACAAAAATATATAAGACCTCCTCAAAAGATAATAATAAAATCTTACTGAGAGATATTAAAGAAAACCTTTATAAATGGGAAAATATATCATGTTTATTCATTGGAAGGCAAGCACTGCAAAGATGTGAATTTTCCCTTTAACAAATGATAGGTTAAATGAGCTACAACAGAAAACCCAACAGGTATTTTGTGAACCATAGAAGTGGCTTCTAAAATTTGAAATTTCAAATTACTAAGTGCAGCCAAAGCCACTGAGAAAATACAACAAAGTGAGAAGGGTTGCTCTACCGAGTATCAGGATATTTGAAAGCTGCTGAAACCAACATAGGTCTGGAGAAATGCACCCAGTAAGAAAGCCCATAAACAGACCTTGGTAAGAACAGACTTAGGCAGAGAGCTTACCACAGTGACTATGATTTATAGGATATATGACTGACTTTCCATTAAATGGGGTGAATATAATTGGCTACCCACTTAGGAAAAAATGGGCTTACACCATTCAAAAACTCAATTGCAAGTGGATAGTTTGAAAGGAAAACTTTAAGAAGAGAATGCAGAAAAACACTTTGATTATGTTGAAGTACAGCAGGAATTTTCAGGATAACTGACACAAAAAGTATTAACCAAAATAGAAAAGATTTATACATTTGACTGTTTTTTTAATAAAGATTGATTTATTTATTTGTGGGAGAGAGCGAGTGAGCATGTGGGGGGGGGGGGAGTAGGGAAGAGGCAGAGGAAGAAGGAGAGAAGGGCTCAAGTAGACTCCACCCTGAGCACGGAGCCAGATGCAAGTCTCAATTCCATGACCCCAGCTGAGAGTAAGAGTCCAATGTTTAACCAGTTGTGCCACCCATGCACCCCTAAATTTGACTACTTTTAAATAAAGAGCATCTGTTCACCAAAAACAAACAAACAAAAACCAAAAACAAAACCCATGAAAAGTGAAAAGCCAAGCCACAAAGGATATTTGAAAGTAGTATTCTTTTTTCAGTTTCCATTTAATTGTAGACCATGTAGGTAACTTCTAAAATCAATGAAAAATAGGGCAGAAGACCCAATAGAAGGGAAGGCAAAATATTTGGAAGGCTCCTCACAAAATTGGAAGGTATAGATGGCCAATAAACATGAAAATGGCATTATTAGGGAAATGAAAATGAAACCACAAGATATCTCCACATGCCCACCAGATTAGCAAAAATTAAGAATACTGACAACATCCCATATTAGCAATAATGGGAAGCACCATGAATTCTCATACACTGTGGATCTCACTATAGATAAAATCATATTGGAAAATAGAGTTAACACCAACTAAAAAACCAAAGATACACATGCTGTGTGACCTGGCAATTCCTCTCCTGGAGCTGGACAAACTTACTTGTACTAGATGCTTCTATCAATGTGATTCATAATTACCCCAAATTTGGAATTAACAGCACTGAACATGAATGAACTCCAGGTATACATGGATAAATCTTTCTATCACATTTTTCACTGAGCAAAGGAAATAAGGAAAGAATATTGAGAGAATGGGTCAATTGACATAAAGTTTAAAAGCGGGCTAAACCAAAGGGTCAACTACTTAAGGTATAGTCGGGAAGGAAACCTATACAGGCAAGAAAAAGATTGCTGTAAAAGGAGTCACCCTCTCTCTGGAGACAGGGAGAGGATGTTATGGATGGAAAGGGGTGCACAGTGGAGAGGAAGAGAGAATACTCGACAGAGCGCTCCTCCGGGAGGAAAGTTACCAATGACCTTGGGTGACCCCTGGTGTGAATACATGGAAATGTGTCTGTAGAACTGCAGGGGCTGTTCTGAAATCATTGTCATTACCTGTTATTTGGTGACTCGAGCCAGTTCTGAGCAGTACAGTTGAGTTACAGTCTCCACGTTCCGCCATAGGGCAGGTGAGGTCATGGGTGGGATAAATTCACAAAAGGAACTCAGGTTCTGTGCGAAAAGCTTCTCTGGTCAAAAATGATCCACCAATAGTCAAAATAACATGGTAGAATCATGGTGCTTCAGAGCGAAGAGTGGACTTAGATGCCATCTGCTTCAGTGATTTATGAATGGTTTCAGAGAGCCCTGGGAGTTCAGCCGAGCTGCCTCGGAGCGTGCCAGCTAGCGTGGGGCTCTGCCTTCAAACAGTGTGGTTGCACTCTTATCAGCCTCACAAATTGAGCTTCCAGATCATTAAAAAAAAAAAAAGTCAACAGCTTAAAAAAATGTTCAGAACCCACTGATCTTGTCTAACGTCTTCATTTTGCAGATAAAGAAACTGAAGTCACTAGAGGGTGGGTGGCATCCCCAAAGTCACCCAGAGTGTTACCAGCAAAGCAAGACTGGAACCAAGATTGTCTGCTCCTGACCTGTTCGGTTTCTAGTGTACCCTATTGCTACTTAATACCACGGGCAGACAAATCTAAACCAGCGAACATAAAATAAGGAAGGCAAGGGACACCTGGGTGGCTCAGTTGCCGGGGCGTCCAACTCTTCATTTTGGCTCTGGTCACGATCTTGGGGTCATGAGATCGAGCCCCTCATGGGGCTCCACACTCAATGTGGAGGCTGCTTGAGATTCTTTCTCTCTCTGCTCCTCCCCTCTCTCCCCCCTCCCCATTCTAAGTAAATAAAATCTTAAAAAAAAAAAAAGGAAGGCAAAAAACAGATCTAACAACTTATAGCACCTACATCATAAGCTTTTTTGTTAGGATGAAATGAATTTATGATCATACATGTTTAGAATGGTCCCTGGCGCATAGCTAAGAACTAGGTAGGTGTTCGCGATCTTATTCTCATAAAATGACACTTTCCACCTCCTGCCTTCTCTTCACCCACTTGTTTATAGTGTTCTATCTCTACCAGCTGCCTCCTTGAAATTTAAACAAGGTCCACAAATCCTTACAAGGGATGAAATCAGTAACCTGTTTTCTGGTCTGAGCACAACAGCTGCCTGGAAGAAGATCTGATACACGCTTCTATGAACAAGGGTTTAGTGTAAGAACAATTTTACACGTACCTCCTCTCCTCCCCATAGTTCTAGCCACAAATAGTTGTGTCCCTAGGAACCATATGCTTACGGAAGGTTGAGGCCCTGGCAGCAACTAAGGTGTTTTCTGTTCCTGAACAGAAGGGTGTACTGACGTTTGTTTCTGCCACGTTGAAGGTACTCAGAGAATCAGGTCTTAGAGCAGAAAGGAGAGGAAGTCCGGAGACCTGGGTGCGCTGGGTTCTGCTGCAGCTTGGCAAGCCACGGCGGTGTCACATGCATACACCGTGGTGGACCCACTCTGGGGTCCTGGGGGCAGTCTGTCCTTGCGCAGCTGTCCCCAAACAGGAGTCCTGCCCCCTGCTGCGAGGGACTACTACTCTCTCCTGCCTTTGTGTTACCTTAACTACAGAGGATTCCGGACATGGACACAAACCAATCCCCCCACTGTAATCCTTCCGCCACCTGTGTATGAAGAAGCCAGTTGTGTGCATAGGCAAAAGCAAGATTTTTTTTTTTTTAAAGATTTACATTTTATTTGGAAAAGAGAACAGGTATAGAAGGAGAGTAAAAGGGAGAAGCAGACCCCCCTCTGAACAGAGAGCCCAGTGGAGGGCTTGATCCCAAGACCTTGAGATCATGACCTGAGCGGAAGGCAGATGCTCAACCGGCTGAGCCACCCAGGTGCCCTGGCGAAATCACAATTTAAAATATACTAAAAAAAAAAAAAAAAATATATATATATATATATATATATTTGTTTATTTTATCATTCTTGCCACTTTGCTATCTAAAACAGATGCTAAAGATTTTGGGGCACAGTGAAGAGCTGAAGTCCAGAGGTATTGTTTACAGCAGGTAGTGATTCTAAGTTTTCTATCAGCCAAACCCCTTCTTGTAACAGCTTCTAGCACTTGACAATTTTCTGACTTGCTTTAGAGGAAAAAGAGAGCAGTCTCCTCTCAGAGTTCTCATATATGGCATTTGGGGTGTTTCTGTATGCTGTATACACTTTAAAGGGCCATGATGAGCATTCAGCTTAAAGTGATCAAAGAACAAACATTAAGTGATACTTGAAGTTTGGCTCAGAAAGTCTAATATTTTAAGAATAAAAATGTATTCACCTAAAATGAGAAATCAAAAAGCAGACAAGTAGCATCCCTCACCAAAAGGCAAGCAGCCTTTGAGTTTATAAGAGCTGAATATGATATTTGAAAACATTAACAGCCATTAACAGATTCCAGTCAAAAAGAGGTAATGGGTTTGTTTTATTTGAGGAGGAGGGCTCATGCCAATCCATAAAGTTAAAAGGAATCAGGAAAAAGGGACAAAAAGTCTGATTAAAAAGGTGGAGCGGAGGGCATTAATATAGATTTAACTTCTGGGCAGTATTGATTTTGTCTTCATTTTTCTTTGAGAATTAACTCCCTGAGCCTCTCCATGAACGTTCACTCTGTGTATGTGTGGGTCCACACTGCTGGGCGAGGCATGAGAAGGATAGGAGAAGTGCTGTGTTGAAAGCAGTGATAAAATCCGTGGGCTTAAGTTTGAATCCCTTTCTTTTCTCTTCTTTTTCCCCTCCTTCCTTTGTTTCTAACTTCCTTGATTATTTGGTAGGTCTCTGCCTTGTGCTAGGTGAACTCTGAGGATGAGGCAAAGCCCTGCGTTCACGCATGCGCAGGGCACCCGGGCGGGCAGGAGGCGGCGTGGTGGAGGGAGGAGTCGTGGTGGGGGCGGGGAGCAGCCCAGAAAAATGCAAAGGGATTCTGTGACTGGGATTATTGCAAAAACCGCGAAAGATGGGACTGCAACCTGAAAAAGAGCTGACCCTGGAAGAAGGCAACTGCTAGCTTCATAATTTAAACTAAAAAAATAAATCCCACAAATGGTCAGGATGAGTGATGTCAGAAGCAACGCCAGAATACCTGGACTCCTGTTTCGACTTTCCTCTGTGGAGATCGGTAACCTCGAGCAAGTTCCTCTACATTTGAAATTGTTTCCTTCTTCGTAAAAGAAGCATTAATACCTTCGACTTTGTACGGAACAATTATGAGGATGAAAAGGGATAGGATGTATGGAAAGACTTTGTGAATTACAGGAGAAATGCGACATATTGCCCTCAGAAAGTGTGAGGTGGGTCTTGTAGCGTCAAAGCTGGGGATAGAAGAGGTCAAGAGACATGATAAGCACCCCTATTAGGTCTAATTATAGGGAATTTGGAAAACAAATTCATTTTTTTCCTTTTCTCATCTTCTCCTCTTGCAGTATTAACCACATAATATTTACTAGGAAATCATCTCAATTCCAGAAAATGTAGGATATGAAAATTTTATATTTAGAAAATAGTTTATTTCCCAAGGGACTCTTTTTTTTTTTTTTTAAACATATAATGTATTATTTGCTTCAGGGGTACAGTCTGTGAATCATCAGTCTTAGACAATTCACAGCGCTCACCACAACACATACCTGCCCCAATGTCCATCCCCCAACCACCCCATCTCCCCCCCGCCCCCCAGCAACCCCGAAGGGACTCTTTTACATGACATATTTACATGGGATGACAAAAATCCAGTAATTTCCTAAAACTGTCCTGCACACAACTTTTAAGCACAGCTGTGCTTGTACTCCGGTATAGTACATTTGATGGGT
This sequence comes from Meles meles, assembly GCF_922984935.1. Classification (NCBI taxonomy): domain Eukaryota; kingdom Metazoa; phylum Chordata; class Mammalia; order Carnivora; family Mustelidae; genus Meles; species Meles meles. The sequence continues at coordinate 202,849,522 of NC_060067.1, read as the reverse complement.
GTTTTACCAAGTTTTAAACATAGCTTTAAAAGCACCGAGGATGAAACCATTGGGAGCAATAACGTTTCTGCTGGAATATTAAAATTCTGATATTACAACATGGAACTGATTCCTATCATCTCCTAAAACAAATGGCCAGTATTGCATCAGCTTCATGGTTCCTCAGCGGCCCACTGCAGACCAGGCTAGCTTGAGCTACCTCAAGTGGGAGTCGCTGTGTTACTCCCCAGTTAGTGAAATCGTGGTTAGATTTTCCATTGTGAGAAAGTGCTTTGTCCATTATCATATTCCTACCTCGGGACCTCGCAGCTAACAGCCTGAGTATTCCCATGGCTTGGATGGTCACTTTGTTCCCCAGTTGTAATATACATAACATGGAAGCTCTTGGGGGGATATTTTGCCAACTCGTACACAGGGCACCAGACCATTTAAAATGGTCTGAGGTTATTCAATGATCCTATGAAATAATCCTGCGTTTTTATTTCCAGATCAAATCTGCTTTTTTTTTTAAGACTTATTTTTCTCCTTTCTCGTAAGAAAAAAATTTTTTTGGTAAGATATGTCCAGAGAAAATTTATGTTTTGCTTGCTTCCTGGAGAGACCAGCTGGTGCAGAGAAACAGAGAAAATAAAGGAAAAAAATCCAACCCCCTGCCTCGTGCTGACTCAGCCCTTCGCTGCTCCTGTTGTTAGGACTGGGCTGAAGAGGAAAGAAAATAAAAGGGCAAGAAGGCTTGGCAGAGGAAGTTAATATCCGGTGCTTTTGGTGTTTTGGAGATGAAGTGGCGGCAGCTCTTTGTAAGGCACTCCCTGCGGAAGAGTGAAGAGAAATTTGCTCCTGTATTAGTAACGTGCCATTACGCTGTCATGGTAATGCCTTTCCAGAAAAAACTGGGTGTTCCTACAGTATAACCTGACCAGGTATTTGGCCCTGGAAAACATTTCCTTCCAAAGGATTTCTGCCCAGAAGTGTTCTTTGACAGAATAAGATGGTAGAAGAAATATCTGCAAGTGATTTTAAAACTATCAGCTCTGAACTCGCCTTTTCACCACAGCATTCTGTCTAGGTCCTTGCCACACACCAGCCCAGTCCTCTGCCTTGCTCTGCTCCAGTTCTCTGTGATGGCTCGGAAAGACTCAACCTTTCAGAACTTCGGTTGGTTACTCTTAAATAAACACATAAAGAAAGCCAAACACATAAGTTCTGAAACCTCCCCGAATCTCTAATGTGATGCGGAGAAGAAAACTTAGTTGCTTAGTAGAAATGTCCTAGCATCATCCTGTGCTTACAGCAGCTCTAGCAAACACAGTGTATTATAATTCCACCATCCTTTTTTATCCATGTTTCTCTGAGTACTCAATCGTAGGCAGTTTAGTACTGTTTTTGAAGAATTTTAAAGCATAATATAAGGAGCTCACTTTTATGGAGTAACTGTATTCCAAGGCACTGTGACAAATGGCTTAAGTAATTAAAGTCTATCTCCTAGAAACTTTACAATAGCCCTCTGAAATAAATAACATAATCTCCATTTTCATAATGAAGAAACTGAGGACTGCAGACGTCAGATAATTTTCCTGGGATCTCACAGCTGGAAGGTACTAGAAACATGACAGAATAATTTATGCATGCCTAAATCACTAGTATCTGCAACGTGATTTGAAACTCTATTTCCCCCTAGATTAAGGTATTTTATTCATTCCATAAGTATTTGCTGAGTTCCTCCAATTTCCAAGGCATTTTTCTTCCATGCCATTGGCAGCTATTTCAAGGTCCCAGTGACTTTTTGCTTAGTAAATTATAATTTCCTTCTCCAGAATGATTCTGGAGAAGGAAATTATAATTTACTAAGCAAAAAGTAGTTTTCCCCTGCAAACTGGTTACAATTCAGTCTCCAAGTATTTGGCAAGAATCCTTTTTGCCTCTTGAGCCTTAGGTTAGTTACAAACTTCTTTTTCCCCCGTTCTAGTTAAATCCTTTGTCTTTCAAACATCTTATTTTTTTAATAATCAAAATATTTGTTATAATGCTATAGAACCGGGTTTGTGGTCATTTGTGTGTGCTACTTAAAATTAACCTTTAGGGGCACCTGGGTGGCTCGGTGGGTTAAAGCCTCTGCCTTCCGCTCAGGTCATGATCCCCAGGATCCTGGGATTGAGCCCCGCATCAGGCTTTCTGCTCAGCGGGGAGCCTGCTTCCTCCTCTCTCTGCCTGCCTCTCTGCCTACTTGTTATCTCTGTCTGTCGAATAAATAAGTAAAATCTTAAAAAAAAATTAACCTTTAAATGGTTATAAAAATATTATTGAATCTAGCTTTCATAAATAAAATTCTTTTTAAAACTATTACGACCTCCAGAGGGCCCTAAAGATTGAGTTTATTCCACATTTTGGAAGGTCATGCCAATTAGGTGCTCAAGTATTGTTCCAGGACTTAATATCCACTGTGTAGGAGGTAGTCCCTCCTACCCAAATCACTCTTGTTCTGTTGCTTTCTTGGACTAGCGGTGAGTAGCCATAAAACTTGGTGGCTAAACTAGATTTTACTAGATGAGAAGCTTCGTCATAACTACAGGGAATGGAGAGAGCAATGTTCACATTTTTGTTTCGCTTCCTTTCTTTTACTTTTGGAGAGTCACTGTGAAGAAATAGCCATTCCTTCCCAGACTCAATAGATCTGTGATTCTGTGCATTTCAGCTCTGATGAAACTAACACTTTCTCCTTTCCCTATTTACCCATTCTGGATGGTGGCTCAAGAGGGAAAGAAGACACAATGCTTCCAAATTCAGAAATTGATTTGGTGTTTCCGTTCACACTAAATCTTACCTACTCCTTGTGCTTGATGGACGATAGGAATCATCGTTTCTCTAGTGAATGAGGTTGTTTGGAAAACAGAGGAGCTCATAAATCTCCTCAGTGGTTAACAAAAGATGTGTTTGGTACTTGGGAGGGCTTCTGTCCCCTAGAGTCACGGCCTACCCAACTCCATCAGCTCCCGAGGAACTCTGCAGCATTATGAGGGCGAAGAGCCAATTTCAACGGACAGGCCTTAAAGTTCATTGTATCACGGTCTGTTTCCATTTAAATCAAACACTTGATGACTGAGAGGAGCCAGTGTTTCTATTTAAGAACGTGAATGGCCTTTCGGTTTTATGTTCCAGTTTGCTTGTCCCCTGTCCATAGTTTACAGCACTAAGCCTTCTGGAAAGAGTGTATGTATTTCTGAATGTTTCTGTTTTGCTCAGTAGGTGACGGTGGCATGGAAATTTTAGTTGCCCTCATGGAGACAGGATGGCCTCGTGCCATTTTACATAGTCACGCACATTCCTGACGGGCCCAAAATGTTTACTGTTGTTCCCATCCCTAGGAGAGAACGTTGAAAGGCTGTTCCTGGTGTGATTCATTTTAAAAGGTCGTTGGTTCTGTGAAGATGCACGTAACTTGCGTCATATTTTCAACACACTGAGAGCATTTGTGTTTAAACACCATTTCATCCTTTTCTTTAAAGAAAAATTCCTCGGAAAGTCCAACTTCTGGAACTTCACCACAGTAGAGCTATCCTGTTTAGAAAAGGGAAAGGGGCCCACGGGAAGCTTGTCCCTGCATGCCGCCCTAGCCTCTCAATCCCACAGGCTTTTCTAGAAAACTCCTAAATCTACTTAGAAGGCAGATTTTTAAAAAAACCTGTACCACAGTAACCAATGGAGAATTATAAGACTAAGAAATGAAATTATAAGGAAAAACTCATTCTAATATATGGTCTCCCCCCATTTAATTTCGGAGTGGACTTGTTTAATCACAGGCCACTTGGAAATGCTAACAATTTAACAATTTATGTGGCTCTCCTTCCCTGATCTGATATCCTTTGGAAATTTGGCGTCTAAAGAGCCAGTGGTCTCCTTTGTAGTACCGCTGAGAGAAGCCTGGAAAGAATGAGTGATTTGTTCTTCGTGCAGCTGGTAGGGAAGAAATGCCAAAAGGTCTACAGAGTCCTTAAGCAAACTCTTCTTTCTTTTTTTTTTTCTTTTCTTTCTTTCTTTCTTTCTTTTTTTTTTTTTTTGTAAGGATTTGAGGGTGGTTTCAAAGCAAGAGGTGTTCCAAATACTCCACCGCTTTCCATGACATGGTTCGTCTGTTACTGGGGACACACTTGACTCTCTTCTGCTCTGGTTGGGAAAGGAGCCAAGCGGGCTGAGATCACTGCAGCAGTCCACACAATGCCATCGAGGCACTCTGAGGACTTGAGCTGTTGAGCCCACATCGAGGGGCTGTTTCGTCTTCTCTGAGATGCAGCTCGTGAAATAACACATACTTCACGTGTCCTGACCTATTACCTCATCACACCAGAGAGTCTGCAAAACACCCCCACGGTAGTTATTTCCAGCATTGCGTAATGGTTCCTTTTGTGTAGCCTGAATCTAGTGAACGCAGCAGAAAGCTCTGAACAGAACTATTTCCTTTTGGATGTGTGATTGAGAAGATGTATATTTATTTTTCACGTTGGCACCAAGGATCCAACTATCCTTATCTAATTTATACATCAGTCTTTGCTCCCCGACGATCCAGGCTTGTTCAGTTCGACATTCTAAACTTCCTCTTTGCCCTTAATTCAGTTTGCTTTCATCTCTGCTTGTACATAACGAGATACCTTCTGCCTCGGAAATTTTATCTCAAACCCCACCTTCTTTTTTTTTTTTAAAGATTCATTTATTTGACAGATAGAGACCACAAGCAGGCAGAGAGGCAGGCAGAGAGAGAGAGAGAGAGAGAGAGAGAGGAGGAAGCAGGCTCCCCGCCAAGCAGAGAGCCCGATGCGGGGCTCGATCCCAGGACCCTGGGATCATGACCTGAGCTGAAGGCAGAGGCTTTAACCCGCTGAGCCACCCAGGCGCCCCTCAAACCCCACCTTCTTGATGAAGCTCTGGATACTCTCAACGGCCTTCCTTAGAAAACAGTCATTACAGAACTTAACTGTTTTCATTTAGCACTGTATGAATTTCTGCTTGCTTGCTGTTTGACTGTTTCACATGTGCAAAGTTCCACCCCACTTAACCACACTTGCTTTGGCTCAAAAGGGGAGTCATGTAATACCTGTGATAGTATACAGATCTCTCCATATGTAAACCCACACATACACACACATATGCATTCATCTGTCTACATGTAGCACAAAACATTGAACCAGGAATGGAGTAGGTGTCCAAGTACTGAGCTGAATTAAATTCAGAATTGTATCAGTTACACCAATTAATGAGAAAACTCTTATTTCAATAAATTACCATTGTCTAAAAGATACAGGAAATTGAAAAGCAGAAGGTCCAGACTTAGTTTTCACTCTTTAACTATTCCTATTATCTAAAAACTATAGAATTGATTTTAACAGTGCCTCCTAGAAATACATGCAAAATCTGTTTTTGAAATTTTTCCCCAAAAGACCTGTTATCCTTCAAATACCTTAGTGGATAAATAATTAATATGCTTTATTTTTTCCTAAAAATACATTCTTTTAAAAATAAAACTCTGAGCTTTTACATAAAAACTTAGAAGAAATGTGAGTCAGAAATAATAATAATAATAATAATAATAATAATAGAGGTGAAAAAGAGAATGAGACTGTGAAAGTGGAGAATTGGGAAGGTTTTGAGCGTTATGAACAAGGATATATGTACGATTACAGGAGAGAATATGCATATTGCCAGTAAAACTTCTTTTTCACGACATGTCCTAGGCAGATCTATTCTTATTCCTAAACTCTCACCTCTGTGCTCACAGCATCTACCCTAGCCTTGTAAAATGGCACTTTCCACGTTTTTAAACTACTCAGTTATCTGTCTCCCACTAGATGATACACACCTTTAGGAAAGGGATTATGGTTTGTTTGTGTATTTTTTCTTTAACGCCCAGCACAGAGCCTGTGACATACAATACACACAAGTCAACAGTTTAAGTAATAAGAGAGCAAATAATGGAATGACGTAAGGAAAGGAGAGAGAGACAAAAGGCATGAGAAGACTATTCCCAGGAAAACTGACCCTCGCAACCTGTTATCAGTATGCCAAGTTCTTTAATTCTAAAAATTCATTCATTTCTCCAAATATAGAGGAAGAGGAAAGATATTAATATGTTAGAAATATGACAGTCTTCTGTGAACTTGGAACTTTGTTCCCACATTCCATCTTTAATTCACAGGATTATAATGGTCTCTTCCAAAAAAAGTGCTCTGACATTTCCAGAAAAATAGAACTTGGGCAAAATGAAAATAGCTTAAATTTTTTTTGGGGGGTAGCACTTTCGATTATAATGTCCTGTCTTTTGTCATAGAAGAACAGTCCTATTGGCTCAACTTATTCTTAGAGAGAGCTCCACCTAAGTATAGAAAATGTGTCCAAAGCTCTCACATCGTCAAGGTATTTTTATACCTTTATATAATGAACACCATGAAAGAAGTCATCCTACAGATTTGCCTCTTGCAGTTTTTCACTGCTGAGATTCTGAGACACGTTCCTAACATAACTAACCCTAACACAGTCAACACCAGGCATCAAAAACTATGTGGCTCCTCGGGTACAGGCAAACATGATTACTGCTGCTGCTGTGGTTGACGTCTGATGCAAAGCTAAATTCCTAAAGCTGTTTTCAAACCTGAGATGGGCTTAAACCATGAATGACATTATATAAAATTCTAGCTGCTTTTCCTACCCAGCTTACCCAATTCTCCAAAATGGCCAGCACTTTGGCCATTGGACTTGTGGTAGCAAGTTTACACCATAGCCTATTTTCAAATGTCAACAAGAGACACATCGAAAAACTAAACAAAACAAAAACATGCTTAATGGTAACCCCCAAACCAAATTTATGAAATCACAAAAACAGAGTCTCTCAGATGATTACACATGCATTCTGTAATTCTATATAAAGTCCCAACTGTGAAAGGAGTGCCTGAAGAGTTCTGGATGTCACAAGGATTGTTTTTCAAGCCACCTCACAGAGAGACATTACTTTGATGAATTTTCCACAGTGTCAAATCTGGTCTGTGGCCTTGGCGACTCAGAAACCCGATCTGTCAGCAAAGCTGGGGCAAATTCACACGTCAGAGGTGGACTTACAACTCAGAGAACACAGAACACTACCGAAGAGTGATAACAAGATGTAAATACGTTAATTTACAAGAAGCGTAAATGTCACACGGACTCCCCCACTCCTGGGGCGAGCCAGCTCATTCCCTTTCTGGGGATAGGGCCACAGGAAGTGCCAAATCCTAACCAGAAGGTTAGTTGGTAATAAAAAAGTGGAACAAAAGGAAGACAGAAATAAATCAAATGTAAGACTAGAATGCAGATTCTAGTTTTATCACCTCCTGAGTTACCCCGATGTTTCATACTGGGGGAAGGTGAGTCCACAGACTCATGGAGCAGCCAAGGGGCCAGGCCCCAGGGTGGCCTGGGTGGACGCTGAGGGCTCACCTGCCCGCACGGCTGATCAGTCCCTCTGCTGACAGACCTATTTTTCCTCTCGTGTGTCCACATCTAACTCTGGGAGACAAGAAGCTCCCCTAAAGTAACATCTGCTCTCCGCCAATGCCATTTAAAGGTATCATCAGATTCATTCCTTTCTTCTTTTCATTTTGTTTTTTTAAGATTTTATTTATTTGAAGGAGAGAGCATGAACAGGGGCGTAGAGGCAGAGGAGAAGCAGGCTCCCCTCTGAGCAGAGACCCAGACGTGGGCCTCAATCCCAGGACCCCAGGATCACGACATGACCCAAAGGCAGGTGCTTAACCGACTGAGCCACCCAGGTGCCCAGGACAACATTATCACTCTTAACAGAAGAGAGTTGGTGCCTCTTGAAGTGTCCCTGGGGCATTAGTAGTTCCTGGCTTCGTTTCGGCTCTTGGAATGATTTCATAAAATCTATGTAACCCCCCACCCCACATCTGCACCGTCTGTCTGTACTGTTTGATACCACAGCTGAAGACACTTTTCAGCTCCTGTCAGCCTCCCTGTTAGTCTCAAAGTATAGTGCTAGCTTTAAAAATAGACGAGTCCTCTGATATTTTAAAGATTGTAACCAGGACGTTTAACAGCAAGAACGATACAGGAAGCAGGTACAGGGAAAAGTCATGATAAATTGTGTGATGGCAGAGTTGATAAAAGTCTTCCGTTTCAAACACGAAGAGGCAGATTTGTAAGTTTTACTGGCCTCGCGAGGAGATCAAGCAGGAAGTAATCTTAAACTACTGTAGTTGCCTTTTAACTTCCAGCAGCCTAGGGTAACCACACCTTGGTCTCAAGCCTGACTAGAAAGTACTTGAAGAAAAAACCAAAAAACCCTCCCCTGTGTTGCTCCAGTAGGATGAGCTGATTTGCAATAGCATATAGTAAGAGTTTCTTTTACTTCATACCAAAGTACTGTGTCATGGGGAGGACATCCAGCATGTTGTCAACAGGGTCCTCTGTGGTTATGAGAGACATGAAAATACACACATCATCTCCTGTATCATGGAATTTGGCAACTCCTCGTCAGAAATGTTGGGGAACAATCTGGCTAAGTCTTGAAAGTAGGAATGAGAAACCTAATTCAAAGTGGAATGAAGGTGATAATCTTTCCTAGGAAGGAGGAAATTGCTAGGTTAAACAAAGATAATTAAGCCTGATTGGTTAATTATACAAATACAAACAAAATAAAAATAGTTTAATTGTAGTAAATAAAAGGAAGAGCTATGTCAAAATGAAAAAATTAATAATTTCCCAGGCAAAGAAGAATTAACTCTTAGAGGTAGGAGATCAAGAATGAGTTTGTAAAAAAACACAAAACAAAACAAAAACTGGTTTGTTAGGTACCTGATTGTCCTCCTAATATTACAATAAAATTGGAGACCAATTGTGCTTGCATTGAATAAAAATTATAGTCTAATCTATAGATTAATACAAGATATGAGAAAGAAAAATTTTATTAAATTGATATAATACTAACACAACACAAAAAAAATTTTAAGAACCTGTGTTCCCAATTTATATTTCTAGGAAAAGTGTTTTTCCATTAGTAAGTGTTGATTTCTTTCTTTCCTTTTTGGGACATTCTAGAGTTCTAATATATCTTAACAAACATAGACTCATAAAACTAAATGGGAACATGGGAGCCATTTCATATATTCCTGTGGCTTCCAGGGAAAGTGCACTGAGATCAGATTCAACAGAGGACAATTGTCTTCTGTTACTCATGAATATGTACAAAAAGGAGCTTCTGTAGCTTTCTCAAACACACTTGCCTTAGGGTGCCTGGGTGGCTCAGTTGGTTAAGTGTCTGCCTTCAGCTCAGGTCATTATCATGGGGTCCTAGGATTGAGTCCCACGTCAGGCTCCCTGCTCTGCAGAGAATCTGTTTCTCCCTCCGGCCCTCTCACTGGTTCTCTCAATCTCTCTCTCTCTCAAATAAATAAAATCTTAAAAAGTAAGTAAATAAAATGCTTGCCACTCCACAAAACATGTAGATTTTTAGCAAATATTTCATGTTTTTATGTACGGCAATTCTCAAAATAGGTAGACAAATTTGACTATGAAATAATGAGTAAATCTCATCACCTTATGATTAATTTCAAATTATATCTAGAAATACTGGGGGGTTTTTGTTTGTTTTACAATCTAGTTTCCTGTGTTTGCTGCTTCTGAAACAAAATATTCTATTTACAACTATAGTGTGAGCCACATTTGAATAGTGACAGCCATTCTAAAGAAGGGTGCGAAGTAAAGGATTACATATTGCCTGTTTCCTGTAGACCCTTTTTTCTTGAGAGTTTCATACTGGCATTTAGATTTTCCTCGCTTTGAATGAGTACATAAATTCCTCACTTTGTATAAGAACTCTCTTCCTCCAGGGGCAAAAAATGGACTTACTATCCACCTCACATACCAAAAAAGAACTTCATTCAGCTTTCCATGCACCTTAACCTAGATTCTAAAATGAATTATTCCACAAACCAAAAAGGCAGAAGAATTGATTCTAAGAAGGCAAGCTTTCCAGTCTAAATGCTCTTTTAAAAAAAAATTATGTTCTCTAATTCCGAGATAGTATATTTTGGTTCTGAAATTTGAAGTTACTTTAGAGGCATTTGGGCTCATACTCGTTTGCCGATGTCAAACCAGCAATTAACCCAAAGGCTGTAAGAAATTAAAGTGTCACCTTAAAGGCCACTGTAACAATTGTTTTTATTGTACAGAATACCAGTCCAATGGAATGCAAGTGATTTTATGACCTTTAAAGTCTGTGGTTAACATGACTGTTTCTCATTTGGTCTCATACTTCAGTTTCTTCTAAGAAACATGGATTGATATGCCTGGCTGCCCACATCAAGTGTGTTCATTGATGTTTCTGTTGTATTATAGTCGACTTTTTACAAGTTGAGCAAAGCAGTGACAATTCCATCCAGGAGAACTCATGCCATAAATCTCAGTATTCGACACACCGTGTTTTATTTTTTAATCCTGGCCAAATAAAGAGTGCGAAGAACAAATACAACCTTCAGATATTCTCATTAATAACAATTGTTTTACATATGGTGAAAGAGCCAGTTGGAGAATCATAAAAGTCTGGGTCCATGTTAAAGGACAGCTGAAGTGCAGTCAGTAATGGAAGCCTCTAAAATTATAGCTTGGCCAATGCAATGTTTAAAGTTTTAAAATACTTTTCTCTGTGGGAGGTTTGTTTCCACTACTCTATTTTGCAATGATACCTTGATTTCATTAACCCAGACCTTTACACAGCAAAATGACTTTCTTTTTTATGAAGCCGTGAAATTAACCAATGTTTTTCTAAGGGGACGTTCGGGGCATATTCACTTGGAAGCAGCCCATAGAGAAAACATGCGATGTTTCCGTGGGCTGTGTCTGGAGCAGTAGTCAGATGCCACGTGAAGCAAGAGAGCATTACCGTAAACATACCTTGTCCTTGGGTTACTCCATAAAATTCAGCTGCTATCCTGGCTGCTTCCTTGCGGTTGCCTTTCACGATGTAGAAGTGACTGAGGATGGCAAGGCTGATTTTCACAAAAAGCTTGAAACAGAAGAGTGAAAGGATCGTGAAGTAGACATTGGATAACTGTTGAGCAAACGGCCGGCTTTCTTCTAACACCGACATTGCTGCACCAGAGCGTGCGGGGCTCTCCGCTCTGAGCCAAGTCTCAAATGTGCCTGGCTCTCCTTTGGGAGGCTCCTGAACAGCTGGTCCTGAGGGAGGAAAATGTCAGCTGGTCATGATGCCCCGAGCTCAGAATATTTATACCGTCCATAAAAGTTCTCCGCAGACTGCCATTGGTCTGATAATGTTCCCTGGAAGCAGTTGCAACACGTGCTTGGCTGCCAAGGCTCCTGACTTTCCATTCTCAATAGAAAATGACACCCCCACCCCCGCCCCGCCTCTCTGCTCCAAATTTCAAGACCCAGACATTGAGAATCATATACAGATGATTTCCTTTCTCGGCTTCTAATTATCACAAATACTTTGAAGACTGTCTATGGGGTTCCAGTTGTTAATGTCAACGATTTTCATAACATTGGGTGAAATTCAGTCCATCGCTTCAAGCCTTTAAAGTGGCCTATTTGTAGACCATGAGCTAAATCATCAAATAGTCCATGACTGGATAATCTTAATGACTAACTCATCAATTAGCCAATTATGTTGCTTTTACTGTTGTCAGGGCAAAAAAATTTTTCTTCTAAATGGATAGCTGGGACAGCCACAGAATAATAATTTTAGACTGTTAATTCATCTTGTGAACACTTTTTAGGCACCCACCAGGTGTCAGATATTTTGCTGGGTGATGGTGAAACAATGTGATGTCCCTGCCACAAGGAACCATGGTCTAGAGGAGGAAACAGATATCAGATACATCCAGGTGAGGACAGCGTACTATGGGAGCACAAAGAGGAAGGGCTTGATCCTCACTGGAAGGAGTCAGAAAAGACATCCAGGAAGAGGTGGCATATTCAGAGAATTATCACATAAGCAGGACTGTTTTATGTTTTATGTCCAAAACCAAGCAAAACTATACTTTTTAGGCCTGAAGCCTTTAACCCTAATTTGGTTTTGTTTGTGAATGAATGTGTTTATAAGCACATCCTTAGGCAAGCAATACACATACATATACACATACACATACATATATATGTATTTATTCATTTATATTTAGGCAAGTTATATTTTTATTTTTTTATTTAAATTAAATTAACCAACATAGAGTACATCATTATTTTCAGATGTAGTGTTCAATAATTCATCAGTTGCATATAACATCCAGTGCTCATTACATTAAGTGCCCTCAATGCCCATCACCCAGTTACCCCATCCCCCGACGCACCCTCCCACGCACCCCCCCAGCAACCCTCAGTCTGTTTCCTATAGTAAGAGTCTATCCTGATTTTCCCCCACTGATGACTTCCCATTCAGTTTTCCCTCCCTTCCCCTATGATCCTCTGCTGTTTCTTATACTCCACATACGAGTGAAACCATATGATAATTGTCTTTCTCTGATTGACCTATTTCACTAAGCATGATACCCTCTAGTTCCATCCATGTTGATGTAAGTAGTGAGCATTAATCCTTCCCGATGGCTAAGTATGTATATACCATGTCGTCTTTATCCATTTATCTGTCGGTAGACATCTCATCTCTTTCCATAGTTTGGCTATTGTGGACACTGGGGTGCATGTGCTCCTTCAGATCACTATATTTGTATCTTTTGTATCCTAGTAGTGTAATTGCTGGTTTGCCCAGTAGCTCTATTTTTAACTTCTTAGGAAACTTCCTACTGTTTTCCAGAGTGGCTGTACCAGCTTAGGCAAGCTATATTTTTAAAAGAGAAATAAAGCAAATTGTTGTGTTTTTTTTTTAAGATTTTACTTATTTATTTGACAGAGAGATCACAAGTAGGCAGAGAGGCAGGCAGAGAGAGAGAGAGGGAAGCAGGCTCCCCGCTGAGCAGAGAGCCCGATGGAGGGCTCGATCCCAGGACCCTGGAATCGTGACCTGAGCTGAAGGCAGAGGCTTTAACCCACTGAGACACCCAGGTGACCCATAAAGCAAATTGTTAAGAAGAATAATTTATAAAGACAATATTTTGGCACTTAAGCCAAAATTAAATGCCAAGACAAAAAATGGCATATTATACAGGGAGTTTATTCATATGGTTTCATGACCAGGTTTGGGGTCTGTTGTGTATGGCTTCCCAATCCTTCGGAGAAGCTCTAAAATAATAAATATTAACCTAGACTTCGGAAAGTAGAGGTGGCTCAGTATGATAAAAGAGCACATCGATATGGGACATACCGCTATGTGTTGTGTGCTTATCTGCCCTGCTGTATATTCTTTATGCTGTTCATCGTATCTGAGTGGAGTGATTTACCTGAAACATTCCTAAGACAGAGGGGACATTGATGTGAAAGAAATGTGTCCAATGAAGCAGGTTTCTTCCTTCCGCAGTGAGTCAGTGGCTCCCGGAAAAATAAATGAGGTCAGTATATTAGAAAGAAACTGCCGAGCTCTCTATGAAAACGGCCAGTGGGATGGTTTTCACAGGCAGAGAACTAGACCTTGTGAGTGGCCAGTACTCGGGCTGGGTGTGTGCACTTCGGGAATCAATGACCCTGAACCTCGAGGTACCGAAGGGAAAGGAGCGAGCCATTCCTCTCTCTCCCCAGTAGCGAGACTGTGTCCGTGAAGTACTGACAGGACAGTCCCCTTGCAGTTCGTCTTCCCTCTGGCACCAGCTATCAGGCAGGAGCCCCCACTGGCGGGGCCTGTCCTCCAACAGCTGCGCCATCACAATGCTCTGAGTCACTGGCCTGACTTCCACGTCAGTGCTTTAGAATCAGAAGTAAAACCCGCCCAAGTGTGCGGCTAGGGTTTCACTCCTTCCTCTTTACCAGTAAGTGCTATTATAAATAATTCCCTCCACATCAGCTAATCGGGGCCTGGATACTTTCGGGTTGAGGAATACATTTATTTCCATAAGGCTGTGATCACTGGGGCACTGAGTTTAAAGTCCTGTGGTTTTACCAGGAGAAAGTCACCCCTGCCCATATTTAGGCTTTGATGTCAACATGCCAGGTTTTATTTGTAGGAGTTCCTTGATCTCTACCTCTGTTTTCTGTGTTGGTAGATCCCCTCCCTTGGCAATGTTTACCATCTCCAATCACAATGAAAATTAAGGCTAAATAAAATAACTCACAGTAAATGAAATCATCGAATAGAAACTAGATGTTGTATTTTTCACATTACAGACTCTTGTAAATAACACCAGAAATAACTTTAGTAATATTTAAAAGACACATGAAAAATATTGTGAACCTATTTTCCCCGGCATTGGCATTTTCTTAAAAAATAAAATATCGATGAGTAACTTAAGTGATTTATTGAGGTGATGTGGTGGGGGATCTGGGGGATTAGCCAGTCCATCCTAACTGTTTTAATCTTGTAAGTTTCAGTCAGTCAAAATTGAGCTCAACGATTGTGCTTCTAGAATGGATGGTACAAGAGACCTTAAAAACACAGGAAGAAATGATTTATTGAGAGTTCAGTTATGCTACATGTTTTATGTTCATCTGCTCATTTACTCTCTTATTCCCTCTCAGCATGACTATTATTGTTATTTACGTTTTAAAGATGAAGTATGTTGGCTTCAGAGGGCTTTGGTGACCTGAACACATTCCTTATGAGGATCAGCACTGTTTGGACATAGATCCGACTCCAGATAAATCCATGCACAAGTCACCGCTCTTATTTTCTGTTTTGAAGCCTTTCCAGTCTGAATGAGCAAATGCGATTTATGCACACAGATGCAGAGACCAAGCCACACAGATTCACACAGACAGTGAAGGGATCAGTCGAAGGCTGTTTTTTATCAGGAGTTAGTACCTGAACTGGTGGGGCAGGGTGCACGTGTTCTGATGACTAAAGGAGACAGAATCTTGTGTGAGCTCAACACATGGGAATAAAGGAAAACGGGAGTGTGTCATGACCGTGCTAATACTTGGGGATTAGTCACAGCAAGGAGTTGGTGACAGGCTCCCATAAAGAGAAGCAGCACAGAGTGGGGCTGAGGAGGGTAGTGGAGAGTGAGTCCATCAGAAATACTGAGTGTTCAAAACAGGCTCAAATGACTGAGTAGGAATGAAAAGGATGAGGATTGGAGAAAGGATATTAAGTCGAGCCAGAATGGGTCACGGGGACTTTCAACTCCGTATTTTAATAAGGTGATGGGCTAGGAATGGGGATGTCAGTGTTGAGGTGTAATCCTTAAAGCAACTTCCAAAGGGAAAAATGCTCGTTGGCTTCCTCCTGTCGTCACCTTTCTAGGCACTGGTTCTGCCTATCACCCAGGTGGAGAGGAGGAGACCTCTCCATGGCTGTCCCTGAACCCCCCCAGCCTGTCTCCTGTCCAGTTCTTGCTCCACCACATTTAGCATCCAGGGCATGACATAATTTTTTTTTTTTTTGGCGTGTTTCAGAGACTTAATTTCATGTCATGCAGAAGTTGAGTATGATAATGACTTTCACATGTGGCCAGATTACCCTTTATTTTTTTTAAAAGGTTTTATTTATTTATTTGACACAGAGAGAGAGAGCACAAGTAGACAGAGAGAGAGGGGGAAGCAGGCTCCACACCGAGCAGAGAGCCCAACACAGGGCTCTATCCCAGGACCCTGAGAGCATGACCTGAGCCGACGGCAGAGGCTCAGCCAACTGAGCCACCCAGGTGCCCCCAAATTACCCTTTAAAGTCTCATAGAACAATCTCATTTCCAGAGATTATGGGGCTAACCACTTCGGAATTAGCAAGACCAGGACTGATGCAAGTTATTAGACAGAAAATGTCAATGGGACATGAAAAGAAAAAGCCTCTTTCTAGTGCTTTCCAGTTGATAAACTTTAGCATAAGTATTTTTACATAGAGAAAGTACAGTCATTTCATTGAAATGATCATTTCCTTAAAAAGAAAAATTCTGTTCCCTTATTTTTGGGTAGAAAGCTGAAGGCTCTAATGGACTTTTTTATTCCTAAGATTCCAAAAAACAACTACAGGGATAATTTCAAACAGCACGTTTGCTAATGGTCAGTGTAATGGCAGGCATCTTCCTAGCCTTGGACCAGGGATTTTGAAGATTTGTACACCGTAAATGCAAACCGAAAAAAGCCCTTTGTTCATAAATCTGATGGCTGATAAAAATGTAAGAGGAAAAAGTATGCAAGTCGTTATTGGTGACATAATAGCTCACTGCTGTGCTTAAAACACCATCAAAAATAGCACCTTTTCTCATTTTGTGAAGTCTTGCGAAAATAAGGACAAATGAAACTTTTTTTTAAGATTATTTATTTATTTATTTATTTATTTGACAGAGAGAGAGATCACAAGTAGGCAGAGAGGCAGGCAGAGAGAGGAGGAAGCAGGCTCCCTGCGGAGCAGAGAGCCCGATGCGGGGCTCGATCCCAGGACCCTGAGATCATGACCTGAGCCGAAGGCAGCGGTTTAATCCACTGAGCCACCCAGGGCCCCCAAATGAAACCTTTTGATGTTTAGAAAACACTGGAGTCTTACAGGTCCAGAATACATAGGAACTTGAAATCAACACAGAAATGTTTACACTTTACGTTGAAATCCTTAAAGGGAAGCAGTAACTGAATTTAGCTTTATCCCAAGTCAGTAGATTCTGTGGATTCTGTTTAATTGGTTTATCTTCACTTACTGAAAGCCATGCTCGGGGAAATAGATGCTTCACAAAGGCCACCCAAAGCACACTGGCGTAACTTCTTACGGAGACCTTGACATTGCCAGGTAATGTTTCTGTCATCGGTAGCTACTGTATTCACAGCAGCACTATCAGTACTGATGACTCTGGCTCCTACTGATATCTTTAATTATCGATGAAGGATAAGTTCTCCTAGACCTCATGATCATCGTAATAATGATTATCCTGTTAGTTGGGAATAGTTTGGTTGAGATCTATTATATTCTGTTTGATCATACTACGAGGGAGTAAATGCTTGCTTTCTGTATAGCCACACTTCCAGTATAACAGAATAAAAGTAATTTCTGCTAGTTTATGATAATCCACAAAAAAACCCTATGTTATTCATCAGGTTATCATTGACTTAGATTTTGCTGGGACCTTCAGGGGAGATCAGAACAGCCTCTATCCTGAAGACTGAGTCATTTACATGTTGTATATGCGGTCACCTCTCCCCAGAGGCTGCCTGAGGTGAAACAAATTGTCATGTACGTGTGGCCCACGAAAACTTCGCCTACAGCTGGTGTCTCTACATATGGAAGGTTTGAAAAGGAGATGTTATCTTCAAATTAATATACACTTATTGGTACCTACTATGTGCCAAGCATTTTTTGTTGTTGTTGTTTTGTAAACCTGTCATTTCTTTAGAGGATCAGTCCTTGCACTTGATACGCTGGCTCTAGGAAAAAACAACTGACCAAACTAAGCCAGTGAAAGATATTTCAGGGACTTTCGGAATTTGGGGAGAGATGCTCTAACCCACCAGCAAGAGAAGTCAAGATAGCAAGATCTAAGCGTTAAGATGCTAAGAGCTGTCCTGTCAGGAAGGAAATGGCCTGTGTAGGAATTAAACCAGTGCAAAGGAGAGCAGAGTCAAGATTTGGAGAGGTAGCATCGTGGCACTTCATTTGAATATATAGCTGGGTCCAGGTACATCAGAACCCGCTGAATCTGACAATAATACGGAATAATAAATCGGTTGTCATTAATTAAACCAATATGCATTGAGGTTTTTCTCACTTTCAGAGAAAAAGTCCTAATACATTTCTGTTTTCTGGAGTCATTATAAAGGTTGATGAGAGGGGCGCCTGGGTGGCTCAGTCGGCTAAGCGTACGACTCTTGGTGGGTTTGGGTTCAGGTGCGATGGAGTCCTGGATCTGGCTCCCTGCTCTGTGGGGAGTCTGCTTTTCTATCTCTCTTTCTCTCAAAAACATAAATCTGAAAAAAAAAAAAAAAGAAGAATGAGGTGTAGGTATCATTATCTCTTGTGCAACAAATGAAGACAGAAACTTCAGCTCGGTAACTTGCACAAGGTGATCACTCTTGGAGTCTAAGTGCTGGGATTCCCACACTAGTTCTTCTTGCTGCAGTTCTGCTCATGTCGTTGTTCACCCGTTACAGCTGAAACATTCCTGGGCTCGCTGTCTTCCGCTCTATCCCACCCTCTGGTTTACAGCACACATTCCTGCCGCATTGGGGTTATAAATCATCTTTGGCTATATACTTGCGTATTTTTCACTGAGTTAAAGCTAATGGATCCTACCCGCATCTTTGACATTAAGATTGTGTTCTAACCCTCTCATTTTAACAAAGCACCTGTTTTCACGACTGGTTACAAAGAAGCCTTTCCCTGTGGCATCCTTCTGAAGGTCCAAAGGGTAGGGGCACGTTAGAAATGAAATGAGGTACCAGTGTTGTTTCAGCCACTTCCAGGATGTCAATTTCATCAACTTTTTAATATACACACTTGTAGAAATCAATAATTATCATTTCTTCAAAGACGTAAAACATATCAGTTTCCCTAGGATGTGGTCAGTTGGCTAATACAACTGGAGTCCATGAAAGATCTGTTTAGGATCCTAAGATTACAGTTTCTTTGAGAACATAGGTACTGTTATATGATCTCTTTTCAAATCTGTTTTTTTGCCTACAGTTATGAGTCCCATTATAAAAGCATCTGCCTCACATGTTGTGGGGTTTAAATGCGATAACGCATAGCACTTTGTGCTGCGTGAAAAGAGCTACGAATATTATCTGTATCATAATAATTTCTATTATTTTGTTATTTAGGTTATTTAAATTAGAATTCATTGCATCACAGGCACTAAAATGTTGTTGTGTACTTGTTTAACTAAACATCCAACTTCTAGTAGTTCTATACTCTCAGCCAACAATTGATGTGTCCTCATGCAAAAGAAATCTATCAGACTCCCATCGGTGTGAGAAAATGTGCCCATTTCTACCACCGGTATTCATAACCAATGTTAGATACAAAATAAATGATATCGTTTTGTTTCAAGATATGAAGGACACGGGGCGCCTGGGTGGCTCAGTGGGTTAAAGCCTCTGCCTTCGGCTCGGGTCATGGTCCCAGGGTCCTGGGATCGAGCCCCGCATCGGGCTCTCTGCTTGGCGGGGAGCCTGCTTCCTCCTCTCTCTCTGCCTGCCTCTCTGCCTAGTTGTGATTTCTCTCTGTCAAAGAAATAAAAAATAAAAAAAAAAAAAGATATGAAGGACAGCTATGTCTTCCTAGGAAATTGATTCATCGCAAATGTTTTGTAATACTTTTTTTTTTAAGATCTATTTATTTATTTATTTGACAGAGAGAAATCACAAGTAGGCAGAGAGGCAGGCAGAAAGAGAGGGGGAAGCAGGCTCCCTGTTGAGCAGAGAGCCCGATGTGGGGCTCCATCCCAGGACCCTGAGATCATGACCTGAGCCGAAGGCAGAGGCTTAACCCACTGAGCCACCCAGGTGCCCTTTGTAATTCTTTATGTATTTTCCCAGGTCCATGACGAAGGCACTTTGGAGTTTTGGATACATGGGAGAGGTGGGGAGGGGGGAGCAGGTATTGGAGTCTTAGAAATAAAGCTGATCTAATATTGGGATCCATGGTTCCTGGGTTAAGAAACTAAGGTACTGGAAAGGTAAAAATCTTCCCTGAAGAGGTAATGGATGGCAATGATAATAAGAATGGTAATAGCAAAATATATTTTGTCATATATTCCTATCACCCTAAACTGGCCCATGAACCAACTAAAGTTGTGCAAGAAGGGGAACGGAGACAGTGGGAGCCGTATGGCCATCGGAGAGCCTGGACGTGTGGTCTGATGGGCATCTACCAGCTGCCGTTGTGTGTGTCCCAGCATAAACTGGGTAAGGCAGTGAGGAGTGCTGAGAAGACCCAGTTGCTCTAGTTATGAGCTGTCAAATTTGGGCAAGTTCCTTAATCCTCTGAGTCTGGTCTCCTACCTGTAAAGCAGGGTCATAGATCTATAACAGACTTATAAAGGTGTATGAAAATTTTAATTTCCTTTTAAAGGCGACACCTCAACTTATGAGCCTCTGATTTCATGGCCCTTTCTAAAATAATAAACGAGCTCGCCCTGCAGTAATAACTAAACTGCAGTTAGTTCACCACTGCTAAAATGTCAGCAATGTCCTTCTCTGCTTTGCAAGTCAGGAGAGGGCTCCTTCATTCAACGTCCACCTCGTGGGCACGCACAGTGCACCAGGCTCTGCCGGGCGCCGGGATACGATGCTAAACGCGGGAGATGAGGTCCTTGCTCTCACACATTAAAGCCACCCTCAGCTGACTCAGTCTGGGCTTGGAACAGATGAACAATCCAGTTTTTAACAATAGATTTTCTCGAAATTATGCAAGTTCTTTTACTCTTTTCTTTGTCAGTGCCCAGAATGTAAAATCATGGAAAAGTCAAGAGAACCCTTCATTCGACCACCAACCTCAGTGATGAAGTTTAGAATGTAAGTGAGGTTCGGTGGGGTGAGGACTGGAGCCCATGCCCAAGAAGGAATTCTTGAGACGTTTTTGGTGTAAAATGGTGGTTTATTAAAGCACGGGGACAGGACCCGTGGGCGGAAAGAGCTGCTGCACTGGGGTGTGAGGAGTGGCTGATTATATACTATGGGGTTGGGGGAGGTAAGGAAGAAGGGAGGTTTTAGAAGAACTCTCATATGCTAAAGAGGACCTGCAAGATACCGGATACCAGAAGCCTTGCCGTTGTCAAGGTTTTTCCCTCTAGCAAGCCATTAAGATCAAGATAGTTGGGAGATTCCTGGAAGAGTATCACACACATCCCACCCAGGACTGTGTGGGGGGCTGTGGTTTGCAGGGTGTCCCCTTGTGCTTTGTCCTCAGCCATCCTTCTGTTCCCTCATCATCAGCATTAGCTCAGCATTTTTTTTTTAAGATTTTATTTATTTATTTGACAGAGATCACAAGTAGGCAGAGAAGCAGGCAGAGAGAGTGAGAGGGAAGCAGGTTCCCTGCTGAGCAGAGAGCCCGATGAGGGGCTCGATCCCAGGACCCTGAAATCATGACCTGAGCTGAAGGCAGTGGCTTAAACCACTGAGCCACCCAGGCGCCCCAGCTCAGCATTTTTTATTCCTTCCTTGTCTTTCTCACCCATCTCAAGCCTCATTTTTTCCCCTAATAAGTATATTCGGGCTTCATTTTCCATAGGAACTGCCTTCAGAGCTTGGCCCGTGGAGCTTTCCACCTAGCGTACTTTGGCGAGCTCCCCCACCTGGCCATGGACTGTAAAGTCACCCAAGGCAGGAGTGGGTTCTGTAAATATTTTCCAAAGATAAACCAGGATAAATATGCCTAACACTGAGGTCCATTAAACCAAGGTAAGATTTTTCTTTATACGTATCTAGAACTCACTAAAAAATAAGGGAGTACAAAAAGGTGGATTAATATGAATGAAAACCAGCATAGGCAACAAATGACAGACCCATAGGTATTTGGAGAGTGAAGTTTTCCAGAAACGTGGTATGTGTCAAGTATCATATTAAGCTAATAAGAGATGGAAGCCAAACTTCAAATTATCAACAAGAAACTGGAATACTTAAAAAGGATATCACAGATTTAAGAGCAAAATAAATACATACATCTATATATGTATGTATGTCTTGGGAACTAAAAAACAGAAGGAGGCTAATTTAAAAAAAAAATCCTCCACATCAAGAACTATGAAGGATCGGGTGCCTGGGTAGCTCAGTGGGTTAAAACCTCTGCTCAGGTCATGATCCCAGGGTGCTGGGATCAAGCCCCACATCGGGGTCTCTGCTCGGCAGGGAGCCTGCTTCCTCCTCTCTCTCTGCCTGCCTCTCTGCCTACTTGTGATCTCTGTCTGTCAAATAAATAAATAAAATCTTAAAAAAAAAAAAGAACTATGAAGGATCTAAGATACTATTCTACTTGCAGTGTAGTAAGTTAGCCTGCCATAGTTTCTTGGCTGCTTATGGAAGACAGGAGCCTTCTGGGTCACAGACTTTCTTTCCGGTCAGAGGACTTTATTATTCATGGCATAGAAAGTAGCAAGAATTGAGTGTTTACATCAATTCCTCTTGCCTCCAAGGCCCTCAGGGCCAACATGGAGGGGCCCAGGAGTATGCTGCACACACAGTGAGTGGATTTGTGTCACAGCTGAGGAACTCGAAGCTTTAGCAGTCCAGATCTTTCGTAATGATCAGTAAGCCAGCCTCAACTTTGCCCTGGAGGGAGACCATTATCATTTTACAAACTTGCTCTCTGCTCTGGAGAAAGACAGTGATCTCTTGCCCAAGGCTATGACTCTACAGACATTCTTGAAAGGATAGTCTAGGGGGAAAAAAGGCAGCGCGGGTCTCTACTTAGAAGAAGAGCACAGGCTCAAGAGACCCCTAGAGAACTGTGAGCCAACATCTTCACCCTTAATTTCCGTGGCTTCTGGCTGATTTTCCCATGAGTATGTCTCTCTTGTCAGCCCCTACGATGAATATGAAGACGCAACAGAATCTTTGACAGAGGCTGGGACCACATCCATCCAATTTGTCTCATACAACATGCACATAGGGCTATTTACAAGACTCCAAGCAGCAGGATGAGGAAAATCTTGCCACACTGATGTCAACAATTCCACCAGAGTCCTGGACCCAACCAGCTGAACAACTCCCATAAACTGTTAGTTCCTGCCTTCTTGTGCCAAGGTAGTTTTATCAATCACTTAAGCTAAAGGGAGGGACGAATTTTGAACCATCTTTTCTCAATGCAGTACTCTCATTGTAGGGGTAATTATCCCCCAGAGTATGCATAAATAATGAGTCACGTATTTCTCTGGGGAGCAACTCCAAGTGCTCAAGGGCAGCCCCATTTTGGAGAGATCTCTGCAGCCATCTTGTTACCCCAAACGGGATTCGCCTCTTGGTGTCAGACCAAAAGATACAACCACGCCAGAGTAGGAAAAGGAAGGGTTTTACTTGCCATAAGTAAATGGAACACTGGGAGTATTTCCCAAAGCAGTGTTTCCTTGAACAAAAAACTAAGTAAATTTTAAGCTAAGATTGCATGCATATTCATGAAGGGACTTGCATAATGGGGACTTCAGAAAGGAATTGGGGCAAAAATCATCTTAGGATGCAAGAGTCCAGGTCTTAGTTGATCGAAGTCCGGAAGATCAGCAAGGGTCAGTGTCTTCAATTCTCTGGTTCCAGTTGGTTTGGTGTTTGAGCGCTCAAAAGGGTTTAAATGCTGCAAAGAAAACTCAAGAATGGAATATGCATCAGGTCAGTTGCTGCTTTTGAAACAGCAGTGGGAATTTTACCACTGATTAATTGTTCTGATATGATTAGGGTCTCTCCGGGCCTTATGTGGCTGTTTGTTCTTACATGCTTTTGTTCCCTTAAAATCATTACTGAAGTCTATTCCTCTGCAATTTCCGCATATCCCAGGAAGTTCTATAAGAAATGTGCTCTGGGCAAGTAATGCTGCTCAGGCACACATCGCAAGATGGCCGAGGCCTGAAATGAGCCTTCATCAGTAGAGAGAGCTATGTCTCCTCTTTCTCTTTCTGGGGACCCCTAACTCATTCTGCTCTCAGCCCAAGGACTACATAATCTACTGGTGGTGTTTTCTAGATCACTCCTTAAGTGCAACCCACTTTGGTTTTAGGATGGAGGCAAGTTCATATCTGCCTTCTACGCAAGAGGGACCACCCCAAGGATGCTCATGGTGGCCTTGGAAAGGAAGCATGTCTACAATTGTTGGGACTCCCCAAGTGATCCCTACATTACTTGGGGTCAGGGGGACACAGGGAGCTGGTGCCTCAAAAACATGGCCTTCCATTGGCTGGCAAATCTTAAGGTTCCAGCGTAGTTTGATAATTAAATCTAGTTCTTTTCTTTTCTTTTTTTCAGGAGACTGCCTAAGGATAGTGAAACCTGTCCAGTTGATCCCTACCACAACTGCTAGCCTTCACCCACCCCAGAGAAAACAGAGTGAGGGCTCCAGGCGTGGGGATACAGAAGACATCGGAGGTACTGACGGGGGTACAGGAGCTGAAGCCATCCCTTACTATTTCCAGTAGACCCCCAATAGGGATGACTCCCCAACAGGGATGGTGATCAAATCGTGCTGAGAACCACGTGGCTGGGCCAGACCCAGCCACCCATCAAGCTGAGAGTGCCTTCAGCAGTTTGGGAAAGCTGTGACACGCCATTTTTATTTGTGAGGAACGCTCTGCGGGCAGATCTGGAGGGCAAAGACCCTCCCTTCCCACACCTCCCGGGGTCTTAGGGGCTCCCTGTTCATTAGGGACCCCTCTCCGCAGCCACACAATGGTCTGGCTCCGCTCCAACAACTGGAATTTCACCTTGCCTTCGGTGTCCCTCTACTCACCCTCAGACTTTTTATCCAGAAGGGGCAGACGCAATAGGACAGGGAATTTTTATAAGGCACAGGGACCTGTTCCATCTCCAAGTTTAGCCTCTGTGGTCCTCGGAGTGGGGACGTGGTAAGCAGATTCCGCAACCAGTTATCATTATTCTCGTGATCTAGGGTCATGCCACCCCAACAAAGGAAACGTATCCAGGTGGCTCAAGAAGGATTGTTTGAATATCCAACGGCCCCTTTCAGCTGGGCTGCCTTCCGATGGGAGTCCTAACCAGGCTCATGGCTATCAGGGGGAAAGGAAGATGCATTATGTCTAGGAATGATCAGGATAGAATCCCCAGCTTTCAAACTGTGTCTATATAACTGCCCACTGTTTTTATTCTGATTGTCAGCCAGGAAGCCGACGGTGGAGGATGCTCTTGTTCTGGAGACAGCCACGTTCGGTCATCCCTCTGCCTTATTCACGTGTGTGGGTCAGGAAGAAGCGTGAAAGGTAAGGTCAGAATTTCTTGCTCTGTTTATTCTTGAGGAAGCCATTCCAACAGCGTCAGACGCCGGTGGACGGTAGGGAGCACAGAAGCTTCATTAAATACTTTGTCCATCTTTGTTGAGTCGTTTTTGTGAGAAAAAGCACACCATCGAGAGGCTGACTGAAAACGAGCCGGAAAGCTGAACACATGGCGTGGAGTAGTTTCGGGAGCCACAGTGGTTAGCTGATTGGACTGGAAAAACAGGAAGGGTCATAAACAGAAGGCAGTTATCTGCGGTGAGGCACTGCTGATAACCCCAGGAGAGGGTCAAAGTCCCTGAGTAGTCAGTGTGCCAGGAGGAGGGGCAGGGCCATGCAGTACCCCCAACTGGAGGATAGATGAGTCAGCCTCAGACGGAGTCACAAGTCTGAGGCAGGGTTAGCTCTGCAAAAAAGCCAGAATCTTGCATTTTTGCCCAGCCTGTTATCTCCATGTGTTGTCATGGCCGGTGCCATGATGGATCGAAGCAACAATGCTTGGAAACTGGGCATGTGGATTCAGTCAGCAGCTTCAGCAGTAACAAGCTCATCCGTAACAAGCTCTTACCATGGACATCCACATGAGTGGCCCAGATGGTTCATTTAGTGGTATAATTTGATTCCGTAGTGTGTGGCCTCGAAGAGGAGCATCAAATTCACCAGAACGCAGTTTTCCAAGTGGCTGACTAAACAGCTAGGCCATTGACAATGGCCCAAGAATCCATAAAAAATCTAATGAGGCTCATTAAGGGGAGTATTAGCCAGAACTAGGAGAATGGGATTGAATTCCCCCAGTGAGTGGAGAGACCACATCCGTTCTCGGGTCTGTGCTGTGGGCACTGAGGTTAAACAGCTACCATGGCCCCAATGATGCCATCTGGTTTCCGCTTAGCCAAGCTGTCAGTTCAGTTCAGGCCTTTAGTTCTTTATGAAATGGACTGCAGTCCCCACGTGTGATCTCATAGACAGAATGCTGATGTAATGATCTCCCCCACCCTCCAAAAAGGACCTATAATTTGATTTATAGAAAGTTCGTAGAAAGGCAAAATTGACCATTATTTTTAGGGATACAGACCTAGGCACCGAGAGTATAATGAAGAATAGCTAGGCAGTGTTTACCAGGCAAGGAGCCTCTCTCTGGGGGCAGGATGTGCACATGGGATGGAGGCAATGTCCTGTTCCTTGAACGTGGGTTACCACTCGTAATCATTGGTTACGATAGACATTTGTTTTGTGCAACCTCAATATGCTGTTGAATTTTTTAAGTTTTAAAAAGGGAATAATCCGTTAGCATGTTGACGTAAAGGACTTGGAGTCCAAAATTACACTCATTTGCTCTTGTGACTTACCAGTTCGAAGTTAAAAAAAAAACAACAAAAAACCCTCAAGCTAAATTAAGATCCAAACATGATTTTACTAATTTCTCATTCTGCTCAGCCTAGTCGGAGGAGTCGTCAGGAATTGGGTACAGCCAGAGTTCCTGCAACATCCCCACCCAGATCCTCACTTGGAATACTTTCAGGGCATCGAAAGTCCTTTCAGCTCAACGCCAACTCTCTGACGTTTCTAACGTACCAAAAAAAAAGGTCAAAGACCTAGCAGGGCCTGTAAGATTATCAAGAGTTCTAGCCCCATACCCAACAAATGCAGAAAACAAACCAGTTCTCTGCTTCTGGCAATTATCCCAGGAAAAATGACATTTCTAGAACCCAGTGTTACTGTTCCAGAAGCCGTGGCAGGAGCTCAGTAGTATTTGAGCATCAGAGAGTAGACAAAAAAAAAAAAAAAATCGGGTTTTATCTTCACCAGATTGCTTATTGAAAGATGGTGATTGTACAGCATCCACAACTGTGAACTTCAAGAGAAGGAATTTCTCAGCAAGAGTTTAATTAGGCTACTGTGAACTTAGGAACTTCTGGAAGGAAAAGCCCACCCATACATACTATCTTCTCTCTCAGAGAGGGATATCTGTGACACCAGCATTTTTCTGCAAAGACTTGAAATTGGCAGTGAGGACAGTTTCTGTCACCAGGTCCTATTTGGGGGGACTTTTGTTCCCATCTAGTAAAACATGTAATGTCAGTTTCCCTGGGAGCCTCACATTTCCGGAGGTTAGGGTGCGGTGTATGAGCTCTCTATGGTAGTTGGGGCTCTGTGATATCTTGTTGGCAGATATTTTCAGTCTTGTGCCTTGGAGGCCGCTGCCACTGTCTTTTCCTGTGGGATTGCTACCGTTTAAGAAATATGTATCTCAGAGAAGGTGTTAATCAAATTCTCTACATTTGTTGCAAACTGGAAAATCACCCTCAATAAACTCCTAAAATAAAGGCTGCTTTTGGGATTTTTAATGCCTATTCCCTGAGAGGCCTTGGGAGGTCTGTATACATTTCTCCAGAAACTTGGGGCGCTTGGGTGGCTCAGGTGGTTAAGCGTCTGACTCTAAGTTTCAGCTCAGCTTGTGATCTCCTGGGTCATGCAATGGAGACCCACATCTGGCTCTGTGCTCAGCAGGGAGTCTGCTTGAGATTCTCTCCCTCTCCCCCTGCCCTGTCACACACTCTCTAAGTCTTTTTTAAAAATTGCTTCAGATACTCTTTCCTCCATCTTGATTTCTACTATGTTACTTTGAAGTTTAACTCTTGATTCTTTGAGTATTTTTACATTTGATCCCATGGATAAGCCACATGATTTCAAGATTATTGTTCTGCAGTCCAGCTTGCACTTAAATGTAGAATCTGGGGCATCTCTGGAGAAAAGGGAACCCTCTTACACTGTGCGTAAGAATGCAAACTGGTGCAGCCACTCTGGAAAACAGCGTGGAGGGTCCTCAACAAGTCGAAAATGAAACTACCCCATGATCCAGCCATTGTACCTCTAGGATACCAAAGGATACCAAAGGATAAGTGAATACAGATTTGAAGGGATACAAGCACCCCACTATTTACAGCAGGATTATCTACAATAATCAAATTATGGAAAGAGCCCAAATATCCATCATCTGATGAATGAATAAAGAAGATGTGGTACACACACACACACACACACACACAGGAACATTACTGAGCCATAAAAAAAGGATGAAATCCTGCCATTTGCAATGATGTGGATGGAGTTAGTGAGTGTTCCGCTAAGTGCAGTAAGTCAGTCAGAGAAAGACAAGTACCATATGATTTCACTCATATGGGGAATTCAAGAAACAAATGAACAGAAGGGGGAATAGAGAAGAAAACCAAGAAACAGACTTTTAACTGTAGAGAACAAACTTACCGTCACCAGAGGGAGGTGGGATGGGGGAAATAGATGATGGGGAAGAAGGACGGCACCTGTTGTGATGAGCACCGGGTCTTTTCGGTGCTTATAGATTTCGTTGCATCACGAAATTCTATACCTGAACCAAATATTACAGTGCATGTTAATAATGGGATTTAAAAAAAACTTGGAAAAGAAAAAAACATCAGGACATCCCAGTTTTAATTCTAGAACCTTACTAGTGCTTTGCGGGAGCAAAACAGTCAGTTATCCTGCATTCTAGAAAGATTGCTATGTTCTGCCTTCCTTGATCTAAAAGGTCTGTATGCAGCAAGATGTATTTTCCTCCTTGCAGCTTTGTCACACCACCATCCGCTGAGGCCCCACACTCTGCAGATGTCCCTCCAGGGTGAACGGTAGCAACCCCTACCCTGAGTTTGTACCTTTGTCGCTGCCCCAGGGCCTTTGCTTCACAAAGATGTTGTCCAAGTGCTGCCTGCTTAGAGCCTTGCACCCTTGCAATTCTCCCTCTATCAGGATCAGGCACTCATCCATGGACGGAATATAGAGACCATAATCTGCACGTACCCACCGGGATAACAGCCCCACAGCCAATTTAACTTAGGTCAGAGCAATAAAAGCTGACCACCCCACTGTAGATGTCCGACCAGTTTAATAAAAGCTTCTCTGGTCCATCAAGCCAGGCTGCACTATGCTCTTTGTGTGCCCAAGGCACTTGTCTGCTTCAGGGACCCCTAAGAAAGTAAGAAAAAACATATTTTAAAATACCAAAAATTGTATTTTATGACTGCATTGGTATAAAGACAACTCTAATAGATTATCTCTAATAGATTATATCTATTCATTTTGTTCAGATTTTAAAAGATTTTAAAAGAAATGAAAGCATTTTTGGGGACCCCTAAAAGAATCCTGGCTTTAGGCATATATCTGCGGTGTCTGTGGGGTAAATTGACCCTGACAACAGGTGCGCCCTCCACACGTGAAAGCTGAAACCCCAAGCCCAGCCTTTGATGACTCCATGTTGGGTTTTATTCCTTATAACTTATTTCTCTGTGATTCTGACCAGTGTAACCAATGATGAAGTCCTGAGGGGGTCCATAATGAACACCTTTATCCTTCCCAAGGGAAGAAGACGAACAGCCATGAAGATAGGGTCAACATATTACTGTGATTATCAGTAAAACCTGGGTTGCAGAATACTGTCCATTTGACTCTCGTATTTACTGTAAGAACTGGCAACATTTATCTACCCATTTGCCGGCAATTCAGGACCGAAGCAGACTGTCCCATGAGGCAGGGAAGAGCTTGCTCCTGGAGGAACAGCAGAGAATGCCTCCTTCTGGTTAGACGTTAGTTCCTAAAAGGTAGAACATAGAACCGAGGTGAGCATGTCCAGGTTCTTCTCCCCACACTTGACAACCAGATTAGTCACTCAGTGCAGGGATGGAAAAGGGGATAGTCAATAAAGCGTTGGGAGGGGAAGGTCACGTAAGTCCCTACACCTAGGATAAAGCATCAGGGGACATATTCCCCCCCAAAGACCAATGCCAAATGTTAAGAATATTTAGGAGTCCTCAAAGGATTGGCAGAATAGGAGAAAAATTATGCTCTTTTTTGTTGTTTTTTTCCTTGTAAGCATATTCTACAAGCAGAAAAATGGAGGACTGAAGCAAAAGCTTTATGTGTCTCAATAAACCAGTAATAGTTCTTAAAATGGTTATGCCTAAGTCCTCTGAAATAAAGGTAGTTAAAAATACTTGAGGCATTTTGTTTTTCAATAATCACTGGACGACGGTTCTATGCAGTCATGGAACCCGTGCTCTTGTATCTTGGAACAAAAGGCATTCAGTAGTTCAAACACTAAAAAAAATTATGCCCAAATTTTGACCCATAATTTCCTAAGAGTAAACAAAAAATAAATATTTGGAAAAAGGTAAGAAGAGTAGCCTTTGAGTTCTTGAGACTAGCATGATTAATTAAAAAAATTATACTGATTGGTGATGAGTCGTAAAGACTATCGTCTGTTGCTGACCCATTTTTCTCTTCCACATCTGTGTGTAGATATAAAAATACATCCTCATAAATCGACAGCAGAGAATTACCATAATCAGGTCACCGCCAAACAGGGAGCGACTTTATTTAATAGTTTAATTGTACTGAGTACTAATTAATTAATTAAATACCCTATAACATTCCATTTTAGAAACTGTTTTGTATATAAAGTCTTGAGGCTTCTTCCTTCCTCAGTTTTATCTCATGATAATCCACTCTGATAGAGTGATTAACTGATAGTTAATGTCAAGCTGGGCCAAGATGCATTTAGTTTTAGTGGAGCGTTGATTTGTTTCATCGATAAATGTCTAAGGACATTTGCTAATCAGATTTATGTTATAGGCCTTTTATAACTGTGTGAGGTCAAAAAAAAAAAAAAAAAACTGTGTGAGGTGACCTTGTAAGGTAATTATCATTTAAATTTCCTTCAACCAGACACGCTATCCAGTAACCACACACCTATGAATCAAGCTCTGTTTTTAATCATTTCTTTCATCTTTCTCAATCTTGTCCTTGAACAACTCATTAGTAGGGATAGTTCCATCATTAATTTAGTTATTGTTGTTGTGATTAATGGCAACAATATTGTGCATTTCTAGTAAGACAGTCACTGTAATAATTCTTACATGTGTAATAATTACTTTAAAGTTGCTTTGATACATTATTAATGTTAATTATTGCTACAGTGTCCCAGAAATACATGTCCTACAGTTTTCAGTACACATGTAAACACACACACACACACACACGGAGTTGGTGGATGATAACTTGGAAAAGAGCCTTGCCACAAATTCCTTAAACTCAATAGAGGCAAATGAAGAAATAATGCCACAAACTCTATTTTCCAGCAATCCAAATGCTAAAAACATTGTTCCAATCTAGCTCTGAGACAAAATTAGGCATTTGTGGAGTAATTTTGCACAAGCAGGTTTTATTTTCCCTTTTGGAATGATTCTCAGCTATCAATGGATTTTCTCAAGTTCCTTATTTATTTCCATAAATAAATGGCTTATACCCCAGTGACGGGTTATGCCAAATAGACTCACTTTTGCCACACGATGGCTTCTCATTAGTAATTTTATGTAATGCGCCTGGAGGTGTCCTTCATAATGTGACCTTCCAGAGATAAAAATGTACTTTCATCACACAAGGCAAAACTGCTGCAAATGTATTAGATGCCACAGACATTTTCTAGTGGACATTGTCTCCTTACCCTGTAAGACCACAGCTGAGTTGGAATGCACACTGCCTGCGCCGTCCCCTTTGGACTGAACCTGAACACGTGACTTGCTTTGATCAGTGATAGGTGAGCCCATGTATGTCACTTCCAGGAAGAAGCCTGTGGGGTCTGTGCACAGTTCACCTCGTTCCCTCTTTCTTGCCTCAGCAAATAACAGAAGCAAGAAAATATGCCTCGTGTAGCCTGGGACCTTGAATGAGGACAGTACAGAATGGAGCCTCCTACCTCCCCAGCAGGGACAAGAAGAGGGAGCATTAAAAATCCTTCGCATTTTTAAGTCACTTAAGTTTTAAAATTGTTACCACAGCATTTAGCCTGTCTGACTGAGAGACAATTAGGTCAGTCTGAGCTAGGCAATCTCGAAGCTTGCCTAATGCGAAAACGTGCTGAAGACTTTATTCATTCATTCATTCATTCAATAAAAATTTATTAAGCGTCTGCTGTGTGCCAGGAAAGGTTACATATTAGCAAGACCAGTGTGAGCAAAATGGGTTTCGCTTTTGTCATGGAGCTTACATTCCTGTGGAGAAACCAAAGAAAAACAATTTAAAAGACAAAGACAGTGATGTGAGCAACGTGGGAAATAAAGGCAGCTTCTTGACTAAACAGAACAGTGGTGACCCACAATTAGGAAAGCAAGGGGACCATGGTTTGGAGAAAGTGATGGAAGCAGAGAGCTGAAGAATGAGAGAGCTGGCCACGCGGAGAGCGTTCCAGGCCCAGGAGAGAAGGAGTTTGGCTTCCCAGGACTTGTGTGGGGCTGAGATGACACTAATGGGCTGGGTTGGGGACTGTTAGGGCCATGGCCAGTGCACGCCGGGATGTGCTGCCCAGATACCCCCTCCGAACAGAAGCATCTCCTCTCCAGCTGCAAGGCTGCCTGTGGGCTGCCCTCAGCTGTTACTCTTCCTGAGAATTGACCGGGAACCTCTGGACTCAACCTCCTGCAGGTGACGCTCTGGCTCAGAGACTTCTTGAGGACCCCAAACTGCGACACTGCAGCAAGTACATAGGATTTTACTCTAAATTCCACTAAAGTGCTAGCCTGAAAAGTAAAAAGGTCAGTTGTTTTACCAGCAAAAGATGGGTTAGTCGCGAATAAAAGCGCTGCAGCCTGGGGCAAACAAGCTGTGCTCAGACCGTGGGCAAGAGGGAGGAACCAAGGAAAGGCAGGCCTTTCTAAGAAGAAAACGGGGAAGCCAGGAAGACTGTTATGAACCAAAAGTCCACGGGCGTGAACGTGTTCGAGGAGTGGTGGCTTCTCCCTGGCGGAGCTGTCCGGTCAGGGGTTTGAGGACAGCACCTGTCCCTCCAGCTGAAAGAGTGGACTAATACGCACGTGCAAGATCAAGTCGGTGTAAGGTGAAGTTCATCTCGTCCTGTTGGGTCTGCAATGGACGTGGAGTGACAGGGCGTGAGAGCGCCCCTGCAGAGACCTCCCGACACCGTGTTAGGGAGGATTCCCAAGGCTGATTTTCACACAAGCGATTGGAAGCCTTTAATAAAAGCGAGGGAGGATAATGTTGGCTGGTGTGTCTAGACTCAGAGAGGGCAAGCGCATAATTGGAGGGCAGGAAGGAAGCTAACAGAGGCCAGGTGAGGTGGGGATGCCCCGAACGAGGGTAATGGAAGTAAAAATGGAGAGAAGGGCACGGACACCATATACATTGAAGGGTACATTTGAGAGAACTTGGTGATTAGTTGGATAATGAGGGAAAGGAAAGCCTCAAAGAATAACACCAAAGAGATGGTGTAACAAAAGTTTGGATGTGCAGTACCACAAAATTGGGGCACCGGAGTTCAACACTGCTTTGTGAAGCAGATACACCTGTGTTTAAAAACCAAACAGAAAAAAGTCCTGAGAAAAGACTTCAGTGTTAAAAATCTTGTGAGATATTTGGGCTTCATTTTAGAAAATTATCCCCATAGAAATATGTAATCAGCGTACATTTAAAAACATGGCCACAGATTATGATTTCCCCATTCTAGTTCTGTATATCACATAGCATTTGCTTAATAAATTATTGGCAATTAGTTGCCATCTGTCACTTTGAAACTAAGCTAAGCTTAAATACTGTAAAGCGAATTACCAAGACGTGAGAAAACATGGTTCATATTCATTATAATGTACTGGGATAGGTTCAGAAGTCAGTAATGGCTTGATATTCCAGGAAAAAAAAAGACTTGCACTGATAAGTCTAATGCCACAAAATGACTTTTAAAATAGGAATTACATGAAGCCAGCATTTGTGAATGACTAGAATAAAAGAAAGTGAAAATTAAAAAGCACAGAAAGGACTGTTGAGGAAGCAGCTACCTTACCTGACCTCAGACCTATGCTGCTTCTATGGTGATCTAGAAGGTACCACTGCCATCAAGACCACCCAAACTCCCCTGACTATGGTGTGATTTGTTGTATGCCGTTATCAGCCACTATCAGTGATGCGGCTTCACTCACCCTCGATCTCAGGGACAGCCCTGCCTGCAAGTATGGAGGTCGGTTCCCTATTTTCTCCTGTCATCAGTCGAATCAGAGGTTCATCAAGCTCTATCTGATGGTGAAGTCTAAGTCACACGTTCTTGGTACCCTGGCGACAAGCAGTGCTGGGAAAGGTAGTTTCTTGGATCCTGCACTGGGGAGGCAAAATGCACAGGGTGGACGACTATCCCCGTATGGAGAGAGCACTGACAAAAATTTGGGTAGATATGAATGACAGATGTCCGCCCTCTTGACATAACAAAAGCTTCACTCAAGATTAAGCTCTATTGATTCCATCATCAATGTACTCAGTTTTTTACTGAGTAGTAAATACTGACCATCACAGTAATAAAAAAAAAAAAAATTTAGGAACCAAAGAATTGCAGATACTTGATTTAGAATGTTCCTTGTGAAAAATGATTATTTGAGAACCTGCACCGGTATCTTCAGTAATGAGTCAGCTGTTAAACTGCCTTTTGGCAAAGTCACATATTAGAAAATTATTTTCTCTCAATAAAAGTATAATCGATCATTTGAACTCACTAGAGTGGGTCTCTACGCATGAGATGTATTTATAGTGTGTCAGATCTAAATATGACCAATAGTCTAATGAAATGCTTCTTTTCGAATTCTGCTGGTCTTCAAATAATTTACTTCTAGACCAGTCAGGCACAGTGAGGAATCTTTGTGTGGGACATGTCAGGGCACCAGCCTCAGTAGCAAGGTCAGTATGCTGGTGCTATTAGAATCTTCTACTTTCTTTGCTTTTAGAGTTCTCTGTGCATATGAATTTGCAGAAGTAGCCTGACTGGCACCAGTCTCTCTTGTATCTTCGAAAGCAGTTTTAGGAAATGATCTACTACATGCTGTTTCTGCTAGGAGGCTCGATGTGACTCCTTTCCACAGTAATGGGGAATTTGCCTGCTATTTTCAGCTTTCTTGCTAACAGCTTCTCTACCTTGTTACCAAACATTATTGTTTTACATAGTAATAAAACAGATAATGAACAAGTCTTCATTAAAGCAAGTCTTCTACAGAGACAAAATCCCTCTGGCAAAACAACAATCAGATATTAAAAAAACACAATGGAAATATCAAACCAGTGTTTCATGGCCTATAAAACAGACTCCTACTCTTTAACATAGTTGGCTTAACCAAAAAATTATGATGTTTTGTTTTGACCAGTCTAATAAAAATACAGTTATATTTAAGAATAATAATTCTGTTAGCTTACATTTATATGGGGAGACATATTGCATTTGGATATCATGCATTTTATATATTAATATATATGTATTATAACACGTTATAACTAGTTATATACATATATAAAATAGTTTCCAAATAATTTAAAAAACATATTATCATATTTAATTCTCATAATGCATTGACTGAACAAAAGCATTATGTGGGCTGAATGTAGACTACAAATAAAAATGACAATTTAGCTATTCCTATACTACATAATCTAAAAAGTTCCCTTCAATCATTTGCTGTCATTAAATATTTTGATTTTACTTAGGCAACTATGACAGGCACTAAGAGGTATTTCTCATTTTGAAATCTAAACTAAAAATAGCTCTACTGAAAATAGTAGTGGTTAGTCCACATCTGAAAATGCATTATGAAAGTGAGCAGGAAAATGACTCATAAAATGGTAACGTTTGAAGCAGCCAAAAACTATTATAAAATACTGATAATGGCATACAACAAATTAGAGAATAAGCACTTATCCCCACTACCTCTTACTCATTCCAGATTATTTTTTCTGGATCCCAAATAAATATTCCACACAGATATTCTATAATATAATGTTGATGAACATGCTTTGACCATGCCTATTTTTCAGTGTGCCACAAGGCCAAGTACTTAATCTGTAGAGAGGTTTAGTGCATTTGTCCAACTCTAGGTGTAAACCAGCAATTTTAGTGTCTAAGGCAGTGCATTGGTTTTCATGAAAGACTCTATCTGTAAACTGTAATTAAGGATTGGATTCAAATTACTTTCCATAAAATTCTTAGAAAATTCAAGAAACTCAGGAGTTATGACTAAATATGATGGGATATCACCTATCACACATCGGTGTTCCTGAGCTTTAACTGTTAATAAAGCAAGAACCCTTGCAACAAGTCTGACTTGAGGGAGAAATCTGTAGGGTATCATCCACAGAGATTTGATTCCACGGGGCCTGAAAAATGATATTAAACCAGTATCTCGGATGATTCTTTTGTAACCAATTGGTGAAGCCACATTTGGGAACCATTGTTCTAGAATATCTTGGCTCTGACATTGTACATTGGAAGGCACAAGATTATTTGGAGTGAATCTGTAATATAGTTAATGGAGAATTAAAATAGCATTTAACTACATTATAAGTAGTTACTATTTATAACCCCGAGGTGATGAATAAGATGAATATAGTTTATAATAAAATAGCAAGATGGCATATATCATAATTGTGTCAGATGTATCAAAGTCACAGATACAAAGCTAGGCCCTTTTTCTTTTCTGAATCTACAGATCATGCCAATAATCATGACTCTTATCACTGCTTGTGTTGGATTGTTCTTTCAAATAATACTTGCCATGACTTGTGTCAAAGATACTGTTTTCTTCCCAGTTAATTTTGCATATAATATTGCCCTCCTCTACCTTGGTCACAATAAAGCAATTAACTCATATCTTAAGTTTCTGTTTTCTCATAGACAGTATAAATAGCAATGTTAAATTTTATATATGAGAATCATTGATTTGGATAAACAATGACTCATTAAAGTCCATTTGGTACATGATTGTCCCGGTCACTAAGAGCTTGGATATAAAGGTCCATTTGAAGAGGAGGGCAGGGATAAAATGACAGAGTTTACTCCTAAGAAAGAAGAATCCCATGTAATAACCACAATAGTAGCAGATAACGGGGCGCCTGGGTGGCTCAGTGGTTTAAGCCTCTGCCTTCGGCTCAGGTCATGATCTCAGGGTCCTGGGATCGAGCCCCGCATCGGGCTCTCTGCTCAGTGGCGAGCCTGTTTCTCCCTCTCTCTCTGCCGGCCTCTCTGCCTACTTGTGACCTCTCTCTCTGTCAAATAAATAAATAAAATATTAAAAAAAAATAGTAGCAGATAACATTTATTGAGTACTAGAATATACATTTAGGATATAAAGAAATTCCTATATTTCTCTATATCCTAAAATATATTGAAATATAGGATATTAAACTTTATTCCAAGTGCTTTTCAAACAGTACCTCATTTGTTACTCATAATCCCCCCATTATGAGCTGAATTATATGTCCCCCCAAATTCGTATGTTGAGGCCCTAACCTCCAATGGACTGTATTTGAAGATATGGCCTGTAGGGAGGTAATAAAGATTACGGGAGGTCAGAAGGGGGGGGTCTTAATCTGGTAAGAATGGTGTCCTTACAAGAAGAGGAAGAGACATTCTTTCTCTCTCAATCTCTCTCTCCACACAGGGAAAGGCCATGGGACTTGCACACAGCAAGATGACAGCCATCTACGTGCCAGGAAGAGAGGTCTCCCCAGAATCCAACCTTGACTGCACATTGATCTTGGACTTCAAGCCTCCAGCACTGTGAGAAAATAGATTTCTGCTGTTCGAGTCACCTAGTCTATACCACCCATGCCATTGTGATGGCAGCTGTAGCGGACTAATACAGCCCCTACTAATAGTAGTAATATTTCCCTTTTACAAGTAACTATGTAGATCTAGGAAAGAGGCCTAGGAAATGTATAATAACCTGCCTAAGGTCAAAACGCAGACAGAAGAAGAATTTTCCACAGACTTTCTGGCTACAAGGCCAGTCAAAGTAAGTTAGAAAAGATTTGAAAAGAAGTACCATAAGCAGGAATATTTATTTACTATTATTTTTAAATTGAAGTATAATTGTCATTCAATATTCTGTTAGTTTCAGGTGTACATCACAGTGATTAGATATTTTCATACATTCCCGAATGGTCCCCATGATAAATGTAGTTACCATCTGTTGCCACACAAAATGATTACAACATTATTGACTATATTCCCTACACTGTACTGTGCTTTACATCTCCGTGACTTACTTACACTTTCCTGTGTCTATGGGTATGTTTCTGTTTTGTTTTTTTGCTTATTGTTACGATTTTTTTAGATTCCACACATAAGTGAAATCTTACAGAATTTGTCTTTCTCTGTCTTGACTTTTGTAACTCTAGTTTACAAAAACTAGATAAAAACTAATACCCTCTAGTCCATCCTCATCACAAAGGACAAGATTTCATTCTTTTTTACGGCTGAGTAATATTCTGTTGTCATATGTATGTATGTATGTCTATCACATCTTCTTTATGATTTCATCCCCTGAATGTACTGAGGTTGCTTCCATCTCTTGGCTACTGCAAATAATGCTGAAACAAACATTGGAATGCACACTCGGAATTGGTGTTTTTGTTCCTTTGGATAAATACCCAGAACTCAAATTGCTAGATTGCATGGTAGTTCCGTTTTGAGAAGCAAGAATATTTAAACCATAGAAATATAGTTTTCAACAACATAGTGAGATTCCTTATGCAGTAATTGTACTGCTGAATTAGAAATCTAGCTTTGAGAAAAGCAATCTTGTAGGGAATGTCTTGTGGCTCAGAAGAGGCAGGATTGGGCTTTGATCAGTTCTTTGAGGCTAGTTGACCTTGCAGCCAATGCAGGAAGAATTTTCTAGCTTGACCAAGGGGAACAGACAAGGGAGTGGCTAGAAGGTAAAGTTTGAAACAACTCTAAAAGCCTGATACCTTTACTAAAACAGAATGAGGATGAAGACTGCATCCCACTGTATTTAGAATAAAGCCCAAATTCCTTAACATGGGCTCTATTTTTAGCATACTCTTGGAATTTATTATCCAAAATCAGGACATTTTGAAAGTGAAAGGAAATACCATTACAATTTTTCCAGTACAACATGGTTAAACCAGAACAGTCCTGGGCAAACATGGATATAGCTTTGCCATAAGGGCCTACGTAATCAAACTCTTGTCCTGTCTGACATCATTTTCCCCCTTCATTTATTGAACCGACTTCCTTTCAGTTCTGTGAACACATCCACATCCAAGCAGATTCTTGGTCAGAGGCTGAACACACACTCTCATTCTGTCTTACTGAGCCCTTCTCTCTTTGCCTGGTTAACTAATCATCTTCAGCAGTGGTCACTGTTGGTCAGTCACACTCGGCAAAATCCCTCCCTTCCTCCTTCCTAACCACTCCATGATTTCATCCAGCCCTCCTTCATGCGATCTTTGCAACTCGGGAGGTCTTAACCACCTCCTTAGTCCAGGCAAGAGCAGTGACCGGAATCAGTCCGTTGGCATATGGCGGTCTTTGGTCTGGCCAGTGGCTTAGGGAGAGTGCATTTGCTGGGAGGTACAGGTAGCAGAACATGCCCCCAGCTAGTGCTTTGAACAACACACAAATGGGTTTCTCCTTGTCTGAAAGAAGTTAGAGGACGGAGCATGGCCATAGGTGCCAAGCACTTAGGACACTTACTGCTTCGTCATCTTCAATATGTGGGGACAGAAGCTCAGCCATCACATTCACGTGCAAGCCGCAGGAAGGAAGAAGGGACAAGGAAAGGCACACTCCCTCCCAGTGAGAATAGATCCCAGAAGTTACACAAATTACTTTCATTTACATTCCATCGCTAAAACCTAGTCACAAGGCCATATGTAGCTATGAGGAAACGTGAGAAAGGTAATCTTTATTCCCGGTGGCTGTGTGCCGTGCTAGAAATTGCGGATAAGGGATGTTGGTGGAAAACCATCAGCCTTTCTACCAACATGGCTCAATTAGCCTAAAGAGCTGAAGAGAAGTCCTTAGTCTATAAGCTTGTTTCTCTCATGCCGGATGTGAATAAAAGGCAAGTAATCCCAGTGAAGTGTGAGAAAAATTAATTTCTATTGTTTGAGACATGACATAAAAAGCTTAAAAGGAAGCAGAGACTTTGGACAGCGGAGAAGAAAGGAGAACCTAAGCTCCTGATAACCCAGATGGGCCACTCAATGCAGCCATCATGAGGCTGAGCCTCCACATCCTCTAGGTGAGAGGAGGGATGTCCTTACTGTGTCCACCATTTTTGTTCTCGGCTTTTCTTGTAGTTGAAAGCATCTTGAGAGAATTCCCACAGGCCTTCCTAAGCCCTCCATCTCCTTTATGGTCTCTCCCAGCAACCTCTTCTTTGCCTTCACAGCCCTTACTACAGTTTTCAGTCATGTATTTGTTGTTTAAAGTCTATCCAGGCCGGTCAGGCTGTAAGCCCTGAGCTTTGGAACCAGAGCTGTTTTGCCCATTATTGCATCCCTAGGAAATGAAATGAAAAGGCTCACGCAATGCTAGGCACACAGTAGGCTTGTAAATACAAGTATCGTAAAAAGTAAGCCTCGCTCGTTCAAAGAGATCACTATTTTCCCCCCCGTGAAGAGATCAGTTCTAAAGGCAGAGTAAGGACCACGTAAAGTGCTGCAGAAGGACAGGTGGGGAATTGGCCTTTCGTCTCTTCTCAGGTTTTTGTCACTAACTGTTTAGTACTTCAGCAACATCCCACTTCCGCTTTACAGCTTTGGCATGACCTCAGATGCCAATACCGAGCCTCTTAGAGCTCCAGCCTGGTCTGGAGAGTGTGAGGGCAGAGCTGAGAGTGGCAGCTTCCCGGGCTGTGCAGGGCCTTTCGCTTGGGCATCACAGGAGCCCTCAGTGCGTAATAGGGCCAGAGGGTTCCACCCGTCTCTGCTGTCACATCGCAATTGAAGCGGCGTCTGCAGGCGCCCGAGAGCTGGATGTTGTGTCTGCAGATGGCAGCGCTATTCATATGGAGCTTTGAGGTACGAGGCTTTCCCCCGGAGGCTGGGAATCTGGATGAGTGCTCTATTTTCTACTCTTCACCTTCCCCCAAACCTCCTGTCATTCTTCTACCTCAGGTGACAGCCAATAAATTAAACAATTCATAGGTTTCTATTTGCAGATGATCTCCAAAGTAGTTTACAGCCCACTCTGGAATGTAGGTCTAACGTCTTCTTTCTGTCTTGCACACTCCTTCTTCCCAACATCTGTGGCATTCGTTGTTGATCAGACTTTAACTCAATGCTCTGTTCTATCGAAATGTGATTGTTACATGAAAGCTTGGGGAGGAAGGATAACCATGACACTGAAAGCAAGTATTCTTGACTTCCAAAATGTATGTTTAGATAAAACTGACTTTTCGCAGTGCCGATATGAACAAGCTACCTTTTATTGAGTGCCTACATGATTCAGGTGTTACAATAGTTTATATAATGCAGGCAGCAAAATGTGTTTAATCAATGGGAAAAGGCCTGTACTACAGGCTGGTCTATGTTCTGCAGAATGTGTGGTTGGAATAATTCAATAATAGGATATTATTTGAATTTGAAAATTTTCAAAAGTTATCTTTTGCATTAAGATAGTACCTGCCATATGATGATAGAGTAAATTAAATATTATATATGCAAATAAATTGAAAAGAAGCTTCAAACATTTGATAAAGTCCACAGAATAATTGAGTTAAAAACAGCTCATTTTTTATTTGTATGAGTTATGTTTGAAATTTGTAATTATCCTTCCATAAGAAAAAGTTTAGAGATTTGATTAATGGACCTCACATAATCATGGATATTTTGTTTTAAAACAGAAAATCAAAATAGGCATTTAATGTCAGCCCTCCTGTTCCCCATATCTTCTCCTTCTGGTCCTGTTTCCAAGCTTCTTATGGCAGTAACAGATGACCCTCCCACCACCCCCACCACCCGCCCAAAACCTACAGTTTCAGTTCTGTAGCTGTTTACTCAGTCCCCACTGTGGGAAGAAAGCTCATCAACGGTATCAATACCTCTGTGCTCTGGAATGCAGCATGGTTTATCAAAGATCCTTAAGAGCGATCTGGGGGGGCGCCTGGGTGGCTCAGTGGGTTAAGCCTCTGCCTTCAGCTCAGGTCATGATCTCAGGGTCCTGGAATCGAGCCCCGTATCGGGCTCTCTGCTTGGCAGGGAGCCTGCTTCCTCCCCTCTCTGGCTGCTGCTCTGCCTACTTGTAATCTCTCTCTATCTCTGTAAAAAAAAAAAAAAGAAAAAAAAAAAAAAAAAGAGCGATCTGGGACCCAGCTGTGGCGGCTTTGCTCCGTAAGCCTCCTTAGTGATTTTCTGAGCCATGTGTACTCTCAAATTATAATATTCCCTTCCCATTCTCATACCCATCTTAGATAGGATTGAGAATCTGCCACAGTCTCTACCTCTAAGTTCAGCCTGATTATTTGATTTAGTACTTGGGAGTCTTACCCTGAATACCCATGAGCATTCTATATGCTCATGGACACACCTGTTTAATTACCACTTACCTGCCCAATGCCTGAGTACTACCTCTATTGTAAGTTCCCCAACAGGGTGTTCTTCTCTTACAATCAGAAAATCAAGCCTAAATGAGTGCATGTAATATGTCAAGATTATGTGGCCAGAAAACCCAACTTCTGTGAAAAGATTTACCAAGAATTCTCTCTGAAAGAGTTAAACTCAATGGTCAAGGTATGTTCCCAGATATCCATCATGCATATGTTTTATTCCAGCAACTCTCCCCAAACTTTTAAATAACTTTAAAAAGATGTTACAGGGGGCGCCTGGGTGGCTCAGTGGGTTAAAGCCTCTGCCTTCGGCTCAGGTCATGATCCCAGGGTCCTGGGTTTGAGCCCCACATCGGGCTCTCTGCTCAGCGGGAGCCTGCTTCCTCCTCTCTCTCTCTCTGCCTGCCTCTCTGCCTACTTGTGATCTCTGTCTGTCCAATAAATAAAGAAAATCTTTCAAAAAAATAATTTAAAAAAAAAGATGTTACACACAATAATTCTTCCTTTAAAACCATCCATTGTAGGGGCGCCTGGGTGGCTCAGTGGGTTAAGCCGCTGCCTTCGGCTCAGGTCATGATCTCAGGTCCTGGGATCGAGTCCCGCATCGGGCTCTCTGCTCGGCGGGGAGCCTGCTTCCCTCTCTCTCTCTCTGCCTGCCTCTCTATCTACCTGTGATCTCTCTCTCAAATAAATAAAATCTTTAAAAAAAAAAAACCATCCATTGTAGGTTTACAGTTCTAGAAGAATTATAAGTTTACTTTAAGCTCTTGAACCAAAGGGAAGTACAAGTGTCATGTATGTCCATCTCTGTATCCACCTCTATATTCAAAGGCTCAATGAAAGCAGCAAGTGAAGAAACATAATTTGTAGGTTGGCTCAAGGTTTGCTTTTTCTTTATCTTGTTTGAGAGAAGAAGGAAGACACGATGTAGTCACTGCTTTCTTCTAGGGATCTTTGTGTCAAGAATCAGTTGGTGTTCCAAGGAATCACTTGGGATCTTTCCAATGAAGTTGTCAGAAAAATTACCAATTGTAACTATGGTAACTTAGAGTGAAATATATCTTAAACAAATGAGCAATGCAAAAGCAGAAAGACACCCTAAGTGTGCACATGCAACTCACATCTCATATGCTGATTGTTGCTTGCGTCACCACTGTCCTGGGAATGCCATTGGGGCACTGGGTGGGAAAATCAGGGTACATGGCAAGACCATTTTCTCAGCATCTGTTAACAGGTCACATGTCCTTTGCTTCCCCATCTGCTCTAGAACACCCTACACTTATGACTAACTCTTGCAATGTGACACATGATTAAAGCACAGAAGCAGAATTTTTGCTTCGAGAATTTCAGTTTTAGTCGTATATTCATATCACTTGAATGGTACTATTTACTTCCTTCTGATATAAGGATTCACAGAGTGTAATAGTGTAAAAAATTTAAACATATCCCAGAATCCAGGAGTTGAAATCTAGTACATTCTCCTGAAACATTTTTTCCCCTACAGAATAGACCTTTCAAAGTAAGAATATGAAGAATTCAGATATTTTCTTATTCCTTTTTTGTAAGTTACTAAGATGAAATAATAGAGTCCCATATGGGTTTTTAACCTTTCAGATATTTTCAGTAGTTAAAATTCTCAGAAAATAGTGATTTTTGGTTTTACTCAGAGTTTGCTAATCTTCACTGTTATAGATTGATTTTAAGTTCTTCTCAGCTTACATATATAAATGAGGAGCAGGAAAGTAGTAATAAATCCACACAAAAAATATACTTGCCTGAGATAACGGATTTTGCCTGATTTGTTCCCCCTAGAGGGAGGTCAGATGAGCAGATGAAGACACTGAATGGCTCAATGATTAAGAACAAGTAGTGAAAACATCTTCTCATCTGTGCAGTGGACGTGTGTAAAAGCAGAAAACGGGTAAGATCAAGCTCAAGTAGAAACTC
Source organism: Meles meles (assembly GCF_922984935.1). Lineage (NCBI taxonomy): Eukaryota > Metazoa > Chordata > Mammalia > Carnivora > Mustelidae > Meles > Meles meles. Next base: position 202,805,190 of record NC_060067.1, on the reverse strand, counting down.
AAGGTCAAGATGTGTCAGTGTGAGTTAAGAACACATACAGGGCCTGCCACAGGCACCAGAAAACCGAGGGGAGAAGAGAATCTGAAAACCAGGCAAAATAAATGCAAAGCATGATAGGTCAAAATGTGTAAGCAGAACACCATCTTGAACAAAATACAGAGCACAATGATAAGATTAGGATTAAAAAAACTTTTTTTAAATTTTTTAGGGCAAAAAAAAGTTTTTTAGGGCAAAAAAAAGTTACTACTCATACTACTTCCCTTACAGAATAGAATGGGCTAAGTTTTCTTAGATTTTGGTAGAAATCCTTAAGGCCATTTTTATATTAAAATTTATGAAATGGGAGATAGTCCTTGTGTTGGGGTTCCCCAAGAACCCTTCAGGTTGGTGATTTGCTGTGTAAAGACTCACAGGACTTAGAATACAGTCACACCCACAGCCAAGGTTTATTGCAGTAAAAGGATTACAAAGTGAAATCAGTAAAAGGAAAATGTGCCCGGGAAGAAGTCTGGAGGAAACCAGGCAGAAGCTTCAAAGACTTCTCTCCCGCTGGAATCGCAGCGGATGTGCTTAATTCCTAGGAAGCATTAGACTCAGTGCCAAGGGTTTGCACTTGGGAAGGGTCATGTAGACCCCGTCTGCCATTCCAAACTTCCAGAAGGAAAGCAGGTGTTTGGCATAAACCACATTGTTTCAATTAACAGTTTCGGTGCAGGGAGTCACTTTAATCATTTAGGAAAAGTTTTATATCCGTGCAGGGAACTATTTACCAGCCAATTTCCTAGGGCCTAGGGGGAGACAGTGAACACCGTGCTGTCCTGCTGTCATGGGCAAACTCGCTCTTTGCCTTCTTGCTGAGCGCTGAGTGTGAAGGTGAAACTCGCCTTCGGCTTCTTCATTGCCCCTGCCTTCAGAGGCAGGATGCCCAAGGGCAAATCTTGCAAGCAGGTACTTCTAAGGATAGAAGTCTCAGACCTGTTAATTAACCCTTCCACACAGTTCCCTTAACTATTTCCCCCTTTTATTTCCATTCCAGATACAGCTGGCTCTGTTTGCCAGTGGGATCTAGAAACTTTTCTAGAATAAGAGTTATTCAAATGAGTTAAGGAAGGTAATAAACCTCACCAGGCATGGTCTGAATTTTCAGATCTTACTTACCCTAGAGCTTTAGTGGTCTGAATGTATTATAATGGGGGTAATTCCCCAAAACCAACCTTGAGGCTGATTACTCAGGTGGGACTAGCATGCCCAGGATGTGAGTTCTCCAGTGACCAGATATTTACCATGGCCGTGCACGAGATATAGCTTCAACCATGCATCTCTGAGTGAATTGGAGGAGGCCAGAAAGAGCAACGATGATTAGGTTCTTCAACTAAGAAAATGCCAAAAGCTTCAGTAACATTCTCTCACTTTCCTAGAAGCATAGGGTCTAGGTGATGTGAGCAGAGAAGTTGGACATTAACTGCCTAAACCATTAGAAGAATCCCAGCAAATTTGGATGTCTTTGATTGTCTAGGGAACATGGAAGGGCCCCCTTGATCTTCATTTTCCTTGGGAGGGTGTGGATCCCTAGATCCTCAGGAATGAACGGTCCCTGGTATAATTTCTGATACCCTCTCAAGGATGATCAGTGAACCAGTCTGGCATGTCATGAGCAGGCAGCAGTCATCAAATGAGCTACCTTTTCATGCAGTCAAATAGTCAAGTACACAGGAGGACCAAAGGCATTGGACTGAATGGCCAGATTCAAAAAGCAAGTCTGAGACAGGAGGGCCCCCGGGAATAAAGAACCAGAGTGCAAAGCCAAGATGCGGGGCCATCATGTGTTGACGACTTCCTAATTTAAAATTTTTCTACATTGTGCTGTATAGCAATTCCATAGCAGTTATCTCCTTTGATCCTAAAAACCCAGTGAAGCCATTCTTTTAGTTATTGGAAATGCCCCACTAAATGCAAATATTCAAAATTGGTAGCATCAATTTTAAAATAGGTTTAGTCTGCAATTGGAAGCAAAGCATTACTAGGAACTGGACTAAGGCTGGACGAGAAAAGTAAAGGAAAGGTAAACTGCTTTGGGGGACCTGGGAGGCCTTTCTTTCTCCCTGCCCCTACCCTCCAAAAAACTGTTCCAACTTTGACCAGATTTGACAAAGGGGAAGAGTTTTGTGAAGTGCTGCTTCCATATGCGACGCCTCAGAATACATTCCAAACTACCTGGCCTTGCTGCCGGATTTAAGTGCAAATTAATGAGACAGTAGCGCTCAAGAAGCCTCGGGGCTGACCACCAGGCTGAAGGACCAAGAAACGGGGTGGGCGAGTCAGGGGGCCCCGAGGAGAGGAAGCGAGGACAGGGGGCGGGCCTTCCGTGGAGAAACCCCACCCCTCCTTGCTCGTCGCTGATTGGTGGCGGCGATAGGCCGGGAGGGTGGGTGTGTCCGGGGAGGCGGGTGCGCGCGCGCTCGCCGGCGTTGGAAGACCGGAAAGGAGGCGGGGCCGCGGCGGCGCGCGCTCCCGGGACGCGCGCGGCTCAGGCGGCGCGGATCGCAGGGAGCCGGTCCCGGGCCGGAGCGGGGTCCCTGGTGTGCGTGCGGAACGGGGCTCCGGGGAGACGGTCGCGATGAACACGGTGCTGTCGCGGGCGAACTCGCTGTTCGCCTTCTCGCTGAGCGTGATGGCGGCGCTCACCTTCGGCTGCTTCATCACCACTGCCTTCAAAGACAGGAGCGTCCCGGTGCGGCTGCACGTCTCGCGGATCATGCTGTGAGTGCGGCGGAGGCCCGGCCGGCGGGGCGGGGCGCCTGGACCGGGCCGGGGTGGGCGCCGAGGCCGGGCCGCCGCGGGCAGGGCGTCCGCGCCGCCCTGGGGAAACCCCCCCGCCCTCGCCCCGCGGCTCCTCAGCGGCCCGCGCCCCCGAGGACGGACGCCCCGGTGGACGTCGCGAGCTTCTCGGCTTCCCCTCGAACTCCCACCTCTCCACCGCGAATTCCCGGGCTTGCTCTTAAATTTTAATTTTGAGTGTTCCTCAGGCCGGTGCCTCCGCTTCCTTCCTGTTCCTCACTTCCCTCGCCCACGCCCGGCCAATGAGGGAGCAACACAACAGCAGAGCCGCGCCGCCGCCGCCCGCCCGCCGGCTCCCGGGCCGCCTCCCGGCTCCCCGCTCCCCGCTCCCCCGGCTCCCCCGCCGGCCGCCGCGCCTCGGCGCTGCCCTCTCAGACCGGACTCGGCCGCGCGTGCGGGCCTTCGGCGGTTCTCTCCCGGCCGCCTTCGCGGGGGTGTGGGGGGGCTGCCTCCTTCGGGGGCTCTGCCTTCTTCGCGGGGGGGGGCTGCCTCCTTCGGGGGCGCTGCCTCCTTTTGGGGGGGCTGCCTCCTTCGGGGGCGGCGCGGACTCGCAGCCGCTTTGAAGTTGGCGGGAGAGGGTAGGATGCGCCGAGAGCCTCCCACAGCCCCGCTCTCGGATTCCGCGCCGGCCGTTTGAGAGTCAGCGGGTTGAAGAAATCTGCGAAAATGCCCCAAATGGGATTTCAGAATGACGTTGTCATTTCCATTATGCCGGTTTTATTTTACCTTGATAATTTGTGTTCGCCGGCACATTTTTTGATACGTAGGTGGGGTTTTTTCCTTTTTCTTTTCTTTCTCTTCCTTCCTTGCCCCCCCCCCCCCCCTCCGGTTCTCACATCTTTTCTGTTCCTTCTTGCATCAAGTTCAGTCGTTCTTCAGCCGTAGTTTGCTAGATTTCTTTGTTGGAGTCTCCGACAAGCCAGTCATCATCGAATAGCTCCTGTGCTGTGAAATGCTGCTTCCAAACGCCACCCCCCGCCCAACACACCTTTTTTCCCCCGCTACTGCTGCTTGCTAGATACTGGTTTTTAGATTCAAGTAGACACCTGCACTGTTTGCTGTTGTTAATCTTGAGTAAGTTTCTTATCGTCCTGGGCCTTAATTTCCTTTTTAGAATAGAAATAATACCCAACGCGCAGGCTTGTTGTGAGGATTATTTGAGGTAATTACGAAAAATTCACTGTTGGACCTCCCAGACACACAGGAAGCACTCAGTAAATACAGCAGCGCTTATCATCTCATCTTAATTTTCCCGCCTGTAGTCCTCTGTGACCTTCTGCCCCGCCACCAGACTCACTGACAGCAAGTGTTCACACTCCCTCCGAGCACTTTTCACACTCTGCCCCCCATTTTGCTAGGGATTCTCTTTTAAGGTATATGCTGTAGCTACAGACCTAATTTTTATATAGGATTAAAAGTTTTATCCTCTTTTCCCACTTGTAAGTTTCTCTGATTTTTTACTTCTTGCCCTTCCACCGGTGCCTCCAACAAGATCCTGTCTTTCACTTTAAGGAACTGTGTGAATTGTATGTGCTGTTATGTTTGAAGAGTGATAAAACTTTTATCTTTATTTTTAGAAAAAATGTAGAAGACTTCACTGGACCTAGAGAAAGAAGTGATCTGGGATTCATTACATTTGATATAACTGCTGATATCCTTTAAGAAAATATTTTATTGCCTTCTCTGTAGTGGTATAATGATACATGTGTTGTTTAATGATTTTGGGAGAGGTACAGTAGTCTCACTATCCCCTGAATCAACCAAACTTTAGAAGTTTCTATAGGTATATTTCCATTAGTAAAATAGTTTTAATATCTCCTCATTTACACTTGAGAAAATTTATTTATGGATTCTTCAGTTATTATTTTGTGAACCGATTTTAAACTTTTCACAGAAACGTTAAACAGATTGAAAGCTTGAAGAGAGTTTGAATATTTCGGAAAGAAAAAAATAGAATCAGGTTGTTTGGATTATAGAAAGAAAAATGTTAGCAGTGCTCAGCCTTCCTAGATCGAATATTTCATGTACAGTCCCAAGTAATATATCCATATTTCATGATAGCAGAGAGAAACATATGTTAAAAAAGTTAATTGTCACCTGTTAAGGTTTAGAAGGTCATTATCAGTATGATTATTGGCAAACCATATTAGAGTTTTGCCATTATGGTTTTCTTTAATAAGTACTTTTATAATAAGAGTCAACAGAAATCTTAACATTTATAAGAGTTACTTTAAAATGGGAATGATTTAATCTTTTTCTTTTGAATTTCCACCATTTGATAACTGTCCATTTTGGCCAATGTAATCTTTTATGGTCTTAGCTTAATATGTTGGCAGCATTGTTCTCTGCCATGTCGTCTGATCACACCTACCTTTTTAAGACCTCAGGATTAAAATTGGCTATGGTGATTGCACTGTCCGGACTTCTGTTAAGCCACTGTCTGAACAGTCGAAGCAGATGACCAACCCGGGGAGTTTACCTGATAGGGCTCTTGACTGCCATGGAATTACTTTAAGTTGATTTTTTTAGAAATAAAGTGTTGGGTTTAGAAGTAGACTAGAAATTAGTTCTCTAGGCACTTTGTGAGGAGATAGAGTAACTGTCAGAAGAGTCTTGTGGGAAACTTCGTATATCTGCTTTTAAGTTTTTGTGTCATTTAAAACAGTCCAGTAAGAGGAAGTTTGGATCTCTTCCGCAAGTAGTAACTTTATCTGGAGAATTACAGTGAAATTTCCTGACGTCTCAACTACTGTATTTATATATTCTCAATCTCATCATTTGTAGTTTTTCTTAATGCTACTGCTAAAACTTGAAATTGGGCCTGCTTTTATAAAGAGCTATCTTAGACTTCAATTCTAAAAGCAGAATATAATGACCATGTTGCTATCAGTATGTGTAAAGGCGTGTAATAAAATGAGTTAGCCATTTACATATGATACTTAATAAAATCCAGACACTTAATTCGTTTCATTTTGCAGTGACACCAGTCTTGTAATTAATCATTGTGATTTTTTTTTTTGCGCTCTGATAAGCTGAGGAAATCAGATTGACATTCAGCTGCATATTCTTACCAAAGCACTTCGTGGACTGAGACATTTTGATCTCCGTTGGCATGTGCTTAAAAGCAACGTGAACATTTTATTATATTTCGTTTAATTACATGAGCTGATTCATGTTTGTCTGTCAGTAAATTTAAACTATGATGATTGGTTATACTTTACAACTTCTGTGGAATTGAATATGCCTCAAAGATTAAATCCTCTTTCTTTTAGACTTGGCTGATGTTATGGAAAGCTAAATTTTGTATTGTTCTGTGACTTTCTTATTAAATCATGGTTAGAGGCACAGGGGAATGATGCTAATTGAAATGAGATTTTATAATATATTTGTCTTTTATGTATTTTTATTAAACTAGTGTCTCAGTATGTTTCTGAGCCACCTCTCTTTTTTCTATTTTAGTATTAGTATTACTGTGGATAATTAAGATTGATTTAGAAGTTGTGTGCTGCTTTATGATTTTTATGTTCCTTAATTTGTTTACATCTAGAGAATATATTTGATTGGAATGTTAAGCAGTTGTTTCTTTATTTATCAGCAGAATATTCAACTAAAAATAATGTAAGTATATATATATAGAGAGAGAGAGATGTATTTTAATAGATCTTTAAAATCTCATTCTTTATGAAAGGATATAAATCTTACATATTCAAAATATCTGACATGAGTCCTTCGGTAAAAATCATAAGCCTCTGGAGAGGTGACTACTAAGAAAACATCTCTTTGGGTTGGTAGCCTTTTTTTTTTCTTGTTACTATAGCTGTCTAGTATTGTTGTCCCCAGAATGTGATGCATGCAGGGTAATCTCTAGGTATGTAAGGAATATCATTAAGAGCTACTATTTCTTCTCTTACAGAGTTAGGAAGACTTGCCAGTTTTTCAGTTCATTAGCTTTTCACTTCATGTTAAAATGGAGTGGCAACTGCCAAGCTCCTGATCTGTACTGGAAATGAGAACTCTAGCTATATATTTTTTGTTTAAAAATAAAAGGAAAAGAAGCTAAACTGTATGAATACTTGCAATATGGACTGACATTCATATACTCAGTCCCGTAGTCAGACGGTCACATGTCTCCGACAGCATGCAGATCCTCTGGGGGAAGAGGAGGAATTCTGCAGGGCAGAAAGGTTGACCATTCTGCAAGCAATTTATTTGTTCAAGTTCAGCGTTTTATAAAGTTGTACAGTATAATCCAGTTCAGTGGGTGATGTTACATAGTTTTAAATAAACAAATCTCACAAAATGGAAAAACGGCTTAAAAACATTCCTGCAGAGAAGTTACACATTGAAAATAACACAAATGGTTCAACCACATGTAAGCAGCAGGAACACAGCAGAGCTGATGTGTGTGTTCCTCTTTGGAGCTGCTCAGCCACAATAATGGATTAGAAAAAGAGAGAACCTAGAAAGATCTAATGCAAAGTTGGCTGAGAAAATTCAACATTGGTCAAGAATATTATTTGAAATGCAAATTTACGTTCATTATCAGTGGCGATATATCATCTAATGGCAGTATTAATGTGTACTATGTACAGAATTTGTAAATAAATGCATATTTGGGGTTTGTGCTCAAAATAATTTTTGCACAGATCTTTAGGTACCATTTCCAGTGATAAGCTCAGAAAGGCTGTTGTTGAATTAGGAGTGTACTAAGAAATGGGGATGTGGAGTTGCTGTACGGGTATAGGATTTTTTAAGCTGAAGTATTCTTTCCATAGCTTGGAGAAAAGATGGCAAGATACTTGAATCAACAAAATCTGTGACCTGTGTTTACAACTCTCATTATCCTTATATGTAATAAAAAACTATAAAGATAACACATTCTTTAATCCTATCAGGTTATCTTAAAATCCGCCTAAATATTTGTATTTTTCTTTTGATGTGAGCTGTTCTGATCATCTTACTGAGCTGTATAGCTACAATTAACATCTCCATCTGTTGAGAAATATTTTCCTTTGCTTTGGAATTATATGGGATTCACCAATTTCAGGATTTAAAAGTAGTCTTTTAAATCATAAACTAGAGCTTATCAGAAGTTTTGTCATTAAAAGCTACTGAACCATTAGATTAAAACACTTAAAGTTATTACTTTGTGACTGAAATTTATTGGTGTAGTCTGATTTAGAGCTTTTGTTGCAGATGAGAGGAAGGACTGAGATTTTTATATAGGATGTTGCTAAAACAGAAATCCCCTGAAAGTGTTAAGTGAATGATTGTGATAAATGAATTAAAATACGAAGGTGAAATCCATGGAATTAAAATATGCTTCTGTGTTGTTTTCACCCTCATGTTTGTTAGCAGTGTAGTCTAGAGGTGATTTGTAGTTAGCGATGCGTCTACTTCGGTATTTTATTCGAACTGTGTTCACTTTCAAGGGATGAAAACTTTATCTGCTGATTGACTTGATTAGTTAACTGGAATTTTTAGTACTTCAATTCATTTTACATTCACTTTGAGCATGTCTTTTATGCCAAATATTTTGTTAGGCCCTAGGATTACTGGGTTGTGTAGGTTTTGATCCCTGCCCTTGAGAGTCAACAAAATGTTAGAACATATAGAAAAAGCTATTCTGAAGGTAAGAGTAATGACTGTATATACACATATCATTCTATAGCTCTCAACCGATTATTCGAATTAATATGTCGCCTTCTTGGTGACAGGTATATCTAAATTATATTCATAATTCTGGTTAACCCCAGTGTGACTAGTAAGTTAATACAACTGCGAACTTGACAGATCACTGCTTTGGTGAAGGAATAAATGTGCATTAAAAAGTCATTTCACTTTGGCATATCTTAGATATATATTCTTCAGGCTTGATGTTTTTGTTTTATGCTAGAAAGAGGCTTTGTGGTGAAGATTTGAACCTTCTTAGAAATAACGTCCACATTTCTTTTCAGCGAATGTAGTCACCACACGCTGAGCAACTGACCTTCGAGGCTAAATAATAATGGATGATAGCTTACTAAGAACAGATTTCTTGGGATTAATAGCGGTCACAGATGTGTTTTTCTCTGCACTTTATGCCCCTCATTTTCCAAACAGAGCTTGTTTTTGATGTGTCAAAATAGCAGATTAAAAGAATTGACTTCTAGAACATTCGATAATAAAACGATGTGTCTATGATTAATGTAAAGAAAAACTATTTAGAAGGCTTCATTTCTTTAATGATTCCTTGGTAATGTAAAGACCTTGGAGATACATAGATATTCCTGACCTAATCTGGCAGCAGAGACCTGTGTGAGGAGTGTGGTGGCGCAGGCGTAGCTGTCTCAGTTTCCCGACACTTTGCAGAGTCCACACTGGGCTGGAGGCTCTCAGAAGTTTTACAGGGAAAAGTGATTTAGGAGTATGTTTGCTTGCTTTCTGGTGATTACTAATCCCTCTGTTCCTCCAAGGGCCCCATTCTGGAGTGCACATGAGTCTAAATAAAACCTTAGAGTCAGCTTTGAGGGCCCTAAGCAATGATTTGCTTTAGGGAAATAATCTTTTGTCCCAGAAAAGTTCAACTTCTTGTATCTATCCACTTGTTATTTTGTATGGTCTAGGATTTTAGAAATTCCCTGAAAACATGTATTCATTAATGTAAATTAAAGTATTTGCATAGCACTGCTTTTAATTCGAAGTGACAAAGTTGTAAGTTCTGATGAGTTATCTAATTAATTTTCATTTTAATGTAGGCTCTGAACCAAGTTGTCCTTTGGGACAAGATTGTTCTGCGAGGTGATAATCCAAAGCTGCTGTTGAAAGATATGAAAACAAAATATTTTTTCTTTGACGATGGAAATGGCCTCAAGTGAGCAGTTCTTTGTCATTTTTTTTTTTTTTCTTAAGGTTTTATTTATTTATTTGACAGACAGAGATTACAAGTAGACAGAGAGGAAGGCAGAGAGAGAGAGGGAAGCAGGCTATGCGGGGCTCGATCCCAGGACCCTGGGATCATGACCTGAGCCGAAGGCAGAGGCTTTAACCCACTGAGCCACCCAGGCGCCCCGGTTCTTTGTCATTCTTTACATGTAATTAAATATGTGGGGGAGAGAATTATTTAATGTAGTTTTGTTTTTAAGAAAGTGACTAGAGGGTAAAAAGGGGAAAGTTGAGAGACAAGAAATACAGATCTGAACTGGAAGATTGGGTAGAAACACTGCCACAGACACGGGTCTAAGTTGAACGCTCAGTTCTCGTGCGGTAAGTGAAATGGCCCAGTCGCACTGAGAAAGGCCCTTAGCTGTTTATGCTGTGACCTTTGCAGGGGGCCTGGGCTTGCCCACCTGGAGATAGGAACTGCCGTGGCAGGGGCTCCTTCTGGAATGGGAGACAGATTTGTCAGGGGGCCCTTCAGGAGGAAATAATTTGTGTATCTAGGATTTGTGTGTCTAGCTGAGGTTCCAGCTGTGCTTAACTTCTCTGAACCCCCTTTTCTTTCATGCACAGGGAAATAATTAGAATAACAGATTTTGGGTCATTTTAGCTCATAAGCTCTGTGAGTAAACACTGGAAAGGAATTTAGGGGAGAGCTGTTGTAACCAGACCTCAGGTTTTGCAGATGAAAAATTGGAGCCATGAAAGATGATTTGATCACAGTCTTGACAAGGAGAGAATTCGATTTCAAATCATCGCCTTCTGATATCTAGCTCAGATCTCTTTCTATATTCTCTCTCTGTTTTACTCAATTAAGCTTTTTGACCCATAGCTCTAATAACTGGCACTGTGAGTGAGTTCAGTTAGGTCATTATGGGATGCCTGCAGATACAATGCTGGTTTTCCAGCGTTGTTCCTGGATTTCAAAGACTTGAGAGGACTGCTGTTGGTAGATTAGGATTCCGTTACAAATAGCTGGTTATGAAGTATTAGAACCCCAGTGCTTGAGTTAAATGTTTTTATTGAACTAAAAATGTTTCTGCTGATATCTAATAAACATGTTTGTTCTGTCTTTTTATAGGGGAAACAGGAATGTCACTTTAACCCTCTCTTGGAACGTTGTACCAAATGCTGGAATTCTACCTCTTGTGACAGGATCAGGTCACGTATCTGTCCCATTTCCAGATACATATGAAATAACGAAGAGTTATTAAATTATTCTGAATTTGAAACAACATATTTTTATACTTAATGAGTCATATCTTGTTTTTCTCTTCCCTTGCATCTTCATTTGGTTGTTACTTTTCTTTTTTTGTGGGGGTGGTTTAAGAACTAACATCAAAGGCATAGTTGAAGGGGAAAGGTTAATGTGCTACTTAATTTTACAAGCAAAACACACACACAAAAGGCCACCAGAATATTATAAAATTATAAAAACAAGACAACTACACAATAAAGATTTGTAAAAAATTTATGTTTGAGGTATTCCCTGTATGTCCATGGTTCCTTACGGAATATACAGTGAGCATGAAGGGTAGTTAAAACTTTTAGGTGCCTGTGGAGTTAGAAGAACTGTATTTTATGCCTCGCATTCATGCAGGTTCACAATGGAGGTGATGCAGAAGTGGACATTCTCTTTTTAGGGTATGTCGCATTACCGGAAAAATTAAAGAATGGTTATTTGTAAGATACCTGGTTTACAAAATAGCCAGAAGTGATGGGATTGTATTCCATTTGTCTCTGGAATGCCCCATATGCTTGTTTTCCTTACAGGTGACTAACAGCTTTCTCCACTTAAAGACTAAATACCTCTTTATATGCTGTAAATCATTCTAACTCATTTTAAAGTCTCTTAAGTCAACCAAATATGTGTGTCTCAGTGCTTTCTCTAAAAATGTTCCTTTGTATTATCTTTGTGTGAATTTTTAGCATTGCCATTGAAAGTTGAAAATGTTTGCATGGTTTACCTTCTGAGTTATGTTTGTTCTTGTGAGCATGCCTAGTGCCACTGAGTGGTAGTTATTTAAAAGTTTCTAGGTCCACATTTTAATCATTATTGGGGTAATAATATTTGTTGGTGCGCTTTTCCACTTAGAAGCACTCCCATATTTTTACTGTGTGTTATCCTCGATGATCTAACGAGGTAAGTAGTACAGATGTTAGCTCTTTGCAGATGAAGAAACTGAAACCTGGAAGTTTATTGAATCGCTCTGAGGATTCATACCTAGCAAGGAAGATAGTTAAAACTTCAGTCATTCTCTAAGCTTATCTTTTCTCCTGTAGCTCAGAGTATAGACCAGTCAAAATTCACTTACAATTTTCATTATGTTTTATGTTACCCTGGACACCCTCAAGCTGCCAACAACTTGTGTAGAGATAATACCTCATTTCATTCTCTGCATAAATTAATATTACATATGTTAAAAGTAGAAGAATCCAGATGTATGTAGAAATGATTTAGAGATTAAATGCAGAATAATACATGGTTGAATATATGATCATATTGAACGTGATTTTTTCCTACACTGAGCAAATAAACAGCTCAAGGAAGGAACTACAAATCAATTACCCTTAAAAGCAAGACCAAACACTGTAGTTACACTATCAGCAGTAACCAAAAAGGGCTAATGTTTCCTATGAATGGGTTTCAATTAACAGTTGTTGTATTTACCTCATCGGAAATACATCACCATTTAATTACGGTGGTTTTTACAGCTGTTGTATGTGAGAGCATGTGTTCCTCTCGAAGGTCAAAGCTGTCGTATCATGAATACCAGACTGGGTTTGGCTCCCAGCTTTTTCACTAAACTGTTCAGGGTCTCAGTTTCTTTATCTAAAATGACAGAGTCGGACTCACTAACTTAAATAGTGGTTCTTTTATATACCACACAAGTCTATAAAATTTGTGCTATCCGTTCAGCAGAGAGATTGAGCAGAAAAGCACCTTAGGAACGTGAAGGCAAGGAGATGAGCAGGAAGACTAACCCATACCTGTTCTGTGCTGATTGGACTATATTTCTGTTAGATTTTTATGCCCAGAACATTTAACCTCGCTGGTACAAATAGAACACATGGAAATGTAGTCCCTAGATGTCAAAGCTGAAAAATTGGGTACGTGCATTCAGGAAGGTGTGCACAAGAACTCGGCAGCCCTGACCGGGAGCAGGCACTTGGCTTAGTCCCTCTTCCCTCGGTGGTGAGCAGATCGTGGGTTTGCTAGGGGTGAATGTTGACCTTTACTCGAGTTAAAGTGTACCTGACAAGCCTACCCGCTTTCTTGGAGTTGGGTGAGGAAGACGAGTAGAAAGGCGCAACTAGCGCAATGATTAATAAACCGTTTCTTGTTTTTGCTCAACTTGGGGAAAGTGCTAGGACAGGAATGCTCCGGCATGGGAGTAAGAAGCCTCTGTCTCAGGAACTCATTGTTGGGTGTGCACGGCCTTGTCCGTTGTCCACGATCCTACGTGAAAGCAGATGGCTTCGTGCTCAGTTTGAGAAGTGCACCATCTACCCTCAGTGCCCGTGTTTCCAGAAGTCTTGGAGTCTCCACACAGGCCCAAGGCTTCAGACTTTCAGAACCCTAAGTCTTATTAGAAATGTCTGAGTCCGGACATTCCCAGGACACTGGGGAAGGAGAAGAATTGCAAGATACTTGATCTAAAATACTTGGGGTTAGAAATGACCTGATCTATATGTGCTCACAGACTCCTTTTCTCCAGCAGGTTAACCTAGACATGCAGCTCTGACTGTGTTTTGTATTTCCCTGATGGATGACGTTTGGTTTCTTTATGCTTCAAGGAAAATAGTAGAAAACTTCAGAAGTTCCTAAGGGTGTAATAGAAAAGTGGGTTATTTTGAATTTCCTTTTTTGGAATTGTTTTCCAGTTCTTTGGTGGGTCTGGCTGGCCTCGTATTAGCACTAAGAGATGGGCTTTAAGGTTATAGTGAACATTTTTTTTTTTTTTTGACTGTTCTATCTAAAGCTTAGCGATCTAAAGCTTTGGATCCTTGAGGTATACGTTAGTGGACGTGCTATTTTATAATATCTTGGATTTGACACGAAATGGGTGAAAGGGGAAATACCGTAAGCTGTGAACTTTGGTAGTAAACAGCACCTGTTCCTTTCAGAAGCTTTCCTTTCAGCAGAGAGCCCGTGTGTATTATCTGTGACTGCCAGTGATTTAACAAGATGGGTTTCAGAAGTTGTTGTGTGTTTTGCAATTTGGGAAATTGTTTACTTCACAAATAACAGATTCATAAAAAATTTCATGAAAATACTGAAGAGATGTTTGAGGATTTTCTTAATTGCAATAAACAGCCTTTTTTCTAATGAAAATGAATTTTGTTTAGTAGTGAAAGTATGCATTTTAAAAGACTTCCAGATTTCTGCTTTTTATGTGAAGCCGCTGAACGAAAAGAAAATGGATGAAACCAAGTCTAAGAAACTTAACTTTTTGTCTTTCTCTTTTCTTTCCTTTCCTTTTTTTTTTTTTTTTGGTGGGCTGGGGGGTGGGGGGAGAGGTAATTTACTTCTAAAATATCTTCTCCAGACACTGTATGCTCCTCTGCTAGACTGTAAGCTCTTTGAGGGCAGTCTTGTTGGGTTTATCTTTGTATCTCCCCAGCGCCTAGCATAGTGCCCTGCGCGTCATAGGCGCCCAATAAATATTGATGATGAATGAAGTCCTTGTCTTTATAATGTGGCCAAATCACGGGGGTTGCTTTCCAGTTGACACTCTTCTTCCTTTGTGAGTGCTGCCATTTCCCTCTTGAGCTCCTGGTGATGTTAGATCTGACTCTTCTTTCCTTTGGGGCCCACTTAGACTGCTCAGTCGTGGCAAATGCTGCCCTTCTGTTTCTTTGACCCAGCTTTGGATTATAAGAGAGCCAAGGGATAGTGCCTGGAGGAGGAGATTGACATGGAAAGTGCTCTACTTTAATACAAGAAAACCACCACATAGACCTGACGGTTAACAGTGTCAAGGTGCATGTGCAGCTCATGAGGCGGTGGGTCAGAAGCTCCGTCTTTGCCGAGCCTCTGCCCGCTTGGGCGCATGCGCTGGCTTGGCTGACTCCTCACCTCTGGCCCAAGGGGCGTGCACGGAACCCAGGAGGTTGTAGAAATTGCAGTTTTCCTTTTTATATCGAGAGAGAGAGGAGTTTTTGACAAGATCTAGAACGTTTCCAGAAAACTCAAGACAACCAAAACAGTAGAAATACTCTTTCAAGAGCAGGGAATCAGCTGAATTTAGAGGGTCCTTTTATTGTTGTTGTTGTTTTTTAACATAAGGATAGGTTATCTGGGATGATAAAAGGTCAGCTAGGTTTTGCTTTTGCTCGTTTTCTCCAAACCTGGGCAACCGTGTGTCAGAACCTTAATCTTAGGCATTTTCCCTTGTATTCTCATCTGCTCTGCAGGTGGTAGGTTAAAGCAAGAATTCAGGGCTCAGTAAAATGTTGCCTGATTAATGGGTTATCCCTGCAGAAGGAAAATGTGTCACTTGAATAGGTGTGCCCTGCTCTGTCTGAAGAGACCTCAAGCTTAAAGTAGCTTCTCAGCTGGGCCTTTCCTTCCCACCTGACAGCAAAGCAGCATTTCCGCTTTGGAATATGTGTGGTTGATTCACTGCTGCAGCTCTTGAGTATAGTTGGAAACGCATCTGGGAGTAGAAAGTAAAGGTTCTGCTCAGCACGGGATACCTGAGACAAATAGTCTCTGCTCCTAAATGCCACCGTGTCTGTGTCCTTCGCCCCACTGCCATATAGGCTCAGAAGGGCTGTAACCTACCCGGGAAAGGAGGTGAGTACGAAGGGCCGGAAGGAATCTGATGGCTGGGATCTGGAGGAGGAGGATTCTGAGCTGCTCTAAGGGGTCCAGAGCAAGGTGATTGGGCTTAGAGGGAACTAGATTCCATTAGAAGAGGCCCCCAAGTTGTGTGGGGGCCTTGTCCCATTGCTGCAGTCTCCCCTGCTGCTTTTAAGACTCCCCTAATTGTTGAGGTGCCCGGATGGCTCAGTCCGTTAAGCGGCTGCCTTCGGCTCAGGTCGTGATCCCCGGGTCTTGGCAGGCGAGAATTCTACCACTGAACCACCCATGCTGATCCCCGGGTCTTGGGATGGAGCCCCGCATTGGGCACATTGCTTAGCGGGGAGCCTGCTTCTGCTTTTCCCTCTCCCTCTGCCCCCTTCCTCCTCTGTGCCTGCTCTTGCTCCAAATAATATCTTAAAAAAAAAAATAAATAAATACTCCCTTCCTTTTGTACTATGTATGCAGAGACAAGCAGAGACTATACTACCGTGGGAATCCTGTTCACCTGCATTTAAAGATTTGCAAGTTCTGTTACATTGGAAGAGGCAGACGGCAAACTGATTGCTCTCAGCACTGAAGAGCTCAAGTACTCTGTTAATTAAAATGACACTATCTGTTGTAATAGCTAAACTCCAAAATTTGAGTAGCTCAAGCAAGTAAGTTCCTTTTTTTTCTTCTGCAAGGAGCCAAGATGGTGTCCAGGCAGCTTTCCTCATGATGTGACCGAAGGACCCAGGGATGTACCATCCTAGGATGGCCATCCCAGGGCTCACTGCCCTTCAACCTGGCTGATCAGGGCCAAGTGAAAAGTGGAGGAATCTTACCTGCTTAATTAGCGTGGCCCAGAAGTCAGATTCCAGGGATGAGAACTAATTGCAGAATTGTGAATAGGTGCAAGGAGTGTTGGGGAAGGACAGTGTTTTCTTGGGTGCTCACTTTCCAGAAACAACCATGAGATGGGCGAGGAGCATAAATCTTTCTTGCATAGCTAGTCTGTCACATTTTGCTTGTGCTCCCAGTGTCCCTGATGCCAAGCAGGGAATAATCCATTGATTCTTTTGGACATTATATAATATATAATATATATAATATATAAATCATATAGATAGATAGATAGATATCTTGGAGGGGGCGGGGGTCTCACCTAGTGTCTAGGCATTCAGCATTTTCTGAAGGTGAGCATATTAGGTTTTAAGAGTTAGGTTTTTAAAGCAACTTATCAGGCATCAGAGTTACTTGACAAACCTAGTATTCCCTCCTTAGAGTAATTTTTATTTTTTAAGTTTCAGTGAAGGGGTACTCAGTTTCTATTGATTTTTTTTTTTTTTTTTTTTTGTCCTGGTTGCTGCTGTTTGTATCACTCAGTGCAGTTCAGATATGCAAAAGACCTCTCAGTGAATGCTGCGGAAAGCTTTTGCTCTACTTTGATCTAGTGTTGTCCCTGCGTTTGGACCTGGAAGAGATACCTGGGAGTCAGACTGTTGAGTACAGGTAATTATAAACAGTTGAGAGCCTCAAACTCCTGGGATGCCATCGCTTCCATATAAGGAGCGTGCGCAGAATTTGTGTCACGGAAAGCACACCAGCAGATAACGCACACGCCGCGCAGCCACCGCTGACTACCTTGCTGACCTTCCAGCTCGCCCCGCAGGTTCCTGTTGCCCAGTCAACGCACTTCTTTATCTCTCTCCCTGGATTATTTCGTCAGGTCCTCCCCAATCTCTTTATCTTTCCCCTACATAATCTCATCGGCTCCCTGATATATACAAGTGTACATACACATCAGTTTCACCATGCGCAGAGCTATGTTTATTTTGTTTTATCCCTAGCTCTACACAGGGGACATTTAATACATATTGAATGAATTAATGAAAAGCAAGAAAATGAGTGTGATGAGTAACTTTTGGTTCCATTTGCTTAGACTGGTATCTCAGTAATATCGCTTGATGATAATGCTTAATATTAAGTAATGTTAAATAGGGATTGGGAGAATTTTTTAATTTAAATTTAAATTTAATTTCAATTAACATTAAATTTAATTTGTTAAATAGGGCTTGGGAGAATATCTTTTGCCGATCTGATGTTTGTAGTTGGGGAAAAGGAACACAGAAAAGCGCACGAAATATTTGTAGTAGTTCTTTGAAAAATTACACAGCACACACCTCCGTAACCACTACGCCAAGCCTCCCTCCCTATCTCTTCTGGATCACAACTTCCTCCCTCTCCGCTGCCTTCACTTTTGCCTCCTTTTCTCGCTTTACTTGAAAGTTTTTACCCTCTGTGTTGCATCATGTTAGTTGTGCTGTCATGAGCAGTAGCAACATCTCGGTGGCTGACAAAAACAAATCTGTATCTCTTGAATTGATAAGGGTTTATGGTTTGGCTTAGGATATACTCCTCTTGTCTCTTCATTCCAGAATCCAAATTGGAAAGGACTGTTCCCTTTGAAATAGCAAAGAGCAGGAGAACAGGAAGAAATTCTCGATGCCCCTTACAGCCTCTGGTTGAATGTGACAAGCTTCATGTCTACTCTTTTAATTGGCTCAAGCATGTCACATGCAAAGCCTTTGACCCAAACTCAAAAGGGTGGAAATGTGAATTCAATAATAAAATAGTGCAAGTCTCATGCATTTCACAATCCTCTTGTGGGGAAAGGGGAGGGAATTCTTGGGAGTAATGACATAACTTCTCAAACATCCCTAAGCAATATAATTTAATTTTATTTGGTTATGAACGTAAGTGAATCCTACCATAGGAATTTTTTGAGTCTTGCTGCTTTCGTTCAACAGTAAATTGAGAGATTCATTAATGTTTTTGTGGGAAGCTGTAGTCTATGTATTTTTGTTGTGGAGTAATAATTGTAATATAGTAATGCATAACAGTCCATAGTCTGCAGAATGTCTTCATCTGTTCCCAATTGATGGACAGTTGCTGTGGGAATTCTTACACAGGGAGCCTGGTAGACATGTCTGTGTTTCTCTAGAAATGAGATCTTCAAACATTTTTGTTTGCATAAGATATGGAGAATTTGTGGGGGAAAAACAAGAATCATGAATATCATTAGACGTCTAAAATTTTACATCTTGTTAAAAGAGTAGAAAGAACGTAATTTTTGGCATAATGTAAATATTAACATTTTAAAGTACAAACTGTTGTATTACTTCAAGAAATATATCTAAATATATCAAATGGAATAGAAATACTGTAATGATTGATAGCCACAACCATTTATTTAATGAACACATCCTTAAGGTTAAAAACTTTATTCTTGGGGCACCTGGGTGGCTCAGTGGGTTAAAGCCTCTGCCTTTGGCTCAGGTCATGATCCCAGGGTTCTGGGATCGAGTCCCGCATCAGGCTGTCTGCTCTGCGGACAGCCTGCTTCCTCCTCTCTCTCTCTGCCTGCCTCTCTGCCTACTTGTGGTCTCTGTCTGTCAAATAAATAAATAAAATCTTAAAAAAAAAACTTTATTCTTTTTTCTTCTTAAAATCATATTTACATTCCTTTTCCCCAATAAGATTTATCCTAATGGGTACTAGTACAGATAGTTCTATTTTCAAAAGTCTTTTCTTGGTAACTCTACCACACGTCTTTGCCGTCAAAATGTGTATATAAAATCTTACAGAAAACCTCAGCTACTGCAGGGCTACGTAACAGAAAGAGTTACCAGCTTTGAAGTCAGAAGTATCTGGGTTTGGATTCTGATGCTGTCACTTTCCGGCTGTGTGAACTTGGGTAAGTGAGACTCACTTTCCTAGCGGAGTCACCTGCCCACACCTCATGTCTGAGATGGACCGAGTTGTACGTACTTGGCATTGACTGAACTCCCCGTTAGTGAGCTCCCAGCACCTCCATGAGGGAGATGCTATTATCATTCCTATTTTAAGGACAAGAAAACCCGAGATTGACTTGCCCGAGGTCATGAGGGTATTTAGTGGTAAAGCCAATATCCAAGCCCTGGCATCTGCTCCTCCCTCAGGCTGCCCGTTCTCCTCAGAAACAAGGGGATGATCATCACTCTCTCTCAGAACTGCTGTGAGAAATAATTATGTGTGGGAAAAGGACCCTCTAGCACTCTTGCAGTATAGCAGGTTTTTATTATTTCTATGAAGTGTTGGGCATGTGTGGGGGGTGGGGGTGGGGAGGGGAGCTGAAGCAACAGAGCTGAACACTTCAGAGTTTAAAGTGTCTCAGCAAAGACATCCCTCCCCCCTTACGTAGAATTATAGAACAAGTTAGGTAGTTACTTCCCTTGATGCAAAGTGGTGCGTCTACTCCACTGTTTTTCCAGTAAAAATGGAAAAAGGCCAATTTCTTAGCTCAGTCAGATAGATTAACTTATTAATGACCATGAAAAGTACGGGAAAATCTGCCCTCATTTTAACCATGTGAAATAGAAAGGACGAGAAAAATAATCAAGTAATACATGTTTGGCTGAAAGTTGGTGCACAAGACAAAATGCACCAGCCAATGAAGGAGAGGGTTTTCTTCTGACCATTGTAATTGGGAGAACATTCATTTCTGCAGAAGAATGTCTCAAAAGGAAGAAGGCTTAGGGTTTTAGAGAGGTGAACACGGAAATCATGAAGAAGGACAGAAGCCTTTAGTTCCTGGAATGTGTGCGTGTGGGGGGTGATCCCGAAGTGTAGCTGCTTCCCAGAACCTCAAAGGTCATGAGATTTCTTAACCACTGCTTCCTTCTGGGAGCAGTTCAGAAAAGGCTCAACACTGTCCTTGGTATCTGGAGAGCACAGAAGACTGCAGAATCATCCCACAGCACCGTGGGTCCTTACCCAGAAAGTGACAGTGATCAGGGTAACACATTAGAAACCTAATCAGGGGTCTAAGCGATGAGGAGCACGAAACACAGCTCTATCACATGGTTTATCACTTTCAACTTAAAATCCAGAGTTCACAAACCGTCAGCTCTTTACCCCTGATTATATCACAGCGATAAGTTCAATTAAACCAGTATTTATTCAACACCTTTCCCATCAAGTTCTAAATATTTATGTAAGTCAGCGCATCACATTATTATTTCCCTCCCCTGGTCATTTGTCTACTTATAATCAATAACCTTTCTGATAATGAAATATTCCTGCAACACTGTAACAGGTTGCAAATGCTTCCCCACTGTTCTTCCTTACTAATTAGAAAGTCAGTAACCCAGCCACCCTATTCCTCCCCTCCCACCCCCCAGCAGCCCTCATTTTGCTTCCTGAGATTAAGAGTCTTATGATTTGTCTCCCTCCCGATCCCATCTTGTTTCATTTTTTTCCTTTCCTACCCCCCCACCCCCCCAACCCGCCTCTTACGGACACTGGGAAGGGTGTGTGCTATGGTGAGTGCAGTGGATTGGGTAAGACTGATGATTCACAGACCTGTACCCCTGAAACAAATAATACATTGTTAATAAAATTAACAAGTCCTAGAAGGTTTATGGAAAAGAAATCTTTAGGAAGGAATTTTGTGTGTAGTCAGGACTGGCTAAGATTAAAATAAATTTAAGTAAATGAGTTTTTTTTTAAATTTTTTTTTTTTAATTTATTTATTTGACAGAGAGAGACACAAGTAGGCGGAGAGGCAGGCAGAGAGGAGAGGAGGAAGCAGGCTCCCTGCTGAGCAGAGAGCCCCGCGCGGGGCTCGATCCCAGGACCCTGAGACCATGACCTGAGCCGAAGGCAGAGGCTTTAACCCACTGAGCCACAGGCGCCCCGAGGTTTTTTGTTTTTTTTTTTTAAAGATCTTATTTATTTGACAGAGAAAGAGAGACCGCAAGTAGGCAGAGAGGCAGGGGGAAGTAGGCTCTCTACTGAGCAGAGAGCCTGTTGCAGAGCTCAATCCCAGGACCCTGAGACCATGACCTGAGCCGAAGGCAGAGGATTAACCCACTGAGCCACCCAGGCGCCCCAGTAAATGAGTTTTAATATGAAAAGTAAGCTGGGGCAAAATAAGAATTCGGTTTCTTTCTGTTAAAAGAACAAAGTTTTCTTGGGCTATTGGTCTGCTCGTAATAAGAGATCGTAAGATTTTTCTTTACAGTTTAAAGTTGTCTGCCTGCAAAAAAAAGAAAAAGAAAAGAAAAGAAATCAGTAGTGGACCACTTGCCCATGTGAAGCAACTGACTCTTGATTTCTGCTCGGGTCCTGATCTTGGGGTCCTGTGATTGAGCCAGGGATGGGCTGAGCGCTGGGTGTGCAGCCTGCTTAAGACTCTCTCTCTCTCCCCCTCCGCCCCTCTCCTGCTCTGTCTCTAAAGAAAAAGAAGAAAACCAGTAGTCTCCCCTCGTCCGGGCTTACTGTGATCCGCCGGGTAACCTCGTCCCTGAAGCAGAGGCTCTTCCTCCTCACGCAGCAGCATCAGAATGTCAGCAGCCGGCGGGTGCTGTGTCACCGTGCTGCTGTCACAATGCTGACGTCACAACGCGAAGGTCACAATGCTGACGTCACTCCCCTCCTCGCCTCAGGTAGGTGTTTTATCTCACAAGAGGGGGGAGTGCGGTAAAATAAGACCCTGTAAGAGAGGGAGAGAGCACGTTCACATTTATTATGGTAGAGTTGTTCTGTTTCGATTAGTTACCGTCCGTCTCTCACTGTGCCCAAGTGATAAATGACACCTCATCGTTCTCGTATATCGGGAAAACAGTGTATACAGGGCTGAGTGCTCGCACAAAGGCCCCATGTCTGGTGCCTTTGCCCAGTTTCGCCTCATGGTGGCATCTTCCACAGCTGTCCGTGGAGGAACTCCGGGCCCAGCGAGTTCCCAGAGTTTAATAGAGACGGACGGACGCAGTGCATTGCTCTCAACGCCCATTTAGAGACATGGCACGGGAGAATAGTTTTCTATATAAGGGACGTATTTTTTTTAATTCAGTGTAACCTGTAAAGTCACTGGACGGCAAAGTAACTTTCACCAAGTTTCCCATTTCTTGATTTTAAGTATTTCTTTACAGTAAAATGTTTAAGGACCAAATTATTTCAGAAAGAAATAATTCAGGGCACTGTGCTCTGTGCAGACAGTACACCTCGATGGCCTGGCATTTCATTTTGCCTTCAAGAAGTGGACATTCTTGGGGCGCCTGGATGGCTCAGTGGGTTAAGCCTCTGCCTTCGGCTCAGGTCATGATCTCAGGGTCCTGGGATCGAGCCCTGCATGCGGCTCTCAGCTCCGCAGGGAGCCTGCTTCCTCCTCTCTCTCTGCCTGCCTCTCTGCCTACTTGTGATCTCTCTCTGTCAAATAAATAAATAAAATCTTAAAAAAAAAAAAGTGGACATTCTTCACCACGCGCGGCTATGTTCTTGTGAAAAGCTGTGGAAAACTCCAACAGTTGGGATCGTCTTTTTCGCAAATGCGCGGCTGCTGCAGATTACTGGAGCTCTGGCGCCCTCTGGTGGTGGTATTGGGGAAAGCATGTTAGAGCTCAGCATTTCTGGTTACCCTATGGCTGGCGAAGGCTCACAATAGACAACACCGAGGAGAGGAGCGTAAAGAAAAATTACCCGTGAGAATGTGCACTTGTCAGTTCCTTTTGTCTTCCCTCACATAAAAATTGCTAACATCTTTGAGGGTGTTGAGGCCAGAGAAAGCAACATCTAATCTCATAAACTGAGAGTAGGCTCAAAAACCAGTGTCGTGGAAAAAAAAATTACACCTCGTTGAGAGATGCTAACAGAAATGAATGTTTCATCACATGTGTGTGTATCGTGCCAACAAATCCCCTCTCACTGAAACAAGCCAAGTAAATTTTAAAACATCACTGCGGGGCGACTCAGTCGGTGGAGCCTCTGGCTGTCGGTTTCAGCTCAGGTGGTGATCTCAGGGTGGTGAGATCAAGTCCCGCATCAGGGTCTGCGCTGAGTGCTTAGGATTCTCTCTCTTCCTCTCTCTGTCCCTTCCCCTGCTCTAAAAAATAATAAAGAGAAAAAATAAAATGTCATTGAGAATTAGATTGAAAACAAACCCACTCACGGTATGTAGAAAGAGGTATTTTCTGGACAATTTGAACTATAAGCTACAACAGTAGACAAGCATTTTACTTCCATCATTTTTATGTTCTTAGGCTTAGAGAGAGTTCCTTTAAACAGCATAAGGATGGGTTTTAAAAATGCAATCTGAAGTTCCCTATCTTTTCATTGATGGTTATATGAGTATCAACCTAATTCGACTTATTCTCTCTTCTTTGTCCTTTATGTATGATCTGTGCTTGTTCTCTATGCTTGTTTTTTCTCTTGTTTCATTTTGAATTGATTGAGTCTTTTTGTTTTAATTTTTAATTATGTTCAGATAGCCAGCATATAGTACCATCATTAGTTTTTGATGTAGTGTTCAACGATTCATTAGTCGTGTATAACACCCAGTGCTCATCACATCACGTGCCCTCCTTACTACCCATCACCCAGTTACCCCGTCCCCTCACCCCCTCCCTTCTGTGACCCTCAGTTTGTTTCCCAGAGTCCAGAGTCTCTCATGGTTTGTCTCCCTCTCTTATTTCTTCCCCTTAGGTTTTCCCTTCCTTCCCGTACAGTCCTGTGTGCCATTTCTTATGTTCTGTATATGAGTGAAACCATATGATAATTGTCTTTCTCTGCTTGACTTACTTCACTTAGCATAATCCTCTCCAGTTCCATCCATGTTGATGCAAATGGTGGGTATTCATCCTTTCTGATGGCTGAGTGATATTCCATTGTGTATATGAACCACATCTTCTTTATCCATTTGTCTATTGAAGGGTGTCTCAGCTCCGTCCACAGTTTGGCTGTTGTGAACATTGGGGTGCATGTACCCCTTCTCTTTACTACATCTGTATCTCTGGGGTAAATACCCAGAAATGTAATTGCTGGGTCATAGGGTAGCTCTATTTTTAATGTCTTAAGGAACCTCCATACTGTTTTCCAGAGTGGCTGTACTAGCTTGCATTCCCACCAACAGTGTAAGAGGGTTCCCCTTTCTCCATATCCTCACCAATATTTGTTACTTATTGCCTTGTTAAATTTGCCATTCTAACTGGTGTAAGGTGGTTTCTCATTGTGGTTTTGATTTGAATCTCCCTGATGGCTAGTGATGATGAACATTTTTTCATGTGTCTGTTGGCCATTTGTATATCTTCATTGGAGAAGTGTCTGTTCATGTCTTCTGCCCACTTATTAACTGGATTATTTGTTTTCTGGGTGTTGAGTTTGAGAAGTTCTTTATAGATCTTGGATATCAACCCTTTATCTGTACTGTCTTTTGCAAATATCTTCTCCCATTCCGTGGGTTGCCACTTAATTTTGTTAACTGTTTCCTTTGCTGTGCAGAAGCTTTAGATCTTGATGAAGTCCCAATAGTTTATTTTTGCTTTTGTTTCCCTTGCCTTTGGAGACCTTTCTTTTTTTTTTTTTTTAAGATTTTATTTATTTATTTGACAGACAGTGCAAGTAGGCAGAGAGGCAGGCAGAGAGAGAGAGGAGGAAGCAGGCTCCCTGCTGAGCAGAGAGCCTGATGTGGGGCTCGATCCCAGGACCTGGGATCATGACCTGAGCCAAAGGCAGAGGCTTTAACCCACTGAGCCACCCAGGTGCCCCTGGAGACGTTTCTTGAAAGAAGTTGCAAGCCCGAAAGGGCTGGCAAGACATCATCAGGGCACTAAATGAGAAGAACATGGGACCAAGAATACTTTATCCGGCAAGGCCATCATTGAGAACAGACAGAGAGACAAAGAGCTTCTAGGACAGGCAGAGACTCGAAAAAATATGTGACCACCAAGCCAGCCCTGCAAGAAATATTCAGGGGGATTCTATAAAAGAAGAAAGACCTCAAGAGTAATATAGACCAGAAATTTACAGAGACAATCTATAGGACCAGGGAGTTTACAGGCAACACGATGGCACTAACTTCGTGTCTTTCAGTAGTTACTCTCCACGTGAACGGCCTAACTGCTCCCATGAAACGGCCCAGGGTTTCATATTGGGAAAAAAAGCAGGACCCATCCATATGCTGCCTACAAGAGACTCATTCTGAACCTAAAGTCACCCTTGTATTGAAAGTGAGGGATGGAAAAATCATCTTTCATGCCAACAGACCTCAAAATTGCTGGGGTAGCAATTCTCATATCAGACAAATTAGAGTATTTATTTTTCATTTTTTAATTCATGGATTTTTTAAAAAATCAGGTAAACCATGAAATATTACCATGCATATGTAACAAATTCCTAATGATTCTTAAATGAATACTTGAGAATGTAAAGTCTGAAGAAATGTGAGCTCCGTGAGAGCTGGGGGACTTCTGCCTCTGTCCACTGCTGTGTTCCCCGCAGCTGCACGGCGTGCACGGGCTGATGAACACCAGCCATGTTCACCTGCCCGCGGCTTCCATGCTGTGGCTGGAGGCCACATCATGTCTATTTTTTTTTTTAAATTTAATAACATAAGTGTGATACCATCCTTATCATCACTACGAACAGCTTTGGTTATAGATTTACTGATACTGGTTTCTTGACTGACCATTACTTGGTGCTTTTTTTTTTGTTTTAATCATTCTGAAGTCAGTCTGTTCGATGTTCCTTTGATGGACGTATGTGAGTAATGCTTGCTCTTAGTTTTTATTTATCAAAAAATACGTTGTTTTGTCTGTGTTGTTAAAAGGTGTTGCTGGATAATTGATTCCAGATTGTCTGTTATTTTCTCCCAACATTATGAAGATATTTGCTTTGGGCCGAATGCTTCTGTTGAAGTCGGGATGCTTCTGTGGTAGTGTTGGGTGGGGCCTTTGGGTGATTAGGTCACAAGGATAGAGTCCCATGAATGAGATTCGTACTTCCATGCCCTCTGCGGTCATGTGAGGATATCAGAAAAGTGAGCTACAGGGAAGGGGGCCCTGATCTTGGACTTCAGCCTCCAGAACTCTGAGAAATTATATCTCGGTTATTTGTCAGATATCCAGTCTGTGGTGTTTTCGGCCCTGCCAGGCTAAGCTGTATTATTTCTTTATCTTCTGCCTTGTCTTTTAGCTTCTGAGAATATACCTGGTGGTCTAATCATTTTATCTTAATCTCCGTTTTCTTTGTGGCTTCTTGGAAATTCTTTTATTTCCTTTGATAGAAGTTGTATTTTCTGTGTCTGTGGATTCATTTCTTTTATGGATTCTGGAAGACTCCCACTAACTGTCTTTTCAAATGTCACCTTCCTCCTCTCCCCATGGGGTTGTGATGGACGTATGTTACACCACACCCTGTCTTCCAGGGCTCTTTAGCTTTTCATTCATGTTTTGTTCTCTTTGTTGTCTCATGGTTTATTCTGAATATTTTCTTCTGATCTATATCTAGGTCAGCAATTCTCTTTTAATCTGTGGCCAATCAGCTATTTAACCCACCTATGGAATTCTTATTCTTTTCTTTCCTAAAAAGTTCTAGTTTGTTCTTTTATAATTTCCACGACCCTTTCATTTTATTATTTTTTTAAGATTTTATTTTTTAATTTAGAGAGAGAGAATGTGAGTGGAGGGAGGGGAGAGGGAGAGAGAGAATCTCAAGCAGACTCCCCACAGAGCAGGGAGCCGGATGCGGGCCTCCATCCCAGGACCCTGAGATCATGACCTGAGCCGAAGGCAGACGCCCAACTGACTGAGCCACCCAGGAGCCCCTGAAGCTAGCTTATATTTTCTTAAGGGCTAGGAATTTGTTTTACTTTACCTAGGATCTCGTTGTACAGCCTTGTCTTGTAGAGGGCCTAGTTCAACACGATGGCAAATAAAGATCTGTAGGAGAAAAAATTTGCTGGCACAAAAATAGGGTTCTTAGCAACTTGTATGGAGCTGTTGATCTGGCAAATGCATTTATTTCTCTTTTTCTTTTTCCCAATAAGTAGAGAACTCCAGAATTTTGCTTTTACACTAAAGTACATTTGAGGGCCTTGTCTCAGGACATGCCCCTGCTATAATTTAGTCAGTGGGGAATCTACTTACATCACCGTTTTATAAGATGGATGATAACGATTTAGTACTTCAGTGACATTATGTTGATAGAATTTTGTGTATTTATACACATGCATAGGCTGCGATGGGAGCTCTTTCCCACAGATTTCTCGGGCCTGCCTTTACGGTGAAGGGTGCAGGGATTCAGAAATCTGGATCATGATAATATAGCCGCCTTCAAAGCGAGAGGCAAACGGCAGCCCCTGGTACCCGCCACCACCAAGCAAAGCAAGCTTTCTTCTTGGACATCCTTGGTTTAGGAGGCGGCATGGGCCATATTTCGGTGCTGCTCCCATCCCAATACTCAACACACCAGTGATTCAAAGGCTGGTAACTTTGTGGCCCAGAATCAAAGAAGAGCCTTCGGTTTGCTGGGTGAGCTCCGCACACACTTCCGCCAGTGTCCCGGTGGACTGGCGGTGCTCGGAGAGTCAGCATCTAACTGGGCTGCCGGCTCCCGGAGGGGAATCCTGGTGCCTGCCCCCAGGCTTTGGGAGCAAAACTGTACTCTCTTCAGGAAGGAAATATTCCTTTGAGAGTAATTCTTGGCTAACTATGAGGTTAGGAAATACTCAGTACCTATTAGGAGATTTGAGAGGAACATCATAAAATAAGTTTTTTCTGATCCTCTAAGTCTCAAAATCATTACAGTTCTCCAGCATTAAACTGAAGGGATTATATGGGATCTGGAAAGCCCTGAATGAGCTAATAAGCTCATTGCCATCAGTCCCTTTCTCAACCCGTGTCTGTGACATTATGTTGAGGTACCTGAGGGAAAAACAATGAACTTAGTTTACAGATGGTGCTCTATGACCTTCTGGCATTAGTCAGGAATGACAGGCTTTTAGTGCTTGGAGATGGCCTTTGGGGTGGTGGGGAGGAAATCCCAGTGACCTGATATTTAAGTAGCATGTCTCACGATCCTCTCCTTGGACAGAGAGTGTAAGAGGTGTGGGATCTACACCAATTCTTGGGAACTTGCTTATGGTTTGGGTGGTTGATCAGCACCCGGAAGGAGTAGAATTAGGAAACAGGTGACAAGTTAGCTTGGGGAAGACTGTGCGAGGACATGCAAGAATGTGCGGGCAATGTGGAAACATTAGCAACTCAAGTAAATGCTCGTCAAACGGCTCTCATTGAAGACGGAGTTCTTCATGACCGAGTGCAAAGGGTGACTTGTCTTACAGATGTTAGTTCCGTCTTTGCCTTCTCCAGTTCTTGTTCAGCAGGCTCAGGACAACGCGACCATTGTTAGCAAGTATGGTGGGTTTTCACGGATTCAACCACAAAGATCGCTGGTGGTGGGGCACCTGGGTGGCTCAGTGGGTTAAAGCCTCTGCCTTCGGCTCAGGACCCTCAGGACATCAGGGTCCTGGGATCGAGCCCCGCATCAGGCTCTCTGCTCAGCGGGGAGCCTGCTTCCTCCTCTATCTCTGCCTGCCTCTCTGCCTACTTGTGATCTCTCTCTGTCAAATAAATAAATTAATTAAATCTTAAAAAAAAAAGATCTCCGGTGCTTGCTGGGTGACAGGTGGCTGTTACTGCTGTTTTTTACCCAGAGTGCCAGTAGCATTGACCAATGCATGGCCCCCAATACGGTGTCCTGTCCCAGGGAGGATGGGAGGCATCGTGTCCCCTCGGGGTCACTTGGTTGTACCGGACCACTTCTGAAATGAAGAAAGGAGGGATTTGCCATCCCTGGAATGGAAACTTACTTTGAATACAGCTTTTCATTTTGACGCCAGCTGAATTTTCTGAATGCCTAATTCACAGTATGCATATCACTTACGACAGTATTTCTGAATGAGGAAATTGTTTTACTACAAAAGAAGTAAGGCCGACTTTTGTGGAATAAAATATGTTTATCTAGAATAGTCCGTCACTTTTAATGGTGGTATGGCTTTATGAGGGCTAATTTCTAGAGCCGTCTGACATAGAACATTTGCAAATTGGTGGTACTTTCCGGTAAGATATAAAACATATGCAGAACCAGCATTCATGGCCATACTAGGGTCTAGGAATGAAGTGGGAATTGGAGTGGTCTTTCACATTTACACTCATGACCCACTGGTACATCTTGTCCTTCTCATCTCTATCCTCATGACTTAGGCTGTGCTACACTTTCCAGGGGACCCTTCAACCCATAACCTTTCACTCCGCCCTGCAAAAAAGATGATTCTGTTGAACTGAAAGTTGAAAGAGCATCCTGGCCCTTTTGAGATCTCTACCATTGGACACCCATGCTGGGGGGGCGGTTACTCTTCCGACTGAGAATATTTATCTTAATTATGAAGCAGAAATAATGGTTGCAGATCCACGATAAAGCAAGGCAGGAGTGTGAGGTCAGAGAGGTTAAATATCCTTTGACTCTGAGGCCTTTGTTCGATCAACGTGTCAGAAAATGACAGACACATTCAACATACACAGTTTCCTCAGGAAAGAGAATTCCAGGTGCAGAGAGACAGGGCAATCCCTTACTTACTTGCTTTCAGCCTGTGAAGGTGTATTTCTGTTTCCGCAGTTCAGTGGACTTAGGAGTTGCAGTATTTACTTTACATTTAACTCCTTATTTCCGTCAGGGCTGTTTGGATTATTCCAAGATACAAAGTATCCCAAAATTTCAGTTGCTCAATAATAACACATATTTATTTTTTACTCATAATCCAAGAGAGTGGAAGGGGCCGTGAGTTTTGTAATCCGAGCAGGAGAATTATTTGCAGTCTATATCTGGAGGGCAGTACAAAGCTCTCAGTACAGCTTTCAGGTCTGAACCTGAAAGTCCCATAGATCCGTATTCTCTTTAACCTCACCATGGTTGTTGTCAGGGATAAGGAAGAATCTGTTCCTGTTTGCTGGGGCTGTTCTGTCTGGTGCCACTTTATCAAGAAGTTAGTGATTTATCTTCACTAATTTGGTCTTATGACTTCCAAGAATTAGCTTAGAAGAGAATTTGAGAACTGCAATGAATAGGAGGGACTTGTTTTTAATATAGAAGCAAGGTTGGGGCGCCTGGGTGGCTCAGTGGGTTAAAGCCTCTGTCTTCAGCTCAGGTCATGATCCCAGGGTCCTGGGATCGAGCCCCACATCGGGCTCTCTGCTCCACAGGGAGCCTGCTCCCTCCTCTCTCTCTGCCTGCCTCTCTGCCTAGTTGTGATTTCTCTCTGTCAAATAAATAAAAAAAAATATAGAAGCAAGGTTGGAGCCAGAGGGAAGTGAGGCCAGCAGGAGCCAGGTGTCCTGGATGATTCCGAAAACCGCAGTGGTAGAAATCGCAAGAAGGAGAAAGGTGGTTGTAACCGTGGGTTCCATTTTCTGTCAGACACACATAAAATTTAACCCCTTGCAAGAACATTTATCAGTATCTTGTATGAGAGAGTGTTAAGAATAAGCTCACAGATGTTTATGTTTTTATAACATTCAATTTGTTCTGTATATTCCATAAGGAAGTTTAAGTTATTCTTAAGCCAGTAACATTTTTGATCAAAAAAAAAAAAAAAAAGAAAAGAAAAGAAAAGAAAAAAACTTACTGCATGGAAATTCCCTCAACTCCTTGACCACTGGGTTAGTTACTGTCAGGGACTAAGGGGAGAGCAGAAGAAAAGCAGCATTTTCCGTGGATTTCCACTAGATGGTGCTATCTGAGTTCAAGATTCAACCTGCTGTCTATTTTCATGCAGGAATTTGGCTAACACGTAGAAGACATTTATATTGTGTTACTTTTCTCTCCTACGTTAATACCAAAAACATGTCCAGACCACTGTTACCCATTTAGAAAGTAAAATAATAAAAATTTTTAGCCTCTGGAAACTCAAAAACACTTTACTTTTTATGAGCCGGTATTTTTATTATATGTGGTATTTTTATTGTAATTTATAGAAATGATCTTTTTACTATCAAATACCTTTTTTTTTTTTTGGTGATCTTTACACGTGTTGTAAGGTGGTATCATAGCTATTTTCCTTCCTGGGTGAAAGAAACATTTTCAAACCACTTGAAAGACTATGGGCTCCATCTTTCAAATTTTTTTTTTTTTTTAAACCAGGCAAGAAAACCTCTTGAGTGGCTATGTTCGTATGTAAGAATAGACTACCTCTGAGTACTTAGTTTCACTTCAATTGTCAAAAGACATTATAACAAAAACAAAATTCTGAACAATAAATAGCACTGGTTTCAATCACTGAATGGGGCGTACTGTATCTACTGATTGTCTGAGTGTTATTCCAAAATAACAAGGAGCCTGGCAGCTCTCCCTGTTTTTCTTTGCTGTGAGTACGCAGCTGGAAGAAGTCCTAGGAATGACCTAATCCATCTCAGTCATCGTACAAGCAAAGCAACCGAGGATCCAGAGCACATTTTCAAGTGTCCTTGGGAGAGGAAGGAGCGACGGGCTTTCTTGTCTCCTTCTTGAGCACAGTCCCGCTGGGTGGCCGCTCTTCTGCAAAATGTTTGCTTCTAGACAGTGTCCAAATGCAGAACCAGATTATGAGTAAAGAACCAGGGTCTCCAGTCAGTGTTTATGGACAATTCCTATTTAATACAAGTTGCAGGGGTGCCTGGGTGGCTCAGTGGTTTGGGCCACTGCCTTCGGCTCAGGTCATGATCTCAGGGTCCTGGGATCGAGTCCCGCATCGGGCTCTCTGCTCGGCAGGGAGCCTGCTTCCCTCTCACTCTCTCTGCTTGCCTCTCTGCCTACTTGTGATCTCTCTCTGTCAAATAAATAAATAAAATCTTAAAAAAAAATAATACAAGTTGCACAGTTTAAAAATGGCATGAAATGGTCCCGGAGCTGAAAGATACAGACCAGCCGTGTCCCTAGAATCGGTTTGTTCAGTGAGAAGCACAGATCTTGCGGGCAGGTGGAACTGGAGGGCTCATGACAGCTCCTGCACCTACAACCTGGGTAACCTTGGACAAGGCGCGGCACCTCTCTGCCCCAGCTTCTCTATGAGAGAAGTTAAATGTAAATACTTACTTCGGGGAAGTGTAGTGCGGCCAAAAAGAAATAACACGGTAGGCTTTCAATAGCCATCCCCTTACTTCATTAAGAAGTCATTTTTAAAATGGAAAATAAGTCTGGGGCGACTGGATGGCTCAGTCGGTTAAGCTTCTGCCTTCAGCTCAGGCCAGGATCTCAGGGTCCTGGGATCAAGCCCCGTGTCAGGCTCCCTGCTCAGCAGGGAGCCTTGTTCTCCCTCGACCTCTCCCTCTGCCGCTCTCCCTGACTGCGTGCACACTCTCTCTTTCTGACAAATAAATACAATCTTTAAAAATAAAATGGAAAATAAGCTTAAAAGCCCAATTTAAGCAACACATGAGAACAAAGTCTGATGTCGGGGATCTGTCCAGTAGGGAACTAGGTTGCGTTTTGACTGTTTTAATGATTGATTCTGATTAATTTCTTCATCCTGGCTTTGCAAAGCTCATTTGATTGATTGCACAGACTAGGCAGAACCAAGCTGATGGGAACCCATAGATAACAGAAATCATCAATAAGGTACAGAAAGTCGCAGGTAACAGAAACGCAGTGTTTATAGAGGTCATGTACCTGCCCTGGGTCTGAAACACCTTGGTTGGACCTGGCGTCGTGTGACATCGCGGAGACAGACGTTGTCCTCCTCTCCTTACACTGCATTACGTTTTTGTTCCTGAGGATTTACACCAACCTCGTTATGTTCCCGATTGTTGACATGGATGGAATCCCGAACGGTTAACTGTGAGCATTTATAAACTTGAATTTTTTTTCTTTTCATTTCTCCTGTCATCCAGCAGATGTCAGTCATTCTCTTTGGTTTGGCTTCACTTCTTGTCACCTGCCCAGGACCCGCTGAAGAGAAATCACCTTGCATTATGTCAAAGTGACATGTTTGTTGAACTGTAACGATAATAATCCTCCCCATTAGCCTACCAGGAGCTGGAGGCATTTTGTACTCAAGCAATGATGAATTTTTATTTTCTCACTTAATTAAGAAAAAAAAATCTGCATCTCAGTTTCCAAAATGTATAGCTGGGCAATAAATGAGAAAACAGGGAAGGCAGGCGGGGAATTTAAATTTGTGGTAAAATAATTTGTATGTACACAAGAGAAGGCAAATCACTCCTTGATGTCGATGTGAGGTTGTGATTTCATTCTATAGTTTAGAATAAAAAAAGCCCTCCAGTTTGTGGTGTATATTTGTGCCAGTGTGTGTCTAACAATGTACTTTTCAATCATTCCTGCAACCGTAACAAAGAGTCATTATATCCAGCCATTGGTGCTGGCATCAGGCTTATTAGTTAAGGGCAGATTTTATAAAATCAGAGTAAAAGAAGCTTAATTTATACGAGGTAAGTTTTCTCCCATTTCTAAAAGTGAGGGATTGTCTCCTTAACAGAAAATATATTACATGTAGAAGTTCATGTATCCTTAGATCTTTCTCAAACTTTGTGTTTTAAATCTACTTTCTCCTTTTAATAGGGATTAGTGATTTATCCTCAAAGAATATGTTCATTAAAGGGAGTAATATTGCCAGTCTGTCTTTCTCAGCAAATCCTGAATTTATTATGGGAAACTGATAATCTCTCCGTAAGCCTCTGTTTGACTCCCGTGCTTTAAACTGGTTCATTGAAACAGTTGGACTGACTGCTCTATTTTCCTTAATTTTTATTTTTTTAAAGATTGTATTTACTTATTCGACAGAGAGAGCATAGCAGGGGAGAAGGAGAAGCAGGCTCCCTGCCGAGCAGACATCCTGGTGCGGGACTCGATCCCAGGACCCCGGGATCATGACCTGAGCCGAAGGCAGAAACTTCACTGGCTGAGCCACCCAGGCACCCCTGGCTGCTATATTTCAATATAGGCATTTATGCTTGTATCTGGTGGCTCTTCCTGATGGAGGGGCACCGAGTTTTCCAGGGGATCATATTGTAACCTGCTTCTGCCCTTCACGGAGATCCTCACTGTCCACAGGCCCTTTGCAGCCAGGAAAAAAAAAGAAAATCACCCGGTTTCTCTTCGTTTTACTTCTTGAGGATTCTTTGGCTGCTATTATCAATTATACAGCTTTTAAATACAAAAAGCCAGTTTTCAGGTACTGTATGTAAACAGTAGTTATTCATCAGGAGACAATCAATGACAAAAAAGATGCCCAACTCATCAAATTAGGAAAAAAGAAACAAAGTTTGATATGAAACAACTCTTTAACAGCTTTATGAGCCATAGTACAGTTTAATAGTTTGAGTAGGAAATAAATGCTATTATATTTTGAAAATCTTACATGCAGAGAGTTTCACAACATAGCAAAAAGGACCTTCTCCTCAAGGTCTTCAGTAGGACGTAAATGTGGCATTATTGATGCACATAAGAATTCACAAGGCAGAAGAGGGCACCACTCTTGTTTCTCCTTTATTCACACTTGGTCCATTTTAGGATCGAGTACATAACTGGCCATGTGGCAAAGTGAGCAGCCTATAACACAGAAGGACAAGGCAAGCCTGCGGACAGGGTTATGGTCGGGGGAAGGGGAAGGATGAAAATGCAGAATAGAGCAGAGGAGGGAGAGATGCGTGCTCCCTGGGAGGAGGTTGTAGTAATGAGCTCCCGGCCTTGGGGAAACACTGATTGATGAGCTTCTCTGGCAATCGCTCTGCTCCAGTATTCCCACCGAAAGCCACAACAGTGACCACAGTATCCACACACCCTGATGTTTGTATGCACTTGCATATTCAGTCCCAGAGATGGGTACAATGGAGGTAAATAAATCCTCCTCTTCCCATTTTCCCACATCCCTACTTTCCAATAGACGTCAGGGATCCCCTCATTGTCATAGTTGTAGGAGACGGCAGGTTCCCCATAGTTTATTATTTTTTTTCAGTGCCATTTCTGAAATGCAGTAATTGAGAGATCTTTGGACTTTCCAATTTGTATTACAAATGCTAGTGATGTGGAAATTTTGTTCAGATTTGTCCACACCAAGAAATAAGGGTTTTTAGTATATTATATATAACTTCGAAATTTATACTTCATTCGAAATACTGCTATCATCATTGTTTAAAGAATTTAAAACGAATTTTCATATTTTAATAAGCCTTCTCTAAATATTTTGCAAATACGGTTTACATTTCTGGTGACAGAGAATGTAAGAAATTTGCTTACAAGAATGGCAATCAGAACTAGGGTCTCTTCTAGGTTCGACGTTTTTTTAATTCCCGCCGCCACCTGTCAGGAACTGAGCTGCCAGGTGTTGGAGTAGTCAATTAAGACAACAAGCCAAAACGAAAGTAGCAGGCAAGCCTTTCATCTCTTTCTGAGCGAGCAGAAGCAACAGGAAAACCTCCCCCAGCGCCCGGCCCCGGGGGAGAGGCGAGGTGGCATCCCAGACAGGAGGGGGCGCTGTCTCCTTTCCGAGGAAGCCCTGCACCAAAGACTCCCGCCATTTCGGGAGCCCGGAAAAGCCGGGAGAGGGAGAGCACCTGCAGGAGGCAGTGGGGAGGTGTGGAAAGGGGGGGACTCTTCCAGCGCCCCCTCGCCCCCGAGGTGCCCGAGCAAGGCCTCGGCGGGAAGCCTTGGATAAAGAGGCCTCCGGAGGGAAGGGCTTGGGTTAAACACGCAGATACGCAGGAAAGCAAGGCTGGCGGGGGAGCCGCGTCCTCGAGGGCAGCTCCCCTGCAAGGCCGCAGCGCTCTGGCTGTGCCCCCGGCCCGGCGTGCGGGGCGGCCTCCCCCGTGAGGCCCGCCGGGTGCAGCCTCGGTCCGCGCCTGCGGCCAGGCCTGGAAGAGGGGCCGTGGGGTTGGGGCCAAACCCGACCCGCTCGTCCTCGGGTTTCCGGCCGCCACCGACTCCGGCGGCCCTCGAGCCGCTGTTGGCCACGCTCTCCACCTGCGCGGGGCTTTTATTCTTAACAGAAGCCACCGCACCCCTGCCTGCCAGTGGGCTCGTTGCTAGGAACCGGTTTTAATCCCTCGTGCCGCGGCCCTGCGACCTCCCGGGGGCTCCGGCAGAGACCTCGAAGGTCGGCCCTGGGCGTTGTCCGGCCATTGTCCAGCCACAGTTTCCCTCAGCGACCCCGTAGGGCCTCCCGACGCCGACTGCTTCGTCGGGGCCGCCGACAGCCTCCTCGTGAGCGCCTCAGCTCTGGCCTCTCCCGCCGGCCCCGAGCAGCTCCACGCGCGCACCCGGCCGGGCCCAGGCCGCGCTGACCCAGTAAGTGCCTCGCCCCACGCCCCTGCTTTTCCGGTTGCTGCTGCAGGAAGTCTTTGGTCTCTATTCACTTCTTTTTTCTTAATCCCCACACTTGCTACATGTGAATACTTGTTTGACAGCCTTGCCTTTTCCTCTAGGTATTTATTTATTTTTTAACAAGGTTTTATTTGCTTATATGCGAGCGAGAGAGAAAGCCCGGGTGGGGGGAGGGGCAGAGGGCGCGGGACCCGCAGCCTCACCGAGCCGGAGCCGGCCGTGGGTCTCGATCCCGGGACCCCCCGACGCTGACGACCTGAGCCGAAGGCACACGCAGCCCGATGCTCAACAGCCTGAGCGACGCGGGCGCCCCTAATGTCGCACCACATCCCGGTCCGAAGGTCAGGTTACACCCCGTCTTCGTCCTGGCGTCTCCGAGCGGGTGACGGAGCTCGCATTTCCACTTTCCTCGCAGAATTTGTGTTCACGAGGGTCTGCCAGTCGCGCGGCCTCGGCGGCGGTCGTTCGTGTGATGAAACGGCGTCCGGAGCGCTCGGGGACTTTCGTCGTGAGCGGGACCGGGAGAGGGGCCGTGGCGGGGACTCTCGTGCCCGGTGCTCGTCCGGATCCCGTGCTGGCGAGAACCGACGCGATGCGGCGCTGATGCACGGTTACACGGGCTCGGTCCTGAAGAAGATCCTTGATAAAGTTACTAATTTTAAGGTTTGTTATCTAAAAAGTGGATACTTAAGGAGATGTTAACACTGGTGACAAAAACAGAGGCATGCGTCTTGCCCTGGGACTCCATAGTCTGGGGGCTTGGCCGTGCGGGCCTTTTTCTTTGAGCTGCTGAAACCTGTGGGCCTGGGTTTCCTGCCTCGTGGCCCGAGAGGCTCAGATTACTGAGGACTGAAGTCCCTTCTCGGGGTCAGATTCTGTGCTGTTCTTTACTGCCGCTCTCTGAGATTGGGTTAAAAAACAGCCCACAGGCCTCCTGCCCAGGATCGCCTTGCTGTATCCACAGCCCATCCTGGTGTGGTCCTTCTGGGACCTTCATCTGATGAGAAGAGGATGAGGCTTCCCCCCCCCGCCCGCCTCTTTTCCGTCATATGGCTTGAAGGGCTACATCTTCGCCCCTGAATTTCTCTTAAAAGGTTGCCATGAAAAGATTGGTATCTCTATTTAAAGGGTGAACCTAGACATTGCTGTTTGTTTGCTGGTCAGTCTGAAAGTCATAGATGTCCTACTTTGTTGAGTCAAAGAAAACAGTTATATAGGGCTTCTGATCTGAATATATATATATATCTTATTTATTTATTTTAAGGATTTTATTTATTTATTTATTTGACAGCGATAGCAAGAGCAGGAACACAAGCAGGGGGAGTGGAAGAAGGGAAGCAGGCTTCCTGCCAAGCAAGGAGCCCGATGTGGGACTCGATCCCAGGACCTTGAGATCATGACCTCAGGTGAAGGCAGAGACTTTAACCCACTGAGCCACCCAGGCGCCCCCAAACATATATATTTTTGAAGATTTTATTTGAGAGAGAGAGAGAACACGAGCGGGGTGGGAGGGGCAGAGGCAGAGGCAAAGGGAGAGGGAGAACAGACTCCCTGCCAAGTGGTGAGCCCGACTCAGGGCTGGATCCCAAGACCCTGAGATCATGATCTGAGCAGAAGGGAGACGCTCAACTGACTGAGGCACTCAGGCGCCCCTGAACATATTTTTTAATGTATCAACACTGTCATTGCCATTCTTATTCAAAATACGTTAAAATGTTATCTTCGGAGCAGATACATAAAAAGACTCAAGGACGTACATTCAGTAGAAGTAGAAATCAGAAAAAATTCATGCACCTATTTTTCTAGTTCTATCAGAGGGGGAAAGTAATGGAAATTTTATTTCATTACGTGAATTATAATTATTTTATTATACTAATTATTTCATTACGTGAATAATACAATTCTGCACTTGAACACGAATTGTGTATGAATTTCAAAATATGTGCCAGTGGGAAGTCACAGCAAAATGAGTGAATTTATCTTAGTATCTTTCTTAGTCTATATTCAGTACATGTTTTAAAGCACTGATTTTTCTCCTTACTGGTTTTTCTCCTTGAGAAAAGGGAAATGATGCAGGATGAGATGGTGAGAAAAGTTAAGAAAACAATAGTAATGAGTCATGATGGGAGTCTGGGTTTTGCAGGTTCCCATGTTTAGCAAAAGTGCTTGTAGAGGGAGATGAGAGGGAAAAAAAAATCCCAGCTGTTTTTAAAAATATTATAGTAGCCAAGAAGAAAGTTCAGATTTTAAAAAGCAAAATGAGCGTCCACGTCATTACATACTGCCCGGTTTCCTTGAATTATGGCCGTGTGAAATTGATTTCTGTGCAGATTGGATTCACTGGCAGTTTCCTTCCCTGCAAGGCTCCACAGTTCCTTTTCCCCCTTTTTAAAGAGCAAAAATGCCCCTCGGATTTATTATAATTCTTGATGTCCATCCTTGTAACACAAACCAAACTGATATGGCATTTGCTTTGCTGAACAGAGGTAGACTTTGGAGACCTCCCTCCTTTTTAGCTTGCTTGCTTCTGATAAGAGAGGCTGTCAGGCTTTAAAACAATGTAGCCCACGTCTACACTGGCGATTTCCTTGTCGGTGTGGAAATGAAGCTGCATTCTCCGTTGACTAGCTCCCCCGTGGATCTCTGAAATGGCAACCTGGCTAACAAGCGTTTCTGCTGATGCTAAGTTCAAAATCTCCCCGGGCTGCCAAGCGAAAACAGGTTTCCTGCTTGGGACTCTGCACCTTGACAAGTAGAGCTCCTCTCTCCGTGGCTAGCCGTCTCTACTTCCTACATAGGGATCTCATTAGGAGGAAGCATAGCATTGGAGACAGTGATTGTCTGATGAATATGGTAGCTGTCGTATGAAAAACCAGAGTTTTAAAAAATTAGTCTTTCTCATGTTAATCATCTTGCGACAATTATAGAGGCTTATGAGCAAAGCTGCCTGTCTATGTGGGTTAAACCCACCATCAAGAAGGATGCAGGTTTACCCAGCCATTTTCCTAGAACCATATCACTGCTTTCTCTCTGCCTTACTAAGCTCTTTAATTCTTTGACATAAAAGAGAAAAATGACCCTAGGTTTAGCTGTGGCTGTATTATTGATTATTGATTATTATTCTTTATGTCTCTATTATTTGTCTTCCCTTAACATTATTAGCAGGGTTTGGGGTAAAGTATACTGGTAGGCCTACACAGTGTTTGGCTAGGCATCTAGAAATTATACACCAAGCTAATGCTATGCTAAATAAAGTATGTCCTATGCTCCCATCTTAACAAAGTTACCTTCGTTAGGAGTTGGACGTGCAGGTTTGAATTTAAACTTCTTGGACCACTCCAGGTACTGGTGTGGAAAGCGATGGCAGGTGTCGGAGCTGGCCTCTGGCTTGTGAGTTGTCCTCCTCTCATGCTCCCCTCTATCCCCCATCACAAGAGGCCTCCCACATGCAGATGTGGACACTTCAGCCCAGATGCATTTCTAAGCTCAATCTATACCTTCCCCCTCCAACAAACAGATGGCAGCGATGCCCTCCAGCGTATCACAGACCTTACTCTGTTACCATTCGCCTTACTGTGTAACTGAGCACTCATTACAACAGCCTTACGAGGTCGGTAGTGTTATCACTCTGCATTTTACAGAGGAGGAAGCCGAAGCCAGAGACATTGCAGAACCAGTGGATGAGGGAGCCAGAGTGGCCACCTGTGTGGTTTGACGCTAACTTTAATTTTAATAACGACTCTGTTGTTCCTTCTAGGGAAAAGGAAGAGCTCAGCATGTCTTATTAGAATGACTGTTATTGGCTATACTTAGGCAGAGGGGAGGCGGGAAAGACTTTACATCAGAACTAATGGGTTCTAGTTCTTCAGAACCTCAGGGAGGCATGGGTAGACCAAGCCATTTCAGACTCTAGAGCACACGAAATGCAAAGGACCCGAAGAAGGAAGAGAGTATCGAGAGGCTGACGGGGCCCGAGTGGATGTTGGGATGTTGTGGGACATGGGGTCTGAGCTGCACGAAGGGCCATTTTTACCAGACTAAGGAATTTGGTCTTTACTGTGTAAAAGATGGAGGAGGGGTGGGTTGGCAGACTTTAAACAGGGAAATGGTATACTCGGGTGACTTCCTGACTGAGACGGTCGTCTGTCATTAGTAGCGGAGATGACGTTAGTGATCTACAACCTGTGTAGAGGGACCTGTTTAATTTTTAAAAGTTGAAGGTAGTGGCTGCTGTCCACAAGTCAGCCTTCCACTAGCAGGAAAACCAAAAGATTTCAGCTGTTACGGAGGCTCCCTGTCCTCTGGATCCGTGGCCCTAACGAACATGGCCGCGATGGTGATCTCGAGGGTGATCTCCTCATGGCTTTTTACTGAGGTCCCCAAATTTGGATGGTAGCCTAGGGATGCACTTCCTAATTGAAATATATTAAATTCCGTATAATTCTTCTAGTGGACTTGCTCTAAGTGCGCGAGAATGCATTTCTTGGTATAAAATCTTCCCCAAATACTTCCCAGGGTACTTTCAGCGCCAGTTTGCCGAGTCTTGTGGAGGGAAAACAAGACATAAATATAAAAGGCTGTAAGTTAGATAACCATTTCAGGTCATTACACAATTTTTATCATTCAAACGGGTCCTGCGTACTCTCTTTTCTCCACAGTCAGACTCTTTCTTGTTGTAGTAATCCTGAAAAATAATTTCCCAGTCTTTCAAAGTATCTATTACTTGCCCCATGTCCCATATCTAATGTAAAGCTAAGTTGTTTATTTAACAATTAGGAGTGGATTCAGTGGATTAGTATAATGGTGTAAGGCTGTTCCAACTGGTTCCCTTAGGGTATGTATCACAACGTGAAGATTTTGGCAGACTCGGGGTAGTGCTAGTACTTTTAAAGTCCATGTTTTGATTTTTAGAAAACTGTAGTTCAGAAATCTTGGTATAGCCTAGAAGGATTTTTTTTTTAATTCTACACATTGGATTTCTCTCTGAAATGGATCTCGTTGAAAGTCCAAATTTATGTACTTTAAATATGAAAATGAGTAACTCCAATACGTATGTATGTACATTGTGCCCTTACTTGTGTGGCTGTGGCAGTGGAAAAATTGTTTTATCAGTTTTGGATGACTTGCCCTGTTAAAAACTTGGATGGAACTTCCTTACAAAGTCCATTACTCTTTGTTGGAATTAATTTTATTGACTAATTATTGTGGTGTTATGAATAAACTGTTGAAGTGTATTTTCGTGCTTCATGTTCAGAGTGGAGATAACAAAGGCCCAATTCAAACCATCCTAACATCTGTGCTGGATTAGACTTTATCGTTTTCTTTCCACGAGACAGACTTGTGAGCTTCCTCTTGTCAGTGCTGTATAGCTGTGACCCCGACCTGGTTGTTACGTGAGATAACTTTGTAATAATCCCCTTAGTAATCGTATCCTCTTACTCTTTCAGCAAGGTCACTTATGCAGGGTCTCGTTTTCAGGCCCAGTTTACTAAGTGTTAAGAGTTATGGGACTTAATTAGAAAGGAAGGGAGACTTCACTGGTTTAAAGCTTAGGAATTTTCAGTGGCTGTGACATTAAATGCGGTTGGTCATGTTGATGGCTTCTTTTTGATACGTTGGGTTAATGATACCACTACGACTGTTACGAAGATTTATTGAGGATTTGTTATGTTCCAAATTCCATGAGAAAAAGGAGGCCCAGAATGATTCATTGTCACCTTCAAGGTCACTCAGCTTGTAAGCGACAAAATCAATATGAACATATGACCATTTTACTGAACAGCAATTGTGTCTAACAATGAACTTAAAACCTCATGTTTGTGATCTGATACAGTTTTCCTTGTGCCTCTGTCTTTTCTTGGAGCTAACCTTTACAAAGCACTTTCTCTATGCCGAGTAGGATCTTAACACTTGATAATGTATTAACTCATTAAACCACAAAGCCATTTGTCGTCTAGATACAATTTTACGTATGATGAAGTGGAGACACAGAGAGGTTAATGAACTTGGCTGATGTCCATTTCGTCACCATGAAAGATGCTCACCTCCTGGGCCACCTCTGTTGTTGATATGCCCCTTTGAAGGCAAACTGATTAGTCATGACTCAAGACCTAATTTCACATTATTTCCACAGGGCAAAATTAAGCTAGCAGAATGCTCACCTCTGGATGTTGTGACGTTATGTAAAATCCAAAGATCAAATGCAGATTATAGTAAGCGTACATGAAAGGCGAGGCATGACTTACAGGGAATCACTTCTTAATTTCAGTTATTTAATTGAAGAAGAAAAAATGATGTTTTAATCAAAATCATGCTGAAAACTGTTATTGCTAAGGCTTTAAAGGTTAGATTATATTTTGTTTTAAGGTCTTTGTGAAATTCAGCAGTCTTGAGGTTTTGTAATCCTCAAATCGGCTTTAATTAATTTATCAAATCCTTTTAGCAGAATTTGTTTCAGTGTTTTTGTGCACCTACCAAAAACAGAGCCTTATTAGTTTTCTGTAATCTTTAAATTAGGTTTGCTTCTATGACTTAATACTCTATATGAATGATATAATTTATAGTACTCCCAACCAGAGGGGAAGTGTAAATCCTTTATTTTAATTTCTAGTGTGATTGCTCCCCACCTCACTCCTCTCCCCAAAAATGATGCCATAAATTTATATAATAATATAAGATATAACCTACAAATATGCCAAGATTAAGATTTAATTGTTATATTTCACCTAAGGACATATTCAATAAGCAGTGATAAAAGCTAACATTTCTGGTTTAAAATGGAGTTCACTTAGAGTTTCTTTATTTAATATCCCAGATTAATTCACCCAACCATTCACCAACCCTTGGGGGTAAGTTTCTTATTATGCCTTAAAAATCCCTCTGATGTTAGTTCTCTGATTATTCTGATCAGTTCTTTCTTCAGTAAAAGAATGAAGAATGCTCTAGAAAAAAAAAAAAAAGAATGGAGAATGCCAAACTATATTTACAGTCAAGTATAACACATTACCCCTAAAAAATCATTTAAAAAGTTAAATAGCAAAACAAGTAAAAAGGCACCATCAATTCATTTTAACCTTTCCTCCTGACTTCTTAGACACCCTTATAAAAATCTAATTAGAACAAAGTATTGGAAAATCCTATACTTACAGGGAAATAATACTTTTCTTGAGTTGATGGTAATTAAAAAATAGGTGGTATTTGCCAAATGAAGAAGAAAGATATTTCCTTCAGAAAAATAATGTGAAGTGTTGATTTGATCATGTCAGAAGATTATGGCTCATTCAGAAGTTGTTTGTGTATAGATTTGAAATAATGGGCTCTCCTTTCTAGACTGAATAAAGAATGGAGTGAAGACTTAGAGATTGATCCCTTGAGAGAACAAGAAAGGATCCAGGAGCTGAGGTTCAAGAGTATATTTGATAGGAGCGAAAATTAGGAAGGGGAGATTATTTTTAAGGGGTGTAATATCAGAATATGCCATTGTCGATGGAGATATTGCCAAAGATAACATGGCTTGCCTACGGTCCTGATGGAGAAGATGCCAGGAATGTAGGGTTTGTGAGCTTCATTCCCTTGGGTGTGGAAATCACCAAGAGGGATTGTAGGAAGGCAAAACCATAAATCAGGAGTCCTCACTCACAAGAAACCTACTACAACTCCAGTGGAGGGTTATTGATCCTATGTGCTGAAAAGAGTCTGAAAATGTCACCTAGTGTGAGGAAAAGCTGAGACTTTGAAAGATGTGGGTAAATTTGCAGTTTGTATCCAAGAGAGTTTGAAAATGAAAGTAGAGTCAACAAGACAAAGTTAAGTTTCAGAAAATTCAACTGGAGAAAGGCTTATCCTTTAATGAACAAAAGCTTAAAAATGAGATGATTTGCCTTCACGGTCAGTATAATAGAGTTAAGGAGAGCAGAGCAGAAATGGCTAAAAGGTAGAGGTGGCTCAGGGAGGAACTGAACTGGCCTTTCATGAGAGCACAGTTCTTAACTTTGGCAGGGGAGTGACTCCAGATCCAGGAGTAAGACAAAAGGAAAAGTTGGGACGTCACCTGGAGGAGTTGTTCCCGTTGGGAAGGGGCTGTGTATGGAATCAAGCCACACAAAGCTGCAGGGGAGGGAAATCTTGCTGGACAAACCCAGAGCACTTTAGCCTTTCTTGACCTGAGGTCTCATGCTAGTAAAACATAGTGTTAAAGAGACCTGG
The DNA here is from genome assembly GCF_922984935.1 of Meles meles. Taxonomy (NCBI): domain Eukaryota; kingdom Metazoa; phylum Chordata; class Mammalia; order Carnivora; family Mustelidae; genus Meles; species Meles meles. The sequence continues at coordinate 202,760,255 of NC_060067.1, read as the reverse complement.
TGTTGTGCTAAGCTCTTTGAATTCACTGTTCTTCTCAAGAAATATTATGCACAGTATTCAGGTGAGGAATCTGGTTACTCAGAGTTAAGTGACTTACTCAAGAAGACAATTTGTAGGGGCTAAAATTTGTGCATGGGTTGGTTTCACGCCAGAATTCAAACTCAGTGTTACTGTGTATGCTGCATCTCTATGAGAGCATTTATTGGGATAAATATCATTCCACACAGCTTCTTTTAACCCTTTATTAGATTTTTATTGATTATTGCCACTAACCTCCGATTATTAGCGTCATGTAATGCCCTTTAGGATGAGGACTTAGCTACTTGGGAGGACTCAGTTTCCCCAGCTCTTTCTGTCCCATCTGCACATCAGCCTTGTTAGCTCAGGATCTCCTCGTCCCTGGAATGTTGCTCTCTTTACCCCTTTCTCATTCATTTCTTCTCCCACTGAACAGTCTGTGAATTTCTCAAGACTCATTTCAAGGTTCCCACTTTCTCTGCTACCTCTCTGAAGATATTTTATCTTTTGCTTCTGCTGTTTATATTCATTCACTCAACAACATATATTTATCAGACTCTGCTGGTGGTATAGCTGTAAATGAGACAGTATGTTTGACCATGTAGATCTTGCATCCAGTGAATCGGGGATAAAAGACACCATAGTCCCACCTGCATAGAAACAACCACTGAAAATATTTTCATGTTTTCCATCCTCCTATCCATCCGTCTTTGCAGCAGATGTAGATTTCAGTACTGTATAAGAAAATGGCTGAATTATTGCCGTAGGCCTGTTAAGAAATAAATTCATCACCTTAAGTGTTTTCAGTAGTGAATTAAAAAGTACAAAAATAAATGAACTAAACATCCAAATAAAACATTGCAAAGAAAAAAGTCTAAGAAAAACAAGAGAAAGAGAACATTAAAAATATATGTAAATGAAAAAACTAGGAAGGTTTTTCAAAATAGAAATCATAAATCAGCAGTTGCACTACCGGGTATTTACCTTAAAGATACAAACGTAGTGATCCGAAGGGGCACGTGTACCCGAATGTTTATAGCAGCAATGTCTACAATAGCCAAACTATGGAAAGAACCTAGATGTCCATCAACAGATGAATGGATAAAGAAGAGGTGGTATATATACACAATGGAATACTATGCAGCCATCAAAAGAAATGAAATCTTGCCATTTGCGACGACATGGGTGGAACTAGTTGGTATCACGCTTAGTGAAATAAGTCAGTCGGAGAAAGACAACTATTATATGATCTCCCTGATATGAGGACGTGGAGATGCAACATGGGGGGTTAGGGGGATAGGAGAAGAATAAATGAAACAAGATGGGATTGGGAGGGAGACAAACCATAAGTGACTCTTAATCTCACAAAACAAACTGGGGGTTGCTGGGGGGAGGTGGGGTTGGGAGAGGGGGAGGGGGGTTATGGACATTAGGGAGGGTATGTGCTATGGTGAGTGCTGTGAAGTGTGTAAACCTGGCGATTCACAGACCTGTACCCTGGGGATAGAAATACATTATATGTTTATAAAAAAAATAAGAAATAAATAATTTAAAGACTCAAATCCCTGGAAAAAGAAAAGAAATCATAAATCAATCCAAGATCAAAGTCTTTCAAAAAAAGCAAATGAAGAATATGTAAGTAACATGTTCTTCAAGAAGTAAATAAGGACTGTCTAATAAAGAAGCAGAAGGAAAGAATCAGAAATAAAAAGAAATTTTAAAATAAGGTGACAAAGTTGGATAAAACACATTTGAGAATTTTGATTCAACAGATAATTTTGGAGCAAAAATATAAAGTATTAACATTGACTCAAGATAAAAAATGTGAGTAAAAGGATAGCTATGAAAGAAATTGGAAGTTTTAGGGGAAAAAAGCCCTGAGAATGACTCTATGGCAAGTATTTAAGTGAAATTCTTTCCCAATCTAAGGAAGAAACAATTCCCTTAGTATGCTAAGTAATATTTAGCTTAAAAGTATATTCTTTTCATGTCCACTTTCCCTGATCCTATATTATTTAAAAATCTTTAGTTGGAGTCTGTTCTCTAAATATTACATAGGTTCCTAGTTCTGTTGAATTGTGTATGTGCATAGTCTGCAACAGTTCTAAATTGAGGATTTTACTGTATTTGCTTGGTGCTTTATGATACAGTAATGTTTTTATAACATTCATGAACATGCCTGCCCCTACCAATAAAAGCTTTTTATTGGAAAAACAAATAGAGCTACTCTTCTTTTTCCCTCTTGCGGACCCCCTGTTGTCTTTGCCCTCTTTCACACTACAGATCTTTGACGTTAATGTCATCAGTCTTCATCATCCTCTGTCTTCCTGCCCTCCAGATGCTGCCTTGTGTTGTGAACAGACCTGTCTCTTAGATTGAGAAGGCAAAGAATCATGCACATTTACTTACTCATTTGCCATTTCTTGTGATTCTCATTCCTTTCTCCAGCATCTAGTTCCCAGCTTCTATGTGAGATCAGCTTCCTTCAACCTGAAAACCATCTTTTAGTGTATTTTGTCCTGCAGTTTGGCTGGTAACAAGTTTGATCAACTTTTGTTTATCTCTGAATATTTTTCAACCTGGCTTTGAAGGTATTATTGCTGAGTGCAGGCCTTGGGGCTGGTAGTTCTGAGTTTCCAACATGGTAATGATGTTGTACCACCATCTCCTGTCCACTGTTGCTTCTGGTGGGAAGTCGGCCATAATTTAGATTTCCCCGTTTTCATAATGTAATCAAGACTCCAGACCCCACCTTTGGGTGTTTTTGAGATTTTTTTTTACCTTTCGCTTATAGCCACTTGCCAGTAGTATGCATAGATGTGGATGTCTTTGTATTTATCCTGCTTGGGTCTCACTGAACTTCTTGGATTAATAGATCAAACAATGTTTTGACTGTTCTTCCCTCAAAGAGTTTTTTCTTCTTCATTCTCATTTTCCTCTCCATCTGGGATTTCAAGTGCACATGTGTTAGACCGTTTGATATTGTCCCATGGCTCACCGAGGCTATTTCATTTTTCTTGATTATTTTTTGTCTTTCAGATTTGATAAATTTTATTTATATGCCCTCCAGTTCACTGACCTTAATTTCTGTCATCACCACTCTTTTATAAAGCCCATTCAGAAAATTTTTCATTTCAGTTGTTGTACTTCTTTAGTTCTAGAATTTCAGTTTAACTTATTTACACACACACACACAGTTTCCATTTCTCTTCCAAGATTACCTATTCATTCATTAAAACCATATTTTACTTTACGTCTTTGAACATATTTATAAAAGCTGCTTTGAAGTCTGTCTGATAATTACAACATCTGGACCATCTCAGGATTGGTTTCTATTGTTTGCTAGATTTCCTGGCAGTAAGTCATATTTCCATTTTTTTCTTTCTGGCAGTTTTTGATCATGTGATGATATGTTGTGGAGATTGAGTTTTGTCATTTATCATTAAAGTGTTGCTTTTTATTCAGTGAGGCAGTTCAGTTACTGATTGATCATCTTAAACTTTTGAAGGCTTGGTTTTATGCTTTTCAAGGTCAATGTGTGTAACGCCTTACTCCCCACCACCGCGTCATCTCCCGGTCTATGTCTCTCCTTGGATCTTGAGGATGTTTGGTTTTAGGCTTTGTTACAACAGATCTAGAGTGGGTCTTATTCTTGAGCATGGATTTTGTGGGTTTTTAAGCTAAATGCCTGTGGTATTAGCAAGGTCTCTCTCCTCTGGCTGGTTAGAACTGCAGCACCCCCCCCCCCCCCCCCCCCCCGCCAAGCCTCTGCTAGCTCTGTTCCAACGTTGGGCACGAGAGTGTTGCTAGCAGTGACAAGTCCTGCACACACTTGCTTTGTGTACCGGCTGCCCAGCCCTTGGTCAAAGACTTGCCAGAGAACCCCTCTCCCGTCTGCAGACTTCCACAGAGCCCGCCTTGCCACACCCTCCTCTCCAGCACTCCTCCCTGCAAATTCCAGCTGGCGGGGCAGCCCCAAACCCCAGTCTGCGGGACCACTATACTCCTCTTGTTCTCCAGTCTCTGCATTACGGTTGGGAGGGTATTCCTAGGCAGAGAGCAGGGGCAGTTGTGGGGTTTACCCCATGGATTCTCCTTCTCTTGGAAATTGCAGCCTTCTGTGCCTCTTGTCGCATGACTGGAAGCATGGGCCTTGTACACACGGTCTGCTTTTAACATTTCCTGTGGCAGGAGGCTCGTCTGCTGTGTGTTACTCCCTCGCAGCCAGAAGTAGAACATCTCTGACATTGCCTTTTACAATTTTACAAATCTTTTTAAAAACAAACTTTTTTAGAAATAGCTTTATAAATCTCATAACTTTAAAATATTTTGTGTGTTTAGGGTCTGGTTCACTCTTTTTCTCCACAAACTTCTCCTGCCGTCATTCTCGGGATCTTCCACACCCATAGGTATTACCCATCCTAGCTTCTTAGTACCTTGGCCTCCTTGGTCGCGATGGTCTTTTTCTCCGCGCCACCTTCATCACTTACTTTCACGGCTCTGTCCTAGACGTCGCCAACACCAATAACTGCACACCTCCACACTCTGAACTGTAAAGGTCCTACCACCCGTCTGACGAGTTCCAGCCTTCCTGTTCTTTTTTTCTGATACCCCGAGCTAGCTCGCCACCCCCGCCACCCTACGGCAGTCCCCAGTGCTTTGTTGCAACTCCTGCCGTACTGTACCCGCTCCCTGAGTGTCATTGCTCTGCTCCTGGCATATTCAGGCCCACGGTTCGGCACTCACGTCGCCTCTGCCTGTCTCTGATTCTCTCCATGGCTCTTGCTGTCAGAATATGCAGTTAGAAATTTGTCTGTGCTGTGCCTCTGCCGAAGCCACTCATCTTCTCCTACTCTTTCCTTTCTTACTTTGCGTGAGCCGCGCTGACCTCCACATTGTTCCCTGAACACTCCAGACTTCTTCTGGCCTTACAGTCTTTATACCGGCTCCGTTTTCTTCCAGGATAGCTCTTCCCCTGCCGTCCATGGGGCTTTCTGACCGTCAGGTCTCTGCTCTTCTAAGTGAAGCCTGCACCGCCCACCCTACTCACGGATCTGTCCGCGACCTCCATCCCTGAATCCCTCTACCTCTTCTACCCTGCCTTAGTTTTCTTCTTTGCACTTAGAAACTTCTTACGTACTATATACTTTTCTTATTGATTTATTTTATTGTCTCTTTCCCTACCGCAGTGAAAGCTCAGTGAGGACAAAGATTATCATCTATTTTGTTCACTGATGTACTTCCACGACTTTGAATGGCACCTGGAACGTGGAAGATAATCCTCAGTAGTTATTTGGTAAGTGAGCGGATGCTGAGAGAAATTACGTATCTGCACGGCTATGTCTTGATTTAAATGTAATGAACAAAAGTTTTAAATGGGCCACTAAACCGTATCTTCATACTTACCTACTAAACTGATTTTTCCCATCCTCTGAGGTGATTATTTCACAACTCTTTCCTCTTGCATTCAGTTATTTCTGCTCCTTCCAAATTTGTAACTAATGACCTAACTTCATGGTTATCTAAAAAATAAGTGCAATGAAAATATCTCATCTTCCAATTACCAAGTCCACCAACATACATGTATCTCTCCCTTCGTACTCTGCCTTCTTTCTTACACATTTGGTGCTTATGTTGTCTCCTTCCTTCATGTCCAGCCTCCATCGTAGTGTATATGGCGTTGCTGCTAAACTCATTCCTGTTCTACTTTACAGCACTGATTTCTCTGTCTCTCACAATCATTTCTGTTTACATGTGAACATTCTTTAAGATCACTCCTGCAAAAATCCAGCACCCCCACCTCCCAAAAAAGTCCTTCTCCAGCTCTTTGTGTTTGCAGCTAAAGGTTTTGAAAGAGTTATTTATATTTGTCGTCTCTACTTTTCCACGTTTCTTTTTAGTATCACCTCGACCCAACCCCGGGTCAATTATCTCTACCATTCTGGTGAAATGGTTTGTATCTAAGTCACTAGAGACTGTGATCTTAAAATAGCTTTAACTCGATTTTCATCTTGCCAGTCTTCTGAAAAACGCTTGGTACAATTGTTTTCTCTTTCCTGCTTGAAATTCTTCTGTTCTGTGGGATCCCATGACATCACTTTCTTCTGTTTTTCTTTTAGTTGATGCAGTACTCCTTAAGATTTTTTCCTCCTCTTGTATTGGATTTCTAAATGTTAGGGTGTCCTAGCATTCTGTCCTCGACTTTCTTCTGTTCTTTATGTACTTTTATGAATGATTTTGCAGTGAATATTCTTAGGTACATCTTTTGGTTGCAAGTTTATGTAACACATAATATATCTTCCAAAAATAACTGATAAACATATTATATTTCACAGCATTAAATACTAATTTCCATAACATAAACTATATATTTTTATTCAAAATGATATTAATCCCATAAAGTTGCACCCATTCTGGCAAATTAACTACTGATACACCTAGTGATATACTATGTATTTTGTCTATGGTTCTTTATTTAGCTACAACAGGAGTAAGCAGACTTTTTCTCTCAAGGTCAAAAATTACAGATTTTTGGCTTATAGGACATTCTGGTCTCTGTTACAAATACTCAACCCTGCTGTTGTAACACACAGTCATCGGCAATGCATATTTGAGTGAACATGATTAGTGTTTAAACTTTAATTTCAAAAACAGGTGGTAGGTTGGAGTTAGCCTCCAGAGTACAGTTTGCCAAACCCTGTCTACAGCATTAAAGTGATAAATTTGATCAACTTTTTTACTTAAATCCAAGTATAGTATGTCTACAGGACCCCCTTGATCAACTTCAGGATCTACTAATCTGCAAAATAAAAAATGATTGATTTGACACATGTTTGTGTAGTGTAACCTTGTCAAGTCTTAGTTATCATGCTTTCCTTTTTAAAGTAGACATATTTTGTCCTCTATTACTGATGTTGGGAAGTGACCAAGATGAATATCAAGCTTACTGATACATAATTTGTGGACATTAACACTTCCTGCACCCTTCACTTTTGGGTCATTGGAACTATGTATTTTATTTTTCCTTGCCATTTTCTTTGATTACACAGAGAACATTAGTTGTATCTTGAACATATTGGGTCTAATTCGTTTGAATGAGAAGACTTGGTAATTATAACATCTAAATTGTATAGTATCATCTGTTTTAGGTTTCAGTTACTTTTCTTCTAACCTCTTTTCCATCTTTTTTGAAATAAAATTGACAAATTAAAAACTATATATTTAAGTGCACAGTGTGATGTTAGGATATATAAATTGTGAAATGATTACCATGATGAAGCTAATTAACATTTCCATCATTTCACATAATTATTTTTTTTTTTTTTTGGTCATGAGAAAACTTATGATCTACTCTCTTAGCAAATTTCAAGTAGACAGTGTAGTGTTATTAACTACAGTTATCAAGCTGTACATTTTATTTTCCTTCCCACATAACAGAAACTTTGTGCTCTTTCACAAACATCTCCACATATCCCCCATCCTCCAGCTCCTTTTTGTATCATTAATTTTTCAGTTGTTTTCTAGTCTCTGTTTTATTTATTTATTTTGCTCTAATCTTTATTATTTACTTCCTTCTGCTAACATTGGGTTTAGTGTCCTTCTCTTTTTTCTAATTCCTTGTCGTGGTCAAAATTGAACCAATGCCCAGTAAAGTTTATGGATGACTTTTGTTTTTTATTTTGATCTAGAACATTCCCCCCACATCTTTAAATTCCTTCATAACATTGGTTTTGGGAGATATCAGGATATTTTTTGTCAAATATCCTAAATTGGCATATATAGAATTGAATCTTCTAAACCTTGCATTTTCTGATAATTGGAAATTAGCTCTAAAACCTTATTTATATTCAGATTAGGCATTTTTGACATATATTGAACTCCATAACACTAACTGTATAATATCAGGTTATCCCACAATGCAAAGATTGGTGCTTTTGTTAAGGTGTGAGCTCTACATCTCTCCAACATAAAGGTTATGTAAGTAATCTTTGGGTGACACAACACTTTGGAAATATTCTGTTCCCCAATATTCCTTAACCTAATGGTTTTAGCAGGCATTGCTTGAACAAATTGTTGATTGTTTTTACTAATTTTTTCCTCTGTAGTTTGAAAGTCATTATAAAGCTGAGAGAACAACCAAATAGAACAAAAATCTAGGAGATGCTTTCATTTCTTTCCATTATCCATTAATGTTCAAACAATTGACTCTAGTAGGGTCTATCGCTTTCTTGTTTGTGTTTTCCTTAGCATTTCACAGTATAAGCCGCCTGCTATCTTGAGGATTTCACCTTCTTGACTTGTCTAAGCCAGACTCTGACATGGCTTGTAAGATGGCTTTGTCTTTGTCTATGTGCTCAGTCTTCCTGCTGTTATATGCATCCATTATGACCTTAATTTACTGAGAACAGCCTGTGGAACTCATGTATTTTTTCACTTGCCTGTCACTTTTCTACCTTATTGGAATAATTAGTCATGCTTAGATAATTACATTTTTAGAGCTTTCAAACTCTCTTAATCCATCTTTCTTAAGAAAGAACCAGAACACAGAATCAAATCCTTTCGTTTGAATGTGAGGTCTGCCTCAAAGAATTATACAAAGGAAGCCTCTCTAAAATGACTTACCTATTTTTGTCTCATGGTAATTTTTCCATTGCTAATGTGTTTCTCCCTGTTGATTAGCATTAATTCTGATATGACAGTCTCTCTCCATGCTGCTTCTGACTCCAGATCAATGAAAATATGAGCAAGGTCAAACCTTGATAGCTGTCCTCCTTTGAGCTAATGAGTCATTGTCAACTTTGTGAATGGATGAAGTTTCCCATCACTGCTATATGTAAATTCTGTTTCAGCTTCATTGTCTGCTTCTCCCTTCATTTAGCTTTACCCAAATGTGCTCTAATAATTTTATTTCTCCTGTAAGTTTACCACTTTCTAATGGGTACAAAATTATTGACAGCCTCTATCTTCTCACTCAACACATCTTTTAAAAAATCTTCTGTATTTTTTTTAAAGATTTTATTTATTTATTTGACAGACAGAGATCACAAGTAGACAGAGAGGCAGGCAGAGAGAGAGGAGGAAGCAGGCTCCCCACTGAGCAGAGAGCCCAATATGGGGCTCAATCCCAGGACCCTGGGATCATGACCTGAGCCAAAGGCAGAGGCTTTAACCCACTGAGCCACCCAGGCGCCCCCAAAATATTCTGTATTCTTAAAGCCATGAGAATTTTTAAAATTTAAAAATACTTCCAGAATGATCCTTTCAAAGCGTAAGGCAGGTGATATTACTCTGCAAGGAAGATTTCAAGGATCTCCTTTGAGTTAAGCGAGCCCTATCTGATCAATTTCCTCTCACTTGTCCCTTTGCACCCGTGACCCCACCCACGTGGCCCTTTTTGCTGTGCTGTGCTGGTAAATGTACGATGCCTCAGGGTCTTTATATGTGCTTTTCTCTCTCCACCGGTTCTTTCCTCTTTATCCTACTTTGTTTTTCCCTGTAATCCTTGCTGGCACCTCGAAAATCATGTTTCACTTGTTTCCTCCAACAAAAAATAGCTTCATGAGGGAAGAAATTATGTTTTGTTCATTGTTGCATTCCAAAGATCTAGAATGGTACTTGGCAAACAATAGTCATTCAAAATAATTTCCAAATAAATGTACATAATTCACTAAAAATTAAATTATCCGCAACCTAGATCAGAAAATTAAGATAGTATAAGCTTATTTTCCTTCAGTTTGTTCTACATTCTCACCTCAACTAGTTATAAACACTTTCTTCATACATTTCTTTTATTTTCAGGATCTGGTGGCAAAAACCAAGGCCCACAGAATATTTGTAGCTTTTTGAAGGTCAAAGAGTTAGTCAGGCATGGAGAAAAGGCCTAAAATAAAGATTTTCTTCATTTAACCAGGTACAAAATTCTTAGAGATTTGATATTTCTGTTTAGTGAGGATACCATCTTTACATAAAGAAGATAGCCCATTATGTTGGTAGGCAAATTGAAAATAGGCATTGCATTTATGAGGGTGTAAAATTAAATGTAATACTTATTACCTTGAAATGTAAGTGTCAGCTACCAGTGTCTCAATTTTACAAGATATGTAGAAGAGACACAGATGTTCTATTACTATGTCAGTTAATTTCCCCTTTCTTTCTTGAGACATCATTAGCTTCTTCTCAGAATTATAGCCTGCACCTTGGGAAAGATTAGATGAGTCTAGTAATTTCGATCGAAAGCTTTTCAGTGAGTTTCCCAAGGTGATAAAAATTTTGAAAACATGAGTGTTAAATTACTCAAAGAGTTGCTCTTAAGGATGAATTTTCTCAAAGTATTAGCAGTGTGATGGGAATTTGACGTGGCCTGATGGTCTGGATTCAAGATGAAGGTTTGCTAGCACCAGCTGTTGTGTGATCTTAGGGACCCTTCTGAAGCAACCAATCTCCTTCCCTGAAAAGTTGGGAAAACTATACCATCTCACAGGAAACTTTGAGGATGCAGTACAATAAAGCACAAATGCATTTTGCTAACTACGAAACACCATTGCGAATCTTATCAATAATAGCTACCCAGATATCAACTGTGGGGTGATAATCTTACTACATTCTCTAGATGTTAAAACTGGAAGGGACTTTTCAACCCTCTTATTTTATAGATGAGGAAGCCGAGGCCCAACGAGGTAATCTCACTCTGTAGCCCAGTGGAGAGACCTTAAACTCAGAGGTCTGGTTTACACAAAGTTCTTAGCACTGCCGCAGGCCTGCAGCTTGCTTCTGCATAGTCTGTTAGCTAAGAAGAGTTTTTACGTTTTTAAATTGTAGGAAAAAAAACTAAGAGAATAATATTTCATCACATGTGAGAGTTTGAAGCTCAAATTTTGGTGCCCATAAGCCAAATGTTTTGGGACACATGCTCATATGTCTTACGCTGATCTTTTGAAATGAATGGTGATCATTAAAATCTAGTTCAGATCAAAGCCTCAGTAGATTAAACTGTTTTGTCAGAATGAAAACTAAAACCAAATCCTTTTTTTTTTTATGATTATTTATTTGTTTATTTGAGACACAGAGAGAGAGAGAGAGAACACAAGCTGGGAGGAGGCTCAGGGAGAGAGGGAGAATCACGCTCTCTGCTGAGCAGGGAGCCCGACAGGGTACTCAATCCTGGGACCCTGGGATCATGACCTGAGCTGCAGGGAGACGCTTCACCGACTGAGCCACCTAGGTGCCCCCAAATCCTTAACCTAAGTGTTCATTTATATATTTCTTTTATTTCTTCCCCATTTGCTTTCTTACTTTTTTGACCAAGTGTATGTATACACACACACACAGCAGCCATAATCTCATTTTCAGATATAATATATCTAGCCCAATATGCAAACAAAACAAAGAAACAAACATAAGAAGACACTCCAAAATGTTTTTGACATTAAAGGAACAGAAAGGGGAGACCTTAGATTTTGAGTTGGAATTGCCAGAAAATATTTGTTTCTGTTATAGTTTTAAGAAATGAGTCAATTTAATGGTTTACAAATTGAGTGTGATACACTAAAATTAATCTAAAAATTCTTTTCTCTCTATAGTTTCTATGTGAATAGTATTTTTGCATGGAGCTGTATTAAATAGCCATGTAACTGATTCAGTTCACTGAAATTATTTATACTATAGGTGGGACACCTGGGTGGCTCAGTTGGTGAAGTGTCTGCTTTTGGCTTAGGTACTGATCCCAGAGTCCTGGGATTGAGTCCCCCATCAGGCTCCCTGCTCATCGGGAAGCCTGCTTTTCCCTCTTCCTCTGCCTGCTGCCCTGCCTACTTGTACTCTCTCTCTGTCAAGTAAGTAAATAAAATCTTGAAAAAAAAAAAAAAGGTTATTAATAGTGTGGGGATGGTAACTACAGTATTTGGTTTTCTTTCAAGACAGTGTTTGTCTTCAGTCTTTGTCAGTCTATTGCTTCCAACTTCGTATCGGTGCCTAGGTTATAACATTAGGGTGATCCAGACAAAGTTTTGTCTGCGAAACCCTATATCCTTAGATTCCTTAAACAATGTTCTAGAATAAGGGAACATACAGGACTAACAAATACTGCATGTACCCTCTCATGGCTTCTCATTAGAATTCAGCGTCCCTGGTATTTTTAGAGAATTGGTAAACCATCTTGGCAATCTTTCACACTTTTGAGATTTAAAAATTTAAAATTGCTAAGTGTTGCCCCAAGCAACCAGCTCTAATGCCCGTGAGCCTGCCTCGTTGTTAGTGTTTGAAAGGGGGCACCTCAGACATTCATAGGGCAAGACAAAAGGGCTGCAACTCTTGAAACTGCAGATCAGCTCTAGAAATGAGAAAATGTGTGTTTACTATGTATTTATGTATGTGCAAATGTTGAGTGTAGTCAAAGAATCTGTTTATCTGATTAAATTTCCATTTATGGTACGATAGATCGGCTATTCTTGGTTAATGAGGGCCCCATTGTGGCCATAATGCTGTTAGGTAAGTCAGTAAAAAGGAAGAAAAAATACTTTATTAAGACTTATTTTACTAAGACTTCTTTAACAGGGCTCCAGATTACAGTTAGTTTGCTTGTCTGTTTTTCCGGAAACGGCCTTCATGTCATCTTACATTGTTTAATGTTTGTTTTGAACCTAACAACATTAGACAACCAATTAGTTTTGATTAATTGATATTTTTCAGATCTGAAGTCTCTTTTTTTCTCGTATTATTTATCAGAGACATACACCATAATATCTGAGAGTAAATAAAAAGTACATGTTTAACTAAACTTTGCTTCATTTTGAAGTTATTTCCTTGGTTTAGCAATAAAACAGGCTTGGTAAAGACTGGCTTGTATAAACAGAACAGATTTACTTGTTTTTTTGCTAAAAATAAACCAGATTAAATCAAATATGCAGAGAAATTACATACAAGATGGCAAATGATTTACTCGATTGGATATTTGGATAGAAATTGATTTGGGTAGAAATAACACCAGTTCTTTTCTGGCCCTTGTAAATATTTATAAGGATTTTCTAGCAATTTAAATGTTCTGTGATTACTGGCAACCTTGAAGAGGACGTAGTTAAAAGTATTTTAGTATGAAGACTGTAAACATGCTATAAAGCATTGGCCCCATAAGACCTTCACATTTTTTCTTAGAAATATATATATATATATATATATATATATATATATATATATATATTTAACTAGGCAAAAGTGGTTTTCCAAAAACTTTAAAGTGATTGGCTTATACTGAAATTTAAGCTGAAAAAGTAAAATGTAAAATTGAGCTCTTCCTCCAGTTTGGATTTCAAGAACTGATTCTGGGTTCTAAGAACTGGTTCTTCAAGGTTTGAAACCCTACTGTGTTTTCCACCTACCGGTGAAGGTTGTGTTGTTCCGTTAGGACATTAGAGGTTGCCTTCTGTTTCTTCCAGAAGAAATTTTCCCTGGGACCACATGAATAGTCGTTAGCCATTTTCTGTTAGTCTGAAAAATAAGAGATTGAAAGTAATCTCCATGGGTAAATGACAGGCAAATTGACATTTCTGTTGACAGCCACTTCCTCTGGGAATTTTAGAAGTTCTTTACAAGAGATCTTGTGCTTTTTTTGCTGTGGAATAAGATCCCAGGCAAAGACTCCGAGCGCAGCGTGTGGTCTCTTAGTAATGCCAGTGACACGAGCAGGACTGGTGTCCAATTACCACAGCTGATAAGTATTTGTTGATTTAAGTATCCTTAGAGTTTATTGAAAATTCCTTTCCGTAGATAAGTAATATTCAAAGTAAACTCTGAGTTTCAAGTTTTAATATGTTCCTGAAATGATCCTTTGAGGCTTTTGGGTATTGAATTAAATATTTAAGTACTGATAAAAACCAACTGCTCATTCTCCTGGAATATGTCAATGTTTTCAAGGACAGCACTTTAACAGATTGTCTGTAGTATAGAAATTGGCACCATTTAATTGGAGGTAGAAACAGGAGGGTGAATTGTCTCAGGTAAGAAAGTTTTTTAGAACTCAGATTTGGGGGAAAAAAGGTAATGAAAAGCAAATATGCTTTTTCTTTCTAAGGTATCTCTTTCTTTAAGGCAGTGAAGCTGAATGAGATAATTCTATAATATCTTAGAGAAGGCACCGAACTTCCCGAATTACATTTAGTTTAGATTGGAGAATCAGGAATCAGTGCCATAGATTGGATCTTCTTTGGCAAAGATGGTAGACATTTGGTATTTATGTTCAAAAGAAACAGCAGAAGTTTAAATAATAAACCATTAAAAATAACCTTCTACTTAAAGTGAGGCTATATGTCACAGTAGAATAGAATGAAACTAAACCAAACCAAACACTGGAAGGTAGAAGCTCCTTATTTCAGTCCTGGCCTCATGAATCACCTTCTGGTTTCTATTTATTGGTTCTCTATAACGATCAATATTGAAGTTAACTAGTGACCACTTATCCCTCATCATCTTTTTTCTCTCCCAACATCTGATTTATATGTGATTTTTTAACTTTCAACTGATTATCAGGAGACAATTGCCAAGCTTATCCTACTTTCCATGTATAATTCCATAATTCCATTTTTGTTATTTTCATCATATGTACATTGTTAAGGCATGTACAGTATTATAATATTTTGCTCTTATTAACTAAGTTCCATAGTTACAAATATTCAGAGCTACCTATTTTTATGATGAATCTTTTATAATTATTTACTGCCTATCTGAGGCTTACTTTCAACAGACTTAATAAGAAGACCATATAAAACAATAACCCCGAGTTCTTGTCTATTTATAACCAGTTTTTATTTGCAGTCGCATTGGAAGACCAGTTAGCTGTAGGTAACGTCCTAGGCTCCTGAGATTTTTTATTCCCTTCAGAATTTAAAAATTGTCGTAGGGCACAAAGTGTTGATGTGAAACAGTCTGAGGCTATTCTAATTTTCTTTCTTTTACAAGCTGAATGCTCTTTCTGTTTGGACTGTCCATAGGGTTTGTTGGGACGTCCAGCTGGTTGATTGGGTATGTCTAGGTGTTGGCTATCCCTAGTTGATCTGCCCAGGGTGGTGTCCCCTTCCTTGTCCCCTGTGTTGTCTTGTTCTCCTTTCCATCCTGGCTAGGGTGTGTCTTCATGACCTCTCTTCGACATTTACCCTCTCCCCACAAAACTCTTTCCATGTCTTTCCTGATACTGTTTATTTTTTTTAATTTCCTCCTTTTCAACCTCTATTTTTCTTAGGATATTCTCTGCAGTCTTTTGTGTGTGCGTGTTTCTTCTACTTTGTTTTTATTTCTCAATTGTTTCCTTTCCTGACCTCTCTTATACCTTAAGTTCCTCCTGAGGTCTAGTTCTGTTGTTTTTAGAATTTCCTTGTGACTTAGACTGCTTATTCATAACTTCTGTCATTCTTTGAATGACTTTAAGCTAATTTGGAAATACCGTTACATATTATCTGGTGTGCTCTTCTGTTGGCACGCTTTTTGAGTAATTGTTTCTTATATGCTCTTTGAAAACTGATCAGTCACAGCCCTTTCTGTTACTCATGTTTCTTGCCTTTTTTAAAAAGACTTATTTAATTGAAAGAGAGAGAGAGAGAGAGCGCACACGCATGCGCACATGTGTGAGTGGGGGAGGGGCAGGAGGATAGAGAGACTCTCAGGCAGACTCCGCGCTGAGCACAGAGCCAGACGTGGGGCTTGATCACTCAAGACTGAGATCATGACCTGAGCTGAAACCAAGACTCACCCGCTCAGCTGAATGAGCCACCCAGACGCCCAACAATGAGATGGTTTTCTTGCATGTTTGAAAAGGGGTTCTAGGTGAATGTCTGTGAGAGGATTCCTGAAGTGTTTTACCCTCATGACTGGGAACTCCCTCCTCAGCTGGGTTCCCTGAGGTAAGAAACACAGTAGCTGCCTTTGTAGTTACCTCTAAAGAAAGCTTGCTGAGATCGGCGTTCCTGGGACCTCTCCTCACGAGCGTGTGGACCTTCTCTCTCTTCTGTACCTTTAGTGTTCCCACCTGATCGGTTGGGCTCTGTTTTTATAATGTTCCCTCAGAGTGGGCTCTGTCCTGCAAAGGGGGGATTTTCTGGTGAGTTTCTACTTACTGAGAACGTAGGCTGCCCGGAGTCTTCAGGACTGTGTCCTGTGTCCCTGAGGTCTTTCTACCTCCTCCATAGTTAGGGAGTCCACGCGCCATTTTTCCTATTTCCACCACTTGTCCTCAGACAGACTCATCTCCAGACAAATGCTTGCTGACATTTCTACTTGGATTGTGGTTTCCCTCTTTGAGAGATGAATATTTTTAAAGCAATTTCTGAAATCTGGCTCATAGGGTCACCAGACCTCCTCTTTTCTTTTTTCCGCTCCCGCGTAGCTCCAGATCCCAGTATGTGAGCTATCTCTCCATCTAGATAGATAGAGAGATATAGATGTATATGGATATAATATCTATATGTGTCTGTCTGTTGCATGTGATGTGGGTGTGGTATACGTCTCACACAGGCCTGGGATCTGGTTCCACCTACTCAACCTCTGGGGGATTTGGGGATAACCTGCCCCATAGTTTTATTGAGGACATCGTGCCTTTGAGATCTATTTTTTTTCTCTATTTCATTTTTTCTTTCTGTACGGGAATTTTATGATACTCAGAAACTATGCCACTGCCCCTGGTTTATTGATTTATTACTCCTTAATTATGACTCTAGACCAAGAAGCTGACTTCTTATAAACTCTTTCTTTGATTCATTTCTTTTCAGCCAAAGTTAAATATATCCAGGGTGGCTACTAGTCACAGCACTGGCGAATCCTCAAAACACTCTGCCTCTCTGTTCGTTTGCTTATTGGACTTGCTTTCCTTACTGTCTATCAGCTTATCGTCACATCCTGTTCTGACAGGGCTCCCATGGACTAGAGCATGGCTCTCTGTGTAGCACCTGTCCACCAGCTTCATTTTTAGGAATACAAGCTCCGACAACACGAAAGGAAAGTTGGAATGCCTTTGTGAGTCAGAAAGGTACAAAAATGTGGTTGTGTTTTCCTCAGAAAGATATGAAAAATTCCAGTTGTATGGTCTCACTCATTCATTTGGCATCTGCAGAAGGGTCTGGCCAGGTGCAATTGGTAATATAATGGGAGGCAGACTGGAGAAATTCCGGGGCTTCGAATTTTCTTCCAGCCTAATGACATCTCAACTCTGTAATTGATAACAAGTTTCAAAGGAGTACTACGTGATTCTGCTTTTGAATTTTTCTTTTAACAGTGAAAAACAATTACCTAGTTGTAATTTGAA
This sequence comes from Meles meles, assembly GCF_922984935.1. Lineage (NCBI taxonomy): Eukaryota > Metazoa > Chordata > Mammalia > Carnivora > Mustelidae > Meles > Meles meles. The sequence continues at coordinate 202,742,953 of NC_060067.1, read as the reverse complement.
ATAGTGAAATCAGTGGCCAATGAGATAAAAAACTGAGAAAATCTTTAAGCAAGTGATAGAAAGATAATGAGAATATTTATATACTCTTAACATAAACAAAAAAGGAAGTAGAAATTCTAATGTTAAGACTTTTAGACTTGTTTGTCTCAAAATTAAATAACCTATTTATCTCCAAGTGATAAGGAAATTTAGAAGAGCTTTATTACACCCGTTATAAAACTGTTGAAAAATGTGCCACCAGCATATGGTGGACACGCAGCATTGGAACACAGTAACTTGAGGAGAGTGACTTCCCACGCAAGAAAATACAGAATCACGATGCCCAGGGTCTAGGAGCATACAAATGTCAAATCCCGAATTGGGATTGCTTGAAAAATTTCCAGTAGTACTCAGCTATTTATTCATTGCAAAGAAAGTATAGACTTCTTAATGGTAAATGGCTTTTACCTTAAAACACTAGGGTCATAGTCATACTTTGTTCCTTTGCTAGTTGTGGAAACGATGATAATTAAACAACAGTGCATTTTACGCACATTGGAAAATATGCCGTGATCTCATCAGTTTGATGTATTATGCTTTAATAAGCCTTAATAATGGAACATTTCCAGCTTATTTCCTGAGACATAGCGGACTTTTTTGGCAAGTGTGGAAACCTGTCCAAGCATCTATTAGGGAGTACAGGGGAAGAAGGTTGGTTCTACAAAGGTTTCCTTGACTTCTCATGAGTTTCTGTGAGTTTTCCACATGTTGATTCATGTCTCTGTAGTTTTTATGATACAATCGAAAGAACAGTGTATCCAAAATCAGTGACTGTCTTTGGTTTGGAAGTTAGGTAATAATTTACTGGACAGAGTGGGAAACTGTGTAATTTGTTATAGCTTCATTTACCGATATTTTAAGGGGCATTAAATTTTTTTCCCAAAGGTTTTATTTATTTGACAGAGAGATAGAGAGAGAACACAAGTAAGCAGAACAGCAGGCAGATTGGAGAGAGAAGCAGGCTCTCCGCTGAGCAGAGAGCTGATGCGGGGCTCAATCCCGAGACCCTGGAATCATGTCCTGAGCCAAAGGCAGCTTCTTAACCAACTGAGCCACCCAGGCACCTCGGTGTTAAATTTCTTTAAGGAAGGTGTAAGGTGCAGAGAACAGTAATTCCTTTTGTCTGACTGAAAAACTTATGAAGATATACAGCTAACCATGTAGTTCTTATTTGGTATTTTTTCAGTGTAGTAACAAATTAGTGATACTTTAAAATTTTCTCCACTGCTGATTTTTACTCTAAAACTCAGACTTTGTGTTCCAATTTGCTCACCTTTGCTAAAACCAGGTGGGTCACTTATTTATGAGATTGTATAATATGAATAAAACCAACTCGCTACAGATAGTGAGCTCAAGAAGTGCCTGGATGGCTCAGATGGTTAAAGGTCTGTCTTTGGCTCAGGTCATGGCCCCCAGGTCCTGGGATGGTGCCCCATGTAGGGCTCCCGGCTCAGCAGGGAGTCGACTTCTCCCTCTCCTCTGCCCCTCTCCCTGCTCATGCTCTCTTTCTATCTCTCTGTCTCAAATGGATAAATAAGATCTTTAAAAAAAATAGTCAGCTGGTGGCAAATTAGTACTCTGATGAGTACCATATTAAAATCACAAATGATAATCTTTTATCAAAAAATTTGACCAACTTAGAAAAAATGAAGGTGAGTAATTGTAAAATGCTTGAGCCCATGTAGGGCAGTCTATAACATGTCTTGAGAAGATGTATAATTATTATTTTTTTTTAGATTTTATATATTTATTTGACACAGAGAGAGAGAGCAAGAGAGCACAAGCAGGCAGAGCGGTAGGCAGAGAGAAATCATGACCTGAGCTGAAGGCAGAGGCTTAACCCACTGAGCCACCCAGGTGCCCCGGTATTCAATTATTTTAATTTGTGCTTTTATTTTTTATTTATTTTTTAAAATTTTATTTATTTACCCAACAGAGTTGGAGACACAGCGAGAGAGGGGAGGAATATTGAGGAATAGTTTTTATTTTAATAAAAAAAAAAGTCAAATGTATCCATGATGATGCTGTGTGAAATAAAGCAATACATTTAATCCTATAAAGTTAATTTCATAAAGAACATTTTTCTTTGTTCTTAAATTTGATGTCAAATTATTTAAACAAAACTAGTTTATTTGAAGAGAATCTCAGGAAGAAAGTCTTAGGTGCTCTAAAAGAGAAGGCTCTTGCTTCAGAGGCAATGCAGTTAGGAAAGAAGTTACAAATATGATATATGTATGGAATAATGTGAAGGAGAAGAGATGTGAAGCGTCGACTTTGTAAAACCCACAGTAACCGAACATAGAGATACATGCATGCGTGTGTGTGTGTGTGTGTGTGTGTGTGTGTGAAGAGAGCTAGCCTAAAACCAAGGAAGGATGAAGGCGGAATATCGTACACTCCACTGAAGATAGTTCTTAAACAGCTTTATTGACGTGCAGTCTAGGTCCTGTAAACTAATCGACCTGTGGGACCGTTCATCCCTCACAGTACTTTCTGCTTTCATCACCACATCCGAGTCTCCCAGCACCCACGAGACACACTTGTTACAGTCTGCGTCTCTGAATCCTCACGCTCACAGCCCTCCGAGGCTGGCGCTGGTTTGGCTTTCTAGCTCTATACATTTGCCTTTTCTAGACTCTTCCTATACATGGAATCGTAGGATATGTTGGCTTTTGTGTCCGGCGTCTTGCACTACAATGGTTTTGAGTTTCCTCCATCTTGCACCTCGCACTGGTGATGTGTTTCTTTCCACCCTTGCCTGGTTTGCCGTTGTACGGATGTACCGCCTTTGTCCATCCACGCACTAGTCGCTTGTGCCTTCGGGAAGTTTCTGGTTTTTCCACTATCATGTATAATGCTCCGGTGGACGTTCACATGTAAGTCTATGTGGACATATGTTAGCACCTTCCTGAGATAGCAGTGGGATTTCTGAGTTATGTGACCTGGGTTTACCGTTTTTAGCAACTGCCTAGTTACTTTTCAAAGTGGCTGCTGCATTTCACATTCCCACTGGCAACACGTGAGGGCTCCGAAATCTCCACATCCCTTGCCCACGCTGGTTATTATCCATCTTATTTTACCTTCTAGTGGGTGTCTAGTGATCTCTCTCTCTTTTTAAAAAATATTTTATTTATTTATTTGACAGAGAGACAGAGACCGTGAGAGAGCAGAAGCAGGGGAGAGTGATAGAGGGAGGGGGGGAAGCAGGCTCCCTGCTGAGCAGAGAGCCCAGTGCGGGGCTCGATTCCGGGACCCTGGGATCATGACCTGAGCCAAAGGCTGGTGCTTAACCACCTGAGCCATCCGGGCGCCCCAATATCTCATGGCTTTACTTTGTATTTCCCCCAAAGACTTTTTTTTTCACGTGCTTCTTGGCCACTTGTCTATGTTATTTGGTGGAATGCCTATTTAAATCTTTTGCCCATTTTCAGGTTTTTTTTTTTTTTTTGTCTTATCATGGAGCTGTATTTTTACATATTTTACAAACTAGTTCTTTTTCCGATATATAATTTGCAAATCTATTTTCCTAGTCCGAGGCTTGCCTGTCTTAATAGTGACAGTATAAACACTGTTTTGAGTGTTTTTTAAGAGTTCTGATACAGCCCAATTTAGCAAGTTCAGGAATTTTGTAAGCAAAAATGCTGCTGACTGTTGTGTGCCCTTGGTTGGTTTCCAGAGTACATGAATGTTTAATTTTGTTAGTTTTGCCTAGCTTTATTGTTGCTTGGTGAAGAAAAGGATTTGTTCATCTCCTTACATGGCCATCACTTTACATCGACTTTTAGTATGTGAGAAGAGAAAACAAAACTAATTGCCTTTGGGTTTGGAAAGGGAGAGGGGATATGACGGGAAGGGGTGTTAGCTTGTAGCATCTTTCTTCTTCAAGTCTTTCAAAGGCTATATGTGCATAGTATGTGTATGTGTTTGTATATTACTAAAGAGTACTATAATTTTGTAGCAGGATATGTATTGCTTTATTAAAATGAGATACCTGATGCTCTAACAGATTGTACAATAGAATTCCATTTTCACTTGGGTTCTCTAACACAAACCAAAAAACCATGGTGTGGATTAAAAATCTGAAGTGGTCCCATATTGCTTTGTTGGTTTCCTATCAGATATGTCTTTTATTGCTACTGTATCATACAATTCCTACACCTCACAGTATCGTTTACAAGAGATCTATACATACAGACAAACCATATACAGATGAATCTTTATTACTTTCTAAATTAGGGTTCTGGTCCCAGTTTCAGCATGGGTCATGGGCGTGTGTGTGTGTGTGTGTGTGTGTGTGTGTGTGTGTGTAGGGGGGAGGGTTTTCCCATACTACGAGGAAATTCTCCACAATACCAGCTGGGTGTCCTACCATTTAATTCAGTTCTTACACTGTCTACCTAGAGGTACTGTCAGATTCCACAGGTCAGGGGCTCAGCCCCCTCAAGTCAGCCTGCCCCATCCCCCCGACATCCGAAGCCAGTCACAAGTCTAGGTTGTTACCTGTACTTCTGACCACCTGGCTGTGAATACAAGGTTCCCATGACCTGCTCCTTCCGTTCGATTAACTTGTTAGAGTGACTCGCAGAACTCAGAGAAACATTTAACTACTCGATCACTGGTTTACTGTAAAAGGCGTAACTCTGGAACGGTCAGAAGAGATGCACAGGGCAGGGTATGTGGGGAGGGTGAGGTGCTTCCCTGCTGGTTGACTGCACCACCCTCCCTGACTCTCCGTGTGTCCAGTAACTGGAACCTCGCCCTTTGGGATTTTTATGTAGGCTTCCTTACCTAGGCAAGAATGATGAAATATTCCTGGCTAATCTCAAGTCCTTCGCCCTTCCCTAGAGGTGGTCGGGGTGGGGCTAAAAGTTTCAACCCTCTGGTCACCAGGTTAGTTCCCCTGACAATGAGTCCCCATCCTAAAGCACTCCCTCCCAACCATCTCATTAACACAAAAAAGGACACCTTTATCACTCTCAGCATCAGAATTTAAAAGGATTTCAGGAGTTCTGTGTAGGTGAGAACAAACATGTAATTTTTATTATAAATCACAATATTATGCTTTTTTTTCTTACCTTAAATATATTTATCTTTTTTTAAAGATTGTATTTATTTATTTGAGAGAGAGAGTTAGAGAGAGGTAGCAGGGGAGAGGGAGAGGGAGAAGCAGACTCTCTGCTGAGCAGGGAGCCCAGTGCTACATCCCAGGACCCTGAGATCATGACCTGAGCTGAAGGCAGATGCTTAACTGACTGAGCCACCCAATGCCTCTAAAAATTTAATTATCTTTTACAAAAGTTTATTCTTATAAATGTGTAATAGGATCCAAGAAACAGCTCTTCGTTCTAGCTATAGATGGCAACAGGTGTGATGGCAGGAATCCAGAAGGTTAAACAGGAATTGAATTTCGGCTCTCCACTGGCCTAGGCACAAAGAACATCTTAGTTTTCCCCAGATTTCTTAATTCCACCGGTGGCCTGGGGGCCCTTCCCCTGAGTCTTTGCTTTTAGTTCCCCTAGTTTCTTCTGTTCCTCTTTCTGTTTCTGCTTGATTGCCTTATCTTCGTCATTCTTTGGCCTACTCCTTGGGCTGTTGCAGTGAGTTCCTTTTGCCACCTTCATGGCCAGATCCAGTATCACACTTATGGCACATTTGCATGCTTGAATATATAATAGATGCTTGCAAAGATGAATGTGACCATTTCTCTCATTCTTGGATGCACGGCCCTTTGCAATAGGTTGCTGTCCTTGCTTCCGTCGAGAAGTGAAGTCTGTTTTCCCTGCCCTTTGCAGCTCTGCTGACCTTGGGTCTTTCCCCATCAGAAGAATAAGGCAGAAGGGATGTGTCACTTTCAAACTTCGGCTACAGGAGAACTCTTCACTTCTGCTTTGACTTCTTAGAATCCTGAGAAGAAGCATACGAAGAAGCCTAGAATAGTTTTCTTGAGGAAGAGACGCCATGTGGAATGATAGGCCCAGCTCACAGACATCATCAACTACCGGATACGGAAGTAGGCCACTGTAGACCCAGGTGACAGCAGCTCCCTTGTTGAGACCAGCCGCTGAAAGAAGCCATCCGAGTGGTCAACAAGCACATGAAAAGATGCTTAACATCACCGATGGCCAGGGAAATGCAAATCAAAACCATAATGTGATATCAACTCACACCTGTGAGGACCGCTAGTCTCAAAAAGACAAAAGGTGACAAGCATTGGTAGGGATATGGAGAAATGAAGCCCTTGTGCGCTGTTGGTGGGAATGGAAATTGTTTCAGCTACTATGGAAAACAGTATGGAGCCTCCTCAAAAAATTTAAACTACAACTATCATACATGATCCAGCAGTCCCATTTCTGGAAATACATCTGACGCAAGGGAAAGCTCTGCGTCAAAGAGATATCTGGCCCCATGTTCACCGCAGCATTATTTACAACAGCCAAGGCATAGAACCGAAAGTGTCCACTGATGGATGAATGAATGAAGAAAACGTGGTGTAGAAACACAATGGAATATTATTCAACAAAAAAAGGAGGGAAATCCTGATTTTTGCAGTAACTCGGATGGGCCTTGAGAGCAGTATGCTAAGTGAAGTAAATCAGAGAATGAAAATATTTCATGACCTCACTTATATGTGAAATTTAAATAAAAACACAAAACCCACAAGAAACAAAGTTCATGTAAAAATAGTGGGTTTGTGGTTACTAGACAGGGTGGGTTGGGGGAGGCAGAATGGGATGAAGGTGGTCAAAGGCTACAAACTTGTTGCTGTGAGGTAAATAGGCACCAGGGACGTAATGCACAGTGTGACAGTTATGGGGAACACTCCTGTTCGGTGCATAAGAAAATTAAAAGGGTAAATCCCAAGGTCCTCATTACAAGGAATAATTTTTCTTGTGGTAATTATTTCAGGATTTATGTTAGTCTAATAATTATACTATATACCTTAAACGTGCTCAGTGCTGTATGTCAATTATATTTCCATAAAACTAGAAAAAAACCCCTTGCCATCTGAGTCAAGCCGAATTCCTGGTTCTGGGGAATTCTGGGGAAATAAAATAATTCTGGGGATTCTGGGGAAATAAAATAATTTTTGCTTTAGGTCACTTAATTTGTGGTGGTTTGTTATGCAATAATTGATCATTGAGATAATATTTATTTTACATTTTTTTAATAAATAGTTACGCCTGAACAGAATATCTTAAAACAGGAACTATAGTGACTTTTAGTCTCCATCAACATGTTTTGGACCTATTGGATAGCAGAAAGTGTAGATTTTCTGATAGATATTTTGTTTAGCTATATATCCTTTGTGTACCTTTTTTTGGTATTAGTATATACATTTTATACACTTTTGTGTAGACCTTTTAAATTTGTGCTTATCAAGTTTGACATTATGTCAAAGTTAAGGCAATCGGTATTGTTTTTAGGGGGTTGCGTGTGACTTTTAAAGCTGTTGGCTGTACTGGATTCATGTCTTAAGGAAAACTACCAGGTGGCATCCTTCATTCTTGTCGCCTGCAGTATCGCCTTGAGATAGGTATGATGTTTTGAAAGAAGGGGAAAACATTTTCATTATGGATTCTTTAATCAACAGCAATCAACTACTTGCCTTTTATTACCACTTGCAAAGAAACTGATTCTTAATTTCCCATTTCTGAAATGCCCCAGGGTAATAGATTCTTAAGGACTTCAGTAAAAAAGGAGCACCTTCTCACGCTTACTCGAACATTAAGGCACAAGGGAGTGATTACCAAATGTGTCTGCTTTCATAGACACCAAATACTAAATGCATTAGTATTTCCTGCTTTATTCTGAATTTTGAATACTGTTCAAATTGAGAAGGCTAATGTATAGAGACGTTTATGTGATTTTCTTGCTGCTTAAAAAGTGGACTTGATAAGGTAATGGAGCAACAAATTTTCATGAAATTATATGTACAGTTAAAATCTGCAATTTCTCTTACACTGAACACAGTTATTTTTGTTATGATTATTTAAATAAAAGTCTTTCCCTATAACTGTTATTATGACATCAGATTTGTATCTTGTTTGGGGAAATCTACGCATCTCCTCCACCCAGAATTACATTATTTGTCTTAGTGCTTCAGTATGTAACCGCTTCAATTCTAGGAACCAAACGCCTGCACGTAGGAGCTTTTAAAGAATTTTAAAGAATGTAGCCTGATGAATAGTACTTTTGTATTTAAGCTGCAAAGGTCATCCAATAGGAAACAGCTCCAGGGAAAGATTTATTCGGTTATAACTATGCATCATCCTAGTGTCTTCTGTGCCAGACTAAATTTTTAATCTTGACAGATAATAGGACAGAAACATTCCCTTTGTAGAGAAGGCAAATATTAGCTGCTTAGGGAGAGAGGTGCAGGAGCATTCAGGCTCCAGCTTTCTTCACGATATCCCTCCCAGGTGGACTCTAGAAACGTACAGAGTTTAAGTTTAACCTGAGGTATAGTCTTGCTTTTCCTCCTCAAAGATTTGATGGTTATTTTTTGCAAGCAGACAATTTTACTAAAAATGTTGGCTGTCCCTTTATTTTAGTTCCAATGAGTATGCTGCTGCTTTTTTTTTTTTAAATTTATTTATTTTAGAGAGAGAGTGTGGATAAATGGGCGATGGGCAGAGAGAGGGAGAGAGAGAGAATCTCCCGCAGACTCCCACTGAGCTCGATCCCAGGACCCTGAGATCATGACCCCAGCTGAAATTGAGTCACCCACGCAACTGACTGTCATTCAGGAGCCCCAGCATACTTTGGTTTTTTTGTTATTTATTTATTTTTATTTTTAAAATTTTATTTATTTATTTATGTGACACACAGAGAGACAGAGATAGAGCGCAAGCAAGGGGAACAGCAGAAGGAAAGGGAGAAGCAGACTCCCTGCTGAGCAGAGAGCTGATGCAGGGGCTCAATCCCAGGGCCCTGGAATCATGACCTGAGCCCAGTGCAGGTGCTCAATGATTGAGCCTCCCAGGCGTCCCCACTTTGTTTTTTTTTTTTTTTTTTTTTTTAATTTTTATTTATTTATTTGACAGACAGAGATCACAAGTAGGCAGAGAGGCAGGCAGAGAGAGAGGAGGAAGCAGGTTCCCCGCAGGGCAGAGAGCCCAATGTGGGGCTCGATCCCAGGACTCCAGGATCATGACCTGAGCTGAAGGCAGAGGCTTTAACCCACTGAGCCACCCAGGTGCCCCATCCCACTTTGGTTTTTTAAATAAATGTCTATTCTTCCTTTTGGCAATCCCTTTAAAGTCGATCTGATTCTGCCTTTTCAAAGATTTTTTGTGTTCAGGCTGTAGAAGTTGTGTCTTGACTGACCTGCTGCCCTAAGGTAAGGGAGCTTGGAAATTGAAGGAACTTTGCGAAAGAGGATAGAAAATGTCCTCTTCTTTTACCCTGAGCCTGACCCTTACAGTGTGTTCCACAGATTAGGGATTCCTGCATCATTTGGGAGCTTGCCCCTTCCAAGACCTACTGAATCAGAATCTGCTGGCTGACCAGAATCCCCCTGCGATTTTCGTACTCAAATTTGTCCTGCTCTGCCCTAGCAGAAAGCATTAGGTAAAATCTAACAGGCACCCCTCCTCCATGGCCCTCAGAAAGCTCTCCCTCTTTCCAGTATACTCCTAAGAAGCTCTGGCAGATTGTTTCCACTAGAAGTGGCTCTGGGGAAAGAGTTTAAGTTCCTGGGGTTCTGTTTGTTATCTGTAAAGTGATGGTCTAATATTTTGTGACCTATCTCTTACCACTTAGCATGCTGTGACTCACTCCCCTCTGTTGACAGGGAGCCCAAGTCATTATTTAGGAAGTGAAAGTCTCCTCCACTGAACCGATAGTCACTTTACCAGCACATACTTTCCCCTAGCCTAATTCACACCAACTAAGTTAATTTGTTCCAATTTAAGCTAAAGTTAGCCAGATTAATATGAATATAATTTCCACTAAAATATATTCTGAGGTAAAAGTAACCAATTGTTAATACATTAGTCGATTTACATATTTTTTTCCAAAGGTGGGAAAAATGTAATGAAATTATTCTTTACAGTTAGAATATATAATGCCTTCAGTTAATTACCTTCTAATTGTCACTTGGGATCATAATACACTATAAACTGTATTTCTGCTGCAGACATAAAGATGTACCCACAAATTTATCCTTAAAACTCAAAAAGAGAGAATTAAAATATAAAATATACTTTGATTTACAATTTACAAAGCTCTTCACCCACATGATCTTGCTAAAATACGAGGAATCTATGCAACTTTCAGTTTAAAAATGTGATGCGTGGTAAACTGACTATTATTGTTAATTTTGTACATTTCTTTGAAATCCTTAATTTCAAGCATTATAAAGGTGGTTTACTGTCATGTAGTAGGCTGTAGACATATCTGTGATGTTCATGGTCATTTCTGTATTTTGGTGTTGCGAGGGCTTCGGTTAAGGAAATGGCTATTAAAATTTCCCTAGAATTCCTTCTCACTCTATACATTACTAAGTTCAGTGTGTTCAGACTGAGTTGACATAAGGTACAGACAGCGAGGCACCAATTTTCTAGGCTTGACAATATTTAAGACTGGTATTTTTACTTGATATCTCACTTTCAAGATATAGGAGACATTATGGGCTTTAGCAGGTGATAGCCGGATTAACTCTCAACATCTAACATGATTTTAAATAGCTTAGTGGCAAAAGGTGATAAAGGATTGAGGATAAACATTGTTAAAACAGTTAAAGACCATCCTGGGAGTATGTGAAAGTCATTTATAAAGATACTAAGAAGTGTCACGTATTTCAGAATAAAGTAAGCGAAAGCAGGGCACTATTTCTCATGATGTATCCTTTATTTGATTGTGAGACACGCAGCCAGTATTTTTTTTTTTACAATCCGAGTGCACACTTTTTTTTTTAAAACTTCAAGTGCCTGTTGGTAGTTAAAAAAAAACACCTAAGCAAAAGCTTAGTTGGTCATTATTAAATATTATTTTTAATGAATAACTTTTTAGTAATAAAAAAACAATTGAAATAAAAAAATACTTGTTCTTTAAAAATATGTCCTGTTCAATGATGCATAGCTAAAAATCTTTCTAGCTTTTAAATTTTTTCCTTTTAAATAAATATTGCATACTTATTATGAACCAGATGCTGTGTAAAACTTAAAGACAAAGACAAATAAAACAGAGTCCATGCAGTTGTGGATCCTAGTGTTCAAGGAGATTGAGGAAAAAAACCTCAGGAACTATAAATTTATTGTTTCATTGAAGACGGAGTTGACTTAATGAGGATATCAAACTAATTTATAGGGAGTCAAAAGCATAGTGATTAATGTGGAATGATCATGATTCCTTCTGAAAGGAATAACAAAGGTTTATTTTAATGTCAAAATCCAATGAGATTAAATTTTTTTTCAGCGAGTATATATGTTAGTAAGTGCTGCAGTCTGTGCTAGGTTTCGAGGATGTAAGGGGGAACCAGATAGACTTGATTCCTGTTCTTACGGATATGATATTCTGGAATTGGAGTCAGTTTAAAATAAAAAAAAAAGATAAACACTATACTTAGAATTGGCAATAAGAATGAATGCCACCAACAAGGGGCCATGATATTGGGGTAAAGGTAGAAAAGAGTCACCAAGGATTTGAAACTTTAATCACTGAGGTTGTAAAGGATGAAAGTGAGCCAGGTGTTGGAGGCAGGTGCGGCATGGGGAAGGCATTGTAGAAAATGGAAAAGTCAGTTGGATGATTCTCTGGAACTTTAAGACTATTCTATCAGTAATAGGCATGGTATTTAAGATTCTCAAAAATATAGAGAATTTTAGAGCTAGGCCATGAGAAATCAAATCAACCATATCGTCCCATTTTATTTTTTTTCTGTAGGCATACCTGAAAAGAGGCAGAAACCTAGATCATGTTCTCTATACCTGAGCTTATAAGCCTCAGTTACAAGGAATGACCTCTTGAATGTTTTGCTAATTTTTTGCTATGTGCATAAATTATCTTAAACATGTTGAAGTAGAGGTTAGGCTACTTTCCTTTAAGACCCAAGTTTGACCAGTCACTAGGGCATAAAGAATTTCACCAAATAATTCAGAAGACAAAACAGTACAGAGCATCCGTGTCTGAACATTTATTAGCACTTGGCCTTCATTTATCAGCTGAGTTTTGTACTCTGTAGAGTTTTCAGTGGTTGCGCTATGGCTTACGCATACTTGACTTTTCACAATCCACTTAGACTTTTAGCACTTGGAGTGTAGAAATCTCACCTTCTGTATGTTGCAGTGGTCCAGTGTGTTAGATCTACATACACTGAACACACAACAGACTACATGCTTTTTGCTTTTGACCATCATACATATTTTAAAGAACTTAAAATGAGTCTATGACATTTACACAGATATTTATCATTTGGGTAGCTCTCATTTTTCATTCCTGAAGTTCCAAGTTCTGAAGAAGATCTCTTGGAGCAGTTAGGTTCCTTCATCTGAGGGTATGTCTTATTTGCCTCTACTCAAAAGTTCGATATTTTTGGCTGCTGTTGGGATTCTGAGCTGATACTTCTTTTTGTTCAGCATATGAAAAAGGTTATTCCATCCCCGTCTGCCTCTCTGGTTATTGCAGCTCGATGTGGCCGGTAAGATTTAAGTACAAGTGCTTGATGGGTCTTCCTAACCATTCATAACTTGGGAGAAAATGCCTCAGTGGCATGAAGGTCCCCATTTCTCACTTGGGCTTCTTCTCAGTCCTGCTAGGAACTCCTATGTGATAGCAGTAGCTCCAGTAGAAAACCTGGGGTTTGGGGGATGCCAAGAGGTGATACAGAGGGAACCAAGATCATGGATGGTTTTGCTAAGTGTTGTGTGAGCTCTGGCAAGCCTACTTCTGGACTACTTTCATGTGAGATCACAAACTGTAGTTGAGTATCTGTTATTATTCACTGAACTGAATTTCTAATCGGTGTTGGGTCACATCCCTTTCTTCCCCGGAAACATGTCTGTTACATACCAAAAATTCTGTGTATGTATACCACTTAAATGGATTACATTTTTAATATATATTTTAAAATTCCTCGTGTGGGTGGCAGAGTAGAAAGAACTCATATCTATTAAAAAAAACTCTAATTCTATGACATGTGTTACTTGTAGGTGCTCAAAAAAGCCTCTAACTTGCATTCTCTTTTGATAGATTTTGATATAATAGTATATTCCTGATCCAGGGAAAGATGATGGATGCTGATTATTCAGGGATTACTTCTCACACCTCATTTTCCTCAGAAAACATAACTGTGCTTACACATGATATTAGTAATGACTGACATGGACAGGACCTGGTTCTCTTCTGAAACCTCATTTACTAGACCCTCTGGCTTTGTGACCAGGAGTCCAATGTTAACTGCCAAGATAAGAGTATACCAGAGGATAACAAGACATAAGACACTTGGTGATTAGATTATTCATACTTGCATAAATTTAATCCTTTAAAAGTGCTTTTGATGCCAAAATGGATGTTGTTTGTCTTCATATCTAAAGAGGTAATTATGTTGGGGATTTGAGGATCTGAAAGTCCAAAGGAATGGTGGAAAGATCAATAGGACCAATGAGTAGTGGTGAAACTATGACAAATAAGCAAAAATTGAGGGTGGGGAAAACAAACATATATTATCAAAAAACTTTGTCTATGAAATTGGCTATGTTTACAATAACTCAGAAATTAGCTATATTTATTATAACACTATGAATGTATTCTGTTCTAATAATAGTGAGGTCTAAATTGTGTCCGTATTTTCTAGAGGTATCAGTTGCCCTTCTAGTCTTACTTTCTACTGCTGGTTTGATCAGTCCACTTCCTGCCACACTGGTTTGCTCTTCTGTATTCACTGTCTCACTGGATGGCACCACCATCTGCCCGGGACCCCAGGAAACCCCGTGAAGAATTGTCACAGAATTGTCCTCCTCTATTAACCAGATGTACAGATGGCCTGAAAATCCGTCAGTGACATGCATCTTTCTCTTAAACTGGTCCATTCTTCATACCCCCTCTTATCACTACCTTACTTTATTGAACTGTTTTCTCTCTGCTAGCTGTTTCCTAATTAGTCTCCTGGTCAAGACAATCATTCCTTACACTGCTTCTAGAATTATCCTTCCAAATGCAGATGTGGCTGTCCTTCTTTCCTACTTAAATTCTTTCAATGAACTCATTGTCTTGAAGACAAAATTCACTGGGCTCTCGATGAGGTGGCTTCCTAATTTCTACTCCCATATTTTCATCATGTCTTTCTCAACACGCACACACACACATCCCACTTCTATGTAGAGTCACATCAGATTACTTTCAATCCTGTGCTCCCTTTTAACTTTAGGCTTTCTCTTATCCTCTTTCCCGTGGAATGCCCCACTCCTTGCTCCCAGTTACCTATCCCTTTTCTTAGAACTGAAATAGAATGATATTCCTTTTATTTGAATTACTCATTCACTGTCAAGTTTACAACCTCCGCTCCGTGGCTCACTTCTTCCACACATGGTCAGACCATCTGAGGGTTGGACTCTGACATCTACAACATGTAGCAGGAGGCCTGTTTGATGAATAATTAGTTACTGTTAGAAACTTCTTATTGCAGATGGGTTTAGAATTCCCTTAATACACATAATCCTGTGAAAACCAAGCAGAATGCGTGTTGGAAGGATGGTGACTGGAGAGGTAAAGCCTCTGAGTTTTCAGTGAGGTACGCGTCCTGATTTTCCTGCAGTCTGCTCGGCATCAGGACGACGTGAGGGCCTGGCTGAGGAGCCATTGCCTAGCTTCTGGGTTGTTCCTATTATTTCAGCCAACAGTAGTGATTGTGTTTGAAGTTCTGGCTCATGTTGTTGCATTTGCATTTACACTTCATCAAAACTCAGAAAAGAGCAAAAGGCAATACTCTTTTCTGCGGAGGGGGTAAAAAAAAAGAGAGGAAACTAGTGAATCCTCTCCGAAGCAATTTCATGTGTTTCTGCTGTGACCTTAAGAGCATAATTTTAACTTCTTGTCACGGGGTGAGGTCAGAATTGGTGTATTTTGTACTAACACGTACTGGAAAGTTGGATCAAGAGGTAAAGTGGAGTTTCCTTTTCTCAGAAGTTGTCTAGCCAAGATACACAGTCCGTGAACAACAGCACCTTGGGGAGAACACAACTGAGGTGTATAGCTAGGTGGTAACTTGTCTTTCCATGTTGTGCGATACCAAAAGCTTACTTCGTTATGTTCCCTTTTGTCTTTCCTATTATTTTTATGTAACTTAAATGGCAAAACAGGCTAATTTATTTTATTTAGAATACTTATAAGTCTAGGAAGTACTGTTCAAAACTAGCATTTCTTGCATGATTAAACTTTTGAAAAAATGACTTTCAGTTGTGGGGAAATGTGGGTGTATTTAAAGCTTCCAGCGTCAAGAAAATATGCTTAATATCCAGTTTTAAGAAAGTCATGGCAATTTTTTTTATACATAAGATTCTCCAGGAGTCATCCAAGTTAATTGTGTGCTAATGATCTCATTGGTATTGTGATATCTTTTTTTTTTTTCTAAAGATTTATTTATTTGACAGATAGAGATTACAAGTAGGCAGAGAGGCAGGCAGAGAGAGAGGAGGAAGCAGGCTCCCAGCTAAGCAGAGAGCCCGATGCGGGGCTCGATCCCAGCACCCCGGGATCATGACCTGAGCTGAAGGCAGAGGCTTTAACCCGCTGAGCCACCCAGGCGCCCCAGTATTGTGATATCTTGAGATGTAACGGAAAGCATGTTCAATATGAATTACTTATTAGCACCACTAGCAACTTAGGGAGATTCATGAGAAATATCACATTGATACAGTGGTAATCACTTTCAGATCATTCAAACGAACTAACTCCTAGTCAAGACAAGGATATGTTTGAAGGAAAATGGATGAAAGTTACAGGATTTACAGCAAATAGTTTTTAAAAAAAATATTTATTTGAGAGAGAGAGAGCGAGAGCTGAGGAGAGGTGCAGAGGGAGAGGGAGAATCTCAGGCAGACACCCCCCCCCCCCCCCCCCCCCCCGCCCCGAGCTCAGGGCCTGATTGAGACTCCATCTGATGACCCTGAACTCATGACCTACGTGGAAATTAAGAGTCAGTCATTTACCGGACTGAGCCACCCAGGCGCCCTCTGTAGCGAACAGTTTTTAATTGAAATTCAAATGTTAGTAACAGGGGCGCCTGGGTGGCTCAGTGGATTGGGCCGCTGCCTTCGGCTCAGGTCATGATCTCAGGGTCCTGGGATTGAGCCCCGCATCGGGCTCTCTGCTCCGCGGGGAGCCTGCTTCCTCCTCTCTCTCTGCCTGCCGCTCTGCCTACTTGTGATCTCTCTCTCTGTCAAATAAATAAATAAAATCTTTAAAAAATAAAAAGAAATTCAAATGTTAGTAACAGATTATTTTGAAAGGGATTTATTTGGCTAAGCCCTCATAATTTCGTTATTATTTTTCTTCTGCATATTGACCAACAGGTTTCAGTCCCTGTGGTATGTAACCTGGGTAGAAGTCTCTCCAGAACCAGGTCCTTCGTGGTCTTCCTGGTATTTCCAGTCTGAGTCAGAATGGAAATACCCAAACAGTCTAATTCAGGGGGGTTAGCCCTTTGCTTCCACAGCGAGGGAATCAGGAGATAAAAGAAACTGAAGTGAGAGAGAAAGGCGGCCAAACCATGATTTTGGTTTTTCAGAACCTCTTATTTCCCTTAAGCTGAAAGATTTGTGTGTTATGGTCGTCCACCTGTCTACATAGGTGCTTTCTTTGCTGACTCACTGAATGCATCGCAAACTGTAATTCCATTACTAAGTGCTCGAGTCCCAGTTGGGAAGATTTGGACAGAGGCCAATCTGGAACTTCTTTAGCAGAACAAAGGTGGCAATATCCTGATGAGGGGAGCCAGAAAGCTGTGAAGAGGTGAGGGACAGCTCTGTGGGCTTCCAGGAGTGAGGACCTGGAGGCCGGAACTGGGTTTGGACAGTGACTTGTAAGCCCCGGGTGAGACATCTCACCCCTTGCCGCACTCAACTCCAGCAGGGTGTTCTAAACATTTTCTTTTTGGCGTCTCTCTTCTTGCTTTCTTTCTTTCTTTTCTTTTTTTTTTTAAGCAGTGGCATGGTAAACCTGTCTGCGTCTTTAGCAGAACCTCAGTTTCAACAGATACTTGTTTACTCTGTCAGCCAACAAGGGTTTCTTGAGCACCAGCCAGTGCTGTGCACTCTCCCGGGGTCTGGTGCTAACACACACGAGAGATCAGAGGACAGATGATGTGCTGGAGGCCAAGCCGAGGAAGAGGAGGCGCCTGTCTTCTTGGATTACCCCCCTATGCCTGGCAGTGGTCCAGAACATTCTCCTCTGAGTCCTAGTTTTGCTGGAGCACAGCTTGAAAACCACAGAGAACCTCCCTTATCTTTCTAATAATCTGTGGTTCCAGAAACAGAAGGTGCACATTCATGAACAGTTGTAGACGCCGTCGCAAGTGCCTCAGAACTGTCATGGTCAGGTTCTGGGTGCACAGGGTCATCTTACTCTGACATTGAACCGTCTTCCAGGTGAAATATGCCAAGAAATCACATTTTTACTTTAATGAGATCTTTGCCTTTCTTTATCTCCATTTTTCTTCTTGGTGTCGTGGTTCATTTTTAGCTCCATAGACAGGGGGTTGATGGCCCGAGATCCACCTTTATTTTGTATAGTCATCAAGGGAACTCTTAATCTTTTTTCCAATTTTAATTAATAAGCAATGCTGCTATGTCAGGGAGACATTGCACAATCTATTTGATAATCTGAGCAAGGTAGGGTAGGACTGAAATATATTCTAATTTCCCATCAAGACAGAAACAAGAGACAATACCAGAAGAGGAGGGGAAGCAGTTGCCATTCAGCATTTTACAAGGAATAGTTAGATCTGACAGTTAAAATATATAACCACTTATTCTTACTGCCAGTCAGAAATAATTTCCTCTGGCTCCTTCTGTTCGAATCCACCAAATAACATACCAGGTGTTTTTCTTTACCACTGAAGAAAAAAAAAGGTAGTCTCTGCAATTGTGTGACGTTTAAATGATTTAAGTCCTGGTTAGACAATTTAGCTTGAAATGTAATGGTTATCATCACCTTCTATTTCAATAATACTTCATTTCCCACACCTGCCTTCTAGAGCTGTTTCAATCATGGATAACAGTGGGGGAGAAAAACAGTAAACATTCTGTGTGCAGAGAGGGTCTTGGTAGTTAGGAGCTGAGTTGGAGAGGGGAACGACTTTTCTACGGGGCTGAACCTGGTGGGGAGTCTGGAGCTTTTGTCCCGAAAATACCAAACGACAACTTTATTTTTGATGTGGCTTTAGAAGGACTTGATTTTTCTAATGCTATACTCTGACAGCCAGCTCCATAGATCCTCTGTTTCTGGAGAGCTTTGTAG
Source organism: Meles meles (assembly GCF_922984935.1). Lineage (NCBI taxonomy): Eukaryota > Metazoa > Chordata > Mammalia > Carnivora > Mustelidae > Meles > Meles meles. The sequence continues at coordinate 202,724,458 of NC_060067.1, read as the reverse complement.
CCAGAATTATGGAAAATTCCTTGTGGTGGTTGTCATACTTTTTGATGAAAGCAAAGAGCAGAGCACACAGGGCTGATTTGCGTGAAGTTTGAAGACCCGCTGACAGTGACTCCTGAGAAGGATCTTCTTCATGCTGGAGGAGAAGCGAAGCGTTATTTCTAGCAGCTGGGAGGTGGCGTGGGGGTTTAAGGCACTATTTGGGGCCTTGCCAACGAGCTTGGCATGAACCTGGGAAAATCAGCGCGGAGTTTTGGTGAATGAAGCCATCAGAGCTGCACGTTATAGTTGAGCAGGTGTTGGCGTGTGATACGATGGGACAAGTGCGGGGAGCCCTTCGTAGTGAAATCCCACATTTCCAGTGTCTGTCACTCTGTGGTGATTCCTCTGAGATAGGATCTTTCATGCTCTTTTGAAAATGCAACTAGGTTATCCAGGAGGCACGTTAGTCACTGCTGCCTTTTCAATAAACAGTTCATCAGCTAAACCAGCAGAAAGTAGGATCCTGAATGAACGGTCCTCGCAGGAGTCAGTCCAGGTTGCGGGAACAGGAGAATGGACTGAGAAGGCAGACGAAGGTAGGAGGACACAGTAGAAGTGGTGATGTGGGCCCAGGAGAGGCCAGGTGAAGATGGGTTCAGCTCTGATTCAGTTCCTGCTTCCAGAGAAGTAATGAACATCAAAACCGTCTTACCGTCTGGGTGTTTCTGTCTTATGAAAACTCCTTGGAGGTTAGGCACACCCTGTTTCCTTGCTTCTCCTTCAAAACATCACTTATATCCAGTGTTCAGCACCGAGACTCGGGTGTGTCATGTCTCCTGATTCTACACCCTCCGCCTTCCTTTTCCCCAGCCTCATTCTTCTCCCTTCATTTGGTGGAAAGAAAAGGTAACTTTCCATCCTCTGCTTGGTTCCGTGGCTACCTCTACACCCCTGAAGGCCACAAAAGATCGCGGCGGAGCTGTGGGCATTCAGTTCTAGGTCCCCTCCTCTAGGAGCAGAGGAAGTGGGGGATTTGGAAGTTAATCCTTTTCATTTTCCTTTGCCCACTTTCCAGATAGTAGCCTAGAAGGGCCGAGGGATTTATGCCTCTGAACCAGTCACCCTTCCTCCACACCCTCACTCACCCAAGGTAGACAGTGACCTTGGCTGTAGATCTCACCCCCATCTTGGCGACGTACATGTGTTTATGCTTCAGTTCGTCCAAAAGAAATCAGCGTGTTTCTGAATGGCTATGACAAGGATGTCTGCTAGATAAGTGTTCTTTTGGGTCAAGTCCCTGCCTATCATGAGCTTACGGTCATCTGCTCAGAAAGGCTAGGGAGAGCTAGCGGAGGCACAGAAATGTGTCACCTGTGGGGAGCAGTTGCGTGCTGAACGGTATATGATGAGTCAGCGGGTGGGGATATGCGAGCCTGCTTCGCCAGCATCACGTACCTCTTCACAACCATTATTGCAGTTGTCATGAAAGCAGCTTCTGGGTATTATCTTGTCTTCACCTTCTTTTCTCAACCTTTCCCTTTCACCTGCCCTTGCTTGATTTTGCTGGCCCGTGTTTACTAGGGGAGCCTCATGGACCCAGAGAGTCAGAGAAGGGAGCAGTTGCTGCCATCACGGCCATCAGACGGGAACTCCCAGGGGTGCTTCTGCTCCAGGGGAGGGAAAGTCCAAAGATTGCTCCGGATTAGTCATGGCATCCTAAACCTCCGTCTACACCACAAGATTGTAATGACATATTTCTGTATTTGGGAATCCCCAAACTGCTGTTTGAATCAGGAAGCGGGGATGCCGCTCATCTGGTGTGGCTTCGGACAGCCGGCCAACATCCTCTGGCTTGACCTGTTCCTGTGTGTGGCCCAGATTAAATTTACTGCAGGAACGTATCAGTTCATGGCTTTGGCACGATGAGGGGCAGCCTGGACTCTCAGGTAGCCCAAACCCCAGTCGGTATTGTGGTGTACATTTTGGAAGGAGCTCCACAGAGCACCATCGCTCTGAAACTCCTCGCTGTCTTCAATGTCCTACTTCTCTGTCCATCCTTGTTGCCAGCTCTCCTAGGATCCCGAAGAACAGGAGAAAGCCAACTGCAACCAGGCTTTCTATGGGATCTGTAGCTCTCTCTGCAATGTAGTGCGAATAGAAAGAAATCTTCCAACCACAAACAGGTTTCTTAACCTTCTCTGCTGCTCCTGGTGAAGAAAAGCAGGCAGCTGGTGGAACATTACTGCGTTGTTTTCTATTAACTCTCCTTGTTCCCCTCAGCGAGAAGGGAATGAGTCATCTCCACCCAACTGGGCTGGGACTGGAGCCCATTAAGATGCACAAACAGCCAGACTTTGAGCCATTCTTTTCATATTTTTTGCAGACCGCTTCAGTCCAAATAAGGTTCTTACTCCTCCTGAGGTAATTCCTCGCATTTCTAAATGGGTTTCAAATTCCCCACCAATTTCACTACCAGTAATGAGCCTCGCATTTCACAAACGGGCCAGGCGCTGGTGCAGATGTACATTTCATAACTGTATTTGGTTTCCTTTGAAATATTTTTAGAAACGACGGAAAAGAAATGGCTTCTTTAGAAATCGGGAGTAAACACAAACTTAGAATTACGATGTGAAGATGGGGGGTTACTAGCCATTGGAGTATGCGCACCACCCGGCTTCCTTCCGAGGGGGTTGCACCGCCCCGCCCTCCTGGCCTGGAGTTTTGCATGTGTTCATCTCAGTTGATTTTGAGCTCCATTTAAAAAAAAAAAAAAGCACTTTTAGTGTCTTTTGAATATTTTCCATGGCAATAGATATTCGTTCTTTGAAGACAGACTTTAATTTAGGGAACTGTCCGTAACACAGAACTAGCCTGATGAATGAGATAGATGATTGTGGCAGGTGATACCAATTTAGCTCAAAAAATAAATAGAAATGCAAAAGATTTACTCCATATGGCTTTTTACACTGTAGCATCTGCGGGCTAATACTGGAACCTTATTAAATGGCTCTTTTTAAGAGACTGGCTCTAGATGGGTGTGTTTTTTCTCTTCTACAGGTTCTGTGTTGTGGTTTTATTTATGCTCCGGTGTGCACGAAACTGCATCCCTAAGTCACACAGCTGAAGCTGGGTCTCACGAGCTTCCTCGAAGTCTAGTGCACTCCAAACAAGTATTGAATATATAAAATTAAGATAATTAAATCATGCTTTTGCTTTGCAGAATACTGAAAGCAAAATAGCTCCTATATTAGTAAAAAAAAAAAAAGTTGGAAATGCTTTTGGAAATGTTTAAATATGTGTAGGTGCTCAAACTAGAGTCTGAGTTCAAGCCCAGCTAGTCCTAACGTTTTTTTGGTTGCTTCTAGAACTATGGGTTCAATTAAAGTTGCCTGACAGTGAAAAATCAACATATTCCAAATATGCAGACACAGCTTTCCTCCTTAGGGCCAGAGCATCGCTCTGCTTGGTGACTTGGGCCGTTGCTTTGTTCCCACTGCCCTCCTCCCACCCAGGTTCACACTTAAGGCACGTTGCAGTGCTCGTGTGAGCACCACCTATTTCCTGTTATGCTGTTTCTTATTATAGGCTGCCCTCCTTGCAACTCAGTACCTTTTCACCATCTCCCCGTCTTTTTAGTTGAGATGAATTTGCCAGAGGCAGGGAAAGACTGGATGGACTCTGTTCAGAGCTGAGAGAGAGCCACCCCTTAATCTATTAAAATAAAGAATGAATGTCCCGTGCGCTTACCGCTTGTATTGTGGTTTTATGGCTGTTGTTTGAACTGCAAGCCAGAGTGGAACTCTTTTTAATTTCAAAGGCTATTCCCACCCCACCCCCCACCAAGTCTTTTTTTTTTTCTTTCTCTTTTTAAAAATCTAACTTTGGACCTCAATGTGTCAACAGATCTCTTTTACATTATTTTTGGCTGAAGCCAGAAACAAATTGTGTTGAAAAATATTATGAGGACACCTCTGCTTCTGAGATTTCTAGCCCGGCGTAGCCAACACCAGAGGTCCGGATGGCTCAGACAAGCCGGAGAGAAACATCCACTGTTGTAGATTATCTGCTTAACCAAATCCCAATGGTGAACTTCTGGAGGGTTTCTTGTCTAGACTGAACTAACTATGTATTACGGTGTGAGCTGAAAAATTAGCCAGATGAGCTACTACTTTTATGTAAAGGGAATCTAAACCCCATGGTTTTGCTTTTCATACCACAGCTAAGGAAAAGTCACATTCATGTACAATCCTAAGGTCAATATATATTTTGTAAGATGCCTGTGATTGACATGATTAAAATAGAAATATGGGACTGAGGTAACTCATAATAAAAAGCCAAAAAAAATCATTATCTTATCAAAATTTTGTCACTAATGGTTGTTTAAAAAAAACACATTTAAGTAGGGAAAACTTGGATCTTCAGTTTGAAGGAACAAGCAGATTTCAGAATTTCTCTGTGTGTGAGCAATGGTGGCATTAATCCAGTCAATACTTGCTGAGAATCTGCTCTGTGTTGGGCGCCGTCACAGACATCGATGACAGCAGGGCAAACCGACAGTATCCCTGCCCTCAGAGAACTCTGTCTCCTGGGAGACAGACAAGTAAAGACACATGGCCCTGTAGATGGGTTTGAACTCTAACACGCTTATAAGGAAGGCTCCGTGGGAACAGATTGGAACATCCAGCCCTGTAGGGGACACCTTTACACAGCAGTGGCAAGATGTGCCCTAAATCCTGGAGGCAAAGTATGGATTTCCTCCATGGTGGTAGCATCAACGACATGGAAGCAATGAATTTTAGGAACTACATTACATATTGCACGACAAGTTGGAGAAGCAGATGCTATCATTTTGTCTTAACCTTACCTCGTACCTATGTTATCCTATAGGCTATGCTAAATGCTTTAAACCCTTTGGGCCTGCATTTTTCCATGTGCAAAATTGGGACAATGATAGGCTTTTCTGAAGATTGAATGTATTAATACACATGAAACACAACAGCATCCAGAATATGGTAATCTACCAAATGTTAACTAGTGTAGCTATTATTTTCATGTTTATCCAGCCTTACTGACTGTGCCACATATCAAATTCCAGGATGGTTGATCAGTTCATTCCTTTATTCACAAATATTTATTAAGCATGTGCCATGTACCAGGCACTGGGGATCCAAGAGTGAGACAGTACGTACTTGCTCTCATGGACCTTAAAATTCCAGTAAGTCATCAAGCAGGCAAACAAGTAACATGAATTTAGAGATGAATCTGCACTGAAAGAGCCTGACAGTGTTGGGGGCGGGAGTGGAGAAGACATTTCACCTGGTCCTTGCTAGATGCCCTCTTGGAAGACATGATGACTTGAGTGTAAAAATGAAGTCAACCCTGTAGGACCTGAGGCAGGAATATTCTTGGCTTGTTCCAGAAATAGCCAGAAGACCACTGACTTTGGAACAAAGGGCATGAGAAGAAGAGAAACAGGGAAATAAGGCCAGAGAAACAGGGCAGATCATGTTGGGCCAGAGAGGGCATGGTTAGAAACTCCAATTTCTCTCTCTGCATGATGGGAAGTCTCTTCAGAATAAGGCGTGATCAGTCAGTCTTTTAGAACTCCTCTTTGACCCCTCTTTGACTCTGCTAAGCAAGGCCCTCCTGAACTACTGATGGGGCCTGCCTGCTCTACCCTTCCCCTTCAAAGGGCAAAGCCATCCTGTTATGCAGAGACCATGGAAGAATGCATCCTTACCCTTCTTTCTAAACCTGGTCTGCCTTTAATAATATCATTGTACCTTTTCATATCCCTTGACAATATTGTATTACTTGAGTGTATTTCTTTGCATTTATCTTTAATATCACAGCCGTTTTCAACAATAATATGCATATAAATTTATCCTATGTCCCAGGCACTGAATGAGGCTCTATGGTTACAGGAGTGAAAAAGACAGTTTTCACACTTAAGAAGCTCAGCCAGAGAGGAACACAGACACATAAAGAGACACCCTTCATTGGTGAGGTCATGGTTGGTGGGTGTGTGGCTGAGACAAGCATAGGGACAGTACTGGGGGAGCCCAGGCGAGAACCACACTCCCCGGGGGTTGATTCAGGCCTTCTAAAGAACGAGATAGGTCTGAGTTAACAGGTAAAGAGAGAAAGTGGAAAGGTAGAGGAGGTTTTCCAAGCAGGGCAAGCAGCTCTGAGAGAGAATGCAAAGGCCAGAGAACACTGTTTTCCTGGGAAGGAAAGTAGTTCGGTGTGACTTGAAATGGAGCCAAGATCCCTAATTTAATTCGCATTCTTTTGTCACTTTTCCTGCTTCAACCTCTTCTAGTTCTTCCCTTCCTCAGGATCCACACTTCTGTAATTGGCCATGACTGCCATCGTGGTCAGCCTGGACTTCAGGAGCGGTGTGGCTTTTAACAGGATGTTGACTCTGAATTTTTGTCTCCCCACTTTCAAAACAAGGATCCATATTCATGTCATGGTGACATCATGAGAAGTAAATCTACACCTACCAGGTGGATTTATAACTAATCCCTACCTTTTGGGGATGGAGTTGGCTAGCAGAGCAACTGGCCTTTAGAAAGTGATCAGCAAACGTTAGCCTATTTCATTTCTTAGCTGGTTTTAAGAGAATGTATTGGTTGCCCAAATGCTTCAAAACATTAATAATAATTGCTTCCTATGGTACTACTTACTAAGGAGCTTCTCATTCTTTGTATGTTTTCCTTAAGTTCTTGGTACTATGTTATCACTCTTGTACACATCTTGTCTATTCTCCCAACTAAAATCTGTATGTTGACTCCTTTATAAAAACACCTACCTCTGTTTGTAAGCCTTCTTTCAAGTTTGCAAAGTTTATCCACCCTATTCATAAAGCCTTTCTTTTCCTTCAGTGTCCTTTATAGGTAGTTTGCTGTGATATATGATGGGAAAGGGAATTGTGAATTCTTTCAGAATATAGTGTCCTCAAATCTGATGGTCATAGATCAACTGTGATAGATCTTTCGTTTCTAAAAAATGAGATTGAGATTTTTATAATTTTATAATTAGTTTTATAATTTCTGTTTTTTCTTCATTATCTATTTTTAGTGAATAAAATAATACCCCTAGAGATATTTTTCGTATTTCTACTCATTTTTCTCATCACATGTTAAAGGAAACAAACAAAAAATGAGACCACATGGGGCCCAGATTTACTGAATACATCCCTACGGAGTGATTGTCATGTTTACACCCTGTATGAAGCTTTGCGGTTGAGGGCTTGGTGTTGAATTTCCTGGTTTTCCAGGAAGCTTGAGACAGATGAGGTAAAAGCTTACCTTGAAAGGTACAAGACCATTCAAGGTTCTATTGACTTGGATCTATAGCTAACCTAGCTATAGGTCATAGACTCAAACTAAGGTATCAGTAAATTTAATAACACATTCCACGCAACCTCTTCTATGTTCATTATCATTCACCAGCTGTTTTCCTCTATCCTTTTCGGCACAAGGATTTTGAAAGACATAATTTTGCTCCAGATCTTAAAGGAGAGCTGATGGCAGTAAGTCTCTCATTATAGAACTCTCGTGTCTCTTAGAATAGATGATCCTTGTTTAGCATCTTAATTGCAAATGTCAATGGAAGATATTTGAATTTGGATATAAATGCCACATGGTCTCTTTCTCTACTATACTCTAAGAAAGTCAGAGGAGAAGACTAAAATCCTGCCAATAGCGCTGGTGAACAGAGTTTAGCAGTAGCACACATTATATCTTACCCCTCCTTTTGGTTCTTTGGGATCTCAAGTTTCACTTTTACCTCATTTTATGGAACTGGTTTGGATCAAAGTCACATGTGAGATGAACCGTCTCCAACATCTACTTTGGGAAGTAACTCTAGCTCAAGATAAAGGTCATTGGGTGGGCAGCAGGCTTGCATTGCTTATTCTGGCTTCTCTTTCCTGTCCTAGAAACTATTTGGAAGAGCTACCAGTCATTTATCTGTGTAAGCATTAAATGTTGAAGTAGAAGGTATTGCATATTGATTAGCACTTCCCCTGGTGGGGTATACAAGTGTCATGGAAAGCAAAGTGGACTCTGCTCGTGATGGACTGAACATCTGGGGTGTCCTTGAGCCAGGACCACAATGCTCTGGCTCCTACGTGCTCTTGGGAACAGCCAACTGATCGCTTCATACCACCTGCCAGTTACTGCTCTAAAGAATAGTCTCCTGAAGTAGACCTTAGATGGATTCATGTATTCCCAATGCTGAAACTTACTTGAACTCTATCATATCCAAGATGGTACCCATTAAATTTATTTGGAAGACTCACAGCTTCCTTAATGGGAGATTATGTTTGAAGACATGTTAGTATAACCCGTGGAAATCTAAATTATTCACCATCTTTAGAAATAATCATTTAACTACACCATTTGAAAGGTACATATATTTATTTATTTATAAGAAGTCTATTTTTCACATTGAGAATAAGTGAGTTATAAAAAATATCTGCTGATCATAATACTGATTTCAATATTACCTAATGAAAACCTTTAAAGGAGAACAGCTTATGAAGGTATCAAAACTCTTATCAAAATTATCTTTATATATTATATGGTAATATTTTCAATTTTCCATATTTTGAAGGGAAAATAATGGACAAGTGGGCTCACACTGGCTACATATTAGATATAGAGGATTCCTATATAGAAGATACTAGAAATCAATGATAATTTCAATCTATTATAACTTGTGAAAGGTTTGTTCCACTTGCTGTGTCTTCCTTAAATTTCAAAGGAATGAGTTCAGAACATCTATAAAAAATGAAAAGCATAAGTAGAAACAAAATTAAGTAATAAAAGAGACTAATCTAACAACTTCTAGTGTCTAACTGACCCGGGGATTTTTTTTTTTTTAAATAGCATCATGAAATTTCATACAACATTAAAAAAAAATCAGGTAAGTATTAATGTTCTGTATTTTGTCATCAAATTGGTATAAAAGTAAAATATGATTATAAAGTTGCTGAAATGAAGATTGTAGATATTTCAGTACTCAGAGTACTTGGGGTATGTTTATGAACATGGACTCTGCGAAGATACATTCATCTGTATCTAGGTCCATTCACTGGTTAAATACATTTTTCATGTGAAAGAAACTGGAAGACTACATAGATGTTCAACCAATGGTTTCTATAATAGGGCATTCCAGAAAAACTCACCATTATTTAAGCTCTGGTCTTTAGTTTCAAGTTATTTTTAAAATGAATGATTTCTTCTTAGTAATTTTTATGTTTATCATAGAACTTTTATTTTTTAAAAACTTTTATTTATTTATTTGACAGATAGAGATCACAAGTAGGCAGAGAGGCAGACAGAGAGAGAGGAGGAAGCAGGCTCCCTGCTGACCAGAGAGCCCTATGCGGGGCTCCATCCCAGGACCCTGAGATTATGACCGGAGCAGAAGGCAGAGGCTTTAATCCACTGAGCCACTCAGGCGCTTCTATCATAGAAATTTTAAATGAGGGGCGCCTGGGTGGCTCAGTGGGTTAAAGCCTCTGCCTTTCGCTCAGGTCATGATCCCAGGGTCCTGGGATCGAGCCCCGCGTCGGGCTCTCTGCTTGGCAGGAAGCCTGCTTCCTCCTCTCTCTCTCTCTCTGCCTGCCCCTCTCCCTACTTATGATCTCTACCTGTAAATAAAAAAAAAAAAAAAAGAAATTTTAAATGAGACATGCAAAGAAGAAAACATTACTAATACTCTCACCACTCTTAACATTGTAGTGTATATTTTCCAGTCTTTCAAGATGTATGTATCTGTCCTTAGATGTTCTCTGTTATAGCTTTGAGTCTACTTCTTGGGGAGTTCTTTATTGGGTAATTAGGTCTGACCCATTAATATAGTGCCCTGGTTATATATACATCACATTCCGTAGCTTTTTTCATGTGTGTATTTTAACCTTGTCTCTCACACTTAAGTAAAAACTGTGTAAGAGCTGAGACTATGTCTTTTCTATTCATTAATTTATTCCTAGTATCTTGCACAGGAGTTCACAAAAATGCATGTTCAGTTATGTCTTCCATTGAATTATCAAAATATGTTCATTGCAAATACTGCTGAAGCTTTCCGTGCATAAACATGATCTATCTTTTTATTTATTCAGTGCATTTTTTGGTCCCTCCATAAAGTTAATTTTCTTCACTTTAAGTTCTACACACTGTTATTTAAGTATTTCATGTCTCTTGTTGCTACTTTTATTAGGATTATTTCGTATTAATTTTTAAACGATTTTTCTAAAAATTAGCATCAAATTATTTATTTCTATATAATTTGTTGTGGACCACTAATCTCCAGTCCATTCTGAAAGTCTTTTTTTTTTTAACTGTTGATTTTTTTTTTTAAAGAAAATGCTGTTATTAAATTATCTTTCCTGGAATGCCTTCTCCTCTCTTGTTACTATGATTAAAAAATATTTTATCACATTCTATTGGCTGACATTTAAATTATGCTCTTTGTGTCTGTTTTTTTAAGGCAGAGTGTTCTGGAGTCCCCCTGCCGGTTGCCTGGAGCACAAGGCTGGCCTGCAGCAATCCAGGAGGGAGGTAAGGTGTGCTGACGAGGTTGGGGGCAGGGAGAAACCTCCTTGGCTGTTTTCAGCCTGGAAAACTCATTGGGGCACACCCAGTTCTGCTGGATAGTAAGGGATGGAAAAGAAGCTGGAAGTGCAGATTATTTGAATCAGAGGATGCCATCCTCACTTTTAAAATGTCACCTGTTGTAGTCCCAAAAGTTCAATTTTGTTTTTGTTTCCCTTGCCTTTATAGACGTGTCTTGAAAGAGGTCAGTGTGGCCAAAGTGGTTATTGCCTAAGTTCTCCTCTAGGATTTTGATGGATTCCCATCTCACATTGAGGTCCTTCATCCATTTTGAGTTTATCTTTGTATTTGGTGTAAGAGAATGGTCCAGTTTCATTTTTTCTGTATATAGCTGTCCAATTTCCCCAGCACCATTTATTGAAGAGACTGTCTTTTTTGCATTGTATAGTGTTTCCCGATTTGTCAAAGTTTAGTTGGGGGGAATGCAAGTTGGTACAGCCACTCTGGAAAACAGTATGGAGGTTCCTCAAGATGTTAAAAATAAAGCTACCCTATGACCCAGCAACTGCACTACTAGGTCTTTACCCCAAAGATACAGAGGTAGTGAAAAGAAGGCGCATGTGCACCCCAGTGTTCATAGCAGCAGTGTCCACAATAGCCCAACTATGGAAGGAGCTGAGATGCCTTTCAACAGGTAAATGGATAGAGAACATGTAGTTCATATATACAATGGAATATTACTCAGCTGTCAGAAAAGATCAATAACTACCATTTGCATCGACATGGATGGAACTGGAGGGGATTATGCTAAGTGAAATAAGTCACTCAGAGAAAGACAATTACCGTATGGTTTCACTCATATGTGGATCATAAGGAATAGCGCGGAGGACCACAAGGGAAGGGAGGGACAACTGAATGGGAAGAAATCAGAGAGAGAGACAAACCATGAGAGACTCTGGGAACAAAACTGAGGGTTACAGAAGGGAGGGGGTGGGGGGATGGGGTAACCAGGTGAATCATTGAACACTACATCAAAAAATGATGATGTGCTATATGCTGGCTAATTGAACATAATAATAAAAAATAATGAAAATAGTAAAGAGAAAGTTGGTAAAAAAAATAAAACGTCAGCTATATCCTGCTGACCCTCTCTGTTCCTCTCGTGTGTTCAGTTAAATGCTGTCACACACAGTGTGTTTGGGTATTGCTTGGGGAAGTAAAGAGAAAGCATAGTGTTCCTGCTTTGGGTCGATGCCATGGAAAAGACGGTGGAGAAGAAACGACGTGAGTGCGATCCGGAATTCAGCAGGAGTAGAAAGCTGGGAGAAGGTGAGGATGAAACGGTGACAGCCTCCTCCCCTCCTCCAGCTCAACGGGAGGGACCAGCTCTCTCTGCACAGATGTCGTTCACTTCCTGGCTGTTTCGTTCACTCTTAGCCCGAGTGTCGCACGCTACATTTCTTGAAATTTTAGCTCTCAGACACTGGACAACCTCTTTAAAAAATTCTCCCTTGTTGCTTTTTGATCTTACTTGATTAAAAAATAACTTTCATATCTATTGTAGCCAAAGTCAATCACATTTAGATTAGCCTAAATCCAATTTATGAAAACTTCTTTTTCAATGGAGCCACAGACTCCTGTTAATAAAATAAAGCGCGCGACAAGGATCCTAGAGCACTGGAGAATTTTGTCTGGAAGCGATAAGTGCAATAAAACTAGATGCATCTTTGCTTAGCCATTTATTGGCTTTGAGATTTGGGGCAAGTTGTTTAACCTTTCCGGGCCTCGGTTTACTTCTTCCTAAAAGGATGCGAACAATATCCCAGGTACAGGTGTGCGTGAGGTTCAAGGGGAATGCATTAGCGAAACAGGCCCCAGAGTGCATGGCGCATGGGAGCCACTCAAGGAAAGTTCATTCACGTTCCTCTATCTTGACTCATTATTGTTGCTGATTTAAAAAACAAACAAACAAACAAACAAACAAACAAAAAAACAAAAAAAACCCAAACAAAACAGTAGGAAGTAAATGGGACTGACTGAAATTCAGAGTTCTAAAGCCAAATACTTAATTAAGAGAAAACTGCAGCAGAGAATAGAATTATATATAGAACTTAACTCTAAGATTCAGGTATAATTACTTATGGATAATCACATTTAAAAACCCCGCCTCATATTTTCCACTCAAATGTATCATATATCTATTATTGTACTCTGAAATATAAATTGGGAATTTCTGAGAAGTTGTTGTTGCTCTTAACTTTTTTAAGGGAGGTGAGGCACCCTGGGGACAAAGGAAACCGTAAACTGCCGTACCTGCCCTCGGCCATGGCAGCGAGCACCCCGTCAGGGCATTTGATGCTGCTCTTCTCTTTCTCTCCACCACCGAGCTTGTGAACTGGCTTCTTTCCCCACAAGACTTCAATATCAGCAAAGCATCTTATAGTCTTTATTTTTAACTTAAAAAATTTTCATGAATATCTGTCACTATGAAATTGCATTGTTTGATTTGTTTTTTATTGTCTTAGTGACACAAATTTTCAGCTTTGCTGTTGACTGTTGAATGTGTTACTGTCAACCAATGCCAAGATTTTTCTTATAATTATCTCTAAAATTACAGATTCAGCCAATCATATGGATATAGTCAGTGTAATAAATTAATGACACTAGGGGTCAATATGGATATTGCAGCCAGATACCAATCTGTTTTGTTTTGATAAGTGACATGCAGGGTCTTAGAAAAGAGGAATTTTGTCACCTTCATTGAGGCAAATAAATTTAAAAACTTAAGATAACTAAAATGCTCTTTTACTAAAGGTGAAAATGATCAGAAATTTCCAGAACTAAAATTAATAGCTATTTACCCACAGGCTTATACTAATCTAGATAAATATATTTCTATACTTAATTTGTAACTTTTCTCCCAGGGATTTATGTTTTTCAATTTATATTTTGCTTGGAATCTTTTTGGCACCCAAGAAGTTGGATACATAGAAAAGGGAACTAAGACTTTTTAAAAGATACAGAGATATCCAGACTCTGGGTTTCCTGAGATGAAAGACGCTGCTTAATTCTCTTTTAAGATCAATTTCCCCATTCATTTCTGTTCCCTAATTGCATATATTTTTAAAAAAATCATACCCAAGAAAAAAACCTGTGTCCACTAACTCTTCATCTATAATAACGATTCTTACAAATGAAATGATCTTTCCCAAATGGCTGTTGTTCATTCCTGTCTTTGTTCAGCGTTATTTAATATATTTAAGGCCTGGGACTTTTGCCCTTTCTCTGGCCACTGTTCATTTTCAAAGGTTTAGGATTGAGGCTTCACAGAAAATGAAATACAAAGGCTCTTCTATTATTTCCTGATCAAAGTATCATCTCAAAGTTAACGACCATTGAATTTCAAACACAAATATAGGAGAAGGGAATAGATCTGATATTATCATTATTATCTGAAAGGAAGTAGGAACCAGCTTTTACAACAGGCACAAAGGCGAGACAATCAAACGACATTTCTCTATGCTGCCTCCTACTTGCTCACTTTTGGAAGTATACCTGATACTCTTCATTTTGCTATGAGGATTTTTTTCTCCTACGAGTCCCCCTCCCCTCATTAATTGTCCTTCCTTTTCATCAAATGGATTCTACTCCCCAGCTGCTTCCCCCTTCCTCCCTGGTGTCCTTCTGTACCCCGGAGTAATGAACTTGGATAATGTATAAATAGCAATAAAGGAAAAAAAGACATAAAACGTAAATCTCTTATATCCCATCCAGCTCCACATTTTATCTACATGACATATTCCCCTGTGTGATTCACTTATTTTTACCCAATTTTGCTGCTTTAGGATAGATTCATCGACTGTTTAACAAAGAATATTTCAATTTAGGATGCACCTGCACAAATGTGGGCAGATATTCCCACATTTCTCAGTCGATCAGTGTTCTGATTCCTTTAAGGTGCTAAAATTTTAATGCACATGAAATATTTCTAAAGTAAGGAGTTCCAAAATGTTGATTTTGATTTGGTGTTTCTGTCCAATTTAACAGGAAAGAGGAAGAGGACAGAGTAGTAAATCCTCCTGAAATCATCAGCAATAGAGAGGACAGTGGGATTCCGTTTTCGTGTATGCTGTCATGTTGATGGATTAGCTTATATTATACATGGGTTACATGCCAAATGGTGTCTTTTGATTCTGATTCCAAGGAAAACAGTGGGAATCTTGAGCGCTAAAAGTCCTGAAAGAGTTGTTATTTCTGGCCCTTTGATAGAAATAAAGGGAGACTCATAGCTGAAGAACATCAAAGTGTCAAAAATCAACTTCACATGTAGTTTACCCATCTGATGAGGCATGATGTGAAGAGTCAGAGCCGGCTGTGATTCAATGGACTTTGACAAAGTGTCTCTGTGTCCCATCATCTTAAAAGCCTTCTTTCTCTGTGTCTCAGGTACGGGTCATGTCCATGTGGTCAGGACGAAGGTCAGCCTCACTGTCTCAGGCACCTTCAAGTACCACACAGAAAGCAGGCTCACGTTCCCATGCATATAACGTGGCCGAGCAGACGGCTGGATGGGTTGGCATGGAGGCCGAGGAGCATGCTGGGACAAGGACCTACCAGTTGGATGCCAGGTAGGGATGGCAACATCAGCAAAGAGACAAGACAGGGCCAGCGTCCAGGGCCAGAGGGATAGGTCTGTAGTACCCAGTGAACGCAAGTGGAGAGCAAGAGAGGTACCTCCTCTTTAATGGTGGGTCACTGGATACGCCACCTCAGGGACCCGGATCCTGGGAAACCCTGGGAAAACAGAATCAGTTATGTTGGGAGGGAAGCTTCCTGAATTGACAGAGTAGGTACCCTGGAGGGATCTACCTGAGTTGACAGAATTACCTTGAATATATGAGAATAAGGTATTTCACTACCGAGCAGCTTTCGAGGTAAGTGTAATTATAAAGAAATAAACAACATCTTTGTACACTTGGGTGTGTGACAATGTAAAATGTCAATATTTCCCAATGTGTTAGACATGCGAAGGCAGATTTTCTACTTCATAGTAAATGATAGAAATTATTCCCTCTCATCACTTGAAGTATATAACCAGTTTCTAGGTTAATAATGAGAAATGGCGTTTTGTTCTTTCATTTTTTTTTAATTTTTAGAAAGTATAGAATTTACAACACACTTTTCAGTTTGTTTTCTATTCCATTGTCATTTTGTAGATTTGAACCAAAGCGAAAATAAAGCTAGGTATCAAATAAATATATTGGCTTCACATTTTTGAATATATTCTCCCATGGTGTAATTTTAACGTTCATTGGTGATACTGATATGGTCAGATTTACTGAGAGGTAACACTCAGTCTTTGAAGCATCACCCAAATGTGTAAGTAAGATCTTTGTCCACTAATGAGTGTTCTTTCATGTTACTGGTTTTGTAAAGCCTTGCACTGTGAATGGACCATCAATCAACTCACAGCTGCACCAAGGCTGTCAGATGGCCGTATCCATGGCGACATACCAAAAATGGTGACACAAATTAATCCATTTGTGTGGAATTCTCAGTGAGAGTCCACTTTCATCTTTCGGAGACTACTGTTAGGAAGTCTGATGGTAATGTAAAATACTGAGCAAAAGCAAAATAGTGATGGACTAGCCACGGGATCTTCTCCCTGTAAACAGTGGGACTTCCTTTCTTTTTTATCTGCTAGAGAGGACAGAGAACAGTTGGGGATTTGATATTGCCACCATTATGTTCTTTTAATAAAAGTTATACTAATTGAATGCTCACACATAGGCTCTTTTTCACCTTCTCTCACCAATTCCATCTAATTAGCCTTGAAAATAAGTACAGTGATTTGCACAGTGGTACAAAATTAAAAAGTAATCTTTTATATTGCTCTTTTATTGCTAATACCACTCATGTAACATACAGCATAAGAGATATCTCCAACATCAGATTTGGAATAAATAACCATAATAAGAAAGCTAAGTATTTTTTAGAAAAGTGAAAAAAAATCACTGAGTATCTTTTTTGCCTTGTCTGAAGGTTGTATTAGTCCTGTATCTAGAGGAGTCTGCTCTTCAGTTACCATATCTTAAAGAAATCATATTATTTTGCCTGGTGTTAGGATGAATTTATATAAAGCCAAATTATAAAGCATATTGCCAGAATTATTTAATGAATTATTAAAGCAGGGTAACTTTTCACAAACTGAGTATAGATGGCAGATAATGTGTTTTAATTCAGAATTTATATTAATTATCAAGATACTCAAATAAAAACAAAAAGTGATGTACTTTATGATTTCTTGTTACTCCTAGCTTGGGAACTCGAGTTGTATTTATTTTATTTTTAATTTTTTAAATTTTTTTTAAAGATTTTATTTATTTATTTGGTAGACAGAGATCATAAGTAGGCAGAGAGGCAGGCAGAGAGAGAGGAGGAAGCAGGCTCCCTGCTAAGCAGGGAGCCCGATGCGGGGCTTGATCCGAGGACCCTGGGATCATGACCTGAGCTGAAGGCAGAGGCCACCCGGGAGCCCCTGAGTTGTATTTATACATACAAAAATAAAAGGAATTATTTTCTGTTATGCAGTTCTTAGCTTTTTCAAGTCATACACCTCTTTGAGAATTGATAAGCTCTTTCTCTATATAGTCTGACTTTCATGAAAAAATTATAAGTCATGATAAAAGGCAAGGAAAAAACCACAGTCTAAAGAAACGAAGTAATCATTGGATCCAGTTGCAGATAGAACACAGATGTTGGCATTATTAGGCAAAACATTTTACATAACTGTAGTTAATAAAGGATTTAATGGAAAAGGTATACGACATGCAAAAACAGCTAGGTAATGTAAGAAGAGATGGAAACTCTTAGAATCAAAAGGAAATACTAGAAATAAAAACACTGTGGAAGAATTGAAGAATGTCTCTCATAGGTTCAGCAGTAGACTGGACACAGCTGAGGAAAGAATCAGTAAGACTGATAGAAGATAGGACAGCAGAAGTTTTAGGACTGTTCTGGCTGTTTGAAAAATGCTGTTGGTATTTTGATAGGGATTACATTAAATGTGTAGATTGCTTTGGGTCGTATAGACATTTTAACAGTGTTTGTTTTTCTGATCCATAAGCATGGAATATCTTTCCATTTGTATGGAACCACAGAAGACCCTGAAAAGTGTAAGCAACCTTGAAATAGAAAAAGAAGCTGGAGGCATCACAATTCCAGACTTCATGTTATACTACAGAGCTCTAGTGATCAAAACAGTAGGTATGGCACAAAAATAGACACAGAGATCAATGGAACAGAACAGAAAATTCAGAAATGAACCCACAACTGTATGACCAATTAATCTTCAGCAAAGCAGGAAAGAATATCCAATGGGAGGGGCGCCTGGGTGGCTCAGTGGATTAAGCCGCTGCCTTCGGCTCAGGTCATGATTTCAGGGTCCTGGGATCGAGCCCCACATCGGGCTCTCTGCTCCGCAGGGAGCCTGCTTCCTCCTCTCTCTCTGCCTGCCTCTCTGCCTACTTGTGATCTCTCTCTCTGTCAAATAAATAAATAAAATCTTAAAAAAAAAAATATCCAATGGGAAAAAGACCATCTCTTCAACAAATGGTGTTGGGAAAACTGGACAGCAACATGCAAAAGAATGAAACTGGACCCCTTTCTTTCACCAGGCACAAAAATAAACTCAAAATGGATGAAAGACCTAAATGTGAGACATGAAACCATTAAAATCTTGGAGGAGGACACCTCTTTGACATGTGCTATAGCAACTTCTTACTAGATAGGTCTCCTGAGGCACGAGAAACAAAAGCAAAAATAAACTACTGGGACATCATCAACATAAAAAGCTTCTGCACAGTGAAGGAAACAATCAACAAAACTAAAAGGCAACGTACAGAATCGGAGAAGATATCTATAAATGACATATCTGATAAAGCTATTAACCAAACATACAAAGAACTTATAAAACACAACACCCAAAAAATGAATAACCCAATTGAAAATTGGGAAAAGACATGGACAGTTTTCCAAAGAAGACAAACAGATAGTCAACAGACACATGAAAAGATTCCCAACATCTCTCATTATCAGGGAAATACAAATCAAAAGTACAATGAAATATCACCTCACACTTGTCAGAATGGCTAAAATTAACAGGTACCTGGGTGGCTCAGTCAGTTAAGAGTCTGAATCTTGATTTCAGCTCAGGTCATGATCTCAGGGTTCTGGGATCGAGCCCGACATTGGGCTCTCGGCTCAGCAGTGAGTCAGCTTGAGGATTCTCTCCTCACCCTCTCTCTGTCCCCACCCCTGCTCATGTGCATGTTTGTGCTCTCCTTAAAATAAATACATAAATCTTTTAAAAAATATAAAAACGAAAATAAAATTAACAACACAAAGAACAAGAAGTGTTAGTGAGAATGTGGAGAAAGGGGAACCCTCTTAATGCTGTTGGTGGGAATGCAAACTGGTGTAGCCAGTCTGAAAAACAGCCTGGATGTTCCTCAAAAAGTTGAAAATAGAGTTACCTTATGATTCAGCAATTGCATGATTAGGTGTCTACCCAGAGAATACAAAAATAATTCAAAGGGATACATGCATCCCAATGTTTATAGCAGCATTGTAATAATACCCAAATCATGGAAACAGCCCAAATGTCCATCAACTTTCAGATGAATGGGTAAAGAAGTAAAGAAGAAAGTATATATATAGATAGATAGATAGATAGATAGATAGATATAGATATATATAATGGAGTATTACTCAGCCACCAAAAAGAATGAAATCTTGGCATTTACAATGACATGGACATGGATGGAACTAGAGAGTACTATGCTAAGTGAAATAAGTCAGTCAGAGAAAAACAAATACCATATGATTTCATTCATATGTGGGATTTGAGAAACAAATGATCACAGTGGGGAGAAAGAGAGAAAAGGAAATCAAGAAACAGACTCTTCACTCTAGAGAGCAAACTGTTCTACCCCTATGGGGTAGGGTGGGGTGGGTGGAGGGATGTGTGAAATCCCTGATGAGGATTAAGGAGTTCATTTGTTGTGATAAGCAGTAGGTATTCTATGGAAGGATGTGTGGAATCACTGAATTGTACACCTGAAACTAGTATTACACTCTTAACTAACTGGAATTTAAATAAAAACTTAAAAAATAAAAAATTTGAAAAAAAAATAGGTTAATAGAGACGTTCTAAATTGAAATGCAAGGGGACAATATAATGAAAAAAATGGAACAGAATTTTGAGACAATTACAAAGGTATAATACATGTCTCATTGGAATACTGGGAAATGATTGACCTGAACATCTATGAGGCTTGCATTTCCCAAATACTAAAATGGGATAAAGACATTACAGGGCAGGAAAGCTAAAGACAAATATTTCTTATAAACGTAGATGTAAAACAAACAAAATTTTTAGCAAAACAAATCAGCAATGCATAAAAGTAATTATATACCACAAATCAGTGGGATTTATTCCACATATGCAAAGCTGGCTCAAAATCAAAATTAGTCATGTAATCCACCACATCAGTAGGCTCAAGAAGAAAAAGTATACGATCCTATCAATTGAAGCAGAAAGAGCATTTGAAAAAAATCCAACACTACTCATTGAAAATTTTTCAGCACACTAAGAATAGAAGGGAACTTTACCAAACTTGATAAAGGACATCCACAAAAAAATATCTGCACTCAATGATGAGAAATTGGATCTTTCCCTTGATACTAAGAATAAGGCAACGATGTCCTCTTCTCACTACTCCTGTTCAACATAATATGGGCAATCCTGGCTACTGTAATAATACAAGGAAAGGAGATTAAATATATACAGATTGGAAACAAAGAAACTGTTTTTATTTGCAGATGGCACAATTGTGTATGTAGAAAATTCTTAACAATTGACAAAAAATCTCCTCAAACTAAGAAATAAGTACAGTGACATCGCAGGATGCAAGGTTAACATACAGAAGTGAGTTGCTTTCCTATATACCAACAGAGAACAGTTTTGGAATTTGAGATTAAAAACAATATGCTTTACAATAGCACCACCCAAAATGAAATACTTAGATATAAATCTGGCAAAGTATGTACACTGTGTATGTGTATATTTACAAAACTCTGATGAAAAAATTAAAGAACATCTAAGTAAATGGAAAGATATCCTGAGTTCATGAACTGGGGGAATCAGACTGTTAAAATGTCAGTACTTCTGAAGTGGATGAAGAGATTCAGTGCAATCCCAATCCAAATCCCAGTAAGCTCTTTGGCGGGTATTGTTAAACTTACTCTAAAGTTTACATGGAAAGTCAGAAGATCTAGACTAACCAGCACACTGCTGAAGAAAACAGAACAAAGATGAGGACTCACAAGACTCAATTTCAAGACTTACTATAAAGCAACAGTAAGCAAGACAGTGCAGTGTTGGTAAAACAAGAGATCAATGAAACCCAAGTGATCTTTGGTCAAGGGGCAAAGGTATCTTAATGGAGGAAGGACAGAACTTGTAATGAAAAATTGCACATCCAAGAAAAAAATAAGCCTAGACGCAGACCTTAATATTTCTCCAAAATTAAGTGAAATCATATCATAGACCTAAATTTGAAAAGCAAGACTTTAAAGCTTTAACAAGGCCATAAGAGAAAGTCTACCTGGCCTTGCATCTTGTGATTGTTTTTTGGTACGTTGCCCAAAGCACGATCCATGGGAGAAAAAAAACTGACCTGTTAGACTTCACTAAAACAAACCTTTTGTCTGTGAGAGAAACTGTTAAGAGAATGAGAAGACAAGCCAGAGACTGGGAGAAAATATTTGCAAACCACACATCTGATAAAGGGCTTGCATCCAAAAGACACAAAGAACACTTAAATTTGAACAATAAGAAAACAAACAACCCGATCAAAAAATGAGCAAATGATCTGAAAAGACATCTCACCAAAGAGAATAGATGAATGGAAATTAGGTGTGTGAAAAGATAATTTTTCATTGGCAAATTACAAATTCAAATAACAATGAGATACCAGTACATACCTTCTTAATATGGCTAGATTCCGAAGAACTGACTATAGGGGTTACAATGAGGTGTGGAGCAGTAGCGACAGACACCCATTGCTTGTAGGAAGGCAAAGTGGTACAGACGCCCTGGAAGTGAAAAGAATCTAAGTCCCCAATTTTTAAAAAAATTTAATGGTGTCTTTATGAATTTTATATTTGAAAATAAATTATTTTAATAGGCTTTTGACTAAACATTTATTAATTTTGTTGCTGTGGTATTCTTTCTCAGTACCTTATGAGCCTAATACTATTTTTCAATCGAAAAAACCAGACACATACTTCTTTTAAGATAGTATAGCTAAGTAACAGAGCCAGAATTTGAAGAAAATCACTGTTAGTCATTATCCTCTTCTGAATGCTCTAGGAACACTTTCATCCTGGTTTGCGCACAATTCTGTGGTTCATGCTCCCTTGTGAACCTATGTTGGTTAACTGGATGATCCTGCCCAAGCATACTAAATGGAAGACCAGAGAACTCTGCCCACATACAAAGCATACCAGCTCTGTGACATTTCACGGAACCTTTAGATCGACAAGACAAGCAGCAGTGTTATTCGTTAGTGGTGTCTTGTCTTCAGAGGGCATTTAAGAGCAACTGTCCTTTCAATAAATTGTTTTAAGTTTTTGGGTCAGCAGAAGTTGCATACCAGACTTGTTATTTCAAAGTCAATACCTTGCCAGGGTGACCCCTGATTACGGCTCCTCTCCCCTCCCTGGGATTGGTACACAGCGTGACAGTTCAGATGGTCAGATGCCCGAGTGTAAGTCATTCATCGGTGCTGTTGCCGCATTTGGTGAAACATATTTCTTCCCTCTTTATTAGCAAATGCTTCAGGTTTCGAGTTACTTGGTGTTTTGACTTTGGTCACGGTAGAGAATTTTACCCTGGGATGATTGCCAGCAACCATTCACTGACTAGTTCATGCAACATAGACGCTATTTTTACTACTACTGGCCCGCATCGTGATAATCTTTGGCTTTGAGGTCATGCATAGCATTCTTCCTGCCCGTTATATTTATAACATTTTGGAGTCCACTTTCAAGAAAAAATGTTTATTAAGAAGGCATCTGTCATGTTCCAGTGAGGCTGTTTTAACGAGAACAGAAAAATGTGACCAAAACGTGTTCATGCTGATAGGCCATCAGAACTTAATAAGGCACTTACTTACATTTTACTTACTTATTTTTATGATATTGTTAAATTAAAAGCAACAGGGATGAAGCTTTGCTAAATTTAGTAAATTCTAAATGTTAAAAATCATTTCAATGTAAAGATAGATTAAATGTCTCTGAAGCTTCTGATGATACGGACAGGAAGGAAAAATGCTATTATTTGTGGGGTAATATAAAATTGTAGTTTTTACTAGGTTTTATCCATCCTCCTATCTATTACTGTTCTTACTGGTAAATAAAATTCTCTATAAAGCATGAGAAAACTCAAGCAGCTCAGTTACTAAAATCGGTAGAGACTTCAGGCACTGATACTGGATGGAGAGATAATTCGTGACAGGTTCTTTGAGTTCAGGAAGTAAATGAAATAGCACTTCTTAATTTTCATGAAGGGGGATCAGGAGAAATGGGCTCATGGCAGAAATATGTATAAATCAATCCTTTAAGTTGTATCCAAGAGTGATTTGGTAAAGACTGTTCATGTTGGACTATGTGTTACTATCCATTTTGTTTGGGGAGTATTCTTTTTTTAAAAAAGATTTTATTTATTTATTTGACAGAGAGAGAGGTCACAAGTAGGCAGAGAAGCAGGCAGAGAGAGAGGAGGAAGCAGGCTCTCCACTGAGCAGACAGCCGGATTCGGGGCTCGATCCCAGGACCCTGGGATCATGACCTGAGCTGAAGGTGGAGGCTTAACCCACTGAGCCACCCAGGTGCCCTGTTTGGGGAGTATTCTTAAAATTCACCGAATATGGTGGGTAAGAAGTCCCCTAATTCTTAATAATATGGTCACCCAACCTTTATAAACTCTTAATGAGGATTTGCAGAAATTAGAACAAATAATCCTTACTAGATTGAAAAGGTAATACAATGAAATAAATTTCACTTATCTGGAAACCATAGAGTAGGAATTTTTATATGTTCACTGTGATTTCAGTTTTTACATTTCCTGTGTTCATAAGAGAAAGAAATAAATGCATGTTAAGTTTAATCAAGAAAGCGACTTTCATCATGTATATCCTAAGAAAAGTATAGAGGAAATTTAGTTGCCTATATCTCCTAAGCATAGTATATTCTACAATGACGTTTAACATATTGTATTTCAGTTGATATTTTTGAGTGCCTACTATTTTAATTTGATATATTTGAGTGTCTAAGTCCTTTTTAAGCTGGAAAGGAAGTGATGGGTAAGATTTGTCCTCCTATTGCTTTTAGGGGCACACACAAACAGATGATGGGGGGCCCTGTGCCAGGTGCTCCCAGACATTGAAAGGATTGCTGGCCGTGTGAGCAGGGATGGGAGAAGAATTCTAATTATAGGAGGAAATCAGGAAAATCCTCACTGTAGATTTGTATTATGAGTAAGAGCTTTGAAAGATGAGTAAGAAATATACAAATAGAAAGAAGGATTTTTTTTTTTTTTAAAGGAATAGCCTAGAGGAAAAAATTAATTCTGGATCTTAGAAGGTCCACTGGGCTCTGAAGCAATGGTGGGAGCTTTCCTGCGATAGGAATGGAAAGCAGAACATCATCCTAAAGGTTAATTCTGGGCTCTAAATGGAAGCATCTGAGGCACCTGGGTGGCTCAGTGGGTTAAGCCTCTGCCTTCGGCTCAGGTCATGATCTCAGGGTCCTGGGATCGAGTCCCACATCAGGTTCTCTGCTCAGCAGGGAACCTTGCTTCCTCCTCTCTTTCTGCCTGCCTCTCTGCCTACTTCTGATCTCTCTCTGTCAAATGAATTTTTAAAAATGAGAAAAGAAAATTAAAAAAAAATAAATGGAAGCATCTTTTGGTTTGGCCGTTTTTACAGTTTTATACAGTGCTTTTTAACCTTCAGCAACTGGCCATCCCACAGCCCAGAGACAGCAGTGAAAAATATTTGTTGTATTTCTTTCCACTCTTTGTTTGGTGATTTTTTTTTCTTTTAAACAGGAGGTATAAACTTAGATGCTGACGAGGAGACAGGCCATGGAAATTACTGGAGTAGGTGCAGGGGAAACACTTGGCTTCCCTCTCTGGTATAAGAAGAAAGAGCAGGTGTGATGGGAGGTGACAGCCGCAGGGGGGGACACGGCTGCGGGGGTCACTTGGTGGTCTGACCTTGTCCCCCAGTGCCAGGGGCCACTGGCCACTCAGCTCCGCAGCTTCTGCCCCACGGCTCAGGGCTCCAGCGTGGCCCTGCCTCATTTTGCAGATGAAGCCAGAAATCCGGAATTTTATGTGCTATCTCCCCATTTTACAATGTTGGCAAAGTCTCCACATTTTGAAAAACACTGTGTGGGCCAAGTTGAAGACACTGCCAAGCGGTAAGGGCCGAGTGCTTATTGGACTGTGGGCGGCCAGTTCCCCGTTGCTGGTTTATGTCGTGGAAACCACACGCAGCACTCAACATCCTGCTTTTTTTTCCGTAAGATTAAAGTGCAGTTGGACCGTTGGAAATTCAACATCGCTTTTATTTTTAGTACAAAAATATGTAAATATGCAGACAATTAGAGTATGTAATACACATACATATATTTATCACTCATATTTAACAATTGTTAATCCTTAATTTTGTTTACATCAGTCTTTTTAAAAATAATAATTCAGGGGTGCCTGGGTGGCTCAGTGGGTTGAGCCTCTGCCTTCGGCTCAGGTCATGATCTCAGGGTCCTGGGATCGAGCCCTGCATTGGGTTCTCTGCTCAGCGGGGAGCCTGCATCCCCCCTTTCTCTCCGCCTGCCTCTCTGCCTACTTCTGATCTCTCTCTCTGTCAAATGAGTAAATAAAATCTTAAAATAATAATAATAATAATAATAATAATAATAATTCACTGGCTAGATGCGACCTCCTCTTACCTCCTCTCCATTAAATGTTAAGCTCTCTTTGCCAGAATAACTTCTCTGAAGTGAGTATTCTTCACATTTTTATTTTAGTACTGTTAATAATTTGTATCCCTAAATAAGAATTATCATTTGAAGTTTCACAAATTTGAATACAGGTATTATATGCTACATCATGTAAAGATCCGTTTACTGATTTTTGTAGCTAAATGGAGTAGCATTATATAAATATGTGTGTGTTTATTGTCTCATTGATACACATTTAGTTTTTTCCCGGTGTTTCCCAGGAAAATCATGCTGCATTGGGCATCTGGATAGAGGCTTCCTTGGATACATGCTTAAGGTTCTCTAGTGTTTTTACTAGAAGCAGTATTTCTGAGTTCTAGGGGATGAGTGTCTTCAACTTTACTGGATGCAAACTTTAAAACTGTAATTAAGAATATTAAAGGGGCACCTGGGTGCCTCACTCCATTAAGCATCTGCCTTCAGCTCAGATCATGATCCTAGGTTCCTCAGATGGAGCCCTGCGTCAGGATCCCCACTGATCCAGGAATCTGCTTTTCCCTCTGCCCCTGCCCTCTGCCGATAAATACATAAAATCTTTAAAAAGAAAAAAAAAAGAACATTAAAAATTGACCTCACAAAGTGGTTGTAGAAATTCACTCTTGGCCCACGAGTTGTTTTTCCCTTTCTTTGCCAGGATGTAGTATCATCTAATTTAAAAATTTTAACAATTAGATGAGTGAAAAATAAGGTATGTTTGTGCTTTTTAATTTGAATTTCTCCCACAGCTAGTGAGTTTGAACATCTTTGAATATGTTTGTTGGTCATTTAGGTTTCCTCTTCTATGAATTTCCTGTTTATATCCTTTGGCCATTTCCTCCTACATTGATATTTTTAAATTAAATGCCGGGATTTTTCACAATTCTAGTTATCAGTGTATTGTCAGCCATACATACAACAATTAAAAAAAAATTTAGGAGTCCTAGGGTAGCTCAGGCAATTAGGTATCTGACTTTTGATCACAGACCTCTCCGATCTTGACGTCAGCGTCATGAGTTCAGGCCCCACTTTGGGCTCCATGCTGGCCATGGAGCCTACTGAAAACAAAACAAAACAAAACAAAACCCAAGAAACTTACCAGTTTTGCTTTTTTGTTCAGGCTGGCATTTCATCTAATAAATCTTTTTCTGGAAGTCATGATAAGATGCTTCTGCATTTTATTTAAAAGATTTAACATTCTGTCTTCCACAGGTATCTTCAGTTTGCCCACTGTGTATAGTGTGCTGTAGGGCTCTGATTTCTTTATTATTAATAATCAGTAGTTGTTTCAGCCCTGTTTCCTGCCTAATCTCATTTCTCATCCTACCATTTGCTCCCGTTCTGGAATATGTATTGTATCTTCTTTCAATCCCCCTAACAACTTGAACGGCAGACGGTACTGAACATACAGGCGCCAAGCCACCCAGTCCACAACATTCTCTAGTTTTGGCTCATGCACCCCAGTATGCTCACAAGTGGGCACTAAGGTACAGGGGTAAGGAACAAAAGGAAACTTTAGTGGAACAACCCTCAAGTCATCCTAAAGGCACAGCAGTTAGAAGTTTGGGGTTTCAATATGTTAACTATACCGGAATTAAAATAAACTTGAAAAAAAGAAAATACACTAACCAAAAAAAGAGTTTAAGGTTTCAGTCAATTAAACATTTGTTTCAGCTATTTGATCCTAGGTACTAAATCTAAAATTAATTATCCTTCCCACTGACAAAGGGGGAGACAGTTTTTATGGGTTCCCCTATGCTGATAGCTCCATAGTACTTCAAGATCTACGCTATGGTAAAATATTTTTGTTACAATTACTGTATCCATTGCCTCTTCTCCAAGGCTTCATGGAAAAGGAAAAACTATTGCAGTGTGTAGGTATTGCCTCCCATGAGGTGAGACTGCCCCATGCAAAGCCACAGGTCAACCTATAGTGCAGCCCTGTAAGAAACAAATAGTTGAAAATGGATTTAAAATTAGTAAAGACACAAGAAACATAACCTACCTTTAGAACTCTAAACCTCAAGAATTCTCTCAGTTATGAAATATTGCAGTGTGGTTTTCTTTCCTTCCCCATACTCTAAAAATGCCAGGATTCCCTTTTCCATTTCAGACCTTTCTCACTCATTGACCGTGAATCACCCTCTGCTCTATCTGCAACTGACCAGTCGACACACTTTGTTCCTCATCTCCGAGAGCTCCTGCATGTGGAGACTATAGAAATGCCAGGAACAGAGACCTTTGCCCCATTCCTCCCAGTTTCCGAAGTCCATATGAAGCTACTGAACTCTGTTCAACTGCGCTCAGACTCTCCTTTCTCTATCAGTGTAAAATCGCTCTGTCCATTCTTAAGGGCTTGGAATCATTTGATCAATAAAGCAAAAACTGTTTTAAGTATTTTAATTAACACCTTCCCCAAGGAAGCTTGGTTGTGAGTCTGCAGATTTCAAAAATTACATTAACAACTCTACTGTTGTCTTCACAAAATGTGTCACGAGGATGCCCTTTCTCCTGTGTCTCTTTGCTTGTTTCCCCTTCTCTCAAAATGGCCCCACTTCCCCTTGGCAACAGCAGGGGGCATTTTTAAAGAAATGCTTTCTCACTCGAGGTCACTCAAATAGTTCGGCTTCCCAAGTTCTGCTCTGCTTCTCAAAGAGCTCCACAGGAGTATAGACACTGTGGATGAACTCGCAATTTTTTGAGGATTCTGGAAAAAATTTAGGAAACTGATGGGATTTTCCTGCATCAAGGACCACTGAAGACATGGATGAGAGGAATTCGGAGCAGAGGAGCCTGTGGTGCTGGCCCACGGGTTTTCTTTCCACTCGGCTGAGCAGCCCAACTTTGTCCCGCAGTCTCTGCACTCTCCTTTTGGGCTCATTATTACATGTGCCTGGGGGAGGGGGGGGTTCAGTCTGAGGCCACATGAGATTTTTGACCTTGGCAAGTGGCTGCAGCTTATGACTGCTTTGTCCACAGGAAAGTTGCTGTTTTTATAGACAAGAGAGTGCAGAAATCAAACCTTCATGGAACAAAGCCTTGGGGAAGTTTTAGTTTTAAATCACTAGTGCCCAGCTTAGGTGAGAGATGCCCGATCAGCTGTCCCAAGCCCATTCTGCATGCAGGGTCAAGGAGGGAGTGGTGAAGAAGCAACATTGGCTTTCAGTGGCTAGACAGTGGCTCCCAAGGCGGGCCCCACTGTTCAGCCTCAAAGAGGGCAAATTGTGTGTAAGGGAGGAATCACCCCACAACCTGCTTCTTTGGTGACAGCAGTAACAGCAAGAGGCAATGGAAAGGACCCCCGTGGGACGGGTCTGAAGAACATCCTGGCCGGAATGTAGATGCTGATACTGTGGGGGGCCACAAACACCAGCCTTTGAGGGAGAGGGAAATGAAGCCGGTTTATAATGAAATGGATGGAAAAGAAAGGCACCTTGAGTAAGACAGAGGACTGCGCCGTCTCTTTTGCAAATGTCTGAACATTTCGTGAGGGCAGCAGTACCTCCCTTCTCTGTGGGAGGGAAGGCAGTAAACCCATGTCAGTCTTAACCACTGAGATGGGAACGGGAGATGGTCAAAACTTGCCTCTTACTCAGATTCCTTCTGACACACAAACAAGTCCACAGATCATGGATTCTAGGCGGGACCTAGAATGACTGACCTCTTGGGAAAGCTGGAGCTGAGGTTTTTCTCCAGATACCTTCCCTTATACCAACCCCAGAGTGCTCTTGGCTGGAGTCTGTGCCTGTAATAACTGCAGGATTCTGCTGTGGCTTCATCAGCAAATCTTCCTGGGTTCTGGGAGTGTGACTTTTTTGCCTTGGATAATTGGTTTTGAGTCTGAAGACTGTCTTATGTTGTAAATTTAATGGGTGTGAGGCGATAGCTATGATAATCTTATGGATAATCCAGTGGGTCCAGAACCACATTGGATTCTTTACAAGTGGGTCTCAGGAGAATCTTGAAACTGAACAGTGCTACAGCTTTGGAGGCCGAGGAAGAATGCCGTGTGTTGTGAGGCTTCCCAGGCTGTATTTACTGAAGAAATGCCAGCTTCCTTTAGAATTCTCTGGCTGAGACAGAGCAGGATGAAATGTTGGAAGAGATGATTTCAGGCTTTTTTTTTTTTTCCTGCTATGTACTTCCTGTGTATCTTGAAAAGTAATTTTGTGCATTGACTTAAATTTCTTCTCCAGAATTTCATAATTGGGGGAAAGTTTATATTCCAATTCCAGGCATATTCACATTGCTGTCATTTAATGAGATTGCAGAAGTTGACCACACTGTCCCAGTGGGCCTGGGATTATTCTGGTTCTAAAGCAGAATGTCCCACGTTTCAGAAATACCTCTGTCTGGGGCAAACTGGGTTGACCGGTCACCCTTTCCAGTAGGCTTGATGTACTTTGGGATGTGACATAGAAGAAAGTGTGGGCTTTCGCTTTGTGAATAGATGGGCTAGGAAGTCGATTTTTTTGTTGTTATTATGTTCAGTTAGCCAACATATAGTACATCATTAGTTTTTGATGTAGTGTTCAATGATTCATTAGTTGTGTATAACACCCAGTGCTTATCACCACACGTGCCCTCCTGAATACCCATCACCTGGTCACCCCATCCCCCCAGACCCCTCACTTCCGTAACCCTCAGTTTGGTTTCCAGAATCCATAATCTCTCATGGTTTGTCTCCCTCTCTGATTTCTCCCCATTCAGTTGTCCCTCTCTTCCCCTGTGGTCCTCTGCGCTATTCCTCATGTTCCACACATGAGTGAAACCATATGATAATCATCTTTCTCTGCTTGACCTATTTCACTTAGTATAATCCCCTCCAGTTCTATCCATGTTTGATGCAAATGGTAGATACTGATCTTCTCTGATGGCTGAGTAATACTCTATTGTATATATGGACCACACCTTTGTATGCATTTACTTGTTGAAGGGCATCTCAGATTTTTTCACAATTTGGCTATTGTGGACATTGAACACTGGGGTGCAGGTGCCCTTTCTTTTCACTACGTCTGTATCTTGGGGCTAAATACCCAGTAGTGCAGTTGCTGGCTTGTAGTGATATGAAGTAGATTTAATTGACGTACTGCTCTGACCCACTTGACTTTTCTCTGGGTCAAATATCGAATTCCTCCCAGGGGCTCCTGGAGGGCATTCAGGAGAGCTGTAATAGTGTCAAGAAGGCCACTCGATGTGGTATATCCTGCTGGATGGCTGTCCCCATCCCATGAGGGTGGTGTCCAGGCTCAGGATAGCTATGGGCTCAGTGGCAAAGCCCAAAGACTTAAGGGAACAAAAAGCTAGATGATATTGAAGAACGTTCCCTTACACATTTTGTTCTCTTTCACAAAGAAGAGCTGCGTTAGTAGCTCTCACCAGCTTACCATGTGCAGTCCCGCCCCATCACCCATGCTTCCTGGCTTCTTGTTCACATCACAGCAGCTAGCTTAAAGCAGATGCGCTGGACTAGTTCTCCTCAAGAGCGTTCTGCCGACAACAGCATCAGCATTATCATAGTTTCATATACATTTGGGGGCACCATCCCAAACTGCTGAATCAGAACATTTGGGGGTGGGGAATCGAATGCTTCCAGAAGTTCTAATTGCCGGTGGTGGTTCTTACGCTGGCTTAGGTTTCAGGTGCTGCAAGTTTAGTGTTAGGAAGGTCTCTTCCTAAATAAATATATAGATAGATTTTACCTTTGTTATGGGATGCAGGTACATTAGCAGAAACTGTTCTTTTTCGGTCTTCCTTTTATAATATTTGAGGTGGGATGAGGACAGTGGTTAGTCTTAGGTGAATTATTTTCGACTACAGAGGCAAGACCCCTCTGAGTACTCTTACCTGAAGCTCCAAGAGTTCGTCATTTCCACGCTGGCTGCTGGGAAGGGGCGCTGTTTCCAGGGGTGAGGTCTGGGGATGGTTGCCTCTAATTTTGTAGGGTGATTCTTCCCATGGATTCAGGAAGTTTCCTCACATGCATGAGCTGTTCAGGATGTCCTCCTCGCTGGTGCTCAGCCCCAAAAACACGTGCTGCCGTGGCCTCCTGGACTCTGAGCTGTGTCATCTCAGATCGAGGGGGATGCTGGCTGGGCCTGGGACTCCAGCCCTCACGGTGGCCTGGAGACCTGCTGAGGGAGGCGAGCCGGGAAACCACAGTGCTCCTGCATCCCCAGCGCCCAGGAGTCACTGCTTTGTTGCCTGAGGTCTGAGGTCTTGAAAAAATATTACTCCACATACTTTGTCTTTTTAGTTGCGTGAGGCAGGAAGTGAAATCTGGTTTCTGTTACTCCTTCTTGACCTGAAGTGGAACAAGTCTTACACTATTTTAACGATGGTGGTAATGTACTCTTTTTATAGAGACTTTTATTTGTATTTTTATTTTCCCATAGTAAATTTCAGATCACGTCATTATATTCCTCTTCAGTATCCTCCAGGGAGTTTTGTTTGAACGACATTGTACTTTCAGAAGTAGAGGATGAATATCTGTAATGCTGTTGTGAGCACAATCAGGAAGTCTGTGTAGCACAACTCTAGGGGATGCTGTTCAGAGCGTAGGCTGTCGGAGCAGCCCCAGCTGGGGAAGGGCAATAAAATGGCACCACACCATGACCTTCTGTGTTTTTAAAAAGAAATTTAACATTTTTCCCCAAAGAAACCAAATCCTTTTTTTAATTTTTTTAAAAGATTTTGTTGATTTGTTTGACACAGAAAGAGAGGTCACAAGTAGGCAGAAAAGCAGGCGGGGGGGGGGGGGGAAGCCGGCTCCCTGCTGAGCAGAGAGCCTGATGTGGGCCTCCATCCCAGGACCCTGAGATCATGACCTGAGCTGAAAGCAGAGGCTTTAACCCACTGAGCTACCCAGGTGCCCTATATGCATTTTAAAAAAAATTCAATCAATAGCTATTTTATAAGTTTTTTGATCTTGCTGATATCTTGTCTGGCTCATTATTGGCAGTTGCAGGTGCAAAGGAACATTCCTAGTTGTAGTACAATAATCGTGCCTTTATGACCCTCACCATTTGTTGGGACCACACCGAAGATGCAAGATATACCCTCGCCCCAAACTGGGCTCTGATGGATAGGAGAATGCACGTGGCAGGGGCTGGCTTCATTGGAATCTCCTGCCAGGAACCAAAGGACACAGCACCAGGGCCTTCTTATTGGCTTGCCCAGAGGTGGGGCCCCACGGAAGAGGTAGGGGTTAGGCATAAATGTTGTTAGCTGTCACATCAAAACAATGGAGTCAGACTCTTTATTACATTACTAAATCTGGAAGTTTATCTGTTGAGAAACTCAGATGAGTCTCATGGGATTTTTCTTTTTTTTTTTAAGATTTTATGTATTTATGTGAGAGAGAGGAGAGAGAGAGAGAGAGAGTATGAGAGGGAGAAAGTCAGAGGCAGAAGCAGACTCCCTGCTGAGCAGGGAGCCCGATGTGGGACCCGATCTTGGGACTCCAGATCATGACCTGAGCTTGAAGGCAGTCACTTAACCAACTGAGCCACCTGGGCACCTCATGGGATTTCTTTAGTAATTACTAGGTCATCATGAAATAAGGACAATTTAATCTTCTGTGAGAGTCAAACTGTATTTCTATCTTTTTTCCTTGTTCTCAACCATTTTTCTAAGAGTTTCAGTAATGTCTTGACCAATAGCAGTGACAACTAGTATTTCTAACTTGATGTTAAAGAAAAATAATTTTAAGATTTTTATTTATTCGGGAGAGAGAGAATGGGAGCACAGGCAGGGAGAAGGTCAGAGGGAGATGGAGAGAGAAGAGAATCTCAAGCACACTCCCTGCGGAGGATGAAGCTGGTGTGGGGCTGATCTCGCGACCTCGAGGTCATGACCTGAGCTGAAATCGAGAGTCAACACTCACCCGCTAAGCGACCCAGGTGACCTCGGAAAAATGATTTTCACAATTTCCATTAGATGTGGTGACATCTTGAAATTTGTTTTGCGAATAGTCTACAGTAAGTAAAGAAGGTTCTCTTCTGTTTCTATTTTTGTTAGAATGTTTGTCGTAAGTAAATGCTGAATTAAAATTCAAATGCGCTTTTCCTTCAGTGATTTAGGTGGTTAACAGTCGTGTTCACTTAGTCAATCATACGGGGAATCACACTGATTCATTTTCTGCTACAAAGTTATTTTTGTTTTCTAGTAAGAAATTCTAAGTGGATATATGCCACTTAAAAATGTTACTTAAACTGCGTAACTAAGAATTTATTTAGGATTTTGAGTCCCATACACATGAGATGTATTGTGTATTTTGTGTGTCGGTGTACTGTCTGTACCTGGGTTGGTTATTATGGTTATACGAGCTTTATATATTGGTATAGGGAAGTTTTTTCCCTCCATATTCTCTATTTCTATAAATTAAGGATTATTTGCTCTCTGAAATTAGAACTCACCAATGAAAACTCTGGCCTTAGAGCTCTTTAGGGGGGTGTGTGCAAAAGGCCGAGTGTTTTATTTTCTTCTCAGTTTCCTTAATACTTCCTTTGATTCAGCTTTTTCTAGTTTTTTTTCTTTTTCTTTTCCTTTCTTTCTTTCTTTCTTTCTTTAAAGTTCTCAACATTTAAAAAAATCTTTTCAGAAATACATTCATTTTATCTGGGCTTACTTATTTACATAGAGTTATGCACAAGAACTTTTTAATCACTGGAAAAATCTGTCATTTATTCCATTCCATTTAAATTTTTCTTTCCTTCTTTTGTTTTTCTCTCCCTAAAGATTTATCTTAGCGTTTTGTTTTTAAAGATCCAGACTTTTGTCTTGCCACTGTTCTGTAGTGATTTTCTCATTCCTTTTTGCTTTCTCTGCTCCCCCCTTCTGTCCATCCCTCCCTTCGTTCCTGAACCCCAGGTGGAAGAGGTAGGTTAATCACGTTTCTGGGGCCAGTGTGTGTCTGAGCACCAAGGCACACAAATCTTTGCTCGTCTGCCTCTGTGAGCCAGCTTCTCCAGAAAACCAGGCCTGAGGAGGAGGCATCTGCCCTAACATGTTATGAGGATTTGCAATCTCGCCAGACAGAAGTGAGGAGACAGCAGAAGGAGCTAGGGCAGAGGGAAGAGCTGGCCGGAGGGATCGCAGAAGGCTGACTCTTTGATATTGTAGAGCATATCAGCTCGAGCTGCATGGACCATTAGTTCCCAGAACATTCTATGTGGGGAAGAAAGGAAAGAAGTGATGCCAGTTCACAACTCCTACTGGTCAAAGTGGGCGGTGTTACACCCTTGCTCAGGTTGCATAACATTTTCTACAGCCACGTGATCACGGGACAGCCCTGGGCCTGGGGCTGAGGGTGTGGATCATGGACATGGCGTCAGGGGCCATCCTGCTGTCCTGCAGGGGTCGGTCCAGCTCATGAAGCTGAACTCCGCAGCCCCCATGGAGCAGAGCAAAGTGGCCCCAAATAGGTACAGCCGAGAAGTCCTGGAATGACACTCAGGCATGAAAGCGGACAGAAACCCTCTCTTTCTCTCTCTCTTATCTTTCTGTCCCCTCCTTTCTGTCCTTGTGAAGTCACTGTCTCTATCCCCCTCATGACAGCCAGGTTCTGGTGGAATAGTGCGGGGCTTGTGGCCTGCCATTCAGCACCCGGGGATTTTGTGAGCAAATGCCCTGACACATGCCTCAGTTTCCCCAGAAATACCAGACCTCCATCACCACAGGCCCGTCTGTCTGCCATGTTATTTCCAGGTCTCACCTAATACATCTGTCTGGCTGAAGCCAGGCCCCACACAGAAGGCAAGCTGTAATAAAAGTGGGGAAGATGTAGTTTTTAAGCTTTCTGACCTCGGTACTTCAAGTTTTCCACCAGAGCATATTTGAATGGTGCAAAGTGAGGGAGCTTATAGAGCCTGCCATAAGTTTAGAAGCATCAATATGAGCAAATTCTTTTCTGTTCCTAATTAAAGAACTTTTAAAGACTTATTTATGCCTATTGAGATTCATCAAGTGCTTTTTATGAGCCATAGTGCCTATCTGCTGAGTCCTTATACAAGAGAGAATGAGTTCACGTGCACAGAAGCAGGGATTGGCATCATGACCCTGTTGGAGTTCAGTTGCCTGGCTACGCATGTAGTTTAGGTTCCAAACAGAGGGAAAGGGTTAGACAATCCATTTTCTGTAGGTACGTTCAGTCACAAGGCAAGTTAACCGGAATGAAAAAACATTTTGTCAGAGTCACGTGGTTCTTCTCCAGTATGGTGAATTACAGGGAGAGCATTTCAAATGTTGAGGTGCCCTTACGTTCTGGGGGCAACCTCTGTTTAATAATGATGCAGCGTGCATGCTTGTGTGTGCGTGTGTGCGCGAGTGTGCTTGTATTCTGACAGTCTTTTAAAATAATAGTTAATGTCTACTGCTTTTTCCCATGTCCTTACAAACTTTTCACAGACACCACTGTCAACAATTACATTTTGATTATTTCTAGTTTTTGCTTCTATAAATAACACTTTAATGTATTTTTCCCCAAAGTAAAATGATTGGATGCCAAACTGTTTCTGGAAAGCGTCGTACCAAACCACTCCTACCAGCAGTGTAGAAGTTTGGCGGCTCATGCTTAACAGTACTGGGTATTTCATTAAAAATGTGAATTAAGATCCTTGCTAATTGTAAAGGCAAGAACAGGAACCTAGTTGTTTGAATTTTCCCTTTGATTACTAATGAGATTGGAGACCTTTCTACAGGTTGGAAAGCCAATATTATTTTTTCCTTCTTTTTGAGAAAAATATTATTAACATCTCACCTACATAGAAGTACTCAGAGTTCATATACATCTCTATACAGAACACTATACCTAATAACAGCAGAGTAGACATTCTTCTCAAGTGCACATGAAACATTTTCTGAGATCAGTAATATATTAGGCCATGAGATAGCCTCAAACCATTTGAGTATTATGCTCAGGAAATGACACATCACTTATTCTTTAAAATTGACACATTTCTCCACGGCCCCGTTAGAATTTATTTATATTATAGAAATGAGTTCTTTTTTACTGGGAAGATAGCGTCTATATTATTTTAAAACCAAAATGTCAGTTTAATGACAATGTCACCTAGCTGAGAATACTAAAATTCGGTTTGCTTCTCTGGGACTAGTTTTATGAGCTGATTTTTTCTTATGAGCAATCAGGAGGTATTTTAAAGGTCATTTCCTCTTTGACATACAGCTTTTCACTGAGTAGGACCAAATGTAATCTCTGAAATCTATATTATTTAGTGATCAGGAGCTACTTAGGCGAAGTCCTTGTCTTGCATCCTGAGTGTTTGCAAATGCCGTCCAATTAAGAAGGCACACCTAAAACCAAGGCGCAATCAAGTGACTGATCTGCTCCCCACCTTCACCGTGACTAAGAGGGAGTGTTTTCATCTTCACAATAAGAGGAAATCTCATTTCTTTGGAAAAGATTTCCAGTGTTATCTCTGCTCACATTGCTTAGGGAGACATTAGAATAGCAAATTTTGTTTGAAAAATACGGATAAAAAAATAAGGATGAGTTGATGTTACCAAAAATATTATTAAAAAAATATTTCTGGGTCCATGTTAAGGGCTGATTTATTTCAAAATAGCCATGTAATAAGCAAAGCCTGAGAAGTTCTCAGTGTGTCCATGGAGGGCTTATCAAGACCATTTCAAGTCTTATCTTCCTGCCCAACTGCAGAGTTAAAATCTGTGAATAATTACTTTCCCTATCTGAGTTTTCTTTTCTCTTCTCTTTTCTTTCTTTCTTTCTTTCCTTCTTTCTTTCTTTCTTTCTTTCTTTCTTTCTTTCTTTCTCTTTCTTTTTCTTTCTTTCTTTCAGTTTCAAAGCAGTTTGATTACTTTTGGTCTCTCTCAAGACTCAGAAGAAAAAGTATATTCAGATGCTGGATGTTTTATAAGTAGGGTATTTTCTTGTAATGAACTGAATTAATAGGTTGAAGAAACTACAATAACAGAGAAGCAGTTTCTCAGTTGGGTGACTTTAATGCCAAAGGGATGATACCTAATGGTTCCCTTTAAATAATGTGTGTGATTTTTTTTTTTTTTTTCAGAATGGGTCACAGACAGACACCCATTATTGACATATTCATATAAAAAACAAATATTTTTTGCCTATTTGGTCTTTGTGAAATTTGTCAAGTAGAGGAAGTTCTATATATTGTTATAACTAGGATTATATCTTGGGGGGGGATTTAAAACAAGAAGAGAGAAATGGTGTAGACAAGCAGAGATAAGGTCAATCTCAGAAAGAGTATTACAGTGAAAAAAGTAATTCAACATTTGAAAGTAGTGATAGCTTATTCTGTGTATGATGACCCAGAGAGAAATATATGGGAACACAAGTAATTCCACTCTTAGATTAGATATAACAAGAAGACTTTGTGTTATGTGAGTAACATGAGGGAAATAGTCACTTTCAAGCAGCTGGGTTACCATTGTGGAAACAGCCCCCCTCCTGCTCTTACATTTGATTAAAGAAGATGGACCCAGGTACATGAACAGACTGTACTTTATTTCTTCCTTTTATGTAAGTCTTTTCTCTTTCCTTTCAGTTTCCTTATTTCACAAATACAACAAAAAAAGGGGGAAAGTGAAAGGGTTTAGAAGAAAGAAAAAGAAAAAGTATACCTTCTTTATTTTTTATTAAGGAAGATTTTATTTGTCAGAGATGGAGGGAGGGAACAAGCAGGGAGAGCAGCAGGCAGAGAGAGAAGCAGGCTCCCCACTGAACAAGGAACCCAATGCTGGACTCGATCCCAGGACCCACGGACCATGACCTGAGCCAAAGGCAGATGCTTAACCGACTGCGCCTCCCAGGTATCCCAGAACACCTTCTTTAAAAGGAATTTCTTGTATTACTAAATTTCTACCTTCAAATTTTTCTACAAACTTCTTTGTTCTCTCATTATTTCTTTGTAACTCCCATGCTCAAGGAGGTTAAAGAATTGAGGTGTCTTGGTTAGTTTCCTTGAAGAAACAGGGTTAGCAATGCCACACATAGAGGTAAAGTGATACTTAACGTCCCTCAGGGCATTGTGTTTCTCCAGTTAGAAAGCCTGCTGAAACCAATACTTCTTTCTGTCCTGTTGGCAAGTGCTCAGAAGTTTATTTAATTTTTATTTAATAGGTAGTCATAGAGATCAACACTTCATAAATGCAACATAGGTTTAATGGGTAGTCCCGGAGTGAGAACATATGAGTTCTGACCCTGGTTC
Source organism: Meles meles (assembly GCF_922984935.1). Taxonomy (NCBI): domain Eukaryota; kingdom Metazoa; phylum Chordata; class Mammalia; order Carnivora; family Mustelidae; genus Meles; species Meles meles. Next base: position 202,685,592 of record NC_060067.1, on the reverse strand, counting down.
TCCTCCTGGGTGTCTGCTAGACCAGTGATTCCAGATGTCTGCCATGAGACTTCCTTCATTCCTCTGAATGCAGGTGGCCTCACAGGGCTTCAGTGGAATGAAATTTGATAATATATGTTGAGCATGTGCTTGGAAAACTGATTGACCCCATAAAAAGGTAGGGTGTTGCATTCAACAAAAATTCTGGTTATCTCATTGTTACTTCAAGATTTCCAAATTGTTTCTTCTTGTTCAGCATTTCCCTTGAAGACTACCCAAGACCAATATCACTATGAAGTTTAGAGGTTTGTGTGTATAAATTGTTGAGTTTGAAAGTCCAGTGGGATATAGATTTAATTTAAAAAAAAAAAAAAAAGCTGAGTGCTTAAGAGCTAGGGGCACCTGGGTGGCTCAGTGGATTAAGCCACTGCCTTCGGCTCAGGTCATGATCCCAGGGTCCTGAGATCGAGCCCCGCATCGGGCTCTCTGCTCCTCAGGGAGCCTGCTTCCTCCTCTCTCTCTGCCTGCCTCTTTGCCTACTTGTGATCTCTCTCTCTGTCAAATAAATAAAAATAAAAAAAATCTTTAAAAAAAAAAAAAAGAGCAACGGTAAATTATAACTCTCCAGCAGACTGAGCTCTTTTTACCTTTCTTCTGGTTATTCAACTGAAGGTAACTGCTGTGAGTTATTAGAAGTAATAGTAAAAATAATGAAAATTATTGTCATAATTATCATGTATTCAGTACTTCTGTGCCAGATGTTTTCCATGTGTCTCACATGTGTTATCTCATTTCTACTCCTACACGGTCCCATGCAGTACTCACCATTCATGCCCCTGCTTCCTAGAATGTAAGGAGCTTCTCCGTATGAATAAGTATTTGACCCTGCCTCAAGGCAACAAGCATTAAACCAGGAAATTTTAGGAGCTGTAAGAGATTAATCATTGTTTTTGATTTCTTTCCCTTATTTATTATTTTAATTTTCCAGGTGTTCCCTTTTGAATGGAAGAGTTATACATCAGCCCTTGATCCCCAGCAATGCATCCTACTTGTACAAGCAAGGTCCGACTCAAACTGATACAGCAGCTGGTACGGTTGTTCTTTGAACTCATTAACAGTTACAGAATAATATTTGTTGCCTAATAGAGCTGGTTAAGCTAAAGATAATTTTCCCTATTAGAATTAATAACTGGTAAGTGTAGGAATTTAAGAAAAATGTAATCTTGATTACTTTTGCATGAGGCACCAGGACTTCTTAATGGCAATTCTACAACAAAACTAAGTGCAAAAAATAAAACAAGTGTCACTAGTGTAAAGTAAAAGAAAATCAAATACCACCCACACATTTAAAGCTTAAAAGGAGATATATTTGTAACACTGTAACACTCTTTTTTTCCTGCAAGCGGTATAAGACAATGTTATTTAATTCATTTCTAATGACACTGAAATCTAAAACTCTGTGAACTTCAACATAAACGTTCTTTAAGAATATTGGTGATGCTAATCGTTTTAAAGCTTGACATTTGACAAATGGACAGATTGAAAGGAAACACATTACTTCATTACTTTGCGGTAACTATAAGAAATGGCAGAAAAAATGTTTTTTAGGGTCATTCACATTCAAAAGTAATAATTCAAAATGCAAAAAGAAACTAATTATGTTTGTATCATGAGATATTTCTACATAACATTCCATTTACATCCTTTTTAAAAAGATTTCTTTATTTGAGGGGGTGAGGTGGGGAAGCGAGGAGAGAGAGAGGAGAGGAGAGAGGAGAGAGAGAGAGAGAGAGGCAGGGCAGAGAAAGAATCTCAAGCGGAGTCCTTGCTGAGCACAGCAAGCAGGGCTCGAACTCACAACCCTGAGACCATAACCTGAGCTGAAATCAAGAGTTGGATGCTTAACTAACCGAGCCACCCAGGTACCCCTCCATTGATATTCTTTCTTGCTTTTTTTTTTTTTTTTAAGATTTTATTTATTTGAGGGAGAGACAGAGAGAGCGAACATGAGTGGAGAGAGGGAGAAGGAGAAACAGGCTCCCCACTGACCAGGGAGCCTGATGCGGGGCTCGATCCCAGGACCCTGAGGTCATGACCTGAACCTAAGGCAGACGCTTAACGACTGAGCCACCCAGGTGCCCCTCCATTGACGTTCGTATATATTTTGGTTCCTGAACTGAAAGAACTTTAAGTATTCACTTCTGACTTCACTATACTGAAATCTTTGTAGTATTTTTTTTCCTTTAAAAGTTTAAAATGGTTTCACTGTATGCCATAGTAGGAAGGATAAAGTGCCCTTTTAATTTTTTATTTTGTTTATTTTTCAGACAATATTTTCTGGAATTGCTCATAAATATTTATCATAAATTAAGTGTTCATAACATGAGACATATGACCATTATGTACAATTATTCTTTTAGTCACTGAAGAAAATCTTGTTGATGGCATTAAAGCTAGATAAACCACACATTATTACAATAGTCAGTAATTTTTATAAATTTTTATAAATACTTTATAAATTTATAAAAAATAAATTTTTATAAATACTAATTTCATTAGGAAATGAAGCAAATCAGTAGAGATGGGGCTTTAGGATGTTATTAGTGTTGAAAAGCAAGGTTCTTGTGTTTGGTTGGAAAGGATGGGACCCCTTTATTTCTACTGCTTGTTTACTATAATAATGTTACATAATTTCTTTATTCTGCTATCCTATTCGATAGGTGGGAGGACTTGAAAGTAGGAATAAGGGCTTTCATCCCCATCTGTAGATAAACCTGACGCAGGGCGTTCAGTATCATGCATCACAGGAGAGCAGTTCTTCTGCAGGGTGTAAGACTGTTGTTTCTAAGATTTGGAATGAAGGGAATTGGATTAGCATGTGTGGCACCAAGCAGAAGGAAGCCTTTAAGGACCTCACTGTGTAAGGCTTGCTGCTTTCCTGACTGGCTGGCTGCTCTGGGCATTAGAAGTTTGATCTCAGCTTTGCTGGGATCCAAACATCAACCCCTAAGCATATTAACTCTTAAAGTCAGCACCCGATAAAAACAGCAAGAATGAGAGAGATGGAATGTACTAGTTACAGTCACATACACTGGGGCGCCTGGGTGGCTCAGTCGGTTAAGCGTCCACTCTTGATTTGGGCTCAAGTCATGATCTCAGGATCCTGAGGTCTCGTCCCTCTCTCTGTCCCCCAACCCTGCTGTGCTCTAAAAACAAACAAACAAACAAAAAACACATAGTCTGGAGCCAGATTGCCTATACTGAGTCCCCAGATCTACATCCCAGCTGGGGGATTTTAGGCACTTTGCTTATCATTTCTAGACCTCATTTTTCCCTTTGCAAATGGGGACAATCAAGCATTTACCTCAGAGACTTACTTTAAGGAATATGTATGTGTATATACGTTATTCTACATAATATTAAATAACTATATTAATATATAATGCTACTATAATAATATTATGGATTAAATATATACTAATTATTTTAACCCTTAAAATTACTTTGCGAGATAAATATATATATATTATAAATAGAATATAATAGTATAGATGGTAGAATATATATATTAGGATCTAAAACATATATTGGAATAGTATGTGGTTCATATCATTATTACTATCTTTGTGCCCTTGAGTTCAAATTGATAACCTGAATTTTCCAATGTGATAAATCTACATTCAGCCATATGTTCCTTTGCCTTATGTGATGCCTTTCAATTCGCAAAATGATTAGAATCTCCAAGCTTACTTTCACTTTTTTTTTCCTGAAAGAAATCATTTATAGGACAAAAATCTCTTCTTAATTATTCAAACTAACTTGCTGGAATATGTTCTTACTTGGTGGAAACAATGGGAGTCTTTTAGAAAAGTCTCATGTTTTCAGTGTGTTTTATGAGAAAGGGTCACAGGATAGTTAAAATAACACATGCCTCCATAATTTCTTCCCACAATAGTCTTTTTTCCCCCTCAAAATCTTAACGATCTTATCCTTTTTTTTTTTTTTTTCATATTTATCCACCTCAAGACCAGCAACATGAAATTTTGCTGTTCCTATAACTTTACTCCTGTTAATATACATAAATTTATTTTGGTAGAATGTTCTTGATTTTTGAAGCTGCTGTGACATTTCCCTGGCTTTCTTTGTTTGGGTTTTGATATCTGATCTCTTAAAATTTTGGATGATAGAGTATCTTATTTTATGTTTTATAGTTTCAGTACTCACTCACGTCACTTTTCTTCTATGAGGATTTCCCCCAGAGTGAAATAAATTCCTGTCCACTGAACCTCTGTTCAAGTGCGCTATTACATTAATTTCCGGTACAGCACCACACGTGGTATTTAACACATAAACATGTATAAAACCGCATCATGCATGCATATACTCTGTCTTTCCAATTAGATAATACATGTTTGAAGGGAGGAGCCATGCTTATAATTCCTTGCATTCTCCTGGCATATCCGGCACTGGGCTCAGCACAAAGTAGTTGTTGAGGAAATCCTTGCTGAGTTGAATCAAAATCCTTCTGTAGCAGAGCTTTGCAGAACTTGCCTGGGACTGCTTTCTCAGTGTGTGAGTATAAATGAGAGTTTAAGTGACTGTAGAAGAAATGATCTTACTTTAAAAGCCAACTAAAAAGGCCCATAACTTTTTCATCTTGTGCAGTAGTTTTGAAGAAAAAATAGACTTGCCCTCCCTGAGGTGCTAAGTTGTCACACAAAAACATATCTGAATTAAATCATGAGACATTGTGGTTAACATGTTATATGTTTTGCATGAAATCCAGTAACTTGAGTTTTGGAAATGGCTTAAGTGGGCTAGAAAGCCATAAAATAGCGAGTGACTGTCCTTCGAGAACAACCAAGCATGAATATGGCTAGAAAAATATGCCATGTGGAAGTGTCAATCTTTTATCCTGACACATCCTTTTCCTGACAGAATTTTTGTACAGTGTTCTCCATTTCTGAAGGAATCACCTGAAGATCAAAGCCTGAGATCGAAAACCGTCAGCTCAGACATTTGGATTTCTAATACCTCCGTCCAGCAGATGACTGGCAATTACTCTGGGAAAACCCAGTCCTCTCCTGTGAGTAGCATTATTTATGCTTAATTAGCTAACTGGGTCAGTGATGGCATGGTGCCAGTTTTCGCTGTATCGCCACATGGTAGAAGACTTTTTTTTTCACTTTGTGTATGACAAAAAATCACGTGGAGTGTCTAGAGCCTTTGATTCTACTATATAATTTGGTTTACCTAACACTGTATTTCTAGGAGCCAAATCCTTCTGATTAATTAAGGTCACATGAAATAAAAGATACTCCAATCAAATGGAACCCCTTTGAGTTTTCTTTGGTTTCCAACTCAAGCAGGTGTGAATTCCCCCACCCCACCTGTGCTTCTGTTTCCTAATTACTTGTACTTCCATTCTAGCTCTTTCCTTCCTTAGGAAAGAGATATTCTTTTTTTTTTAAAGATTTTATTTATTTATTTGACAGAGAGAGATCACAAGTAGACAGAGAGGCAGGCAGAGAGAGAGAGGGAAGCAGGCTCGCTGCTGAGCAGAGAGCCCGATGCGGGACTCAATCCCAGGACCCTGAGATCACGACCTGAGCCAAAGGCAGCGGCTTAACCCACTGAGCCACCCAGGCGCCCCAGGAAAGAGATATTCTTAATGGGGTTAAGTCAGCTTTGAGTGGGGCGATTGTAGCCGGTCCCATCATGGAAGGAGCAGGACACACAGACATTATGTAAATGTATGCCTTTGGGCCATGTGTTGGAGTCTCATAGAACTGTGTAATATTTTAATTATTCTTCAGTCCCTATTTTTCCCTTTGTGTATTTTTGAAAAAACAAAGACAGTAAATCTTTTTCTCCTGTAATTTATAGGTAAGCATTTTCAAAATAACATGCTTTGTCAGGTTGTGCCATAATATAAAAGAAACCACTTCCTATCTAAATAACATAACCCAACTTTGGTCTTCCTAAAACCTAGCACAGCACAAAAAAATAGTGTAAAATGAAGCTTAATGAGTAAAAACCGTAATACATTCTGTCTCGCTCAGTAATTTGTTTTGTCAGGGGCTGTGGTAGGTAAATGAATATACTTTTCCTTCATCTGGCCTTCAAAACAAATGATAGGACTATTTCACACTAGATTTGATCTCGAAACAAGATAATAGATCATTGAATCAAAGCCAGAAATTCAGTCAGGCTAATCTCAATACCAGACCTGAAATAATTAGATCTCCCCATTGTATAGGAGCTCATATTTGGCTGATGAATTGTTATTAATCTTTTTCATACTTTATTTGTATTATACCTTTGATTAGGGCTATCTGGGCAGTAATAAATGGCTTCTTTAAATAAACAGCTAATTAAATAACTACCTAGATACCAATAAACAGCTAAACATAGAAACCAAAGATGTTGAACAGAATTAAATAAAGGTAGAGTTGAGCATCATTGTTTCCAGTTTCTTGCCAAGCAATAATTACCTCTTTTATATACACACCTGACATTATTATTCAGCCACTTTAAGATTAGGGAAAAAATTAGCAGAAATGTTGAATGGTCAACATATTGGCAAAGCCATCAAAAGTGACTGAGAGTGACTGACATTTATACCAAATCTATCTTGACTCCATGTTCTAGTTTCTTCTTTAACTTGAGTACCATTTCACTTTTTGGAATTACCTGTAAATTTTCAATCGCATCTGCTGGGCTACTGGTTAGTAACACATTACTATGTTTCTAAGAACTGGGATGCATTGATAACTTAATTTCTTCCTACAGCTGCCCCTCACCCCCAGACTCCTCTCTGGGAACCACAGAGTGTATATTTCTGACTGCAGTCTCAAGGCTAAATCCTTAGCTTGGTTTCTGCCTCAGGTAGGATGCACATTTATTCTTTATTTACTCATTTTCTTAGTAATTAGATTCATGCACAAATACATTGAAGTGGTAGTGAGAGAGCAGGGGTTACAGATAAAGAACTCCATGTCCTCCAAGACCGTCTGATTCGTGGGAAGACATTACTAGTGAAAAGGCAACATGCATGCAATGCTAGGGATGAGTGTTCAAACTCAGATCGCGCATCTAAGCTCAGCGTGGTGGCGCATGGTTGCAGGTCTACGTCTCAGAAAAAGTGGCACCCTAAGATGTATTTTGAAAGAGTTAATACTCAGTCCAGAGAGGGTGTGTGGAGGTAAACATTGTTGCTGATACTGTAGGAGAAAGGAGAAATCAGATAACGGACAGACTCTCATGCCCACCCCTGTGGGTGAATTTCATACTGGAAATTAGTTCAGAGATTGGAAAGCATAGGCTACAGGATTTTCAATAACAGCATGACCAGATTTGAATTTTAGAATGGTTTGAAAACCTGTTACATGAATATTAGTGGATTAATTCTAAGATTAATTGACGGGTGGGCTTGCCCCCTTCCCGACTGCTCCGAGAGCACCCTCGTGCTGGTATTCTAGATCGCTACACCTCGTGTCTCCTCGTCGAGGATGCCATCTCCCAGCAACACCTCATGTGTTTACAGGTCAACTCCCAGGACCTGAATGAACCCTAGAGAAACTTTGATTTCTGTTAACAGCTCTACGATGCTTTGATTCTACCAGCTTTTCATCATCCCTCACTATGCTGGTCTTCTCACTTCCCTCTCTGCTCAGTTTATGTTACACAATAAAGCCTTCTGTCCCCTCTCCTCAGCTGAGCTAATTCCACACCTGCTAAAATCCTCCCTTCTCATGTGTTTGCATCCAGGCTGTTAAAGAAAAACATCTAGCTCTGCTGGCTAGCCTCACCTGGTATTGATGATCCTTAATGCTGCCTGGCAAGTCAGCTTCATCTCCTTTCTATATTACTAAAAAAATCAAAACAATCAGAGAAGAACCTCCATGGTCCCCCACCTCATCCACCAACCTACTTGCCATCTGTTGTCACTCCTATTTTTTGGTGGACGAGTTGTCTTCCCCTGTCTAAGTGCCCTTCCCTGGGCCCTGCATTGCATTGCTTCGTTCAAAATCCAGGTGATTGTTCCAGAAATCCCTGCCCCACACCCTCTCTCTGGGATAGGATTTCCCTCTGGGATCATCTCTGTGAGCATACAAACATCTCGTACTGTCCTCCATATTTGAAAGTATTCTTTGTTGGTTTTGACTTCAGCTCCAGCTGTAAGTTCTGCCTTTTACTGAGATTCCCCACAAAAGTTCTCTGTATTTGTTTCTCCTTCTTTCCTCCTTTTGTCTCGAGAACCCACTCCAACTACTATTTTTAATTGCCCTCCTTTGCCATTAAAACAGCTTTTGTCAGTGACCTCTAGATTGTTAAGTCCATAGGTCAAATTCTGCATCTTTATCTACTCAATCCAGGCCTTTCTCTTAGAAGAGTTGTTCACGCCTTCTTTTGTCAAACACTTTAGTTAGCGGAAAGGTTGAGTGAGCATTGACTGAAGCACAGAGGGCTGGGAGGTGATGGAGTAGTTTTGTTTTAAATATGTTCATTAGGTAAAAATATCATAGTTATATAATATTTTATTATTTTCAAAGGTCACCTAGAGATGACAAGATGCATTCTTGACTAATCAAAGTCAAATTTGACTTGTATTTTTACCCCTATTGTGGACAAGGTAAGGTGTCTTTGATTTCATTTAACTCCTTCCAAATTGCATACTTTTATTAGTGGTTTTTAATGATATATACTTAAAACATTATAACATGTTACAGTTACTGTTTTCTATAATCAGTATTCATTTGGATTTACTATGTAATTATCTTTTGAATTGCTCTGGTATTCCTTACCTTTCCTTGTTTGCAACTGTGGACTTTTTCTTTTGATCAAGTCCCTTTAGTATTCTTTAGTGCCCTTCAACTGGTGGTAAATTGTTTTTATTTACCTGAACATGTCTTTCTCTCATGCTCATTCTTGAAGGACATCTTCACTGGCAAAAGTATAGCCTGGCATAATTGAATTTTAGCACTACGTTTTCACCTGGCTTCCATTGTGTCTTCTAAGAAGTCAGTTTCTCCTTCAGTTTTTTTACTCCTTTGAAGAAAAACTGCATTTTATTCTCTAGCTGCTTTTAATGTTTTATCTTTGTATTTGGTTTTGAAGGTGTTAGTATAATATTTCCATGTGTCCATTTAAAAATATTTATTCTACCTGTGTATCTTGCCTCAATTTATTTTTTTAAAAATTCCAGTTAGTTAACATACGGTATAATATTAGTTTCAGGTGCACAATGTAATGATTCACCACTTCAGTACAACACCTGGTGCTCATCACAACAAGTACACTCCTTAATCCCCATCACCTATTTCACCCATCCCTATCTCCCCAGCCTCCATTCTGGTAAACATCGGTGTGTTCTCCCATAGTTAAGAGTCTGTTTCTTGGTTTGCCTCTCTCTCTCTTTCTCCTTTTTCCCCCTTTGCTCATTTGTTTTGTTTCTTAAATCCCACATACGAGTTAAATCATATGGTATTTGGCTTTCTCTGACTGACTTGTTTCACTTAGCATAATACTCCCTAGCTCCATCCATGTTGTTGTGAATGCAAGATTTCATTTTTTTTTTTTTTATAGCTGAGTAATACTCCCTGGTATGTATGTGTGTATATGTATATACCACATCGTTTTTATCCATTCATCCGTTGATGGGCACTTTAGCTGCTTCCACAGTTCGGCTGTTGTTGATAATGCTGCTATAAACATTGGGGTGGGTGTGTTTCCAAAATTAGTATTTTTGTATTTTGGGGGTTAAAACCTAATAGTGCAATTGTTGGATTGTAGGGTAGTTCTATTTTTAACTTTTTGAGGAACCTCGGTACTGTTCTCCACAATGGCTGTACCAGTTTGCATTCCCACCAACAGTGCCGGAGGGTTCCTCCTTCTGCACAGCAAAGGAAACAATCAAGAAAACTAAAAGGCAGTGTAGGGAATGGGAGAAGAGATTAGCAAATGATATATCCAATAAAAGGTTAGTACCCAAAATATATAAAAAACTCAACACCCCAAAAATGAATAATCCAATTAAGAAATGGGCAGAAGTGGGGTGCCTGAATGGCTCAGTTGGTCAAACATCTGACTCTTGATTTTGGTTCAGGTCATGATATCTCAGGGTTGTGAGCACCTGCTTAAGATTCTCTCTCTCCCTCTCCCTCTGCTCCTTTCCACTCAAGCTCTTTCTCTCTCTCTCTCTCTCTCAAAAAAAAAAAAAAAAAAGTAGAAGACATGAATAGACATTTCTCTAAAGAAGACATCCAGAGGGCCAACAGACACAGGACAAGATGCTCAGCATCTCTGATCACCAGAGAAATGCAGACCAGAACTAAAATGTGGTATCACCTCACACCTGTTAGAATTCAATTTATTTTTGTGTTTTGATGGTTTTGGAATTCTTAGGCTTTTTACTTTCAAACTTTCTTCTGCTGTATGTTGTGTCTGTTTGTTGGACTTGCTCTCCGTGTTCCCTGTATCTGCCACCTTCTCTTCTGTATTGCAACCTTGAGTGTCTTTGTCCTATTGGATACTTTCTTCTGTTCTTCTTCAGTTCACTAATTCTAGTTCTTGCTGATCTGCCATTAAACCCACGTGTTGTTGCTTTCTTTGTTTTGCTGTTAGTGGTCTTTTTTTCAACTCTGCCTTATCTTTTTATATTTTCTACTCATCTGTCCTGTTTCTCTATCCTGTCTTTTATTTACTGGAACCCAAGAAGCATAATTATTTTCAGTTCATTGTCACAGCCTCTGTGGATCTGTTTCTACTGTCATTAATTCTGCTATTTAGAAAAATGTTGTCTTCTCATCTGCCAGGCTATTTTTTTATTGTGAGCCAAATACAGTATTAGAAATTACAGCAATAAATTGAGAGCAGTCCTAGAAATTGAGAAGATTCCCTGTGGGAGTTCATCAGAACTTAGCATATTGCTCATTGGTACACTGAGCTACACACAGGTTCATCGGTTCCTGGCTCCCACGTGGAGGTCATTGGGCTTTGGATGGTGTTTTATGAGGCCTGTGAAACTTCTGACTGTATTCTGCTTCCCAACCTCTCAGCCACCTTCTCCAGAATCAGCCATGCCCATAGTAAAAGAGGTCATAGATTCTGAGCTTATCGTTTGGTGTTTTTTCGCTTCCTAGATCATAGCTTAGTAATTAAAAAAAAAAAAAATCAAACATTCAGAATTAGAAGGGAAAAATATCTCTGCAGATTAAATAATTTCTACTTTCTTTTTGGCTATCTAATGTTTTTAAGTAGGTAGTTTTTATCTTTCATCTAGATCTTGGTCTAGTTTATCTCAAAGGTTGGGTTGGCCTCATAACCACACTTAGTCTTACATTGCTGGAGCTAGAGAGCCTTATGCCTTGGGACACTTTCTTCTGTTGGATTCCAGAACAGCACTTGACTCCTTTAAAACCTCTTCCTGAGGATAAAAGAAAACAAGACAGAATCAGAGAGGGAGACTAACTATAAGAGACTCTTAATTATAGGAAACAAACTGAGGGTTGCCGGAGGGGAGGGTGGTCGGAGGGTGGGGTAACTGGGTGATAGGCATTAAGGAGGGCACATGATGTAAAGAGCACTGGGGGTTATGTAAGACCGATGAATCACTGACCTCTATGTCTGAAATAAATAATACAGTATATGTTAATTAAAATTAAATAAAAAATAAAACAAAAAATAAAGCCTCTTCCCTTCCTCACACATGTCTCTCCCCCTCTCTGCAGCTTCTCCTTATCTTGCCAGCCTGCAAACTGAGCCTTTCCCTTGGCCCCCTCTCTCTCTGTCCACACCACTCCTTCGAGATATTCGCGTCCAGCTCCCAGCTTCAAGGGCTTCTACTTGCTCATAACTTCCAACTGTGTGCACCCAGCCCAGTTTTCTCTCCTGGCCTTCTGGCGGATGGACCAGACCAGCTATTCAGCATATTTGTTTAGATGCAAAATAAACATTTCATGCTGAATATGCTCCGAAATGGGTTGTAATTCTCCACCCCAAACGAGTCCCTTCTGCCGCCTTTCCCATCTGAGCAACAGGCGACTCCTTTAGGTGACAGAGTTAGAGCCTGCTGTCATCTTTGACTTCTCATTTTCTATTAGACTCTACAACCAAACCATCCGTAATTTTACTGGTATTACCTTCAAACTGTACTCCAAATACTCAGGCCATTTCTTCAAACATCTTTTATGATACTCTGGATTGTTGTAACAAACCCCTAACTGTTTTCTTTCTTTTCACATTACACCGCCCCTACTCCCCTAATTGGTTCCTACTCAGCAGCCAGAACAATCATTTAAGCAGTCAATAATATAACCACTAACTTCTTTTTAGTACTTCTAGGCACTATTCTAAGTACTTTAAATATGTTAACTTTTAAAACTTCACACAACCCTATCCAGTGATATCCTCACAACTCCTCATATAACAGATGAAGAATTTAAATGCAGAGATTAAGAAACTTCCTAAGGTTATAAACTGGAAGTAGCAGAGCTGGGACCTGAACTTGACAGTCACCTTTCCATCTCAGAGTAAATCAACATCACCGCCCGTCTCTGCCGTCTCTATTATCTTCCTCTGGCCCCTCTCCAGTCCTATCTCCTACCACTCCCTTCTTAGGTCACTCAGGTTCTTAAACAGGCCGAGCACACTTCCATCTCAGGGCCTGTGTGTGCTTGCTTTTCCTATGCCTGCAATGTCCTTCCCTTCGATATCCAGCTGGATTGCATAGAATCCTAGCCCCTTCCCGATTCCCAATCTCCCTTTATGGATTTATGTTTCTCACCACCTGACCAATTTCATTTGTCCTTTCAGATGGCAGAGACAGACTGGTAACTCCTGCCTCTATCTCCTGAACCTGCAACAGTATCAGGTACAAAGAAGCCATTCAGATATTTGTTGAATGGGTAACTACTTGGCTACTTAATGATGGTTGCTTGAACAGCACAGAGCAGAAGATGTAGCCCCTCTTTGCTGACAACTTTCTGTGATGGAGTAAACACAGGGAGCAGGGCCAGGTCAGAAGAAACACTGAAATGAAATAAGGCCTAACCCCTGCTTTGTCATCAGTGAGCTGTGTCATCTTGGTTAATTGAATTCATTACCTTGAATCTCCATTTCCTTATCTTCAAAATGATGTATTGAAAGAAATGCTCACTTAGGAGCAGAATACATTTTAAAATAGGGCAGGATTTATATGATTATGGATACCCCTGTCAGTGGTAGAAAAATCAGCTTCGTATACAGCAATAAGTTCTCAACCAGAGGTAATTTTGCACCCTGCACCCCCCAGGGGAACTTTGGCCGTATCTGTAGTCACTTTCGGTTGTCACAACTGGGAGATGAGCCAGGCATTTAGTAGATGGAGGCTAGGGGTGCGGAGAAACGTTCTAGGTGCATGGGATAATCAACACTACCCCTAACAAAGAATTATCTAACTTAAAATGTCAAAAACTGCAGCAGAGAAACCCCAGTGTAGAGCAGACTGAACCGGTGAGGTGTTGGGGTGAAGCCAAGGAAGAAGAGCACAGTTAAAAAGGTGGGGCCACCAATATAAAGTGGAAATATGTTCTATTCACATACTGGAACAAAGATTACTATCTTCAGGAACACTGATAACAGCAGTGTCAACACAGCAGGGGTGGGGGGGGGGTTCTGGGGGGGGGATGGCATCATGTGTGAACTTGGAAGACAATGACCACAGATGGATGAGAGCTTATCTGAGTGTGCCTAAACCAGCTTCCCTAGGGCATTTCGCGATTACGCACATCCCGGCCCATTTGTTTCTAATTGCAGTGAAGACCATGCTCTGTTCTATCACTAAGGTGAATATCATCAGGTTTTAGAGGAAATAAATTCACAAGATGCTCCATAAAAGTAAGCTCTACTTTTTGGCACCTAAACCCATCAAGCATTGATGAGGCAAGCAGGAAACCTAATGAAAATAATACAAGGAAATCTTTTCATCAACACCCATCCCTTAATGTCTCAGCTATCAGGTCATTGTTTTTGCTTCCCTAGGTGGAATATGCCATCTGCAGCCAACGTCGGAAGCTCTGATTTTAAACAAGGCTAAGTGGTAATTTTTACATGACCTGAGTCAGGCAAGTGGTGCCAACCCTGCCTCCATTAAGATGTAATGATTTTTAAGTGTGTTTATATTATAGCTGCTTTCTCAAGCACACACACACACAGGCACCAGAACAGGGACCTTCAGTGGTTGTAGTGTGGCCGTCTACTTTTCTTTCTCCAAAGGAACATGCATAGAATATTTATATTGGTTTAAATATGCTTGGTTTATTGGCAAAGATAGAAATGGAATTAATCTGATGTTTTACAATGGCTCCCCCTTTCTCTTGGGTAAAAAGGATCACTTTATAACATTATAATAATCTTATTTTATCTATAAAGAGTGTTAAAGATGAGATTGACTATTCTTTCACCTAAAATATCCTGGTAAAGAAGTTTGGAGACCCCAAGATAAATGATGAACCTTAGGGACATAAGTCCCATGAGGGTGTATTTACTGAGGTAAGCAGAGTTGAGTGATGGGCGTGTAAAGGTGGGGATGGGGGATAGGGCAGGGACAGGAAATCCTCTTCATCAAACATACATTGCTTTCCTCATCATTAACGTAACAGAGTTGCACAGATTGTCCTGGCTCCAACACTTAGAGGACCAGAAACTGAACCCACCCTTCCATGAGGTTCAAAGTGAAATGATCATCAAGGAAACTTGTAATGTCCTGTCTAGGGAATGTGGCCAGATAATGAGGATTTAAAAGATGGCTGTGACTAGGTTAAACTACTTCTGCAAGGTGCAAAGGAAACATAAATGACCCCAGTGCTGGAAGAACATAAAGCTTAACAGGATTGTTTATGCTAGAACGGAGTCATTCTTTTCTAACTCTTGACATGGCATTTCCATCCTTCTTCCTTGGGTAGAACAGCAAGAATAGACATAGATTACCTCACAATATGCATTTTACTGGTGCTTTGGTGCCTGGTAGGAGTTCGATAAATAATTATTAAAAAGGATATCACCAAGTAAGCACCTATTTTATGCGAGACACTGGGTAAGAGATATAAAAATACAAACAAAATACGGGCACAGTTTCTGAACCAGGAATTTAAAGTAGAGGGAGCTGATAAGTCCACTAACTATAGTTTACAGTGGGTTGGCAAATTATGGCCTATGGCCAAAGCTGACCCACTGCCTATTTTTGTTAATAAAGTTTTATTGGAAAACAGCCATGCCCATTCACTTATGTATTATTTATGGCTTTTCTCACACTACAACAGCAGAATCAAATAGTTGCAATAGAGACCATCTGGCTGTTAAGTCTAAAATATTTACTTTCTTTCCTTTACATAAAGTTATAATGCCTAATTATCAGAAATACCAAGCAAAGAGAGAAAAATCTGTACCAGGATTTAAGAAGGAAAATTTCAAATTGAAAGAAATCAAGGTGGCAAAAAATATGAATACTTTCAAAAACTAATATTTACCCCTCACTATACCCCTATG
This sequence comes from Meles meles, assembly GCF_922984935.1. Lineage (NCBI taxonomy): Eukaryota > Metazoa > Chordata > Mammalia > Carnivora > Mustelidae > Meles > Meles meles. The sequence goes on along the minus strand of NC_060067.1, from coordinate 202,670,085 downwards.
AAGTTGGTAGGTAATATGATTATCACAGTATCACAGATGGGAAACTAAGGCATGGAGATGCTAAACAACCTTCCAAGCATTTTATATGTAGACACTCATTTATTCCTTAAAACAATCCTTTGAAGTAGGTACTATGATTATCCCAAGTTAGCAGGTGATAAAGTAGGGCAGAGAAAAATTTAAAAATGTACCCAACATCACACAGGTAATAAGCATTACAAATGAGTCTTTAACCAAGGTGCTCCAACTCTGAAGGAATGTATGTAACTATTGAGCCATAACTGCCAGGTGGAACAAAATGAAGATTCACAACCAAACACAAATGGAACTTTTATATTTCATGGTAATACAGAAAAAAAAAAAAAACTAGCCATGAAGTAATATCTTCACATTTCAGACTATACACTATTAAGCTAGATTACTAGATTGGTTTTATTTAGCCAGCCAATAATTCAGTCATGAATTTAGGACTTCTGCTTCCAACCATGATGGAGTATTTGGTACGGGAATTGCTGTATCACCATAAACAACTACAAAAAATGGGGGAGGGGGAGAGGAAAAAACCAAAATCCTGTTTTCAGATATTAGAGAATGGACAGGATAGGATTGTGATCCTGAGAAAAGAGGAACAAATGAGGTAAGCCCTACAATTCTGTCGTCTTTCTGCTGAAAAGCACTTACACTGTTGGTGAAACAAAACTCAGCACTCTTTAAAGGAAGACAAAAATATTCCAAGCATCAATGTCGTTTTATTAACAATACCTACCATCCAATCAAAAATTTTTAGACATACAAAGCAGAAGGAAAATATAAACCATAACTAAGAAAAACCAATCAATAGAAACAGGTCTAGAGATGACACAGATACTAGAAGTTGAAGTCAAGGGCTCTTAGGTAGTTACTGTACACATGCTCTGGGATTTAGAGAACATTATGATCCATATAATAAGAGAAATGGAAGATACAATTTTAAAAAATAAGTGGAATTTCTAGAGAAGAATACAATGTCTAACATGAAAAATTAACTGGATGGACTTATTAGATGATTAAACATTGCAGAGGGAAAAGACCAGTGAAACTAATTATGTGAAAAGAGAAAAATTCCAAAATGTAGTACAGACAGAAAAAGTGAAAAAAATTTTAACTGAGCCTCAGTTAGCTGTGTCACAATATAAAAGTGATAATTTGCAGAGATCCAGAAAACGGGGATTGGAAGAAATTGAAGAAATAATGACCAGAAGTTCCCACATGCAAGAAGCTGAATAATACTAAATACAATAAACAACATCAAGTCATATCATAATCAAATCACGAAAACTAGGGAGAAGAGAAGGACTTAGAGAAGCCAGAAAGACAGACATGTTACCTACAAGGAAGCAAAAATAAAAAGGACAACAGACTTTTTTTTTTAAAAGATTTTATTTATTTATTTGACAGACAGAGATCACAAGTAGGCAGAGAGGCGGGCAGGCAGAGAGAGAGGAGGAAGCAGGCTCCCCACAGAGCAGAGAGCCTGATGTGGGGCTCGATCCTAGGACCCTGAGATCATGACCTGAGCCGAAGGCAGAGGCTTTAACCCACTGAGCCACCCAGGAGACCCAGGACAAAAGACTTTTAAGGACAAAAGACTTTTAAGAGCAAAAGTGGAAGCCAAAATCTAATAAAATAGTCATGTTAAGTGCTGAAATAAAAAAAAAAAAAGAGTCAATGTAGATTTTTTTTTTTTAGATTTTATTTATTTATTTGACAGAGACAGAGCAAGAGAGGGAACACAAGCAGGGGGAGTGGGAGAGAGAGAAGCAGGCTTCCTTCTGAGCAGGGAGCCCAGTGTCAGGCTCGATCCCAGGACCCTTGGACCATGACCCGACTGAAGGCAGATGCTTAACGACTGAGCCACCCAGGCGCCCTCAATGGAGAATTCTGTATCTGATGAAAATGTGTTTTAGAAATTGAGGAGGAAGAAAGAAATTATTTTTTTAGACCAAAAAAGCTGAGAGAATGTGTCGTTCATAAATGTATAGCACAAAAAATTGTAAAGGAATTCTCTCAGGAGAAAGAATAATGATAACAAATGGAAACTTGGAAAACCAACACAAAAAGTCAGTATGTGGATAAGTATTTAAATGTCTTTAAAGACAAATGTTTAAATAAAGCAAAGCTTATTGAATTTTATAATGGAGGTAGAACCAAAAGCATGACAACCCTAGCACAAAGGATGAATTAGGGACGTTGGATTTCTATTGTTTCGTAGTTTTTTATTATACATGAAATCATGTGATATTATTTGGGCCCTGTCACTTACAACCTGAAGATGTTTATAAAATCTGAAACAACCATTAAAAAACTTAGAATTGCCAATAATTCATCAGTGAATAAAAAGTATAATATCCCAAAATACTCCCCCAAAAAAGGAGTGGGGGGGGGGAAGCATGACAAACAACACAAATACATAGCAAGATGGTAGACTATGTCCAACCACGCTGAAAAAGAATTAAATGGTCTAAATACTGTGCTTAAAAAGCTGATTTGGAGTTGTCTCAGGCTGCCGTACTTCCCAGAACATCCGGGAATCACATCCACTTTGTTTTCCTTACTCTTCCCTCTCCTTCCTGGGGCCTGCATTTAGGCGCCTTGATCTAGTTCGGATGCCACGGCTGCACCAGGAGGAGGAGTCCCCAGCCTGGCTTGAGAGAATGCTAGAAATTGACCACAGAGTTGTACCTACCGGAAAGCCCAGGGTAAGGGAGGCATGGGGGAGGGCCACCGCTTCTCACCACACCAGCAGCACCACAGGGGCAGGGAGGAACAGCATGGCGAGCGCAAAGAGGATGACGAGGGAGACCTGCGTGCTGTTCCGTAGATGCAGGCTAAGGATGGGACAAATAACTAATGCGTCTCTTTGTGGTGGAGAAGAAATGAGATGCACATGAAAGACCAAAACCCAGACCAGGACCAGAGAATAATCTAGGGCAGGGATAAGCAAACTAGGTTCAATGGGCAAAATCCTGCCTCTAAAATCTAAAACATTTACCATCTGACCCTTTACGGAAAACGTTGCCACTCTCTGTTCTAGGGCGGTCAGGCAGAAGTTGCTTCAAGGACACCTCTGACCAGCTTCCCCTGCAGGACTAGTGGTGGCCCCATGTCTGAGATCTCACACTGAGCCTCTCCTGGGCTCCTGCGGGGTCCTGACCTCCTTGACTCCTCTCAGCAGCCTGCCCATAAGTCCCTCGGGCCTGATCTACCTTTTTGGGTGGTCATTTGCCTCTTGTTGGGAGGTCTGGCCCCTCTCTATTCCTCTTTAATGAAGACATGGTACTAATAGAAATGAAATACAGACGTTGTCAGACTGGGGAAATAAAAACCATGTTTTCTGTTCAAAAAAACCTACTTACATATGAAGAAATAGATGAGTTACACACAAAAAAGGTAAAAACAGATACAGCAGGCAAATACTACTCATGAAGAAGCAAAAGCGGGGAGCGGCTGTATTCGTAGGAGAAAAAGTAGACTTCAGGACAAGCAATATTACTGGATATAAAGAGGGACATTTCATGGTGATCAAGGGGTGCCTCATTAAGAGAGGGTGCCAAACCTCAATGGATATGCGCCTAAAAACAGAGCTTCAAAACACATAAATAAAATAGAAAAAATCATAACTAGAGATTTTAACAATCTTCTTTCAGTAAATCACAGAACAAGTAGACAAGAAAAGTCAGTAAGAATATAGAATGCTTAAAATATCAACCATCTAGGCATAACTGATATTTCTAAGCAACTCATTCAACAACACAGAATGCATTCTTGACAGGTGCACATGGTAAATTCTCCATAAACCAAGTCTCCGTAGTTAAAAAGTTTCATTATTACAGAATATGTTCTCTGAGAACAGTGAAATTAATTAGAAATAAATAATAGAAATATACTAGTAAAATCCCCAAATACTTGCAAATTAAGTGACATGTTTCTAAATAATGAATGGCTTGAAGAAGCAATCACAAGGCAAGTCAGAAAATATTTTGAGGTGAATGAAAGACACAGTGTGACAAAATTTGGGGACTACAGCTAAAATAGTGCTTAAGAGATAATTTAGAAGGTTTTTTTTTTTTGTTTAAGATTCATTTATTTATTTTAGAGAAAGAAGGGGCATGTGAGTGGTGGGTGGGGGCAGAGAGAGGGAGAGGGAGAGAATCCAAGCAGATTCCCCCTGAGCCTGTGGAACACAACATGGGGCTTGATCTCACAATTCTGAGATCATGGGCTGAACCTAAATCAGGAGTCAGATGCTCGGGCACCCTGGGGGCTCAGTCAGTTAAGCATCTGCCTTCGGCTCAGGTCATGATCCCAGGGTCCTGGGATTGAGCGCAGCATCAGGCTCTCTGCTCAGCAGGTTTGGGGAAAGCTGCTGCTTCTCCCTCTTCCTCTGCTGTACCCCTGCTGTGCTCTCTGTCAAATAAAGAAAAAAAATTTTTTTTCAAAGGAATGCTCAACTGACTTAGCCACCTAGGCCCCCCAGAAAATTTAGAGTTTTAAATGTGTTCATTTGAAAAGAAGAAAATTCTAAAATCAGTGATGGAAACTTTCACCTTAAAGAGTGAGAAAGGAGATAACTACAAAGAAAGTAAAAGGAAGGAAATAACAGAAATGAGTGAAATAGAAAACAGATGAGTAATCAAGAAACTTAGAGTCAAAAAGTGGTTCTCTGAAAATATCAATAAAATTGCAGAAACCTTTACTAGACCAATGAAGGAAAAAACAATAAAAAGAATATGAGGGCACAAATTACAAATACCAAGAATGATGCATGTTGAGTAATAAATATTTATCAGCCAGCTCTGAGATTGCCCCGACCATCCCCACCTCCTGGTGCTCCTACTTCAGTAGGAATTTTACATTAATAGAGCTCGCAAGCATGACCAAAAGGTATCATGAAACTCACCAAGTGTGACTCCCAAGGCCAGGCCTCAGAGACATTGTGTCGTCCACCTTGTTTGTCATTGAATCCCCCACTCTGGGAGCAGCCAGCTGTCATGTTGTGACCACAGATAAGAAGCCTAGTGGCAAGGTTCACATGACAAGGAACTCCTGCCAGCAACCAATCCTAATCTGTCCGACTCATGTGTGAGCTGCCCTGATGGCAAATTCTGCGTTCCTGGTCAACCCTTCCAATGGCTACGGCCTCCCCCCAGCATCTGACAGCATGCAGCTTCATGAGAGCCCCTGGGCCAGGCCCACCTAGCTACCATACTGGGGAATTCCTGCCCCAGAATCTAGGAACCTGTGTGAGATCTTTAAATATTTGTTTTAAGCTTCTAAGTGTTTGCCTCTGCCGCAGTAGATAATACCAATTCTAGGGAAGGAGAACAAGAGAATATTATAAACAACTTCATGTCAACAAATCTGACCGCTTCAAAGAAGTGGAAAAATTCTTTGAAAGACAAAAGTTACTGAAATTGTGGCAGGAAGAAATGGGAAATCAGATGAACCATACCTTTTAAATACATTAAATTCATTAATAAAGACATTTCCACAATGAAACTTCACACCACGATAGCTTCACTGGTGAATTCTATCAAACATGTTAAGAGAAAACGGTCTCCATCCTACACAAAGTCTTAGAGAAAACAGAGGAAAAGGGAACATTGACCAATTCATGAAACCAGTATATTTCTGATCTCAAAACCTGATTAAAACATTACAAGAAAAAGACCAGTATTCTTCATGAACATAGATGCAAACAACCTCAACAAAAAAAATAAGTTGTATCTTAGCTTGATATGATTATATCATATGGTGAGATTTTAAAAAGTCTGAGTATGTACATCATCAAAACCTAAGTAAAAGAAAATTTAAGTTTATAGGCTTGGAAACATGATTGCAAATTATAACATTACCTGACACGCAAACTTTCTTTGTAGAGCGTTGTGATATCATCTCATCAGTGGGATTAATTTAACTAGTGAGGTTATATCAGGACAACAGGTCCTGACTGGTTCTTCAGAACTTTCCACCACACTCTGGATCAAATCTGATCTGCTACTGGGAAGGGATATGGCTTTGGAACTCCTCTGAGTTTAAATTATGTGTCCTGTTATGATGATACACCACATCTACACTCAGATTGCGGTAGTTTCAGTGACAGTATATAATATGATATGATCAAAACAACTGCCCTAAAGAAATTTTGAGGATAAAAACTCTAAAAGTAAACTCAATTGAAGTGAAATACAAGTAAGCAAAATTGAATTTGAATAGTAACTAGACTTGGCTTTCTGCAAGATTAAATTTACGTGAGTCAATTATTAAGTTAATCCGAAGGTTATGTTACTGAGCTAGGGTCTGGGGTATCTTACCTCTGGGTTCTCGTCATGGTGGAGGTGAAAAGGCTTTGCTTAGCCTGCGAGTGATAACAAGGGGCTGTCCTCTGTGTCCTGAGAGAAATAGTCACTCTCATACTCATGCCTATTACGGTTTAAAACGCAATGTTCCAATAAGATGCTTTTTAAAAACGTGTGGGAAGGGAGTTGAGATAATCTAATCCTTTTATTTCATGTATTTTCTCCATTTTTCAAAGGGTGATATGTTAGTATTCACTTTAATAGTCACTTAACTGTTGGCTTTGATTTTCAATAAAAGCATGTGGTTTTAATCGCCCGTTCTGTACACAGTCATAGGCTCACGGGTTGACTGTGCGCAGACAAAGGGTAGAATGTGCAACGCACTCTGTCCTGCCACCCTGCCGCCTCCAGTCCTTCTGGTAGACCTGCCTTAATAGCCGAAGGCACTGTTTTCCGAAGGCCAGATGAAAGACAAATGCAGAACTTGAGGGATAGAACATGTTAAGTAATAATCATCTCCAGTTCTCTGAATACAGAATCTGAATGTTCTCAGAGGAGAAAAGAGGAAAAATGACTGTACCTTCCCTATGCTCTCCCAACAACCAGGGGCTGGTGTGTGCAAACCCACGGGCATGGAGGGGATGTCGGCAGAACAGCAAGAGGTGATGATAGAAGTCAGAGTTTCTGCATTCACAAGTTTCCCACCACCTTGAAATTGTGTCCAACACGCTTCTGCCATTCTTTGCTGGAATCATATGAAGTTTACCTTTTCCAGGAAGTTCTCCTTGATTTAATATTTCTGACTCTGTTTTGTTTTCAGCAGTACTTATGGACTTGACTTTTTTGTGATTTGAGTGTATTTCTGGGCGTTGCTTCTATGTAAAACTTGCCTCTCAACTAGATTAAGAACTCCCAGAGCGCATGAATCATTACCTTTTTAATTAAATTCCCAAAGAGCATCCACCATGAATTCTATATTTAAGAATAAAATGCTACATGTAATACCTAGAGCAATCACTAGCAAATTCTTTTTTGCCATTAAACACACTTTTCTCCTTCCCTCATTAAAACACCGTATGTTTTCTTCTGTCTTCCTTCTTTATTCTTTATTTGTATTTATATTCTTTATATCCTTATTCTTCAGAAGGGAATATCTGAGGAATTTTTAAAAAGATTTTATTTATTTATTTGAGAAAGAAAGTGAGCATGAGCAGGGGAGGGGCAGAGAGAGAAGCAGACTCCTCACTAAGTAGGGAGCCTGACACGGGCTCCATCCGAGGACTCTGGGATCATGACTGGAACCAAAAATAGATGCTTGACCTAGTGAGTCACCCCAGGTGCCCCACATTTTTGAGGAATTCTGGCCAGCATCCTGCTTCTCCTTTTTTCCCGGTGTCTGCCCACGTTTGAGGCATGAGGCCATGCATGAGGCATGACACCTTCCTAGCTGTCTTGAATGCAAGACACAGGGAAGAAGAGAAAGCAAGATTATCCTCGGCTTAGTAGAGGCAACAAGAAGGCCCTGAGGTGTACAAAGTCAGAACTGTTCTGTCACCAGGGACAGGCGCTTCTGATGGAGGACATCAGAAAGAAACCGCACTTTTCATTCAGGGCTAGTGGGAAGTCACACAGGGTCCTTCAGCCATGTGCTTGCGTGTCTGTGTGTGTGGATTTCCCCGTGTTACAAATCAGCCTCGTAGGCTGGTAGTAGCAAACTTAATTCCAGGGAGATTTTTCATAAATTCTAGTGATAAAGTTTCTCCCACACATGAGGAGAGAACTGGTTTAGCATCACCCACAAGCCTCCTTATAGGCATAGATGAAAAGACTGGGAGCAGGAAACCTATACGGAGTCTTTTTTTTGCCTCCTCGCTGCCTCGGGCAGGTAAGAATCTAAAATGAAAACAGAGTAGCTGCTCGGACCGGTGGATGGGTCCTTCCATTCCAGTTTTGGGGAAAAGAGAGGGAAATCCAAGTTGAGGCAAAATTAGAAACCTCTCTCCTGGTTTGTGGTACATACGTCCCACTGTCCTCTCTCCGTTTGGCCCTTTAGTGCCCGGGACCCTCACTTTGTCCCATGATTGTCCCCTTGAGCTGCTCTGTACTTCAGTATTTCTCTTCCTTCTAAAAGCTTCTGTCTCTCAGTCGGTAAGGAAAGAAGACACATAGGACCTTCAAAAAATTTCCGTGGGACAGTTGCATGTTGTTTCTTCAGATCTTTGAGAATTGAACTCTAAAATGGTTTGGGGAGGAACTCTTTTGGTGGAAAGGGATCCTTTTACATTAACTCAAAGATTGAAGTACCTTATAATTGCCCATTTTCCTCTCTGTCCTTTTGGAAGCTGAGACACCTGCCACCCTCGAATCGTCAGCAGAGGAGTCAGGTAAGAGACAACTCCTATCACTTAGGAAGGTCAGCGTTATTTCAGACTACTCATTGCCTGCTTCTTCTTAACCCTGGCAATCAAGAGTAAACACTTCAACTTTGGGCTCTTTTGTAGGGACCACTCCTACCGGAAAGAAAGACAAGATCTCATCACTTGTGGCTTCTGCACTACTAATCTGATAATTCTCTTCCTTGCTTCAGATCTGCTTCTCATGTAGGCAATGGCGCCTGTCCTAGAGATCGACCATAGACAATGGAACGTTTTTTCTCTTTTTAAAAAAATCTAACAGATATGTCTAGCACTCTTCCTAAGATTATATATGAACTTGATCTATTTTCTTCAGCAGCACTTCTTTTTTTTTTTAAGAGAAATAATTTCATTTATTCTTTTTTGTTTGCTTGTTTTTGTTTTTGTTTCTGTTTTTGTTTATTTTCAGCGCAACAGTATTCATTGTTTTTGCACCACACCCAGTGCTCCATGCAATACGTGCCCTCCCTATTACGACCACCTGGTTCCCCCAACCTCCCCCCCCCCCACCCCTTCAAAACCCTCAGGTTGTTTTTCAGAGTCCACAGTCTCTCATGGTTCATCTCCCCTTCCAATTTCCCTCAACTCCCTTCTCCTCTCCATCTCCCCATGTCCTCCATGTTCTTTGTTATGCTCCACAAATAAGTGAGACCATATGATACTTGACTCTCTCTGCTTGACTTATTTCACTCAGCATAATCCCTTCCAGTCCCGTCCATGTTTTCAGCGGCACTTCTAAGACAGAAAAAGTCTCACGTAATAACTTATTACATCAATTCTTTGTGGGGCTTCTTGTCTCCATCTATTTTGCATTAAATGCTGGGATGCTTCAAGAATAGTCACGCTTTCTAACATTATTTTAAACTACAATTTTGTGTCAGAATTGGTTAATATTAGAGAATTCTATATAATTCTAGTTATTTGCTTCTGAATTTTTTGCAGCTTTTTTGACCTTCCTAGAATTCCCTCTTTTACTCTGAAGATGATGAAATATTTCAGCCCCATGGACTCAACATGAATTATGTATTTTAATATCACTACAAGAATCATGGTGAACAAGAGGAGTTCCCTTAGTGATCAGACAACAGATTTGATGCAAAAAGTTCTGATTCCTCTATTGTATGAAATCATATTAATGATTAGAAACCTTAGATTTCTAATTCACAGAGACCTGGCAACTAATTATGTTGTCCATTATTCTGATGATATAATTTTATCATCCCATCCCAGACAGAGCACAAAATAAAATTGGTCCTAGTATCTAAATATTGTCAAAATATAAAAATATTAATAATTTTATAACTAATGCCATCTTTCTCAAATATTCTCCAAAGCTGACTTTGTTCATGTCAAGTCAAGCCATTTTTTTAAACAATTTCCTCAGTAATAGGAACAAAGAAAAATGGGTGAACGGAATAAATATTGCCCTCGTGGATCTTTAAGTCCAAAAAAAAGAATAAGAAATAAAAATATAGCATCACCAGGGCATTGCTGTAAATAGAATAAACATCATTTATGCATTGATGCTAAGATACAGAGTAGAAACCCTGAAATTAGGTTTGTGGAAGGGAGTGTGCAGGAGATCCCAGAAACGATGTTACCAAAGGATATTGAATCTGAAGTTTTAAAGCGGTTTCATGTGAATACTCTTGTGACTCAAAGCCACTATCTAACGATTTCCTGGCTCAAAATAATTGTGGCTGTCTTGTGTGCTGAAGAATTTAGGAGATTCTGGAATCCCCCTCCCTACTCCCCCCCCCACATCACTGAGTTCTTTTAGTATTTCCTGGGGAAATTTCTGGCTTTGTCTTTAGACATCCTTATGCCTCTATCGTTATGGAAGGTCATTGTTCTCACTCTGCCTTTCTGAAAGCTGGTCAGCCATCCAGTTTACCATGCGGTCCACCAGTTTCCCATCCTAGATGAGTCTAAGTACAATAGTAGTTTAGATTCACAATCATGAAAGTTTATGGAGCACATACCCTGTCCCAAGAGCAAATGCTTTAAATAGTAGCTCATTTAATTGTCGAAACAATCCCATAAGATGGCAGTACCATTATTTTCTCTATTTTTAACAACTGATTTATTTGAGAATAAGAGAGAGAGAGAGTAGGGAGGGGAGGAGAGAGAGAATCTCCAGCATACGCGGCTCTAAGCATGGAGTCTGATGCGGGGCTCCACCTCACCACCCTGAGATCGTGAACTGAGCTGAAGTCAGATGTTTTACTGACTGCACCACCCAGGCGCCCCAACCTTTATTTCCATTTTACAGATGAGGAAACTGAGGTACCATGATGTTAAGTAACTTTCCAAAGGCCACTCAGATATTGACTGGCATCACCCCTTCATGACTTCAGGCACTGGTATTCCAAGCCCACACTCTGACAGAATGTTTCTGTGCACAGGTGCACAGAAACTGTGGGGCAGATCCATAAGCTGACTAGAATTACCTCTCATTTTATTTTATTTTTTTTCTCATTAATCTTCAGCTTGCATAGTGTGTTGTTATTTAACAAGGGTGTGTTGTCTTGGATGACAAGCACGTGACGTTAAAGGAAGCAGGAAGTGGAGTGGAAGGAGCAGCTCGCAGAGCTATCGACTGCGTTAAAAAGTAAGTTAATAGATGCAGTTCAACATTAAAAATCTCAGTCCCTCCATGCCTGGGTGGCTCAGTTGGTTAAGCCGCTGCCTTCGGCTCAGGTCATGGTCCTGGGGTCCTGGGATCAGGTCCCGCATCAGGCTCCTTGCTCGGCAGGGAGCCTGCTTCCTCCTCTCTCTCTGCCTGCCTCTCTGCCTGCTTGTGTGTACTCTCTCTCTCTGACAAATAAATAAAATCTTAAAAAAAATATCAGTCCCTCCAATACATTGGAGGCCTCAAATTAAATCAAAAGTTTTATTCTTTGCGAACACCCAACATGGAACCATCGTCAGCATTTAGGTTCAAAAGCTATTTTATGTGGTAGTATGTGAAAATGAGATGAGATGATGAAATGCATCTACCGAAAGTCTGTCCTAAAAGTCACCAGGACTTTCCCCAAACACATTCCCTGAGTCTAGTTTTTATTACGTCAGAGAAAGCACAGTTTGCCTTCCCAATTGTTGCCACAAGGTGGGTTATAAAGGATCACAGTGCAGTACAAGTTTTTAACCGTTTGTGTTGTCATAGTTATTATTTGATGCTTATTAGATGTGTGAACTGTTCAGACCCCACATTTTCCTAGGGCTTATTATCCCATAAGGAGATCATGATGAGACTTGGTTGCTTTTCTGTATTTGGTTCATGTTTTGTGTTTTTCTCGTGGGATGGTCTCTCTGAAGCTTGGTGAAAAATCTCCACCTTGAACTATGAAATGGTTCCACTAGATTTGTGTGGATCATCTGATGGCTAAATGGCAAATCACATGGATTATATATGTCGGTTGGTTAGAACTGGCAGAAAATTAGCCAAAAAATGATGTATGCACAAGGCATTGCAGTATTATTTGTAATTTCAAAGTACAAGAAACACCACAAATATCCATCGCTACGGGACTGGTTGAATAAAGGATGACATGTCCACACGGTGATATGTGTGCAGCTGTAAAATGGAAAACAGAATATCTTTCTATATGGCTACGTGTAATCCCAGGATGTATTATTAAATGAAAAAAGCAGGGTTCAGAAGAGTGTTGATGATAGGATCAGTTTGTGTGCATGTATGTGTGTGCACAGCTGTGTGTGTATGCTTGCTTATATTTTCAGAAAGAAACAATGGAAAGTTAATCCAAAAACTAATGAGCATATCCACCTATATGACGAGGAAGGGAGTAGGGAGGAGGAGCAGCAGTGGGAACGAATGTTCTCGGAACATTTTTATGTTACTTTGACTTTGGAACTATGCAATGTCTTACAAGGCAATAAAACCTGAAAGTAAGCAAACCAACCTATCTTCTGCCTCAGGGAAAATCTAAAACTAATTTAAGAAATGTTGGTGGGTTGGAAAAAAAATTTTTTTTGTTTGGTTGGAAAAAAAAATCCTAAGAAGGATGGGGCAAAGTGCTAAACAATGCGGCTGTCAGATAAGACGACTCAGTTTATTGTTATTGAGAAGAACTATGGAGAGAAGAAGGTAGCCTTTTCTTATGTGTCATTAGATTCTAAATTAATTACTGAGGTCTTGGTATTTGCCATGAACAAGATCTAAAGTTACAAAATGCCTTCTTGTTCTCTAGGCAGAGAAAGGAAGTAAACAGCGTGCGAAGATTAGACAAAAATATTTACAGGATGATCAAAGTGGAGAAGGGAGGGATCCCTGTTCTTGCTTGCCTTTGTTCTACTGACTTTTCAAGTTCCTTGCTTGTCAGGATTATAAACCAGGTCGTGTCATCAGAGTTCATGGGCTGGTAACAAGGATGACCCTAGAGGGCTTCCTCTTTGTCCGATGGCCCCGGCTGTCACACTCTAGTAGGTGGAGGTCCTCCTTCACTTCCAGATGGAGTGATAAACACTCTCCAACTTGCTGACCTTCTTGGGATTTGGAAGGTCATTCCTGACTGCCCAGAAGTTTCCTCCAGACGTTGCCTGCCTTGTAGAAATCACATCAGTACGAATATTCTAAAAATGGCTTTGTCATTTTAAATACTACAGATTGCTCAAGTGAATGGCAAAATAAAGAATGAAAAGAACTATAACTATGTGCTCGAAACAGAACAGAGGACAATTCCAACATCGTAAATGGTGTGGATTGCGTGGTTGGTGAACAGCTGGCGAGTTGACAGGATGTGAACGACATCGAAGAAGCTTGCGTCGGAGAAAAACATGGCACCCACGTTGATCAGCCTGTAGGTTATAGCTTGGAGAACCCATCACCTCAGTGTAAAAATCAAGCTCTCTTTTACTGGTTTAGTCAAAGTAGACTGAAGGGCCAGAAAGTTTCTTGGAAGATTTCTGAATGAAATTGACGAGAAACTGGACTGTTCTGTTATGAAAATACAGCTGCTGCCATATTTTAAAATTTTTTTACTTGATTTTTTTCCCAAAATAAACAGTAACTGTTTTTTTGACACATTATCTTTCCTGTAATGAGGAGACTTTGATTCTGGTTATACTTAGAAAATGGCCACAAAAGGTAAAATATCTACACTGTTGCTCTTTTCTCCTAACCATGGAAACTTTTAGAATTTGTTTAAAAAAGTCAAAAGTAAAAGAATTGCCAGGTTTTAATAAGTTCCTTTGGTCTGAAAGTGGGAACAAATCAAAAACATTTGGAACCAACAGGATGCTGATAGTGTTTGTTATTTTAAAATGCTTCAAGGCATCCCTGCAAAAAGGTTTGAAATTTGAAAACCCTGGGGCCTCCCAGAATGTTTACACATTTTGTTATCAGAATGTAGAAGTAGGTTAGTGAATAGCATCCCATGCATTTCAAGTTAAACTGGATTTCTCAAAAACCCAACATCCAACTCTGTTTTTCAGCATAGTGCAAGTAACATAATCAAGGAAAAAATTAATAAATGTTATGAAGTATAATGAGCCTCTGACTCCTGAGGTACATTATCTGTGAAAAAGTCTGCTTTTTATGTGTAATAGTTCAAAAAAATTTGTATCACACCATTACTTCTAGTACCAATTATCTTCTGTTGAATGTGGGGATTTGAAATGCTTATCATTTCCCATAAATTTCTTAATCCAGTTCTAATCCCATAGATTTATCCATAAGAAATAAATAGCAACTTGATAAATGTTCCACGCCTCTTATCATCAAAATGGAATGGCCCGGGATAACGGATAACAGTCGTATGCATCCTAAGAGCACTGAATGCAGTCAGGCCTCTCTGATCCTTTGGTTAATTTTGTAGTATCACAGAACAGGGAGACCTAATATGTAACATGTTTAAAAAGGAAAAAAACAATGAAAACCAACTAAAAGAGAGTAGATGTTGGTGACCTTGGAAAACATACACAGAACATAGATCATAAGGACCAAGGGGGATGTCTGTTCCTATGCATCAAGCTGTACAGGTGCCATAGGTCACAGGGCTGACTTTCAGTCACAGAGATGCTAATCGGTGGCCATGACTCATGGAAACAGCGCTAGAGATCTGGAAAGTATAAGAACCATACAGCGACATTTGACATGTAAAGAATAGGTTGCAGAAGCTTTTGATCTTGAAGTCCCAAAAGCTCATTTTTGCTTTTGTTTCCCTTGCCTTTGGAGACGTATCTTGAAAGAAGTTGCTGTGGCTGATATCGAAGAGGTTGCTGCCTATGTTCTCCTCTAGGATTCTGATGGATTCCTGTCTCACGTTGAGGTCTTTTATCCATTTTGAGTTTATCTTTGTGTACTTCATCAAGATTAAAAGCTTCTGTACAGCAAAGGAAACAGTCAACAAAACAAAGAGGCAACCTATGGAATGGGAGAAGATGTTTGCAAATGACAGTACAGACTGATATCCAGGATCTGTAAAAAACTCAAACTCAATACTACTGGCTCAATACAAACTCAAACTCAATACAAACAGATAATCCTGTCAAAAAATGGGCAGAAGACATGAACAGACACTTCTCCAATGAAGACATACAAATGGCTGTCAGACACATGAAAAAATGTTCATCATCACTAGCCATCAGGGAGATTCAAATTAAAACCACATTGAGATACCACCTTACACCAGTTAGAATGGCGAAAATTGGCAAGACAGGAAACAACGTGTGTTGGAGAGGATGTGGAGAAAGGGGAACCCTCTTACACTGTTGGTGGGAATGCACATTGGTGCAGCCAATTTGGAGAACAGTGTGGAGATTCCTTAAGAAATTAAGAATAGAGCTTCCCTATGACCCTGCAATTGCACGACTGGGTATTTACCCCAAGGATACAGATGTAGTGAAAAGAAGGGCCATCTGTACCCCAATGTTCATAGCAGCAATGGCCTCGGTCGCCAAACTCTGGAAAGAACCAAGAAGCCCTTCAATGGATGAATGGATAAGGAAGATGTGGTCCATATACACAATGGAGTATTATGCCTCCATCAGAAAGGATGAATACCCAACTTTTGTATCAACACGGACAGGACTGGAAGAGATTATGCTGAGTGAAATAAGTCAAGCAGAGAGAGTCAAGTATCATATGGTTTCACTTATTTGTGGAACATAAGAAATAACATGGAGGACATGGGGAGATGGAGAGGAGAAGGGAGTTGAGGGAAATTGTAGGGGGAGATGAACCATGAGAGACTGTGGACTCTGAAAAACAATCAATTTTGAAGGGGCGGAGGGTGGGAGGTTGAGGGAGCCTGGTGGTGGGTATTATGGAGGGCACGTAGTGCATGGAGCACTGGGTGTGGTGCAAAAACAATGAATTCTGTTATACTGAAAAGAAATTAAATTTTTTAAAAAAAGAAAAAATAAAGAATAGGTTGCAAAATCTATGGTTCTACACTTCTGTTAGCAGCATAGGCCAGAGATGATGATCACATGAGGCTTTGAAGACAGCCTGCCCCCAGTGGGCTCTTTCCTGCTCTGTGAACTAGCCCCTCGTCTCCTTGTTTTCCCATCTATAAACTGGGCACAATAAAAGTCCCTCCTTTCCGGGCCGATTGGGAGGATTTAGTGATTTAAATCACGTGTGCATTTTAAAACAGTGTCTGGGACACAGTAAACTTCCAAAAAATATTGTCTAATTTTGTTTTGTGTCACGAAAGGGACTAGAAATGCGGCATATTACTGAGTGTTATGAACAATAATATAGGTTCATGACAAAGGTGGTCTTTATCACTATTTTATAAATATGTTTTCATAATGGGTGAGGAGAGACATGATAATCTGCAAGAAACGTGCACACACAGATGTTATTCTATCAGTGAAGGCTGAAAAATATAACCATGATTTTATAGTCTTATGAAGACATTAAAAAGGATTTAAATCAGATTTTCAGGAGGTGATCTAGTTAAGAGTCTTAATCCAAGATAACTTTACCAATGGTGGTTTATGTATTGTACTAGGAGCTATGGGGGCTCCTATGCACGTTCCCAAGCTTCACCCTCCTTCTGAGGAGTCTCATGGAGATCTCTGCCTGAGGGTTTTTTCTGGCATGCCCACACTTGAGAAGTTGATGTACCTGGAGCAGCCTACAGGCCATGATGGTTAGGAGTTGGGGGATAAATAAGCTGACTTCTTCACCTCTTAGGGAGAAGTACTTCTATGTGTGTCTGCACATCTCCCCAGAGGCACTCAGCAGTAACCTGCTCCTTAACACGCCCTGGGTTAACAGCTTCACCTTTCTGCCTCACTTCTCCAAGCCCTACGACCCCTTCCTAAGATCACATCCCAGGTCTACAATGATCCCTGCACTGGCTTCTGTTTCTAGCAAACTCCCACACCCCAAACTCCCCTCTGCTCCAGAGCCCTAAGGAAATGATATGTGACAATGTTTTCAAAACGACTCATGGGCTGTTGTCTCAGGGCAAGAACACAGACGACATAGCCCTGAAAACCACCTGATGAGATGACATTCTATTTCCAAATATATAGCAATCTGTGTTCGCACACGTTTTAATGGGAATTTCTCTTCCCTATTAGATGGGACTCCAAGGATAAAAGAAAAGGCAGTATGGCTGGCATCCAAACCCGCGCCTTCTCCATCAGCTGCCCTTTGTCATTTAGGTGCACAAAGAAGATAGAAGAGAAACCACAACCCAAGTATGCAGTTGACCGTTGTGTTTGGCTTCAAGGCCTCAGTGTTGAGTACTCAGCCTCTGTGAGCTGGGCTGTGCTGGCTCTGTCTTCTCCATTCTTAGCTCATTCCCGAGGAGGAAAGGCAAGGATTTGAATTGTTCCCATTGCAGGTGCTGGGCGAAGCCAAAGCTCCAAGGGGGAGTGACTCGTCTGTGAAGGAAACATGGCCTTTTCGTTTGTCGTTTGGGCAGGTGGGCTTTGCATTTCGTTGTTGTAGTGAGTTCTGAGAGGCTGGTTCGAGCTTTGGGAGAAAAAGAGCAGGCAGGAGAACCTCCTTGGTTCAGGAATATTTAGACCTAACTAGTATAGGAAAAATAAAATACTTCCACATGATTCAACTTGACTCACTGGGCTTCTACTCAGGCATAAAATCCCAGTTAATAAGAGAGTACCGTGTTTCCTATGTTGCCACAATTGTATATACAGGGCCTTTTGAGAAGGAAGCGTGGCCAAGCCAAGGCAGGAACCAGGGGATTTCAGTGTTCTTGGAGTCCTGTCTTGATGCAACTCCTGCAAAAGATCAGTCTCTCATTTGCTGGAAACATAAGAGCTGGGGTGACTTCATGTGTATAGACTAGACAGATTAAGGGAGTCTAGGCTAAAAATAGGCCTTATTTACTCATTCCTTTTTATCCACCTCCAAACCCTGGCCACTAATAGGCCACTCAGATCACAAGAGGCAAAGGAAAATAACCTTAACAAAAACTACACCGAGGGAAAGAGATTATTTTATGCTCTACAATCCAGAGCATGGCAGGTATGGGCTGGGGTTGTCCATTCGTAGGCATCTCTGAGTGCTACAGGGAAGATTTCTCAAAGAGTCATCTTTCTCATTTATTGCACATATGCTTGTTGAGTATTTACGGAACACTAGAAATTTCATGGTGCAAAAAATGATAAAATTAAGTGCCTGCCTTGATGGAGTTTACGCTAACCTGGCCTCCTTATAGTAACAAAGCAAAGAATACAGAGAGGAAAGAGAGTTGTTTCAAATATAAAAGATGTCTTTTAAGTAGAATCCACAATAATGAATGCACATTGAAGAATTTACCTCATTCGCATGGCAAAAGGACATGAGGAAATTCTGTTGGATCGAGGCTTTGGCTCGAGTTCTTCTCCGTTCATGACACAGAGCCAAGGAAAGCCACTCTCTTCTCCCACATGACCTGCATTGATTGCTACTGGCAAACTTCCTAGGGCCTTGAGGTGAAATAGCCTTAAGATGAATCCAGCACTGTGCAGAGTGGAGAGAAGAAACAAATAATCGGAAGACTGGTTGCCATCCCTGTTTTGTGGGGTTAAACTCCTCTGAAGCCTACACTCCTTATGGATGCCCTCTTTTGCAAGATCCTACAGAAGTTGCACTAGTGTTGTAGGGGGTTTTGCTTTTGCCAGATACAAATATGTGAGTGGACTTAGAAATCAATATTAGAGTCGTAGTCAGGAGTCCCCCAGGAACTGGAAGTTATTTGGCAGGGGCTTATTTGGTTATCCAGTGTTGAAGGCAGTGGCGTCTACACAGTTACAAGAATGTGGCTGTTCATGGCGTGCAGTGGTAAACAGCTTAATCAACTATCATCTGAGGTATCCATCAAAGGTGAGGCTATGAGGGGCCGAGTTGCCACTGCCAAGAAACAGCATTCATGCCATGCTTTTTTATCGACACTGAAAAGATTAAAGATTAAAGAAAGACAATGATGAGCTCAAGTTTTCAAATTCATGACTGAATGTATAAACTAAATCTCAGGGGCTTCCTCCAATGGCTGAATGACTCTCTCATCTCTCCGTGAGCATGGAAAGAGCTGAAAAGCAAATGTGCCACATGTGTTGTGGATTTCCACACCAGTGTGCCTCACGACCACTGAAGAAACCTGATGAGACAGCAGGGCCACAGTTGGTAGGGAGAGAACTACTAACACTAGCGTGGGGTTATCTGGGATGGATTTAGCAGATGAAGGAATTCAGGCATTGAACTTCAACAAACTTTCCATACCAGGTGAAGTCACTCCTTTCTACTTCCCAAGAGCTTGTTACTGCTCTGTTTAAACACTTAGAATCTCATGGGATGGAAGGAATTGTGTTTCAATGGGAAGCCAGTTAACCTCATTATCATGCTGTGTCATATCTAAATCTACAACTACATTAGATCCCATCACACTGGGGGCAGAGGATGGGGAGGAGGGATTATATAGTCAAGACCAGTAGGATGGGATTTACCCACCCCAAGAGCTGGAGCAATTTCCTAGTTCATATCGGGAAGAATCTGGGGAACGGGTCTATGCATGCTTGAACAAGGGGGGAAACATAGTTTCAGCTTGGGATGGATTTATCGATAGGAGTGCCAGAATTCTGATGTCAGTGTGGCTTTCACCACTGGCAGTAATGATTATGATTTGGTTGAGTGACCAAAATAAGGTCTCAGGTGGCTCTTACTAAGTCAAACTGAAAAGGTAGAAAATGTTTGGAATGAAATAAGCAAAGAAATCCAAAGGTATTGGGAGAGAAAATATGTTGGAGTAGAACTTGGTGGCTAACGTCTCCCTACCTTGCTTTGACCAGAGAGGACTCTGAAGACAGAGCATCTATCAACGCCTGATAGCTGATCTGCAGACTGGAGAGCCAGCAGGCTAGCGATTGTTGAAGGAAGACACGGCAATTGAAATGACTCCCTGATTTCAATGGATAAGGTAATTTCCTGGGGTGACGGAGGCCAGGTTGTCACACTTCATCCCCCAAAGTAAGATGAATGTGCTTACCATAATAGGCATCAGGCACTGTGTGGTTGGTCATCAGAGTCTGAAGGTCTGTGGGGGTGGCTGGATAATCTGAGATTCTGAGGATGGAAACAGATGATGAGCCCATTAAGGTCCAACTTGATTTGTATATCTGAGCAAGGACAGGTCAGATGAGCAAAGCTCTGGCTTGGACAGGATCATAACATCACCTCTTTCTTTGATTCCACATTCAGTGTCCTTTCATTGATGGAGAAGCCAAGGAGTGCACAAGAATATCTGTGCAGTAGCAACTCAATAATGTTTTTTGAATCTCCTGATTAGCCTTCCTCAAAGGACTCTATGGTTATTTTAAGAATAACCAGAAGAAGGAAAAGGGAGATACCTCTGTCTTTACCGTCAGCCTAGCGCTGATTCCTTGTGGGCTAGTGTCCTATAAATCTCCCCGGATGTTGCTTTAGCCACATATGTACAGTAATCAAGGCTGGGAGTACTGAGGAAGTGAACTCAGGCTACACGTTCGAGACCCCAGGACCCTGATCATACCAAGGTAGGAACTTGGAGGTCAATTCTCTGCTTTGTTTTACTACTGTAACTACAAGGCTTGAACACAAGCCTTCGATCCTGCCAGAGGAGAGGCTGGTACTTTTCCAGTCATGGAGCTTAAAAGTCTCAAAGTCTGAAAGGGTACCTTTCTTAATATCATTTGTTGGGTCCTGTAAGATCTCTCTGTGCTGTTCCAGAATTCATGGGCCACAGAAGATCATACACCTGCTGTTGCTTTCACCATGAGAGGTTCTCTGGTAAATGGTGTGTCTGAAGACCTAGCATATATAGTCTTAGATCCTTCTCCCTTACTGTACACACACACACACACACACACACACACACTTACGAGCGATGATTCAGTATTCATTAATGCAGTGTTATTATCATTGTTAGGAATAGTTAAGTGGGAGCTTCTAGAATCTTTCCCACTCACAATGGGTATAAATCAAAGGCATTACCAGAGGCCTGGTGAAATTACAAATATTTGCAGTATCATTTAAGACTTGGAAGATGTGGGAGTGGAGATCCTCATCATTTTTGTAGTTGGCTGTCTAGTTTAGCTAGTGCAAAAGAGAGATGGAGCACAGAGAATGATTATAGATTATCAGGAGTTTAATCAAGTGGGGATTCAATATTGCGATTTTGTACAAGATGTGGGCTCTTCATTGAAACAAATCAATATGGCCCTTCCTAAGCACTCATTGATTTGACAGATGCTTTTTTCTTTAACTCCAAAAGCAGTAAACAGCAGAAGTTTGTTTTCGTGTGATAGAGACAGCTGTACATCTTCACTGCCTTATCACAGGGTTATATCACCTTTCTGGTTCTGTGTCCCAAGTCATTCTGCAAGGATAAGTAATTACCCCATCAGTGCTCGGGACATCATCATGGCCAGCACCCTACTGATATATAGAAAACCTGGCAGGGTCCCTATTACCTTGTAAGATGCATGAGTACCCAGCTTGGAAAATAAATGCCACAGAAGGGCAAGGATCTATCACTTCCATAGGGCTCCTATCATCTAAGTATCTTCTCTTTGATTTTGAAAGAAAAATAACTCATAAATCTGTGAGCAGCACCAATCCATATACAGTGGCCCTAAACAATTGCTAGTTTGACCCCTTATATCTGGCCCTTGTGACTCCTTGCGCCCTCTAGATGCTGCATAGACCCTGTGCTGAGGGCAAGAGGGAGTTTTGATGATTTTGGAGACATATCATGCCTTTGCTGTAAATAAATTAGCTCTTGACTTGCCTCCAAGCCCTACTACATTGGGAAGGCCTGACTGTACCATCTCATGTGACCATTAGATGTTGGCTGCCCAATATCAACTGAATGTTCTCTGACTCACATGTCATAAATTTTGGTATTCATAGTGGTTGAGTTTTACACTTAATAAATATGTGAACTTGGGCAAGTTTCCTTTTGTGCTTTGGTTTCCACATTAGCCAGAAGTTGATGATAGTAAGTACTCTGCAGTGTTTTGACGGGATTCGATGGTTTGACACCTGTAGACCACAGTAGTGTCTGGCACATAGTACTGGCTTATTAAATGTTAACTTTTATGGTTATTGTTCTCCTTTGAGGAAGAGGACCTGTAATCCCATAGAGCTCAGATTTGTAAGTGTGAGTCATTGGGAATCATGATGGTTCACTCTTGCACCCAAACCAATGTGCTCTTTATCAAGGGGTCCACAGCCCCATATAAAGGTTATGTAACCTGTCCGGGAAGAGGGGATCCCGTCCTCACAGAGTGTTGCTCTCCAGCCGGTGCTGCCGTGCCTCCGGATGTTAATTCCAGTGTTTGTGGATTCCCTTCCTCATCAATGTCTTGCTCACCCCACATGTAGGCAGAGCAGTATTCCCAGGTATGGAACATGGTGCCTCCAAAATGAGGACACCTACCAAGGGCTGTGATTTGTTCCGAATGGTAGGAATTCAAATTCTCACAGTTTGCCTCCTCTTGTGAAGGGAACATCCTGGCATGTCCTTGACCACTGGAGCCCTCCAGTCTTTACTGGAGAGACAGGTCTCTGAATGTTCCCAGGAGCACTGTCCTGTCTTCTGGAGCACAAGTGTCTCCACAAGCCCCACTCCCACCCCGCTCATCCTGCCAGGTTGCCCCGATATCACTGATCAGATGGATCCATGTGATGTTTTGTGGAATATCCAAAAAGTCTAGATCTCTCTAGACCATATTATGGTGGGGTGGGATTGTCAAAAAGCCTTGGAGAAAACTGTAAATGTGCAACTTTACTTTTTCCAAGGGAAATCTAATGTTTCCTGCTCTTCTCTGTTGATTGGGAAAGAAAGTATGTATTAGTTAAGTCACTAGCTACTTGTCATGTGGCTGAGGCCATAGTCATCTGTTGTAGCGATGCTGTTACCACTATCAGGGCAGCTGGTCAGCCCACTGCTTGAAGTCTACGATCCTTCTCCAGGATCCATCCATTTCTTGCAGGAGGCAGCCTAACAAATGAATGGAGCTGTAGTTGACATTGGGACCTCCCTGGCTTTAGATCTAGAAGGGCGGCACTATTCTGTTACCTTCCTGGTATATAGTTTCCATTTACTATCTTGACTGGGATGGGGGGCAAAGTCAGAGATTTCCCCACTATCATAGCTCTTACTACACAGGCCAAGAACCCATCATGAAGGTTACTTTGATTTCCAAGCAAAGTCAAATGTATTTATGTACTTGGGAAATTTATAAAAGACCTTGAGTGGATTTGTAGACCCAGAGCCTCACTTTAGGTTGCATTAATTCTGGGAGTCCACTAATTACCTGGGCCCCATAGGTTTCCATGACAACAGGGGGGCCAAATGGATAATTTAGTGATCTGGGTATCCATATTAACCCAGACCTGTGTCTAATAGTCCTTGAAATGCCTGAGTATTGTTCTATTCTCAGTGAACAGTTACGAGAGTATATTGTTTCAGGTTCATCTGGGGAACGAGTGGAAGTATGGTTACAGCATGCATTTGCCAAGTTGTTTTAGGGTCTTGCTTCCTGTGGACACAGCTACCTCTTCAATTAATGGCTCTTGACTTTGAAAACTGCCTCTGGATTGTGACTTTTTACAGGGAGAGACAGCCTCCCGCCTCTTGCCGATCCATTCTTGCTTTCTTTTGATTATATGTGAAATAACACCCTCACACATGTATTTTTTTGCTGAAGAATCCACGTTACATTCATCGTCTGCGTACCTCACCATGAAGCAAACCCCACCAGCTGCCACTCTGACCTGGATGGTTGTTATGATCTTTGTGGATCCCTGCCTCTCAGATTCTGGTATTTAAAAGCCACTGGCTTCACTGCTTTAAGCCTTAGTATCTCTGTGGCTTTCAATGAGGCAAGTTCTGTTACAGCTTCTCCTCTCTCAGGCCTGGCCTGCATAAGGCAGTCACTATTGACTCTTAGTGAAGCTGATACCAGTGATGGGCAATCTCCTGAGGGAGCTGACCTGCAGGGCAGCGGGTCTGCACTTTCTTCCTCCACGGAGGTGTGGAGAGGTCTTGACAGGGAGGAGAGGCTCACTGCTGTAGGCTTGGAGGGCTCTGAAGAGTCTGGATGCTGAGGGGGGGAGGCTGTGCATACAAGGGAACATTCTGTAATTTCCACTCAGTTTTACTGTGAACCTAAAAGTGCTCAAAAGATGAAGTTTAAGAATTAAAATAAAGAGTCTTAGGAACCCAAATCTCAAGGGATATCTACCCAGATATCCTCATCTCAGTGTCAGGATTCCAGGTCCGCCTAGCCCGGGCCCCAAGCTTGCTAGGACAGACTTGCTTCAGCTGAGGCTTCAGCTGTTTTGAGGATGAGTGACTATCATGGAAATCCTTGGTTTTGTCATAGGCCTTCTCCATTCTCCCAAGAGAGAAAATTGGCTTCTTTTAGGTTACCAACAAGGATGCCGGCCTTTACACTTGATTCTCAGTTATTTGTTGAGTAGTGTCAGCTTTTCATTGGGAAGGACACTGTACTGACTTAAGGGCCACCAACCATTCCACCATTCTTCTATACACTGTTTCCTGTTCTGTTAGATTCGCCAGTCATGGCGTTTCCTTCTGTAAGAATAGTCTCCACAGTCACGTCAATGGCTCTTTAGCAATTGGGCTGCCTCTTTGTGCCAGGGTCTATTCATGGCTCACACAGCACTGGGATGGTGTCCTCATCATCAGATGGGGGGTTGACCAGCCAGCCTTGGAACCACACCTTTCCTGCCAGCTGTCTTGGGTTACTCTTGGAGTCCGTTGGGTTCTTGGGAAGTAGACACTGGGATGGAGAGAGAAGGCTTTATTGAGGGGAAAAGAGAGGAAACAAGGTTGTCCTGGAGGAGCTCTCAGACCCTGATACGCCTGACAGATCTCAGCGCTGCCAGTGTGGAGGTCCAGAGCCAGGTCTGCCTGCTAGACTGGTTGCCAGTTGGGCGGAAATGGCGAGGGCTTTGTACCTCAGCCTTGTTCTGTTATCAGTCATCTTCTGGGACCATCCTGAAAAGAGTGTCACTTGATGCAAATGCTGTCTGCTAACCACACTCCTCCCGTATTAAAAAGGATCTGAGGGACTCAGCCCCACTTCTTGCACACAGGCTCCAAATGAATTCAGGTAGTGAAACGTGGGGACAAGTTTGGTCTGCAGTTTGTATAATGGAGACAGGACATTGCTTCTCCAGCGTGAGAGCTTCCCAGCATAGTGACTTCAAAATAATAAATCATTTTAGCATCTGTTTCTTCCTAAGGGACAAAGGACAGTGTCCATGTTACTGCAACACGTCAGGGTCATCATTGTTTCATTTTATCTTATTTATTCATCATACAATTGAGATCAAATTATGGATCTAATCTAGAAAGTATTTGCAGTAACCTTGAATATTATGATGCTGCTTTTTGTGTGTGCTTTCAAAGTGCTTAGATACCCATCATCTCCTCTGGTCCACAGAATAACCCTATCAAGTAGACAGAGCAGTGTCAGAAATTCTCATGGTCAATTTTTATGGGTATCCCATAGTTTCTAAAGATATTTTCATGACACCAGAAAAAATTAGAAAAATATTTCCACATGACCATAAGGGCCCTTAGCTGCTCTAGAAGTGATCCAGGGACTACTAAAACTGAGGTACCAGCACATTCTTTTTATCTTTTATTGGAATATAGTTGACATGCAATGTTATACTGGTTTTAGGCAGACCACATAGTGATTTGATAAGTCTGTACATTAAGCTATGCTCACCAGCATATTCTCAGTGACATTACTCTCACTTTTTTCAGTTTTTGTCACGACTCTAAGCTCATGGAATTTGATGAATTTAAAGGTAAATGATATTATTTGTTGGCACTTGAATTTTAACCTTAATATATAAAATACAAAACATAAGGAAATTTGGTAAGCAATAAAATTCACCAATTATAACACAGATTTTAAGTTTCTGTTATCATCCAGTCTTTGTTTAGGTGCATTTTTTACATTACTGCAAATATGTGTGTATATAATTTTCTACATTGCTTTTTTTAAAACTTTACACCATTAAAGCATTTCTAAGACCCATAATTCTATAGTCATCAGTACTATAGTTTTCTTTTTAAGGTTGCATTTATTTATTTTAGAGAGAGAGGGTGAGTTGAGAGAGACGGGGTGGTGGGAAAGGGAGAAAGAATCTGAAGCAGACTCCTGTGGAGTGCAGAGACCCACCCCCCCACCCCCGCCCCCGCCCGGGGCTTGATCTCATGACTCAAGATCATGACCTGAGCTGAAACCAAGAGTTGGACATTTAACTGACCAAGCCACCCAGGCACCCCCATTACTATAATTTTAAAAGACTGTCTACTATTATATCTAGTGTTTTAAAATGTTTTAAACATTGTTTAAATGGCATTTAAAAATGAATCTCATGGCAGATAAACATCCGGGGACATATACAGTGAATAAGACGTATTAAAATAGTATATTCCCATTTTTAAAAAACTGTACCAAAAACATGTGGTTAAAAATCATTTGTAGTGTAGTTGTTCCTGTGAGATTTTAGCATTCTCATTGACCTTTCAGCCTGAATCTAAAAATAGAAGACTTTATCAGAGGTTTAGCCTGTAGACCTATTTTTAGATGTATAGCGTCACGACCTAAACTTAATAAAAATCAAACACAAAGAGTTGAAAGTGGGAAACTTCTTTGTAGAAATTCCTTTGGGGCTATATCCTGCCTAAATTCTACAAGAAGAATTCCCACAGAAATCAGTAGGAGATTAAAATAAATATCAATGGCAGGATACAGTCCAAATTATGAACAAAAACTTTAAACTTGACAGGTTAATTGTTTTTCAGAATGATTGGAATTTGGGGGCAGTATTTTCATGAGGGAAAACCAGCATTTTGGCCATAGATAAGTTTGTACACAGCATTTTGTATAGTAGAGCCTTATCCATGGGAATAATGCCCACCTGTTGTTTTAAGACATTGATTTCTACCATTTAAAAAAACATTTTTAAACGGTTTTTGAAATTATGTTATGTTAGTCACCATATAGTGCACTATTAGTTTTTGATGTTGTGTTCCATGATTCATTGTTTGCGTATGACCTCCAGTTCTCCATGCAATATGTGCCCTCTTTAATTTTTTTTTTTATTTGAGAGAGAGAGAGAGAGAGCTTGAGTGCATGGGGAGGGGAGAGGGTGCAGGGATATCTATGTGGGGCTCCATCCCAGGACCCTGGGATCACCACTTGAGCCGAAGGCAGATACCCAACCAACTGAGCCACCCAAGTGCCCCGGTTTCTACCATTTTGAAGGCAAGTGTCTCGATGAGGCGACATTCTGATTTTTCATTAGTGGGTCAAATTTCCAATATGCTTTTATTTTAAGTAGGACAGACAATATATAAAGTGAAAAAATTCATTTCTAACCCCCCTTGCTTAACCACATTACTTGAAAATTATTAAGAAAAAATTAAACCACAAGTGAAAGATTCAAAGACGAGATTGGGCGGTGCGAGGCTTGAAGCCCTTTCTCTGCAAGGTATTGCAACTAGTACGAATGTATACAGAGTGTTCCGTTGCCTAACTTACCATCTGGAGCACTTGACTAGACGTTGTCTACAAGTCAGGTTTTGCATTCATTATTAAACTTTATCCCAGTATGTCACATAAGAAATGCACAGCCTTAGGCACGTTAACCTCTCTGAGTCACTTTTTCCTTTTTGAGAAAAGAGGGTAACAAAGCCTTGCTGTGAAATGAGGACGAGATTCAAGAAAGAGCAACATAAGCATGGAAGGGTTTCCTTTTCTAACAATTAGAAGTCAGGAGTTAGGCAATCAGGGACAATGACTCAGCATTCTGGGGATGACAGGCTAGCTGTCCTGGGCGTCTGGTGTCCTTTCCTTACTGTGATTAGGTGGTTGCCTAATTGCGTCTCTGTTCCAGATATTGTGTCTTTGCTCAAGGCTGGTTGTTGGGGAGAGGAATGATGTCACTGACGCCCATCCCTTTTATCAAAAAATTAAATGAACAGATGAATGATTTCCCAGAAGCTTCCTTGCATCTGTCAACATGTGTTCTGCCTAGAACTATGCTGTATGACCAGTCCTAGCTGCAAAGGAGACTGGGAATTAGAGTGGAGCATTTTTGGCACAAGCAAAATTGGATTGTGTAACCCCTTATATAAATTATATTAATTATCTTAAAGGTACTTATAAAAATTGCAATAATATTTTGGATAAAGATGGGCACAGAGCAGATGCCCACTGACCTCCATGAGATCAATAACCAGGCTTGTTCAATGTACTCCTGTAAACTCCACTGTGAGAGTTTTCGCTGTACTGGAGCACTGTCATATAAGCGGTGGTGGGCACATAATAGGAGGCCAGGAAATACAAGGGGCTGAATCAGTAATATTCATTTCAACGAAGGTATTCAATTCAAACAACATTAATTAAGTGCCTATTATATTCAAATTATGTTTCAGGGGCTGTAAGAAGTATAGTGAGTCTAATGACATAGCGAAAGGGACTATACTCTGATAGGCAGGTAAACTTGAGTCCAGCCAACCAATACCAAGCCATATGCACAAGGAACATAACCAGAGATTTAAATGAAGACTCTAGAAATACAAAACAATAACGATTATTTTCCACCAGAAATTAAGTGGCGAGTCAGCTGGAAGATTGGTGAGGAACACAGGCAGAGGATGATCTAAGAGGAAAGGACCAACTTCTGCAGTGGCCAGGATGTCAATGATAGCGGTAAGACCTCACAAAGTAATTTGTTTTTATTTGGAAGTGAAAGAACAGACTCATGAATGAGTCTTTGGAAAGTGGTGACAAGAGTAGTTTTGATTATTTAACAATTCAAAAGTAAGAAGAACATAAACAGGACTCCTTTTATGAAGTTAAAAGATTCTAGTATGATGATACCATAGAAGAATATGGAAATTAAATGAGGTTATCTAGTCCAATGGGAAAGAGTAGTCGGTTGAAATGGAAACAATTTGTGGTTTTCTGTGAGACCCAAGATCTTGAACAGTAAAACATAAGAAAAAAAAATTAAGTACCAATGGGAAAATGATACTGCCTCTGATTAACTTTAGAAGCTGGGCACAGATTGAATTTGTTATCAAGGAAGCTGTTAAGAGAGCCCCAAATAAATCAGTTTGGTTCCAAATTTACCTTAGGTTGAAAATTGTCTGATCAAAAATGTTTCCCATGCTGCGTGGAAGGGAAACCTCTATCTAAAGCATGTTGGCATTGCTATATTAGTTTCTTTTAATACCAGTTTCAGCAAATATTTTAAGATGATTGAGGCATGAAAATCTGTTTGAGATTAAAAACCTGCTGTTAGCCCAAGGAATGTAATAGTAAATGAAATGTCAGGAAAAATTCAGTGTACATGTTTGAGCTTGTGGAACAACTGTGTTCAAAGGAAATTAAACTGAAAAAAAATTTGTTTCAATATGGCCAATTCATGACTAGATTAGATAGTTTATAAAAACCTCTTGTTCAGCGTCTACATTATAAACTGTTTCTGTGTAAGTATACATTCCCTTTCTCTGCTGCTAAGAGCTAATGTTTATTGAGCATTTACTATATTCCAGCTACTGTGCTAATTATATTACACTCTTTGTCATTTAATCTTCTCAGAACCTAATGAGGTAGAAACTATTTTTAATTCTCCTTTAGTGATGAGAAAACTGCAAAGTGGTAGTGTGTCTATGGTCCCACAGTTATTAAGCAGAAAGGTAAGACTGCACCCTTTCTGGACTCTTTCTCACTGGTAATCATACTCTCATGTACTATTTCTGTTGTTTGGATTTGCTAGGTAAGTTTCAAAAAAAAGTTGGGGGTAGAGAGGAGAACTTGGGTAACTGACATACCCTTGGTACTAATACCCGTGATTCTATCTTAAGTTATTAAATTAAGTTTAAACTAAAGTATTCTCAGCTGTATAAAGAAAGTCTTCCCTTAAACATTAGACATAATTCCACACCCATTTTCCACCTTTGAGTACGTTTACCTCTGGAAAGGACTAGTTTTCAGTAGGTGAGAAGATTTTGTGTATTCAGCTGGGGAAATAAAAAATATGTTCTGTGTTATGATAACTAGAAGAGTTTAAGAGATACATTACGGTTCTAGGACTCAGGTATGTTCCCTTTTAAATATTCTCTTTAATGTTTAATGAGGAAATATTTTGTTTGATTTCCCTTCTTTGAAACGGAACATTCATTTCTAAAAGTTATAAATCTGACTATTGTTGTATTCCATGTAACAAAAGATTTTGAAATGAAAAAAATACAAACACAAATAAGAGAACTCCACAAAAATGGTGTCTAGGTTTGAATACTGTTATTTATCATTTTTTATGGCATTATGGTACAATTACATTGATAGAAATATGACCTTCTTTCATTAAATGACTGCCTTTATGGTTTCCACTAGCCATTCTTCCTTCTCACGGAGCATGCTCCTGGGGAGCTCTGTAAAGGGACCCGTCATGAGCATGGTTCGTATTGCTGGAGGATTTGGGGCACAGAACGAAGAGAAGTGGAGACCTGCGGGGAGAAGGAGAATAAGCTGGAAGCTGGGAAATGTCTGAAAATTTAAGTCTATAAAATCAGACAGTGCAAACACAGGAGTCCAAGTAAAGTATGTTATAGAGCATCTATGAGCCAATTTGGAAAGTTGAGCCCAGAAGATTTCCCTTGGGCACAAGATAGGAGATAAGAATTCTCTTCCAGGCTGGCAGCAGTAGATCTAGATGCTGGGAAAGAGATCAATTTTAGACACTTAAAGTTATTAAAGTCTCATTTTCACAATGGAGTCTCTCAACGGTGGACAGTTCAGCTAACAGGATAATTTAACCACAAAAGGAATTTATCCAAAATATTCCTGGAGGACTGATATAAGAAATTTTTACTGAGGCAAAAACCCAGAATTTATTAAATTGTACCATGGACATTCTACAAGCAAATCTAATATTAAAAGTATTAAAAGTTCCCCCCCGCCCCACAGGGACTTTTATTCCTTGACCTCACTTTGCCCCTGGATCAAAAATTCATACAAATTAAGTGGTGAAAGCTGACAAAATGTTTGAATTACCTTAAAATGACACATTATGAATTTAAAGCAGAAGGAGGGGAGATGAACTAACATTTGCCTAAAGTAACAGATTCACTAATTGCAAGCTTAACAGAGACAGTGTTCATGAGAATAAAAATACCATAAGGAAATCACAATTCAGGAAATTTCTTTATGATGTAAAAATATTCTAGGTAAAAAAGCATATATATATATATATAATATAAAATATTAATATATCTGTGAGATTTTGCCCTAATGAATTATTATACAGTCAAAGAGAAAAGACTTTAGGACCCACAAATCACTGCTCCCGTGTACTAGGCACCCGCTGCACGCCAGATACTGCCTTCGTGCTTGACCTGTGGAGGGCTGTCTCCTCTGGGCTTCACATCAGACCCCCAGACTAGCTGCGACTCCTCCCTGCACAGATAAAGATGCAGGTGTGGATAAGAAACAGGCTCCCGGAAGGTTCCATGGTTCGCCAGAATTGGAATTAGAAGTCTTTCATGCCTGTCCCTAAAACTTGACTTTAGAGGATAGATATGCCTATGAATTCTTTCCCCCATATTATTCATTGTTACATAAACAAGGGAGATGTATGTTCCAAGGGGGCATCTTAGGAACCCTTGAATCATATATTATTAGATGTGCTAAAAGCATACAATTCAAAGGAAATTTTGTATCATCACCTTTGAACATTTCAGGGTAAATCTTTCCAATGACTTGAATTTTTTTTATAATTTATTTTTAATTTTTTTTTATAAACATATAATGTATTGTTAGCCCCAGGGGTACAGGTCTGTGAATCGCCAGGTTTACACACTTCACAGCACTCACCATAGCACACACCCTCCCCAATGTCCATACCCCCACCGCTCCTAACCTGCAAACCTCAGTTTGTTTTGTGAGATTGAGAGTCTCTTATAGTTTGTCTCCCTCCCGACCCCATCTTGTTTCATTTATTCTTCTCCTACCCCCCCAAATCTCCCATGTTGCATCTCCACTTCCTCATATCAGGGAGATCATATGATAGTTGAATGACTTGAATTTTGATGAAAGTGTTGGTTTCCCTTCTATAACTGCCTTTTTTCTTGTCCAGGCTTTAAACAAATTGACAGATAAGATGAAGAGTGGTATAAGGAAAATGAAAATATTGCTAGCCACGCCCTCCAACCAGCAACAAAACAAAACCTCCCAATAACTAGCAAGGGTTAAGTTTTCAAGGGCTAAATAAGCCTGGTAAATGAACCCAGAATTAGACTTACCCACCCAGTCAAGGCATTAGGGACCAACGGTTTTAGGAGAAAGCTGGCCCTCCAGACCAATAGAGAAACTGTACCGTTGGGAGCCAGTAGCTCTCAAGAGGGAAAATGGGCTAGCTTTGCACGCCCAGTTCTTTCTTTTGAAATTTATCTATCTGATCAAGCACTCCATCTCCATACGGCAGAGTAAAGGTACAGACAAGAAATAGGTTTTATAGTAATGGAATCACCTTCAGAGGAGGAAAACACAGCGTTCCTTGAACAGATTTGTTTGGTTTCTTCTTCCTCACTGGCTAAGCTCCTCAGCCCTTGTGTGTGTGATTGATGGTGGGGGGGGGGGGTCCTCTCTCTAGGAGATGAGTGTTCTAGCATATTCTAGCTGCTGCCACACACACAAGGCCATTCCTCACCTCTCTCGAAGACCAATCACTGCTCCCTTAGTCTCCTCTTGCCAAGCTCCTAGGAAAGATACATTTTGCCCTAAAAAGGCTCTGATTGAGTTTGCTACTTCATTAATTAATCCACTCCAGGGCTACTCTAGGTAAGCGTTGACAATTTACTTGCTACTTCTATTTTCCATCCCAAGTTATTTCCAACCGTGCTTGCCAACATGTCACTGGTTCCACAAGGAGGTTTAATGACATTATTAAGAATTAAATATATAAATGTTACAATAATAAGATGCCAGAAAAGCTCAGTGGAAGCCCTCTTCTGCTGTCAAATTCACAGAGAAGAAGCCACACTTACTGAGCTTTAAAGAAAGTAATGTTTAAAATTTAATTTTCTTGATAATATGAGTTAAAAGTTAGAATTTAAAATAATGCCCAATTTTTAATTCTGCTAGAGGTTTTTCTTAATTGGATACATGAGAATGGGGTGTATTTCTTCAGGACCTCATATATTTTATTAATTTAACACAAAGTGTCTAACATGTCTCTCTCTCAAGAGTCCGAAGAATTAATAGAGCATGAAGGCATGTAACTACACTGTGCCTGTAGACACCAACTTTACAAAAAATGGGCAACCCTTGGGTCCTAGAATGTTTTCCCAGGTAAAAAGTCCTTGAACTCATGTAATATTAACTGAAATTATAGTAAAAGCTCAGTTATTTCTAAATGAAAGAAGGCATATTAATTTATCTATTGCTCTGTGATAAATCACCCCAAAGCTTAGTAGCTGATAACAACAAACGTATCATCCCATGGTTCCTGTGGTCCAGGATCCAAGAGTACTCTTTCTGGTTGGGTCTTACTCAGAGGGTGTGTCCCGCTGCCCTCCAGGGCTGTGGTCAGCATTTCCAAACCCACTCACATGGGGCCTTCTCACCAGACATTGGCCAAACACCTCAATTTTGCACCATGGGATCCCCTCCAAAGGCTGCCAGAGTTCCTCAGAACATGGCAGTTGGGTTCCCCCAGAGCCAGTGGTCTGGCAGAGAGAAAGAGGAAGAGTGATATGGCGCTGTCATTTAGTCCGAAGTCCTGAGTCATGCACCGTGTCTTCTGTCTTACTCTGTTCCTTAGAAATGAGTCACTCGGGGCTCCTGGGTGGTTCTGTTGGTTGAATGTCTGACTCTTGGTTTCAGTTCAGGTCATGATCTCAGGGGTCATGGGATGGAGCCCTTCCTTGGCTCTATACTCAGTGGGGAGTCTGCTTGAGATTATCTCTTCCTCTGCCCCTCTCCCTCTTTCTCTCTCTCTCTCAGATAAATAAATCTTAAAAAAAAATGAGCCACTCAGTATAAGAATAACTTCAACAGAGAATATTACAGAAAGGTTTTAATACTAGGAGATAGGGAACATTGGAGGCCATCTTGGGGACTGGCTCCCTAAAACAGGTGATAGAAATAAAAAAAATCTTAATTTTTATTCTCACCAAGATGCCACTGGTGAGTTGATACAAGATAAGTAGAATCTATGACTTGTTCATTTAAATTTAATAGGGGTAAATCTCCAGTAAAAAGGTTTAGTACAATGCACCTACCATTTCTAGCAAAGAAATCTGCACACGGTTCTTAATTTCCATTTCCTCTTTGAGTGCGGTGTTCTTGGCACTTCAGTACTATGTAGACAATGAACTCTGACTGGTCATATAGCTACTATGTATCTTGTAAAAATAATTTGTAATCCTCTGCCACAGTGGCTAATGTTCCTGCCTCTTGTGACAGAGCTGCTTCAGCCCAAGAAATTTGCTTTTAGTGATGGCTTTCTTCTTGTCCCCATATTTGTTTCAACCAGAAAAATACTAGCAACATTTTCTTGTGATGAAACTCCTGTGGATGCTTCCAAAGCCTGAGCCACTCGTGCTCTGCCATACGCTCCTCAAGACACTGTTGTTCCTCTGCTTGTGGATTCTGGAAGTTTCTCAGTCAGGTCCCCACATAATATAATGACACCATTGAAAGCCCCCTACAGTGACTATATCCCCTTGACACCTATCCTCCATTTTTCTGAGTAGTCTCCATTTGAGCCTGTGGAGATCCTCATAAATCCACGGTCCTTTCCATGGTCCTGACGAGAGACACTAATTCCAAGCAATTGATCATCGATCTATTGCTGCTCACCAAGCCTGCCACCAACAAGGTAAAGATAGATCCCCAGAACACTCCATGGCACATGTGAAACTCAGCTGCCTGGTAGTTTAAAAGCAACTGTATCAGGGGTCCCTGGGTGGCCCCGTTGGTTAAGTGTCCACCTCTTGATTTCAGCTCAAGACATGATCTCAGGGTCTTGGAATCAATCAAGCCCTGCATCGGGCTCCACACTGGGCATGGAGCCTCCCCCTGAAGTTCGCTCTTTCCCTCTGCCCTCTCTCCTGTGCTCTCTCTCTCTCTCGGGGAAGTATATAAATCTTTAAAAAATAAAGCAACAAAAATATATCAGGGTCTACAAATGTATGGAAAAACTCCAGTTGTCTCTAGAACTTCCTGGAGTTCGAAGGTCTCTGCAGCAGCTGGCATCTGTTGTGGTTTTGCATGTGTATGTTGTATGCGAGTGTATTTCAAGGTCAAGAAGCAGTAAATTTGGTTCTAAACTGCTGATGCCTTTTGCTACCTTGTACATCTTTGTCGAGGTCACTCTAGACTTACCTCCATAGAAAGGTGCTTCAGTGAGGTGTGTGAGTCAGTAACGGGGGCAGAAACAAGCTAGCAGGGGGTTCACAAATGGAATACCCTCCAGAGGAAGAAAGCATAGAACTTTTCTCTTTTAACAAAAACAATTCAGGCTCTCTCTCGGGCTGAAAGGAGAAAAACACCTCTCTTAGACTATGCATGTGTTGAATGTTCTTGCAAAACTGTAGCTATTGCTTTGTAACACTATTATTTCCACTGTGGGATTTGAGGAAGAGATGAGCACAGACACCAGAAAAGAATCCGTTTTTCAAGAGAAAGCTCTCCCTCTTGCCCCCTGCCCTGCTGGCTGCACCTCACCCTGTGCCCCGTGCCTGATGCCTGCCTCCCCCCCCCCCCCTGCCACCTTCTCAGATGTCAGCGGGGATCTCCCGAAAGCCAAATGCAACAAACACCCCATACTCCCCCTCCAACGGGCTCGCTCTTTGATATTCGAGACTCGGCTTTTTGAAATGGTGTGTTTTATTTTTCAGGATCACTTTTTCAAAATTCTCATCTGTCTAGACTTCCTTAACCATGCATTCTCCAAAGTGTTGGCTGCATCTCCAAAAGCTCTTTTCCTCTCTCTCCAGACTCATCACCTGTTCTGAGTCCTTAAGAAGGGAGCCCAGGCGTCTGTCCCCAGGGCTGGTGTCTTCTAATCACATGCTCTACAGTGAGATTGCGCTCTGCCCTGGCTTCGAAGGCAGTCTCCAGGAGGGGCACTCAGGGCGCTGTAGCCTTAGCCCTAACCTGAACTTCTGGCTTCCGACTGAATAGAGCAGTATTTTCATTTTTCAGGGTAATCATGTAAATGTGTGCAAAAACTAAGATCTATCTGTCTATAGATCTATAGATAGGTATCTTTTTTATCTATCTATACATCTATAGATAGATATAGATATATCTGTATATCAACACTAAGATTGATTGATTTTTCTACCAGAAACCAGTTCTCTTCATATATTCCTTACCCCAGCCAGTCCGGTCCCCATTCTTGAAGTCACTGATGCCAGGAACAACACGATCATTGTCTGTCGCCACTTCCTCATTTCCCGCTGTCACCCAGGCAAGTTGGAGGGTGTGTATTGCAGGGATTTGTCGTGCTCTGGACTCAGACCAGGGTTCAGTCACTGCTCTACCATTTCTTCGCTACGTGATCTTGAACAAACTCCTTAATCTCCCTGAACCTCAATTCTCCCGGCTGGAAAACAGGGATACTAAGCAGAAAGCAGCTCCCAGGGCTGTTTGGAAGACTGAATAGACAAGAGTGCCGGTGTCCTTACTCCAGTAAGGGGCGCAGAGAAGTCAGCCTGTGTCTGTTTTAAGCCATCGCCCTGTTGGTTCTAACCCTGGACTGTCTTTGGATTATGCGCCCCGCCTTTATTTCAACGGCCACAACCTTAGTTGATTTCCTTCGGTTTTCCCATGTGGATTATTGCATTTGACTGGCCTCTTTGTTTATATTTTCTTGCCCTTTAAATCCATCATTCGTTCTGTCACATGCTTTCCCTTAACAAAAGCCCGGAAATGTTCAGGCCACACTCTGCTACTTTCACGCTCCCGTGGCTTCCCATTTGCTATAAGATCATGTCTGGTCCCTAGCACGGGATCCAGGTCCTC
This sequence comes from Meles meles, assembly GCF_922984935.1. Classification (NCBI taxonomy): domain Eukaryota; kingdom Metazoa; phylum Chordata; class Mammalia; order Carnivora; family Mustelidae; genus Meles; species Meles meles. The sequence goes on along the minus strand of NC_060067.1, from coordinate 202,632,782 downwards.
GATAATCTGCATACAACTTGCTGTCCTTATCACATGCTTAGGCTGCAGTCACACTGGGCTTTTCGGTGCTCCTGAGGGCACTTTTCCTAAACCCATGACTTTTCTGAAGAAAGAAAGAAAAAATCCCTCAGCCTGAAGTTCTCTATGCCGTTGCAGATATCAGCTAAAATTCCTTTCCTTTCTGCCTAATTAGCAGATTTTCCTCTTACTGTCCTCTCCATTTTTTAACCTCATTGTTATGATTTATAGGTTCATTTCTGCAACAACTTTGTAAGCTCCTTGAGAGCAGAAACCTTGTCTGAGTCTTTGGACACAGTCCTAACAGCGAACAGATGATGAGGAGGCATTTATGTACATGAATCTGTAACTCTCAACCATTCTAGGTTGGGAGCTTTAAATTGTGGATTCTACTCTGTTGCCAAATTAATATGTTTATGTTTTTATAATTATGTGCCTCTTTTCTACTTGGAGGACACTGTGCAAGGAAACGCATGGCCTGTTCCTGGCAGCGTGCCATGGGAGCCCACCTGTGAAGAACAGAGGGAAAGTGGGAGGCAGGAAGTTCACAGTAGCACAGTGAAGATGTTAAAAATTAAATCTGAAATACAATTGCTGGTTACAATAAGTAAACAAATCAACGTAAAACTCTGTAATTAAAAGAACAAGAATAGTATCAGCAAGAATCCAGATGGAAGGTGTTTTCTGAAATTAACATCAGTCTCTCAGAGTCTGAGAGTCTCCTAAGAGTCATTGGTTCTAACTTTACTTAGAAACAGGTACTGTTAAAAGAAATTCGACTTTATTTAGTGCCACATAATCGACAGATACACTTTCTAGTGTTCATGCAGTTTTATTTCGGAGTCTCGTTTATTTCTTGGTTTTATTGAAGTTCTATGCCAAATGTGAGCCCTGTGGAGTTAATGAGCAGAAGCATCCTTTTCTACCCCTATTAAAACTTGACTGTTGGCTATATAACACTGAACACACCTCAGCTTCTTAAACAAGGTGCCAATACAGGCTGCACTACTTAAAAAGAAAATTAAGAAAGGCACCTTGGTGTCATGTATTGGAACCGTTCCAAATCCCTGAATGCCTGCTAATGTAGTCTTCATTTTCAAAATAAATGAAATCTCCAGTCTCTTGGCTGAAACACAATTTGTCTGTTTAAACCTCTGTTTTCAAACATTTATCACACCTCATAATTCCTCCTGTGATACCAGTATCCTAATTTCAAGACACATCTTCAAATATAAAGCTAGTAAACATAGGAACTTCTTTTTTGTCTCTACTTAATTTAGGATTTTGATTATTTTCTAAATATAAAATCTATATGTGTTATAGAAAAATAGAGAAAAGCAAAAAATTTTATTTTATATCCAGATGTATCTACTCTTTCTATTGTAACATTTCTAGATATTTTCCTATGTGTTTTACAACCTCTTATAAACTTATGATCTGCTTCAGAGTCTTCTAAAGTTGTGTCCTTATTTTGTCATTTAACATTATAACACGTTTTCCCACATTAATAAAACTCCTTGCATGCAAATTTTAATGGTCTTATGCATACAGTTGACCCTTTACCAACTGCATGGGTCCATTTATATATGGAATTTTTAAATAAATATAGTACCCTACTGTAAATATATTTTCCTTATGGTTTTCTTTTTTTTAAAAAAGATTTTATTTATTTATTTGTCAGACAGAGAGTGAGAGGGATAGAGAGAGAGCCCACAAGCAGGGGGAACAGCAGACAGAGGAAGAAACAGACTCCCCACTGAGCAAGGAGCATGATTCAGAACTCGATCCCAGGACCCTGGGATCATGATCCAGGTGGAAGGCAGACACTTAAATAACTGAAGCACCCAGGTGTCCCTTCTTTATGGTTTTCTTAATAACATTTTCTTTTCTGTAGCTTGCTTTATTATAACACTACACATAACATACAAAATACGTGTTGATCAACTGTTTATGTTATTGGTAAGGCCTTTCATTCAACAATAGGCTATTAGTGGTTAAGTTTAGGAGGGAGTCAAAAGTTCTATACAGAGTTTTGAGTGCACAGAGGTCGGTGCCCCTAATCTCTCTACATTGTTCAAAGGTCAGTTATATATCACTATTTATTAACCATTCCTTTATTACTAGGTGTTTCAGTGTATTTTAAGATTTTAGACATTACAGTGATGCCCTAAGCAATTCTGTGTCATAAAACTTGTCTTCAAGAGTGGGATAGATGGAAAATCTGGTGGGTTTTTTTTGTTTGTTTGTTTGTTTTTCCAGCTTATAGGTCTTCCCCTCTCATAGAAACAGAAGCCCATTTTGTATGGGGAATCCATTTCATTACATCTTTGAAATTGCTGTTAGCCTTGCGATGAGCACATATTAGCATGAATTTCAGAGCACTAGTGACCCCATTTTCCTGGAAACTGTGGCTGGTTCAGGGAAAGACACATGATACAGGTCATAGCAATTAGAGAATTTTCCAGGTGGAGCTTTTCATTCAGGCTGCTAAAGTGATAGGCAACTTTGCTCATTGTTAGGAGTGATACTGCCTAAATGGTGGAGAAAAAGACAGAGCTTTGAACTATACTATTTAAGCCTTGCCTTACTTTAAAAGCTCTATGCCACTAATTTTGGTTATTTGCAGTTGTTATTATTTTGACTTCAAGGCTACTGTAGGCCTGAAATAATCCTGATTAATTAAAATTAGATCTTTGCAGGAAGTTGGAAAGATGGCTGATAAAATGCCTCAGACTGTCTTCTACAGAGACACCAGTTCAACAACAATACCACCATTCTCTTTGTGAGAAGTCTGGAAATTCAGACCTAAAACTACTAAGAAACAACAATAGTAAGTCCTTCTTTATCAGTAATTCCTCTAAATATAAATGGATTAAACTCCTCAGTCAAAAGATACAGAGTGGCTGAAAGAATTAAAAAAAAAATCCAGCTATATACACTGTCTTCATGTGACTCACTTTAGATTTAAGTACCACATGTAGGCTGAAGGTTAAAAAAAAATGGGATAAGATGTTCTATGCAAATGGTGACCAAAAGAGAGCAGGGGTGTCCTGAGTTGTAGTAAGCAAAATAGACTTTAGGTAAAGACTGTCAGAAGAGACAAAACAATGATATTATATATTGATAAAAGGGCTCATTTACTAGGAAGATATGAAAAGTATGAATATATATGCAACCAATAACACACCACCTAAATATATGAAAGAAGGGCTGACAGAACTGAAGGGAGAAGTAGATAACATTACAATAAGAGTGGGCAATTTCAGTACACTGTCAATATGGATAAAACATTCAGACAGAAGATCAAAGAAAAAGAAGATTTAAAAACTATACACAAATGGGCCTCACAGACATATATGGAATGTCCCATCCAATAGCAGCAGAACACACATTCTTCTCAAGTGCATGCAGGACATTCTCCAGGAAAGAGCATGTTATATTACCCAACAGTCTTGACAAATTTAAGAATATTACGATTATATTGAGTATCCTTTTTGGCCACCATGGAATGAATCTGGAAATCAACAGGAAAGGAAAACTGGAAAAGTCACAAATATGTAGGAATTATATAATACTCTTGAATAACCAGTGGCTCAAAGAAGAAATGAAAAGGGAAATTTGAATATATCTTGAGACAAACAAATGAAAACATGTCCAAACTTATGGAAACAAAATATGTAACAGAAGCAGTACTGAAAGGATGGTGTACAGTCCAAAGCATCTAGATTAAAAAAGAATAACTATCTCAAATAAATAATGTAACTCTCCATATCAAGGACCTCTGGAAGAAGAGAAGGCCACAGTGGTCCCATGAGTTCCCCAGTTCTTTGAGAGCAAATTTCCTATGTTGCAAAGAGCTTGAGACTGAGGAGAGAATGATGTTCTCCAATGAAATGAAGAGGCAGAGATCAGGGTGTAAGGCATCTAAAGCAGATTAAATCTATGGAGTGGGACATTGGGAGATATGCAGAGAGGCAAATCCTAAAGATTGTGTGGAGCAATGTCACAGGCCTATGAATGGAGGATGGACTGTATGTGGAGATCAAAGGTACTAAGGATTAAGAGTAGAAGAGAGATCTAGAAGAGATGCTGTTCATGCTGGGGAAGAGAAGTACTTTAGAGTGACCTCAATATCTACCTTCTTGATACTCTGCACTTAGCTAAGACAACAGCAACAATTTCATAACACCTATCAGATCCCATAAAACCTCCCCATTTAAGGACTAATCCCTCAAATAATATGGTAGAGCCACCTTAACAAAGCCTAAAATCAACCCTTGGAAAGATCTGCAGAGAAAACCGTTTGGAGATTGACTCCCATTAAATTACAGGAATTGAGGGAATCTTGAACTTTATGCAAATCTACATGAACAAAGCAAAAACTCAAGTCCACACAAGCTTATCATAAGAGTTTGTAATTGAGCTTCCTATTGAAATAAGAATGAATACATTTCAGAAGGAGATTTTTAAAATTCCAGTTTCTATGGTACATGAATCAATAAACCTACTATATTAAACCTACTATGTTAAAAAAATCACAAGACATTTGAAGAAACAGAATTTGAACCATAGTCAAGGAAAAAAGTAATAAGAAAACAAATCTGAGATGGCTCAGTTGTTGAATTTAAGCGGAGAAAGACCTTAAAACAATTACTATAAGTTTCTCTTAAAAAAGTAAATATAGTCTTGTTGAGCAAAAGGGTAGGGAATCTCAGTGGAAAAATGAAAACTATAATCCACTCGAAATACTGGAATGGAAAAGTGCAATAGTAGAAATAAAAATTTTACTAATGGGCTTAAGAGCAGGTTCAAGATGGGGAAAAAAGTCAGTAAACTTGTTGAAAGGTAAAAAGAAATTATTTTATTTCAGCAACAGAGAGATAAAATATTAAAGAAAAATAGACAAATCCTCAGGGATGGAATGGAATCTTATGGAAAAAAATATGTGATAGTCTAATTTATTTTTACTTGATGTCTCAGAAGAATAGACTGGGATTGTGAAAGAAAACTGTACTTGAAGAAATAATGTCCAAGAACTTTTCAAATTTGAGAACACCAACTTGCTTACAAATACAGAAAGCTTCCAAGCAGGATAAATATCAGAGAACCAGGCTGAGACACTTCACAGTCACACTACTGAAACAAAGAGAACAAGGAAATCTTGAGAACAGCCACAGTAAAAAAGGAAATTGTGTATAAGGGAATGAGGATAATAAAGTTTGCTGATTTCTCCTCAGAAACAATGCAGGCTGGAAAACAATGGGATGACATATTTATTTATTTTTTTAAAGAGTTTATTTATTTGAGAAAGAGAGAGAGACAGGATGGAGTGGGAGAGGGAGAAAGAATCTGAAGCAGACTCTGCACTCAGTGCAGAGCCCGGTGCTGGGCTCAATCCCACCATTGTGAGATCATGTCTGAGGCTTAACTGACTGAGCCACGCAGGTGCCCTGGAATGGCACATTTAAAGTGCTAAAAGAAAAAAATAAGACTGTCAGTCAAAGTTTCATATCCAGTGAAAAAATTCTTCAAAAATGAGGATGAAATAAAATCATTTTCAGGTATGCAAAAAAGGAAGGAAGGAGAAAAGGAAGGCAAGAAGGGAGGAAGGGAGGAAGAGAAAAAGAAAGAAGAGGTAAAAATTCACCACCAATAGACTTGGATTACAAAAAATATTAGAAGATGTCCCTTAGGACAAAAGAAAATTTTATAGCTGGACATTAAAATCTATAAAGAATAATTAAGGGAACTAAAAATGACAGATTAGTAGGTAAATAGAGATGACTGTGTTTTCTTTCTTCACAAAACTTTAACGTAAAAAGAATAACACTTTAGACTCAGATTTATAACACATGTAGAAGTAGATAAAGGCAGCTGAGAAAGGGCAGGGGTGGGCAAATACGTTGTAAGGTAAGTGCCTTTGCCAAGTGGGAAGCAGGAAGTGGGAAGCCAGAGCAGGAAGTAGGCAGTGGTAAGTCTGTGTTGAATGCGAGGAGGGCAATGGTGAAGGAGTTGTGAAGTTCAAAGTGTGAAGTATAAGGAGGGATAATACTGTCTGTCCCTAAATAAGATTGGTAAGATGAGTATTGTTAGTTATAGGTCAGGGATTAAAGTGATGAATGCTGTTAGCCCTAGAGCAACAACTAAAAAATAATGAAAAAGGTAGCTAAGAAGAGAGCAGAAGAAATAAAACAGACACTAAAAACATTTGACCAATTATAAAGAAGGGTAGAAAGGAACCCAAAACTTAAGGGACAGATGGAAAATAAGTAGTAACGTTATAACCTTAAACTCAACCACAGCAATTACGAAAAAGACGTGTATAGAACCATTCATGACAGTTTTATTCATAATAGTCCCAAACTGGAAACAACTTAATTATATACCAACTGATGAATAGATTAAAAAAGTGTGGTATATACATATAATGGACTACTACTCCACAGTAAAAAGGAAAAATGCAACAATATGGTTATTTGTAAAAAGGTTATGTTGAGCAAAAAAGCCAGAGTAAAAAGTATGCATACTTTATGATTCCATTTATAGGATATTCTAGAACAGACAGAATGAATCTGTACAGACTAATCAGAAAGTGGCTGCCTAGGGCAGGAAATGGAGTAGATTGATTGCAAAGGGGCACAGGGAAACTTGTGGCCATGATGCAAATGTCCTGTATCTTGAAAAGGAAAATGATTATAGGGTTATTGGTCAAAAATAATCAACAGTTAGTTACATATAATGTGTCCATTGTATTGTGTATAATTTATGCCTCATTCATGTTTATTTTAAAAATTAAAAAACTATTAAAATGATACGTGTTGTGGTTTGTGTTGAATTTAGAAAATTGGAAATATTTGGAGGTTTTGAATGACATCAAAGGAAGGTGTGGAATTTTTGTGTTTGTTGAACGAGTGCTAGATCAAAAGAAAGACAGTGCTTTTACATGAAGGAAATTTGAGAGAGGCCTGTTTTCTTCATTTTGGTACACTCCTAACCCTAGCAGGGTGGCCAACTGAATGTTATTGTTTAATCAATTTTGGTTAACTTTAATTCATGTTAATTTTCAGAAAATCAATTACCTCAAAATGTCAAGTGACTGCCTTTCATATTTTAATATATTCTTGTGCATCTTGAAATTAAAGACATAGTTTTCTAAGTGAAAGATCTTTATTTTTAGTAACTAATGAATCCTTGTTCTTGTCCAGTGCTGTGTGGGACATGTCATACATGGGTTGGTGTTTCCAGCACCTCAAGGATATTGGCTTTTGATCCACCCTTTCTTTTAAGCCAAGTTCTTTTATGAAATTTGTTCAAAATTGTACCATGTGAGAGATGGGTGAGAGTAATTCTTTGTCAGAGAGGTATGTTAAACATTATGATTGTTTTTTGTGGAAGGCTGTACCTTGCCATGTGTGGATTTCTACCCTCGCCCCTGCCAGCTTGATTGAGATATAATTAACATACAACACTGTGATTGTTTGATACACAGACATATTGCTAATTGTTTACCACAATAAGATTAGTTGAAACATCCTTCAACTCCGATAATTATAATTTATTTTTTTGGTAAGGACATTTAAGATTTACAGCTCTTGGCAACTTTCAAGTATGCGATATAGTGAATATCTTTTTAAAAGTGGATTTATTAATTCTTGTTAAAGATAATTCTCTGTAAAAATGAGATCAGGGCAAATAACAGAAATTTAAGTTTACTTGGGAAGTTTTGAGTTTGGGTGAGGTTGTGAAGTACCATTATAATCCAGTACACTGAAAACAGTCAAGCTTGTGAACCGCCAAACACCCTTTGAGAGGAGGGGCCACAGACAGACTTTGAATTTGAGCCATTTACTGTCATATAAATATAAAGACCTAGTTCTTTAAAGGATATACCTTCTTTTAAACTCTGGAGTGTCAGAAGATTGTTAATGATTTTAAGTGTTAATCTTGTACTCAATGTCTGTTTTAAAGTTTAGCTCTTCTGTTCCCTTTTTCTTTCCTTCTTCCCCGCCCCCCCTGGAATGCATTCTTGGAGCTCATTATGTCCCTGCATATAATTTGTCCTGGATAAAAAATAATGGAATCTCATTTGGTTTTTATTATAAAGCTGTTTGAGGCTATTTTGCTTCAATATAATTCGATTAATTATTTGCTTTTCATACTTACTAATGGATATTGATATTTGTATTTGAAAAAATAAATGAATATAGAACTAATTTGGGGAAGATATTTAGTGATAGTCGGCTATTTCGCAGTAAAATTATTTAATGAGCTTGGAAGCATACTTCCAAGTATTCTATTGATTATTGTAAAATTATCCTATACAAATAACTCTCCATACGGGTCAAGTTACTTACCAGGTAGTCTTTCGTGAAACCTGTGCTATACTGATGACAGATCAGGAACTGACATCTAACTGTGGATATAAAGTGACAGGATGAAGCAATAAATCGTGGTCTGATGAGGTCCTTCACTCATGAAATGAAGACGTGGGAGCTCAGTTACGTGACGTCACTGATTTTCCTGTTCCGAGTTACTGTCTCTCCCTCTCTTGATGTCCCTCCCCCTTCATGATCAAAGTAAGAGCCTACAGCAAGCAGCTTTTGTCTGCAGGTCAGTTTCAAGGCGGTGCTCTTGGGAACTCCATATCAAATCTTGTGGAAACTTCCAAACAAGGGAGATATATATATTTTCTTTTATTTTATTTCCAAGCCAGGGGCTATGTTTTTAAGGTAGTTTGGAGTGACTAAAAGAATACACCCACAAGAATTCAATTGCCTGTCAAGGTCCAACACACGGAGTGGGAATGCGGCATTCACTGAGTCCCACACTTGTGTAGACAAAAGTACAGCATGTTTTGGTCCAGTCCTAACCCAGACACTTAGCTTGGTAGAGGATAACATTGACACAGTAGACATCAGAAAGTTCCAGGCCACTGGGATCACCTAAGTAAATAAATATTGTATAACCCTGCCTGCAAACAGGGTTGGAGAAGACAGTTGGGGGAATCCTGAGGACCCTGTGTTTCAGGGTGCCCAAAGGGAGACACAAGATCTTCTGCATATGAGGGAAGACATATACGTTTTATAGATATCTCTATAAAATATATACACATATACACACAGATAATAGAAATATATGTAAAAGGATATCTATAAAACTTTTAATCGTTGGTCTTACTACTCTATAGTTGCTTTCCAGCTATTGAATTATGATTCTCAGTTTCTAAAATAAATATCATTGATATGCCTTGTGTTCAAGAAAATAACCTTTTGAAAATTCTTTCTTTCATAACTAGAGGATATTCCCAATGTGCCTTGCAATCAAGAAACATTAGAAATAGATTAAAAATCTCTACTCCAAGTACTTTTATAAGATACAAATCCTAAATGTTAATATTTTCCCCCACGAGTTTTCCTTAATGATATCAGAAGGATAATAACATGAATGTGAAAATGCTAAACTTATTCATCATAAAATCACTAACTTTATCTTTTCTTGCTTCAGGTTGTTTGGTATTGATAAATTAAAGCTCCGCAGTGCTTGTTTGCAGAGATGCTTGTGGATTCCACTGGTGATTATAGCATATTTTTCTGTACTGCTAAAAAAATGGCACGGGAAACATGTCTTCATTTCAGATGTGTGTGCATTTTTATTTGCAGTTACAGGATGTAGGTGATAAATAAATAATAGAGCTCGCATGTTCTGGCCATAGTAGGTCCAGGTCCAAGATTAAGAAGTGGTGATAGCTTTGTCCTTGACAAGATATAAGGTGCAAACAGCTGTACTTTTCTTCCTGCTGATGTGAATTTCCAGTGTTAAAAGATGAAATGCGGTATACGTGTGCTTTTTAAGACTCTTTCGATCAATATTATTATTACTCCTAAACCAAATGTCTTGTGTAGTGTCTTCCAAATGTAGATAGATAGGGCATCTTTGCTGACCATCATCTGGTTAGTCTTTATTAGTGGATAATTTACTGCCAAGAGTCATGGTACTTTGCAATATAAAATTCCATACAATATTTACCTTATACTAACCTATAACAAATATGTTTTCACTTTTTTATGTCTTTACTTTCATGAGGGTTTAGGCAAATATCTTGAGAGTGGATGACACCGAATGTGTTCTGCTGAACTTGTCACTTTGGGGTCTGTTCATGCTCTGGAGACATCTCTCCTCTCATTTCTGATACATTCCTTGTTTTAAGAAACAATGAAGAATTCTAGAAGTTCCTGTAACTGGCTGGGAAATGATGAATAGTATGATAGATTTTCTTATCCCCCAAGTAGCAACAGCTCTGTGCTGGTTTGTTATTTAGACGTGAAAGAAAACAAAATAAAGCATCTCAAAGAATCTCTGATGAGTATTATCAGGAAGAAGTTTAGGTGTGCGGCCCTTACATTTTCTACCACTTTACACACATTTTTTTTTAATTTTTAAAGATTTTATTTATTTATTTGACACACAGAGAAAGATCACAAGTAGGCAGAGAGGCAGGCAGAGAGAGAGAGGGAAGCAGGCTCCCTGCTGAGCAGAGAGAGAGCCCGAGGCGGGGGTCGATCTCAGGACCCTGAGATCATGACCTGAGCCGAAGGCAGAGGCTTAACCCACTGACCCAGGTGCTCCTTTACACCATTTTTATTTGCCCCGAATATGTATCCTTTTAAATTAGGAATCAATGAGGAAACAAGGAACTGTTTTTAAAGAAATGATATTGAGGCCAAAGGAGTGAGGACTTTGGTATTTTCACTATTTCTGTGACACTTCAAAGTATGACTTTAGAACAAAATTCACTTTGGTACAGTTTTCAAGATGCCCGGGTGCTTAGAATTGCTTATACATTCAATCTAGAAATTCTTATTTATGGTTTACGAACACTTACTATCTACGCTGTGCTGGATACTGGACTATAAAATGACTAAGAAACCATCCTCTCTTGAAGGGCTTTCTGCTCAACTGGTAGAGAGAGACACAATGGATAGATGGAGCTCAATGTTATATGTGTAGGGAGCACAGAGGAGGGAATGGGGTTGGAAGTAGTCAATCCTCTGTCATGAAGCTCATGAAGGAACTCACAAGAAAGATGACATTTGATCTGTGTCTTTAAAGTTTGTTGAAGTTTGCTATGCAGATGGGTGTGGGGAGAAAAGAACATTCTATTAGACTTGGAAATAGGAACAGAGAGGCAGAGGAAGGAAATGACTCTTGAGGATGGTTGAATGCTGGTTCTTGGTGACCGGAGAGTAGTGAGGCAAAGAAAAGAAATCAGCATATCTTGTAGAAGTCTATAGTGGACCCTAAATAAAATATTTTATATATTTGTTAAAATCTTATTTAGTTTTTAGTAAAAGAAATGCTTTTAGTTTTAAATGGGAGAGTTCAGATTTTGCACTTTGAACCCTTGATTAGAGTAAATGTATCAGAAATTACAAGAATCATAGTTGCTAACAATTATGCAGTGTTAATCTATCGATATATGTGACCTTTTGTTCAAAGAGCAAACGATAATGGTTGCATGAAGTAAAGAGAGAAAAATCTTTTGTTGGTAAAGAAAACAAAAACCAGGGGATTCACATTGCTTTCATAAAAGCATATTTTCACCTGAAAATCCCCTGGTGTGCTTGTTGAAAATACCAAATGGCTAACAGACACATGGAAAAATGCTCAACATCACTCAGCATCAGGGAAATACAAATCAAAACCACAATGAGATACCACCTCACACCAGTACCAGTCAGAATGGCAAAAATTAACAAGTCAGGAAACAACAAATGTCAGCGAGGATATGGAGAAAGAGGAACCCTCTTACACTGTTGTTGGGAATGCAAGCCGATACAGCCACTCTGGAAGACAGTATGGAGGTTCCTGAAGAAATAAAAATAGAGCTACCCTACGACCCAGCAACTGCACTATAGGGTATTTGCCCGAAAGATACAGAGGTAGTGAAAAGAAGGGGCTCGTGCACCCCAATGTTCGTAGCAGCAATGTCCACAATAGCCAAACTGTGGAAGGAACCGAGATGCCCTTCAACAGATGAATGGATAAAGAATACGTGGTCATGTGTACAATGGAATATTACTCAGCCCTCAGAAAGGATGAATACCCACCATTTGCATCGACATGGATGGAACTGGAGGGGATTATGCTAAGTGAAATAAGTCAAGCAGAAAAGACAGTTATCATATGGCTGAACTCATATGTTCCATTTTTCCATTATCATACTATCATATGGTTGCACTGATAGCCTGGAGGACCTTAGGAGAAGGAAGGGAAAACGGAAGGGGAAGAGATCAGGAGGTACACAAATCATGAGAGACTGTGGACCCCAGGAAACAAAGTGAGGGTAACATGGTGATGGGTGCTAAGGAGGACACGTGTTGTGATGAGCATTGGGTGTTCTATGCAAGTGACGAGTCATTGAACACTGCATCAAAAACTAACTGAACATTATAAAAAAAAGAAGAAAAAAAAAAACTTTGTGGGCTTGCAGTTCTGATGTCCAGATTTAGACTTCTGAAGGATGGGAAATGGAGAGGTAAGAAATGTGACTTTCATTCTTTCGTCCCTGTGAATTCCCACTATTCTTTCCATTTTGCCTTCTTTGTTTCCTCCTCAGTCTTATCCTTGGTTACACCACTTCTCATTGTTCTCCTGGTCTCGGTGAGCACAGGGAGCAGCAGGACAAATGAAACCGAGATTCTCCATAGTGACGGTTTTCCTGCTTCATGACCTGATTATTTTCCAGAATTACCTTATGATATATGGCTCAAAGTTCATTTTCATATTCTGATTACTAAAATAAATAGTCCTTGGACATTTTATTTTCCATTTTTTAATTAAATGGTGATCATGGATATTTAATGTACGTGATATGTGTTGTTTAATTTATATGTTTAAAATTGCACCTAGAAATAAAAGTGTCATTTGTTCTCCACTGAAAATTAATTAATACTGTTGTTTGTATTTTAGTTGCCAGATTGGGCAAACCACAACATGATGAGAAATTACTTTTTCTACTTTCCTCATCTCAGGTATTGATGACATATGGTAACTTTCTTTTAGGGGGATTCTTTAGAACAACCATAAATCCCCACAAATTCCAATTTATCAAACTGCAAGTTTTAAAGCCCCAAATGGATGGGAGGGTGTTTCACAGTTGTTGTTTTGGTCCTTCTGAAAAGATTCTGTGTAGTATTAGGACAGATCAGAAGTCCTTGAACTTCACGTAAGACTAGAACACACTAGATGGTGCTGTTACCCCAGTTGCGATCACCCTGCAAACCACGCAAGAGTCAGGTCAGAATAGAGCGAGAGGAAAGGAAAGAATGCTCAGGGTGCATGCTGGATTTGTCTTCCAGCAGAAGACACGCTCCTGTCAGACCATATCGTTCACTTCCACCGCATTGCTTTTGCATTTTCTTCAGAAGTGCCTTGCTGAGGTTTTGCACTAACACACTCTAGATTTTCATACACGTGTGTGGGTGCGTACACATGTGCACGTGTGTGAGATTCGACTGGGCAGGTCGTCTGTTTCGTCTGACTTCATTTCTGTTCTTAGTGCTCATGACTTCATCAAAGGAGCACTCAGTTCCCATCCACTTCGCTGGACAGGGCTCACCTCCCACCACCTCCTGGTTTCCCACTGTTTTCCTCCGTGTGCGCTGTCTCTCCATCAGCTCTTTCCCTGGATATTTTGCCTGTTTCGCAGGACCAATTTCAAAGGCTGTGCCTTCCGTTAAGCCCTTCCTCAGTGCTTCAGTCGTGGTTCCTTTACACTGAATTCCTGTAACCCCTCCATACTGAGTTTATGCCTGTCATTCCCTGCCTGCCAATCTTCATGTACTTTTCTAATTATCTTTAAAACTCCTTGAGAACAGGGGTAATCACTTACGCAGTTCCTCCTCCTTCTTCGGATATCAGCCTTTACGTGAACTACTGCATCTTGAACGTATTTGGTGCTTACAAATGTGCTTGCCGTGGAGGAATGAAAGAATCAACAAGTGAATTACTATTAGAAAGGCATTTGTTTGGATAACCTGTTTGCTCTCCACCCTTCACCACCCTGCCCTGGACTGGAGATATTGATCACTATTGACTACATCAATCACTATCCTCTGGCTTCCAGTTGGCGTGGCCAATAGGAAGTACAACAAGAAATGGGAAGGGAAGAGAAAAGTAGAGGCATTTATTCTCCAATCTCCCTTTGGGCCAAGTCATGTGTTGGCCATGGCTCCGTTTCTCCCCATAGGGCCACAGCTCTTGATAGATATCTGGTAATCCCTGCCTTCCTTTTCTCCTTCAAGCCAAGGGGTGGTACCTTTGATGCTTCCCTGTTCCTCATTTGCCTTAACTTTGTCTCTTTAAAAATTTTTTTCCAGGGGCTCTTGGGTGGCTCAGTTGGTTAAACAACTGCCTTCTGCTCAGGTCATGATCCTGGAGTCTGGTATCGAGTCCCACATCGGCTCTTTGATTGCCAGAGAGTCTGTTTCTCCCACTGACCTCTCTCCTCTCTCTCTCTCTCTCTCAAATAAATAAAATCTTTAAAAATTTTTTTTTCCAGTTTTACTGAGAAACAGTTGACATACATCATTTCATAATTAACTGTCTCTATTAATCTCTTCACAATCAACTGACTGAAATGTGACATCTATGACCCGTATACAAACTATGACCTATAGAAGGTCCTTAGAAAATGAGCTATCTCATATAAGACTTTATTCTTTCTGATAATGTGACCAAGGCATCACATCTTAAAGCGTTGTTTATATAACTGAGATTTGCTTTTGCCTTACTCTCAGGTCAGAAGACAGCTTACTCTGACACACACAAATGCTTACTCTCATTTGCTAAGGTATTCAAAATAAGCATATTAATTATTGGAGGATATTTATTATTGCATAGAAAAGAGATTATCTGCAGTAATATTAATGGTAGCTTTCCTTATATGTGGGCTAATTGCTATTTATATATTTTTTATTTTATTTTTTTTGAAGATTTTCTTTATTTATTTGACACAGAGACGGAGAGATCACAAGCAGGCAGAGAGGCAGGCAGAGAGAGAGGAGGAAGCAGGCTCCCTGCCGAGCAGAGAGCCCAAAGTGGGGCTCGATCCCAGGACCCGGGGATCATGACCTGAGCCAAAGGCAGAGGCTTTAACCCACTGAGCCACCCAGGCACCCCTATTTTCTTTTTTTAAAACATTCCATTTATTATTTTTCTGCTAATATACAGAAACACTGACTCAAAGAACTAAAACAATTGTTTTCAAACCATTATCTGAGAGACCTAGGGTTTCCCAAATTAAATTCTTGCTTCAACATAAAAAACAAAATGCATGTGGTTTTTAAGCTTTTGGCAAAGACATAATCAAGGTGGCCATCAAGGTATTAGATGGTATAAGAAGGTATTTTGAAATGACACTATTAATATCTCATGTGATAGGATTCAGATGAAAATCTTTTCTGCCTACCAAAGTAATGACTTCAACAGGTTGAGAAATCTGTCATTGATTCCCTTGCAACACAGATAATAGCCACGTGAAACTTTTTACTCAGCTGTGATGCAGCAGTAATTTATGTAACTTGCAGAGGTTTCAAGATGATTAAATGGCATCACAATATATAGAGCATCCTACTCAGGGTTAGTAAAATGTTCTCCATGTATACTATTTTCTTGTTTTTCTTGGAGTCGTACAGTCACTCGCCAGACGATCACATCGAAACTCATGCCTCCTGATTTCAAATTCAAGGTTAGTTATGCCTTTCTGACGCTGCCCCAATTTGCCTTTATGTACATTAATTTCCTTTTTCAGTTATAATTTTCTCATTGCACATATGGAGAACATGGCAGCAGATCAGGGAAATCTAGGTTACAATATGGATTTTAGTCAGCATGAGAAGTCACCAGTATTTTGTTGTCTGTCAGTGTATGTAATCATTATCTTAGACAACTGTTCGTTTCCCTGCTGATACTTACAAGCTTGGATATAAGAACACCATGGCCTTTGTGATTAGAGCACTTGGTTTTTCATTCATAATTTGCTATCATTTTTGAGATTGTGAATTAAATGACCCCTTAGACCATGTGTTTCTGGCTTATGCCCTGCAGACACTGTCTACCCAATTCCTACCATTGGACACCTGAGCTCTGGAAGAAAGGCATGAGGCCCATGTGCCTCCGTCTTCTGCCAACAGGATTCCACTCTCTTCTAATGTGACCCATTCTTTGGCTGACGAGGTCATAGGCCTGACAATGGGAGATATGGCATTTCTGGGGGAGATTTTGAATAGAGGAATTCGAGTCAAAGCCTATCTCTGGTGAAAGGAAATGTGTAGTTTTTGAGTTAGAAACTTGTTGTTCTGGGATAGTTCTTCAATCTGCTTTAGTTGAAGCCTGTTTGATATTTTCACTCTTTGGATATCCAGGAAAGGAGAGCTACATGGAATCAATGGGTAAAGGTGAAAACACCACGTAAAATCTTCAGAGAACCTCTACCCCTACCACTAACATATTACGTGTTAATAAAAATAATGAATAGAAAACAATCTTCAGAGATAGAAAACATCTGAATTATAGTCCCTGGATAATAGAACATAGCCCTTAATTTTCTTTAAAAATGTTCAGTTCCTCCTGAATTTTGCCTTTCTCTATCAATCAGGCATCAAGTACATATAGACTGATGCCTGTATGTGTTTGCAATTGTGAGAACATATTTTACATGTGGGAATATGTGTATGTAGAGATAGAAACATTTTAAGATCATTCTTATATTTTCTAGACCCGATGTCTGGATTTTCATGGAGAATCAAGATTTGTCTTGCTGCTGAGGCTGCCTTGGTTGACACTCGCGTATGCAGTGTGTGAAGGACAATGACTTTCCAACACAGAAGCCCACAAAAGCATATTCCATCGGTATGTAAATTACTTCCCAGAAGAGCTGTTACTTACAGAGTGAGTCATAAGGCACAAGCCCTCTGCCCCTGGTGCATCAAGTACAGCTGTGGGGTGTGCGTACGTGCACACAGAAGGGCTGGGAGTGACATCCTGCAGTCCTCTATGTCCTCAGAGCCCTGCTCAGGGCCCAAGTTACTTCAAATGAGAGAGAGCTAAGAAAGAGGGTGTTCTCATCATCTTTCACTTTCATCCTACCAAAGTCCCTGGAGGAAAACCAGGAAAACCCCCCTCAACACAGAGAAAAGGAATCCCATAAGATGGAACACCAGGAAAAAGGGGCGGGAATTGGAATTAAAGAGGATGCTATTGCCACATACAGTACCAATATGATTTTTTACTTATATATGGAGGATTGTTATACATACTAAGAAAAATTTGAGATGAGGTGGTTGGGTTTTTTTTTCCCCCCCGAAAGGACCGTGTTTTATTCTTCAGTGATAAATCAACATATTTGGCAGACATTTGTCTCAGAACATGCAAATTGTCTTGAAAATAGTAATTGCTAACATTTTTGAGAATTTACCATGTGCTAAGTGTTTTTTATTTTTGCTTAACACTCACCACCATCCCATGACATATTTTCTTTCCTCTGTTCTACTAAGAGGGCCTAAGGAGATTAGGACAATACCCAGGTCAAACATGTTCTTAGTGGTGCCCAGAATATGCATGGCTGTCCAGTAACTGTGCATATTCCTAACAAGAAAGAATGAGGGAATGATCAGTAACAAGGATGCTTTTCATTTATAACTCAAAATACTCATGAGATAGAAGAGTGATTCTCAAGAAACCAGAAATCCTGATCAAAGTGATCTCTCCATGCCTGTTGGCCAAAGGTGGATATGGAAGGCCCCACCTGAGCGTATGAAATAGCAATGGCTAATTTGGATTTCTGTTAATTAGCACATTTTGTTCTTATTGAAACAAAAATGACCTCAACCCTGGTCTCTAGAGGACAACATGAACATGACGATGGCGTTCCCTAAATGACGCTTCTTACCTGGTTTGGCACACTTGGGAGCCAAGACCCTGACGGTGGTAATCACTGTTAGTTGAGTGATCCTTGCAGCAGCAAGTGAGGAGCAAACGTTAAAGACAATCGAATGCATCTAAGTATTGACATAGGACAGATAGGAGGAGTACGAAAAGAATTCAGAATAAAGAAATAGATTCATTAAATCCGATCTAGTTACGCAGCGACTCCTGTGAGAAGATTGCAGATTCAAAACAGACTTGAAAACTGGGTCCTGTTTTGCTAGAAGCCAAAGACAGTCTTCAAGAGTAGCCATGTAGGAGGCGCGAACTCTGAGTCCCTGTCGGCCCTGGGCTGACTGAAGAGGCTCGACTCGTTATTGGAGGTCATACAAAAATTGGATGTATGCACTTCTAAACTCTTCCACTCCTAAACTCTCACATGAGAAAGAAAGAAAACTGTATCTTGTTCAAGCATAGGTATTTTAAATAGCTTTATTGAAATATAATTCGATATACTGTAAAGTTTACCTATTTTAATTGTATAATATTTATAGAATTGTGCAACCAAGACCATAACTTAATTTTAGAACATTTTCACCACCCCCAAGCGCTCAGCTGTACCCTTCTGTCCTAGACGACCAGTGACCTACTTTCTGTCTCTATAGATTTGCCTGTTCTGGACATTTACATAAGTGATATTTTATAGCATGTGAACTTCTGTGACTAACTTTCATTCAGCGTCATGTTCTTGGGGTGCATTCATTTTGCAACCTGTATCAGTACTTCATTCTGTGTCATAGCCAAGAATTATTCCCTTGTATGGATACACCATAGTTTGTTTTTTCATTTATCAGTTGGTGGACATTTGGGTAGTTTCCCCTTTTTGGCTAGCATGAACCATGGACATTAGTTGACAAGTTTTCGGACATGTTTTTTATTATTCTTGGGTATATATTTATGTTATATGTAGAGAGAGGAATAGCATTACTATTGTGTAGTAACTCTATGGTTAACATTTTGAGGAACTGCCAGACTATTTCCAAAGTGACTGTATCATTTTTTATGTTCCCAGCAGTAATATAAATATATTTTATATATATATACACACACAGAATAAATTATTACATAAATTATATGCTGGAATAAAGAAATCGGGGACAGATGACTTATGAGAATATTCAGAACATGAATCTAAGAGACAGAGAGACAATGTTAGCTTGTTGAAATATATTCTTAAGAACAGTTTGCAGTCCAAGGAATGTTTTACTTTACATATAATGGGAATTATAATATTTATTTATAATTATATTTAATATATATAATTTGTATATAATTATAATTATATATATATTATAATGTGTCTTGAAGTATCTTTTGTATACAATTGAACTTCTACCCTTGAGTGCTGATCGAAATGTTTAAAAACTAATGCAGCATAGGGAACATTCAGTGTTGTGCTGAAGTCTACTCAAACTGGATCTTGAGAACCAATTGTTAAATATTTAGGAATTTTATCAGCCAGTCATTAAGTCTTTGGTACTTGAAATAACCCGTTGGTGAGTATTTACACCACAGAAAGTGGCAAATGCTACAAATCAGGAGCTTTCTGTTCTGGAAACCTGGTTTACCACACCCCTGGAACCAACCAGTCAGAATGGATGCTAATACTGTAGGACTAGAGGCCAGTTGTAAATAACGGCTTCTGCTTCAGTGAATTCTAGTTGAATATCTACTCTGTTTACTCCCTAATTAATACATTGGACATCTGGTTTAACTCCAGCCAGCTATAAGTATAGAAGTAGTAAAATAAATTCAACATGTATCAACATTAAAATAAATTCACAATTTTGTTTTAAGTTTAGACATTGTCTTAGTTTATGTGATATTTAAGTATTTGTAACAGATTTTGGCATTTTAGAGAATGTGGGAGATTTGACTTGAGTTTTAATTTATAATATGAGAATTGACTTAGACTTGTGACTTTAAGTTAGAAAGCATGAGAAAATTATTGTTCATAAACAATGTTAAAAATTTAGAATGACTTGGGGCTCACTGTATTTGTAAGTCAAATTTATTAGATTTATAAGGATGCTTAAGTACTTAAAAGGTTTTGTTTTATAAGAGGCATTTTTAATATTTCAAAAGAAAAATACAATAAACTGATAGATCCAATTAAACATGGTTACTGAAATGCTTCTCTTGATGTTTGTTAAAATTTGCAGATTACTGACTAGAATAAAATGATTTACTAGTCGTAACTTCACGGATTTAGGAAAATATAAGTTTTTAAATTTGATTTTAATAAATCATATATTACTTTTAAAAAATCAAATTCAAATCTGTCATAGTTACTAAAGGAGCTCTCAAGGACATAAAGGACACTCAGTGACATGCAGAATCTATCTGGGCAGGCATTTCTAGGTTCCTGACCCAAAGGACTACAAGAAAATATGTAAAAAGGTTTACTGAGAAAGACTACCCCTTTGCCCTAGAAAGAGAACCAGACATATACACCATATGATTCTGATAACAGTCTGCATTTCCTCATCACTGGGAACTTGTGGTAATAGTTTGTCATCATGATTGAGAGATGACCCTACCCTGGGCCCAGTGGCCTCTCCCATTCTGATTCTTATCTGTGCTCCACAACCAATATTTGAATCTCCTCACATCCAGGATGCTTACAGCTGTTTTCAGATTCTCCATCTCTGGTGATGCAGTTTCAGTTTGCCTCAGATATTAAACATTTATTAATAACTTTTCATACAAATTTAAAGTGCTCTGGAGATTGCTGGTTGCCAAATGGTGAACGTTATCATGGGAATGGCTGTATTCCAAGGTCTCTGCCTCTGCGAGCTTTGTTCTCTGCTCTCCGTGTCTGCCTGCCTCCCTGCAGCAAAGAGAATGCTGTACTCTACATTTCTCATGAGAAGAGTTCCCCCTTGGCTTGAAGTGCAATTTGTAAAGTCTAAATCCAACCATATCAAGATTCTTTTTCTTTTGCACAATTTAACATCCCTCCTGGTAGCAACGGTTGAGAGAAATCCCATTTATATTTTTACTTTTTTTTCCTGAATGGTTTGCTCATTATAGTGAGGGTTACCATTCTACCCTAAGCCAACCCTAGGTCTCACACAAGCTATAAGAAGAGTCTTTGGCCGTGGGACCTGACTCATTCAGCACATTCTGCTAATTCTTCCAAGTGTTAAATGTACAGGGTTGTTGTTGTCATAAGCAATTTCCCACCTCATGTCCGCAGGAGGACATCTGCAAGAAAGCCCACTCTGGTTTTTATCCTATCCATACTTCAGTGTATAAATGTTTACATTCCTCTGGAGAAAAATCCCTAAGATTCAATATACTCTATTATCAAAATTCCTTGAAAGATTATCAAAATCTGCTATAGACCAATATTCTGTGCTCAAGAAGAGAATACAATTTTAAGAGCTTATTTATTCACTAGCGAAGCCAATCCTAAGGTTGGTTTTTGTCACAAGAAAAACCAGACCCAAATTCATCATGAAAGTGCATCAAAATCCTGTTTAAATAAGTGAAAATGTCAAAAGACACATCATGGTTTCCAAATACCTTGTTCGCTGGGTGCTTGAGAAACTGGGATCGATTATTTCCCAGATAACCGAAGGCCTACCAATACTGAACACGTTGCGTCCATTAAATGACGGCATAGTTTTGACTGACCAAATCCCAGCTAAAGCGTTTCTGGGAGTGGTCCTGTTGGGTTGGCAAATACAATTATAAAGTAGTATTGCATGGCAAGACAAGACCATTCAAGCGTCACCGAAGGACGTCCTCGTCATGGGCTCTGTGGCCCGACAGGACACCTGCAGAAGAGGAAGGGAAACAGGTGTTTCTAATGCTCTGCTGTGTGATGAGAAGTGGAATGATCACAAGCAGGGTATGGAGAAGAAATGTTACCCAGGCCCCCTAAAATACAACCTCAGCAACACTGAGTGGGGCAGAAACTAAAAGGGAACAGTAGCGTGTAACAGTCAACTTGCAATGAAGCCCTCAGGGACAGATGACCTACGGGCATATTTAGCCCATGATTCTGAGAGAGGCAAGAGAGGCAAACACTGTTCGCCGGTTGAAAAGTATTCTGAGAGCCCGTTGCAGACCGAGGAGTGTGTCCCTTCGCGTGTAGCGGAGAACACCATCCTCTTTTCTTCTGGAAACGCACGCATACACAGTGACATACTCGACTAGGAGGATTGCTCTGCATGAAGGATCTTCATCATTGTCTTGGATACTTTACTCCACAGAGGAAAAGCAGATTTTCGTGAAACTGTGTAATCAAGTTTTTGAAGTAAATTCATTCCCCTCGGATCTGTTACTTCCGCTTGACATCCTCGACGCGAAGCTCTTGGCTTTTTGCTTTGTTTTAAACGAAGGGCTTCGGTTTCTTCTGGAGACCCACTGCCCTACCTTCCTTCTTCCTCACTACCCCGCCAGCCTGTTCTATAAGCTGTCGTCCTCATTCTCCTAGCCTTCTGTTCTGTACAAACTGATGATAATGCGAAAAAAAAAAAATAAAAAACCTTGTAGTTAGATTAGCATGTGAATAAAATTCTAGGTGATTCAATATTCTGTATATCACAGAGGTCTGTGAATCCACCATGCTGGAATGCGAGAAATGGCACCTTTCATTTGCAAGTCGAGACACTTTGCTCTCCTGAAGTTAAGAGAACCTGGAGAAAGAGAAGTGCTTGCTGCTAAGATGTTGACAAATGAATACATTCAGAGATTGGCCTTTCTAAGGGTGTGTGTGTTAGCCTCCTGGGGGCCCTGTGCCACCCGCATAGACGACAGGGGGGGAAATACGGTAGGTTAAGGATGTTGACTCATCTTGTATCTCTCTCTCGTACTCGTACTTGCTTTCTCTCTCCCCAGTGCCCTCCCCCGCACACTCTCACTATCTTTTGCTTAAGTCTGAGCCTTAACATTATTGCAATAATGCAGTTTGCTTCTACCAATAACTTTCTTGTCAGGAGACATCTGTTCTGTTATGAAAAGTCTCTCCTAGTAAAGCATCAATCATGTCTCCCTTGTAAAGCAAAACACATTTTTTTTGGGTCCCCAGATAGCAAAATACTGCTGAGAAAACAAACTGTGCAGAAATAGTAACGTGGCACATGAATACATGTATTCTGAGCACGCTTTGTTTGCCTGCACTTGGTGCTCTGTGGTTCCGACAGTGTGGGCTGCTGACCGCTTAAGTCTGAAACCGCAGAGGGCTCGTCAGTGTCCTCCCTAAAAGCATC
Source organism: Meles meles (assembly GCF_922984935.1). NCBI lineage: Eukaryota > Metazoa > Chordata > Mammalia > Carnivora > Mustelidae > Meles > Meles meles. The sequence goes on along the minus strand of NC_060067.1, from coordinate 202,609,560 downwards.
ATGATAGGCTGTTGGCTGTAGAGATCCCCATGAGAATCTGAGGCGGGATTTCACGCACTTTGCTCTCATCTGCTAAAACAAGTCCTGACGCTATTGCAACGGTCGGAGTCCCTTGCAGAGCTGCAGATCCAGAATGTCAGGCTACCTGGGAAGTCCTAGATGATCCTCTAGGGGTTTGCAAACACTTAGATGCTCGGCATCACGGACATAAAGCACCTGGTGGATGGAGCAAAACTTCTTCTTGACATCCTGATGCCTTTGTATTTTACTGACGTCTCACTCTTTACATTTATAGAATAGGATTCTCTGCTTTGAGACCCACGTTATTACTTCCTAAATTCCCTCAATCTCATGTATCCTAGCATGTGTTAATGAAATGGGAATGTGTTGCTCTTTGCCTATGTCAAGGCTTGAAGTTGGGTGTAAAAGAGAAATTAACGTAGTTTGGGTAAATACTTCTACACCAAAAAACTGAATGTTGTTAGAGCTAAAAGCAATGTGTCAGGCATTGTCTAGTCAGGAAGACAAAACCATGCTAAGTGTTTCAAGTAGAGGGGATTGGATACAAAGGATGCGTAGGGACTGGAAAAGTAAAAGGGAGAGAGAAGCGGGTGCCAAGAGAATTGCCACGGAAGGAGTGAGGGGCAGAGATTGGGAATCTGCTTGTGCTCCCGAGTCAAATCCCCTGAACCCGCACCTGCAGCTTTCTCTAGAGATCCTGCCTCCATCAGAGCTGCAGACCCGGGGAGAGACTGCTACAACAGCCTGTCCTTTCCGTCCCGATGGCGACCACCGGCCCCTGCCAGCCATGTCTGCTGCTGTGGGGCCCAGAGCAGAAACTTCTCTCTTCCTCCTGCTTTCTGATCTCCTGACCACACTTTCACAGGACAGACCTGAGCAGGACGCCAGCTGGGAAGCGCATGTGGGGCATGTGGTTTGCAGACTATGGAGGGACGAATACGGAGCCAGACGTGGCCGGTGAGCGAGCAGGTAGAGGCAATGGTGTGTTGCGAGGTTAACGTCTTACACACAGGAAATTAGATTATAATTAACACCCAAACCAAGAGCAAATGTTGGGAAGAAAGGGAGGTATAGAAAGGGGAAGGTTGTCCCGAAACACAGCAAGTGATCTGTGGAGAATACGAAAGTGGGGAAGACATTTTCCTGAATCATCTGTTGACCTGCCTTTTTATGTCAACTAAGCCACGAGAGGTTTTAAAAATCATTACTTTCAAGTTTCTCAAGTAACACATGAATAAATTCTCCTTATAAGACATTAAAATTTATTGATGCAGGTTAGTCTTCCTTTGATTACCAGGACAATCCTAGTCCCTTCCCAGAAATAACTGTCAGTTTGATGCACACCCAAAGAGGCTGAACTGTATCCTTGAGTGGGAAAAACGATGAAGTCGAATGAAGCATCATTATACTAGGGAATAGTGATGCTGTTTTGTAAGAGAACAGAATAGTTTTTTATGGGTAGCAAGGGGAAATTGAGTTTGCAGGAACATATGTAGTATGTTCCATTTATGAGTTTTGTAAAAAAAACACAAAAGTAAGTCTTGTTTCAGCTCTAGTGTTGGCTTCTAATACGATCTCTGCCTCCACTCCCCCCAGTGCATGTCTGGGCCGTCCCTCGGAGTGTCTCTGCCTCCAGCCCTTTGCCTCTGTTCAGCCCTAATTCTCTGATGTGTTTCCCACCACACAGCTGACCAAAAGAAGAGCAGTAGAAACCGGAAAATGAGAAGACAGAAGGGTAAGTGAGGAAAAAAAAGAAAAAACGAGTTATGTTAACAAGTTAACGCCTTAGAATTCTGTTATTGTGAAAATGTAATCATAAGAAATGGTTTCTCAAAAACGGCATGGATTCTCACTTCTGTGAAAGGGTTAAACTTGTTTTGACCCTTTTTTCCTTCCTTCCTTCCTTCCTTCTCTCCCTGCCCCTGCTGTTCTTTTGTCAATGCTTAGATCTAATACCACGTAAATAGTGAAGTCGTCAAAGGAGAAACTTCCTAAAAGTTAGTAAATAATCTTTGAATGACATCTTTTCTAGATTCCTAAAATTCTGTGTCTGGGGGAGGAATCATTGAGAAAAATCCAAAAAGAAAAAAAAAATCAGTTGCATTGAACATCAGTAAGCAGCTCAGGAGATGAGGAAGCGTTCACATTGTTACAATCCGGCTCTCCCCCAAAGCAGACCTGAGATCATGCTTGTTGGCGGGCGTTTACAGAGAGTGTGCTCCCCGGGAGCAGAAGTGAGGGACAGATGGAGGGAATGTCAGTACAAGATGTGTTGGGTTGGTCCTCACTGTCTATGACAGATGCACATTTCCCCGGGACGTTCTGAGAACCTTTATGGAGTGCATCTGGGAACTCGCTGTCTAAAGGAGGACAAAGGAAAAGACTTACTGTCAGTGTCTCTCCTCCATCCTTTGAGGATGGTCTCACAGGTCGTCAGCCCTTCTGTGGGCTTCCCCTTCCACAAGGTCAGAGAAGACTCCGGGAAGGACAGGCCTGGAGCTTGTCACCATAGCTAGCTGAATGCGAGGCCACGAGAACTTGGACACAGGAGGTATCAGACCCGTAATTCTTGAAAACTGTCGCCGTTAATCACCCATGTCACATAGTGGTGGGTGAATGTGAGTGCTGTGTGATGTCTAATACGTCTTCCGTCTGCCTTTCTCCTAGTGCCTGTCATTACAGGGTGAAGGGCTTCTAAATGGACATAGGTTTTTACAGGTCCCACAATTTGCAAATATATTTGAATATACAAAGCTTGAGAGCAGGTACCATGTTTTACTTAATTTTACCGCTTCTGTACTTAGTAGAGGGACGGGCAATCAAAGGAACTCAACAAATATTTAATCATGGGGGTAAATGAAAACGACCCTCCAAGAAACTGAACGGTAAGGTGACTCCAATCCAATCACTCCCTTCAGTGCCCACCAGTTTGAGGGGGGAAACCCTTCTCTGTCCATTACCCACCGGCCTCTGCTTCTGCTAAGTGTAAAGGCAGAAAGGCGGGGTGGGTAGGATATCGTGGTAGAGGAGGAGGGAATGAAATACTTTGCCAAAATATTCTAGATACTCCGGAAGCACGTGTCCTGACCCCCGCGTATGGGATTAGCTCATGTCCAGGCTTTGTTTTCCCCCATCTTCCTGCGTCCTTATCCCCACTGCCTGCCGAGCGCTCTCGGTCATTTGTGGTTTTCATGTCCACACTGGTCAGCTCCTATTTGAAATCATAGCGTGAGGAGTTGTCTGTTACAGAGGGACGGAATTAGAAGCTCCTGAGGACTGTCTGGAACTTGCCGTGGGCCACCCCGAGTCTATTGTTACTCCTGCCACCAGCTTGTCCACAAACGGGCCAGATTTCGAAAAAGTAATCCCTTCAATGAGAACAGTCCGAAGCAATTCCAAATCAGCGAATACCACGTCTCTGCTTGTCCACAGAGCCCCATCCGAGAAGGATGCTGGCTTCTCCTGCTGTTGGTCTGTTTACACCAGGCTGACTTGATATTTTTATCTGTTTACAAAGCGGTGCAAAATGTTTACATAGTAGTGACCTGGTTTCTGGGTCTGGAAGTGCTGTTTGCAGTAGAATGTTTTCTAATCTTGCATGAAGCTCTAATCGTGTGCATTTAGTGAGGCCACGGTTCCAGTTGGTGAGAGCTGTTCAGAGAAGGGGTCCAGCTCAGGGCCAACCTTGTTTTCTTTGTCTTCTGGAGGGTGGGTTCGGAAGCACGCCCGTGTCCCAGACTGTCTTTTACTGTAGATTTGATTCAAGCTAAACACTTTGGGGTTCTGAAAATGTGTCTTTTTAGCCATGGAACTTTTGGGACTCTGTACAGTGCAACAGCAGAAAAGAGGCTAATGGGACCTCTGGTTTGCTGTAATTGTCTTAGAACCAGTTTACACCGACATGTATGTACCTGGTCTTTGGTCTGTGTGAATTATTCCTGGATCTGTCCCTGAAAAGCACAACTAAGCTTCTTTACATTTTAATGCGGCATCATCTCCCAGGGACAGGGAACTTTTCACTTAGGGCTAGGTTGTAATTCTTCGCAGAAGGAAACAAGGATGGCCTGACTCACCTTGGAGGGCAGATGGGGCTGTCAAACGCAGTAATGAATATGACCGCCTTTTACAAGCAGCATGAAACTCAGTATGGATCAGGTTACTATCCAGGTACATTTCATTTTCATTTGATTCCAACCCTGAACTCCATCCCTTGGCTTAAATTTATCAGCAGTAAGTGGAGTGTAGGGAAGGCTCTGAAGTGCAAGTCACAGCCCTATGTGTTCAACCCTTCTGAGGCTGGAAATAATATTTGGTAAGTTACGTATCTTCTCTTGGCCTCAGGATCCTTGCTGGTAAAATTAAGTGGCTGAGTTAAGAGGTATCTAAATTCCTGTCAGCACTGTAATTCTTTGTAGCTATATAGTACATATTCCTGATGAGATCGGAAAGTCCGACAGGGCGCGTGCAGGGCTCAGTCTGTGAGCGTGACTCCTGATTTTAGCTCAGTTCGTGATCTCGGGCTCCAGGAATGGAGCCCTGCGTCAGGCTCTGAGCTCGGCAGGAAGTCTGCTTGAGATTCTCTCTCCTTCTGTCCCTCCCGGGGCTTGTGTGCAGCATTCCATCTCTCTAAAATAAATAATCTTAAAAAAAAAAGAAAGAAAGAGAAAGAAAAGCCTGATGTCCTACTACCTAATTATGACATAGGACCCTTCAAGCTTCTTCTTCACTTTATTTTCAGATGATTGGTCTGGGTGAAAACTCTTTGAAGTGACTTTAAGACACATCCCTTTGCCTACTAATCTTTATGGCAAAATAATGTTATCATTTTTGTTCTATGAAATGTTATGAAAAAGGGATATCAAAAAAAATTTTTAAGTTTCTGCTATGATTAAGCAAATTTAAGTTAACCAATTCTGAATAAATACGGGATTTATTTCAGATTCCCGGAATCGCTATATGCGCACCTCCCCAGCCGTCACTCCCAGCCCAGCACCCACCAAGCCCTTGGAACAGGGGAGGAGGGGGGCAATGTTCAGATGCTTCGTAAACTACCCTTCTACCCCGTGTTCCCCAAAGCTTGTGGCATAGAATCTTAGTTTCACAAGCCGTTATAGATAAGGCATGAACAAGTTTCTGTAATTAAATGAGTTTGTGAAACATTGTATTTAACAAATAGAACAGATTTTCTCCCTATAAAACTTTCTCCAAGCCTTTACTGTGCTACCATATATTCTCCATCTCCGAAAGAAAGCTATGACATGTGTATATAGGTTGTATATAGGTGAGTGACCACTTTTATGTGAGGAAGTCCCATAGGACAAGTTTCCTTGGAGCAAACTTTAATAAGACATTTGTTTTTAAAGAGCCAAAATCCAGTGAAACAATGAAAGGTCTGCTGAGATGCTAGAGAAAGGGAACGCTTACGGCCGCGGGATTCACTGGGTGTGCTCCCGTGAAGACACACTTGCATCACGCTGAGCGGTATCAAGCATGAGCTGTTGGTTTTATATTTACCTGAAACACATTTCCTCAGTTGCATTCGACTGCCTTGTGTGGTGCTTAACGTACCACCAAGGGCGTGCAGACATTTCATAAATGCTTCTGAAGCCAAAGTCAAACAATTTTTAGACTGTGTGTTGTAGCTTGTTCATAAAAATTGTATTCCTTACCACTTGTCTTCCTTCCTTCCACAAACATTTGGAGAATGCTTAGTCTTTAGTACTTTTCCAAGCTGTAGTGCTATGTTATTGACCACTAAGACTCAGATCCTTCTAAACAAACCATGATTTATTAGAAACAAATGTGTATTTTAAAACTAGAATACACTGTAACAAACATACCATTTAAACCAAGTACAGAGCAACAAGGCAATGGGGAGGAAAGATGGCAATTACTTCTCAAAGAATGCAAAAGAATGTTTTCTAGAAAGACACCTGAGTCTTAAAAGCAGAAGAGAAGTTTTCTAGATGGACCATACCAGTTGATTCTCGCACCAAGAAGCAAACTTTCAAAAGCAAGGAGTTGGGAAACAATTTCATGAGTGTGGGAGGGTGTAAGCAGTTGGTATTGTTGGAACATGAAGTAGAAGGACCAAGTTGAAAGCTATAAGGATTAAGAGCTTGGCAAGGCTCAGATTAGTAAAACTTTATGTCCTTTGTAAAATGACTCCAGAGTCTGGTTCAGGCAGTGGAGGACTCTGAGAAGGTTTCAGAAAGGAGAGAGCCATGATACGGCCAACACTTAAAACCTGACCTTGGAGCAGTATAGAGAGGCCAGAGGTAGGGAAATCAATTAATAACTATTAGGGTGACCTAAATGAGAAATGATAGGAACCTAAACCAAGGCACTAACAGTGGCATGTTTCGATAGGAAATATTTAAGGCACTGAAGGTGTAAATTTAATAATACTTGTCACTGGTTGGGTTGTAAGGAGTGATAGTGAACGAAGTCAGACTCCCAGGTATATGGTTTCTTGCTTGGAGAATTGGTTGAATAGTGATGTTTGTAATGAGATAGGATGTGTGGAAAAGTGGACATTTTTTGTACATGTAAAAAAATATATATTTATCTTTTCATATATAAAATTTGAAGTGCCTTGGGATATGCAGGATGAGAACCTAACAGATGATTGCTTATATGTGCTCTGAGTCCCGTAGAAAGCTTTGTTTATAGTTATGAACTCACACACCACCAGCTTTTAGGTGGTAGATACAATATACTTGAAATAGAAGATACAGCCTTGGAAGAGAAAACTGTAAGATACAGAAGAATAAAGACAATCCTTGTGCCAAAAAGAAGATGCAGAATCATTAAAAGGAGAATGAAAATGTTCTCAAACCAAGACCTAGAAATGTAAGGTATGACAACACATAGAATAATAAGAGAATTTTAAAGAGGGAGATGTCAGAGAGAGAGAGAGAGAGGGAGGGAGAGAGAGAGAACAAAAGCTAAGTGCCTGAGAGAAGTATTTTGAGATAAAGTTGAGACTTGTTTTAGGATTTGGCAACACTGAGTCATCAGTGACCTTTGTTAGGATGATTTCAGTGAAGCCAGATTGCCTTAAGTGGTGGATATATAAGCAAGTGATATCGATGTGTTTTAGTCATTTTTTTTTTCAAAAATATTTGGCTGAGAAAAAAGGAAGAGAACGATAAGCATAGTTAGAGGGGAATGAAGGATGAGGGAGGAATGTTTAAAATGTAGTTATGTGTGTATGTGTGTGAGAGGAAATAAGGAAAGATGGAAAGAAGAAGGAAGGAAGGATAGAAGGAAGGATTGAGGGAAGGCAGGGAGAGTAAATATGTCTACGGGCTACAGGAGCTATCAATTTTGACACTGTCCTGGGTCAGGTAACACTGTCTTGTGTGCAGGTGTGGTGGGGGTGGGGGTTGAAGGTTCTGTGCATTGTCGGATGTTTAATAATATCCATGGCCTCTACTGGTGGATGCCAGTAGATACCACCATGATGATCATGCATGTCCCCGGACATTGCCTGGTGAGGGAGGCAAAATTATTCCTTGTTGAGAACCACTGGGTTAGAAGAGAAGGCAGTGGAGAAGATAGACCATCTAATGGAGAGAAGTGAGAAAAAATAATGCAGAACCCACTGAGATAGAAGGATGCTCTGGGCTTTAGAACATAGATAAAGGTGTGTCCTTTGTACAGAAGAAACACATTTTCCTCTGATGCCAGTGAAGGAGAAAAAGAGCACAAGGATGCAAGGAATTTGCATTCAGGGAAGGAATGCTGGTCGGGAAATGAAGCGATGACTCCATTTCCTTTGTGAGTTAAGGAGACAAGGTCATCCAGTAAAAATGAAGATGCCACAGTCTGAGTAGGAGGCCTAAGGAAGTGGAAATCATTCAGGATATAAAGCTGAAGTGAATGTAAGAGGGAAAGTCCAAAAAGAAAAAGAAAAAAATCCTGAAGAGTGTAATCAAGGTCACAGATTTGGAAAGCAGCAATCTGAATGAGCCTTAGTCCCAACTGTGACAATTTCTCCTCCAGCCACGTCCTCCCCCTGGTTAAAGAACCAAAGAGCAGTGCTTATGTGATGGCTATAGTGTTGGCTGTTTGTAGGTCAGGCAGGAAAATGGCAGAGTAGAATTGGTTGGATCAGACAGACAAAGCCGAACCACACCTCACTTCTGAGATTAGTGGGTTTTAGGAATAGCTAATTCAGAGGGTTTCAACCTAGAGTCAATTAACAGAATTTCTTCTAAAACCAAAAGGACTGAGATGACACTGTTTAAATTCTTAACTCCAGAAGCGTTGTCTGAAATTTGAAGGAGATTGGGTGTAGTTCATATTTTAAAAACCATTTGTATAGTCTTTCCTGTGTACTGTATCTTTCTTATTAAATGCTTAAAATAACATAGTTATCTTTTACTTACTGATTTGTCACTGTCTTTACATATTAAAGAAACCCTACAGGCATCTGGTTGTCTCAGTTGGAGGAGAACATGACTTTTGATCTCAGGGTTGGGTGGTGGGAATACTTAAATTAAAAAAAAAAAGGCTTTAAAAGGAACCTAATGTGGTAATACCCCTATGTGATAAGTATTGCCAATGTTTATCTCGGTTTTCTATTTGTCTTCTGACTTTATCTGTGGCTTTATTCAGGCATTGCTTAATTATTATGTATCAAATGCAATCAGTCTGTCCTTCTATAAAGCCAAAGAAGTTTTGTGTCTAACTTAGAAAAGGTTTCCCCATACAGATACGATAAAACTATTTTCCACATTGTCTTCTAACATTTTATGTTTTTTAAAAATTGACATTTGTGGATCTTCAGGAGATTTATTTTGACCTAATAAGTAAGCTGGGGATGCAATTAAGTTATTTTTATGAGCATGTTAATCACCCAAACATAATGTATTAAATATTGTCCTTACCCAATTGTTATGCCATACTGGTTTTTTCATCAAATAAATGTATGCATTTATTTGGGTCTGTTCATGTACCCTTTATTAAGGTCCATCACTCCATTGCTGTGTTTATTGTTTGATATGCATTTATTTAACATCTCCCTGAGTAATACGTATGATGACACAGTCACTGATGAGACTTAACTCTTTATTTTATGATGGAGCCCAGATAATTTAAGTGACTTATCAGAGATCATCCAGGTAATTCGTGGGGAAGCCCGCCAGAACCTGAGACTCATGTTTCTCAGTTGAGTGTGGGATACACTTACCGACGAGTGAGTCACTCTATTACATAGAGTCATAATCTAGCCATCGACTGACTAGATATAAGATGAGTCAGTCACTTCGCTTATGTTTCGTCATTATGGTGACCAGATGAGGGATTTCCACAGATGGCTGATGGGAAGAGAAACTGTTAGGAGAAAAGGAGTTCTCAGTAGTCATGAAAGTACCCGATTCTTCATCCTATTTTGCAACTGAAGGCAAAGGATTAACCATGAACTCATTTTTCAATGATTTGTGTGAAAGTGTTTCTTTTTTTTTTTTAATATTTTATTTATTTGACAGAGAGAAATCACAACTAGGCAGAGAGGCAGGCAGAGAGAGAGGAGGAAGCAGGCTCCCCGCGGAGCAGAGAGCCGATGTGGGGCTCGATCCCAGGACCCTGGGATCATGACCTGAGCCGAAGCCAGAGGCTTTAACCCACTGAGCCACCCAGGCGCCCCATGTGTGAAAGTGTTTCTTTACAAAAATTACACATTGGTTTCAGACAATGGAGAACTTTTTCCTTTGTGCTGGTATGAAGACAGAAAAAAAGGAACATTCTGTTGATTAATTGGGTTTTGTAGTTTTTACTTCAAAGGTTGACATCAATTTGACTTTGCTTTTTTTTTCAATTTAGAATGTATTAATGTTATTCAACTGATAGACGTTGGACTATAACTCTTTGGAATGGTTTTTTGTTTTTTGTTTTTTTTTTTGTTTTTTTTTAATATTTTGTTTATTTATTTGACAGACAGAGATCACAAGTAGGCAGAGAGGCAGGCAGAGAGAGAGGGAGAAATAGGTTCCCCACTGAGCAGAGAGCCCGATGCAGAGCTCAATCCCAGGACCCCGAAATCATGACCTGAGCTAAAGGCAGAGGCTCAACACACTGAGCCACCCAGGTGCCCCTCTTTGGAATAGTTTTTAAAATTCAAGGAGATGATTGTGAACCATTTTACAACCATAACAAAGTGCCATAGAAATCTTTGAATATATGAAATCCTAGTTAAGAGTCAACTGTGTCAATCAAAGTAGGAGGTGAAGAAATGGTTGAAATCCCATAAAACCCTAAGCAAAGATACTGGCTGATTCCTCACCAACATGTACAGATACAGGGAATAGTGGTAGAAAGAGTACCTGCATAGACTCTACCTTTCCAGGGTAGGAACTATTACCGTTAAGATTTCAGTTAAATACAGATTAAATTAGCCTCATGTGGTGAGATTTTTCAGGGGAGATTTTCCTAACCCCGGGTATTCTTTGTTCTCCTTACATAACGTAAGGCAACTGGAGTAAGTAACTATAATGTAGAGACAAGACAAGTACTTCGAGCATAGAGTTCACCCACAGACCTGTGACACTCGGACTGATTTGAAATTTTAGCCAACTTACCAGTTTGATGTCCTCTGGTTTGCACATTCCCTCAGTGCTTCCAAAATCAGTGTTGAGGAAATAACTGAAGGTGTGGAATGAACTGTGTTCAAACCATGAGACCATCCCTTATTTTAACTCTTTGCAGGAGTCAGGATTCAAACTAAACCCGAAGGAAGAAAAGTTTTTCTTGTGGATGATGAGTTATCATCTAAGTACCACATTTTTAGTTTCAGAGTACCCCTTTTTTGGGCAAAGAGGACACTTTTATACTATGGATTAAGAGTTCCAAAACTGGAACTTGGAGTCCGAGCAAAATTTATAAATATTTGAATCAATGTATTGTCTAAGTCTGGGGATTAGCCATAAGTAAATCAAGATGTAATATGTAGTGAACATTATATAATAAAACACTTAAAGGATTGGATTCTTTTTCTCCCTTAAAGGATACTTTCTAGATCTCCACTTGGAATTCAGTTTAGTGATACTGGTGTGGATCCAACCAATGTCAGAATGGCAGAGTCACATTAGCCACGCTTGTGAAGTTGTGAGTGCAGTAAGTCTTTGAGCAAGGAAGGAATACTTACTGACAAGGCTCTGCTTACAATATGGTAATGATGTGGTCAAGGCCTGGAATACACCAGAATCTTTCCAGTCATCTAGAGTTTATGCCCTGGGGTCACACCTCTGGCTCTATGTAGTAGCTAGGTCTACAGCAGAAGTTCTTCACATAAAAGATACTCTCCTGGGGCACCTGGGTGGCTCAGTCAGTGGAGTGTCTGACTCTTTTTTTTTTTTTTTTTTTTTTTTTTTAGATTTTTTATTTTTTATTTATTTGACAGAGAGAGATCACAAGTAGACAGAGAGGCAGGCAGAGAGAGAGAGAGGGAAGCAGGCTCCCTGCTGAGCAGAGAGCCCGATGTGGGACTCGATCCCAGGACCCTGAGATCATGACCTGAGCCGAAGGCAGCGGCTTAACCCACTGAGCCACCCAGGCGCCCCGAGTGTCTGACTCTTGATTTCAGCTTGGGTCATGATCTCAGGGTGGTGAGATTAAGCCCTGAGTCAGGCTCCCAGCTAGGTGTGGAGCCTGCGAAGAGTAAGTCTCTCTCTCTCTCTCTCTCTCTCTCGCTCTTTCTCTGACCCCTCCACCTTCTTGCTGTGTGCGCCTGTCCTTTCTCTCTCAAAAAATAAAATTTAAAAATTAAATTAAAAAGAAGTACACTCTCCTGGTTTCCCTTCCATGCGATATTCCCTACCCATATCAAAGACCCTAATCTCTCCCACATTCTTGACCATTTTCTATTAACACGTGTCATTAAAACCAGCTATGTGTAAGTTAACATGAAATTAATGAACTATAATTTCCAGGTTGATTGCATTTAAAGTTCTTTTGAGGGGTGCCTGGGTGGCTCAGTCGGTTAAGCGGCTGCCTTCAGCTTGGGGCATGATCTCAGGGTCCTGGGATCGAGTCCCACGTCGGGCTCCCTGCTCAGCAGGGGAGCCTGCTTCTCCCTCTCCCTCTGCCTGCTGCTCTGCCTACTTGTGGTCTCTATCCATCTCTCTAATAAATAAATAAAATCTTTAAAGTTCTTTTGAAATTACAGATTGAAGGTATATTCTATCTTTAAACAATCTTCAATACTTATATGCCATAGTGGTACCTTTATGATTGGTTTTAGGATTTATGATTGATTTGGGGAGTTCTCAATAGTTTCTTGAAAACTTTATGAGTATGTGTTTATAATTTTGGTATATCTGATGTAGGTATGAAATACAATTCCCTTTATATTTGAATTAATGAATTATAGTACTCAAATGTACATCATACACACCTACAAAAACACCTTTTGTATGGAAGCTAAATATTTCCTCAAATAATTCTATATGGAGATTCATTGGCCTTCTTTCTTTGGATGAAGATTGTGAGCCCAGATTAGGGCAAATCTAGGCCTGGATTCCAGTGTTTCCAATGGAGCTCATTTCTCATTTTGCATATGCATGGTTAGGCTAAAAATTATAAAGAAATAACTGTTATGATTTCTATTAAAAATTATTTTCTTCTCTACCCATTTGCTGAAAGGAGGTCCAGTCAGCAAATTAAGGTGCAGAGCCTTGGCAAATATTGTTAGAAAAACTCAACTGTGTTGAAATCTTGAGAATGCTTCCTTCACTTTCTCACGTACCCACAGCATTTCAGGGATAACCACAGAATGATGAATGTTGCAATGCCATGCTGGAAATACAGACTTATGTCGAAATCTTAGTCAGCAACTTTAAAAAAAGATAGTGGGATGTGGTGAAATCATGACTTGTGAGGAAGGTCCCAGGCTAAAGTTATAGAATAATTTGGTAGAGGGAGGGAAGGGCAAGGACAAGTCATTTCAGGTAGAAGGAACAGCATTATATAGGTGGAACAGGGGCGCGAGAGAGCCCAGAATGGTCAGAGAAGGGTAAGACTGCACACCAACAGGGTGGATGGCATAGGTCAGTGGGTAAGATCTACTGCAAAATGTTATCAAAAGTTTTTGGTGTCCTGCTAGCAGTTTTGAACTATATGCTGTAGGAGAGGATACACTGTGACCAGAATCATGATTTTGATGGCGTATGAAATAGATGTGATGGAGAGAGCCATGGATTATACAGAGAGAGAAAGGATGTGGGTGTGAAAGAAAGCAGCAGCATTGGGATAGAAATCAGGGGGTTATGTCTGAGGAGAGTTTGGTGTACTTGACTGAGTTTAGTAGGAAATTGGATGTGGGGATGGTAGTAGAAGAAGATGGAGGAAGAAGCAAGGATAATGTTGAGATCTGGTTCAGAAACTTACGGGGATTGAGAAATGACATTAACAATGTCTTAACTGTTAGAGGAAAGGGAGCTCTGGAAAAGTTGGGAGGGTTGGTCCCAGGGAGAGTGATACATTGGGTTTTGGACATATCAAGTGTGCCATTCCAATGAAGCATCCAGGTTCAAAAGAAATCTGTGGAAAATACAAACCTGGATTTCAGGATAGAGGCAGAGTTCATTAAGATTGGAAGAAGCGTCAGGATCCAATGGGATCCACTGGGAAGAAAACACTCGGGCAAAGAGTATTGGACAAAAAGAAGGAAAGTGAGAAGAGCAGGGGACTGCACATGAAATCCTGCGAAGCCCTCAGGTTGATTGACGAAGCAGTGGACATACGGTTAGGGAAGAGGAGGAGGTAAAACAAAACTGGTGTCAGAAACCAGAGGCAGGTCATTGGAAGGAGGAAGGAATGGCCATCAACTTCCGTCATCACCGTTCATGTGACCAAGAATTGAAAAGAGGATACTTGGTTTGTCAAGGAGAAAGGTGTTTGGGGCCTTCAGAGCCCTGGCGTTTGGGAGGTAAGGACAAAGTCAGGCCTGTAGCGAGAAGAGGGAGATGAGAAAATAAGAACAAAAAGTTTGGTTCCATTTCATTTTTCTCTTCTCTTCCCCTATGATCCTCTGTCTTGCTTCTCAAATTCCATGTATCAGTGAGATCATCTGATAGTTGTCTTTCTCTGATTGACTTATTTTGCTAAGCATAATATCCTCTATTCCATCCATGTCTTTGCAAATGGCAAGATTTCATTTTTGATGGCTGCATAATATTCCTGTGTGTGTGTGTGTGTGTGTGTGTGTGTGTGTGTGTGTGTGTGTGTACCACATCTTCTTTATCCATTCATCTGTCAATGGACATCTGGGCTCTTTCCATAGTTGGGCTATTGTGGACATTGCTGCTGTAAACCCTGGGGTGCACATGTGTCTTGGTTGGACCGCTACATTTGTACCTTTGGGTAAATACCTGGTAGTACAATTGCTGGGTCATAGGGAGACAAACCATACGAGACCCTTAATCTCAGGAAACAAACTGAGGATTGCTGGAGAAGAGGGTGTTGGGTAGGAGGGCTGGGGTGTCTGGGTGATGGACACTGGGGAGGGTATCTGCTATGGTGAGCGCTGTGAACTGTGTAAGACTGATGATTCACAGACCTGTACCCCTGAAACAAATTATATATTATATGTTAATACAAAAAAATAATAGAGGGACCAAAAAAGTTTGGTTCTGAGATCTTCTGGTGAGTACATTGCGTGTATACTTTAAACTATATTTTGGTGGGGAGCCTCAGTGGTTTAAGCCTCTGCCTTCAGCTCAGGTCATGATCTCAGGGTCCTGGGATCGAGCCCTGCATTGGGCCCTCTGCTCAGCAGGGAGCCTGCTTCCTCCTCTCTCTCTGCTTGCCTCTCTGCCTACTTGTGATCTCTGTCTGTCAAATAAATGAGTAAAATCTTAAAAAAAAAAAAAAACACCTATACTTTGAAATTTATCAAACATGTTCTCTATGCCACGTATTGTTATAGGGGCTAGAACCATAAGGAAGAGTAAGACATAATCTCTGCACTCAGTATATTCCTTTTCTATTTGAAATGGCCTCATCACCATTTCAAACGCTGTCTGCCTCAGTGGACCTGATGTAGTCACTTGTAAAGACCCACTGAAACACTTAGGAAGACACGGGGAATTCATCATATCAAACAACTAAGAATCACAATCAAACTATCTTCAGAATCGTGAAAGTTTTTCAGTCGACTATAATCTCAGTAGAGCTGATTAATCAGTAAGATTGGAGTGACGCAGTGCTTTCTCTTGCAATACTGAGAGCTCTCTAGGCTGAAAACCAAAAATGCTTAGAAAGACCATCCATTGATCTACTACTGTCTGCACCCTGAAGTCTGTAGCATAGAAAACTTAAGACTCTCGTCCCTCATTCAGACAGTGTGCCTTGCCGCACTCCTCTGCACGTCTTTTAAAAGAACATTTGGCACATGCAGTCGCCAAAACACCACTGGAGAAAAGGTTTATCCCACGCCAGAGCTAGAGTCCGTGTGAGGATCGCGCTCTGTTTGGGGTTGGTGGCAATGGTGCGGCTTGCAATTTTTCAAGACTCCATCAGCTTATAGAGTCTCCGAAACAGACAGCAGTGAAAGTTTCACCTGTGTCCAGAGGGTGGCCAGGTTTCCTCTCATTTGAGATTGAGCAAAAGGAAACAAGACACCAACGCAATAAGAAATATTATATCGCAGTAGAAATTGAACAACACCCTGACTCTCCAGGGTAAAGGCAGCTTCTGAGACAAAGGCATCACCCAGAGAAGGGTCTGGAAGTCAAGAGACTACAAGAACACAAGGCTTCCTGAAAAGAATCACATTTCAGACCAAGCAGACTTCAGCCCCAAAGGAATTTAAATAGGACGAAAAGGATTTCAATGTGAGCGTTAATAAAACGGCACCTTTTTGTAATCTCCTCAAATAGACATATAACTACATTTCTAAAAATAAATAAGAGAAAACATGAAACATAACTTTGCCTTTATTCAGTGTCTTGAAAAGAAATTGCGTCCCCAAGAGCCTAAAGATTCCCTCCATCAAAAGCTTCCGTGGGGTGCCTGCGTGCTGAGCTGGTTAAGTGTCCGACTTGATCTCAGGGTTGTGAGTTCAAGCCCTGTGTTGGGTTCCATGCTAGGCAGGAGCCTTCTTTAAAAACAAACAAACAAATAAACAACCCCAAACTTCTTTATCATGGTAACCATCTGCGTACTTTTCCTCTCCTCAAATATTCAATATCCAATTCTCCATTCTCCCATTTCCCTGCCCTCTCCAGGAAATATCAGGTGCCCATCTGACTCCTCTCTCCTGTCCACACTTTTCCTCTCCGATTAGTTCTGTAGCTCTTCTGCAAATCAGTTTACTTTCCTGGCTTCTTTCAGTTCTCTGCTTCATGTACTAACCTTTCACAACTAATCTCTTAGAAACAAGGACATAGAAACACAAGTGTCTCAAAAAGGAGGCAGAGAAACAGAGTACTCACACGCCGGTAAGTTTTATTCCAGTAACATACAGCTGCAGTGCAGAGCTGAGGGACGAGACCAAGGTGTCGTACTTACGTGTCATTCAATCCCCTGTTATACGTTTGGAGAATTCTGTGACTCCTGCTGGAGGCAGGGTCCATCAGCCCCTACAGAAACTGAAGCAGCGAGAGCAACTTTTCCCTTCTCCCTGGTAACCAGAACAGGGGGATCAAGACACGAAGTGAAAAGTAAGAGCGAAACCAGAGCTGTGTGTGCGAGATCACCATATCGACTCGCTGCTCAGGTGGTTCTCTTGGCTTTGTGTGTTCCCCAAGTTAATGTCGGTTCCTGTGGTTGATTTCCCAGGTTCTGTAACTGTCCGATAAGATGGCCGTAAGCAACTTCTTGCTTAAATTAGCCAGAGTCATTTCTTTTGCTTCATAACAAGAATTCTGCCTCATAAACCAGTACCAGAGGAGGGTCTGACAATGTCCCTTAGAGTAATGCGGAGGTGGTGGCGGGAGGTTGACATGTTCGCAGGAGATGGAGGTGATCCGTTGAGGCTGAGGGAACACAAGAATCCTGTTGTTAGTCAGGGGAGGGAATGTCGCAGCCCAAGGCACGCCAAGATAAAAGCACCAATTACATTACCCCTGGAAGGAGGTGCTGGTTTTAAACAAGTTTCTGGGGAAGCTCTTTCTGTCATAGAGAACATGAAGGACATGCAGAATTCCAGTCCTTGAGTTAGAGCGGCCGCTTCCGCTGGCACAGGGCAGATTAAAGAAGAAAAATGGGTAGCTTAAATTTCTAAGTTCTCAATTCAAAAAGCAGGTCATACCCCAGGGAAATTCAAAGGCCACGCTAATAAATTACCTTGTAAGTGCTACCAAAAGGCTGATCAAGCTAAGAATCAAACACACCTTTTGATCCTGTGGGTCATCAAATTACAGTATCTGTTGGATTAATAGCCAGATCTCTTACAGTGAATGTCCCAGCACATTGGGTGAGGGGTAGTATTTACATATTTCAATTTTTTCCCTTCCATCCCCCCAAATCCCTCCACTACTGTATGAGATCTACAGTTTTGTCTATGGAAAAGTATCAAAACAGGAAGGCAGTGGAATTTGGGGAAGAATTGGCGTTACTCAGGTGTTCAGTGGGAAAAGATAAACTGAGGCCTATTAAAAATTTTAGAAGTTTATTTGAACAAAAATCTATTTGAATTGAGCAACATCCAGTCTAGCAGATGGAAGGGAGCTTGAGGAGCTGTACAAGATCGAATAGTTTTAATGGGAGAACGGAATGGGAACAGGAAAGTTAGAGTAGGCAAGAGAACGGGTTGATTACTGTAAATGTCTTTCCTTCCAGGGATGGCAGGGCTCCGGTAGAAAGGTGACCTGACTGGTGCTGATCAGGAGATTCCTGATTGGCTGGCTTAAGATTCCATTTTGGGGACAGCCAGAACCATAATTAAGTTGTTTTGGTTTGGTGACGTGGGGCTTAGCATACGCAACTCCATTTGGGGCCGGTTTTCTTGTCTTTTTATAACACCCAGTTGTTCCAAATCTATCAGATATAGTAACTCCTAACTTTTGGATCTGTTTCTCTGTGAAAGGACATAAATGTGGTTTTGGTTTTAGTATAAGGCATAGTTGTGTTCTTGGTAGGGACTATCTTTTCAAGTATAAATACAGGATAAATTACATATGTGGAGATTGAGCTGTCAAAAAGAAAGGGGAGTAGATATTTGCCATTCTCATTCTGTGCTACATCCTCCTCATTTTGGGGTCCCCCCCCAGACTGTGAACCTCGGTGAGAAGTATCTCCCACATTCCTCTGCAGAGAGCAATGTAGGCAGAACCACCCTTCCTCTCTCCCTCTCTCTTGGCAGCCATAGAAGACGTGGCTCTTGCTGACCTTGATTCCTAAAGGATGACCTTGGCAATTAAGTATGGAAGGCATGAGTACAGGTTTCACAAGTGGAGTGGCGGCAGAAAAACAAGTATTATTTGAATATTTGTTTTGTTTTCAGTTATATTCTTGGTTTTATCTCTATATTTTTAATCTTGCAATTATTTCTTAATCTGTCTTATTTGGATTTCATTTCTTTTTGTTCTTTTCAGAAAACCAGTTCAATTCTGTCATTCATCTTATTCGATTTTTTTTGCTTTCTTTTTCTGTACTGCTTCCTTTTCTCTGTTGTTTATTTTCTTGCCTGTTTAACTTCTTGAGTTCAACCTTAGTTCATTTGTTTTCGATATATTTTGCTTTCTGATATGCATGCACGTATGTATGTATGCACACAGACACACACACGCACATAAACACAGACACACAAACATCCGTGACAGATGCCACAGCAATATGAGGGAGAGTAGGTTCTCCTAGAAGGTCTTCCCCAAGCTGAGCCCTACCGCTATGGCATCTAGTCCTCTCTTTATATAGGATGCTCTTGCTCTTTTTTTTTGCTTAGACATGAGCAAACATGAAATGAAAGGCCCATTAACCACTGATGCTTTCTTAAGATTTTATTTATTTATTTGATGGAGAGAGAGAAAGGGAGCACAAGCAGGGGGAGCAGGAGGCAGAGCAAAAGGGAAATACGGGCTCCTCTCTAAGCGGGGAGCCCAATAGGGGACTCCATCCCAAGACCTTGAGATCAGGACCTGAACCAAAGGCAGACACTTAACCAACTGAGCCACTCAGATACCTGACACTTACGCTTTTAAGAAAGAAGCATGGCGCAGTAAGCGCCCTCCTGAGAGCAGGTCTCTGTTTTTGCTTACTGCCTGACAGATTCGATGTCTCAGCTGTCAAGCTCGGATGAAGCTGATGTAAGGCATGTAAGGCTCAGATGTAAGGCATACTTACAGCACTTCGGAATGGCAAAAGGTCAGGAAAAGTTAATGTGTTGGAAGATCAGCTTGGTGAAATAATGGGTCACATTCCAAATTAGGCAATCTAGGTCACAGTGAAACTAGTTACTGGTTATTAAGTACTTCCTGTTTATTGGGCACTGAGCTAATTCATTCTAAGTCATTAAGTCATTGCCTTCTAGCAACCACCCTCTGAGATCAACATTAGTCAGTGGTAGATTGTGGCCGACGAGATAACTAATTCAACTTAATATGTCTTAATTGAGAACCAGTACATAAAATTATGTAGAGAAGACTGTGGCATTACTTTGTACGCAACAGTTCTTGTTGCGTTTGGACAACTGTGATTATCAAACATTGCAGGCATGGAGGACCACACTCGGCACGTTAGTAGGAAAATGAACAGTCTGGAAGTCAGGCCAGCCTGGGCTTCCATTGGTGGAATTGTTATGTTGCAGTAAGGTTACATGTATTCTCACGTTTCCAGAGCAGAGCTGGGAAGAGAAATCGAAGTTGTTGGGAAGAAAGTGTTGACTCCTTATAAGGATGTTATTTCAATAAGTAGTATGGTCTAGCCATGGGATGATCTACAGTGAGGGAGTCCCGCAGCCGCCGCCAGATGCTACAAGAAAGTTGTAGTAAAGATTCCCGTAATGGGATGATGTTGGGTTGAATAATGTCTCAGATTCTGTTGACTCATAGGCTCTGTTTCTGTATGTTTCTGGCATTAGGTGCAAATAAGAAAAGGTGGCAGTGACATAGGGAGGCTGGAGATGTAACACCTTTTGAAAGACCAAGTTCATCTCGTGGTTTCAGGTCGCTCATTAATCCTTCCGCAAGTCAGGCGAATTAGTGAGAAAACTGTCATAACTGTCTGATTTAGTATAGACATAGTCTTAGCAAAGCGTGAGTTGAGAGCTGACAAGGTAGAACCTTTCAGAGCCAACGGTAGGCTGTGGGGCCAGACTGACTGGGTTCAAGCTGTGTGACGTAGGGAAGTTACTTATCTACTCTGTGCCTCTGTTAGGTTCCCTAATCTGGAAGTTGAGAGTGGTCAGAGGACCTCATAGCGTTGTTAGGAAGATTGAGTGAGTCACTCACGTAAAGAACACTGTGCTTTGTACACAAAATAAATATTATTACTCAAATATACACTGAATAAGAAAGCAGAAACATGTAATTCCTTAGAGTTAACATTTAGGGGGAAGACTTATTACATCCCGGGCATTGTTGTACGCGCCATAAAAAGCACATTTTGTACTTAGATGAACGTGCCATGCTCTGGTGCATCCGCAAGAAGATTCCAGGCGTCTCTTCAAACCACGAAAGACGGACGACAGCAGAGATTAGTGTTTTTTTTTTAATTAATTAATTAATTTATTTATTTGATAGAGAGAGAGATCACAAGTAGGCAGAGAGGCAGGCAGAGACAGAGGGTAAGCAGGCTCCCTGCTGAGCAGAGAGCCCGATGTGGGGCTTGATCCCAGGACCCTGAGATCATGACCTGGGCTGAAGGCAGAGGCTTAACCCACTGAGCCACCCAGGCGCTCGAGATTAGTGTTTTGTTTTGTTTTTTCCCCTCTTGGATTTGAGCGTAACTGGTAAACCCACTTAGAGATTCACTGATACACTGTGGTGAAGGAAAGTCCTGACATGCTGCTCATTCTGTCAGGTGAAAAGAGGGAAAATTTGTGAAACGGAAAGAGCAGTTGGCAGTGCAGAGCTCAGTTTCTGCTTGTGCTTCCCTGTGGCCGTTGGCACATGTAAATGTGCTTGAACGGACGTGAACAGAGAAACGGTGTGTGGCATTCAGGAGGCAGCGTCCGTCTCTTGTCACCAGGCACTGTCACCACACTCTGGTTTTCCACACTCCTTTTGGAGTGTTCAGAAGAGCAGGGGTGTTCGACACAGGGCGAAGAATGACAAGAGAGAGGGAGAACAAAGGACGTTGTTCTCCACCTGTTCCCTGCATCAGAGCTGAATTGGTGGTGGGGGGGGGGGGTGAGGTAGAGAAGCTAGAGGAGTAGGATAGGGGGAGAAATTTCTAGGTGTGACATGAAACTCTGAGACTTAACATTTTAATACGTCATACCTAAATACTGTTCTGTAATATGCAAAAGGACACAACCATGCTGGGGCATCCCTTTTAGTTAAGCTCTAGGGACCAGCAGAGGAAAGCCTTCAGGTTGAGTGAAAAAGGCAGCAGGAAGGAAGAAGGAGTGTTTCTTGCGATCTTGCATTCCTGTGGAATCCTGACATCAGAGCTCGTCATTCTGTGCTATTTTAGCTAGGCATAGAATTCTCAGTTCAAAATTATTTTCCCTCAGAATGTTGAAAGCATTTCTCTGATATCTTCAAGTATTGGGGACTGTTGAAAAGAATCCGAAAGCCAATGCAATTATCACCCTTTTGTAGTTTTATTTTTTTCTCTTTGGAATCTTCTAGGATCTTTTTCCTTGGTGTGTTAGAATATTGCAGAGATGTTTGGTTTCTTTCACTCACTGGAATAAAAATAAATAAATTCAGGGACTTCGCTTTCTTCGCTCCTGCCTCTTGGCCCCTTGCACCATCGCCATGCCTGACACAAGCCCGTAAATGTTGTTGAATAGGAATGAGATTATTCTGGGGGACACCTAGACGGTGCATTTAATCTGAAGACTCTGTTCTTCTTCACTGAAAAAAAATTCCAAAGTTCATTTGCATAAGCTCACTTGTCTTTCACCGACCTGTCATGGACGGCAGTGATGGGGCGAATTCTCTACTTGTTGAGATCCTATGGGAGTTTCAACAATCCAGGTAACTGAAATAGCATCTCTCCACTTCATTCTTTCTGTCTTTTCCTTTCTGTCAGCTGGCTTCTTTTAATCAAATAAACATCCTTTTGTAATTATTCATTCTGAATAACTGAGTGGTTCTTAGGGCAGCTATCATTTGGGGGCCACTAACCTGCTTTGTTATTGTTTTTTTGAAAGATTTATTTATTTATCTGACAGAGGGGGAAGAGAGAGAGCACATGTGGGAGAGGGGCAGAAGGAGATAGAATCTCGGACAGACTGTCCACTGAGTCTGGAGCACAGAGCCCAACTCGGGGTTCAACCCCATGACCCTGAGATCATGACCTGAGTTAAAATCAAGAACTGGGCATTTAACTGACTGAGCCACGTAGGTGCCTTTAATCTGTATCATTATTAATCATGAAAGCTCTTGCTTGAGCAAAGCATGACAATTTATTTTTCTAATGAATGTAAGTGGCTACTTTAGCAAGGGTCCAAAGAAATCAACTCACTAATGAGAGCCATGCGATTTTCCGAATTTCAAAAATAAATTTTCACCTTAAAAAATTTATGAGACCATATAATTTCTCAGCTTCTATTTTTCTAGGACATGATATTTTAGAATGCTACTACAATCTGAGATTGCCATGAATTCTCTTAAAATATTACATTTCAACACCTTAAACTTGGAAAATAATCAATAAAGAAGGGTTAATCATAACATTAAAAATATTTGTATTTTTCATATATTCCTACTTATATATTTGTTCATTATTTAATTGAACTAGCCATTCATTCATTTATTTCATTTCATGAAATCTTTTCTTGTGAACAAGACAGGTCTATGGGATCACTGACTTTAATAAACAAACACAAACAAACAAACAAAAAATTGCTCCCGATGATTAAGGTCAGAATTTTGTGGCTTATTCCAGTATCCATTTACAGTCTTTTACTGCCATTCAACCTCAAGAGAAGTAAAATACATGCACACTTTCAGGAGATTATTTCCATGATGACTCTATTCAGTATGAACAGTAATCCAAGACATGGAAACAGAATCAAGCATGACATTTTTCCTACCTTTGTTTTAAAAGACTTCCTATTTCTTGGCTAAAGAAGAGAAATAGGCAGAGCCCCATGGAGAGTCATGAAAACAAAGTGGGGATCCATCTGATCCTTCTGGGATATTTTTCAAGAACATTTTATCCTCTTAAAAATGTTTCTCTTGTCCCATTGCCAAGGTCAGTGACGAGTTGGGTAATCTTCTAGGTATGGACTAACTGTTTAAATGTGACCTGGCAAGTAATGTGTCCATTCTGTGCTCTTTCACTTGAAAGTATTTACAACATTTCTCATTCATGATAAGTTAAACTATCTTTTACCACACTTGCTCATTTTTTCCTATTCTTTTTTTTCCTAGAAAAAGAGAGTAGATATATTTTCTCTTCAGAACTGGAATAGCACAAATGTAGTTTGTACATGGCTCAGAGGAGGAAGTTTCCACGTAACTTGTCCAAAATATAGATAGGCAAGTGGGCGGATTTAAGATGTTTCTCCAGCAAAGAAAAAGTAATGGCATTTTCAGAAAGAGAAGAAAGATAGATTATGAAAGAAAGAAATTACGAAAAAAAAGATGCAGATGAAGTTAAAGAACTCCAGAATGATCATTTGAAAAAGAGCCCTAAGAAGAGGCAAATTCTTGGCATGGACACTAATGCAAGCGATTGTCCACCTTCTGTCATGACTGGCCGGAGCAGCAAAGGACTTTTACGTCAGCTTTGGGAAGTCTCTGAAACCCACTTGATCTGTTGTCTTTAATTAAGCAGACTTATTGAATTTATCGCCCCTGCAATCCCACCCATCCTCCTCCGTGCTTCAGTAGAGAAAAAAGAATGGCCACAAGTAGCAAATGGTGGATACAACAATATGTCCCAGGGCCATTACATGACTCCAATGTATACCCCCAAAGCAAAGACCCTTACTGTGAGGGGTATGTGAAGCAATCTTTGATCCCTGCCTCAGTGAATGGTATTTCCCCTTTAATCTCCTTGAGATCCATTTGGCTTTTTTTGTGGGAGAAGATCATCGCCACTGGTTCAACCATCAACCACCACTGCCTCCCGCTTCCCTCCCCATCCTGCTAGGGCAACCAACCCTATCACCACAGAGCTTTTGAGCAGCTTCCAGCCATGCGTTCCCAGAGGAAACACAGCACAGGGCTGGGTATCGTGAGGCCGCCGAGGTGTGAGTGGGTGTGAGTCTGACACGGGGGCCGTGTTTCTGCTTGCTTGGGAGAGGCCCGCATGGGTCCAGCTGTCCCTATGCTCTCCAGATTACGGTTGCCAACATCTCTGGGGTTTCTCTCTCCTGTGTTTCTTTGAGGTTAACTTTCTCCTGAAGAAAACGTTTCTAGTCAAGTTGAAATTGGACAGAAGCACTGTCCTGTTTGCCTGAGTGCCCACTGAACGGTGTATCCTCTGCCTGCCGCTGGCCATGAGCCAATTCTTTGAGGAAACCCAAGAGAGACTGCTTGATGCTCAGCTCATTAAAACACAAACCCAAGATCCCAAGTGATCCAGCCTGATTCTGCCGGTTGCTAGTTGGGGGTTGTTATGGGTTGAATTCTGTCTCCCCAGAAGATAGGCTGAAATCCTACCCTGTGATGTCACCGAATGTGAATTCGTCTGAGAAAGGGGTCTTTGGAGCTGTGATTAGTTAAGTCAGGAAGAGGACATATTGGAGCAATATAGGCCCTTAGTCCACCGTGACTGGTTTCTGTACAAGAAGGATATTTTGCCACAGACAGGGAGGAAGTCCACATCCAGATGGAGGCATGGATTGGAATGCTGTGGCCACAAGCCAGGGATCCCTGGGAACACCCAAAGCTCGGAAGACACAAGGCAGGATCCTCCCTTACAGCCTTCAGACAGAGCATGGGCAGCACCTTGATTCTGGACTTTTAGTCCCCGGAACAGTGGGGAAATAAATTTTTATTATTCCAAGCCACCCGATTTGTGGTCCTATGTTATAATAGCTGTAGGAAATAAATACAGAAGTGTCTCTGATGAATTCAAGTTTAAAAAAAAAAGAAGGAAACTCATAATCTTCTCCAAACTTTCAGTGTTCAAGGAACCTCTGAATCCAAGTACGGCTACTGTGTTCTACTTTGTTCTAGATAGTTCTTCTGGTGGGTTGGGGGGGAACAGGTAAAATAGACTATATACCTCCTGGCCTGGTTACTATACACATGGGTGAGCTTGGAAGTGGGTGACCTTTGAAGCTGCTCTCAGCAAGGAGCTCTTTTTCTTCTTTATGTTTTCTTCCCCTGAATGGAAGGCCCTAGAATAAATTATAAAAGATGTCATGGTCACCTTCCAATAGGGTGCTCTCTTTTGTGGAGCCAAATGTGCATCCGTGCCTTACTCCAGCGTACGCCTGGAAGGCAGATCTCCATCTTAAAACGACGAAGGAGTTCCCTGTCTGTGAAAGAAAGAAGGGAGAAAAAACATCCCATATATTTAACAATATCTGTGTCTCTAGGTGTGAGTTACTCACGATATAAGGCTGATTATCCCACAATTCTTGCTATGAAGCATCAATTACTCAAGCCTTCTGTGGTTCAAGATGAACGAAACCTCATATAATTAGTACGTTCAGCACATTGCATTGCATTATAACTCATGGTTAAGAGGAAGTTCACATGAAAGAGATCGGCTATGCAAGTCTCTCAATAAAATAATTGATATTTCAAGAGGAAAGATTCACCGATACGAAAATGTTTCTGAAATAAACTTCACAATTACAACATTTCAAGAGACAACATCTATTTCTTGTCCGACGTGGTTCTGTGGTCTCTTCATACCACACAGAGCGGCAGTGTGTCCCTGAACAAAACTGGTCACACAAAGCAGAGGCCATTTTCAGCTGTTTCTGGAATTCTCTTTTCTATAGAGATCCAAGTTGGGCCTGGGTTTAGGCTACTTTTTGGAGAGCACTGTCATTTAAATAATGTCTTTAAGTGGCAGAGACCTTCTACCTAACAACAAAAGACTCAAGATTGTCTGGGGTTGTATAAAAAGTCCACTTTCCTTCATCTCTACAGTTGAGGTCCTAAAATTATATCCTTGGTTTCAATCACAAGGGGGCTCCTTACCCAAAAGCTAAATGGCTATGACTCTTGGGAACATTATGTGATTTCTTCTCTTGGGATTGTTCACTGCTTCCTCCCCAACCCCAACTTCCACCCCTAATGTATATTGTCTGCTATGTATTGTACCCCCCACCCCAAGAATTACAGGAGAAATGGCCTGGATCAGGACTAGTTTTCTCCGTTGAGGAGTTACAGGCTGTTTGGGGAGATAAGAAACAAACATAAATATCTAAGTGGCACATTAAATTGGTGTCTGGACTCTCCAGTCACTGATAATTTAGATACATCAAGTTCATTTGGAGAGCCAGCGAGGCAGGCGTGCTAAGTGCCTGGAGACAGATTGCTTTGAGGCTGAAAGTGACCTCCAGCACTTAAACGTTCTGGCAATCTGAGAACAAGAGCCCCTCCTCTCTGCAGAGTCACTCCGCATTGTACCAGGGTCGCAGTATGCTGCATATTAACGTCAAAGGGTAAGTATTGCAGGGAACCACCGTCATTTTGGGAATTAAGTGGAATCGGGTAATTTCTCATTACAGCTATAGCCAAAACTGCAGCATCAGGCAGAGCGACAGAAAGGTCAATGGCCATTCCTAATTTCAAGAGGCGAGGAAGTGTGATTCTCTCCTGAACTGGAAGCAGGACAGAGCCAGATGGCCGTGACCTGTGGAAATGCCCACTACGCACAGTGAGCACAATTTTCTTACACTCCCTGTGTAGTTATCCTAACACGTTGAGTTTCTGTCCATTGTTACTTTGAGAGCATCTTAATAGGTACTTCTATACCATGTTATTTTTGATGGTGTGATGGTCATTGTAGTTGAAAAATTTCTAAGAAATTTCGAGGCTTTTTTGTTTGTTTGTTTGTTTATTTACAGCATAACAGTGTTCATTGTTTTGGCATCACACCCAGTGCTCCATGCAGTACGTGCCCTCCCTATTACCCACCACCTGGTTCCTCAACCTCCCACCCCCCACCCCCCCACCCCTTCAAAATCCTCTGGTTGTTTTTCAGAGTCCATAGTCTCTCATGGTTCATCTCCCCTTCCAGTTTCCCTCAACTCCCTCTCCTCTCCATCTCCCCATGTCCTCCATGTTCTTTGTTATGCTCCACAAATAAGTGAAACCATATGATACTTGACTCTCTCTGCTTGACTTATTTCGCTCAGCATAATCTCTTCCAGTCGAGGCTTCTTATAACTAACTTTTGTTTTGTTTTTGTTTTTATTTATTTATTTTTTTTCATATTCAAAATTTATTTTATTTTTATTTGTTTATTTTCAGTGTAACAGTATTCATTGTTTTTGCTCCACACCCAGTGCTCCATGCAATACGTGCCCTTTCTATTACCCATCACCTGCTTCCCCAACCTCCCACCCCCCGCCCCTTCAAAACCCTCAGGTTGTTTTTCAGAGTCCATAGTCTCTCATGGTTCATCTCCCCTTCCAATTTCTCTCAACTCCGTTCTCCTCTCCATCTCCCCATGTCCTCCATGTTTTTTGTTATGCTCCACAAATAAGTGAAACCATATGATACTTGACTCTCTCTGCTTGACTTATTTCGCTCAGCATAATCTCTTCCAGTCCCGTCCATGTTGCTACAAAAGTTGGGTATTCATCCTTTCTGTGGAGGTATAATACTCCATCGTGTATATGGACCACATCTTCCTTATCCATTCGTCTGTTGAAGGGCATCTTGGTTCTTTCCACGGTTTGGCGACCGTGGCCATTGCTGCAATAAACATTGGGGTACAGATGGCCCTTCTTTTCACTACATCTGTATCTTTGGGGTAAATACCCAGTCGTGCAATTGCAGGGTCATAGGGAAGCTCTATTTTTAATTTCTTGAGGAATCTCCACACTGTTCTCCAGAGTAGCTGCACCAACTTGCATTCCCACCAACAGCGTAAGAGGGTTCTCCTTTCTCCACATCCTCTCCAACACACGTTGTTTCCTGTCTTGCTAATTTTGGCCATTCTAACTGGTGAAAGGTGATATCTCAATGTGGTTTTAATTTGAATCTCCCTGATGGCTAGTGATGATGAGCATTTTTTCATATGTCTGATAGCCATTTGTATGTCTTCATTGGAGAAGTGTCTGTTCATATCTTCTGCCCATTTTTTGATATGATTATCTGTTTTGTGTGTGTTGAGTTTGAGGAGTTCTTTATAAATCCTGGATATCAACCTTTTGTCTGTACTTTTTCAAAGAGCTGGAGCAAATAATCCTAAAATTTGTATGGAATCAGAAGAGACCCCGAATTGCTAAGGAAATGTTGAAAAACAAAAACAAAACTGGCGGCATCACGTTACCGATTTCAAGCTTTACTACAAAGCTGTGATCACCAAGACAGCGTGGTACTGGCATAAAAACAGACACATGACCAGTGGAACAGAGCGGAGAGCCCAGATATGGACCCTCAACTCTATGGTGAAATAATCTTCGACAAAACAGGAAAAAATATACAACGGAAAAAAGACAGTCTCTTCAATCAATGGTGCTGGGAAAACTGGACAGCTATATGTAGAAGAATGAAACTCAACCATTCTCTTACACCGTACACAAAGATAAACTCGAAATGGATAAAAGACCTCAATGTGAGACAGGAATCCATCAGAATCCTAGAGGAGAACATAGGCAGTAACCTCTTCGATATCAGCCACAGCAACTTCTTTCAAGATATGTCTCCAAAGGCAAAGGAAACAAAAGTGAAAATGAACTTTTGGGACTTCATCAAGATCAAAAGCTTCTGCACAGCAAAGGAAACAGTCAACAAAATATAACTAACTTGTTGAAGCAATAATTTCCATTTGCAGCTGCCCAATACCTCCAAGGCACTACTAGTCTGGTAGTAAATAAACATTAAAGCTTAAGAAGATACAAATTTGAACTGCAGTGTGCCCAGAGGCTGATTAATTTCTCGTTCAGAGCAACCCTGGGTGTCCTCCCTTAACTCCCAGTTAAATTGGAAGAGGATGCCACTGATTAAGTTGAGTAGCCAGGCGGGATCCGTTCCCTTCTTCCTGAAGAACCACTAAACCACAGCTTAGCTTGGTAGCTTGCTTCTTATCAGCAAATGCCCTCAGGGCAAACGCAGTTTTGTGTGCTGCACTTACTTCCCTGGAATATTCCCTCTGTTCCGATTTTGATCTCACGACTCTTCACTGTCTTTTCAGTGTTTTAGAAAATATCAGCTAATATTTCATTGGTTTATAAAATTTGTCCACAGTGGGAGGGTGAGCGAAACTATTTCACTTGTCCTGAGGCAGAAGCCCCTACACCAGTGTTTGTCAAGTTTTTCAGGCACCATTGACATTATGGAGTGGATGATTGTTTGCTAGAGGGAACTGTCCTGTGTATTGTAAGTTGCTCAAGCAGTATTTTTTTCCTCTTGTTTTATTTTAAAGATTTTATTTATTTGAGATAGATAGAGAGAGAGAGAGAGTGCGCACTAGTGGAGAGAAAGGCTGTGGAAGAAACAGTCTCCCCGCTGAGCAGGGAGCCCGATACCGACACCGGGGCTCGATCCCAGGGCTCTGGGATCATGACCTGAGCCCAAGGCAGGCGCCCCTCAAGCAATATTTCTAACTTCTACTAACTAGATGCCAGCAACACTGTCCTCCCCTTTGTAAGGACAATCAAAAATGTCTCCAGACATTGGCAAATATTCCCCAGAGAGCAGAATTGTCCTTAGTTAAGAACCACTGTGCTGCACTGTTGATATTTTAAAATAAAGATTTCTGAAAGTGTTTGCAGTGTATTCTGAATTAAGAATAATTACATTTTGTGCATCTGCTTCGAACTTCAGCTTTGTGATATTGAAGAGGACCTTGCAGAGGGCGTGGCTGAACAGGGCAGTGGAGTAGAAAGAACTTTAACTTTGGAACCAGCTGGAATTGGATTCTAGACCTGCCTCAGCTCCTTGCTTTGACTGACTACTAATTGCATGGCCTCGGGCAAGTTACTTAACCTCTTCCCTCTTACTTTCTACTGCTGTAAATTATGACCCTCAAAGGGTTGTTTGTAAGTAATTTCCTTATCATTTGGTTCCATTATTAAACCAGAGCACGTAGAGCATGTAATGTTATTTTTTTCTTTTTTGGATATGTTCTAAGTAGTCTAAGTATAGATTTTACCCTTTATTGCTAAGTTGGAAAAAAGAAAAAAGAAAAAGCCCATTGAATTAAATATGTTAATACACAAAATACTTTATTTAACTTGGAATCTTAAAGAGTCTTCACCGTGAGCCTCTGTTGTAATCTTACTTTACAAACTTTTTATGCATGGGGGGCGGCGAAGGCGGAAACATTTTATACAATGTTTAGACAATGTTTATACAATGCTACAAATTGTGTTTCAAAAATGTGTACTTTTCTTGAGGTGTGTTTTTTACAATATTGTGGGCAGATCACAAAGGTAGGGAATATGGACCTTTTCGGTGTAAGGTAAGTAACAAACACAATATTTTTTTTTACTTTTTTTAAAATTAACATATAATGTATTATTAGCCCCAGGGGTACAGGTCTGTGAATCGTCAGGCTTACACACTTCCCAGTACGCACCATAGCACACACCCTCCCCAGTGTCCATAACCCAACCTCCCTCTCCCTACCTCCCTCCCTGCAGCAACCCTCAGTTTGTTTTGTGAGATTAAGAGTCTCTTATGGTTTGTCTCCCTCCCAATCCCATCTTGTTTCATTTTTTCCTTCCCTACCCCCCAACCCCCCCCTCAATTTGCCTCTCAAATTCTTCATATCAGGGAGATCATATGATAATTATCTTTCTCCGATTGACTTATTTTGCTAAGTGTAATACCCTCTAGTTCCATCCACGTCGTTGCAAATGGCAAGATTTCATTTCTTTTGATGGCTTCATAGTATTCCATTTTATATATATATATATATATATACATATATATATATATATATATCTCACATCTTCTTTATCCAGTCATCTGTTGATGGACATCTAGGTTCTCTCCATGTTTGGCTATTGTGGACATTGTTGTTATGAACATTCGGGTGCACGTGCCCCTTCGGATCACTACATTTGTATCTTTAGGGTAAATACCCAGTAGTGCAATTGCTGGTTGTTAGGGTAGCTCTATTTTCAACTTTTTGAGGAAACTCCATGCTGTTTTCCAGAGAGGCTGCACAGGTTTGCATTCCCACCAACAGCGCAGGAGGGTTCCCCTTTCTCCATATCCTCACCAGCATCTGTCGTTTTCTGACTTGTTAATTTTAGCCATTCTGACTGGTGTGATTTGGTATCTCATTGTGGTTTTGATTTGTATTTCCCTGATGCTGAGTGATGACAAGCAAACATAATTTTTTTTCATTTCCACACCAGCTCAAATCAGAGAGGTCCATGCTTTCTTGACAGCTCGACAAAGAAAATGTGGTGAGCACCAGTTACTGGGCACTGTGGGAAGTGCTTTGTAACTGCTCCCCCATTTGATTTTCCCAAGAAATATCTGAGGTTCTTGTTCCCATTTTGCAGATCCAGGAGGCTCAGGCATAAGGAAGCCGTGTCTCCACGTTCATCAAGCTAAGAGTAAAGAATCCCTCCAGCTCTGCTTTGTCCCAGATCCTGTGCTTTTAAATACAACATCATGTGCCTCCAAAAACCAAATGCAAAGGGAGAAGTGAAGATGCGTGGACACCAGAGGCTGGTGTTTACTGGAGGAAGCGTGAACTCCAAGAAACAGAATGGGAAGGGTTCTGGAGGAAAGGCAGTGGCTCAGGATATGAAAAATATGAGACAGAAATACGCAAGGGAAAAGGGATGGAGGGTGGAGCCAGAGACCCGGGTTTATAGAAAATTCCTAACATTTATCAGACCAAAGGAAACATCTTTATTTTTAGTTGAGCAGAAACTCCCACAACATCTATTCAATTTGGTATGTTTAAATGGAGGATTATAAATGATACCCTCCTGCCCACCACGAGTTTACTTATGGGAAATGAACCTCCCTTTGACACGGAGACAAGCTTCTTAATCATCAGCTAATTCTAGCATGTGGACATTTTGGGAACTAGAGAATTGTATTTCAGAGCTTCTGCTGGGTGCACGAGTGCTCCGTGGGCATTTTGTCTCGGTAAGAAGCGGAAATGTTGGCCCATAGATCTTGGATCGAAAAGACCTTTGAGACTCTCAGGTGGATTTTCTTGCCAGGCCAGGAGCAGAGATGAATACTATTATACAGAGCCTCTAAAGGGCATACACTTTGGCAACAACTGCTTAGCGATGCCTAATACTTGAGACTCTGTCTGGCCAAGATTTAGTAGCTCCTAAGCCACGTCAGAGTTCAGCTCCCACTGAACCATCTGCCCTCCCTTTGTGTAAAGCAGATACTTTCTCCCCAGAATGGTAATAAAAGTGGCAATTGGCAAGGAAAATTGTGACCATTTGTTTAGTTAGTGTAATTCTTCCTTCTCAGAGTCTACTATTTCCAAATAGTCTAGCTCCGTATTTACAACCGGTTTTGGGTGAAGGTCAACCTCAGACACGTGGAATTCCCATAAGGGCTTAATTTATAGTGTATGAACGGGGATAGGAGTTTTTCGAGAGGAGCCCGAACTTGATACTTTGATGTGCTAGTTCCCTAGTTTTCGTTATCTGCGACCACTCCAATCTTTGCGTATACTGCCTGGTTCACATACGGCTGTTACGTGATCTGAGGAGATCTGAGGGCTGCCGAGTTGGCCACCTCTGAAGGCCAACAGACATTCAGTCCCTGAGTTCACTGGGACGTCCTGTCTCACTGCCCCGCAGGGGAAAGAGGAGAAGAAGGAATGAGATTCAGCAGTCATATTGTTTGGGGGAATTAATAGCTGTGTGTCTTTGGGACAGTTACTCACTGTTTCTTATTCTCTGTTTTATTACTGGAAAAGCAGGGTAATGGGACCTGTCTCCCTGGGTTTGGGGAGGAATGAATAAGGCAGCGGGCTAACAATGTGTAGCTCCCGATACACTGACTGAAGACCAGCTCCGTAGACATTTTAGTTCTTCAGCAGAGTCGAGAGAGGACCACCGGTGTATTCAGGGAGTGGTCACATCTTGTTCGGTCAACTACAGTAATTTGTTACCTACGGAAGTTTTATGTAGAGAGGAAGAACAGAACAGGGTGGAAAAAAATATGGTGTGAGGATATGAAAGTTGGGAATCGTGAAGTACTGATTTGTGAATTAAGTCATTCTACCTGAATTCAAACATGTATTTGTTTTCCCATTCCCTGTTGCCTCAGTGATCCCAAATCTCTCAGCCGTGGCCATGTACCCGCCATCTTTGGGGGCGTGGGGATTGCCAGCTGGTACTTTAGAACTTCTGCTTGTCCCATCCTTGGCTCCGCAGCATTTTCAAGCCCCTCCTCGCCAGGGTGGCACCCAGTCCTTCATCCACCTCTGAGGCCTTTGTGCAGCACATGGAGAATGAGGACACAGGAAAGCGTCATCCAGGTGCTGCTGAAACTGAGGCGGTGACAGACTTTGAGGAAGCCAGTGCCCATCAAAGAGCATCACCTTCCTCTGTCTGGCCATTGTGTGGCTGTTTTGAAGGTTGCTGAGAACCCAGGATCTTTCTTTGTTCTTACTTTTCTATGAGATGTGAAGAAACAGGAAGGGAAAGCTGCTTCCAACAGACACTTAATCCAAAAGAATGGAGGTTGGGGGGAAGAGGAGGTGTTTTTTCCAAGGCAGAGTCAATGCTAGAAACCATAACTTGGGAGTGGAAAATGGAACAAAAGGTGAATGATGCTTTTTAAATGAGCCTATTGGTTTCTTGAAACCTCAATACTTTAAGATAACATGAAAGCATGAATTTTTAAGCATATATTTTAAGAGAATAATGGATGTATATACATAGACACACCTACACATTTTACTGCCAAGTTACAAGATTCAGGCTGTAGAACATCTAAAATTTCCTACGTGGCTTGGCAAAAACCAAATCTCACATATAGGTACCGCATCGAATCCAACTCTATTTCAGGAGGTGAAACAGATGGGTGCTGGAAGCCATTCAGCTGCAATTCTAATTAGCACCATGTTCAGTTTGCAGCAAAGCATGCAAATAGCTCATTTGCCTTTGAAAGTGACACTTAAATTTGAGATATTTTTCAAGGAGTTGTCCTGACGTGCTGAACTCACTCGTTGATTGTCCTCCTTGATTTGAATTCATCTTGTGCTAAACCACCTCCCGGATTTCCCCAACTTCTCTGTTTTAGTGCTTTGTTCATACTGTTATATTTTAATATTTGCCAGGTCCTGTTAGGCTACCAAGCATTGATTAGCTCACAGATTTTTATGTGAATTTCACTTTGTTGATTTTCGGCTTCCTGTGCCTAAGCTCCAGAATGTTCTTCGCTGAAGTTCTGTCAGTTACAATGTGTTGGATATTGTGATGCACGTGGGATTCCTGCCTACTATGAAAAAGTCTCTAAGTAGCTTTCCAAGAACAGGTGACTATTATGAGCCAAAGGTAGGAAACTGCTCTCAGCGGACCTATGAGGTAAGCATTTCCTTATAAATGCAACTCTTGTATACAGAATTAAACTGAGCAAACAGTGAAAACATGTATTTATCATGTAACAAGGGGCTTGAGGTTATTTCTATAACATATCTCTTTAATAACCTGGGAAGGAGTGTGGGAAGAGTTTAATATTACATGTGATGGGAAAATTTCTAACTCTAAGACCCATGAGATAGCAAAAAAGAGGAAAAAGCAGTTTCATTTCTAAGCTATCTGCATTTTCTAGACCTCAGTAAGTCATAATTCTAAGAAGTAAAATCTGGTGTGAACTTGAACTTGGACACTTAAGTTAAAAATCTAAGCCAGTGACACATTGCAGAAGATAAGACTCCGTCTTCCTCTTCCAAAACATATATTCACTCCTCTCCCCAATCCTTTGGCTGGTTTGCCCCAGTTCAGGGTAGAGTCGAAATATTTCAAGCTAAGATAACAGAGTCAAATTCAAGGTCTTCCTAGCACAACTTGGGGAAATGCCAAGCATAGCAGGATGTTGTTCTTGACAGGTACAACTCCATCAGTTTCTTCAGGGAGAGAAGGAGAAAGATTTGCAGAACATCCCACAGGGAAATGGAGCCAATGCCTCATTGAGTTACAGTCACTGAATTATATTCCTTGACACACTGTATTCACGTCTTTCATAGACCCACTGAAAAAAGACGATGGGACGGAAAATGAAAGCAAATCTTAGTAGAAAGGATTCTGTTCAGTCCGTCCATACTATGAGAAGTTGGAGGATTGTTGGGACTTA
Source organism: Meles meles (assembly GCF_922984935.1). NCBI lineage: Eukaryota > Metazoa > Chordata > Mammalia > Carnivora > Mustelidae > Meles > Meles meles. Next base: position 202,574,047 of record NC_060067.1, on the reverse strand, counting down.
CCTGAGAACAAATTATTTTCTTTGAGCTCTTATTAGCACTCTGGACAAACACCATGGTAAACTGTGAATGTGTATCATACCGCCTGCCTTTTCTTTTTGCCACTGACTGACCGTGTGCTGTGCCTGCCGTCAGCACCTGTCCGCAGAGGTATTTCCCACGTGTATGTTCATTAGGTCTCTGTCAGACTTGATAGTTCATCCTACAATACAGGCTGGTTATTTCTGAATAGGCAGTACAAAGTTTTAGCAGCAGATAGAGAATGGGAGCTTCCCCAGGGATACAGCCTCAAACATTTGCCAGCCAAACCCAAAATTACGGGAGGTTTTTACAGTGACAGCTCACATTTAGAAAATCAGCTTTGCTTTCTCTTATTGTAGCTGCTTTATTTAGCCTTTGCTTTGTTAAAGAAAAAAAAAAAAGAATGGGGGAAAGATCAGTGTGTCCTGGTAGATTGTTTATGCATATTTAAAACAGAGGAAATATGTTCGTGTTGCTTCCAGGCATCTAGGCAGCGCCTCGGCAACTGTGATGGGCAGATGGGAATCGCGACTATTTAGAAATATCTGCTGAGAAACATATATCACAGCTGCCTATTTAGCTAATGTAGACTATTTGTAATGTCATTTTTAATGTATTGGATATTATTTTGTGCACACAGTGCCCAAACACAAGCCCATCCTCCTAAGTACCTGTGATTTTCTGGGGAAAATACTTGTAAATGATTATCCTTAGGGACTATTTTGAAATAGCCAAATGGCTGTATACCCACGAACATTTGAACAGTGGGTTGAAATATTTAGAGTTATTAAACAACCTACAGAATGTGAATCCATTCTAGGAAAAATTGTACACAATGAAAATGGTGGGCACAGGTGGGTAGCAGTGGTATTTGTCGATATCGTGCTTAATGCATGGCGCTTGGCTGAAAGGATATTGATGTTGGCTTCATGTTGCTAATCCAGACCTCATAGTCCTTGAGGCAGTGTGTACAAGGAGTTACGCTATTCCCATGCAGGAGGCCTTAAGGACATATGTGGGTAGGCTCAGATTTCCTGATTGTTTAGCTAGGTTCCTGTCTCTCCATTCACAAAAGCAAAATTCCAGAAGTAGAGAGAGCGGTGGGATGAATTTTAGCTAATGACAAACCTCTCTAAACTGTCCCAGGTGACTCCTGGTCTGTACCTACGTAAAGCTGGACTCTCGGCAGTTCGTGACTTGGTCCTTTTCTTTCCCTGGTTAGTATCTGATACAATTGGTTTGGACATATTTTACGTCAATCAGTTTGCCACGTAAGTGACCAGAGCTATAAATAAGTGCCTGGCGTTTGTCATTCCAACTGATACATTTTTACCATCAAAAATAATCAATGCAGAGAGAAATCAGAACTACAAATCCATTTCTGCACAAGCCCTACTTAATCCAGTTTCACTGCATACATACAATTCGTGCAGAAAAAATACGACCCGACTAAAGTTCCCTGATCCCGACTGTGCTCTACACTTAAGATGATGTTTCATCTGGATTGGGAGCTTGGTTTTGGAGATGGAGGAACCCATTGGGCGTCAATCCATGTAGATGAGGTAACTGAGGAATACTGGAGACTTGGTCTAGAAATCCAACAGAGTTGATTGGAAAAATCCTTTCTTCCGCTAACTTGCCTTATAGCCTTGGACATGTCACCTCAGCAGTCAACCTCAGTGTCTTCACTGTAAATTTGTCTTTGTTTCCTCCTTTTCCTGGTGTAGTCATTTCAACTTGCAGAGCTGACGTGGCTGTTAAAGAAGTAATGTGTCAATAGCACGGTGAGCTCTCCCACGGACAGTCGAGCACATTAGGAAGGAATGCAGATTCTAGAGCAGACGTGCCTGGGTGTGGACCCGGGATCTGCCCTAACTATCTCCATCCTTAGACAAGTCACTTAACCACCCTGTGCTTCCGTGTGCTCTCTTATAGAAGAAGAATAATCGGAGTAACTAGGGTCGTTATGGTGATTAAATTAGGAAAAGTAAAGTACTTGGAACAGTATTTGGCATGCGGTAAATAGATGATGCTTATTCAGTAATAATGACAAACATTTATTACTACACAATTACAATGTTATTATTATTATATTTATTATTTATTACGGATTCCATGTCTTGTATGTTCTGTCACTTGATGGTGATGGTGACTTTGCACTTTTGGGTTCTTGCTGTGCCTCTAGCTACGTCTGTTCCCTTGCAGGCAGAATTCCAGCTCCAGAAGCACAAAGAGTCTGGCAGCAGGCAAGAGTCATGAGGACATGCATCTTGGAATCACGCACAGTATATTCTGGAGTCCCCTGTGTTGTGAATTTGGGCTCAACCAAAAGCTTACAGGGCTCAACCAAAAAAGCTTAAAGGTCAATGATATGCAGCGGAAACACAATTGTGAGGTTACTGGGAGATGGGGATGATTAATTTATGTGTCAAGTTGGCTGGCCACAGGGTGCACACACATTTGGTCAAATGTCATTCTGGGTATGTCTGTGTTTTCAGGTGACTTTAACATTGGACTTGGCAGGCTAAGTAAGAAGACTGCTCTACCCAATGGTAGGTGGGTGGGCCTCATCCCATCAGTCAAAGGCCTGAATAGAACAGAAAGGATTCTCGGTCAGAAGGAATTCCTCTGGCCCGGCTGCCTTCCAATTGGACATATGTTTCTCTCGCCTCCAGAGTACAAGGACACCATTCCCTCTCCGGGGTCTCAGGCCTTTGACCTTGAACTGTAACTAAACCACTTACTCTCCTGAGTCTCCCGCTTGCTGACTCATCCTAAAGATCTTGGGACTTATCAGCATGTATTATGTAAAATTTTTCCACGTTTTTTTCCCTCTTGCTTGTAGATTAATCTTGTAACAAAGATTTTATTTGACAAAAAAAAGTGTATCTAACACATCAGTCCATTTATTTAGCAAAAACATGCATTTAGGGTCTATGATGTACCAGGCCCTACACTAGCCTCTGATCCAGAGCAGGGAATATGGTTGTTACTTTGGTGGAGATTTTAGTCTGGTAGAGGAGAGAGAAACATTGTACAAATAAACAAAATACAATTTTTATAGGTTCTATGAAAGACATGAAAGGGTGGAGACTTTGAGGAGATGCGAATCAAGCTGAAACCTGAAAGACAAGACTCTTTTAATCATACGGAAAGGAAGCAGGGAATTCTGGGCAGAGAACGGCCTGAAGACCCAGAGCGGGGATGCTGACCTGCTGGGGAAATTGAGAAGAAGAGCTTGGCTGAGTCTGCGAGCAGTCCAGGGACAGGCAGGAGGTGAAGTCACACGATAGGTAGTGCGGATACTGGACAGGGCTTTGAGGATCACAGCAAGGAGAATTAACTAGAAACAAATGGGAAGCTGTGGAGAGATGTTAAGGGTTGGATTAACATGACTTAATTCATGTTGATCATGTATTTTAAAAAATTTTCCAAGCTTAGGACACCCGGGTTTCTCAGTCCATTAAGTGTCTGACTCTTGATTTGGGCTCAGGTCATGATCTCAAGATCATGAGATCGAGCCCCATGCTGGGCTCTGTGTGGGAGCATGGAGCCTGCTTAAGATTCTCTCTCTCCCTCTGCCCCCTCCCCCACTCTCTCTCTCTCTCTCTCAACAGCAACAACAAAATATTCCCAAGCTTACTGAGAAAAGAATTGATTAGCCTGGGCAAGATGGAAGTGGGAAGACCAGCCTCCTTGCTGGTGGTGTGGTGGTCAGCAGGGGGTACTGTGTCCTGCATGGGAGACAGACAGACAGACAGACAGAAGAGAAGCAGCAATAGAAATGCGTCCTCTCTGATACCTGCCAGTGCTCATTCAGGTCTCACCGTGGAACCCCAGCGTCATTTCATCTCCTTAAGGATTTTCTCTTCTGCGCTGCCCAGAATGGATCAGGATCTACCTCGGCCTCCTTGCTGTCATGCTCACGACACCTCACAGTGTGATTCGTTGGAACACTTAAGGGCAAGGAATTTTTATTCAGGTTGCACGAGAGCAGAGTGAGAGAATGGGATGGGGTTGGAGGAACCGCAAGTTTAGGTGTAGATTACTGTGATCATTTAGTTTGATTTGCATAGTAGAGTTTTTTTTTTAAGATTTTACTTATTTATTTGACAGAGAGAGAGATCACAAGCAGGCAGAGAGGCGGGCAGAGAGAGAGAGGGGAAGCAGGCTCCCTGCTGAGCAGAACTCGATCCCAGGACCCTGAGATCATGACCTGAGTTGAAGGCAGCGGCTTAACCCACTGAGACACCCAGGCGCCCCCTGATTTGCATAGTAGAGATTTGCAGGTGCTCCTTGCATCATTAAGAAGAGGGGAAGAAGGAAAGACAAGGAAAGAGGGATGGGGAAAAGGCTTTGCATGTATCAATATGGAGAGTGGGTCGTAGAAAATATGAAAAATTCAGCTTTAGGCCCCCAAGTGAAAAAAGAGAGAGAGAGAATGAGAACCCACAACAGTTTAACAACATTAGCCTTTTCTTGGAACACCAGGTAAAAAGCCTCTTTCTAAGTTTATGTGGTTATGTGGGGTGTGTTGGGGACCGGAGCCCAAACAGGCAGCTGGTTTTCCCTGATCCACCCCCCACCCCCCTCTGTTCTTTCGTGCATCCTATTAAAGCCACCAGGACTTCAGAAAACCTTACAACTTCACTCTCCTCTGTCGCTCCATCTCCCTCATGCGCGTCTAGTCCACATCCCACACGTGCTGCCTTTTCAAGGTCTCCTGAAGTCACCATCGTTCTCCACCCCGTGGGTCACTCAGCCACCCCCCAGCTGCCCGTCTTGTCCCCAGGGCTTCTATTGTGGAGCGGCCAGCACCTTCCCTCTGACGCGATCTCTGCACGCTCTGCTCAGCTGCTTCCGTGGGAGAGTGAGGAGAAGCCCAAGCCCTAAGCACGGCGGGCAAGAGCGTCCATCGTCTGGCGGGCTTCCAACTCCCTCACCTGCTGGCCCCTCAACACCCCTCTGCATTTGAGGAAGGGTCTGCTTCTTGACATCCCTGCAGCGCTGTCCTCTCAGCCCGCTCCTGGCTCCGGAGCCCTCCAGCCACGTGGTGGAAGGGGACCTTCTAGAAGCCCAGCCCCCTGCGGAGTGTCTGACAGCCAACAGGTGTGCAATCAGTGTGAGGGCAACAAGTGGACAGGTTAGAAACTGTGACCCTTTGCTTGTCCTACTTCTTATTCCTTCTTTGGTTGCCTGCTCCTATTCAGAGTAGAATTCTGATACTCCCTCTCCTTTTCTCAAAATAAAAGTTAGCTGAAGAGAACAAAAAGCTCAGAAGACTAGAATATTGTGGACGGCAGAAGTAGACGGATGCATTGATACTACAGGCAACTTTTGTGTGAAATACATTATTTTACCACAGAGAAATGGTCTTTCCTGTCTTAAACATCTCTATTTATATCAAATTTCAATGATGGGTTTCAGTCATAGTGTTTAATTTAAAACAAAATAACAATACATATGCTAATTCTGGAGGTGGAACTAATGTATCCATAAGAATTACATTGAACAACAACAAAAAAATTACATTGAACAAATCCGTATTTAAAAACACTTCCCTTAAAGTTATAATGCAGTCAAGACTTCAGGAGGAGCAACTGTAGCATGATTAAGTCCTAGCCGTTCAACTATAAAGAGATACATCAAAATCACTTTTACCTATTTGTATTTATTGTTTTAATTTTTTACAGAATTCCTTTTAAAGAGAGAAAACGGGGAGCTCTTCCGCTGTGGTTGTGGGGTTCAGGTTTGCTGCTGCGGAAGCTGAATCAAGCCTGCGTGTGACTGTGGGTCTCTGAGCTGTCCCGGGTGGAACTCCTCTTTCCCTGGGGGCCTGATGATCCACGGACAACCCCCACCCCCATTCAGGCCTTCGTGGCTGCAGCTGTAAGAGCAAAAGGGCCGCTGGCAAAGCTGGAAGTGAAGTCTGCTTTAGCCGCTATTAACTGCTCCGACCTGGGGCTCGATCCCAGGACCCCAGGATCATGACCTGAGCCTCTTGGTGGATAGAGCTGCCACCAGACTTCCATGGGCTCTTTTCCCAGAGAGGAGAATCTGGTTGCGACGGAAGAAAGCAGTTCTTTTCTGTTTTTTGTCTGCGTCTTCACCTGTCCCTGTAGAAGGGGGGCTTCTGATGTGCTGGGGGCTGTCTCCATGCACTTGGGACATTCGTTCTCTACTTCTAAGCAGCACGTTTCCTCCTCTGTCCATGTCCATGGCATGCTTTGGGTGTAATTTAGGCAGAACTTGAAGTTTCAGCTGAATCTCTTCCAAGTTGCACGTTTTCAGACTGCAAACACAGTTTTGAAGGTTTTTCTAATTTCTCCTGTAGGTTCCTCATTCATTCGATTTTCTTCAAGTATGTTTTTGAGTATTTCTTATTTTTCTCCCTCAAGCCTTTTAAAAGAAGCATCCACCCATCAGCGTCGATGACCAGATGACCTCCATTGCTGTAATCCACGCATCTGCTCTAGGGCCAGGTTGGGTCATTCAGGGAACCGCCTGGAAGGAGGCCTGACCGGCTTCCACACGGTTTCCCTCAGAGATTTTAACCGGCTCTTCGGACCACTCACTGCCTGCGTTTTCAGGCACGTTGTTCCGTTCCCTCGGCGCGATGTGCTCTTTGCCTCCACGAAGCAGATTCTTAGACCAGCAGTTCCAGACTTCGCTGAAGTCTCAATAAAGCAGAGTTTTCTCTCAAACCGTGTAGTTTTCTGAGGTGGTTCTACATTCTCCTGAGAGGCTTTAAGATTTGTGTTTTCCGCATCTGCCACTTGGGACTGGAGGGTGTCGATGCCTGTTTCAGGGACCGTGTCTGTTCTGCGAGGTGACCCATCGGCCGCAGCCCCACGAGTCGGTTCTCACCTGTTTCACTTCGGGGAGGCGGATCCCGGCGGCAGGTTCTGGGACCCGCGCGCAGGCGCAGGGCGGCGGCTAGAGCACCTTGCGGGGGGGCAGGCCCGGCCCAGCTGCACCCGGGGCCTGATGCCGGGATGCTGGGCACCTGGCGCCGACGTGCGTCTGCGTACACGACGCAAGCTCCCAGCCAATCGCAGGTGGGGCCGAGCTCACCTGGAGGTCAGCCGGAGGTCACGGCTTCCCCGAGGCGGCCGCGTGCCCTGCTCCTGGCGCTGGTCTTACCGCGGGGGACAAGCAGAGCCCCCCCCGCCCCCACCACGGGCAGGTAGGCCAGGTCCGTGGACCCAGTGAGGGTGGGGGTAGGGTAGGGTGCCGGCCAGGTGCCCGGTGGACGTGGGGGGCCTTGAGCGCCGTCTTGGGGACTGAGGACTTTCTGGCCGGGCCTTGGTTCCTCGGTCACGGGGCTCTCTGGGGCCGCTCATTCCCGCCGACCCGCCGCTGGGTTTTGTAGGGGTGGGGGTGGCGGTCCATGGCTGGCCCCGGGGGAAGGGAGCCAGGTCTGGCGGGCCAGGACTTTGGGTGCCGTGGGGCCTCCTCAGCGGGCCCCTACATAGGTGCGGGGAGGTGGGCGGCCGTGGTGGGGGGTGAGGGGGTCCGAAGGAGTCTTTCTGCGGCGCTGGCACCGCCGCTCTGGGGACGCCGCGCCCCTGTCCTTGGAGCTCGGAGGGCCGCAGGGGGCGGTGGCCACGAACACTGCCGTGTCCTCAAGGGCAGAGCCGTTCGGACTTGGAGCAGCGCAGCCCAGCACAGAGTTTGTAACTTTAGAGGACTTGGGGGCGGGGGTCCAACAGGCTTGTGAAAGGGTCGGCTTCTCTTGAACTCCGGGAAGTGCTTCAGCTCAGGCAGATAAGGTTTCGCTCGCTCTTTTTCTCTCTTGAATGCGTGTCGCCTCTTTATTATAAAAACGACCATAGTGGTAATACCAGGATCTGCCAGGGAGACCCAAAGACGCCTGGGATGTGTCCCAAACATTGGAACAGCAGGCGAGCACCTGCTGCTGCCCCAGGGATGAGCTGGGATGACGTTTTTGGGACAACAGTCCCTCCAGAGGGCACCATGGTTCTGCCTCGGGTGGCCAGTGTCCTGTGGGGCACAGCTGACCACACACAACCCTGTGGAATGTGCTGTCTTCAAGGAAAACAAGTAGCCAGCAGGATCGCTCATGAGCTGGACAAGGGGAGAGGGGGAGTGGACAGCCACGTTCTAGAAAAATGCTCTCACTCTGCTCTGCACACTCTGCGTCCCCAGGAGGACTCCCAGGAGCCCCTCAGTCTGTGTTCTGTCCTGAGTCAGAAAAAGGCCTTGGAGCGACTTTGGGTAAGCGGTCACCCTCTCAGGTGTCCCCTCTGGAGGGAACATGGCTGCCAGCATCCGTGGTCACAAAACTTTACTGGGGGCGTTTCCTGCTCACGCTGTTTGGACCTGCTGCCGATCAAAAAGGGCGTGGTGCTGCCTGCGTAGACAAGAGGTTGCACAGCAGGGCGAGGATCTTCCTCTTTGTGAGGGTTCCAGCAGCCAGCCCTTGGGGTGCCATGTAGCGTTGTGTTTGGGAACTGGCTTCCTGAGCACTGGAGGGAAAGGGGCCTGGACCATCAGAGCTGCTTGGCGGCGCTCAGAGCTCAAGGTCTGTTCCTCACATTTTTGAGGGGAGCCATCTAGAACACATCTGGTGTGGGTTAATGATGACAGTGGGGACCGGGAAGGTTGAAACCCACAGGGTGTGTGGCAGGCTGGAAATGTAGGTGCACGATGAAATGATAATCCCGAGTCTGGTCTCTGTAGAGCAAGCCACGCAGAATGGAGACAGACAGGATGTCTATGCTGTGAGACTCCATTCCGTCGTCCTATTTTCATGTGTTTTATTACTTTAAATAGATGGGAAAGGAGGAAGACTTTACAGAGAGGACCAAGAAAACACGCCCCAAGAAAGCACAGGTGGGGGCCATTTGGAAAACAAGAATCTGTTCTCAGGGATTGACAGAGATTTACAGATCAGAGGTAGCCCCCAAAATGCCGTGCAGAAAGAGGAAAGGAAGAGGAAGGCGCAGGTTAGGTCAGGAACGGCCTTCCTCTGCCTCAGGGTCAGCACACGAAGTCTCTAGATGCGGAGCTCTGCCTTGGGAAGGGGGAGAAAATGATGGAGGTTTCCAATCCTTAGGTTTCTGCACAGCTGGAGAAACAAAGCTTGCCATCTCCTCTGATTTAGGGCAGAGCTGCTCCAGGTGGCAAGTTTTTGGTTTTTTTTTTTTTTAACTCCCACCCCCGACTCTTTGAACCTGAGTGTGGGGGTTTCCCAGCACAGTGGAACTGTAAAAAAAGCTTCGCTCTGACGCAGGACCTGTTGACCTGGCTGGCGCCAAGGTCGGCTTCTAGCAGATTTCCTGCAAGGAGTTGGGTCAAGGAAAGTTTTTCACTGATGCTTAATTTATTTTACATGATCACGTTGCCTCCTTCCTTCTTTGGGAGCGCCATTAACAAAATACTCCTTAGCACTTGCCTGAATGACACTCACCGCCCCAGTGTGAGAATATTCTCGGTTTCTTTGTGTAGCCCTGGTTTGCCTGGTGAGAAGGATGTTTTGTTATTTCAGCAGCCTTCAAATAGGTAATAAATAAATTTCCACTGGGTTGGCACTTCCTCTCATTTCCTGAAGGAGGGGCTGATTGTTCTGACAGCTCCCCGGGGACACTTCAGGTTCTCCAGATGACTTCAGTGACCGCGGCGTCGTTCCCTTATGTGCCTTGTCACATAGAAAACCCAGGGAAGGTCATTTGAAATAATCAGCGTCAAGGCTGGGATTGCCTGCACTGGAGTCTCTCTGAAATTAAAGCACCAGAGGAAGTTACCGAAGAAAATGGTAGAGGAAGCTTCTAGCCTGTTGAGACGCTCTTCTAGAATATGCGGGTTGCACAGTGTCCGCTGATGATGTGATGATAAATGATAAAGGGGCGTGGTAAGCTTTGAAGAAGGGGAGGGCGATAGGCCTCGGACCACGGAGTGCGGATAGCTGGGCCGGACCCACCTGCGCAGGTGCTAGAGTTCTGAAGGACGACGCCTCCCTTCCCTGCTGAGTTATGAGCACCTGAGCGCGCACGAACACGAGAGCAAAGGTGCCCGAACTCAAAATGCTTACGTGATTAGGCAGAAGTTTCTTTAAAAGCGTGGGGTGCAGAACTCCATGGCTTCCAGGCCAGAAATGAGGAGCTGTGGTCTGGTAGCCGGTTAAATTGACTTTTCTTACAGTTACAAGGCGTTGCTCCTTTTGTAAATGAACCCCATGTGGTCAGTCCTGGCAACTCACGAAGCGTTCCCGACACCCTCATTTTAGGGATTTGACCATATACTTAAAAAGTGATCAAGGAAACACCAAAAAATTAAATATGAATGCTCTTGAGGGTTCAGTGGATTTATCTAAAATGGGTATGAATTGTCAGAATTGTTACTAATCTGTGGTTGAGTGCTTCAAATCAATGTGCTCTTTTAAGCTTCTCTTTGAGGAGAGGAACGAAGGAAGAATAATGCTAGGAAAAGGGTCTCATTACTCCTTTCCTGTCCAAAATGTTAGCTGATTTGGTCAGTGAAATATAAGTTACTTAAGAGAATTCTACCTTTTCCTCTTTTTTCACTCTGAACCAAATGCTGGTTTATTTCTTTTATATTACTCAATCATTCAAGGATATTCTAGAATATTTAGAAAATACAGATAAATTGTCCTGAACCCAATGTTCTCAAACTTTAACTTTCTCATGAAAATTACATCAAATTATAGCAGTTACATCCAATTCTATAGGTACTCTTCACAATACAGCCGTGGCACATCCTTGGCCTATTCAATTTATCTGACATGATACTATTGTCGTGAATAATTGAAATATATAATCTATTCCAAATGTGGGGTAGGAGTGAGACTGCCTGGGTCACACTGTTTTCTCAGGGACACAAAGGTGTGATCTTTGGCAGATTACTTTTCTGTTCTCCAGTTTCTTCATCTGATAAAATGTAAATAACACACCTACTTCATAGGGTTATTATAAAGATGATATGAATTATAATTGAAAGCATTAACATGGTGCTGACTTTATACTAAGAAGTCAATACATTTAGCTTTATTGATAGAGATAATAGTAATGTGCAAGAAGATACTTTTTTTTTAAGATACTTGGTTAAATTACTCAGTAGCTGTAAAAAAACTGACGAAGTTCTAATTCTTGCCTTCAATAAGTGTATAGTGGTTAAGACACATGGGTGGCTCAGTGGGTTAAGCTGCTGCCTTCGGCTCAGGTCATGATCTCGGGGCCCTGGGATCGAGTCCCACATCGGGCTCTCTGCTCAGCAGGGAGCCTGCTTCCCTCTCTCTCTCTCTGCCTGCCTCTCTGCCTACTTGTGATCTCTCTCTCTCTCAAATAAATAAATAAATAAATAAATCTTAAAAAAAAAAAAAAAAGAAACTTAGGAAAATTCCAAAGAGATTGATCTTACGTTAGGTTTAAGGAATCATCAGTTCAACACAGCATCTGCTAATTCATTTCAATTTAATAAAAGGATATAATTTTAAAATGAATATATGCTAGTTAATGACAATGAAATATTTAATACTTAAAAACTATTTAATGAGCCAGGATGGCCCTCAAATGATGATCTTTAATATAGATGACTCTCAGATATTTTAAAGATGAAGGTTTATAGACTTCTTTCATCTCTTATCTTTGCTTCATGATGTAGTTTTATGCCCAATTTTATATAATTCAACATGCTTATTTTTTACAGTCCTTTTCGGTATCGGTCAACTTGATGATATTGGTTGAAAGTCTCCTATATACTGATCATTATACATGTTCAAAGGTAGTGGATATATTTTTAAATGTAAAAAGGGGAGACCCCTTTAGAGGAAAAAACCAAAAATTTTGATTATGTGGTAAAACAACATCTCAGTAGCCAAAAACATATGTATTTTAAAAAATGGAGAAAATATTCAAAATATTTAAAAGAAGGCTGGAATCCTAATTATATTTTTAAAAGCCCTTTCAATTCAATAAGGAAAACCATTCAGGGTGAAAAAAGTAGGATGAATATAGGACAGTTAGCAATTTTAGTGCCAGTTTAACTAAACTTGAATACATTCTTTATCTGTCACATTTACAAATACTGATAACTCGTGTTGGTGACAGGGCTGATGAAACCATAAATTAATACAACCCATTTAAAAATCACATTTCTTAGGAATGTTCCAATTAATATATCAACGTGTACAAATACTATCCATAAGAAAAAGCTTTGGAGAATTTTATAATAGGGAAAATAGGTTTGTGGAGTAAATGATGTACTTAAGAAATAAAGTGAGATAAATATTTACTTGTACACAAGGGTGCTCCCAGTGGTTCACATCCCACTTTTAGGGCGGAAACACTCAGTTCCCCAGGTCTTGCAGGAATGCTTTTTGGCTACTTATTAGTCACAGCGGAGGTCCTCTCCAGGAAGTGCCCTCCGTGGAAGTAACTGCCTCACCTAAGGGGACACACTCGCCTGGGGTCGGCTGGCATCTTTGACTCATCAGGAGTGGCATGAAAAGGCCCAGTTTCCTGTTTCAGTTCTGGGCCACTGGGTGGGACAGTCCCAACTCTAAAATTCCCGTTGGGCTTGTCGGAGACCTTTGACAAGACTGCGTGATGTTGTCACTGCCCCCAGCAGCCTGTCCTGCTTCCTTCATTCCCTCAGGACCCCAGCAGACCTCCTGCTGCCAAACCTCCATCTCCGTCCGTTTCTTGAGGCTTCAACCTTAGACCCTTGGTGCCAGAAGCGGGCTGAAGAGAAAACTAGCAATGTTCTGGCAAATGTTTAAGAACTGGCTTTCTGGGGCTACGTGGGTGGGGCGGGGAGCAATTTAATTTGTAGCATTAGTCAACTTCCATGGTATAAATACTCCCACCTTGGAAGATTTCAAGCTACCGACTTGACCTTTCTGGATGGAGAGTCCAGAGGAGAAGCACGTCGTCCCTTCCCAAGAGAGCGGGTGAGCCAGTTCCGGCACTTCGTGGGGAGCACCAGCCTCCCACCCGGGCCTGGGATCTTGATGACTCACCATGAACAGGATGTGGGCCCTGATGACTCCATCCAGGTGGTAGGTGAAGTGCTCATGGCTCCAGGCCTGTTGTGGCCCTGCAGTTACCACGGCTCCCCCCTACCACTCCACGCCCCGGCCGGCTGTGATGGGCTGTGGGTGGAAAGCACAGCAGGGCACTCTCCCAGGCACTCTCCCAGGTGTTTGAATGATTGGGGCAAGTAGCGATTGTAAGAACAGTAAAGTGTTGGCTACTCTTGAGTCCCATGGATGGACTGGAGAGAGAAAATGAGGAACTAGAGGGTATTAGCCCCCAGTTTGAGTAGAAGGGACCAGGCACCTCCTTGTCTGCATATAAAGAGACCTTCACCTCCTGTATCCTAAGAGCAGTGAAAGCCCAAGTACAAAGCCGAGGATTGTTTATATTATGACTGTTCTATGGTGACCTTTGGGCTTCAGGGCACAGAAAAGCAGGCACAAAGAGGAGTCCCTATCCTGGTGAGGGCAGTTGAGCTGTTTCCCAGGACACGCTAAGGCGGCTGCTGCACCAGTGATCTGCTGGCTCCCGGTGATCTGCTGGGACATCTTTCGGTGGTCACTTCCTTGCCTGATTTTGATTGGACACAGAGAAGTGCTGTACTCCTACCTGAGCAAGTCATGGAATTCAGAAGCAGAATTCCCTCAAGGATGAGGTTTGGGTCACCCCTCCAGATAAGCCACCTGGCCGAGTGCAGAAGCTAGCCCAGGGTGCGAGAATCTAGAATGAGTAGTAAGACGACGGTGCGTGCCAGTATGGCCCGAGGTACAGCAGAAGGGGCTGGGGTTTGTTCTACTAACCTTCTTCCTATTGACTTCCCCCCAAAAGACCAATCGGATTCTAGGAGGAGTTCTTCCAATATGGGGTGCACTTACTATAAGGGGCAAATGAATTTGGTTTGCCCAGACCATGCTGGATAGAGTCTGTGGTGGAAGGTCCAGATGCTGGAGTGCTAGCCTGCATTCCCCAAGAACTGCAGGAGTCAGAGTTGGCTGTAATCACTCACAATGATTTCCTCCCCAGTATTGTGGACTTAACAGAAGGGAGCTGTCTTGCCCATATATGCTTCTTTCTTGGGGGCATTCTGCATGTACTAGCTGATCAGTACAGGGTCACAGGACTTAGCCCTCTTGCCTAAATCTAAGATAATTATGTAGGACCATTTTTGCTCTACAGCTGCCATGGTGTTGGTTGAATCTTTTCTTCCAAATGCATCACAGACCAGACCTTCTTCCCTCATTCCCTCCTGGTGGTCATCCTGAGAGCCCTCTCCAGTAAACTGCCCACACTCAAATCTGCACCTCAAACTGTGGAACCTAAACTAACAAATGACTTAAGAAAATACAGTAAAATTTCTGGACTCATGCAGCCTAGGAAGTTCAACTGTTGAGGTAAATCTAAATTGGTTCTAAGACCTAAAAGAGTTAAGTTCAATAGAGGAAAACGGAAGCTGATAATGCATGGGTAATAGAGGGAACCTTGTGGAAACACTCTAAGGATTGCTTTTGTGTCCTGTGAGCTAGGGGGCTGACAGGACTGGGGGGAGAGTTGTACAGGTTGGAAGATGGAGAAGAAGGTATGAGATAGGTGTCTAGGAAACTGAGAGGTACATGTGTACAGATGTAGAATAGACTGTTGGGGGTAAGCAGGAGTGGGATTTTGTCAAGAGAACATAATGAGGGATAAGGGATTGATCATAACTTTCTTAGTTATGTCATGAAGCTCATTGTAAAATTGTGCTTTTGTGATATTTGTACTAAATGAAATTTACATTGTCAAGATGGATGTAATCTTTCATGGTAGCTGACTGGGTTAATGGATAGTATCGCTGAAACTGTACTGAGAATTATGGAGGAAATAAACTGGAGGATTCTCAGAGTAGGATAAATTAAGTTGGGATTATCTAAGGGTATGACGACATACCCAAGGATATGACAGTAGGAATGAGAAGATGGTTGGAGTATGATATTCGCTCTTCATTTAGTAATAAACATTTATTGTAGACAAGATCAAGGAACTGAGGAGACCGAGTATTAAATCTGTATGAATACTGGGGTTGGATATAGTGTTAGAGCGAGAGGCATCCTAGAAATATAAAGACCTATAAATCTTTGAAGAAAGCTTTTCCTAGCTTTATCGAGAGATATAGTAGATATATAGCCTCATTTAAGGTGTACAATGAGATGATGTCATATACACATTTATTGTGAAATGATTCTCACAATAAATTAATACATCCTCTCCCTTTTCTTTTTTTGTGGTGAAAACTTTTAAGACCTAGTCTCTTAGCAACTTTCAAGTATAAAATAGTGTCATTAACTATAGGCACCATGATCTACATTACATCTCCAGAGCTTATTTTAAAACTGGAGTTTTGTACCCTTTGTGGACCCATACCCATGTCTCCCACCTCCAGCAACCATCAGTGTCTTTGGTTTCTAGGGTTCGTTTTTAGATTCCACAAAGGATATCATATACTGTTTGTCTTGCTCTGCCTTGTTTGACTTAGTGTAATGTCCTGAAGGTTCATCCATGTTGTTGCAAATGCAGGGTTTCCTTCTTTTTTATGACTGAGTAATATTCCACTGCATATGTATACATCTGATCCACCACTGGACACTTACATTGTTTCCATGTCTTGGCTACTATAAAAAATACTGCAATGAACACTGAGATGCAGATATTTCCTTGAGATTATTTCATTCTCTTTGAATGTACACATACACACACATAAACACAGAAGTGGAACTGCTGGATCGAATGGTAGTTCTAGTTTTAATTATCTGAGAATCATCCATGTTTTCCGTAATGGTTTCTAATTTACATTCTCACCAGTAGTGTATGACAGTTCCCTTTTCTCCACATCCTTACTAGTGTTGATCTCTTCTTCATATTCTGTTTATTAGGTGTGAGCTGATACAGCATTGTGGCTTTGGTTGGCACATCCCTGATGATTAGTGATGTTGAGCGTCTTTTTGTGTTCCAGTTGGCTTTCTGTATGTCTTTGGAAAAATCCCCATTCAGGTCCTTCACACACTTTTTAAGTGGGATTATTCATTTTTTGTCACTGAGTGGTATGGGTTTCTTTTATATTTTTGATATTAGCCTTTGATATTTTCCTTTTTCATTGAATTGTTTCCTTTGTGCAAAGTGTTCAGAACGATGTAGTCCCACATGTTTATTTTTGGTTTTGTTGCTTGTGCCTTTGGTCCAAATATTCATTGCCAAGACCAGTTTCATGGAGCTTATTCCTTATGTTTTCATCTAGGAGTCTGACAATTCCAGATCTTACATTAAGTCTTCAGTCTATCTTAAGATAATTTATGTGATGTAAGGTTAGTGGCCCAGTTTCACTCTTTTGTGTATGACTGTCTGGTTTTCCAAACACCACTTACTAAAGAAACTGTCTTTTCTCCACTGAGTATTTAGTTGGCCATACATACATGCGTTTCCTTCTGGGCTCTCTGCTCTGTTCCATTGGTCTTTGTTTTTATGCCAGTAGTCTTGTTTTGATTACCACAGCTTTGCTGTACAGTTTGAAATCAGGAAGTGTAATACCTCTAGCTTTGTTATTTCTTAAGGTTACTTTGGCTACTTGGGTTTTTGTGGTTCCATATACATTTAAGGTTTTTTTTCTATTTCTATAAAAAATGACATCATAATCTTGATTCAGATTGCACTGAATCTATAGATGGGTTTGGGCAGTATGGATATTTTAAAAATTCTTCCAGCCTATGACCCCAAGATACGTTGTCATGCCTTTGTGCCATCTTCAGTTTCTTTCACCAGTGTCTTAAAGTTTTGAGGGTATAGATTTTTTACCAGCTTGGTTAAGTATATTTCTAACCACTCATGACCTCTATTAATGACCCTGAAATGTCAAGCTATGGCAAAAAGGCATAAATCAATTGATATGAAATGTCTTAAGAGTGGAATTTTTCTTACAATTAGATTTGTGACTGTAAACAGGTAGTGAAAAAGCATGAGAACTTCCTGTTCATTGTTGAAATTATGTACTTGAAAGCATATACGATCTTGGCCAAGTTAGAGTCAAAGTTATATTTTTAGAAAATACTTGAGCTCATTTAATATTATCCTTTTCCATTTCTGTTCCTTGTTTCCTCTTTAATGTGTCAGTGTGTTATCATGTGTTTTCATATATAGTGTATTTTATATCAAAAGACCACCCTTAAATAAAGTTAAAATCAAGAAACAACTACATGATTGACTCCATAATAATATTTCAGAATCTTGGCCTCAAGTACAAATAGCACAAAATATTATCTTTAGACCATGCCTTTTCAATGAGTTGCTCTTCTCATCATTTAGAGTATTTTTGTTCTTTCCCCTAATTATCTTCCAGTTTTCAACAGCTATTGCTTTTATGACGTGATAACCTCCATGGATGAAAATTATTTTCTCATCTGGAATCCAGGTTGTTTGAGTCTCCGTGTGAAGCTCATCATTTTCATTCCCCAAGGGCAGTTCTGCAGATGACTTGTACCTTGATAACTGGGTTGATATAGTCTGATGATAATGATAATCACAAACTAAAAAAACTGTGGGGAAAGTCACTTAGTTCAGGCACATGATGCAGAAGTATTCCTCCTATCAAATGGCTTTCTCATTTCCCATTAAAAAAGATGAACAAGAATGATCCTTTTGGAGTGTCTGCCAACAGTGTTCTGCTCTTCAAGTAAATTTTAGGTACTTGGAGATACACCAACATATGGAGTTACTCTACATGTTTAGCTTGCTTTTAGTCTCAAGAATACTATGTAATTGTAGTTTCTACATGTAAATTTCCAATTGCACTTTCTCATGTAAATTTTCCAATAGTAGTTTAAACTTGGGGCTAACAATGTGTTATAAAATCACTAATAATGTGAAGTTTTTTTGTTTATGCCTTTGAAACAGCACTATTTAAAAAGCGCACCCCTTACCGTAGGACTCTGCCTCTGGAAAGAAGCAGATCTACTTCTCCCTATTCCTCTTTGTAAGGATAACTAAAAATCATAGCCCATACATACAAAACAAACTCAGAAAAGTGGAGAAAAACTAGGAAACTTGGGGCCCAAGGATTAACACAGGAGTGTCTCCCTCGGCTTTTCTTTTAGTGTCCAATACCCCAGACTTGGAGATGGAGAAGCTGGCAACCGCCAGCAGGTATGGACAAAACACCACCACCAGCTCAATGAAAGTCTCCTCTCTCTAGCCAAAAGACCATGAAAGTGGCAGCCTAGCAAGAAACCTTTTAGACAATAACTGCTCTACTCTAGTCAAAGACCACAGGAAAAGTTGTGACCCCACACTCACTCTATGCCAATAAATGTTGAGTGGGCAGCCTACACCAGGAGGCGTCACGGTATTGGAGACTCAGATTCAGTACTGGATTTCCTTTCTTTCTAACAATTTTGTGAAATACTTAGTGGGGTCTGGGGCCAGCTCAGGTCTCCTTAAGAAAGCCAGAAAGCCATGGTACTCCTCTCTTTCCAATTTGGCATTTATAGCTATAGTACATTTGGCCAGTTAAGAAAGAAAAAATAGAAATCCCAAATTTTATTTTAACTGTCTCCAAAACAAAATCTCAATAGTCACAGTACCTATACCTGAAATCACTATTACATATAAAAGAAGTCCAAACATATATTTTTGGCTTGTAACCTAAGAAATTGGTTACAAGCCACATGAGGTGAAACAGAACAAAATGGCTGCTCATATATTCGGCAAATCCAGTGGGATTCGACAAGACCCATTTCTTCTTGAGTCATCAGTCCATTTCTAAAGTATATTTGAAGCTTTCCTTAAAAGGTCATCATATATAAATCCTAATGTGGTTTCTCAAGCTGTTATGGAATATCTGACATGTCCTGATATATTATTTTCAAAAGATTCATGACAATACTTGCTCGTAGATGCTCTCACACTAGCAATCTCAGAAAACATTTTATTATTGGGAATTTTAATGTACCCACAGATAAAATAATTGTTATACTTGTGTGTGCATGGAGATCTTATTAGTGATATTATATTAAACACAGAAGAAAAAAATATGGACTAAGAACTCATTCTAGTAACAGTGAAGTGAAGAGAAAAAGATCGGTTGGGTGGGTTTCTTAGGCAAAAATTCATCATTAAAGTTTCTCTTTTTTCCCATCACTGACAGTTTTTTGCCCTTTTTTAGGAACATGAACTGTATAGGTGTACTATGGATGCTGATCACATCTATGGGTAGTTGGAAACTTGAAGTTTTATGCCACCTACTTAGCCTAAATTGCACTGCATATTCCTTTATTTTCTACAAAATCTGATATAAGTCAATGGAAAATCTACTTCACTGTTATTTATTTATTATATGGGGGGCTTTATTTATTTATTTTTATTATGTTCAGTTGGCTAGCATACAGTACCTCATTAGTTTTTGATGTTGTGTCCAAGGATTCATTAGTTGTGTGTTATACCCAATGCTCATCACAACATGCGCCCTTTTCAAGATTTTATTTATTTATTTGACAGACAGAGAGAGTACAGCAGGTGGAGTGTCAGGGAAAGGGAGAGAGAGACTCCCTGGTGAGCAGGGAGCCCAACGTGGGGCTCAATCCCAGGACCCTGGGACCATGACCTGATCCAAAGGCAGATGCTTAACTGACCGAGCCACCCAGGTGCCTCTTGGGGGGTTCCTTTAAATATGGTATCAGGGAACTCCACTGAGGTAATAAAATGCCTAAAATTTGGCCCCACAGTGAGTATTTTCACACTGTTTCTCTAATTACTTTATTCCTCATCCTGAAAGTTGACTTGGGGGCATTCATTATGCATACTTTCTCTCTTTCACCTTCACACACTTAACAGACTTAGTCCTTTTTCAAGTCTTATTTTCTTAGATGAAGTTACATAGAAATATGTACAAAATCTGTACAAAAGGTTCCCAAAACATTACTCCTTCATAGCCTAACGAAACACTGAGCTTTCATGCTCTATAATGTTCATTCTTCCATGGCAGAGAAATCTGCTCTTAAAAATTAATAAAATATTAGGGAAAAGCTTATAACTTACAGAATACCTCAAAGTGGTATTTTTTTCTTAGTCCTGTTGAATTTTCATTTAAAAGTAAATTTATGAGAGCTCCTGGGTGGCTCAGTCGTTAAGCATCTGCCTTTGGCTCAGGTCATGATCCCATGGGGGGATTGAGCCCCACATCAGGCTCCCTGCTCGGAGGGGAGCCTGCTTCCCCCTCCCCCACTCCCCCTGCTTGTGTTTCCTCTCTTGCTGTCTCTATGTCAAACAAATAAATCTTTTTAAAAAATTTAAAAAATAAAAGATTTATGAATGAGAGCCTTGGCACATATGAAGAACAAATTACCACTTTTAACAAGCTGCCTGAGGCCACACAGTATTCTGGAAAGAAAGAAGAAGGTATCTGGGAATCCGTGTTTTAGTTGTGTCTCCCGCACTTGCCTGAGACTGATCACCATTAAGTCAACCTTCGTGCTTCCGTTTCCTGGTAAACTTGATAATGCACACTCTGCTAATCTCCTACAGATTTAAAACAAATCAGTGCCTGTTGGTATCGTTGGCACCATTGAGAGTACTTGACATGTGTGGCAGCATAAAATTATAAAGACTAATGTGTTCCTCATTTCTCGCATTTTTAGTTCCTGTCTCTTTTCCCTGCCTGCTTCTCAAATTCAGGGAGCGGGTGTGTGTGTGTGTGTGTGTGTGTGTGTGTGTGTTGATCTGTTCTTAACTGCCTCAGGGTAGGATTCTTGTAGGAATTCAAGGAATCTGAGGAGTTTTCGTTGTTTTAAAGCAGACTTTTGAACCCTCAAGGTAAAGTACATGTCATTGAGGAAAACCTTTACTTGGGCTTCCCCCACTGTCCAAGTTTTATTTAAATTCCTGTGGGTTACCATACAAAGCGATACTAGTTTCAGGAGTAGAATTCAGTGATTCATCACCTACAACACCTGTGCCCATCACAGCAAGTGCCCTCCTTATTACCCATCACTGTTTGACCCACCCCCCACCCACTTCCCTTCCAGTAGCCACCAGTTTGTTCTCTGGAGTTAAGAACCTGTTTCTCGGTTTGCTTCTCTCTCCCCCCTTCCCATTCTCTCTTTCCCCTATGTTCGTTGGTTTTGTTTCTTAAATCCCACATATGATTGAAATCATATGGTATTTGGCTTTCTCCGACTTACTTAGCTCAGCATAGTACTGTCTAGCTCCATCCACACTGTTGCACATGGCAAGATTTTTATGACTAGTGTTCCGTTATATATATACACACACCATATGTCCTTTATCCACTCATCAGTCAGTGGGCATTTGAGCTCTTTCCATAGTTTGGCTGCTGTTGATAATGCTGCTATAAACATCAGTCAGTATTTTTGTGTTCTTTGGGTAAATGCCTAGTAGTGAGTTTTAATCTGTATTTATTGAATCATAAGAGCCAAGGTTCCCGACCTAAACAATAAACAGCTTGCAGGAAGAGCTAGGCTGTGGCTAGGTTTTTCCCCTAATCACTGAGATCATGATTAAGAGTCCATGGGCTCCAAGAAGGAAGATAAATTGGAGATGGAAGAAATGCACATTGGGGCTCCTGGGTAGCTCAGCTGGTTAGGCATCTGACTCGATTTTGGCTCAGGTCATGAGCTCAAGATCCTGAGATTGAACCCTGTGTCAGGTTCCACACTCAGCAGGGAATCTGCTTGAGATTCCCTCTCTCCCTTGCCCTTCGCCCCTCTTGACTCTCTGTCAAATAAATCTTTTAAAAAATGCACATTGAGTGTATCTATAGAGGAACCATTTATGTCCTTCACCTCCTCTCCATATTAGCCTTTGATGGCTCAGCCTTGAGTTGAGCAGATATAAGCTTTTAACTTCACAAAAGTGAATAAGCAGAACGTGGGTATTTCTGACTTGTGCCCCTCTCTTGAAGTTTGGAAAAGGAGGCATCACTTGTTGAGACAGAAAAAGCTTGATAAAATCCATTTCTTCTGTGTTTCCTCAAATTCCTCATCTCTGTGTTTCTCAAGTTTCCAAAAAAAGGATAGGATTGGCTGGAAATAAGGTCCTATAGAGTCAAGTCAAGGAAAATGTAAACCACATTGACTAGCAGCCAGAAAATACTGGGAAGACCAGCATCTTGGCACTTGTCAGTATGTTTGGTTGATCACGTCCAAGGATTGGAAAACATAGTAATTCAGAGGTTTCAATGTGAACAGATGTCAATATCTGGGAACAGGTGTTCTCTCCTAATGCCAAGACATTATGTAAATTCCTCATGTCTAAGATGTTACTTAGTTGAATTTAAAGTCTAGTGTGACTGAATTCCTCCATAGTTGGCCAATCTTTACTTTTGTCATCAGGTACATATTGCCTCAAAAGATAAAATCATATAGAAAAATACTTCATTTTTTGCATTACTGAAGAAATGGAATAAAATTCATGTCAATGACACATGCATTACTTTAATGCCTGCAATAGTTACAAAGAAAATCTTATTCCCATTTTTAAATTGAGAATCTGGGACGCATTGGTTAAGAAACTTGCCCAAGTACACATAGATCACATACGGCAAAACTGGGAATCAAAATTAGATATGCCTAATTATGGAGACCTCTTACTCAAAAGAAATAATGAACATGGTATAATTTTCAAATAATATACTATGATATAATGTAAGTTAATCCAATATACTTATTGCAAAGTTATTTAGGCAATCTGTGCCTCAAAGGACACCAGTAACAGGGGAAAGAGTAAACAATGAACCTACAGTGTATTAGTTTGCTGGTGGTGCTATAACAAAATACTGGATGGCTTAAATAACAGACGTCGATTTTCTCACAATCCTGGAAGCCAGAAGTCCAAGATCAAGGTGTTTGAAGGTTTGGTGTCTTCTAAGGCTTCTCCTTGTGACTTCATATGGCTGCCTTCTCTGTATGTCCTCACATGGTCTTTCATCTGTGTACTAATCTCCTCTAAAAGGATACCAGTCCTGTCTCTAAATATGGTCACATTCTCAGGAACTACAAGTGAGGATTTATTGAGAATCCGTTTCATAACTTCTGTAGTGCTGAGAAAAAAGTATTAAACTATTTGAACTGCATTTCATCATTTGAATTGTATTAATTATTATGCCATAACTTTGGGAATAATTTCATTGCCTTTGCTATATGTGGGGCTGTCTTTCTGAAATTATTAGCATTTTATGTTATCTGGCAATTTCAAAGTAGAAATCTAAGGAAAGCAAAGAGCGTGAATCTCTACAGACTTGTAATAACTGAATTCTTTCTTTTTTTTTTTTTCAGCGTAACAGTATTTATTGTTTTTGCACCACACCCAGTCCTCTATGCAATACATGCCCTCCCTATTACCCACCACCTGGTTCCCCAACCTCCCACCCCCCGTCCCTTCAAAACCCTCAGGTTCTTTTTCAGAGTCCATAGTCTCTCATGGTTCACCTCCCCTTCCAATTTCCCTTAACTTCCTTCTCCTCTCCATCTCCCAATATCCTCCATGTCATTTGTTATGCTCCACAAATAAGTGAAACCATATGATACTTGACTCTCTCTGCTTGACTTACTTCACTCAGTATAATCTCTTCCAGTCCCGTCCATGTTGCTACAAAAGTTGGGTATTCATCCTTTCTGATGGAGGCATAATACTCCGTCGTGTATATGGACCACATCTTCCTTATCCATTCGTCCGTTGAAGGGCATCTTGGTTCTTTCCACAGTTTGGCGACTGTGGCCTTTGCTGCTATAAACATTGGGGTACAGATGGCCCTTCTTTTCACTACATCTGTATCTTTGGGGTAAATACCCAGTAGTGCAATTGTGGGGTCATAGGGAAGCTCTATTCTTAATTTCTTCAGGAATCTCCACACTGTTCTCCAGAGTGGCTGCACCAACTTGCATTCCCACCAACAGTGTAAGAGGGTTCCCCTTTCCCCACATCCTCTCCAACACACGTTGTTTCCTGTCTTGCTAATTTTGGCCATTCTAACTGGTGTAAGGTGGTATCTCAATGTGGTTTTAATTTGAATCTCCCTGATGGCTAGTGATGATGAACATTTTTTCATGTGTCTGATAGCCATTTGTATGTCTTCATTGGAGAAGTGTCTGTTCATATCTTCTGCCCATTTTTTGATATGATTATCTGTTTTATGTGAGATATTTGCAAATGACAGTACAGACAAAAGGTTGATATCCAGGATCTATAAAGAACTCCTCAAACTCAACACACACAAAACAGATAATCATATGAATTATTTCTTGAATGAATCTACATTCTTCACCCCCAACCCCAATATGGTGGTTTCCATGTGACTGAAATAGGAAAGTACTACAGGCAAAGAGTCACAGAGGAATTTGAGGGAATTGGTAAATGAAAGCAGAAGAGTACCCCCCCAAAAGTAAGAAAATTTATATTCTTTATTCATGTGAATCTAATTACTACTTGCCTGTGTTCATCTTTAGTTTAAATTATGGTACATCTTGGGGTCATCCATGAAAACACAATTTTCTCACTACTAGATTCCCTTGCAATGGAGAAGTTAACTTTCAGTCTCCAGTTTGAGCTAGAATCCTACAGTTCTGTTGGGCTTAAGGTAACTTAATCACATGTGTGCATAATTGTTGCTCCACAAGAAGCTTGTGGCAAGAGCATGCCAGATGCTTCTGTCTAGTTCCTGCTTTGTAAGAGAACATTCAAAAATCATTTCTTGGCCTGTGAATCAGAGACCATGAATCCATAGAGGCAGCTGATATCCAAAAGAGATTTCCACACGTTTTATTTACATGGATCCATTCATTATTCAAGTTTGAGACACACTAGTTGATGGTCAAAGATTTTTTCCACATATCAAAACTGTTACTTTGATGTCTTTCTCCAACTTCTTTTTTTGCCATAGGGATCATTTTAAAGATATTATCAGTATTTGTTTTGGAGAAATTCCCTCTCTAGAATGACCCTCCTTTTTAGAATCTTTTCTGATTGAATTTATTTTAACAAATGTTTATTTGTATATTCATATTTCCATAGTATAAATCTACTAAATACATTTATGTGACTATTTGTTTTTCTGATGCGAAACAAACTGTTATATAAAGCTTAACTGAAAATTCGCTAAGCATCAGTG
This sequence comes from Meles meles, assembly GCF_922984935.1. NCBI lineage: Eukaryota > Metazoa > Chordata > Mammalia > Carnivora > Mustelidae > Meles > Meles meles. Next base: position 202,548,870 of record NC_060067.1, on the reverse strand, counting down.
AATTTATTTTTATTCCAATCATTAATAGGAAAAAGTTATAATATACTACTGATTGTGTATTGCTTTATGTGTTTGCTTATCACCCTCTGCTTTGAGTGCTTCAAGGTACAACTCTGTTGGGTGCTGAGAGGTACACAGATTCAGAAGAATAATAGAACTATGAGGTGTGCAAAGATATGTATTAGAATGTCCGTAATATAGTTGCTAATGAAAATAGAGCTGATGAGATGTTCAGAACAATAGGATACCATTTTTAAAGTATATACCATAACAAAATACAATTTTTCAAGAATATTACATCAAAATGTTAACTCAGAGTAGTTGGCGATAGAATTAGTGTGAGTTTGAAATTTATTTGTTATTTTCTGGATGTTTGGTAATCAAGTTATAGTCCTTGTAACTTGGTTCACTATGAAAATAGTTTCTGTAGAAAATATGTCCTTCCTCATAGAGATAAGAGATAAGTAAGGTGAACAGGAATGAGACTTGCTGTCCCAAAAGGGGACTGGCACCAAGAAAGCATTGTGTTGGGAAAGTGAAGGAGTACTGGATATTTGGGGGGAGTGGAAGGTCTAGTCCAGACTTAGTGAAATTTAGATAGTAGTAGAAAATTCCTACTGGGATTTTGGTGGAAAAGGGGGAGAATTCTGCTTGTGATCTGGAAGGTAACACTGTAAATGCTTTGGCAGAGAATACAGTCTAAGCAGTGTTTTAGGAACATTACTCCACTTTTGGTATTTAAGTTGAATTAGTGACAAATGGGAATGAGGAGGCTGGGTAAAGTAATGCTCAGTTCTTTTTTTTTTTAAGATGTTGTTTATTTATTTGACAGAGAGAGAGATCACAAGTAGGAGAGGGGCAGACAGAGAGAGAGCAGGAAGCAGGCTCCCCGCCGAGCAGAGAGCCTATTGCGGGTCTCGATCCCAGGACCCCGAGATCATGACCTGAACTGAAGGTAGAGGCTTAACCCACTGGGCCACCCAGGTGCCCCTGCTCAGTTGTTCTTATAGGAATAAAAAAATATTTGATCATGAACACAAACTAATTTGAGAATTAAGCCAACTTTACTGAGTGTAAAGAAGAAAAGTACACAACGGGTATACTATAGTCTTCCTGAAGGAAAGAGCTACATGTTTCTCTGTAGACCCTATAAAAAGCCACTTATTTACAGATGAGTTTCTCTATACTAGGTCTTCCTTAAATAAAGACTTAGTCATATAAACTAGTTTTAAGAACTGGTAAAACTTCCATATTAACTTTTTAATTGACAAAACACTTTTGTGACTGGTACTTTGGCTTATTAGTAATTAGGCAGTTGAAATACAGCTCTTAGTCCAAGAGGAATGCGAGGTGGCTGGAATTCTTTTAGTGGAAATACATTGTGGTCAATTAAAAGAAGTGAGCAAAGCATCAGAGGATTTGGATAAGGCGTACAGATAGGAAAACCATTTCCGCTTACCTCTTGTCAGCTCATTTTAAACTTAATGAGTATGACCACTCAGTCTTTAAAAGGCCATTGATTTATTAAAGGTCATAATTCTGATTTTTAAATTTACCTACATTTCTAAAAGTTAGAAAATTTCCAAGAATTGTTTAAACTTTAATGGTGGAATAAAATTTTAGAGTCCTTCTCAGTAGTGGGTTCCCAAAATCCTTTGAGCTTTCTCTTCTTTTTTTTCTTTCTTTTTTTTCTCCCCCCACTTGCCAAATTCTGCAATGATAGAAACCAGCCCCATGCTTCCAAATTTCTGGAATAGTTGCAGATGAGTTGATTAAAAATGCCAGCTTTCTGGTCTGGTCTAGTGTAATTATTTTGGTGGTAGTTTTGATACTTGGTGCTTTTGAATCCACTTATGAGAGAAATGCAGCTTTTTTCACTTTTGCTTTTTGGAGAAAATGCACCGAAGCACGGGAAGCTTTTCTGTTATTTCTTAGTTGTTGTTTTTTGGGTTTTTTTTTTTTTTTTTTTTTTTTTTTGTATCAGTGTGGGAAGAAAACACAAAAATCCTGGAAACATCTGTTTTCCTTCAAGTCTCTGACTTTCCATGTCCATTCCTCAGTTATTACCAACAACTGATTATAAAGTGGGTGATTTTTTCTAGGATGCTCTGTACAGAAGAACAGGAATTTTAAAAAGCTTGGGGATATGATGTTTCTGAACCAATGAGATAATGCACTTGGGACTGGCAAGCAATTCTCAGCTCTTAACAAACCGAACCATGACCTGGGTTAACTTGCTGTTTGGAGATGGTCTTTGCTCATTTCACTAAGCTGTCCTTCTGCGTTTGGAGGTAGAAGCATTTGCAAGACGTGAAGGTAGCATTATGGTCCATGGTTTAGTGAAGACTTGGGTCACTTGTTCGGTCTTAGGAGACAGTTATTCTGGAATTTTCCTAATCCTGCCATGAACTTAGTTAACAAATCCCGAGGAACTATTTAAATTATTCTCAAATTTCATCTGCAAAATGGGCATATATATACTTATCTAAATCATTGGAATTTTCTGAACCATGACAAATACAGGTAGTAGGAACTTTATGACTTAATAGAGAAAGAGATATGATTAATGCTGGCATATACTGTCCTTAGAAATAGGATTGTTATAAAATTCACAGCACTTTTCCAGAGCTTAATGGCACTACACTTGAAATCAAATGTGCCAGAAGTTTATTATTTTTTTCTTGTGTGTACCAGATTCTCCTACTACATATACGCTAACTGAACACTGATATACTCGGAATTTTCAGGGCTCCTCTGCTGGTGGCTTAGTGCTCTTAGTTTGAGTATGGCCAAAACTTGACCTATATGGATTGTAGAAGGGTACTGAGAAAGATGCTGAGCAGCTAAGGTGATGGGGTGGGAATAAATTCTTATAGCCACCTGCAATTTGTGGAAGAAAGATAGAGTTTGGGGATTTCTTTTCAGTGCTACTATGCACAAATCATAGAACTAGACTTGGTTTACATTTATTAGCTCATTTAATTCTCACAAAAACCCTAGGGGATATGTATTGTTTTCTCCATTTCCTTTCCAGATGTAGAACTCAGGGTTCAGTGTGACGAATGGTGAGGTCTCTCATCACAGAGTCGGTCGGGGCAGAAGCGGAACTGTAAATTCACTTGTGCCTCTGACATCAGACCACTTGGAAGGCCACGGTTCCTAACAGTTGAAATGAGCCATCTAAATAGAGAGGGATAGGGGATTTCTTATTTTTAGTTTTTTTGTCGATTTAGCAATGCGGTTCCACTGATGTTGGCTAGTCATAAGCTAAATTCCAAGGTGACCTCAGTGACCTCTGCCACCAGTGTTCCTCCCTTGATTATGTTATCTTACATGGCAAAAGGGATTTTTCAGATGCTGGGATTACTGATCATTTCACCTAAAGATAGGTTAAGCCCACTACAATCATTTTTTGATCATCTGACACTCATTAAATTTCTTGACAAGGTCATAGAAGAGTGAGTAAGTGCCAGAGGGATTCTTTGTGAGAAGAGTTCACGGCTGTTAAGAGATGGGGAGTCCCCGAGGCCGGGACCTGCAAGTGGCCTCTATGAGGCACTGAATTGTGCCAATGAGGGGAAGGAGCTTGGAAGCAGACTCTAGACTCTTCCCAGAATCTTCAGATAGAGTCCGCCCGGCCGATACCACGAAGGCAGCCCGTTAGCTCCTCGCAGAGCAGTCAGCCTTCCGGGCTCGTGACCTGTAGGAAGATGAGCTGGTCAGTGGGTGTTTTAAAGCTGCTCAGGTTTTGGAATCACTTCTGTGGTGAGAGAGGACTAATATGTTGAGTGAATGGTCAACTGTGCCCTTGACACAGTTCCTCATCTTGACCTTGGCTGCCCACTTGGATAACACCATCACTTGCTCATCCTTCAGCCTGAGCAGATGCCCTCACCTTGTCTGAGCAGGTTGACTTGTGCCAGCCGGAACCGTGAATCAGTTTGGGCCCCTGTTAGTCTTCCTACACATTGTTCAAGCGAGAACGGAGTCTGGTCTAAAACCTGCGCTTTTCTTGTATGCACGAATAAGGAGCCCTGTTTTCAGGAACAGTTATAAAGTCCTACCGGAAGCCCCGTGCTGCCCGTAAAACACACACACGCGTCTGTGTTTGTGGAGGAGACAAGTCACCGCAGGAAAAGCATCTTGTGTACTGTTAAGAATCAAAAATGCTTCGAATCCATTGGAAAATCTGGCAACTTCACTCTAAAGTCTTGTTTTTATTAACATGGTTTGGGCTGGACCTTTCTTTGATAATTTAAAATTCCTTTCCACTCTCCCTCCTCCCTGCCTCCAACCCCCATGCCTAAAACATTATTGGTATTTTGGCAAATCCGGCGGGCTTAGAAACAAACTACTTGCTGACATTTTGTCAAGCATCTGTCTGACCCAAAAATATGTTGATGGGTCTGCTCTCCCTGCGCTGCTCTTGGGCACATACTGGGTTCTGCCTTGCAACCCTGAGCCTCGCTCGTGTGGCTCGAGGAGCACTCGCTGCTCTCCTGCCTTCGCAGGGGCCGCCTACCCTCACAGAGGCGGACTGCTGCGTGTGAACTAAAGCCTGGGCCGTGGTGCCCTCTACCGCCTCTGCAACGGTCTGGAGTCCCTCTCCCCTCACTTGAGTCTTTCCCTTACCAGACCATTCAGATTTGCTACTGTGAGGCAGCAGTAATAGTGTCACAGTCACTGAGTCTATAGGTCAGCAGTTCAGATGGGGAGTAGCAGGGATGGCCGGTGACTTGTGTAAGGCCTGGGGCCTCCGCGGAGCAGGTTTCAAGTGTCTGAGGCCTGGAATCGTCTGGAGGCTCTTTAACTCACATGTCTGGTGTCCGGGTTGGTATGACTCAAAGGCTGGGCTCGGTGGGGACTGGGGACTGGCAGCCACTCATGACCTCCCCGTGTGAGTCGTGGTCCACGTGGTGCCGTGGCTAGGTTCTGTGAGAGGCCACAGCAGGGAGGCCGTGCTGGGAGTGAGTGTTGCGAATGACCAGGCCCACAGGGGCGGCACGGTATTTGGTCCAGTCGGAAAGTCCCAGACTGTCCCTGTACTCTGTTCTCTTGTTTCAAGCCACCAGAAACCCACCTAGGTTTAAGGACAGGGCACGGGGACTAGATTGTGCTCCTTGATGGGAGGGTAGCCAGACACATTTTAGGAAAGCATCTTGGACAGGATCTATTTGGCTGCCCCCGTTCACGCTCGGGGACACAGCCATTCACGGTCCACGACATGCACCATAGTCACTGTCTCTCAAGACCCCAAAACTACTCCTCTTTTTAGTTTCCATCTCAGGCTCGAGGTCCAGCATCTTGTTGTCTAAACAGAGCAGCATGTAGGTAAGACACCAGGAATAGAGTTTCTCAAGTGTGGGGTCTCTCAGTTTGAACTGTGAACAGGAGAGACGGGTTGCATACCCCCAAAGCTGCAAATATACAGTGGGTAAGCAGATTGGGATAACTGTAGCAGACTCTCCCGGGCAGCAGTAGACCCACTGTTCCAGAACAACTTGGAAACGGCAGGAACTATGATACCAGTCCCTGGAATAAGGATTAGACATACACCCTGAGACATGTTTCTATGACTTTTGGGTCTGTCCTGGGTTCTTTGTTCAATCCCCGAATCATACTTCCTCATAAACCATAGCTTATGTGCAGCTAAGTAGATTTTAGTTACTTTTGGTTTTATCTTCTATCTCGTCTGTAGTTCAAGGATTTAAGTTTTGGGTTTGTTTGTGGTTTTTTTGTTTTGTTTTGTTTTTTGTTTCGTTTTGTCTTGCCTGGCCAGTTTAGTCCCAATAAAGACAGTTTCTCTAAGAACTTTGTGGGTTCATTACAAACCCAGTTATGAACTTAGCTCTTTAGATAGAATCCATATTCGCAAATCTCTTGGAGACAAGCCCATTTCTACTTTGGGTCCCTCGTGTGACTTCTGTGGAATAACATCCTTAAGATTTTTAGAAACCCTGATTTTTTTTATAGTCTTCTTAAAAAAAAAGATTATATGTATTTATTTGACAGGGAGAGGTACAGCGAGAGAGGGAGCACAAGCTGTGCAAGTGGGAGAGGCAGAAGCAGGCCTCCCGCTGAGCAGGGAACCCAATGTGGGGCTTGATCCCAGGACCCTGGGATCATGACCTGAGCCGAAGGCAGAGGCTTAACGACTGAGCCACCCAGGCGCTCCCCGCTTTTTTTCTTCTTAACAGACCCTGGAGGCCATCAGAAGGTTCTTGTCTGTGCGAACATGTCTCTAGGTCACAGATGTAAATCTTCTCATGTTGTCAAGATGGTTTCCATAGTCAACCAAAGGTTTCATCTTTACTCTGAGAATGCTTTTCTGCTAGCACTCTGGTTTTGATATTTGTACCAAAGGTCCTCTTCTTATTGAAGACTTTCTTATTTGAGAAGACTTTTCTGCCTAGAAATGCTGTCCTAAGGCTTCTATAGCTGCTTTGGGAAACTGAATATAGTTTGTTTTTTAGTTAATCTCTCTGCTTTCATATTCTGCCATTAATGGCTAAGAGACGCCATATATACTTCAGCTCCTGTCCTGAAACCTCCTTCCCCAGCTTACTGAGTTCTTTGCTGTATTTCTTATTTTCCACGTGACCATGGGTGACTATCGCCAAACTCCCTACAGCTCCCTATGTGTTTCCTTTGCTCTGGTGGGCAGTAGCCACCTCCCAAGTCTCCCTCCAACCTTTTATGACTATATTTTAGGGACTCTTACTTTCCTGTGGCTGCTCTAACCAATGACCACAAACTGGGTGGTTTAAAACAGTAGACATTGGGCGTGCGTGGGTGGCTCAGTGGGTGAAATGTCTGCCTTCAGTTTGGGTCATGACCCCGGGGTCCTGGGATTGAATCCTACATCAGGCTTCCTGCTGCATGGGGTGTCTGCTGCTGCATCTCCCTCTTCCACTCCCCCTACTCATGCTCTCTCACTCTCTCAAATAAATAAAATCTTAAAAACAAACAAAACCCAGCCACAGACATCAATTCTCTCTCCGTTCGGGAGGACCAGTCTAAGTCAGTGTAACTGGGCAAAATCAAGGCGTGGGCAGGGCCACGTTTCCTCTGAAAGGTCTGGTGGAGAACCAGCTGCTTGCTTCTCCCAGGGGCCATGGCTTGTGGCCGTGCTGACCAGGGCCTCCACGTGCGGCTCCTCCACGACTTGGACTTCTCACAGGCTGGAAGCAGAGCTCCGGGAAGCGCCCTGAGAGAGAGGGTCCAGTCACCGAGCACCCAGACTCAAGGGCCTGGTGGGACAAGTGCAGAGCGCAGCCGAGAGTCTGTGAGACGAGCAGCGTCCCTGAGGCCTTCCTGGGAGAAGGCAGCCTGCCTCAACCCTGCTTCTGTTTCTGGGGAAGTGTTTACAGCATGTGCTGAATTAGGGTTTGGGTTTGTTTTTTTTTCCGTCTTTTTGCCCGTTTCTGGGTTCCTATTTAAGGTACACCTGTCTATAGAATAAAGGGCAGGGGAGCCCAGCAGATCCAGCTTTCGCAGTGAACAAGAGCTTACCCTCAGTTGTAGAGTAGATCTAGGTACCAAAATAACGAGCGGATAGCTCATGGGCTATGACTTGAATCTACATTAAGGAGTCAAAAAAAAATACGGTGTACGTGTTTTTCACTCAGTAGCTGGGTAGTTAACAATGAACTTGAGAGCCCGGTGCCCCGGGTTATATCCTACTGATATCATGTGTTATCTCTGTAGTTTAAGGAAGTTTGTTTACCATTCTGTGCCTCAGTGTCCTCATTTCTAAAGTGGAGATAACATTACCTACCTCATATGCTGTTGTGGGGATTAAAGTAGTATCCATATGCAAAGCACACAGAACAATATAAGAAGTAGCAAATAATTGTTTCTACTAAAAATGCAATTTTAAATATTCTTATCACACATTGTTAGGAAGAGACATACACAGGTAGCCTTCCTCAACACACGATAAAAGCCTAAAACTTCTATCCAGTACTTCCTTGTGAACCAAATAGTAACGGAAAATCTTGGGTGCTATCATGAATATTTGAGGGCTGGGCATTCATAAAAGGATTGCCTGACATAAAATTTGAAAAGTTACTGAGGAAAATGAAATATTTTTAAAAAGATATGTGTATTTATTTGAGAGAGAGACAGACTGAAGGTCAGTGGGGGAGGGGACAGAGTAGAGAGAGTCTGAAGTGGAGCCTGATGCAGGGATCGATCTCACAACCTTGAGATCACAGCCTGAGCCAAAATCAAGGTAAGTCAGACACTTAACCCATTGCACCACCCAGGCACCCTGGAAAAAGAAATATTTTTAAAAATACCCAAATCCTATCCTTTTTTTGCCTTAATAATTTTCTACAAGGTGGACTTTTTGGGAGACCTGAATAACTCCCCAAGATGCTTGGAAGCATTTTCCCCCTTCATTTATTCTTTAGAATCTTTTTTTTTTTTTAAACTAACTTGTGAAATCAGCTTCCTGTTTTCGAACCATGACATGTAAGGAGGGTTGGCATGTTACTATACAGTTATTTCCCAGTTTGCATCTGCAGGAAATACGTTGAGAGTTTACCGTGGAGAGGGATTCAATCAGAAATAGATGATATATTCACTTGGAATATTGTCCTTCATTGCAACATTGAAGAAATTCTCTTTACAGACTCAAATTAGAACCATCTTAAGAAACCATACAGCCTTTTTTGAAAATGAGAAGTGAAAATTATCCTGGAATATCACACGAATGGATTGAAGAAAAAAGTACAGGGTGGGAAGGACCATGGTAAGCCCCAGAATTTCCAAACACAAGGACTGACTCTCTAAGCACTTAGATGAAGCTTTTCCTTTCATAGGAAGTTGGCCTCAGCCTTTTCTGGGTGTATTTTTGGACTGTCAAGACTGGGATGACTAATGAGTGGCTTGCTCATGGCTTTCGACCTGTGGCAACACGGGCTGGTTCAGACTCCAGCACCCCCACAGCGACATTTTCATGTCATCCGTGTCCTTTCATGGAGGGATCATTCCCCCTGTCTCAGCGCCCCTGCCCCTGTCTTCAATATACGAGCATCCTCCGTGTGGAAGTCTCTTGGTTGTCCCACAGGGACCGATTATTCACCTTGTCACCCTCATAAAGGCATGGCTGCCATTCTCACGGTGAAATAGATACAAAAGAGATCTGTGACCGGAGGTAGTTGTGAGACTTCTTGTCCTCATCAGTGCTGTCATTTTTGTCTGGTGGAGGATGCCAGGAGTGTTGTGTTTTCAGTGGGGGCTGCTTGCACAGTGCGCCATGCCCAGGCAGTCCCCACCCCCGACGCGTGTTCTTGATTTGTACGATCTCTACTGACATGTGGGTTACCGTCTCTTGTTGCCATGAGTATCACTATGGCTGTAAACTTGTTGGGTAGTTAGTGACCTTTGAGATGCTCCCTGTGGGCTTGACACTGAAAACTCTGTGCAGCTGAAAGTGAACATTGTTTTCCCTGGTTTGTGATGGCATGGGAGGAAGACGAGAGCGCTCACATGATTATTCAGGATTTGGCAGATTCTTGAACTGGATTTTAAGTGATGAGGGGAAAAAAGACTTTTTTTTTTTTTAAAGATTTTTTTATTTGACAGAGATTACAAGTAGGCAGAGAGGCAGGCAGAGAGAGAGAGAGGAGGAAGCAGGCTCCCAGCCAAGCAGAGAGCCCGATGCGGGGCTCGATCCCAGGACCCCAGGATCATGACCTGAGCCGAAGGCAGAGGCTTTAACCAGCTGAGCCACCCAGGCGCCCCGAAAAAAGACTTTTTTGAGAAAATACTGCTTCATCGTCCCTCGAATGCTCTAGTACTCCAAGCAGCTCTAATATGCATGTGAATGTATCAATGTGGTCAATATTTTTGAGCCATTAGAAACCCTTATTTCTCTTCAGCTTTGGACGGAGGGTGTACCAGAGGACATTTGACTTGCTGCCTGGATAGAAACCCCTAACCCTGAAAATGTTCTGTGCATGTCACAGTACTCTCTGTATCACCAAGGGCAGCACTGATTTCCTTGCCTCCACTTTGAATGTTGCAGCCTTCCTAGAGGGAGCACAGTTTGTTATCTGTATCTAACTGACGAAAAATCCAAGATGTGGGAGAAATAATGAGTCATTTTGTCTTCAGAGTATGTGCTTTTTTTTTTTTTAAATTAATTAATTTATTTTTATTTGCTTATTTACAGCATAACAGTGTTCATTGTTTTGGCATCACACCCAGTGCTCCATGCAATACGTGCCCTCCCTATTACCCACCACCTGGTTCCTCAACCTCCGACCCCACCCCACCCCCTCCCGCCGCCCCTTCATAACCCTCTGGTTGTTTTTCAGAGTCCATAGTCTCTCATGGTTCATCTCCCCTTCCAGTTTCCCTCAACTCCCTCTCCTCTCCATCTCCCCATGTCCTCCATGTTATTTGTTATGCTCCACAAATAAGTGAGACCATATGATACTTGACTCTCTCTGCTTGACTTATTTCGCTCAGCATAATTTCTTCCAGTCCTGTCCATGTTGCTACAAAAGTTGGGTATTCGTCCTTTCTGATGGAGGCATAATACTCCATTGTGTATATGGACCACATCTTCCTTATCCATTCATCCGTTGAAGGGCATCTTGGTTCTTTCCACAGTTTGGCGACCGTAGCCATTGCTGCAATAAACATTGGGGTACAAATGGCCCTTCTTTTCACTACATCTGTATCTTTGGGGTAAATACCCAGCAGTGCAATTGCAGGGTCATAGGGAAGCTCTATTTTTAATTTCTTCAGGAATCTCCACACTGTTCTCCAAAGTGGCTGCACTAACTTGCATTCCCACCAACAGTGGAAGAGGGTTCCCCTTTCTCCACATCCTCTCCAGCACACGTTGTTTCCTGTCTTGGCTAATTTTGGCCATTCTAACTGGTGTTAGGTGGTATCTCAATGTTGTTTTAATTTGAATCTCCCTGATGGCTAGTGATGATGAACATTTTTTCATGTGTCTGATAGCCATTTGTATGTCTTCGTTGGAGAAGTGTCTATTCATATCTTCTGCCCATTTTTTGATATGATTATCTGTTTTGTGTGTGTTGAGTTTGAGCAAATAATCCTAAAATTTGTATGGAGTCAGAAGAGACCCCGAATTGCTAAGGAAATGTTGAAAAACAAAAACAAAACTGGCGGCATCACGTTACCCAATTTCAAGCTTTACTACAAAGCTGTAATCACCAAGACAGCGTGGTACTGGCATAAAAACAGACACATAGACCAGTGGAACAGAGTGGAGAGCCCAGATATGGACCCTCAACTCTATGGTCAAATAATTTTCGACAAAACAGGAAAAAATATTCAATGGAAAAAAGACAGTCTCTTCAATAAATGGTGCTGGGAAAACTGGACAGCGATATGTAGAAGAATGAAACTCGACCATTCTCTTACACCGTTCACAAAGATAAACTCGAAATGGATAAAAGACCTCAACGTGAGACAGGAATCTATCAGAATCCTAGAGGAGAACATAGGCAGTAACCTCTTCGATATCAGCCACAGCAACTTCTTTCAAGATAAGTCTCCAAAGGCCAAGGAAACAAAAGCAAAAATGAACTTTTGGGACTTCATCAAGATCAAAAGCTTCTGCACAGCAAAGGAAACAGTCAACAAAACAAAGAGGCAACCCACGGAATGGGAGAAGATATTTGTAAATGACAGTACAGACAAAAGGTTGATATCCAGGATCTACAAAGAACTTCTCAAACTCAACACACACAAAACAGATAATCATATCAAAAAATGGGCAGAGTATGTGCTTTTAACCACAAGCGTCTTATTCTCCAAGTCTGTAAATTAGAAAAATTGTAACTACAGTATGAGGATTTCTGAAGAAGTTTTAAAAAATTGTGTAAGGTGCCAAGTGGGAAGCCCTATAGTAGGTATTGCACTTAGAGAAAGAAAGAAAGACTGCAAGAACTTGAGATGAAAATGTGCCTGGATTGAGTATGTTTCCATATTACCTAAAATGAAAGAATTGATTTGCCCCATAAATATTATATTATGAAAAGCCAACAAAATTCTGGTTCTCTTCTCCTGACTTCAGAGTTACTTACAGCAGGAATTAGCCCATTACTCCTTACGTAGTGATTATGTGATGACAGTAGGTCACGACCTTTTACCGAACATTTTGTGTATATTATGACTGTTTCAAGGACTGAAGTTTCATGAGTCAAATATAATTTTTTTCTCTAAAATTTGGCTGTGAAGTGATGGTCTAAAATCACTTCTCTTCTGCCCATTTCTACCTCCAACATTTTTGTTGTTACTGTTTTTGTTTTTTGCCTCTAGTAGGCTAAAAGCTGTGGTAATCTACATGAAATAGAATGTAGGTAAGGCTTTGGCTCTTCCGGGATTCTGACACAGAGACATGAGCGATCTCTTACTTGTTGGCTACTCAGTGGACTAAACAGTAACATCTTAGTTTGGGGAGAAAGATTAAGAAGCAGAGCATATTGAAAATGGCCAAGTTTTCTGAGATCTACGGGAAAATCTGTATTAGTCCCATGTAACTGATCTGACTCTCAAAAGCCAAAAATGGAGCTGAATATTCCTTGTCTTGAGTTTAGGGAAAGTCGATTACCTCCAGGTGTTTCTGCACAGACAACTCCCTACCTACCAATAGGAATTTTTAAAAAATGTGATTTCTCGGTTAACTTAGTAGATAAATTGCAAGAGAACATAATCACCTTCGAAGCTTAAATGATTTGACTGGAAGATCAAGTGCAAAAATATTTCAAAACCCAGAAAAAAAATTTGAAAATTGAAAAATTGAAAAAAAATTGAAAATCATGATGGAAAAAGGAAACACATCTGAGATGATAGATTTAAGAAGCCAAATATATTACTGATAAGAATTGTAAAGAAAATATAAAATGCTAAAGACAAAATAATGTTGTATTTGCTGTCTACTGCTGTGTAATTAATTATCTCTAAACTAAGTGGCTTAAAATGATTTTATTATCTCATAGCTTCTGTGGGGCGAGGGCAGGGAGCCTCAGCAGGGTAGTATTGTGACTCAGTCTATCAAGAGATTACAGTCAAATCAGGTGTCAAGGCTGCAGTGTCTGAACTTGACTATTGCCCAAGCATCCATGTTCAAGCAAATTCATGGCCTAGAGAGAATGAACGAGTGGGCAAGTGCTTCATAGAGGAGCCAAAGTCTTACAAGCTTATCTCGGAAGTGACATACCATCATTTGCACTGTATGCTGTAACAGAGATGTTTTGGCACAGTCTTTGAGGGAACTCCACAGGAGTGTGAATACCAGGAAGTGGGGACCCTTGGGCGCCATCTTCAAGACTGCTTACAATGAAAATTATAGAAGGAAAACCTCTAGAATTGAAGGAAACTTGAATCTAGAATTTCAAAGCTCTCAGTCAATTACAGGCTGGGTTAAGAAGGCATGCACATATATTCTGCCAAAACCAAATAAGCGACAAGGTTAAACTCATTTATTACTACAAAGAGAAAAACATCAAACTGACCAGAGACTGACTTTTGCAAAAATGTAGACTAGAAGACTGGGGTCATATCTACAGATGAGTGAGAAGAAAGGGCCACAACTCCAAAGTTGTAGATCACTAAAGTAGCATACACTTAAATAAAATATGAACATGAGTTTAGAATGTATATCACTCATTTATCCCATGAGAAAATACATTAACCAGTAACCAAATGAAGTGTTATACAGAGTTCAAGATCTGGGAAGATAAAGAAGAAAGGAAACAGAAACATGGTAGCATGCAGGTTCATGAGAATATGTAATGCCAGTGGCAAGGAAGGACTCCTGTAAGGGGAGCATAGAACATTCCGTATTTTGATAACAGCCTCCAAATTTCTGTGGTTTTCTACAATAAAAACTTAGTTCTCACTTGATTATGCTAATCCTCTTCACCTAGGATGACTCTCCCAGAGAGCTGACCTCTGTCAGGCCTTCTGATTTCAAGCCACTTAAGTTCTGGGACTCTACCGTCTTAAGTTCTTTTCCATGATTTTTTGGGGAGAGGTAGAGAGAGGCTATAAAAAAGGGCACAAAAGCTTTCTGCTGACTCAGCTTAGAAATGCTCTGCAGGACTTCTACTTACATTTCATTGGGTCAGACTTGTTCTGTGGCCTCAACGGAGTGCAGGGGAGCTGGGAAGTGAAATCCAGAAGACAAAAGGCAGCTATGTGTTGATGAGCATGAAGCCTGGCCATTGTACCATTAAGTGATCTTAGCAAACATGGGGGTAAGAAATGGAGTTCAAATGCAGTCATGGGAAAAGGCAAGAAAATGAGGAAGAGGTTAGAAATAAATTATTTTAAAGTTGTCTTCTAATTGATAAGGGCAGGGGAATACTTATCTTGCCTTCATCTAAATGCATCTTCTCTCTATGAGAGCAGAAAAAGTAAAGCCTAACAATAAGTAGAACGGACAGTTGAACTGGATTTCGCCTGTTGTATGAACAAAAATAACCCAGGAAGTGACTATAAAATTAATAATAGAACAAGTAGAAAAATGAAATCGGTTATATAAGACATTAAACTAAATGTGAGAAATCAAAACTCTTACATTAAAAGAAAAAACCTATATGCTATTTTCAAGAGACAAACATAAGTGGATCAAGAAATACTGAAAATAGAGAGGCTCAAAGAGTGGAGATGGCAATGTCAGACGATGTAGTTCTTTAAAAAGGCCGAATGGTATAAAGGGGATATTTGTATAAAACATCCCCATTCCAGTTTACTAAAAAACACTTCCCTGTGATGGGCAGAAACACCTTCTTTATAATTAAACAAGTAGTTGAAATCAGTCATTAACACTGTGCATTGACTGTGTCACAAATTGGTGCCAGATGCTTCTGTTCAACTTGTTTTCATCTTGCAAATGTTCTCATCCTAAGCGCTCTGATACCCTAGTGTTGATGCTCTTTGATGTGGTAGATGGCTTGGAGTATGAGATTTCCAACACAGAAATAAATGGCTGTTTCTGACCAGTATTTCAATGTACTCAATGCCATACATGATAAAAAATATACCGACGTTCTTCATTTGCCAAGAGTCTGGCTCTTGAACAGGACTTTAAACTGACACGCCAGTCCAGTGACAAAGGTCCTATACGTCAGTGTGCAAGACAGCCAAACCTCCCAAATATGAATGGCATCCATCCTTGTTTCTCCAGTGGTTCAGCTCTCTCGGACTTTCCATGGCTGGAGCAGAAATTCAGTTGTAACAATTTAGTTGCTAATTGAATCAGACTTTGTGTTCCACACAATGGTTCTATGGGGCAAATGCATCGAAAACAGGAAACATTTAAAAGAAACCCATTCCATTAGTCTGCCGCAGCCGAGATTTTTTTTTTTTTTAAGATATTATCTCAGAAGTTCACTTGTTGAGGTTACTTGGCTATGGAAAAAACCATTGCAGAGAATATGAAATTACATGGAAATATCTGGTTTAATATAAATGGAACCGTGTGGTGCAGAAGCTCATGAGGCCATGGGGGATGAAAGCTGTTTTGTTACTGACAGGCAGTCGAGGTCCACAGGCCATGCAAGTAGGAGCCAAGTCCATCAGGCAGAGAGGGGGACTGACAGCTGGGCAGGAGCCTTGAGTAGGACACAAGATGGGAAAGGTGTTGTCGGTGGTACTGAAAAGTACACCTCGCTGGCAAAACTTACAGGCAGAAAATTCATCAGATTCCTCTGATGATAAAGCAAAAAATGGCAGACTGCATTTAATATTTCCAAGTGGAATAAATTAACCTTTGAATATTTTAGTCTGTCTCAGGGACAAACACAGAAACACTGAAATAATGGTTAGAGATGTATTAAAAATGGTATCTAAAAGCAAGCGTCACCCCTTCAGACCACTTGAAGCAGATGGGCGCTCAGATGGGCGGATGTCTCGGAAGTTTTTTGGAAGGTTAAAATCCAAAAAGAAGACAACAAGGTAAGAGAGAAAAACAGAATTTGAGATCATTTCTGTTGGTCCTTCCTTTCAAATAGGACTATTGTTCATAACATCGTGTGAAGAAAAATACGTGGAAGGCTGCCAGGAATAATGTTTTAGATTTGCTCCATTACCCACAACTTCTTTGACTTCTGTTTGGAAACTATAAGTGGCATTGTAACCTGAAAGGACATTTCTGGTTCATAGAGGCTGGAGGCTGTGTTCCTATTCCTTTATTATTATTTTTTTAATTCCCAATAGCATAAGCTTCTACCAGACATCTTTCAGCTTTTAACCAAATGCATTGTTTTGAAGTTTGCTAGCGACGAGCTTAGAGCTGCCACTTTGGGGTTGAGGTTGGAGGTGTAGGGTCAGGAAAAGAGAAAAAAAGATGAGGGATTTGTAAACGTGTGGCTTGATGTTTTTATTCTTATGTACTTAGGGACGGTCTTCTTGGAAGTGAAAGAGTGGCTTTTTAAAAAGTCATAGTCCATAGTTTGAAACCTTTTAAAAACATGTGTGTCTATTTTGGTGACCGAAAAAATTGCTTTTTTCAAGCTTATGCAATTCTGTGATCCAAACTTCCTTATCTCAGCACTGTAAGTTACTGGATGAAAGGGATGGATGCATATTTATTTGGTGTTTCCTACTGAAAGTGACCATAATATGTGGGAAAGTTAATATGAAATACAAGAAAACTGAATGTTTTGAAATGGCTCAGTCGAGGAGAGTTAATTTTGAAAAGTTGTCCAGGGGTGCCTGGATGACCCGATTAAGCATCTGCCTTCAGCTCAGGTCATCATCCCATGTTCCTGGCATCGAGATCCTGCTTTGGGCTCCCTGTTCAGTGGGGAGCCTGCTTCCCCCTTTCTCTCTGCCCGCCACTCCCCCTGCTTGTGCTCTCTCTGTGTCAAATAAATAAAATCTTAAATCAAATTTAAAAAGTTGTCCAATTAGGTCTGCATAAGCCAATGATCAATGTTTCAAGCTCCTATGAAATGTAGCAGAAGAATATTATTTTTGGGGATTGCTTTGCTAGTAACTTTAATTTCTCAATTCCCTTTAATGAAGTAAAAGCTAAAACAAAGCACTGCAGTAGTGTATATGCAGGAAAGCCAATAGCCGGCTCCAAAGATAAGATCTTGTTCCTGTAACAAAAGTCCAGTGAATTAATGTACACGCACATAAAAAATTTATATTTAAAGCATGATTATATTCTTAATAATCTTCACTTTAACTTCTTCAACTAACCAGTAACCCAGTATGACCTCTTGTTATCCGTGGTAGGACTCTTCTGCTCCAGTAGATTTTAATCTTTAGATGCAAATTATACTACAAGCAGAGTTGAAAGACCCTTATTATTTTAATGTCTCTCTTTTGGACAATGAAAATGAAAAACCTCATACATTCCATACCTAATGCCAAACTCCATGTCAAGGGACAAGTGGGATTTGACAAAGGACCTCAACTGAGATTTTGTTACTGTTCGCATTCAGAGATGCTGTTCCCCGCCACCCTGCCCCACCCTTAATTCTCCTTCTACCCAAACTGTTTTTGATTTTAACAGAGATTTTGTATTTTTATCTGAAGACCAATAACCCAAAATGCCATCAAAAGGGGAGAAGTTATTCTTATATTTTCCTTCTTAGAAGGCAGGTTCACAAGGACTCTTGAAGGGTTACCTGGTTGGTGACTGACAAGCTGCTGGTCCACGCTGTGACCGTCTCTGAGCGCCTCTCCCACACAGGGAGGTGTAGAGCCTTTTCAGATTGTAGGATGAGGCTTTTTTGACTGTGTTCCCATGAACATCACGACTCAACAGGCAGAGGGACTTGGGGATAAAATGCCACCTGCCTGGCGAGCAGGGCGTCCCTTCCTTCTCTCAACTTTGTAACAAAATTCTAATCAAGACCCTCCTCCTCCCCCCTACAACCTTCCCGCTCCCAACTGATCCAGGATATGTAGAGTCTGGGAGGAATTTGTCCACACTAGAGGGTTGAAATAGAGCTTTTAAAAAGCTGATTATGGGCCAGTGTTTTGCTTTCTGAAGTAAAGCAGTGAAGAGGACCTCTAAAAAATTGCAAGTCCCAGTGTAATTCTCCCACAGTGTGACAGGTGGCTTGAGAGATCACCGCGGGCTGAGGCAGCTCTCCTTTCCTGCCTTGGTGCCAGGTTTGACGTGGGAACATCATTAGCGGGGCTAATGCTCTCCTTTCCTTCCATCTACATACATCATTTGGAGATTACAACTTCCAGAAAGTGCCAGTCAGGGGGTTGTGGGGTGATGGTGTCTTCAGAGAGAATCCCCGTGACTCTCAAGAACTAAAAAATGTTCAGAAGAAGAGAAATGAAGGATGCTTGCTGTGCCCTCCAAAATTTAAAAATAATTTAGGCTAAAATATCACACAGCACTGATAAAGAATCAAAAACAGATGGATTAAAAAAAGCAGATGGTCTAGGAAGCAATCAACAGTTCATAAGAAAATAAGGCATAATAATGCATACATAGAAAAAGAATGCCACACACAGAACTCACATGAAGAAATAATTATTTAAAAGTATTGGTAGGGCAATTGGGTAGATGTTTTGGGTAAAAGTTTAATTAAATCACACCCTACAATTTCTGTTGGTTTAAAAATTGGATTTTGTAAATGCTATTCAGAAACCATTTAGTTTTATAATGAGATTTTTAAAGAGGGAATGGTTGGTATTTTATGTACTACATTCTCTGGCAAACTTAGTTGTAAGTTTGTTTTTTTCTCTGGATAATTTGACTTCCTTATGCTAGATATTCTACTACTCTATAGATATCCTATTCTAGGAACAGAGCATGTCCAGTATAATTCTCATTGGTGCTACTGTGTGAAGGAGACACTGAATTTGCCTACCAAGAAATCAAGGTCATTGTTGTGGAAAAGGAAAAGAGGCATGACAGGCTTGCCCGTAGACCTTTTTCCGACATGGAGAAGAGAGACAGGTTCATATCCCAGCTTCAGTCTTATGGTGCCTTGTAGATGTTCCTCTGTGATTAATGACACCATTTTCTCAATAATCGGCATAATTCTGAAATAAAGGGAAGGAGGCTATGCATAAAGGACATGAAAAATAGCAAATAGAAAAAAAGGTTTGAGTCTATAAAATTAAAAAAATGTACATAAACTATGTAAACTACAATAGCAGGCTAAAAACAAAATATATGTACAAGTAGATAATTAAAATTAAAGTAGTATTGCTGTTTAAAAAGCTCATACAATTTGATAAGTCAAGTAACCAAATAATAATTGACCAAGAATAAGATTGTCTTGGAGAAATAATACACAAAGGTGTATTCTATTTCACTATTGATCAAAAGAATTTCAGATTAAAATAACTTAAGGTATCCTTTCCACCTACAAATTAGCTGAGATTCTTTTAAAGATAACATTTGTCAGGTTGCAAGGAAATTTACAGCTCTCTCAGAATGGGAGCAGGAGAACTAAAAGCCACAACTTTCTAGAGAATGACGTTGGAACTATGTATCAAGAGCCCTAGAAGATTAACAAATTTGACCCATAGATTTTACAGATAAGAATGAGCTTAACTAGTCTCTCTCTCTCTCAAAATAAATAAATCTTAAAAAAAAAATAAAGCAAATAGAGACTAATTCTCAAAGATCTTGTGGAATTAGACCAAGCAAATCAGCCTTTCTGCGAAAGAGTAAACAAATATGGGGAAAAATGAAATAGGTTTTTATTTTATGATGTGCTAAATTCTAAAACGGGACACACACACACAGTGAGGTGTTGAATAAATGTCTGAGTGTCCTTTACATGGAAGATCCTTCCTTAGGGACTTTGTATACATTGTAGCATAGAGCAGCACTGGCAACCAGGGTTGGGAGCTGAGGTTTAGAGAGGGCATGTGGTCCCACAGCTTTGGAGGAGTGTCAGACTTTGAACTCTTCCTGCTAGCCCTAAGGAAATTCTGTCAGAAGAGCTCATTTTGGGCAATCTATTTTTGCATTTCATGTTGACAAAACGAGATATGTGAAAGTGCTTGGGATTTAAATACAGTTTTAAAATACTCCTATTTCCTCTATGTAGATTTTTTTTCCAAAATAAGATGGCTTATAATTTTGGATTGCCATCTATCCACCTTAAAGCTGTGAAATCTAGCCCTCAAGGGTTTTGATAGTCTCATCAAAATTTGTGTAGATGGAATGTTTTATTCCAAGGCCAACATGTGGAGGGGGAATCATTATAGATGAGTGTTAGGTGATTACAGTAAAATAAAAGTATCACGTGAAAGTTGAATTTTGTTAATGATAATTAGGCTTTCTTGGGATTTGCAATATACGGAGGATGGTTTATATTTTTTATTAACATTATTGAAAGTCCTATTTTACTTTTGCTTATTGGGATTTTTACATTATATGTGCACACCCTTTTTGGTCTGATGATTTTTATAGTTTTATTTTTATTTTATTTTTAAAGATTTTATTTATTTATTTGACAGAGACACCGCGAGAGAGGGAACACAAGCAGGAGGAGAGAGAGAGGGAGAAGCAGGCTTCCGCTGAGCAGGGAGCCTGATGCAGGGCTTGATCCCAGAACCCTGAGATCATGCCCTGAGCCGAAGGCAGACGCTTAACTACTGAGCCACCCAGATGCCCCTATAGTTTTATTTTTAAATTACGACCTCCCCCTTTCCCCAGGCTCTCAGAATTTTATACTTTAACCTTTTTCAACAAACTATGCTTTGAACCACACTGACTGAGCCTTCTGTTGTTCATCTTTTATAAAAGGTACTCTTTATTTCAATAGATCTCTATAAATTTATGTTCTTTTGAAGAAGGAAAGAGTAAAAAAAATTAATTCAAATCTTCTAGAAATACATGAGAATTCCCCACACAGCTATTTCTGAGTTATGGTATTTTTTTCCAGCAGCTGTTTAATAGTTATGTCTAATCTTATAAGCATGTTGTATGTTCAGGACACATTCTGGCCTCCTTTGTTCAGTGTAAAACACAGAAGCATTATGTTTTACTCAGTGACATTTTCCAGATCCTATTGCTTTTAAAAACTGCAGTAAGAATTCTCTCATAGTTAGTGTTTGAAAAATGCTTAAACTGAATTTCTCAGGTTTATGAGCAAAGTGCAGTTTCTTAACAATGAAGGAAATTCACACCAAAATGATAGGAGAAATTCTTAATCAAGTAGAAATTTGAATAACACATCTATTTCCAACCTGGTGCCATTAATATTTAGATGCTTTTAAATTCTCTCACATTTGTTTCCTCTTTCTGTATTATTAAATAAATTTTAAAGATTAAGTTAAAACTCCCTTATTCTCAGAATATTTATCTTGCTCTTTCACAGCCTCTAGACTTTGTGTGCCTCTTTACATATTAACGGGGAAAGAGTTGAAATTGATGTATTTGAAGTACCAAGTTTCATGACCTCATTTGACAAAAAGTATGATTGAATTCCAAAAAGTGTTACGACATTGTTTTATATAATCACAAGTGGTGACGAATTAAGGTTCTAAAATTTGACAGCTGGCTGAATCCTGACACTTCCTCACTTTGCTGTCTTAGAACTTTGTGGCAATTTGTAAATGAGGCTGAATTTCTGGACACTTTAATTCTGATTAAAAAGAATTTGGCATTTGGAACTTCCAGAGCTTGTGGGAATTACTTATTGAGGGCTTATTGTGGATCAAGCACTCTTCTAAACAGGAACATATTTGGCAGTTCTGCAGCCAGCAATCAAGGAATTAAAGAATTTCTCTTGGAAATCAACAACTGTTGGTCCCAGTGCTGAATGGGGCCATGAGCTCGCATCTTCTGCTGGAAAACCAGTTATAGATCGCCACGGTTACCACTAGAGTTCCTTCTGCCAATTTAATAACCAGATTAGCAATATATGAAAGCAGCAGACAGCTGTGTATAAACTCATTACAGTAGGAAGCATCTTGATGTATCAGCTCTCTCGGCAAATAAATTTAAGATCCGTGCTGGGAGCAAAGTATATACAAGTATTTTACATATTTATACATATAAGTATAAATACAAGCATTTTGTCAGCTTTACTTACAAGTATTTTGTCAGTTTTACCTACAACTCAGTGGAGCTATCCCTCAAAAACCCTCAGGTAGAAGTTCAAGTATATCTTGGATGTTCTTGAATTCCTTATTCTCTCAGAAGACCTTGTTCGCTTTGCTTGCATACCAGCATCCAGTACTATTCAGGCACTCTGCCTTGAAATAAATTACTTTTTTGGTCTCAGAATGTTTGATTCGTATTTGACTCTTTCTTGCCAATTAAAATTTGTGCATAAAGAGGAGTTTGAGTGGAGAGAATTAGGTCTCCTCCAAATTTGTATGTTGAAGTGCTGACTCCCAATGTTTGAAGATGAAGTCTTTAGGGTGGTGACTAAGGGTAAAAGAGGTCATAAGAGTAGAACTCTGGTCTGCTAAGGTGGGGGTCCTCGGGCGAAGAGACAGCAGAGATCTTGTTTTCCCCATGTGTACACAAGAGGAAAGACGGTGTGAGGACAATGAGAAGAGAGAAGGCAGCCGTCTCTAAGCTAGGCAGAGGTTTCACCGGAAACTCCCAGAAACAACATTGGTGGTACCTTGATGGCACTTCCAGCCTCCAAGAATCGAGGAGATAAATTTCTGTTGTGTGGCCACTCACACTGTGTTGTGTTACAGCAGCTGAGCTGACGGGGACAGGGCAACGTGTGTTTCTAAGGGGATGAGCTCACTCTTGGCTCCTGACAGAGAATTTGGTGCGTCTAGCTGAGTTTTCTGTCTGCAGATTCCAAGTCTTGGGGAGAGGTACTCTTCCGCAAGGGGAGAGACAGTCGAAGCATATGAATTTGGTCCAAGACTGGCGGCTCACGGCTGGAGGAGACGGCTGGTGATCCACCTCTGTGCTCGCTGCATGGCACTGTGGCCTGGTCTAGGGCTATCAAAGAGGTCGTCCTTCTGGGGGTGGGGGGCGGCAGAGAGCAAGGGACTGTGAGAGAATGTCTTTTTTATTTTTTATATATATTCTTTTGAGCATAACAGTATTCATTGTTTTTGCACCACACCCAGTGCTCCATGCAATACATGCCCTCCCTATTACCCACCACCTGGTTCCCCCAACCTACCCCCGCCCCCCCCCCTCAAAACCCTCAGGTGGTTTTTCAGAGTCCACAGTCTCTCATGGTTCCCCTCCCCTTCCAATTTCCCGCAACTCCCTTCTCTCCATCTCCCCATGTCCTCCATGTTCTTTGTTATGCTCCCCAAATAAGTGAGACCATATGATAAACGACTCTCTGTTTGACTTATTTCACTCAGCATAATCCGTGAGAGAGTCTTAAGCATGTTCCACACCCAGCGCGGAGCCAGCCTGGGGCTCCATCTCACGACCCTGAGATCCTCCCTGAGCCGGAATCAAGAGCCGGACACGTAATTGACTGAGTTCCCCGGGCGCCCCTCAAATAAATAATTAAAAAAAAAATCGGAATGAAAATCTTTCTCCTGAATCCTGCTGTGAGCATTGCTTTGGCGGGGACATTTTGCCCTGGGGGTTAAGACCTTTTCTCCTGTCCCCATGGGGACCGCGCGGGTGTGCAGGGCGCGCTTGTTCCCCACCCAGGAGGGGGCTCACGTGCTGCGGAGCTGCTGGCGCCGCCTCAGGCCCCGCGGCTCCTGTGGGAGCCGACGGCTGTGGCAGAGCAGGGGAGCGTGTTCAGGTATGGCCGTGAGGAAGCCGCCTCTTCGTCTGACTCCGGTTCCGGAAGTACCTCACAGGCCGCCCAACTGGTCTGCCCAGGAGACCCTCGCTCCCTCCAGAGCTCCTCAGCCCGACGGCGATCGCGCGGGCACCTGTCTGTGTGAGACCGTGCGTGCGTCCTGCCGGTGAGTCGTCGCGCGGACGCGCAGCTTGTCCGTGTCCCACACTCAGGGCCGCGCGGTCGCGAACTTGTTACTTAGAAAGAAGTCACGGTGAGAGTCTCAGGCGACCTGGAAATCAGGCAACAGCATGTGCCGTAAAGCCAGAGAAGAGGAAATTCTGTTTTCCGGAGATCTTCTCAAGAGTGTCTCCCCCATTAAGCGACTGAGGTCCTTCCCGGTCACCGAATTCAGGAACTTCCCCGCGCGTTTCAGGGCCTACCCCGTCCTCCCTGTCACTGCCCCGTCCGCCAGGAGACCCTTCCTTTCTTCTCTTTTCCCTCCAATTCTAGCGTGGCTGCTTTTTTGTCAGTTCTTTCCCTTTCTGATGGTTTCTGGGTTTTCTTCTGCTTTTTTTTGGTTAAGTTCAGTGAGCCAACATGTTAGTTTTGATCGGTTTTATGGGTATCAGCCAACCTCATTCGTTTCCGCTGTAGCGCGCAACAGTGTCAGTCGGTAGGACACCCGGAGCCCATCCCCACACGCGCCCTCCCCGATGCCCATCCCCCACTCACCCTGCCCCTGCAGCCGCCCTCAGTTCACTTCCTGGAGTTCCGAGCCCTCAGGGTTGCTGTCCTTCTGGGATTTGTCCCATTCAGCTTGTCCTTTCTGTTCTCACCTTTCCTTCACGTCCTTCCTCCTTCCTTGGCCTGCCTCCCGTGAGCAGTTCCAGATGCTGGTCTGGGTCTTTCACGTGCTGTGTATCTGCAAGGAGCACTGGCTTCAGAAATGGCTGTTTTAAGACAGTGGCTCTTACTTTTGGGATCTGTCTGTGCAACCCTTGCACTAGAGTCAGAGGAAGTGGGGGTGCTCGGTCGGACACGCTCGCCTGCGCGCTTTCCCCTGCCCCGACAGCTTCCCCGAGTAGCGGCTGCCGCCGGAAACGTATGCCGCGCAGACATGGGGACCGGAATGAGGAAGAGAAGAACAGGACTTCCGGTCATTGTTTAAGGCACATAGGAGAGAAAGGGAGCAAAATAGTGCATTGGGAAAAAAATCTGTCCTAGAAAGGAGATAGGAAATATAAAGAATGGAACATATTAGAAGACACATTTGCCACACACACAGCACGGTGGACTTGGAAATCTTGATGGCAAGAAATCTTCATATGACACTAATACTGAAGAGAAGTTTTCTTTTTTTTTAATTTTTAAAAAAGATTTTTTATTTGACAGAGACCACAAGGCAGAGAGGCAGGCAGAGAAAGAGGGGGAAGCAGGCTCCCCGCTGAGCAGAGAGCCCCATGCAGGGCCTGGGATCATGACCTGAGCGGAAGGCAGAGGCTTTAACCCACTGAGCCACCCAGGCGCCCTGAGAAGTTTGTTTTTAACCTGAACATGTCAGCAACAAAGTTTTATTTGTGGAGGTGTGATGATAATCTCAAATTTCCACTGAATTTAAATATATACATTTGAAAATAAGATTAAGAATTTTTTTTATTAAAGATTTTATTTATTTTGGAGAAAGAAAGCAAAGGCATGGGGGAGGGGCATAGGGAGAGGGAGAAACAAGCTTCCCACTGAGCAGGGAGCCCAGTTGCGGGGCTCAATCCCAGGACCTTGGGGTCATGACCTGAGCTGAAGGCAGGCGCTTAGCTGACTCAGCCACCCAGGCGCCCCAGGAAGATTAATTTTTAAAAAGATGTAGAATATGTGTAGCTGCTTTAAAATGAGAAAAAAAAAATCTGTGACTTCAACAGCACATTACAAGTATTATTATAAAGTCATATAAAGTAGTGTTGAATATACAAGAAACGTTTTTTTCTTTTGAAAGTATTTATAAATATGGGGTGCGTATGTGGGTCAGTCACATCTCATTGAGCGCGATGTATACTCAGCCCTGGTGGATGAGTCCATGTGCAGCATCTGAGAATTCTGAGGTATGCCCTTGTAGATAACTTGGATGCCAGGTCCCGGTGGTGTAGGCCCAATATCTAATCAGATCCTGTGGTTGGAACTGCAGATGGCAATGACCCTGAAGCCAATCTCTCCATCAGTGGCTCTGCCTGGGTGAGATAGGGTATTTGTGCGTCTGACTAAGGTTCGGGACCAATGCACAGGGAGTCTTAAGTTTTGCTTTCTGGTGGAGAGTTGCTCAGTTTTGTTTTGTCAAGGTAATTACTCCTTCTAGCAGCTGAGACTTTCCAAAGTCTCCATGTGTGACCACCTTTGAGATGAAGAAATCAGAAAGAATGCTTCTTTGAGCTATCTAAGTTACTTAGAATTTAAGTAGAATAAGAATTAGAATTATGGCATGAGGGAGATGGGATTTTTCATGTATAATTTCATACATGAAACATTAAAAAAATTTTCCTCTTAAGGGGAGGGGGGTCACTGATTTCAAGAATAGAGCTTTCTAAACATTTAAGAAGTATTTTTAAAAACATTTAAAAAAGTGTTCCTCTTAATGGGATCACTAATCTCAAGAATGGGGCTTCCCCGAAGTTCTTAGAAGTGTTCTATGTGTGTGTTTTGACCCCTCTGTATGTAGTTTACTATAAACTTTGCACCTTCAGAGGTGGGACTGCATACACAATTTTAATTCGGGCCCCTCTTTCCATAGGGCGAGAAATTGAGACCCAGAAGGTGTTGGTGATTGGCTTAGGGGCATAGCAGAAAAGGCAAGACTAAAAACCTGGCACCAGTACCTAATCCAGTGCTCCCTTTGTCACAGCATGATTTTTAGGGCAGTGAGTTGTGAACTATGGAACAAAGAGAAAAAAAGAAAGCCGCGACACTTAGGTTTAATTTTTGTTTTTCAAACCATCACACCCATTTGCACTTCCACAAGCTACCAGGTACTTAAAAAATATCCTTAATATATACTCAAACTTCAAACGTGAACAGAAAGCCTCAGAATTACTTCACGAAACATGTCACTGACTTCCTTAGATTGCTCTCTGGTTGCGCGCTCTGCCTTTTAGGGGACACTACTAGATTTATTCCGAACTTTCTAGAATTCGTCTCTATAAAAATGAGACCTGTTCTGCTCTTTCACGTAGCAGAGTGAAATGACTTTTTTAAATGTCCTTTTCATTTGCAGTTCAGAAGGTAAAGTCCTTAGAAAAGCAGCCTTTGAAAAGTCTGCCAGAGAAAGCCCAGATCTGGGTGGAGAGTGCGGTCAGGAAGGTGAAGTGAGGGCGAGAGGTCCTTACTCAGCTCTCTGCCCAGCACCTACTCAGTGAACTTGGAAGTCACCGGAGCACGGAGTTTCCTGAGCTTTGGCAAGGTGCTAAAGAAGGCTGTGCGTGAGCTCCTGACCTGCTGTGTCTGCTTCTTCCCCGCCCCCCCCCCCCTGCTGTGAGCAGAGCAGGGACCTGGGAAAGGCATGAGAGGAAGCCTGTGACCCTTTGTCCTTGCCTTAGAGAAGTGCCTTCTGGGCAGGCCAGTGAATGCCGCTCAAGGTCACCACTCAGACTTCTGGGATGAGTTGTATGAGGACAAAGGTTATTTTTAGAAAATCTAATAATGGAATCTATTTCACTCAAGCCCTTAGCAAATTAAAACCCCCTTCCAAAACAAAACGAAACAAAATCTGGAAGCTAAACGTTACACAATTGCCTTTTTTAAAAAATATTTTTTATTTGTGGGTAATCTCTGTAGCCAATATGGGGGTCATACTTACAACCCCAAGATCAAGAGTCACATGCTCTACTGACTGAACCAGGCAGGTGCCCCTTCTCATTAGTCTTTATAAACTGAATGGACAGTAACATTCTGTGTACAAACTTTCAAGATTTCCATATATGTATTAATTGTCCCTGGAGACTACCCGTGTTTTCTCATCTTTATCCTTGAGATTTGGCTGGGTTGGTATGTCAAGACTCATGGAGAGTTTACGTTCTCACAGCATTTTTCTTTCTTTCTTTCTTTTTTTTTCCAGCTTTTTGCTGAATCATGCTTGCTAACATTCTAAATACTTATTTAGTCTTATCTCTAGTCTAAACTAGCACCACAGAATCTCAAATATTATAATTTAGTGAAGTGAGATTTTTTATGGTCCACATAAAATTGTTTACAAGTATGTCTGGCAATGTATTGTTTTTGTTCATGTTACTTTTGATTTTGGCCAAAATTATTATATCTCCAGGGACAAATTAAGTGCTATTTTTCTGGCATGCTTCGTGATCTAATTTTTGGTTGAGTAATTTTTTTTTTTTTTGGCTTACCCATATATTCTAAGAAACTAATTGTCAACACATACTTTAGATTTTTTTTAAAGCTGATAGTAGTCATTGTGCCAGGTTTTATATTCCTTAAATGGCCTCAGGGGCCTGATTTGAAACTTAGAATACATTTTTTCCCCTAAATTTGATAAAAAAATCAGTATATTCCCCAAATACCAAAACTGAAAGTGATTAACCAGATTGCTATAACAGATTATATGATGTTTGTTTGCTTATATTCTTGGCTCAAATGTGATGAAAAATGATTGAATTGAATCTCAACTGAATTTCATAGATGGTGACCAGTTTATGCCCTAGGGACTATGCTTCCCCACCTGGTAGAAAGATACTATTTATTTTGATTCCACTTTTCCTTTGGTAATCATCCCGGAGTTAGTTCTTAGAGAGACATGTTGATAAAGCTGTAGCTTTGGTCAAATTTAGTTATCTTTTTTCTTTTGTGTTCTTACTATTATTATTATTATTTTCTACTGTGCTTTTGTTTGAAAATGACCTAGACTACTTGAACATAGGATTTACAGTGCATAAATTTTCTGCCTAGAGGCTTCAGCCATTCTCACTAAGAAATAGGAAGATGGTCTGTAAATGTTTAATGAGAGAACTTCAGAATTTCATTTCCCCCCCAATATTTGAAAAATCTGACTTTTAAAACTCGATGTTGAAGTTATACAGAGCGTATTACTGGACTTCTCTAAACCTTACGTGTAACATTATTTTAAAAGTCAATATCAGATAAAGGACTAGTATCCAAAATCTGTAAAGAATTATTAAACTCAATACCCAAAGAACA
This sequence comes from Meles meles, assembly GCF_922984935.1. Classification (NCBI taxonomy): domain Eukaryota; kingdom Metazoa; phylum Chordata; class Mammalia; order Carnivora; family Mustelidae; genus Meles; species Meles meles. The sequence continues at coordinate 202,520,020 of NC_060067.1, read as the reverse complement.
AATAATCCAATCAAGAAATGGGCAGAGGTCTTGAACAGACATTTCTGCAAAGAAGATATCCAATGGCCAACAGACACATGAAAGTGCTCAACATCACTCGGGATCAGGGAAATACAAATCAAAACCACAATGAGATACCACCTCACACCAGCCAGAATGGCTAAAATTAACAAGTCAGGAAATGACAGATGCTGGTGAGAATGCAGAGAAAGGGGAACTCTCCTAAACTGCTGGTGGGAATGCAAGCTGTTACAGCCACAACAGTATGGAACTTCCTCAAAAAGTTGAAAATAGAGCTACTCTATGACCCAGCAATTGCACTACTGGGTATTTATCCCAAAGATACAAACGTAGTGATCTGAAGGGGCACGTGCACCCCAGTGTTTATAGCAGCAATGTCCACAATAGCCAAACTATGGAAAGAACCCAGATGTCCATTGACAGATGGATGGATAAAGAAGATGTGGTGTATATATACAATAGAATGTTATGCAGCCATCAAAAATGGAAATTGTGTCATTTGTGATGACGTGGATGGAACTAGTGGGTATTACGCTAAGTGAAATAAGACAGTGAGAGAAAGACAGTTATCATATGATCTTGCTGATATGTGGAATTTGAGAAACAGGGCAGAAGATCATGGGGGAAGAGAAGAAAAATGAAATGGATGAAACCAGAGAGGGAGACAAACTATAAAAGACTCTTAATCTCAGGAAAAAAACTGAGGGTTGCTGGAATGGAGGGGGGTGGGGAGGGACAGGGTCACTGGGTGATGGCCATTGGGGAGCGTATGTGCTGTGGTGAATGCTGTGAATTGGGTAAGACTGATGACTCACAGACCTGTACCCCTGAAACAAATAATACATTATACGTTAATTTAAAAAAGGAAAAAAAATAAATAAGAAATGGGGGGAAAAAAAAACAACACTTATAAAGAACAACATACTGGTACATGCAACCACAGGAATGAATCTCAAAAACACTGAGTCAAAGTGGCTTCTGTGTCAAAGAATACAAGGACTTGAAAGGACATATATGATTCCATTTCTGTGAGGTTCTCACACTGGCAACTAGTACTAATCTTGGATGATAGAAATTGAATCAGAGGTTGCCTCAAGGAGTGAGGGACTGACTGCAAAGAAGTACGAGGAAATTTCCTAGGGTGCTAACAATGTCTGTACCTTGATTCAGTGGTGGTTACACAGGGGGTATATATCTGTCAAAACTTACCAAACTCTACACGCAAAATGTATGCATATTTCTCCTGTAAATTATACCTCAATAAAATCGATTATTCATTTACTTAAAGATTTTATTTATTTATTTGAGAGATCACAAGTAGGCAGAGAGGCAGGCAGAGGGGGAGGGGAAGCAGGCTCCCCGCTGAGCGGAAAGTCCAATGTGAAGCTCGATCCCAGGACCCTGAGACCATGACCTGAGCCGAAGGCAGAGGCTTAACCCACTGAGCCACCCAAGCACCCCTAAAATTGATTTTTTAAAATGTAAAAAAAGAAAGAAAACACTCAGGGCATATTGAAGCCATCGGTCTTTTAAAATATTTGTAAAGAAAACTATCCTATGGCAAAACATGGATACTAATATTCTGAGTAGTCACCTATACCATGTAAAAATGTTTTTGCTATATTTGCAAGGTTTAAGAAGCTCATCTTTATATAGCTCTCTAGAATTTTCTTCTCCTTTCAGGACTTACTGTTTGTATGTATTGCTGTAGCTGTGTCTTTGTATGTCTTGCTGGTACATGCATTCTTTGCTAGCAGCTGGATCGTACCAGCAAGTAATCCTCTATCAATAAGCAAACCACTCATATGGTTGTATTTATGCAGGCAAAATATTTGTTGCCAGAGGAAAGTATTTCAGCGTGATGCCCTTTTAAACATGAGACAAGCACTTCAGTTGAGTTACTGAAATGTTTCCATTTTAACCTATAAGAGCAATTAAACATGATTTCCAGTTTATTTTATACGTGCCGGGTAGGAGCTCACGAAAAGTATTCAGCTCACAAGAAGTATTTCAGGTGGCCAGAGGGATTTAAATACTGGGAAGGATTCTTTTTGAGTAAAATACCTTAAACCGTCTTAATTTATACTGAGGGATATTAAATCAAGTGATGAATCTGAATGAAACTGAATAATTTCCATCACGTGGTCATGCTAAGCAGATGAACTTATAAGCTATGTTCCATATTGACTCCCTTAGTTATAAATTCCAAAGTGTCATGTGCTAAAACATTTATAATCATTATATGTATTCAGAGATGAATTTCAATAAAATGTAATAGCAACTGTTGTCCCTCTGGAACTTTCTCTCCTAGGATCACACTTTTTCCTAATAGTCAAAATCTGACATCTGGTTGGAGGAAGGGCGGGAGGAGATGAATGTTTTCATATCATCAAGTTTTGCTTATTGTGGAAGATAGTAATGGACTGATCTTACCAGGTTATAATACAATTTTCATTTTATTTTAAACATTTTGCATGATATAAAAATATTGATCACAGTGAGCTTTACCAATTGTTATTGCTATAAAAATGAATGCAGAAACAATATTTTTAGTGGAAATAAATTATATAGTCATTTTTTTTTTTTTTTTTTAATCACAAGAGAAAAACCTCAGCTGTCTGGTCATTGGCAGAAAAACCAGTCACTAAAAGAGGTCCTTTGCAGACGAGCTCCAGTCGTTTCTGTAAAGTTATCCACACGGGTCAGCAAACGCTGACTTCTGTCTTTGTCTCCGTGGCCCCACAAAGGTCTTTCTGTTCACAGACAGTTCTAATGTGGCAACACAGTTTTCCAAGAGAGAAAACTGACAAACTGGAAAATAGTACAGTCTTAGTTCATATGTGGTCTTTTCCAGTATGAAGGGACACAGCGACATACTTCTTCACTAAATATAAGTCCTTGGTCACAATGCTTTGGTCGATTTGCACACGGTCTTCTGTAACAACTAGGAAAACAACGAGGAACATGTTTTTGTTAAAGGCCAAAGCAACGAGTTCATTACGCTACAAACTCAGTTGTTTCTCTAAATTTAAAACAAGAACAAATTTACTCATTTTATCATAAAATTATTCTTAGGTTAATGCCTTATTGAAGTTTGTGCTGAAAATTACAAAATTTAGGAGGAATAGAAAAGCCTGAAAGCAGTCTTGCTGATAGAACAGATGGGAGACTTGAGATGACGTGAGCTTTGGTTCTTTTGAAGTGCTCTCTGCTTTGAGGATGAAAGGAACATAAAACAGAAACTGTGAACGTGAGTGTGCAAGGTCTGCTGATGTGGTGTGAGCATAGCATCAAGGGTCTGGGACTTGTGTGGAACCCAGACCTGTATGCAAGTCCAGCCATGCTGGCAGGATGTGGCCCTCCAGAGGTGGGTGGGGAAGAGCCTGTGGCCCGCCCCCACCCTCTGCTGGGCAGGCAGGTGGCTGAGCCAGGGGGGGTCCCCTATTCCTCTCCACCTGGGCTGCAGGTGAGAAGAAGGTGGTCTGGGGGGGGGGGGTGGGAGAGAGAGAGTGCTTGCTCTGGGCACCACTCTCTTTGTACCCTAGACTTCCAGCAGTGGTGAAAGGACATGATCAAACAGCCTCATTGCCTCCACAAGCAGGAGCTGTCTTTGAAGAAGCTGTGGGAGTGTGAGCGTGTCCAGTGCGAGAGGGGGCTGGGTGTCCAGGGAGCAGTGCAGGATGACCCGGCGGGGGAATCAAAGGCGCACTACAGAGAAACTGCTGATGTGAGTCTGAAGTTTCATTTCTTGTGCTCTAGTAGAAAAGAAGGTGTATCTAGTTAAAATGTTACTAAATTTTTTTTTTTTTTTTACTTCTAAGTCCAGATGCATTATTAGAAGACTTCTGGTATTCCTTTACTAAAAAGATGCAATTCTTAATCATCAATGAAAGTTGCTGATTTAAGGCAGTGGACAAAAAATACATAATCTGCCCCTCCCCCACTTCTGGAATAAATATTAAGAGAAAATGAGTGTACATATTTTCAAAATACTAAATTACCTTTTTTGTTTCAATATATATGTAAACCTGGAAGTATATCCTTAGAAACATGAACACAGGAAGAGTTTCAGTAAATAGAAAGTCTTCATGAAGCAATGTATACTATTAGGAGAAATACAAAGATCAAAATCTTTTAATATAAGAATTCTGTAGAAAAATATGAGGGCTGGTTAGTCTTATGTAAGCAAAAAATCAGGTGTCTCATGGATGACAGTTTTTTCTTTCATTATCTTCAGAGTACCTTACAGAGATCCTTTTGTTTCCTTTTAGGAATATATATCTATACATACATATATGTAGGTATACACACACACACACACACACACACACACACACACACACACACAAGATTTTATTTATTTATTTGACAGAGAGAGAACACACAGTAAAAGAGGGAACACAAACAGGGGGAGTGGTAGGGGAGAAGCAGGCTTCCTGCTGAGCCGGGAGCCTGATGCAGGGCTCCATCCCAGGACCTGGGATCACGACCTGAGCCAAAGGCGATGCTTAACCAACTGAGCCACTCAGGCGCTCCTCCTTTTTGGAATATTTTGAGCAATAACTGTATTCCAATTTTTCTTGCATATCCCTACTCTACCTACCAGAAGGCTGTTTCAAAAATGCAGAATACTAAATAGATACTAAATCTTACCAAAGATTAAAGCAATTTGTATACTGAACCCTTCTGAGTGAACCTAGATTCAGGGAAGTTCCCTTATGCAACGGCTAAAATGTTAGTATGGATGGGTCATTGGAGAGAGAAATTAAAATAGAAGCACAAAACTCATAAGGATGAAAAGATGGACATTTTATTTACTGGGGAAAGGTTATGAACCTTAATGAAGGTACAAAACTGTAAATAAATGAAATTTAAGTCTCGAGTCCTGTGAGTGGTCCTCCGCTGCATGGGGATCACCGCCACCTCTAAAGACCGAGCTTGGAAGAAGAGAGCCCATGGAGGTGAGGAGGCACAGACCGTCTGAAAACTGGAAGGGCAGCCAGAGAAGGAAAACGTTATGTCCGCCAAAACAAAGAAGGGGGCTTCAAGAAAGGAACAGAAAAGACAGGTGACACGAAGACCAACTTGTCCACTGGGTTTGGCTGTGGAGTCTACTAACCCTTGACTAGCACGTTAACTGGCATTCTTGGGCCTAACCTGGGTCACAGCTGGTTGGATAAATGAGAGAAGAAAGGGGGGGACGCAGAGGCTGAGTGCCTGGATCCTGGAGCGACTCTGAGGAGGACAAAGCTTCACTGCCAAAGTGTGTTCAGCACCATGGTAAGATGCTAATAAAACAGAAGTTTAGGAACTCCCATAAATTAAGGGGAAAGAGAAGTAGTTAAGACGTCAAATGTATGGGAGAGAGAGGCCTGTCTGGTGCAGCCGTGCTCAAGGAAATGCCCAGATCACAGAGCCGGCCCAAACAGCCCACCTCACCGTCTGATTAGAGAGGAAGTGGCTCAGGGAGTAACACTGGAAGTGTTTGAGTCCAACAGTCTCATTTTGTTTTTCTTGGTGAAGAAGGGGGGAACAATCGATGTTTCAGGAATGCGTCTTGAGTAATCTTTAACAACACAATTTATTTCTCTAATTCCACTAAATACTTAAATATTTTTCTAGATACAGTTCTACAGTTAGTGGCACTCTCCCATCCTCTGTAAATTTTTCATGAAATTTTCTGCACTTGGAACAGCTGTCTTATATTAACGATGGCATCATAAGTTTTGGTGTAGGCAGGGATGCCATGTTTGAATGTTCTGGAAATCCTCCTCAAGCGACTGTCCTGTGCATCTGTCTCCCGGCCCATGTGAGCACTGCCGCCTCAAACTCAGCCTCTGGGATGAGCAGTAGAAGTGCATTCTGGGCTTGGATCTGGTTTTGGTTCCCAGGGCTCCTTTCAGGAGCAAACACAGTCCCAAGGAAATTTCGGTTAGAAAGGAACAGAGTTCATCTTCCAGAACTGACCGGTCTCATTCTAAAAAGGCTCCGCCATTTTGGTTGAGGAAACTGTCCCCAGTAAGAGAAAGGAATACGCTTTACGAAGATTTCTTACCTGCATGTTTGATGTTGAAATTTCTTTCCTTTCAAGAGGCATTTCTGTGAATTTTCTGTACATTCACAGGCACATTTTCCAGGGTTTAGGGGTTGATGTCTCGGGCAGGTTCTTCTGCATACGCACTGGCATGTGGTTTCGTCAAATTCCCTGTTGGCCCCACAGGAGCTGGGAAAAAGTTTGTTTTTACAGACACACTGGCACGAGTTTCTGTCTAGTTCTTTGTGGGGTCCACAGCTGGAAGGCTGGAGCCCCCCTTTGCAGACACACTGACACGTTTCTTCGTCGAGCTCCTTGTTGGGTCCACAGATGTCATGGAATCCATCTGCAGAGTCTAGACAAACACAGTCAGACATCTTCAGTACACCTTACTGGTGTGAAACAGTTCAAAGCACTGAAAAGCGTCTCTATGTTTTTCATTAAAGGGTGTGCACAAACATGGGTCTGTCCCTTTACAAGGAGGTTCAAAACAATACCAATGTCAAGGAGACAGCGTCCTCCCTGGTAGTCTCTTATTCCAGAGCATGATCATCAGAATATTGTACATGTGGTTTCAATACTAAAATGTTAACCAAAATAGAGGCATTTGGCATTTTGTCTTTAAAATATCACTCTACTTAAAATAAATAAATAAATAAATATGATTCTGCTTACCATCTCCAGAATTTGAGGAAAAAATAAAGTCTTGCTGAGCCAGGCATCTGCAGAGGTGATTGTTCCAGATGTAGTTTGTGGGGCAAGTCTTGTTTGCAGCTTGGCACCTTGGGGAGAGACAGATAAGTTAACAGTCTAACTGGTACACCGAAGGCATCCTCTCTTTTCTTCCTTGTGTATTACAAAGCTGGTGCATGTCTGTGAAAAAGCTTTCACGGGATGCGAGAATATCTGAAATGAAATGTGAAAGATGCCTCTCCGAGTGTCTCTCTCCCCCACATATGTGGCCATGTTCTAATCCCACAGGTGGCCACTTAGTGGTATGGTCTAAATCACTACACACTTTGATCTTGTTAAGGCAGATGCATTTATTTGTATAATCACATGGTGGTTTGGTTGGTACAAAAAACGGGATAAGCCTCTTATATAACTCTGAAGTTTCCTTCTTCGCTAAACAATATATTGTGGATATCTTCGTCGTTCTTTGCAGAATGTCCTGCTTGTTAGTGCTGCGTAGCCCTCCATGAAATGCATGAGTAATAATGTCCTGTTGGTCACTGTTGAAACTGCTTCCAGGCTGTGGCTCTTCTAAACAAGTCTACAGGAAACCTCTTTGTCCTTTACCTTTCCTGACTTATTTCTGAGCCAGAGGTACCTATAACTAAGAAGGGTCTACTGATCCCAAATTTCCACTCGACACTGCACCAAAAGGGCCTCAAAGCCCAGGCTTGATGTTATTGCTGCTCTAGTTTTCTCTCCCTTCCTCTCTCCTCTTCCACTCTATCCGTTTTATCTGTTCAGTGCCAACAGCTTACATGACTACTTCACTTTTTCAGGGTGCAGAGCTACAAAATGCACTTATATCCCACGGAAGCTCTTCTTAGTTGATGTTTACCCGTTAGAATTCTGGGCTCTTAATATCCTTACAGAGTATCTATACACCTCTCACTACCTTGTTTTTCAACGGAGGTTGTGCAGGGGAAATGATTCTGTCACACTCAGTATCGAGAACAGTATGTGAGGGAAGAGTGCTGAGTTACATGCCAGGCTGGCGGAACAGAACAGTCATGCGTAGACCTCTTAACAGGTGGACCGAGTGTAAACAACAGGTCATGCGTAGACCTCTTAACAGGTGGACCGAGTGTAAACAACAGGTCATGTGTAGACCTCTTAACAGGTGGACCGAGTGTAAACAACAGGTCACGTGTAGACCTCTTAACAGGTGGACCGAGTGTAAACAGGTCACGTGTCGACCTCTTAACAGGTGGACTGAGTGTAAACAACAGGTCACGTGTAGACCTCTTAACAGGTGGACTGAGTGTAAACAACAGGTCACGTGTAGACCTCTTAACAGGTGAACCGAGTGTAAACAGACAGGTCATGTGCTTTGGATGTTGCTGAGAAAAGTTCGAGTCTTACTGTGTGATGACACAACGACATGCCTTTAGAAGTCTGCCTGATGTCTCGCATAGCACACCGGGAAGGACTTTTTTTTTTTTTTTTTAAATATTTTATTTATTTGACAGAGAGAAATCACAACTAGGCAGAGAGGCAGGCAGAGAGAGAGGAGGAAGCAGGCTCCCTGCGGAGCAGAGAGCCTGATGTGGGGCTTGATCCCAGGACCCTGGGATCATGACCCGAGCCGAAGGCAGAGGCTTTAACCCACTGAGCCACCCAGGTGCCGGGAAGGACTTTTTGAACAGTGTAAGCACATCTACAGTTGGTAACCACTTTTCCCTTGACAACTGCCCCTGAGGATTTATGGACTTTCTCCCACTTGGCAGTCTCTACAGCAGCTCCTAGACCCACAGAGTCTCTACTTGTCCCACTCAGTGGGAGAATTCGCCTAAAACGCCCTCCCACACCTCTCCACACAACCATGAGTCACAATGACTGTCTTCCCCTTATCCCCTCTCCCTTGTAACATTCTTCAAGCACCACGTCTTCAGTCTGATGAAGACCATCTATTATGGAAAGTCTTCTTGAATTTATTTTTGATTTTTTTAACAAGTTTTTGAATGTTGTTTGTTATTTGCTGTCCCATATCATAAGCTAATAATTTCTCACTCAGCATGCAAATAATCCAAGTAATCATATATAAAGTAGCCATGTGTTAACAAGCATAGAAATTGTTGGATGATCAAAGAAACAGTGTTTGAGCCTTTTAGATCCTATCACGGTAGCATGTTACTTTTCTACAGGTATTGTGTTTAAGCTCCTTGTAGGAAATTAGTTATGTTTGGGCTTTAATTCTTCCCACTTAAGACAATACAAATTTGTTTGGAATGTATATTTTTGAAAATAGGCTACTGATATTAAATAAGAGATATCTGTACATAGTTTTAGGAGGAAAAAAAACCAGTCATAGTGCGATTTCCAAATGTAATTTAACATTACTGGGTTTTAAACTTACTTCTTGACTTCATACTAATAACTTCCATTAAAATTTTTGTTCCTAACAGTCTTTATATTTGCTTAAGTATATATTAGGTATGCATATATGTAATAGTAAGATAATTGCCTCCTGCATATACCATATGCTTTTTTCTGTATAATTTTATTTTTTGAAAATTTATTTGATTTCAGTTAAAATTATGAGAAAATATACATTCAGAGGAGTTCATTCTGATCCATGTCCTCAGCAGGCTTATCCTTTTTGCAATTTTTGGTTTATGTTTTCAGTGTTTCTTTTTATAAATAAAAGAAAATATGTACATATGTATCCCAAAGATAGCCTCCCTTATATCCTCTTCTAAACCTTGTTTTTCCAGTTAGCTGTGTGCCTTGGGGAACATTATACCTCCCTAATAATTTTATGTATTCCCAAGAGCAAGTCTTTACTTACCACATATTTTGGTCATTACTATTTTGTTGGTTAATCGTAAATGTGCATTGTTCCACAAAAAATTTAGACAGTACTTATCAATTAATTCTCCAAAAACAGTATCATTGTTTTTTTTTCATTTACCTCCTATCCAAAGCTTTAGTCCCTTCCATCAAACAAGAAGCTGTTAGGTTTAGTTATATAACAGTAATGCAGTAAATCCTGGCCGAATGCAACTCAGACCACTCTTCTGTAAATGAAGGTAGATCCGTTTGGGCTGTGTTACAAGGTTGACACACACATGATTTAAGTGACACAGTCCCCTGCTGGAATCAGGAGGGCACAGGCCTACGGTGGCTGCTGAAGGGCGAGATCATTTCGCCAATATGTGATTTATTCTGCCATTACCTCAGCCAGTGCTCTTCCAGTTGTTTACCTGTAATGCACCGGTGGATCACGAAATCAACGATAAGGGTTGGGAAAGCATTTGTAAACTCAAAGAATGACCTGTAGTAAGAACTGCTGGAATGCATATGATATGGATCGCTTTCTGCAGTGACACTTCAGTTCTCTTTGTGCACATGTTTTTGTGATGCGCACATATGAACATATGCCCTCACACATATAACCTCCCTGTCCCACGTGTGGTGTATGTCTGTGTGTGTGTGTGGTAGCAATGTCCAGTGTGTCTGCTTCTTAGTTATAGTCGTTAAAGTTGATAAGCATATCTAAGCTACTTATTTTTATGGGAAAAAGTGTCAAGAATGATCACAATCACTAGCCTAAGTGAGTCTGGTCCATCCTGAGGTCTGTAACTGCAGGAGAACATGCTAATGTCTCTGTACTGAAGTGAAAGTCGGTCTACAAAATTGTTCAGCCTGAACGGGTAGGAAAATCATGTCCTATTTCTCATGTCGTGAGGGAAAAGAAAAAGTTCTGTAATATCTCACATCCTTAAAAAGATAAATCCAAAAATATGGACTTTGTGTAGAAACAGATGAAGGAATGCATTTCTGAAGATGTCCTACAAAACAAGAAGGTATCTGGTGCCCAGTTTTACGGCATTCAGCGATCCCTTAGGATAGTTTTACAAGGTGAACCAAATATTTTAATTTCTAAGATTCTTAAAACTTAATTTAAATTTCTAGAAAAACATCACTGTAGAAGCTTTGCCAAAATTAAGAAACTACTACTTATCAATGTTAACATATTTTAATGCTGAAATTTGAAGTCTTGCTAGATACCATTTAATGAAGGATACATATATTTACATAGGATGCATTTTCATAATTGAGTGAGTTTCCCTACTCTAAAAGTGAAAGGCACATTCTTAGCATAAATCTTCTCATGCAAAAAAAAGACCTTTCCAGAACAGTATCTTAGAATAAAAGAAAATGTTTTTAATGTGGATAGAAGGTAGCACAATTTACTTATCTCCTACATATCTTCATCTCCAAAGCATTTTTATCCTATTGAAATTTTTCTTCAAGTTCCGAATATTAGTGTGTGAACATATTAAGACTTTTAAAGAAATTATTTTTGTATACCGTCTTTATAAAACACTGATCCAAAGATGCATTTTGTCTGCAAAGCCAATGACTATGCAGTTATTTGTAAAGTAGATGTGTTGAGAATCACATGTAAATAAAGTTTCCTACTTTGCCTTTCCCATCCCTCCCCAACAAACACAACCACAATCCTGTTTATAATACTTATGAAGGAAAAAGATGCTTTTCTAAGAATGATTTCATTACCCCACTCAACTGGTTAGGTAACTGTTGCTAGTTAGAACTAGAGGACAAAAACTTAAGGGTATTTGGTTCAAGAATGATGGATTTAATGATTAAAATGATTCTTACCTCGCCATTTACCTTTTGACATTTTGAAAGACCAGTATGTTCCGTGTGATTAAACCCTACATACTGGGTAAGAGTTGTTAGCTCCTGTGCTCTGGACACTGTAGCAGGCTGTTTTTTTTTTTTTTTTTTTTAAATTTTATTTATTTGACAGAGAGAGGTCACAAGTAGATAGAGAGGCAGGCAGAGAGAGAGAGAGGGACGCAGGCCCCTGCTGAGCAGAGAGCCCGATGCGGGACTCGATCCCAGGACCCCGAGATCATGACCTGAGCCGAAGGCAGCGGCTTAACCCACTGAGCCACCCAGGCGCCCTGTAGCAGGCTGTTTTGTCCATCGTGCTCTTGGGTTCTTTCATCAAGTCTACACTTTGGCAATAGAGTTTCTACATGCTTGGAAATTCTCTGACTCCCCTAATCCATATTTAAGAAACACAGGCACACTCCTACATTTTGTTTGGCATTAGTGAGCACTGAGTTGAATGTAATATAGTTTATAATGTATTTCTCAGTGAAAAAAACCCTCTTCATCTGGATTTATTTAACTACTTTTGATCCACTTTATTTAAATATCTCTTAAAATATTTCATAGATCATTCAAAATGAATGTCAACATTAATTGAATACAAATTCAACTCATAGCACTCAATGGCTTTTTAAAAAAGCAAATTCTTTCTGTGGACATGACCTGTGCTATGAGTCGAATGCTCTCATTGGCATCTCTTTTCATAAGGTGTCTCCACAACCACCCCGCTGATTAACATTCTGCTGATCATTGGTATCTACAGTACACAGTCACGTTCCTCAAATAGCAAGCCTGCCTTAAGTCTCCCGAAATGTGGAATGTGATCAGTGGTACTAGTCTGAAAGCACATATCGTGAGCGCTCATACATCCCTTCTAAGCATCTTCATATCATTCAATGATCCATCCAGTAAGATGATCTATATTCCATTAAGAAAATCTATACAGGGGCAGGGTGGGGGGGGCGAACTCTGATTATAATGTCTGTTATAACCTCTGTTAATAATGTCAATAAATATCCAAGTACATTTTTGATTCCCTAAATGACGACTGTTGATGTCATCTGAACTTTCACCCACTGTGATTAACAATCACTCAAACCTGTAATTATATTTTGAAAGAATATCCATCCAGACCCTCTGGCCCAAGATAGTTGTCAGAACAGCAGCCAGAAGGGCAATGTTTTCTTTCATTATTAGAGTCACAGAGCCCTAGGTAAAATACTTCAACTGTTTTATTCCCAAGGACTTTGAATTGCTGTGTTCATCTTGAGTTCCTCGTGTATGGCCCTTGAATACACTTGACTCTCTAAGGCAAGGTGTTAGGGGAATCTGGGGAAGGAGGGTAAGAGGTATATGCGAATTCTTTCTACTTTTTGCTCAATTTTTTTCTATAAGCCAAAAACTGCTTTAAAAGGTCTATCAAAAATACTTAGAAAATGACTGATAGATTTGGTCTAACGTAGACATTTCTTAAAAATCATTATCACTGCATTTTAGTTGAACTTGACATTATGTTGACAAACTCTTTGATCTTATAGTTCCCACCTCTGGGTGACATTGCAGTCACAGCCTCAGAGCAGAGGATACACTGATGGAATATTCTGAGCCACAGACCTTTTGCTTAATTTCCACCAGTCAGTCGGCAAGTCACAGGAATGCTGCGCTTCCAACTGTTCTCTCTTAGAAGGCAGAAACTAGAGGGTCCAAGGGAAGGAATACTGGACAGCACCATTAGCTTCCTTTTAGGAAAAAAAATACATTCCAGGGTCTGGAGACTCTTAGTGAGCTCCATGGGTGAGTTCATATCAACAGGCGCTCACTTGAAGGCATTAGACAGTATTTAGATAATAATGCACTTTGTAAAAAAAAAAGAGGATGAACAGACATGAAAATAAAAGTTCAAAAATAAGTGTATAATATCACGGGGGTTTTCAACCTAGAAAGGGGGGATTTTCAGGGCAGAATACAGATGCATGTTTTAAAATACTGGGAAAGTATTTATTTCTGATCAATCCGCACAAGACTGTGTCGCGGTTTAACTGGCAGAGGTGTTACCTCTGCATTTCTGCTCTGAGGCAGTCTATTAAATGCAGCACGCTCTTCTGTCTATTTCTGGTGAAGCAACAACATATGATCTTAAAATTAAAAGAAAAGAAAAACATTAAAATGAGAAGAAACCCTCATGGATATTCAAGCTTCTAAGCATTCGGACCGAGGATCTGTTACAGATTAACAGACACAGAGCACTCAAGTTCTACTTCAAAGGTTGCCAGGGACATAAATCTACTGTGTTCCTTGGAGAAGAGATGACTTCTCACACAAATGAAATTTTCCTTAATAAGCCCGCATAACTCAAACTTCTTAGAAGCAAATATGTTTTAGTTGGTGTCTTAGTAAGCAATGTTGACATTTTTGTAAAAGAAATGAAAACCAGTAAACACATAAAAACAAATGAGCCTTCAGGCTAGGTTTTTCCATGTTCTCATCTTTTTTCACCCCTTCTTTTCCTCTCTCACCACACCAGCCCTCTCCCCCAAAGACTGATGTAACCTCTTTATCAGGTTGAAATCACCCATGGTTTCTATTTGTAGTACTCATTAAAAAAAATTCAAGGTTCGCTGGCTCTGCTGACATGGTCTTGTCATTCCTCTACCAAAAACTCCCCACGTTACGCCAGTCCCTCTACAGAAAAGGTGAAACTCTTCAGGCTGGTGCTTCTGAAGCACAGGCTTAGCGTTGCCTTTTAAATTTAATCTCCTCTGGCCTTCACCGATTAACACCCAAATAAATTATTCTGGTCTATTCACTGTCCCCAGAATGTGCTATTTCCTTGAGGAACCCTATGGGACATTGTCAGTGAGAACCAACTGACTAATATATTTGCCCCTGGGTAAAACTCACTTCAAGGCACTTGGCTTTCAAATGTGACGTCTCTCTCTCTTGATTTTACTCTCTTCCTAATATGTAGCATAGTGCCTTCCCTATAGTAGATGTCATAGAATAAGCATGAATGAACATTCATTCATTCATTCATACATATAGTGGAATACCGTACAGGTATTTAATGAACAAGCCAGGCCTATAGACCTCAAAATGATGATTCCATGTCTAACACATACCACTGAGGGAAAAAAGTAATGTCACCATTTTAACATAAATATTTTAAAGCTGTACTATTCATTACTTTTTCCTACGTTAATACATCCGTGTGCCATAAAAATGGAAGAGCATGAATGAGAATACAATTTCTAGGCAGTGGTTACCTCTGGGAACAGAGGATGCAGAATGGTGACTGGGGCTTTGGGTTGTATCTTAAGTGAACATGACAAAATATTTGCTGAATTTCAAGTCAGGGTGGAAGGATATATCGTTTTGTGAGGTTTCTTTCCCCTTGTCCTTTAGTATTTGTTTGGAGATTTCTTTTGAAATTTAAAGAAGTTAAAAATGCAGTAATGACTGGATTCCCACAGGAATGGATTGGCTCCAAATTTAGTCTGAATCTCTGGTTTGCTCTTCTCAGTCGGGTGATGGTGGGGAAAATGACTTAATCCCTCTGATTCGGTTTCTCATGTAATAATTGAGAATTTCACCTTCAGAACTCACCCTCTTGTTTCCTCTGCTTCTTTCTCAAGACTATTGTGCAACGTGGGTTATCAGTAAATAAACACATTATCTCCACTTGTTGTCCTTCCGATAACGGAGTCAGTCCTGGTCATTCTTGAGTTTGACCTAGTTCTTGATCATCCCACCACTTCTTTCTTTGAATTGCTGGTTTTTGCAATCTCCTTTGGATTTCGTAATAAACCGTTTTTAGTCTTAATTTTTCTGACTGTTCTTAGTCTCCAGTGCAGAGCATTGTTTCTCCCAGTTTCTTAAATAGTGATCATCCCCACAGAGTCCACCGCGGCTTCTCTTTTTACGGTCTCTATTTCCTTGTGGGTTCATCTCTTCCAGTGCTCGACCAGCTTCATGCTGGTAGCTACCGAAGAAGCGTGCCCACCTTGGCACCCTTCCAGCTCCAGATCCCACTGCCTACAGGACATTTCACTTTGATTTCTTACAGACACTACAGACACCAATATCTATATTCAAACCAAATTCCCCGTTTCCAGCCCATTCTCCCTGTGAACACGCGTTCCGTCCTTGTATCATCTGTGCACTTTCATCCTTAACATCTGCCTCCGTGTTCTCCCACACACGTGGCCCCCAAGTGCTGGGCTTTCTGAAAAATGTCTTTCCACCTCTTTTTTCTGCATCCCCATTTCCAGCACTGGGGGTCCCACCCTTGTTATTTCTGTATCAGATTATTTCATGAGCTGCTTCCATTTTTTCATCTCCTGTCTTGCTCCTCCAACCCACCTACTACCAGCTCTCAGGATGTTCTTTCTAGAATATACAATGTAAACATGACAGGTCCGACCTGTATCTTCTAATGGTTCTTGAGAGACTTGAAGAAAAAGTCCATCCTTGGCATGGCGGGTGCAATCCTGTGGGCTTCTGCAGACCCAGGCTGGTCCTCTCCATCTCCAGCGTGATGGCAGGCATGCGTCCTGCACACACACTCCCTCTGCCACACTAACTCCAGTCCCTTGTTCGCACGTCTGACTCGCTTATGGGATTTCCCTAGAGGAGCGATCCTGTCTACTGTTCTCTACAGCCTGGCATCGTCGCTGCACCACACAGACACACAGTGACTGTTTGATGAATGACTCAATAAAGCACGGCATTGTGTTTTATGTACTTACAATACTAGATGCATTTGTGTTTGTGTATTTGTACTCTGGCACACGAGCTGTTTTAGTTACGGAAGTATACTATCCATTGTTTTAATACCCCACGTCTCTCGGGATGGTGTGGTACACATGTCAGACTCAACAGGAATGTCTCATGAATGAACGAATACTACTTTTACCAACTAACAAATCTAGGGCATCCCTTCTTAATCACAAATGACTCCCTCCAGAGAAAGAGACCTTCCCTGTAAGAAAGGGGTGATGGGACTTCACAGTTCAAGCTGATGGAAAATATAAGAGGAATATATATAAGAGGAAATATAAGATATATTATATATCATATATATATATTATATAAATATAAGAGGAAAATATAAGAGGAAATAACTGGAAGGAAAGAGAATAATCAGTGAGAACATCAATATGAATATTGCTATCTAACCACTTCTCAAGATAATCTCTTCCACCTCTGGAATTTCTGATTATTTTGGCTCTGCTGATATTGAGCCTTGAAAAGTTTTCTTTCTTTCTTTCTTTTTCTTTTTTTGTAAATACTGGAAATTCTATAAGATATCGGGGAAAGCATGGGTTTAAGAGCTATAAGACTTGAATTTTTATTTTTTTCTAGCACTTTTCTTAGCTGTTAGGTTTGCATGTGCTAATTAACATTTCCAGTGCTCAATTTTCTCATTCGTAAAATGTCTGTAAAAATAGCAGCCAGCATTTACTGAATGCTCACTGTCAGGCATCAGGCCCTGTGCTAACGTTGAGCAGGGATTACTGATGATAAACACTGCTGCGTCCCAATGTGTGAGCTGTTGTCCTCATCATTCTCATTATTGCTCTTATTCTATTACTTCATCACACAATATCAGATGGGTATGTGATATAGCATAGTGTCATCGAATAGGTTGGTCATGAGGATTAGGTTATTTGTCATTATAATAATTGCATTATTTGTCACATTTTGTTTTATGTTTTGTTTTGTAGCTGAGGAAAATGAGTACCAAAAGGTTTATAGAAGTTAGTGAAACCCCAAGCAGAAAATGAATTTCCTGACCAGGAAGCTGTGTACAGGGTGCACACCCTTCGTCCCTGTGCTCTGGGGCGTGACTCACTGGTGTGGCCTCCTAGCGGGGCTTGTGTGAGTATGATGTGGGCAGATGCTTGTGCAGAGTGATGTCCAGTGAGCTACTACTACTACTAATCCAGCTAGAATATGGGTCCTGCCGCCGTGACTGTGAGTGCTGTGAGGCCAGGAGCAGGCAGGCTCCTGCTTGTCGTCTCTCACACTACCTTACGGGATTCTTGGCCCATTTTAGAGACTCAGTTATTTTATGAATCACTCATTCTATGAATGATTCATTTAGTGATTGAATTATATTTCTTCATGAGTAATGTGAAACAAAATGGTCCACTACTTATTTAATCCCGTAATAATGGGCATATGACACCATGAGAAAGGAATGGCTCGTTTTCATCATGGTGGCGGCTCCTGAGAGCACGGGGTTGGGGAAGAGCTGTGGCCGCGGCTGGGAGATTTCAAACTCCATATGAAGAAGGGTGGGGAGGCTCTCTCTCCTAAGGAATTATGAGAATCTTAAGAGGTTGGACTTAGTTACCATAAAGATTTTAAGCAAGCTACCATTTTAAGCCTAATGAATTTCAAAACTATAGTTTGTAAAAGGATCTGTTTCTCTTGCCTTTTCAAAAATCAAATTTATTTTACAAATAATTCGCATAGGATAAAATGCTATTTTAAATTCACTCCCCCCCAAATTTATGCACCCATGTAACTCTTATCACAATCAAAATACAGAACATTTTTTATTACCGCACATGTTCCCTTTGTCCCTTTCAGTCAATCCCTACCACCTGTATCTTCAGGCAACTACTGAAATGCTTTCTCTCAATCTAGATTATATTTGTCTTTTCTAGAGTTCTTATAAAATTGAGTCATATAACATGTATTTTTTAGTTCCGCTTGTGTCACTCAGCTTAATGTTTTGAGATCCATTCATGTCGTGCCTATCAACAGTTCGTTCTGTTTATATCAGTCAATAATGCTCCACTGTACGGGCACAGTGCAGTTTGCTTACTCACTCCCCTTTGACGGACATTTGGGTTGCTGATTTGTTGGCTAACGAAGCTTATGTGAACACTGGTGTGCAAGTTATTGTGTGGATGTTTTTATTTATCTTGGGTAAATACCTAGGAGGCAATTTATGGATTATATTTTTAAGTGTATCTTCAAGTTCATAAGAATCTACCAAGATGTTTTTGCAAAGTGGTTATACCATTTCACATGTCCTTCAGTGATACGTGAGCATTCGACATCCTCTCCAACACTTGGGTTTGTCATTTCTTAATTTTGGCCATTGTGGCAGCTGTTCCTATTAATTTTTAACAAATGATTTTATAACATAGTTGTATATTCATTTTATATAAATTGCCATTATAGTAGTTTTTAATTAAATTGTGGGTCACAATTCACAATGAGTAGAGACCAACATTCAGAAAAGAGAAATAGAAGAGAAATTCTCTGAGTGCATCACATGTAGTAAGGCAGACATTATAATGGAGGCAGAATCATCTGTAATGGAGTAAAAACTGGGTATTGGGGAGGAGGAATCTTAGATCTTGCATTGGTTTTTGGCTCTCCAAAACCCAATAAAAGCTCTGAATCAGTATTTAATTTTTATTGGGTTTTATGGGTTGTCATGTGAGCAGCACTGGCCCTGAAGATATGCAAAGATATGCAAGATAAGGGCTTTAAAATTATCCTGAAGGGGCGCCTGAGTGGCTCAGTCACTTAAGCTTCTGTCTTCAGCTCAGGTTCAAGCTTTTCTGCCTTCAGCTCAGGTCTGATTCCAGGGTTCTAGGATGGAGCCTCGCATCGGGGTTCCTGCTCAGTGGGGAGTCTGTTTCTCCCTGGGCCCCCTTCTCATTCTCTCTCAAATAAATAAATAAATAAATAAAATATTTTAAACAAATAAAATTATAGCAAAGAGAGGACTGTCACTGAAGGACTTTCTCTGGACCGAGTGCTCAGTCTCAAAATCATCGAGCAACACTGTTTCATGTGTCTGATAGCCATCTGTATGTCTTCTTTGGAGAAGTGTCTGTTCATGTCTTCTGCCCATAATAATAATAATAAAAAAAAAATCACAGAGCGACCGGTGCTTATGTGTGCCTGGTGGCTGCCTGGCGGCTGCTGCTTACACTCTGTCCCTGATGCTTTGGTAGTGACGTGAGCTTTGGGAATTAAGTAGAAAGAATTTACATTTTATTATTTAATTCTATAGAAGTGATTCAAGTCATAGTATGTCACCAGCTGAGAAGAACGAAGGGGAGACACTGGATGTCCAGCAGCTGCAGAAGCTACAAGTTGTTTTCTCACACGAAGCAGAAGTTACATTCTCTAAAACATCTGAAGCTATTTAAAAGAAATTATTTAAAAACTTATCTTCCTTTTCTTGGAAAAATAACTGGAATGTTTTCCTTAAAAAATGTTTGTACTACTTGCTATTTACATCAATTGGTACTTTCCCAATGGAATTTCGTGGATTACTACTAAATAAGTTACCTTAAATGTTTCTCAGCAAAAACTGTAGTTCTAAAATTATGTTCAATATTAATAGCTTTTCAGTTTCTTTTTTAAAAAGATTTTATTTATTTATTTGAGAGAGAATGAGAGAGAGCACAAAAAGGGGGAGGGTCAGCGGGAGAAGCAGACTCCCAGCCGAGCAGGGAGCCTGTCGTGGGACTAGATCCCGGGACTCCATGTTCATGACCTGAGCCAAAGGAAGACGCGTAACAACTGAGCCACCCAGGCATCCCATAGCTTTTACATTTTCAATTTAACTTTGTTTTATTTTATTTTAAAGATTTTATTTATTTATTTGACAGACAGAAATCACAAGTAGGCAGAGAGGCAGGCAGAGAGAGAGGGGGAAGCAGGCTCCCTGCTGAGCAGAGAGCCCAATGCGGGGCTCGATCCCAGGACCCTGAGATCATGACCTGAGCGAAAGGCAGAGGCTTTAACCCACTGACCCATCCAGGAGCCCCTTTCAGTTTAACTTTTAACTATAAAATTTTTTTGTCACTTTTAAGCCTATGTTACCTTTTTTATGTGTAAAGCCCAAATATGCACATCACACATAAAGAGATATAAATAGGTCTATGGTATTACAGTTTTATGAGTGAGGCAATTAGAGAAAAGGTCTATAAAAGAATACTTTGGAGGTGATAATGAAAAAAGGGTTGGGTAGCACTACAATCAAGGAAAGTGTTTTAAAATGATACTCTGTTTTCCTTCTACAGTTCTATACGGCTATAACTACATGTAAAGTTACGCAGTTATTTCCTTTCAATCTATGCACTATGTATGCTATATGCATATCATATAAACACAGATATTGCATTTCTTACTGCAGATAGTGGTAAAAAAAAACCACTGAAAAACACAGATGTGTGCATCAGATATGAACCATGATGGTAATAATAAATCCGCCCTTCACGCTCTCTCAGACGCCAGGCTCTGAGCTACCCACCACACGCGCATGCAGTACTCCGTTCGTTCCTCTGCACATCTCTGTGCTTTTACATGCAAGAAAACTGCGGTTCACACACATAAAACTCCCAGCCTTAAAAAGTGACTTAGCAGCCACTGGAATTCGGGCTCAGACCCGGCTCTCTGGAAGGCGCAAGCTTTTTGCTCATTTTGTCTGTTCTTGCCGTTGACGGTGTAGTAGCGACAGAGATAAGTAATGATGGAAATCTGGGCAAACACACAATTGCTACACAACACCGCAGGTGACCAAGTCACTTCATGCAGTGAGCGCGTCTGGTCAGGAGAGTTACTGTTTAGCTCCCGGCTCTGAAGCGTGGTGATGTGTTCAGGTATAAAATAAGGAAATCCTGCGAGCTGCTGCCCAGGGGCCTTAGGGGAGGGTGAGCTGAAAGGCGGAGGTAAAGGGCTGAAAGCAGAGAAATGGCTCAGGCACTTCGTTGCGTGATTAGCTGTGGTGGTTGTGAGCCTGCCTGTACCTCAGATGCTCGCAGTCCAGACGCACATGCCCGTGTACACACCCCCACAAACCCACGCAAGGAGAAAGCACACACACGGATTGCTCTGGGCATTCAAGAAGCAGAGACGGCAGTGGTATTTGGACAAGACGACGCAGGACACAGACCTTTACCTGAACTCTGAGAGCTGGAGGCGGCTTTGGGAAGGGAGACGAGAAAGGGCACTTATTTTAAGCAAGGGCCAGAAGAGAAAGGAGATGCACTGCGGGAAATGAGCTTGGTGTTCAGGGAATGACTTTGTGAACCCAGGTTCAGTGAGAAATGAGACGCAAAACAAGAAAGGAAGGCTGGTCACGGGACAAGGAGGTGAGACATTTGTGCTCAATTCCTTTGAGTCGCTGAAAGCCACTGGCAGTTTCTGGTCAAATGAATGGCGTGGTGGCTTTGAAAGCTCACGGTGACATTATGCAGGGGCTGAGGAGAGATCCGACACAAGGGAACCGGTCTGGACACCCCAGCATGAGACCAGGCGTACATGCAGAGCAGAGCGGACGAGGATGCCAGGGGTGGAAACGCGGTACAGGCATCGGCTGGAGCCCATCTCTCTTCGCCCCCACACCACCTCCCAACTCAACAGGGCTGGTGTGTGACATCAGGAAAAGAAGCAATTAATGACAACCGTGTGATTTCAAGGTCTCCAAGAATATGAGGGAAAAGTGCTATGAATAATGTAGAAGTAAACAGTAAAGCTTTGATGTTTGTACCTGTTCTATCCAATAGAGTTATAAACAGAGCAATATAAGAGATTTCGATGTAATATTTTAAGTCCATCTGAAACCTAACTTTGGGAACAGCGTGGGGATAATGGCTGAAGCTCTCGGAAGGGATGTGTGGCCACGGGAGCTGGGGACACATGTCTGAGCTGAGTGAGTAAACCTGCACGTACAACTTTGGGGTACTGTAGGTACTGTGCCCCAAGAGTGGCCTCAGTTTACGCACAGATGCCGGTAAGGCCTCTGTGTTCCCATGTGAGTGACAGACTTCACTCCAGTTAGGCTAGCCATAGTTTTTTGTGTGTCTCTGGAAAGAGGCTCCAATCTGCCGCACTAAGTAAAGCAACCATAGGGAAAACTACTAGCATTATCACTTTTATTGTCAGGTCCCCTAAATGCAAGGTTTAAATAGGTTGGTTTGTTTGTTTTGGTAATATGTATGTTTGCACACCAACTTATTTAAAATTTTGTTACAAATGTCAAAGTTTGGTAGGTTTTATCCACACGCATTGGGCATCCTGAAAACCAAAGAGCTGCAGCTTCATGTTGGGGCAGAAAGCAGAAAGTTCCTAGATTTTTAATGACAATGCATAACGAGTCATTATAAACTCTTCACAGAGTCAACACTCAATGCTCTAGGCAGGTCCTTCTGTGTGACCAAGCACAGCATCTGCTGCCCTTTACCAGGCTAAAAAAAATTTGCTGAGGAAGGAATTTGAATAGCAAATGTTACTTTGAATGTTAATTTGAAGTAATAGTAAGAGAAAATTCTTTCAAGTACTTTAGTGTTTCAGTATTCAATGCTGCTGAAATAAAAAATATGAATAGAGGAAAAAACATCGAGATTGAAGAAAGGCAACTGGATGCTAATAGATGTAAAATAATTTTTAAAAAATATTTTTGGTTTTGGATCAAAAATCTTACTGAGGCTTAAATGGCTTTAGCTTTCACATCAATTGTGAGTTTGCACACTTGGTTGCATGGGTGACGAGTGGAGGAAGCTGTGTCATCTCATAGAAATACTTGTTTTATGTTGTGAACTACTTTGTCTTTTAAAGGACTTCCCTGTTTCAGTTTAATTTTACTTTTGTGCTGCAGTACCAAATTCGTCTTCTTTTGGATCTGATGCAAAGCATATTATAGCAAATTTCACAAGAATTCTTGTAATAAACTGTATTTACTTGAAAATAATTTTAGCAGAGGACGCAGAAAACAAAAGCTTTAATTCATACTCACTGCGGTAGTGTTGCTGGCAGGGAACGTCTAATGATGGAATGAACTTGTCTGTAAACATCCAGTTTAGACATGCAGCGGCAGGAAGTATGATTGGCAAAACTGATTGTTACTGGTTTGGGGCCTTGAGAGAGAGGCACTGTGATTTCAAACAACTACAAAGAAGGGACAAAAAGAAGAAAAAATTATATAGATGCTAAAAAATACCTTTATGGTAAATGTTGGAGTCCCCAAAGAGCGAGATTATCTCTTTCTGATAACATAGTGTTCGTTCTGCCTGCAGGACGCAGAAGGCTTTCAGGATCACACTGTAGAAACTGTTTTGCTTCTAATCAGTATCCTTTATCAGAATAATAAACAGTCGTTTACTTATTTCATGTCACCGTGATAAAGCATATTAGAATTTTGATAACCAGCTAACCATCACGGAGCAGAGATGCGACAGACCCACCGTGTTCAGGGAAAAAGAACCTTTCCAGAGTCCCAGATTGTTCCAGGGGTTGTTAAAAAGTGGCACAGATATAAGTATCTTTGCGTAGGAGAGTACAAAGCTATTGGCCACACAACCTAGAAATATTTGGTGAAGTCCTGTTCGATGCAAACTGAATACAGAGACACAAAATACAAAGGTGTGAAATCAGTTTTCATTCCAAATTAAATTTCTACCTCAAAGTAGTTTTACATTTGTCCACTATATTTATGAATTCATTATGTTCAAAAGAAAAAGAAACGCATTCATCACTTAAAGGTTTGTTCCTGCTATTTTGGCAAAGGTGTTATGAAAGTCATAAGCTGAAAATAAGGTGGGACGTGATACACAATTGTGGGCTAGAGTCTCAAAATGTGAAGTCTCATTCTGAATGCCTTGTCTATGGGGAACTCTAATTCTCTTGTTCCTTCTCCAAAATTAATGTTTTAAATGGAATATTCCAACGAATTAGTGATTAAGTAAAACTACGTGATTTAAATTCCCAGGTTTCTTAAAATCTGAATTACTAGTAATGATGGTGAAAGTGAAATCTTGGCCATTACTTGCTTGGTAAGATCAGTCTGTAGTCCTGTAACTGTAGCTAAACTGCTTTGGTATTATTTGGTGCCTTTTCAGCAATACGAGCCACGCTAAAAATGGTGACAAATTCCAGAGCCTTGTGATTCGGCCGGTACATATAATTTCAGGCCAACACTTAAAGATCACTGAAAATCTTGAGGGAATTGTATTAGTTGCCAACTTAGTCCTACAGGGAGATTCATGGAAATGAATTTTGAAGAATGGAACACAGAGATAGCTAAATTATAAACTGCACATTTTCTTCATTTGAACTGTATTCTATAGTCACTGAAAAATTCAGCTACTTTCTAAGCACAGGTGCCTTAGGCAGAACGAGCCCAGGGTTACACCCCGACGGGGCATTTTTTAAGAGCAAACCCACTTGTAAGTTGTGTGAACTTGGAAAAGTCATTTAACTTATCTAAGCTGTATATTTCTTTAAAAACCAGTAAACTAAGGAAACATTTGACCCATTGTTCATGGGACTGTTAGAAAAATTACATAAACTAATGTATATGAATGTGATATGCATCCTGATTGCCATATAGAGTGTTATTATTTGAATATTGTCTCAAGATTCTAGATGTTCTCCAGAATACTGTCCGTGCTATGTAGATAATCCCAGCATTACGACGCTGACCAGTTTCTTCCCTAAAAGGACATTTGTTTATGCAGTTTGGGAGAAACCTTTTATTAGATGAGCTGTCGCTGGCAGAAGTCCTTTGCACTAGGTAGAACTATTTTAAGAGAGAGAATTGTGCAGTGTCTAAATACACTACAGTTAATCTACTTCTTAGAACATTTCTGGGCCCTACATTAAGAACCAGTGCAACAGAAGAAATGTAAAGTGGTTCCAAAAATAAGCAGTGTTTAATAAATTGCTTATTTAACTTGTATCTGTCTAAAGTTTATAAATTATTTAAACCCTCTAATAGTAGAAATGGTAGGAAGATGTATAGGTCTGCTCATATAATCTTAAGAATTTATGTCTAATAGGTGGTTAGATTTGTGTCGGAGCTTGGGAGAGCCATTTAAAAGCCAACAACATTAAAGTCGTAGTCGAAGTCTTAGACACCGATGCGATTACTTGCTGAGATCATGACTGGAAGGTGGAAATGTCTAATAGTAGAAACCTGGGGAACAGGTGCACTTAAAGGATGAAAAAAGGCAAATGAAGTAGTAAATACATCTGGGAAGAAGGAAGACATGAAGATGGAGGGCCAGGAGGGGGTTATTGTTAAGCCAAGGGAAGCCGAAGGCAGAGAGGACAGCTTCTTGAAGGTGTCTGTGGTCACAGGGTCTGATGTCTCGGGGCAATGGAAGTAAGTGTAGGGATGGAGTAGAAACAAATGGAAACAAAGCAGTTCTAGGGACTCTGGTGGGCAGGACTATGGGACAGGAGCAGCGGCAGGGTGGGGATGGAGAGGAGAGAGCCCTCCAGTGACCAGAGGGAACGCACTTAGATAGCTCAGGTCAGATAGGTGGAGTTTTGCCTGTAGGATGGGAGGCCGGTAATCACTGCAGGACTTGGCACTGTCTGAAGTGACAGGAGGCAGAAGAGCGCCCGAGCGTGAAGGGTAAGGGGCTTCTGCTGTGGAAGCATGCATGGTATTCCCCACCCCTGCACCTCACAGCACCTCCCCTGCACTTTTCCTCCGGGGCTGCTGCATCCCAGACTCTGTCCTGGCACTTTCTCCTAAGGGCAGAGAGATCAGAGAGAGCACGGACAGCCTTCGGCCCCAGCTGGGGGTGGGGGGCGCTGGGGGATAATGTCCACAACCAGGACCTGACTGTGAGTACCAAGTGTAGACTCAGGAACTGGGGCTTCGAAGAATGTTCTAGTGAGATCAGAACACTTAAATGCACATCAGGAAAGCATCTTCCTGAAAATAAGCCTGGTACTAAAATTTCAAGGGGTGGAAGAGAATTGTGGTCCGTGAACACACGGACTAAAGGCGTAAAGGGGCAGGTAAAGAGGTGCTAAAAAAAGACATCACTAGATCGGTCTGTACAGTCACAATCACAGTCAACTGTAATTTGATCACATTCATAAGCATTAAAGCTACAGCACAGGGGAGTCTGGGTGGCTCAGTGGGTTAACCATCTCCCTTTAACTCAGGTCATGATCCTGGGGTCCTGGGATCCAGCCCTACAACTGGCTCCCTGCTCAGTGGGGGGCCTGCTATTCCCTCCCTCTGTGCCCCTCCCCCTGCTTGTGCTCTCTCTCTGTCTCAAATAAAATCTTAAAAATATAAACTACAGTACAATATGAGAGAAAATTTTATAGTTAAATAAATGAAACCCCCAAATTTTAAAGACTGATGCTTTATTTCTCTTCTTTGAGCCTAAGTAAACAACTGACCAGCTAAATTCAGTTAATTTCATCAAAAGGAATAAATATTCTGAAAATTTAAGGTTAAAAAAAAAATCAAGACTTTCCTTCTCTTGAAATACGTATCTTCCACCTCCAAATTTTTACCTGAATGTTCTACCTAGTTTCTTTAATTCTCTACTTAACTGTCAGTGTGGGCAAAACTCAAGAGTCTGGAGAAAGATGCCTTGACCAATATTAAAAGTAGAAAGGTTCTTGATAATTAACCTTTCCTCCTCTACGACCTTCATAAGGACAAGAGCACGCCTTGTGTGTGCGCATTAAGGCACAATTGTACGTATCGTGCCTTGTCATATATTGAAGGGGAATCTTTCATTTTCCAATTTCTGTCTGCACTGGTCTTAAGTGTGTATATTGATAGACTTCTCATTTAAAAGGATTATAAGGTTTCTACTTCCTTTTCAATAAGTATGATAAATTCCGTTTTCTTCCCTACAGATCAGTTTGTGAATCTTAACAGCTATATTGAATCCCTAAATTACTAAAAATGTCCACAGACATTTTTCCCTAATCAGATAGTGTATGCTTAGAAAATGTAACCTTTTTTTTTTTAAGATTTTTATTTATTTATTTGACAGAGAGAGATCACAAGTAGGCAGAGAGGCAGGCAGAGAGAGAGAGGGAAGCAGGCTCCCCACTGAGCAGAGAGCCCGATGTGGGACTCGATCCCAGGACCCTGAGATCATGACCTGAGCTGAAGGCAGAGGCTTCAACCCACTGAGCCACCCAGGTGCCCCGAAAATGTAACCTTTTTTGAACTAAAAGATATTAATAATTTGAATCACCATATAAACTCACAAGGTGCCACCTGCAAGTAAGTAAATAAACTTTCCAAATATCCAGCGACTTCGATTCTTTACTAGAGAGAGAGGAAGAACCAAGAGCAGAGTCTGGCACGTGAGTCTGCACCTGCCCCTTCCAGCTTCTGTGACTGGGAAGAATTCTCTAATTTCCCTGTGCCTCAGTTTTGTTACCTATAAAAGAGGGATGGTAATGGTGTGACTTCCTAGTGGTCTTCTTTGGATGATGATTCTCCTTCAAAACTGAGTTGAATCTTTGAGGAATTGCAGTCTTTTTGTTTAGAATTTTACCTTCTTTAGTTTTCAGTAACTATTCTGTAACTAGCCGAGCGCCTGCTAGCAGCTTCTCAAGAGCCATCAATTCATAACCCTGGCCACATGCAGCTCTCTGTCCCCCCTTCTCTCTCATATATATATGCACACACGTATATACTACATATACATATATATACACACATAACATACATATATATGTATACATTTACTAGGTTAGAATTTTGAAATACCAAATAGTTTTATCACAAATGCTGTTAGCAAGAACCTGCATTTTAACCCTCATGAAATCCATGCTTGCCATTACAGAAAGATCTAAACCAACACAGTAAATAACTATAATTTTCTGTCGAAAGAGTCAAGGTCTACCCATGCACACCACTGTTGAAACAATAAATGAATTCTTTAAATATTTATAAAACAAGAATGCTTATACTAGACTGTTTTGTGCTTTAATGGGTACACACTAGTATCTTCTATTTTGGATTTAAGCTCATAGAGTGCAAAGTTTATGTATTATATTCAGCGTCAGCTAATCATTCCGTGTCTTTATGTGTACTCAGCCAATACTAATTGAGGATGATGACATTTATACTTTGATATTTTGAACATGATGATTTTCCTAAGACAGTTCTGGCTATAAAGTGAACTGTTCTTGAACAGTACATGATAATAGCTTGTACCTCATTTAGGATCTAAGTAGTAATAAAACGCATCATGGAGACTGATAGTATACGTTTTGCTTATGCCTGTTAGAGTAGTTGCTGGTTTCGAAGATCAAAAGGTTTAGCTAAAGATGGCATTTAAATAAGGCTGGAAATTGGGGGGGAAAATCTGTGTATTCTGTAAAACCTCCCTAAACAGGAGAAAACACCAAACATTTCCAAATGAGAGGTTCCCAGTTGTTCGTGACCTAGTGGAATTCCTTAATAAGAATATCTGATAGCCGATTCTCACCAACAAAAATGGACTTCAATAAAGCCACATTTGGAAACAATAGAATTGTTCAAGCCAGCAGAGCAACAGTCGCAAAGGCAAAGCAACAATTTCTACTTCTACTTATCTTGCAGGCTATTCGTGAGAAAGGTGTAGAACTTCCTTACTGACAAGATCCTGGATTATTACAGTTTAGTATTACATTCCAAAGGAATGTGTATGTGGGAACAAATATCAAACCAAAAAGGAAAAAACAAAACAACAAAAAAATCACATCTTTTTAAATACCCCCAAACATAGCCAAGTTTCTCTTTATAGCATATCTCATTGCTATTTTTAATTTAAATATTCCAGCCCTGAGTCCATTAATAAAGTATCAGTGTGTAGCTCCTGGAGGGTATGGTAATAACTGTAAAATGAGAGAGAGACTACATGGCATTTAAAGAAAGAATCCCTAAAAATGGGCAAAGGTGAAAACCGAGGGTGCACTGCCAGCTTTTCAAGGGAGCATCCGAACCGCACGGCCCACCCTCTAGGACCTACGGAACTGGAAGCGGGTTTGGGAAGAACGTAGGGCAGCAGATGCTAATGGATTCATGTTCGCACTGAGTTAATTTTTATGTATTATTACACATAAAATGCAGATACAGTGCTGCAATTAAAAACCCCCATTCAGGAGTTTTAGAAATTCTGTAGAAAATCTGTACACAGGATCAATACCTTAAGTTGGGAGAAAAGGGTATTTTTAATGGACACATCTTTTTCTCTTAAGGCAAATGTTACTCTTAAGCTCCTGATCACTCGTATTGGTATAGAGCTTTTCCCCCACATCTGGATAAAACCTGATTTCCAACAACTGTGCTTGCCAGATATTAATTAGCTAAAGATTCCA
This sequence comes from Meles meles, assembly GCF_922984935.1. Taxonomy (NCBI): domain Eukaryota; kingdom Metazoa; phylum Chordata; class Mammalia; order Carnivora; family Mustelidae; genus Meles; species Meles meles. Next base: position 202,490,481 of record NC_060067.1, on the reverse strand, counting down.
AACAAATCACATTCTACTTGTTGAATACATCTGAATGCAATCTTTCAGACGGCTGCACTGCAAAACAGTATCTCTGGGTTGCATTCCATAGTTGCACATTTTACTTAGGTTTAAATACGTTTTGGTAAAAAAAATTTTTTTTGTGAAGCACTCAGCTCAACTCAGATATAATCTGGGATGTTTTTGCTAATATATATGCTTGTATTATTTCTTTATAAAACAATACAAAAGAGATTAGCTTGCTGTTTTTTTAGAATGGCAACACAGAATTTTAAATCCTGCTGTGCAGGGTCCCTGGGAAGGAACTAGGGGAGAGCTAGCTCCCACACTGCGCTGGCTCCTTCCACGGGCACTTGTGAACGTAGCAAAGAGGCTGAGGTTTCTTCGGCTCCAACGCCAAGGTTTCCAAGGAAGCCCCATTGGGTTTGGTAGTTTTTCTTTCTCATTCCTATCTCCCAAAAAACTATGTAGGGTAAATACTAACATTTAAATAACTTTTTAATCCAAATGTTTGGCTCAAAAGCAGATGACTTTCTTCTGCTTCTCTATTTGAGTCATCAAATAATTTATCTTCTGCAAAATTCACTTTCTCCTTCTCGGTTATATCTCTTAAACCTACAACTTCTCAGAAGAAAATACGCTGAAAGCATATGTTTATGAAAGAGGTCAAAAGACACCCAATGTACTTCTCAGAGGCAGAGAGCTGAGGGCTTTGAAGCAGTTGTGACCTACGAGTTTGCTCTGGAATGCTTCGTGCATATGGTTTCACTTTTTAACTAATGGCCGGCTTCCTCACACATTCTGCTAACCTGCCCTTCACTGAGTCCCATAAAAACATTCGGGGAAGTTTTTATAAAAAAATGGGTTTTAAATTACTTAAGGTACATTGTCCTTAAAATTTATGTGATTCTAGTTGGTGACTTTTGTTGCTAAAGGATATATAGGTCTGGAACTCCTTTAACAAGACACAAATTCTTTTTTTTCCCCTACAGAAAACACAGCAGTAAGTCCCCTTTATGTTCGAAAGAGATCCTCCCATGCTCCCATTTATAGTATATTGAAAATAAAATTAAAAAATATACTTAGGAAAGCTACTACTTAGGTGTAAACTTTTATAAAGTTGAAATATTAGCAAAAATGTTAAACACGTGAAAACCTTGCCTTCAGGAGTTTCACGTCTCACTGTCCTTGATGTGCATTTTCATAAAGACTTGCGTTTCTCTTTCACACATTTAGACAACTTTTATTTACTTGACAAACGTTGATTGCCTGTCCCTGCTAACCTGTGTGCTGAATGCAGGATCTATACGTCACATTAACCCTTTATATGGCAGAGTACGAACACCACATGGCGGGTGCTTTGCCCCACTTGCTTAATTCAACTTAAATGAAAATAATTGCTTTTATCATTAAAAGTGGATTCTTCAGGTAGGAGAAGAGCATGATATTAAGAAATCAAAAGGAGAAATGGATGGGACTCTCAGTGACTGAATGTTGGCTTTCCCTTGGCATTGGCTTTCGCTCTTCTCTCCTGATACGTGAACTCTAGGTAGTAACAAAGACGCCAGGGCTTCGAACAGCATTTATCGATATGCTGCTTCCTGTCATATCTACAGCTGTGGATCCAGTCGCCGTGGCAGAACTCTAGAATCACATGCCCAACATTCTTTGGGTATCTCTACCCATATATCACTCCAATTTTTCAATATCAGCACTTTCACGGCTCTACCCCTTGACCCTAAATCTGTCCCTTTTTCTTTCTTCATGGAATTTGGGGCCTCGTGTTTACTGTGGGCCAGCGACTGTGCCGTGGTCCAGGGTAATGATCAGTCCCCATTGTCACAGAGGTTGGAGCTTAGGGACTAAAACTGTCGGACAGATGAACGATGCTGACATAAGGGCATTAAAGGATGCTGCGGGCCATACAACAGGATGTCTTAGAGGGTGACCTTCAGATCTAGGCCGAAAGAGCAGCAGGCATTCTCGATGAGAGGGGGGTATTGGGAGGTGTGTAAGGAGATGGTTCCCACACAGAGTATTGTAGTGACCCTGCGGAAGGAGGTACTGACAGCATTCAAGGAGCAGGTGAATGTGGGTCCTTCTGGAAAGTAGTATTTGGGAGAAAGTAGGACAACTGGGACTGCAGATTTAGGCAGCAGCCAGATCATAGCGGGCCTAGTACACCACGCTGAGGGATTTCACCTAAAGAAGGCACCTAAAGGAGAGCGTCGTTCCAAATCCGTCACAGCTTAGAGCGTTTGCACAGATCAGTCAGAACACATGCTAGTCTGGGCGGAGACTGACTTCTCATTTAGAAGACAAAAACTCACTCCTATCATGTGGCCCATGACTAGGAGGGAGATAGGGAGATACGGGATGGTCACGAGGCTGGCCCAGGTGACTAATAAATGTGGCCGACGTCAGGTGAGATCAGCAGGATGAGGACCCTGGATGGATTCTAGCCATGTTTGGAAGGGAGATTTAACTGGAATTATTGACTGGGCTTTTAGTGGAACGAAGAATAACTGCGATTAACCAACAAGATGGTGGTGTCATGTACAAAGAAAATACTGGAAGAGGCAGAGGGTTATTTACTTGCTTGTCCATCTGCGTGGGTGTGGTGACAGGTCATAACTTCAGCGTGGCGCACATGAACCAGGACCCACCAGAGGGGAAGCCACAATCCAGGCTGGAGTATGGGAACCACGAGAGATGTACAACACAAACCAACCACAAGAAACCAGACCTCAAAAGTTGTATAAGTAAATTCTTATTTTTCCTATGAGCAGATGACCAGGAGGAAGCAGGCAAAATGAATGATTTCAACATCATAAATCTGTTATAAAAGCCATCCTAAATTCTCTGAAGCCTGGAGGTGAAAGGATGAAATTCAGGGAGAACTGATTCCATATGATCTAACACAGACTTAGTTTTCTCTTAGAAAAAATATCCTACTTGGGAATACCAGACCAAATTCTATTTTACCTACACATACCTTAAATTTAGCACTAAAAGCTCTTCTTAGCCTAGAAGGCTTCTACTTTCTGAAGCCTATAGCCTTCTGACACCTCCAACTTGACAGGAGCTTGTGTGCTGTTGTGCATACACCCGTATCCTAGAATAAATGCCTTCACTCTGGCACCCCATAGGTTCACATGGGACCTCATCCGGGCACTGGAGGGAAAAAATATGCAGTCGTCCCTTAGAAACCAGTGGTGAACAGAAGACTACATACATTCATTGTTTACTAACAATGACTTTTCTGTTTTCTAAGTTTAGATTTTTACCTAAGGCATTCCTGGTGTCATTTGGCACATGGGTAAAGTGTGTATTTACTAAGACAATAGTAAGAGGAATAGAACGGTGACTTCCGCTCATATCAGCTGCGAATAGGAAAAAAAGGAGGAGCATTTTCTCCTCTGTTCAAAAACAGACATTTAAAAAATACTGTTCTGAAATTTATAGCCCGTACTTTGACTAGGCAATAGGATCAGTTTATTTAAAAATTACACACATGAGTTAACCAACTATTTTATTATTGGCCTTTAAGGCAGTAGTTTTAAAATCTGTTTCAACAGATAAGGACATCCTCCTCCCCACCCCCGGGAACTGTGGGATAAGCGCTGCAGATGTGTCCATATCTTCATTTCTTTTTCTCTGGGGAGAGGGTCAGTTTTATGTGCTTCCAAAAGGGGATGTGTGCCAGTTCTGTGCCCGACACTCAGGGAACTGGTGAGCGACACAGATGTGTTCCTGGCTTTATGGAGGAGGTGGACATTCATCAAATAATAATGGCTATATTGTTGTAAACTAGGATGATAAGGTGTAGGAAATGCTAGGAGAGCAAAGTATGGGAAACTACAAAGCCTCTAAAGGAAATACAGGATCCAGTCAAGGAGGTCAGAAAAGTCTCCGCCGAGGACTTCTTGAGCCATGTGACAGATCGGAAGGACTGGTACCTCAGCAAGGAGGAGACGGGCAGGTGAGGGAGACTGACAAGTGTGAGCGAGGACGGCGGGCTAGAGGGGACACTGGTTCCCAGGGACTCAAGGAAGTCGGCAGCAGTCGGGAGCACCGGAAGTTAAGAACAAGTGACAGTTATGTCCCGTGGTACTGTGGAGGAAGGCAGGCACATAGGTCTTACTCAATAGCAGAGATTTAGGTCTTACTCAACAGCAGCGGGCAATCCCTGAAGGGTCTTTATGCTGGAGACTGACACCACCAGATTTGTGTTTTAAAAATATCACATTTGGGGGCCATTAAGGGAGTGCATGGGGACGAGGGGAAATGGAAGCGGGAACACCGAGGGGCATGGTTTTTCATTAGCTGGAAAGCATGGACTATAGTGATGGTGGTTGACATGGGGAGTCAAGATACTTAGGGGACAAGACGGACCTCTGATGTGACAGGCTGGATGTGTGACAAGAGAACGGAGATGGCAGGGAAGACCCCTGTGTTTCTGACTAGTGCTGAAGTCACACGTCAGGAGGGGGAACCACAAGGCCAGGGTGTTGTCTGGGCTGAGTGCGGTGCTGGGAACGGGAAACTCGTCTAAGCAGCTACTGCACGAAACATCTGAGCATGCGTATCTAAAGAAGACGTACTTTGAAATATGTAATTTCAGTATTAAAATAAGGAATATACCTTAACGCATGAGATGTTTTTTAAAGAAAATTCATTTCAAAACATTTTTTCCATCAACAAGGCATAATAGAAGAATCTGCAGAAGAAATTAGTAATGAGCAACAGATAGCTTTACATATTGTCAACCAGCAACTGATTTTCACCAAGAAAATAACTCCAACGGAAGAAAATCCTGCTAAAACAGTTACTGCTCAACTTTATACTTTCATAATATGAGCACTTTGAAAGTAAAGTTTTATCTAACAACCAAATCCAATAAGGCATTTTGTAATGACAAGTAACGAGCTTTTAGTAGGTACATTTTATTTGGTGTGAAATAATTCTTCAAGATCTGTCTTTTGAGGCTATTCTATGTCATCCCATTTTTATTTTTATTTTGTTAAAGATTTTAGGGGCGCCTGGGTGGCTCAGTGGGTTAAAGCCTCTGCCTTCGGCTCAGGTCATGATCCCAGGGTTCTGGGATCGAGCCCCGCATCGGGCTCTCTGCTCTGCGGACAGCCTGCTTCCTCCTCTCTCCGCCTGCCTCTCTGCCTGCTTGTGATCTCTGTCTGTCAAATAAATAAATAAAATCTTTAAAAAAAAAGATTTTATTTATTAAAGAGAGAGCATGAGAAAGGGGAGGCTTAGAGGGAGAAGCAGACTCCCTGCCGACCAGGGAGCTTGATGCGGGACTCGATCCCGCGACTCAATCCTGGGACTCCAGGATCATGAGCTGAAGGCAGTCACTTAACCCACTGAGCCACCCAGGCGCCCCTGTCATCCCATTTTTAAAACAGATATAGCCTTTTGGTCTTTGGAAAATGTAACTGGTATATCTAGGCCTTTGGAAGGTCAACCAAATTGATACCGATTTAAGTCAAACCCCGTAATAATGATATAACCTAGGATACATATCATAATTGCTTAATCGAAATATTTAAAAACATGCTAGTAAAGGCATTCCGAAAATGTAATTTCCTCAAACACTCACTTTTATTTTCTCTAACTTTTAAAAAAAATGATATTTTAAGAAACTCAGAAGGCCAAAAATCCTTTTATGGGATTTGGCTTAAATATAAAAGCAGCAACATTTTTAATATTAACATCTTTTTAAAAATGCATGTTAGTTTTTTGGAGCCTATCCTACTGGAATATTTATTTTGATTTTAAAAAAGTATGAAGTTCCAACATTTATTAAAGGATTTTTAAAATCATGTTTTACTTCAGGGTTAAGATAAGATAAACACATATTATCCAGTAAAACCTGTCAAATTAGTAGTATTTTATTCAGAAGAGTATACACTAAATCTACAGTTTCTTTCTTTTTTTTAAAATTTATTTATTTGACAGAGAGAGATCAAAGGAGACAGAGAGGCAGGCAGAGAGAGAGAGAGGGAAGCAGGCTCCCCGCCGAGCAGAGAGCCCAACGCGGGACTCGATCCCAGGACCCTGAGATCACGACCCGAGCTGAAGGCAGCGGCTCAACCCACTGAGCCACCCAGGCGCCCAAATCTGCAGTTTCTTAGCTAACAAATTCCTAATTACTGTTTGATAAAGATGGAGGGGTAAGGGCGGGGTGAGGGGGAGACTACAAAGGAGTTGCACTCTGCTCAGTTACTACAATTATGTTATCCTCTTAAAATATTAGAATTTTATCAAGCACAGAAATGTTATCCCATGACCCACAAACATATATTCTGATTGTTTCTTTTTTTTTTTTTTTGAAGATTTTATTTATTTATCTGACAGAGAGAGAGATCACAAGTAGGCAGAGAGGCAGGCAGAGAGGCAGGCAGAGAGAGAGGAGGAAGCAGGCTCACCGCGGAGCAGAGAGCCCGACGCGGGGCTCGATCCCAGGACCCTGAGATCATGACCCGAGCCGAAGGCAGCGGCTTAATCCACTGAGCCACCCAGGCGCCCCTATTCTGATTGTTTCTAAATGCACGAATATATTTAGAATTATGCTGCGTCTCTTGCTCATGCTTGTCAGAAGGAATGCTGTGGCATTGTGCTGGCCTGTAGAAGGTAATCAGGACTAAAGAAACTCCTGGCTGTGCTTAACTCTGATGATAAGAGCATCGCTTCTCAGTTTTTTGTTTTTTGTTTTTTTTAATCTTTAAAGTTTAGGTACAGGTTAGTTGAAGAGAAAATTCAGTTTTATAGTTTGTTTTTTGTTCCTCTTGCAAGTCTTAGTATCTGAAATGGCTTATTCCGTCATCAAGCATATGTACAATACAAAGAAATACAGCATATTTTCCCCAAAAAGCAGTCTGGATTGTATACTAGGACACTGTCTCCAAACCCAGAGCCCAAATGATCATCAGAGTAAAAATCTTAGACATTTCTAACCAGATGAGAAAGCACAGTTGAAGAAACTCAGGTAACCTTCATTTTCATTTTCACTTAGTTGTATTAAAATAGGAGTAGATTTTATTAATGGGATCCAAGCTTTCAGTCAGCTCAAGTCTGTGTGAGAAGCTTTAATGATACGTATTCTAAGTGCAGACATTATTTGACTAAAAATGTTAATTTTTTGTCATTCCACATTGTATCAAGCAAACCTCACCATCACATTTTTTAAATTATTTTTCATTTCGAAGGTCGAAGTGCAGTTCTGAATGAAGCCAGATTACCTGTGTTATGTCAACTCTCAAAAGTGACTGGAAAGCCTTTCAGGCAAACACAGATTTGACTTTTGGGAAGTTTGCATCAGCTCAGCCCACAGCCTGGGCTTCTCCTAACATATCTGTGCAGAGGCCAGTGGCACACAGCGCTTTAAGCCACACTTGGTGGTTGTCCTGGTGGCTATCACAGCTGGGAATATGCCTTCTGATAGCCTCCTCGCTCACAGAGGACCTCAGTGCAGGGTAGCGCAACTGAGCCCAAAATCCTGGACCCAGACGGAACCTCGAGATAAGTTTCTTGGTTATTATACTAAAAGCTCCACATCTAATGTGACGGGACTTTACGGGTGACTCGAAATACTTGCGATTCAGTGTCAGAATATTTTCTTGGCTTTCTAAGTGGACACAATGAATACGCCCCAAGGGCTGGCTTACTTCAGTACCATTCCCCTGCTGCACAGAACACAGATGTTTCCTCACACGCTTTGAATTTGTGATTCGTGCCGTAGCTCTAGAATAAGAGGGCTTAACTGTTTAAAAGTAATCGATGGCCCAATGACAACATTTAGATCACACACACACACTCATATGTACGTTGATGATTTGCTTCCCTTGGCTGGGACATCAGAGCTCATAAAGCAAGAGTAACTTTCTCGGAGAGATGAGAGCCTCAAAACCACAGAGTACTGAGACGTTCCCTTCACTCCCCAAAGACAATATAAACCGCTCAGAAGGGCAGGGGGACCCGCGCCACGGTCAGGGACCGAGCGGGCGGCCCGTGGGGCCAGGGTACCTACCGTCTTGCTGAGGTGGCTTGTGCTGGTGTTCATACACTGTAGGCCCTCGCTGTTACAGCAGCCCCCACATCTGTAGACGGACACACATGGAGGTTTAAAGAAGGTGTTTGTGGCTGCTCCAAACTCCTTCCCCACATCTACACACACCTCACGGGGTACGCACTGAGTTTTTCTCCACTCATTATCAATACCTGTCGGGTCACAGGGAAGGCCGTAAGTTACACAGAAGCCAGCGAGGGGGGCAAGCCCGCAGCGAGTTGGAAGTCACGTTTGAGCTCAGACTTTCAGGCTGAAGTATACTACATGAGGTTAAAAAAAGAAATAGTTGACAGGATTCTAAATTGCCCTGAGGATCGGAATGCAATATAATATTTATTTAATACTGAACAGAGCAGCGAAGGATATTTTCTTAAAAAACGAATTTCTATAGTCCGGTAACAAGCTAAATTAGGATTACGCTTTCTTAAAACAACACCAATTTTTCTGTAGCACACATGTTTGGTTTCCTTTGCTTCTGAAAATGAAAATTTAATAATACAGATGTTTGCAGGACCTGTGGAGAGACAGTCATGCTCATTTGCTATAGCATGTACTATTTTTGCGGTTTCAAGGCAAAGATAAACAACATGATTGAATTTTTCTTTCTAAACTGAGATGTAAATGAGGAAATTGCTCTGGGTTTGGACTGAATTCAAAGATCGTTTTCAGGCAGGCTATCTGGCAGCTTTGGGTAACGTCACTTGAAATGCAAGGGTGTTTTCCATCAACTGGGACATGTATCCTGAACTAAGTGTCTTCAGGAAAGTCAAATGCTCCCTCTTGGAATTCTGTTTCCAGTGACCTACAGCCTTAGTTCTAACACTGTGGACTCTTTAAATATTGCATTATAGATGATGTACTTCTCAAATGTTCTAGCTTCTTTTCCCCATCTTCTCCCTCAAGAAAAAAGGATATAAACTATGGGTTATTCAACCTTGAGGCCATTTTGCTTGCATGTCTTTTCAAAATAATTTGCAATCGCAAACCGTTGATAGCAATGACTCTCTCCCAACTGAAGGAGTTACTTTTTTTAAAAGTAGCCCACCAATTTATGCCGTTGCCCTTTTACGTAGCAAAATTTCTTGTGATGCTCCCTGCTAGATCTTTCAGTAGCTTTCCAAAAGTCTAGCTTACAAGCCAGTTACCTGTGATAATAAGTCTTGGATACCAATAAGAAGTCTTGGAAAAGATGATTTGGGGGTGATTTAGAAATTAAGCATTTCTGAATCTGAATCAGAAAATGTATGTGTAATTATTTTGTAAGATATAGAATGTTTAAATGGGGAAACTGACGCATTGTGGCAAATACATCTTCAGGGTTTTAAAATTTTGCAATGGAATATCACCTTAATAAAAAAATGTTGGTAGGCATGTACCTTTCTATTTTTATATTTTGAGAAATCCTCTTTACCACTCACAGTGAAATTATAAAATGCTATATTTTGAAAATCTTTATTCCTATTTTGTTTGCTTTCAGCCCTCAGGCATTTAGTGATACAAATGCTGAAATTTAAAAACAAAAACAAAAACAAAACAGGCTGGCAGATTTCACTGGGTTGATATATAAAGCTTATCATATATTTTCTTTCCCATACTTACTTTTCAAGATCTCTGCATTATAATGTGCTGCAGCAAATTTTACAGTCTCTTCTGTTCTCGCGTTGGTATTGGGCTGTTCTTTGTAACGCTGCCAGCCGCCCTTCCTTAATTGACACTTGTACATTTTCCAATATTCTGGGTAGAGAACGGTCATGAGCTCATCCACACTAGACACGGACCGCAACTGTTCCTCCAAATCTTTGCCTGCATACGCCTATCAAAGAAACATGCATGATCAATCAGTTATCAGATTACGAGATTTGGAAACAAATGCACTAAAAAACCCTCTAGGTTTAACATTATATATGTCAGATCCTTATTAAAAATGTTATTAATTATCCTTGAATTACTTCATTTACTTGGTAAAATTATATTCATATTTTAATTAGAATTAGTACCATGATTAAAAATGAAGTGCGCACAATCAAATTTGTAAAATATATATTTGGTTTTTAAGATAAGAATTTTATGAGACATAATTTTATTTTTTTCTATTTTTTAAATTATTTTTATTAACAGATAATGTATTATTAGCCCCAGGGGTACAGGTCTGTGAATCCTCAGGCTTACACACCTCACAGCATTCAACATAGCACATACCCTCCCCAATGTCCATCACCCAGACACCCTCTCCATACCCCTTTACCCCCCGGCAACCCTCAGTTTATTCTGTGAGATTAAGAGTCTCTTATGGTTTTGAGACATAATTTTAAAAATAATTTCCAAAGTAGCTTGTTGGATTTATAGTTCTACATAACTGGCAAATCTTTAAGTCTGAGAATGTATTCAAGCCTGTATTATCCTCCAATACATATAAACTGAAGTCCACTCTAACGCTTTGCTTCGCTTTTAGTTATCAGCATCAGTAAAATATAATGAAGCAGGATGCTTGAAATTAGGAAACTCTGTTTTACAGAAGCGGTTTTAGAATGAATAATTCCACGAAGGATGGGATTTCAACAACAGCATCCCAGGTTTATATTCTGGCAGACCCTCCAAGTATTTCCAAAAAACCTGATTGTCAAGATTTATTTTGCTATGAAAAAGACATGAAACAGTCTGGAGAACATTAATTCTGCTCATAAATAACTGTCCACATCAGTGTGTCCAGTTAAGTAGACCATCCCCAGTTACATTCAGGTAGTTAGCATAGTTATGAAAAAATGCAGTTTTCTAAACTATTCTTTGAAATTAAGGGAAAATGGGACATTGTTTAACTTCATCTACAAAGTGAAATACAACATGAAATGTTTATTTTATACTGCCATGCTTATCCCAGCTTTTAAGTCTAAATGTGGGAGGAAATGCTTCGGACACTGGTTCTTACAGTTTAGCGTGCACAGGAATCAGCTAGAGAAGTGACCACCCCTACTAGGGGATCTTGGATGGAGATCAGTAGTCTACATCCTGGGATGCCTGGGTGGCTCAGTGGGTTAAAGTCTTGGCCTTCCTCCCAGGTCATGATCCCAAGGTCCTGGGATCGAGGGTCCTGGGATCAGCAGGGAGCCTGCTTCCTCCTTTCTCTCTGCCTGCCTCTCTGCCTACTTGTGATCTCTATCAAATAAATTAAAAAAAAATAGTCTACATTCTAACAAGTTAGAGTTGGATAATAAAATTGGATAATAAAAGTGTTAATTTTAGGATTTCCTTATTAATTTTAGGATTTTTCCTTATTTATTGTGCCACTGGGGTATGTACTTAATCTCTTTAGGTCTGTGTTCTGAAAATATGGATATTAATCCTTTACCTTCTGGAATTCCTGATATGCCATCTGGCTACACAAGTATAATTCCCTTGAATAGATGGAGGGTGGGGACGGAGAAAGCGCAGTAAATGAAAGTGACAACATCTCACACAGTTACCCAGTTGTTTGTGAAATATTTGTCTCAGGAAAATCTCATCTATGACACAACGTTCAAGAATCAGAAACGTCTTGGAATCTTAAAAGGATTGCAAATGGAGAGAAAGGCTGCAAAAGTACATGGGTAAATTTTTGGTCATCGCTACGTAAAATGCAACGTCATGGATGGGGTTTCCATCTGTCTCTGCTAGCTTGCATAGCCCTCGAACCAGCAGGAGCACCATTGGACTGTGTGACTGGTGGGTCCCTGGGAATCTCTTCCCCATAATTCGGCTGGAATTAAAGTCAAGTCGTGACCTCACACGAAACTCGCAGGAACAGGCATGAGTGTTTGCTCCGCCAGGAAGAGCTTCAGGACCACACCCACCAGTGTTCCACGACACAAGGAGAGGAACACGCCAAGTCACACAGGACAAAGAGACAGTGGGGAAATGGGGCTTTCAGTGAAATACTATTCAAAATTTTAAGACAAATCAAAATTGTGCTTCACATTTTGTACTTCAAAACTTAGAAAGGGAAAGTAACAATAATTGTATCTAGGACAGAAAATGCCATTACTTGGTAGATAAATAGAAAAATATAAGCATACAATTCACAATAGAAAAAAAACACAATACAAAAAAGTGAAAAAAAAGAAGTGCCAAAGCCAATCTACAACATAGGAATAGAAAATAAGGTTATATTTATATTCTTAGGCTGAAAAAAAGGCTTTTTATGTAAACGATCTATATGGTAGAAAATACTGGAAACCAAAATACAATAAAGTAGGAAATCTATTTGCAATATACATGACAGATGGAAATGGACTAATATTCTTAAAATATCTCATGAACATGGTAATGACAAAAAACAAACAGGTGCTTCAGTAGAAAAATGGGCAAAGATCTTAAACGGAAGATTCACTGAGAATAAATATGTTAGTATGTATTTGGCGATGGTCAAAGTGAGGGAAGCCCTAATATCTTTCAATCCTGGTGGGAATATAAATTTTAAAGCAATTTAAGGCAAATGCGTTATTTCAAATTGGAAGGAGTTAAAAATAAGCTCCGTCTTAGACAGCAAATTCACTTTGGAATTAAATTTTCCATCCAACAGAAGTGAGACTATCATTATGCCATACAGAAGTACAAACTCGTCATGGCGTTGTCTATCATATGAACATAAAAACAATCTGTACAGACAATAAAAAATACTGATTAAATAGTATAGAGTACAAACATAAATGTAATAATACAACAATTGAGACATGTAAAGAGGTTCATAAGTGCTTTATGAAGAAGTATACAATTTAGACACAGTACACAGGATGTTTATATATTAGTAAATACTTTCATAAAACCAAATTCACATATAGATTGTATGCATATATTTGCATATATAGATAAGAGTAAAACATATGCAGCTATATATATAGATATATCGATATACCTATATCTATATATATCTATATATCTCTCTCTATATCAATATATCTATATATCTCTCTCTATATATATCTTCTCCAAATTGCAGAATTAAGGTAATTATTATGTCCTTCTTGATAAATGTTTATACTTTAAATTTTATTTTTTTTAAAGGTTTTATTTATTTGAAGGAGACAGAAGGTATGAGCAGGGGAAGGAGCAGAGTGAGAGGGAGAAGCTGACTCCCCGCTGAGCAGGGAGACCAACTCAGGCTCAATCCCAGGACCCTGAGATCAGGACCTGAGCCAAAGGCAGACGCTTAACCCACTAAGCCACCCAGGCACCCCTGTACTTCAAATTTTAAATAATGCACATATATAATTTTGAACAACAGAATGAAAATTTGAAAGTAATTGTCTCTAAATGTGTTGGCTCTTATTTCGGCCTTCATTTGCTTTTTTCTTCTTATGTTTCTATAGAGCATGCCTTTGACATATTAATTTATAGCAACCACTGGCAAAAGCAGAAGCTGTCATGGACAAAATGGTATTAGAATAGCTTGATACTGAGTAATTAATTAATTTATTCCCATTAGATTTTAATTATTATATCCGTGGAAGAAAAAGAAACCTTAATATCAAAAGACCAGATTTCCACCTTGGCAAAAGACCTAATTGAGGAAAATTAGATTTCATTTTTTCAAGTCTCCCTCTATAAAATGGAAATCATGGTATCTTTCTCATAGAATTTTTGTGATGATCCAAATAGACATTTGATACAGAAGTGTATTACACATCTTATAGGTAAGGGTGAATAACCTGTCATTATAACATCTTTGGACGGCAAACGCACAGTACAGATTGTTTTTTAGGTAAACTGAAATTTTTCCTCAATCTTGACCTATAACTCTCAGTATTGTACCATTCTGGCATCATATTTCTTTCAGTCTGTCTTCTGCATTTTTGTTCTAAATGAGTAGCAACCTGGGAATTCAGCATCGTCAGCTAAGTGATGTGGGTAATGTGTGACTCTGGAGAAGACCCCAATCTTAAAGATAAGACAGTGCCAGTCAACCATGGCACATTCACGTTCACATTCTACTTTTGAAGAATTAGAAGGGGTCCCAGTAAACCTAGAAGGAGTTCTGAACCAGGAACACCCTCAAATCTTTCAAGTAGAAGTGTATCCATGTGAAAGGTTCCTTCTCAAAGCTTTCTCTTTTTCCTTAGTGCGATATACTTAACTCCCAATGTTATATTAGTTTTAGGTGTACAACATATTGATTCAAAAATTCTGTGTGCTTCTCAGTGGTCACCACGGTCAATGCAGTCACCACCTGTCATTGTACAACTTTATTCTAGTATTACTATCTATACGCCCCATGCTAAGGTTTCTATCTCCATGACTTATTTATTTCATAACTGGAAGTCTGTACCTCTTAATCCCTGTTTCTATTTCAACCATCTGCGTGTGCACCTCACCCCTGGGAACTACCAGCTTGTTCTTGTATTTAAGAGTCTCTTTGTTCTGTTCTGTTTTTTTTTTTTTTTTTTAGATTCCACAGTTCCATGTAAGTGAAACTGTATGGTATTTACGTTTCTCTGACTTATGGTGTTCAGCATAATGCCCTCTAGGTCCAGCCATGTTGTTGCAAATGACAAGATCTCACTCATTTATGGTTTGGGAATATTTCATTGTGTGTAGTTATATGGATGTGTGTGTGTGTGTGTGTGTGTGTGCGTGGTTGTGTGCGTACGTGCGCACAGGTGCACGCAACACCTGGGTAACTTCCATATCTTGGCTGTTATAAATAATGCTACAATAAGCATAGGGATGCACATATTGTCTCAAACTAGTGTTTTCATTTTCTTTAGGTAAAATAGTAAAATTACTGGACCATACAGTATTTCCATTTTTAATGATTTGAGGAATCTCCGTACTGTTTTCCACAGTGGTTGCACCAGTCTACCCTCCCACCAACAGTGCACGAGGGTTCCTTTTCTCTGAACCTCACCAACACTTGTTATTTGTCTTTTTGATACTAGCTATTCTGACTGGTATGGGGTGGTATCTCATTGTGGTTTTACTTTACATTTGAACATCATTTGATGATTAGTGATGTTGAACATCTTTTCATGTGTCTGTTGGCCATTTGTACGTCTTTAGAAAAATGTCTCTTCAGATCCTCTGCCTATTTATTAATTGGATTGTCTGCTCTTTTCGGTGTTGTATAAGTTGCTTATATAATTGAATATTAATTCCTTATCAAATATATCGTTTGCAAGTATCTCCTCCCACTCAGTAAGTTGCATGTTCATTTTGTTGATGACTTTCTTTGCTGTGCCATAGCTTTTTATTTTGTTGTAGTCCCAACAGTTTACTTTTGCTTTTGTTTCTCTTGCTTGAGGAGACACGTCCATAAATATGTTGCTACGGCTGACATCTATTACTGCTTAACTTTGCTTTTTGCAGTTTTATGGTTTTACGTCTTACACCTAAGTCTCTAATCCATTTCGAGTCTATATTTGTGTGTGGTGTAAGATAGTGGTCCAGCTTCATTCTTTGCATGTAGCTGTCCAGTTTTCCCAACACCATTTGTTGAAGAGATTTTTTTCACCATTGTATATTTTTGCCTCTTTTGTAATAGGTTAATTGACCATATAGGTGTGGGTTTACTTCTGGACTCTGTTCTGTTCCATTGATCCGTTATCTCCTTTTGTGCCGGCACCGTACTGTTTTGGTTACTACTGCTTCGTAGTACATCTTGAAACCTGGGATTATGGTACCTCCAGGTTTGTTCTTGTTTCTCAAGACCGCTTAAGCTATTTTAGGTCTTTTGTGGTTCCATATAAATGTTAGGATTATTTATTGTAGTTCTGTGAAAAATGCCATCAGTGTTTTGATAGGGATTGAATGGAATCTGTAGATTGCTACGTAGTATAGACATTTTAACAATATTAATGCTTCCAACCCATGAGCATGGAGTGTCTTTCCATTTGTTTGTGTCCTCTTCACTTTCTTTCGTCAGTGTCATAGTTTATGGAATACAGGTCTTCTCCTTAGTTAGATTTATTCCCAGGTATTTTATTTCTTTTTGGTGCAACTGAAAATGGAATTATTTTCTTAATTTCTCTTTCTGCTATTTTGTTATTAGTGTACAGAAATGCATCAGATTTCTGTATATTAATTTTATATCCTGTGGTTTTACTGAATTTTATCATCAGTTCTAGTAGTTTTTTTTGTGGAGTCTTTAGAGTTTACTTTGGGGGGGGATTCTATATCTAATATGTCATCTGCAAATTGTGATATTTCTTCCTTACCAATTTGGATACCCTTGTTTCTTTCTCTTGTCTGATTGCACTGGCTAGGACTTCCATTACTATGTAGAATACAAGTGTTGAGAGTGGACATCCTTGTCCTTGATCTTAGAGAAGAGCTCTCAGTTTTTCACCACTGAGTATGTTAGCTGTGGGTTTTACATATATAGCCTTTGTTTTATTGAGGTATGTTCTCTCTAAACCCATTTTGTTGAGAGTTTCTTTTCTTTCTTTCTTTTTTTAAATCATGAATGGATGTTGTATTATGTCACATGCTTTTCCTGTATCTGTTGAGGTGATCATGCAGTTTTAATCCTTCCTCTTGTTAATGTGGCATATCACATCAATAGATTTGTGAATATTGAAACACTCTTGAATCCTTGGAATAAATCCCACCTGATTATGGTGAATTATCCTTTTATTGTGTTGGTGAATGTAGTTTGCTAATGTTTTGTTAAGGAATTTTGCATCGTGCTTGGCATCTAGGTCAGAGGTACTGATCTGTCGTCATTTCCTTTTCTTTTGTAGTATCTCTGTATTCAGGATGCTACTGACCTTGTAGAACAAATCTGGAAGTTCTCCTTCCTTTTCTATTTTTTTGGAGTGTTTGAGAATAGGTATTAACTCTTCAAAGTTTTGGTAGAATTCATTTGTGAAGTCATTGGCCCTGGGCTTTTGTTTGTTGGAGCCTTTTGATTACTAATTTAATTTCATTACTAGTAATCTCTATGTTCAAATTACCTACTTCTTATTCAATTCTGGAAGATGCATATTTCTAGTAATTTATCCATGTCTTCTGGATTGTCCAATTTGTTGGCAAATATTTTTTCATAATATCCTCTTATAATTCTTTGTATTTCTATAGTATTGATTTTTATTTCTCCTTCTTCATTTCTGATTTTATTTATTTGAGTCCTTTCTCTTTTTCTCTTGATGAGTCTGGCTGTTTTCAATTTTGTGTATCCTTTCAAGATTCAGCTCTTAGTTTCATTAACAGTAGAATTGTTTTCTTTCGTCTTTTTTTTCCCATTTATTTCCATTCTAATATTTATTACTTCCTTCCTTCTACTAGCTTTGAGCTTTGTGTGTTCTTTTTCTAGCTCCTTTAGGTGTAAGGTTAGGTTGTTTGAGAAGATTCTTATTTCTTGAGGTAGCAGTGCATTGCTTTATCTAAATGCTTTCTTGAGTCTTCATGTTCACCAATGTTTTCCAGCACATTGAGGTCCTTTGCCTGAACGTTATATATTCTTTTTATTTTTCCAAAAGAATTTAGTACATCTTACAATAGGAAGGATCTTAAAAACGGATATTTAACTGTAATAAAAACCTTCAAGTAATCTAAAAATGAATGTAATTTTGTACTCTATCCTTGGAGGGATCAATTACGAGGGCCCAGTGATGACTCTTATGTAACGTTCATTCTGTGGAGGATTTTGAGTGCTACAGAAGTCAAGCTGAGTGTGCAACATCAAAGACGGGGAGCTACCATTAGGAACAAACCGCTTCCTTGATAATTCGTGTACCTGAAACACATTCCCTTTTTTTTTTTTTAAAGATTTTTATTTATTTATTTGACAGAGAGAGATCACAAGTAGACAGAGAGGCAGGCAGAGAGAGAGAGAGGGAAGCAGGCACCCTGTTGAGGAGAGAGCCCGATGCGGGACTCGATCCCAGGACCCTGAGATCATGACCTGAGCCGAAGGCAGCGGCTTAACCCACTGAGCCACCCAGGCGCCCCCAACACATTCCCTTTTTAATCTAACAGAAGAATGATGATTCCAGAAGTTACATGATGAGAAAGAGTTTTGGGGATTCACCTTCAATCTGTAATTCCCCTAATTATGAAGAATCATAGCATAAACTGAACACTTGAGGTGGCATTGACTGTGGATCCTAATCACCTTTACATTTTACACACCTAGCCTGCAAAACCTAGGTTTCCTCTGGCTTCTCTTTGTTGACTAGGGGTTGTTCAGACACCTGCTAGGGACAAATCAAGAGTCCACGTAGGTTGTCCTCCCTCCCCCAAACTGTGACAACCCAGAGAGTCAATGATAAGTAGCAAGTCACCTAGGATTAATGTTAGTAATAGCCAATGAATGGAAAATTGATTTTTAGAAGACTCTACAAATCCAATGTCAATAATCTCTTCGAACAACAATCTTAAATTAATTGCTATGTTATGTATAGACTTGATACTCATTTGATAATTTTATGAAGTTGAAAATTCATGAGGAAATGCATATACTTTAATTATGGAAAACTTTCTTTCACTTAGAAGCATAAATTGTTACTGGAGAGTAATAATCGGTATTGAAAATCAATCAGAATTGAATAATAATCAGAATTGAAAGAAAATAATCAGAATTGAAAGAGTGGGCAAGAGTCCACAAACCAAAGACAGGTTTGATCATACTACTGTATTTTCATGAAATGGCCAAAAATGTCATAGGCAAATCTCTTTAGTTGTCCCACATATCTATATTTTGAGGGAGAGGAGGCAAATAACTTATCATTCCAACTGGAAAATAAGGGATGTTTGCATTTTTTTCATAAACTGTGTATATGCTGTCTTTAAAAGTCTGGTTCAAGTTATATTTTTTATATATTTTTAAAGATTTTATGTATCTATCTGACAGAGATCACAAGTAGGCAGAGAGGCAGGCAGAGAGAGAGAGGAAGGGAAGCAGACTCCCTGCCGAGCAGAGAAGCTGATGCGGGGCTCGATCCCAGGACTCTGGGATCATGACCTGAGCCGAAGGCAGAGGCTTTAACCCACTGAGCCACCCATGCACCCCTATATTTGAAAAATGTATATATTCATGGACAATTTCATATCAAATTATCAGTTTAATAAAACAAGAAATTTACTAAAAAGTTGAAAAGAAAATATTTTTCATATTATTCCCATCACATACATCATTCCTTTGTCCTAAGAAACCAAATTATCAGTAGGGATAAATCTATTATAAGGCAATTATCAAAATCAATAACTCTATATTACCATTGGGTTTTCTTTCTTTCTTTCTTTGAAAATAGGGTCAGATCCAGTCATTAAAATAAGCAGTTGCTGAAATTATTGTTTCCCAAATACAGCAGAGGCAATGCTTATTCAGTTCTTCTTCCTTAACGGGGGCAGTTGTTTGACAGGTGAACTGTGGGGTGTTCTGTTTCCTTCAGACAACTATCCATGCTAGGAAAATTTGTAAATTTTACAGTATATTCCGATTAATGAAAGATACCTTTTTAAAGCAAAATCTGGGAAAGGTGGCAGAATGTAGAGGGTTTTGGATCTGAAAAATCATCTAATACATAGGTGTAAAATTCATTTAAAAAAATCACCCTTTAGTAGAGAGTCATAAATAAGTATGTAAGATCAAACAATATTCTTCTAGGGAATAGAAACTTGTAAACATTTTATATGAGCTTAGCAAGTCATTTTACCTAACGTTTCAGGGAGGGTTTCAGAGTCAGGTTTTTCCCCCCACAGATTACCCATCACCCATTTCTACACCAGCCTGATGTGCCACAGACAGGTATACCCTGAAAGCAGACATTTACATTTCAGTTTAATACTGGAAGTTTTTTATTGTAAGTTTTGAGTTCCAATTTTTTCTTAATCCCCTGAAATATTTTATTATGAATTTTGAAAATAAGGCCATAATAAAGAATAGAATCTTTTTATGTCTATTATTAATAGCATGGATCGCTTTTTTTTTTCCAAAAAAGAAAAATCATTTTTTAAGTTTATCACATATATGAATTAAATTAAAAAATCAAATATTTATCTCATTTTCTAAGTCGACTTATAGAAAATATTTTAAATATTCACTTTCAATTGTTATTGAGGAAACAACTTTCTAATTTAATGCCAAAGTAGACAATCATATTTGCATAATCCACACAAAGGACAAGATAGCTCTATATACACTGACTTCTTCCACCCAACACTGAAAACCACTCGCTTCTTATTTTCGAAAGGAATTGGTCTTCCTTCCTTATTAGAATGACAAAATGATCTCAGAACTATTAATTCCAACATTTGTCCATGTATGATAGCAAAAATAGCACCAGACAGATGAAGCTAGAAATCAGGAATGTTTTTACTGACAAGGGACCAAGGAACTAAAACCATTCACTCATGAATGACTGACAACCAAGGAAATAAAACGTATTACTCTAATATTCCAATATTTACATATTGTAGAGCAATGGCTTTAAACCAGGATGATTGTCCTCTTGGGTCATTTGGCAACATCCGCAGACATTCTGACTTTTCAGAACGATGGGGTGATGCTACTGGCCCTAGTTAAGTGAAGGCCAAGAACCCTGGCAACCATTCTAAAATGCACAAGACAGCTTCCTAAAGGAGGAAAAAAAAATTATCCAGGCCAACACTCACTGGTGCTGTTTGTTGGGAAACTGCAGCTGAGTAAGAGTGGGCTTTGCCATATATTAGCCTCTTAAAACGTGTCAGAAGGTTAAAATTTGCATGCATTTTACTTTTTAAAATCCCCAGTCAGAATGACTAAATGAATGAATGAATGAATGGTTTTAAAATATCCCCAGCAGGGGGGCTTAGTAACATTCTCAGAGATACTTTTTTTTATCTTCCAGGGTAACATCTTATTTTCCTTTTTACACAGGCATTTCTCAACACCTTTGTTTCCTAAGGAGAAGAGAATGGAATAGTTTAGACTCAGTCTTCCTAGGTAAGTAAATTCAAAACATTTCATAATTATTTTCCTTTGATTGCTTTCATGTTTTCTTTTGAAGATTAATTTCAAAATCAATTTATACATTTTTTTCAATGATGCTCTTTTAGAAGGTTATTTTGCAATTACAGAATGTAATGGGTTATTATAATATTTCTTTTCAGTGAAACTTTTTCTTTGATATTTTAAAGGCTAATTTATATTACTGCTGCTTAATTCTGGAGGTAATATTAATAATACTTTAAAAAGTCCTTAAAAATATTCACACAAGAAAGTGAATCATAGGACACAGTTTCATAAATTGTGCAAATTGGACACACCCCTGTAATTGTATCCAGATCAATGATACAGAGTATCAACCACATTCCAGAAACTTTTTTTTCCTTCAATGATTATTCTTTACCAAATATTGCCACTTTGTTATATTTCTGCATTTCTGTTTTCTGCCAACATAGTTTTTATTTAGTCTTTTTCAAATTTTACATAAATGGTATCCAAGAACATATAGTATTTTCTGTTGGGTCCTTTTCTTACACTTTCATTTGTGTCATTCATGTCTGTCATCTGAAGCAGTTGGTTTTCCTGCTGTCTTGCTTCTCATTGTATAAACTACTGTAATTTATTAATCTAATCTATGCTCAGCATGTCTTCTGATAGACATACTATGAATGCAGGGGTGATCTATAACTAGAAATAGGACTGGTGGTTCATGAAGTATGCATATATAGAGAGCTTATAGATACGGCCAAACGTTTTCTAAAGTAATTGTGCCAATTTATACTCCTCAGGGCTGTGTACAAGAATCCCTGGCTCCTTATCTTTGCCAACAACTAGCAGTGTTTGGTTTTCCATTTTAGCCATTCCTATGGGGTTGTGAGAACACGTGTGGTTTTAATGTGTAGTACACCTCGATGACTGATGATACTGAGCACTCTCATGTTATTTGGACATTGGGTTATCCCCTTCTAAAAACTGCCAGTTAAAAGCTCTTTATTCGTCCCTGTTGGCTGTCTTGTCATTGATTTGTAAGAGTTTTTAATGCACTCTGGATATAAGTCCTTTATCAAAAGTGGATTGTCAGCATCTTCTTCTGGTAGGAAACTCATATTCTTTCCCAGTGGTGTTTGCTAAGAGAAATTAAAGAAAATCCACATAAATGAAGAGACTTATCATGTTCACAGACTGGAACACTCAGTATTATTAAGTTGACAATTGTCCACATGTTGATCTATAAATTCAAGTAGTTCTAGGAAATTTCTTATAGAAATTTCAAGCTGATACTAAAATGTGTGTAAAGAACCTAGAATAACTAATTTTATTTAAAAAAAGAACAACAACCTTGGAGGACTCATATAATCAGGTCTCAACCTTTTTTGCAGTAATCAAGACAGTCTGATACTGGCTTAAGACTAGACTGATAGATTAGAATATAGAATGCAGAAAGAAACAAAAAACATCTAGACTGATGATCAATAGATTTTTGACAGAGGTACCAAGGCAAGTAAATGCAGAAGGGGTAGTCTATTGAATAGAAGGTGCTAGAACAATCAGTTAATTAAATGCCAAAACAGAGCAGCAAAAAAACAACCAAACAACAACAACAACAAAAAAAAAAAAACCACAAAAAGCCCCCCAAAAAAACCAAACCAGAAAACAAAACAACTTAGACCCTTTCCTTTCACAGACTCATAAATCAATACAAAATAGATCATATACCTTAAGATAAGCATTAAAACTCTAAACATTTTAAGACAAAATGTAGTTTCACCTTTGTGAAGTTGGATCAGGTCACAGTATCTTAGATGTGACATCAAAAACATGATTTATAAAAGAAAAATTGTAGGCTGGACTTCATCAAAATGGAAACTTTTGTTCTTCTAAAGACATCAGTAGGGGCACCTGGGTGGCTCAGGGGGTTAAGCCTCTGCCTTTGGCTCAGGTCATGATCTCAGGGTCCTGGGATGGAGCCCAGCATGAAGCTCTCCGCTCAGCAGGGAACCTGCTTCCCTTCCTCTCTCTATGCCTGCCTCTCTGCCTACTTGTGATCTCTCTCTGTCAAATAAATAAAATCTTTAAAAAAAATTAAAAAAATTAAAGATATCAGTAAGAAAATAAAAGACAAGCCAAACATGGAGGTAAGATGTTTGAACATCATATTTCTGATAAAGAACTTGTATCAAAATATACGAAGGTCTTCCAAATAAAAAAGAAAGACAATCCAAGTCTAAAAGAGGTGGGAGGCAGAAGACTTGAATAGATGTTCGTCCAAAAAAGATACTCAGATGGCTAATAGGTACTTGAAAAAAATGTTCAACATCGTTAGTTATTAAGGTAAATTATGCAAATTAAGCCCAACTTATCATTACACACACCCACCAGAATGACTATAATCCAAAAGAATAACATACCAAGTATTGGTGAGGAGGAGGAGAAAGGATAACCCCCCCATTTTGTTCACATGAATGTAAAATATACACTTTGGGAGCTAGTCTGACAGTTTCTTAAATAAACATATGTTTATATGGCCCAATAATTCCACTGCTAGTGATATGTCCATACAAAGATTTGTATGTGAATGTTGACAGTCATATTATTCATAATAGCCCAAAACTGGAAAAAATTTTACAAACCTAACAACTGGCTAAACATGAGTAAAATGTGTTATATTACATAATGGAACACTACTCCGCAATTTAAAGGAATAAACTACTGATAGATGAATGAACCTCAAAAATAAACATGCTAAGTAAAAAGAGCCAGACACAAAAGACTATGCATGATATAATCCCATTTATGAAGAATCTCTGGAAACTGCAAAACTACAGAAAGGAAACACAGACTGGCGATTGCCTGAGGGTAGGAGCAGGGATTTAGCACAATCCTCCTTTTTGGGGTAGTAAAGATATTGTAAAACTGGACTGTGATGGTTGTTATCTATAAATCATTATCCATTTACAGTGAGCAAATTTTATGGTATGTGAATTCTACTTTAATAAAGCTCTTAAAAATTGAGATTCTTCTCAATACCCCCACTTGCAATGAGCACTGGATGTTATCTGGAAGTGTTTTATCACTACAACTGAAACCAATATTACACTGTGCAGTAACTAACTGGAATTTAAAGAAAAACTTTTAAAATATGAGATTCTTCTCCAAAACGAGGGGATAAGCCACAGAAAAGACATACAACCCAGGAAATTAGCATTCTCATACTGGAAACACATGAAGAGATATACATAGGACTTGAAACTTAACTAGTGGCAGAGGCCTCCAGGAGAGAAAAAAGAAAAAATATGTAATTTCTAAATTTTAGTATATGTGCTGCCGAAGCGAGCACTGTAATTTCTAAATTAACTGCTATGTTTTGTTACCAATTTTCAGTGGACTCTTCCTTATTTTAGAAGGTCTGTAGAACATTTGTGGCAGGGCCAAGCGAACAGAAATAAATAATTATTAGTTCTAAAAACCCCCAAAAACTTGTACAAGAAGAAAAGTTACTCAATGATAAATAGTACAGTGCATGATAAAATAAACAAGGTACATCTACCCTCGCATTCAGATATACTGTAGCTCCTTTACGAAGATGAGTGGATGAGAAGTATGTGTATGAGATGCAGAGGATGAGTCGATCAAAGGAGGGATATGGACCAGATTCTTTTTTGTTTTTAATTTTATTTATTTGACAGACAGAGATCACAAGTAGGCAGAGAGGCAGGCAGAGAGAGGAAGGGAAGCAGGCTCCCTGCTGAGCAGAGAGCCCGATGCGGGTCTCGATACCAGGACCCTGGGATCATGACCTGAGCGGGAAGGCAGAGGCTTTAACCCACTGAGCCACCCAGGCGCCCCACAGACCAGATTCTTATCTTCTATAATAACAAGACAATAAATAAAATATAAATGCAAAATATCAAGAGAGAGCACTGAAATATGGAGGTAACTACCAATAACAACCATCAAAAGACTTGAAAGAGGTTGTATCTGGAGAACAGGACTTAGGGCTACGGAAGGCTGGGGCAGAGGATATTTTTTCATTAGCAGAGCTGTGACACCATTTTACTATTAGCTCTTCCCATGTATCATTTAATAAAAAGTTAAACTTGCCATCATTCAAGAATTTGGTTGAAAGGCACAACCCAATCTCTTAGCATATGAATCCCACAACAGTTACGGAGTTTAAAAATCCTCCATAATTCACATCCAACTTCTCACCCAACTTTTATCCCCGATGTTCCCCAACATGAATCTGTACCAAATGGTTCTCCTTGTGCCCAGGTTTGACTGAATTCATCATGCAGTTGCTCTGTGTCTCCTCAAATTATTTCTTTCCTCTTTTCATCCATGAAAATGATACCCATTGTTCAAGACCAGGTTTACCTATTAATTTCATCCTGAATTTTTCTTTAGCCATTTAAACAAACTTCACATCTTGGCTCTTGATTATTCACTCTTCCAATGTGGGCAACTGTAGTCCTTGTACTTGTGGAGTTCTCTTTGTGTATGAAAAACTATTTTGTTTGTAGACATGGAGATTGGTAAATAGATTGGAGGGCCGTGGAGTGCTAAAATGTAGAATACTTGGTTTATATTAGCAAAGAGAGAGGGAAATGTCTGCGTGAATACAGAGTTTCTGGCTGAGTGACAAAAGGTGAATGCAGAATACTATGGGAGGACCAGATCTGGCTGCTAAGAAAGCACAGAGTGAGCACACAGCCACAGAGAACTTGGCCTGGGAGCTCCCAGAGATGACATTCAAATTCCAGAGCATGAACCAGTGAAATAGCAAAAGGACAGTTTGGAGGAGCTGGTGTCATGAAATTTAATTTAAGGTAAGGGAGTGTTTCTGAAAGGAGGGAATGGTTTAAAATGAAAGTTAAATTCTGCATACTTTGTAAGATGACAACAACCCAAGCCATCAAAAGGCCCAGAGCAAGGGCAGCAATCCCTAGCCGAGTGCAGGGCAGAAAATGGGCAGAAAAATAAAAAGGTGACGATTCACTGATGGGTGAATTACCCAAGAGAATGGGGATTCTCCTAACCGGTTCATACTACTTTGTTAAGAGAATACACTGAAGTTTGAAGGTTTGGGTTGGTTTGAGGAACCCTGACTAGGTTCTTAGGGGAGCCAGAAAATATCACTCACAAAATGTGTGACTCGCCAGTTTTCAAGAATAGATTTCAAAAACCACCTCATCTTTTCATGGAATTTATGAAAGTAGAAGGAAAAGGTATGCATAAATAGCTTCCAAATTGCTCAGATAGCCAGGAGGTGAAGCATGGAGAGAATAAACACAAAACATATATATTTAAAAAAAAAAAGTCTCTGAGACTTAAATGTGTAAACCTCACAAAAATTTCTAGAAGAAAATCTTTGTGCTCTTGAGGGAAGCAAAGTGTTTTTTAAATTTCATACCAATAACAGGATACCTAAAATAAAGTAAAATAAAATACGAATTGTATATTTGAAGAAAACTGTAATGTATGCTTCTGGAAAGACACAGACACCACACACTGAGAGAAGATATTACCAAAGCACGAATCTGATAAGCACTTGTTTCCAAAATAGAAAGGAACTCTCAAAACTGAACAATGAAAGATACAAAAATGGGCAAAAGATCTATCAGATATTTCACCAAAGAAGACAAACAGTTGGCAAATAAGCACATGAAACACTGCTCAACATTATTGGTTATGAGGGAAATGCTCACTATGGATAAAATGGATAATGGATAAAATTCGAAATATAATGCTAAGTGCTAATAAGGGATAATATTATCATAATAATTATAATATGGGCGCCTGGGTAGCTTAGTGGGTTAAGCATCTGCCTTCGGCTCAGGTCATGATTCCATGGTGCAGGGATCAAGTCCCGCATCAGGCTCCCTGTTTAGCAGGGAGTCTGCTTCTCCGTCTACCCTTCCCCTGTGCTCCTGATCTCGTGATTTTAGCCATTCTAACTGGTGGAAGGTGATATCTCCTTGTGGTTTTGATTTGAATTTCCCCGATGATTAGTAATGTTGAGCATCTTTCCATGTGTCTGTTGGCCATTTGTATGTCTTCTTTGGAAAAATACCTATTCAAGTCCTCTGCCCATTTTTAAAATTGGATTATTTAATTCTTTGGCACTCAGTTGCAGAAGTTCTTTATATATTTTGGATATTAACCCTTTAGTACATATATCATTTGCAAATATCTTCTCCTATACAATTGGTTACCTTGTTTTTTTACTGAGTTTCTTTAGCCATGTAAAAGGTTTTTATTTTGGTATAGTCCTAATAAGTTAATTTTGCTTTTGTTTCCTTTGCCAGAGAATACATAGCTAGAAAAATATTTCTATGACCAATGTCAAAGAAATTACTATCTGTTTTCTTCTGGGAGTTTTTTGATTTCAGGTTTCAAATTCAGGTCTCTAGCCTACTTCGAATTTCTTTTCATGTGTGGTATAAGAAAGAGGCCCAGTTCGTTCTTTTGCATGCAGCTGTCTGCTTCCCCAAAATCATTTGTTGAAGAGTCTATTTTTTGCCATTGTGTATTACTGTCTCCATTGTTGTCCACTGACCATGTAGGTGTCGGCTTATTTCTGAGCTCTCTAACCCGTTCCACTTATCTATTTTTTTGTGCTGGTCCCATGCTGTTTTGATTACTTCAGCTGTGTATTGTATCTTGAAATCTTTCTTAAGACTGCTTTGGCTATTTGGGGTCTTTTGTGGTTCTGTACCAATTTTAGGATTATTTGTTCTAGTTCTCTGAAAAAAATGTTGTTCGTATTTTGATAGGGACTGCATTAAATCTGTCGACTGTTTTGGGTAATATGAACATTTTAACAATATTGATTCTTCTAACCCATTAGCACAGAATATCTTTCCATTTGTGTCATCTTCAATATTTTTCACGGATGTTTTATAGTTTTCAGAGTGCAGATCTTTCACCTCCTTGGTTCAGTTTATTCCTAGGGATTTTGTTTTTTGGTACAGTTGGCAATTGGAATTGCTTTCTTAATTTCTTTTTCTGCTACTTCGTTATTATCGTAAGACATGCGACATATTTCTGTATATTAATTTTGTATCTGATGACGTTACTGAATTCATTTATCAGTTCTAGTAGTTTTTTGGTGAAGTCTTTTAGATTTTCTATATATAGTATCATGTCACCCACAAATAGTGAGTTTTACTTCTTCCTTGCCAATTGGGATGCCTTTTATTTGTCGATTGCACTGGCTAGGACTTCCAGTCATATGCTGAATCAAAGTGGTGAGAGTAGACATCCTTGACTTATCCTGATTTAGAGGAAAAGCTCCCAGGTTTTCACATTTGAGAAAGATATTATCTGTGGGTTTTTCATATACGTGCTTTATTACGTTAAAGTACATTCTCTCTAAACCTACTTTGTTAAGAATTTTTAACATGAATGGGTGTTGTACTTTGTCCAATGCTTTTTCTGCATCTGTTGAGATGATCGCTTTGTTTTTATCCTTTCCCTTGTTAGTGTGATGCAGCACGCTGACTGATTTGCAAACATTAATACACCCTTGCATCCCTGGAATAAATTCCACTTGATCACAGTTCCAGTATTTTCTTTTTAACGTGAATGACTAGCAAGGCAACTATTTCTGATTTTGCTAAAGATGTGATCTCCTTGAAGGAGTCACTCCCTAGTTGGAAAGAAAGTATTTCCAGTGGATTTCTCTGTAATGTAATTTTGTTTATTCTCAATCTGCTGGCAATCTTTTTTTCTTGCAGCATATAGTTCTCTCTTCCCTTGGAGCTCCTTTCTACATGAGTTACTGACTGTAAATACATTAAAAAACATCTTTTTAGGGATGCCTACGTAACTCAGTTGGTTAAGTGTCTGCCTTTGGCTCAGGTCATGATCCCAGGGTCCTGGGATTGAGTCCCATATTGGGCTCCTTGCTCAGCGGGGAGCTTGCTTCTCCCTCTGCCTATGCCCCTCTCCTGCTTGTGTTGTGTTTTCTCTCTCTCTCTCTGACAAATAAATACATAAAATCTTAAAAAAATATCTTTTAAATCCTCACATTCTATTAATATTTTCCAAAATAGTCTTTCAGGTACAAATGAAAACTTCTTTATCTTCAGGTATTTTTCAAACATTATTCTCTTTTTTACAGCACTTTAACCTATATTTTTAGGATCAAATACAAGATTGTAAAGTACTTCACTATGGCAAAATTAGTGATTATGTGTTTTTATTTTTTTTTTTTCATTTTATTTATTTTTTTCAGCGTAACAGTATTCATTGTTTTTGCACAACACCCAGTGCTCCATGCAAAACACGCCCTCCCTATTACCCACCACCTGTTCCCCCAACCTCCCACCCCTGACCCTTCAAAACCCTCAGGTTGTTTTTCAGAGTCCATAGTCTCTTATGGTTCGCCTCCCCTCCCCAATGTCCATAGCCCCCTCCCCCTCTCCCAGTCCCACCTCCCCCAAGCAAACCCCAGTTTGTTTTGTGAGATTAAGAGTCATTTATGGTTTGTCTCCCTCCCAATCCCATCTTGTTTCATTTATTCTTCTCCTATCCCCCTAACCCCCCATGTTGCTTCTCCAGTGTTTTTATTTTAATAATTTTAAATTTGACAGTATCGAATAACTCATTATTCAGAATAGCATAAATCTGTCCACCTTTTGGATCTAGAAGGACAGAATTCTGACTTATAGGTCTTTGGCCCAGTTCTAATCCTTACACATTATAAAACAGGAGTGAAAAGGGAAAGAAACAAATTATTAGGAGCTATATACCACCACTGCCTTTTCTTTTTTCAGCACTGGATGTTTTGGACAGAGGCTCTTAGAGGAGGTCTTCCCAGAGATGAAATTCTTATCTTTGCCCATTTGTTTGTGTAGGAACAATCCAATGGAGGAAGAGATTGTAAAAAATCATATTCAAGAGCTTGCAAATGCACATTTCTGAATGGTGACACTTTGAATAGAGCAATGCAAAATTTAATCTTGGAGGACCTAACATTGACCTCCAAGTGCAAGGAGACACTTGACCAAATAGCATCACAAAGCTTCAGAGGAGTGCCTGCCATTGGGATCATTTTCTTTTTTTTTTTTTTTTTAAGGTTTTATTTATTATTTGACAGAGAGAGGGAGCGCGCACGTGCACAAGTAGGCGGAGCAGCAGGCAGAGGGAGAGGGAGAAGCAGATTCCCCGCTAAGCAGGGAGCCCGATGTGGGGCTCGATCCCAGGACCCTATGATTTCATTCATAAGTGGAATCTAAAGAACAAATTAAGAAACAAATAAAAAGCAGAAACCAAACTGATCGTTGCCAGAGGGGAAGGGAGCTACGGAGTCGAGCAAAATGAATGAAGGGGAGAGGGAAAACAGGCTTCCATTATAAGATGAGTACGTCATGGGAATTAGAGGCACAGAATAAGGAATATAGTCTATGATGCTGTAAAAACAATGTCTTAGGACAGAAGGTGGTTACACTTGTGGTGAACACAGCATAATGATAAACTTGTCCAGTCACTATGCCGTACATCTGAAACTAATGGAACGTTGTGTTACCCATACTCAAAAAATAAGAGATGATATGTGTACAGAATTCCGTTTCATTCTTGGTATACATAATGAACACCACATAGTGTGAAACTATTTTCTCTGAGGCTCCAAGACAGTGTGCATGTTAAAGTTAAATTTAATAACATATAAGGAATGAAAGACTCCATCTCAGATCTATACATTCATTTCAATGAGAACATCTCTTGTAGTGATTTTTAAAATGTTTCTTCTTTTATGAACTTGTTAAGTATCCCCTAATTGTTTCAACATTTTTCCTATTTCTATACAGGGTGCTCTTCGCCAAATTAAAAACAACTCTTAAACACATATAGATAGAAGAAAACTACAGAGTAAATATTTATCAATGAGCTACACAATGAACATAATTAATTTAATTTTTTTTTCATTTTTTTTTCCATTTTATTTATTTTTTCAGCGTAACAGTATTCATTCTTTTTGCACAACACCCAGTGCTCCATGCAAAACGTGCCCTCCCCATTACCCACCACCTGTTCCCCCAACCTCCCACCCCTGACCCTTCAAAACCCTCAGGTTGTTTCTCAGAGTCCATAGTCTCTTATGGTTCGCCTCCCCTTCCAAATTTTTTTTTTTTTAATAAACATATAATGTATTTATAGGAGAAGAATAAATGAAACAAGATGGGATTGGGAGGGAGACAAACCATAAATGACTCTTAATCTCACAAAACAAACTGGGGGTTGCTGGGGGGGAGGTGGGATTGGGAGAGGGGGAGGGGCTATGGACATTGGGGAGGGTAAGTGCTATCGTGTGTGCTGTGAAGTGTGTAAACCTGGCGATTCACAGACCTGTACCCCTGGGGATAATTTAATTTTTTAAAGATTTTATTTATTTATTTGACAGAAAGAGATCACAAGTAGGTAGAGAGGCAGGCATAGAGAGAGGAGGAAGCAGGCTCCCGGCTGAGCAGAGAGCCCGATGTGGGGCTCGATCCCAGGACCCTGGAATCATGACCTGAGCCGAAGGCAGAGGCTTTAACCCACTGAGCCACCCAGGTGCTCCTAATTTTATTTTTAAGGATGCATTTAAAATGTGATCTTTCTAGTTCAACAAATGATAATTGTTTTTTTTAAAAACCATTCTTAAACAAAATATCTAATGTATCAGTGTATAAATTTTAAATGGTCATATAAAACATGCACTATTTGGGGGCACCTGGGTGGCTCAGTGGGTTAAAGCCTCTGCCTTCAGCTCAGGTCATGATTCCAGGGTCCTGGGATTGAGTCCCACATCGGGCTCTCTGTTCAGCGGGGAGCCTGCTTCCTCCTCTCTCTCTCTCTTCCTGCCTCTCTGCCTACTTGTGATCTCTCTCTGTCAAATAAGTAAATAAATAAAGTATTTAAAAAAAACATGCACTATTTGTAAACCGGAGTGGTAATATTAATTAAGAAACCACCCACTTTGTTGTATTAACTAATAAACACCCTAAAATAAAATGTAAACCAACACTGAAAAAGAAATGTAAACTACCATAGAAACTCATTAATTAAAGGAGGAAGGAAGGAATTATTATAAGTTTGTTTGAAAATATTCTAAAAAAAGATTAATGCAGAATTTATTCAATGTTTCTAAAAAAATTTTGTC
This sequence comes from Meles meles, assembly GCF_922984935.1. NCBI lineage: Eukaryota > Metazoa > Chordata > Mammalia > Carnivora > Mustelidae > Meles > Meles meles. The sequence goes on along the minus strand of NC_060067.1, from coordinate 202,458,357 downwards.
TTTCAGTGTTCATATAGTGCATGTAATGCTCATAGCTAAAAATTATTTGAAAAGGAGAAATACTTTCCTTCACTTTATAAAAAATGCCCCAAATAACAATACAGTGTTCTAAACGGAATCATCATAAAGATAGTCCAGTTATAAAACTTTTATAACATAACTTTGCTTTTTTCCCATTAAACTCTCCTTGGAAAAATTACATCAACTCTTCATAATTTATCATATTTTATTCCTTAGTGGCTACTTAAATACAATCCATGATTCCCATAATAAATTATTTCAGATCTATAAGCTGCAGAGGCAGAAAGCACAAAATGAGCAGAGAATGTTTTGGAAATTCTGAGAGATACTTTTCCTCATATTTTTAGTTGATGAATAAAAATTTATTGATTTGGGGGATGATAATAAAGTGAAGAAAAATCTTTCTACTATCAACTTGACAGAATAAGATGCTGGATCTGGGCAAAAGGTGGAAAGAAACTACAGCTGGAAATTCAGAGAGAAAGGGCTTGAAATTTTTTAAGAAATAAAACAAGATAAGTCATAGGTTGAAGCTTTTAAATCTAGATGTCAGGACAAAGTGAGGTTACATTGTGGAATTCCAGTAACTTTGGAGGGACAGGTAACCCAGGGGAGATCATGCTTGAAGTCTGAGTCTGGGCCAGACTGCCTCAGGGCGCCACTGAAATCAGACTTCAGGAGGTTAACATCACTTTGTGGACTGCTTTATAAAAACAAATCAGACACGAGACTTTTGGTAAGTACCACATTTAAATGACTTGGTGACGTGGTAGTTTCCATACTGATTGTTGGTATTAACCATATTTTTGCAGTCTGATGATGGTAGTGCTGGCCCTCAAAGAAATCAACCTCAAGGCTAATCAATCAAGTACAGGAAAATTTAAGTGAGTCTTCAGCTGGGATCTGTGTTTTTCTGCTTGTTAGTTGCTTGGGGTTTTTGCATTTAGAGGCTGTTAAAAAGGGTTAGGGATGTGCCAAAACCATAGGTTTCAGATTTGAAACAGTTTTCAGAACACACACACACACGCACACACACACATACCCCTCATCTTTTCACAATTATACAGATACTCTGATCACAACCAGACTTCTCTAACAATTGGAATAATTCACATTATTTATAGAACTTGGCCTCAAACGATTTGGGCTGTTTTTATATTTGGAATTATTTAGATTATTCTGAAGGAAACAAAAACCTGCTACAGATAATGGAGACATTTTCAAAAGTCAATATTCCAACAATGTCTTAAACAAATTTCTCCTCTGTCCCAAGTTCAGGTAATTTTTTTTTCCATTGCACCTCAAACAGTTCTTTATGTAGAGTATGACCTCAGGTAATACGTACTGATGGAAATGGATAGCAAGTACTCAACAAATGTTTGTTGTATAAAGTTGGTAATCCAATAATTAATGAGGCCAATGAGAACTCCCTGAATCTGAGAGATAAAACAACAAAGAAACCTAAGGAATAAATATTTCGTTTTACATTCTTAATTTGCCGGTGCCACTGTCCAGCATCTCTTACGGATTGGATCTCTGTGTATGTGCGCCACGTGGAGCTCAGTCTTATAGCGAAAGCTCCATTTTGATGGTTTGTCTTTATGGAAAATCATCATCTTACAGTAAATCGGGAAGTTAAAGAACACAGGAAGTTTTGTGGTTGTTTCACTTAAATCCTAACTTTGTAGCATGAAAGCATTCTTAATAGAAGAAACACACACACACACAGAAAAGAGAATATGTTCATTCCAGCTGGTTGAATTGTTGGAATAATGACTTGTTTTATGTAAGTCATGTGTGTACTCAGGGCTGTGCCAGCTGGACAATCAACATTGGTGGAGATTTACACTGGGATGCCCTGCAGGCTCTTTAAAATGTGAGAAATCCAGGCCAGCGTCTACTTTGGGGCCTGATTTATCTGGTATGGTTCGTTATCTTTAGGATCACAGCAGTTGGGAAACTGCCAGATTGCTACTGAATTATGCTGTATATGTGATATCTTGGACCTCTAGTTCCTAATTTTAAGCTAAGAGAGTACATAGTGTCCATTACATCCTAAAACACTCTGCTGTGAATGATAAAGATAAAAGTGTAACCTTCAGTTGAAAAACCATTTAATGGGTATTTTAAATTGAACTGTTCCATACAGCTGTTATTGATTACTGTTCATTAAGAAAAAATATTCTGGACTATACCCAAGATCTACAGCAGGGAAAAGAAAGGGGCATGAGAGTGATTATGCTTTTTCTTGGCAGTTACCACTGTTAAGAAGAAAAACCATAAATGATGTAGTATTTAATTAATTCTCTTATTTAGCTAAGTGTTGTTCTTCTTCTCTTTCTTCATACAGTTCAAGCTCATGGTTTAAGGGAAGATCATGAGTTTGGGACAAGATAGACCTTGGTTCCAATCCTAGTTCTTCTATTAACTTTTTCACTTACCTTCAAATAATTATTTGTAATCATTCTGAGTCTCAATTTTATTACATTTAACTGTATTTCATAATAACTATCTTTTGGTCATCCTGAAGATTAAAATACTCAACGTGTTCATCTTCATGCATTTTTTGGGGGGGGCACTAATTTTTAAGTTGTAAAATTCTGAAAGCAACTCTATTTTTTTTTATTTATTTATTTGACAGAGATCACGAGTAGGCAGAGAGGCAGGCAGAGAGAGAGGAAGACTCCCCACTGAGGAGAGAGCCTGATGTGGGGCTCGATCCCAGGACACTGAGATCATGACCTGAGCCGAAGGCAGAGGCTTTAACCCACTGAGCCACCCAGGTGCCCTGCAACTCTATTCTTAATGAATTCTGTTCAAATTCTTCTGTGATTGGTGGTTTACTCTTGCCCATAATGATGTGAAAGGTCAGCAATTAAATCTATCCCCCCCCCCCAAAAAAAACATTTATTTGGCAAGAAATGGGCCAGGTGCTAGGATGGCAGGGGGAAAATGTCTCCTAACTGAGACGGCAGTGATCCGGCTACCAAAGCACCCACAGTCGGCTAACCGCACAGGGGAGCCCGTGTGGGTGTTGGCTCGAGGGAAGAGGAAGAATCAGACACTGAAGGCCAGATATATTCAAGGAAGGACTAGCAACCCAGGGAAATGAAAAGATGAAGAGGGGACTCAAGAAGGAAGTCAAAAGGGAGACATGGGCCATAGGGCAAACCCCCTTGTTGAGCACTGCCTCCCACTCTGGTCATACAGTCTCTCCCTTCCTGTCCCTGGAAAGGTCCTGTGAACTCCAAGTCCTCTGGACAGAGCAGACAGAGCTTGTTTTCAAAGTATTTATTTTCATTCATCTTATTTCATTATTATTCATTTATTTTCACTTATATTCATATAGAATACAAATGTTGAAAATATTTGGGACAAGAAAATCGAATGCATTTTGTATGTAACTATTTGATATGCTCTGCTTATTTAAATAAATGAAATGCAGCCCAGGGGCTCGGTCGTTAAGCATCTGCCTTCAGCTCAGCTCATGATCCCAGAGTTCTGGGATGGAGCCCCACATCGGGCTCCCTGCTTGGCGGGAAGCCTGCTTCTCCCTCTCCCACTCCCCCGTGCTTGTGTTCTCCCTCTTTTGCCGTGTCTCTGTCAAATAAATAAATAAAATATTTTTAAAAAATAAATAAATGAAAATGATATCTAATAAAAAAATCACACAACAGAATCATAAAATGAGGGTAAATGATTTAAAAGCCTTCTCTGAAAGAGACTAGAAATAGGATGTAGCATGCACAATTATGTAGTCATCACATATGTATAAGTATATAATATATAAGGCAAAATATATTACAGTGACATACAAATAATATATAATATGGTTATCAAATATATATATAGTTCCATATACAGTGTATATATATATATATAGTTCTATATATAGTGTGTGTGTATGTATGTGTATATATATATATATATAGTTCTCTCTCTATATATATAGTTCTCCAGGGTTGAGGATACTTAGTAAGGGCTTTCCAGTAGCAATGGAATATTATTTTATATTTCTCTTTTTTCTTAAAAAAGATTTTATTTATTTGAGAGAGAGGGAGAGCACAGAGGGAGAAGGAGTCTCCCCCCTGAGTTGGGAGCCCAGTGTGGGACTTGATTCCAGGACCCTGGGATCATGACCTGAGTCGAAGATAGATGCTTTAACTCACTGAGCCACCCAGGTGCCCCTTTATTCTCTTTCTACTGTTTTATGCATATGAATGACAAATGCATGTAAGCACTTAATAGTATATAATATTACTCCGTGAATTTAAAACATTTACTCGGCAAGCTAAGTAATAGCAACTTTCTAAACATAACATAGCAACAGTGTCAGCATACAACAAGTACCGTTTCTGACCAACGACTCCACATCTCCACCCGGGCTTCAGGCCACATAAACTTAACAAAATTTTCATTTCCAAAAATGCTGTCGCCATCCTAAAAGGAAAAATTTGCCACAGTTTCAAGAAACCTTTGTTCTTCCATTTTAACTTGAGCTATCTTTTCTCAAAGCCATTATGTGACTCAAAACTTCTCCTGCTTATAGCATTAATGAAACTTGAATGTAGTAGGAATCCCCATCCTAAGAAAGAAAAACCACTTTATGTTGAAAATGTTTGTCAGCGATTAATCCTGGATCCTCATTCCTATGAGTTCACGGACTCTGTCTTGCCATCAAGTCGTTGGTTCAGTGAGCTAAGGTGTATGATACCAGCCTTTATTTTATAAATACGATTTGTGTGAATGGAATCTGTGATGAGTGGTTCTGAACTAGAATAAAGGGAATGCTCAGAACATCTAGAGAATTCAGGGCAGCATACACACAACGGAAGCAGAAAGAAATACCTAATTTTCTCAGAACGCCAGAAGGGCCATGGCAAACATTTCCTTCTGAATTACCAAGGTCCTTTTCTAAATTCCCTTCATAGCATAAGGTCCATATGTGATGGGCCCACAGGGACAGAGCTTAGGAAGATGTCAGCTCTTTCTTTAGGGCCTTAGGATTAAGTATGATGGTCAGCAGGAATGATTTCCGCTTGTCTGCCCCAGTATTTCGGCAATCCTCAGGTAACAATATACAGGTGTTGATGGGAAGGAGGGTAATCAACTTGTGTAAGATTATTATAATAGCAATAATTATTACAATTCTTATTGTTAATAACTAGAATCTGTGCTAGTTGTTTGAAAGATGTATTATTGCTTCTCCTGTAACAGTACTTCTCTATAAGGTAAAGAATATTAACCTTATTTTATAGCTGGAAACTGACGTTAGGAGAAGTTAAATAACTTGCCCAGGGTATGCAGCCAGGAAGCAGGGAGACAAGACTCAAGTCCATATTCCCATGATGTCACAGCCTGTGCTATTTGCACTGCAGTTCAGTATTTCTATGTCATTCCAAAAATCTGTAAATTGTATAATTTCATAATATACAATTTTATAGTATCATTTTATACTTCCCAGTAGCAGCGCACGTTGGGAACTGGGTGCGTCTTACCCTTTCTGTTTCAATCCTTCCCCTGACAACCGGCTTTTCTCCAGTCTTGCTGGTGAAAGACGTAACTGACTTGGTAAGCGTCAGTAACAAGGACCAAGGTTTTAAAGACAGAGAGCCCCGCGTCAGACACCAGCCACTTCTTGCAGATTTCCAAATGCCGCCTTTTCCTTGAGTGCCCTGGGCAGCTTATGGATTCCCGGCAGCCAGCCGGTTGCCGGGGTACGGTACGTCGCTCAAACGCCCACCGCCCACACCCTCAGTCTACGGTGATTCCAAAGCTTTTGCTAATGAATGTGCAAATCTACAAACATATATTTCTTTGTGTTAAAAATATAAGTTCCTGGGCCTGTCTCCTATAGATACCGACTGACTTGTTCTTTATCACTGGGCCTGGCTGCGTGTGAGTCGGATCCCTGGCCTACTCTTCCCACAGCCGCCCCTGCAGTGTGGCTAGTCTGGCCCAGCCGGGCACCGTGGGGCGGGCTGACTTCTCCACTGCCCACGGAAGCCAGATCTGGTCCCAGGAGCTAGGCTGCTGGAGCACGTCTCAAATAATACCGCAAACGGCCTGGCCTCACAGCTCATGTGGGAAAGTCTGGGTGTTTCAGGTATTCCGAAGTTCATCCAACACCAGAACTGTGATGTCGCACTCCAGCGGCACGGAAGCCTGCCAGGTGGCAGCTGGAGCACTGTGTCCACCTGCGCGCCCCTCGTTCCAGGATGCAGGACGGTGATCCAGATGGGGACGGCAGGGACAGTTAGCACCCTGAAAGCCAGGTCAAGGAAGGGCCTGTTAGGAGCACTAGAGATGAGCGGGGTGAGAAAATAGAAATTCAAAGCAAAATAGATCTTTGTCCACAAACTTATTGTGTTCAGATTTGGAAGACATTTTCTTTACCCAGGGAACAGAGCTAGAACCAGTGTGCCAAGGCAAATTTATGGTTCATCTTAAGAAATAATTTTCTAAGATCTAGAGCTTTCCCGTAATGTAAAGGAGTGAGGTCAACACCCAACAGAAGCAAAGGAACTTGTGAGGGGCGGTTCTTGGCCAGAGTGCGCTGGGGAACTTACTGACACCAGAAGGGGAGACTAGAGGGTATTTTCGATTCAGCAGTCACTAGCTTCCCTGCACCCCCCCCCCCCATTTATATGAACAGACAAGTAGCATGTCTCCAGCTCACAGAACTGTGTCCCTCCCCCAACTAAAGTCTGTGCTACTCTTCTGCTCTGTGCCGAGAGAACAGTAACCCATGCAAGGCCAACAGTGTTCACTCTTCTGTTCCAAAGTCAACAAACACAGAGAGAGATGCCCTTTGGAACCAGACACGTGAATGTAAATATGTCTGAGGGAAAGGTGTGAAATTTTAGTGCTGAGATCCAGGACCGGTCAGGAAACTTCCAGAGTCTTGGCTATGCAGTCTTGGTTCTCTGCACTAAAACTGTATCTTCTTCTTTTTTTTTTTTTTTAAGGAAAAAGAAATCCCTTTTAAATTGGCAGTTGGTAGGAGTCAGTGTCTTTTACTTGCTAAAAACCCACTTTTGAACATCTCCCCCTCCCTCATAAAATAAAATTCCTAAATATTATGTTTGTTGTTTTTTTCTCTTAATGCTTGTGTTTTGGAAGGTTCTTCAAGTTAAGGTACAGGGGATAACACTGAAGGCTACAGAGACATTGGTTGGTCGATCCTGTGATGTCTAGGAAGTGTAAAGCAACCAAGAGGAAGTTGGTTACGATAGGAACATTCACAATAGCACACACACAACATTAAGCCACTATTGAAATTCCAAGCGACCGCAAAAATGATCAAAGGTCACCAGGCATCAGTTATTCATAGAAAACCACTAAAGTAAGGCAGATGCTAGATGTTGATAAACTCTTGTTTGGTTAATTTATTAACCAGATGCAGAAATTTACTTATTGCTCAAGTGCTTGGGAACCACGGAGACATGCACTTTAGGAATATGCAGACAGAGAGACAAAAAGCTTCCTCTGTACAGCATGGCGTGTGACTGTGCATTCTGGTCCCATTCCATAATCCAAAGACCTGACATCACGAAAATATGTCATGGGATTGTATCCTGTGACTCTGCGTATAAAACCTAACAGCGCGGTTCTATAAGCTTCGAAAATGGAAGCAAAGGCAAATGAGATGCACTTAAAAGCCAATCAAGATGGAAACAAATTGAAGTTACGAACTGATTATGTTCTTCTTTTAGGGCGCTGTATTAAAATACACTGATTTTAAAAATAAATAAATAAATAAAATACACTGATTTGAATAAGTATACACAAATGATGATGCCAGTTTTTTTCTGAATAGTAAAAATAAAGGCAGAGAAAAAGTACATAAAAACAGCTCCACTATTTTTAAAGGAAATATCACAGTCAGTATTCATTCAGAACTATAATGAATGTGATTGCAGAGTCTGGGACAGAAGCAGAAATTGGACAAGCAAACCATGCAAAGTTTACAATAAAGCTTTATGAAACAGCTTTATGATACAGGAAGATGACACGAGGGCCAGGAGGAAGGGAGAAGCTGGCTTAGACCAAGCGTTATTTACTTCGCTTTGATCCGTCAGGAGTTTAACTTCATTTTTTTTTTTTTTGCATTTTTTTTCCATTTTATTTATTTTTTCAGCGTAACAGTATTCATTCTTTTTGCACAACACCCAGTGCTCCATGCAAAACGTGCCCTCCCCATTACCCACCACCTGTTCCCCCAACCTCCCAGCCCTGACCCTTCAAAACCCTCAGGTTGTTTTTCAGAGTCCATAGTCTCTTATGGTTCGCCTCCCCTTCCAAATTTTTTTTTTTTAATAAACTTATTAACTTCATTTTTATAAAAATATTAAAAACAATTCCTTTGGGATTGCCAAAGGCTTTTTAAATATGTATTGAGGCATTTAATACGTGAACCAAAAATCCTGGAATTTTAGATTATACTAGGAATGCACCAGATTGATTTTGAATTGGATCCCTTTATTTTTATTTTAAGAATTTATTTATTTATTTGACAGACAGAGATCACAAGTAGGTAGAGAGGCAGGCAGAGTGAGAGGGAGAAGCAGGCTCTCCACTGAGCAGAGAGTCCAATGCGGGGCTCTTTCCCAGGACCCTGGGATCATGACCCGAGCCGAAGGCAGAAGCTTTAACCCACTGAACCACCGAGGCGCCCCTGAATGTGATGGGTTACCTTATGATATGATTCCACAGGTAAAATTCATTTTAAACTAAGAGAAATTTTTTGTGTGTCTTAGTAACAGCTCATAGATAATTGTTGAGGTGATGAATTATTACTTTAGTATAAAAAACACACACAAGACAAATCAACATAGAAGTTAGAGCATGGTTCTGGAACAAACAGATCTGAACACAAATGTGAGTTTTATGAAGTTAGTGCTATAACTTCTATACTTGGCTGTTACTAACTTCATTAAGTCTCCATTTCTTCAGTTATAAAATAAGAACAGTATTTTCCATGTATTTGGTTGTTTTGTGAATTAAATGTAAAAAACAATGAGTATAGTGACTGGACATGTAGGTATGAGATAAATGGCATAAGTATAGACTGAAAGAAAGAGCAATTAGATGAATGCCTGCACATTTCATGTTAATTCTTTCTGTTTCAGTTTCCTTATCCATAAAATAGACTAACAAGATAAGCCCTATTACCCTCTATAACACTTGATACAAAAATGATTATTAAATATAAAAATGTTATTTTTTGAAAACTTTCATTAAATTGTGTTAAAACTTTTGAACTGGATCTTTGCTGTAAGTTGCCAGGAAAATACAGGGCACAATTTATATGGAGAAACGAGGCGTGAAGAGTAAGTCCTCTTCTGGTGCTGGTGTGGTTTCTATGTCACTCATACCGGCCCCTGGAATGACTTCCTGACTTTCCATAACCTGAGTACAAAAGAGAGGAGATCTTCCGGCTGTGAAGACACTAATGACACCAACCACCACCACCACCACCAAAATCACCTTCCCCTTCACTCTGCCACTTTAGAACAGCACAGAGGCATTTAGATATGAAGGATGAAATGCAAAAAGAATCATTCCTTCTACTCCCTACTAAAATGGAAATTTCGTCATTTGGCAGCTCAGTTGTTTCACAGAGACAAGCACATCCTCTCATGAACGTTTTCCAGATAACATGTACTGTGCACACACGATTTCACCAAGAACGGTGCTTCTCGCACAAAACTCGGAAGCACGACTTTCCCACAGGAGAGCTGCAACGTGGCCAGTAAGAAGCGAGGCCGTGCGGCCAGAGAGCTTCGGCCTCCAAGCCCGTGGGCTGGGCTCCTCACCAGCTAGATGGGTGACTTGGCCCTCTCAGCTTCCTCATTTGTAAAGTGAAGACATGAATACTGATGGTCTGATGTGAATTTAAAGACCAGAACGAGAGTTGACAGCATATGGCTTGTTCAACGAATGGGGCACATTACGGTTTACTGATGGACGGCGGGAACTAAGTGCAGGGAATCGGGTCCGAAAGAAGCTGGCAGTGACAGCAAAGACCTGAAATCCATACAAGACACTCCGACATACCGGGGGGCCCCCCGCCTCTCTTTTCCATCTCCGGGCTGATCCTGCTGAAACACTGACAGGTTGCAGCTGTGACATTCTTAAGGGTTCTTTGATGGCTGTGCCATCTGTACTCAAACAGCAAATTGTTTATTATTGTTTTGCTCTGAGCTTATTTTTGGTAGGGGCACGAAAAGGCAGGGCGTGTCAAAGAATGATGTATGGGCCCCAGGATAAAAAGTCCGCTCACCAGTGCCTCACCTCTAGGGCTTAAGGAGAGAGAAACCCGCAACCCCACCTTACGGAATTCATTAGCTGTGTGGGTTCCTCCCCCGCGAGCCCAGGGCAGCCTGGAGTCCTGCTTGGCAGGCGGCTGGTCTGGCTGCAGCGAGGATGACCCTTTCATCAGAGCTGGTTCGTCCTTTTCTGTGCCCCCAAGGCATCTTTGCTAATATTAAGACGGAGGCAAAGGAAGACGCAGAATGCTCTTGTGCTGATGTTTCAGAAAAGCTCAACCAAGAACACACTTTTATAAGCCATGCTGAAGCGATGAGGCAGAGTTCAGTGCCTCACAGTCCGCCTAAATGTTTTATTCCCATGTAAGTGAGCTGTTTAAAAACACTTCCAGTTGAGGGACAGAAAAAGGCAACGTAAAAGGTAGGACAGAAAAATAACAATGACGTTGTCACTCTCAGTACACATCCGATCGTAATACAGACTTAGGACTTGTTGATTGTAAATCTATTACAATACTTCTTCATTTGATTCAGAAACACTAAACAGTCTCTCATTGGACCAGAAATATGTGGCTTAATTTGTATTTTTTGAGTTCTTGATTTCTGAGATTACGTCTTTTGCACTAGCATTTCCTAACAAAGCCAAGTGAGACTGCCTATACCATCTCGGAGTCTAGAAAGTACTTTTACATGGATTATCTACACTGAACTTCCAATAAACTCCTGAAAGAAGCAAGAATGTTAATACTGTCCCTACATTCCCGAGGACAAACTTAAAGCTAAGAGAAATGAAATGTTAACTGAAATAGACAATAATGAGGCAGAATTCCAAGCCAGTTCTGTTTTTTCAACTTCCAAATTCTTTCCAGTGTTCAAAGCACAGCATTCGTTCTTTTTTGCCTTTAATTTTATTCACTCATTTATTTATTTTTTTAAGTAGGCTCCACACCCAACATGGGGCTTGAACTCATTAACCCGAGATCAAGAGTCACATGCTCTACTGACTGAGCCAGCCTTTACATGCAAAAAGTCACCGTATGAGTCAGGGTCCTGTCATGACAACAGAATCTGCTCTAGATGGTTTCCACGGAAGGGATTAAATCTGTGGCCCTTGATGACAAAAACTATGGATCAGTCATGAAGACAAACAGGGAATGTTTAACTCAAGTGTTGGCGAGAGCAGGAAGCTACTCTCACCTCTACAGCGAGGGGTGAAATGAGTGTGGTATTCTGAATCCTAGAAGCAAGATTTATGCGACGGAAGCTACAAGTGACAGGAGAGGAGACCCCAAAAGGGGAGGCACGTTCAGTGCATAAAACACCAACCTACCACCTCAAAGCAATCGCTGATTGAAATACTTTTTACTCTTACAGCTGAAAAAAAGAATAAAATAAAATATTTTTTACTTATCTTTTTTAAACTTTTTTTTAAAAGATGTATTTATTTGTGAGAGACTATGAGTGGGGGCGGTGGCAGAGGGAGAGGGAGATCACAGTTTTTAATACAACCGAAAAAAGTTATTAGGTAGATTTTGTACTTTCCATACTTTCTTTGAAATATACACTAAAATGTATGGAAAGCCCTTGCTCCTATTTCAACTAATACCTGATCTTCTTTGCTGAAAGCCCAGCACTGTTGACCGTATTCATCTATCTATCTACCTGTATGAAAATTGCTATGATTTACAAAACACATTTGGTCAACAAATGTAGGTGACCCTACATTTATGTTTGATTAGGTAGCCTATGAGTTTCCCACGGCTGCTGGAGTAAATCACGTGACACAATGCAACTGCATTATTTTACAGTTTTGGAGATAGGAAGTCCAAAGTGGCTCTCACTGAGCTACAATCAAGGACTGTGGTTATTTTTAAGAGGCTCTAAAAGGGAATTCATTGCGTTGCGTTTTCCAGCTTCTAGAAGCTGCCCACGTCCCTTGACTCATGTCCCCGTTCCACCTTCAAAGACAGCAGTGGTCGGTAGAGTCCTTCATACTGCAGCACTCTGAACCTGACTCTCCTGCTCCTTCCTTCACTTACGAGGACTCTTATGATTACATTGGACCCACTGAGATAACCCAGGATAATAATCTTCCCATCTCAGGTTCCTTAATTTCACCAAATCTGCAAAGTCACCTGTGCCATGGAAAGCAAAATTCCAGGGATTAGCATGTGGGCATCATTGGAAGCCATTATTCTGCTGGTCACAGGTAGGTCTGAGTCATCAAAAAACTATGGTATTTGTACCAATGGGCTTGGGGGTGGATAACTACAGAGAGAAGTACTGACAAGTTTGTTAGGTCACCTGCTGATATCTTATTCTAAAGAGGACTGCTCTATATTATATAAATATGTAACTTTCTGAAATATACCAACAATTCCTAAAACACAGAGTGTTACATGGTTTGCATCAGCATATTCATTCAGAGAGAATCCAATTTATAAAAGTATTATCTGTATATTCTGTCTTTGTAATTACATCTAAGTGTCTCCTATATTTTAGTTTTCATTCAGGTACTCTTCTTCTGTTGGTCCCAGTTCATATAGACACATACACGCACGGATGCATAGAAATCGCCATATGCATATGGGCGGTTCAATCTAGGTCCATGTCCTCATTATTTCAATAAATCCCTGTCCCACTTCATCTGCAAATGCATTTTACTGCTCGGTGCTTGTGTTCATTGCCAGAACTCATTCTGCCCACGGAAGGCAGTTAGGATATACTGGGAAGTGTGCTCCCCAGAGAAGTCCTCAACCAAAGATTAACAAGAAGTTGTGTGCAAATATAAATATCCCAGTGCCCTTGCTCCTTGGCAGGGCTAACTCTGAGGTTCATGTCCCACACTGATTCCCAGAGTGCCACAGTGGAATGAAACTCCAGATGCCCACAGCTGTAGCGTGCCTGAGAAAGAATGATTCATTGGCTCCTCTCCCATCCCGTCTCATTTTATCACTTCCTTGTAAGTGTACCCTGCAATCATCTGCTAATTAAACTCCTTGCCTCAAATCCCCCATCTCAATGTCTACTTCCAGGGAAACCCAACTGAGGATCCCATTGATACACACATATTCATAGTCCTGTAACCGTGAATTCCCGGTTTGTGAGTTCCTATCTTTTATCATGAACATATGACTGCATCATTGTAAGGCCAGCCTGCTATTTTTAGTTTGGTAATTCAAGTAAACAGATAGGCTTACTTGATAGGTACCTAGTTAATTTATGCATGATTTGCTGCATAAGGACTATATCCTATGCCAAAGATAATTTTGTAGACACATCCTTTGATATTGTAACATAATAAAATAACTTGGCACAAGGGCATCACATGGCACAGAGATTGAAGAACACAAGTAAAGTTCTAGTGTCTGACAGAGTCGAGTTCAAATTCTGCCTCTGCCACTGAACCTACTGGATGGCTGGAGGCAAGATACTTACCCCTTAAATCTTTGGTTTTTTTAAAAACTTAAATGACAGTAATAGGTTTAAACTTATAAGGGTCTCAGAGTTGTGTGAGATTATATTTTCTTATTTAATAAACTGTACTAAATGCTTATAAACACTTTTTTGAATGCCAGACATTATTCTAGGTTCCAGGCATTTGACTGTAAACAAAACACTCCAAAGCCCTTAGAGTTTCCAGTAGGGAGAGAGAATCAATCAAGAAATGAAGCAATAAATACAAAGGAGAGTGAATGGTGATGACAGTAAACTGAGGGTCATGATAAAAACCAGAAGGCTCTTAAAGAACTGGTATTGAAGCTGAAACCTCAACCACAACAAAAGAGCCAGCCATACTTCTCCAGGGAAGAATATTCCAGGCTCTCTGGAAAGAATGTGTTTACACGGTAGACACAAAAAGGGTGTGAGTGGGGGTGGGGCATAGTCTTTTGAAAAGGATGTAGCAAGGGCGAAGGTGAACAGGTAGTCAGGGGCCAGAGCTTACTTACAGTCCAAGGTAGGGAGTTTGGATTTTAGTCTGAATGTGATGGGAAGAAGCCATTGGTGGGTTGAGATTTAGGAGTGATATTATCTCATTTACAATTTTAAAAACTCCTGAGCAGCCATGGGTGGATTCGATTTAAAGAGCATGAAGAGTGGACACAAGACAGTTGGGTTCTATTACAACCATCTAAGCAAGGGATAATGACGGCATAAGCTGCTGGACGGAGGTTGAAGCAGAGAGCGGTCGATGGACTGGGGATGGACGTTAGAGGAAGAGAAGCCTCGAGCTGCTGCTGGCTGGCTGCAGGTTTATGCGACGAGGTAAAATGAAAAATCCGGGATGTTTCCCAGATTCGTTATATAAACTAGGCATAAAGAGCTTTGCTCGATGCCTAGAACATATTGAGCCCTCAGGAAATGGTGGCTACACGATAAAGCTTGATGGATAGACAAGATAATTTAAATGTAGACCAGTAAAATGAGGAATATAAATGGAAAGAATATGTTAACATGCAGCAGAAATAAGTATATGTATAGAATAATTATTCATTAACAATATACTTTTTTTTTCTGGGCACCATTTATAATCCACACATACATAACTGGATACTGAGTGTTAAGAGTTGTAAAGGGTCATACATATGGTACCAGTCTTGATGTTAATATATATTACATGCTGAATGAACGGAATAGGCATTGACAGCCACAGAGGCGTTCAGAAGAGAGAGGATCTCTGGATCTGTGACATAAATTCAGAATTTCAATAGAGAAATAATATTTTCTACTTCTAATCTAAGTCCTTCAATGCCAGGCACAAGAAATTTGACTGTAATTAATGGTCAGCTTGATCTGTTAACAACTTTTTAATTTCTTTTAAGATTTTTTATTTTAGAGAGAGAAAGAAAGTGCAAGCTGAGGGAGGGGCAGAAGGAGAGAGAGAGAAAACCTCATGCAGGAGGATGGAGCCCATTGCAGGGCTCGATCCCGGGACCCTAAAATCATGACCTGAGCCGAAATCAAGTGAGACGCTTCACTGACCGGGCTACCCAGGCACCCTGTGTTAACAACCACTTTAAATAGACAATAATAGAAAGTAAGACTCACACTGTTCTCTGAGTTAAATCACAGATAATTACATTCTTTTTTTATGTGAACATGATTAAATTTTTATTTAATATCACTTTTAATAAATCATAATTACAGTCTAATGTAAATTCTAAGGTATGTATTACCAAGACCAAAGGACTTGATGGAATATCAAGCAAACAAAAAATTTCTCATTTACTACTTCATATTTTATGCTCTTTATTAATATTTCTTGTGATTAGTCATCACGTGAATTCAATTTTTAAATTCTTTCTTCTAGTTGAACATACATCCCACCAGCTCTTCAGTATTTTCATCGGTTTCAATTCTTTTCTCATACGTCTTATTCTTGTATAATTACTCCTCTGTATAAAAAGCAACAAGCCTCTTTGATTTCTCTGAAAATTAACCTAATTATAGGTTCAGTATCATTTTAGGAAATATTAACTTATTATATTCAATATATTGCCTTTTCCTAGATTTCCATAAAAGTGAAAGCAAAATTTCACTGGACATTTTCTGTATTTCATGAAATTATGTGTTCCATGTCTTAGTGCTATCTTTTGTAAGTTTCTTAGTCATTTATTCAATAATATACATTTGTTGACCACTTGGTTATGTGCAAACATTCTTTGTTTTTAAACTCCAGAAGGGAAATAAGTGATTTAGTCATGGTCCTCTTACGGTGAGAAATAAAAATATTCCCATATAACAGTCATTAGTAGAAGGAAGGAAAGACTGGTTACCAGCAGCAAATAAAACCCATTATAAGGGCGCCTGGATGGCTCAGTGGGTTAGAGCCACTGCCTTCGGCTCGGGTCATGATCCTCTCAGAGTCCTGGGATCGAGCCCCGCATAGGGCTCTCTGCTCAGCTGGGAGCCTGCTTCCTCCTCTCTCTCTGCCTGCCTCTCTGCCTGCTTGTGATCTCTGTCTGTCAAATAAATAAATAAATAAAATATTTTTTAAAAAACCCATTATATAGCTGAGGTCCCATTTTTAGAGGACGGATAAGTGTAATTGCTTCCATTTTTCTCACTAAGGTTTATTCCTCATCATTCTGAGATGCCACACTTTAGTTACCATGCTGAACCAAATTAGTGATGGAGTATCCTGAAGTTAAATCTATTTCCCAGTAGGACATTCATATTGGGATGGAAAGTATCAAGCATCAGTCACATCAGACACTTTGTAGCGCTAACACACGCACATCCCTTTAATCACTGGAAAACCTCCTTCTTGCTGACTGAAGTTGAATTACACACGGACTTGATCCATGTCAGGGAGGATATATGGTACACCAGTAAGTAGCTTCCCAAATGGACACCATTCTGGACTTTCAGCTTTTTCTTGCTCTGTGTGACTTGTCCCTGGAAAATGGGCCCCTCCTCAAACCCTGGTTATCAGTAGTATAGTGTATCCAAATTCTCGTATCCAAAATCCGAAAGCTTTCAGGGACATCCACCTCATGCCCCATACCGTGATCAAATACCAGACTTTAGTCATACCCAAGCTGCCAGTCTCTTTTCTCCTTCGATACTCAGGTAACAACTTACAGTAACAACTTACTTACAGTCTCACATGGCCATTCCTAGGACAGACCTGTGGTTTCTTCATGTATTTGGTCCTGACTGGCACTTCCTGGGTGCTATCCCAACCCTCCTGAGCTCACCACCCTGCATCCACACCCCAGGAGAGCAGAACCAGGATCACTGGTCTTCTAGTTCATTGCCCTTGAATTACATTTTAAATATACTAGACGGGGTTCCTATGGATAGGACCAGAGACTTGCTAAGAAACTCCCTAGGAGGACACTTTTCACTGTCATGCAAATAAGCTACCTTTCAAAAAGAGAATCAGTAGAATGTCACAAATGAATTGTAAAAATTCATAAATAAACAAGAAGCTAAAATAGCATCTGAACAATGTAAAAACTCAGTAACTGTGAAACTAAATCCTGAAATTTAAAATTGGCAGGATAATTTTTTCTTCATTTATATTTAGAAATTAAATTTAATAGGCTTCCCCTTTGAAAACACGTCTTAGATGTGGCATTTCTTGGGTGAAGCCAATTCATTTAGGAGAGTGGGGTGAACAAGGTACTTGTGTATGTGTTTATCACACAGAAAGGTGAAAATAGTTAATAGCAAGGAGGGACCAAAACAAAAAATGATGTGATGCAGTCATTAAAATCATATTCTTCTGGAAGAGCTTCTGATATGAAAAATAGAGATTATGTTTTAAAATTAAGTTATGAAATCATATTTGAAACATGGTTTTATTTTTTCCAAATACAGCTTGGGAAAATATAAAGCGAAGTATGGTAAGCACTATTACAGACAGTCATTTTAATATATTTCTGATTTTTAAAAATTACCTACCAAGATCTAATATATATTTATAGAAACAATTCAAAACATAAGGTTATTTTTAATTTAATTTTATGCATACATTTCAAGTAGTTCACTAAGCAACGGTCTTTCCTTTTATAATTGTTTCCAAGGAATTAAAAAAAAAAATTCTCCAAGCAAAACTCTTTTAGTGGTTGGTCGGTTTAAGCAGACTCAATTACAACAGGCTAAAATGTCTTCAGATGTTTTTAGGCACTACTCTCTACATACTTGTAATAAATATTTATCAGCCTACTGACTAAAGACTTTCCAGAGCAGCAGGTAAAGAGGAAATGATATAAGCATTCTACTCTGTAACAAGCTTTTACTGTTTCCTTTTCTTAGCCCACACTCCCCCTCAGAAGTCTACTCCAGCACTTTTTCCATACAACCTCAAGTCCTCTGAGAAACAAGGCATGAAAGAATTTCATTTTCTCTGGCCAGTTTTCTCTGGCCAATTTTTTTCCCACGCCTAGGGTTTGAAAAATTCCTATTTATTCCCCAGCAATATGCCATTCATTAATGATCTACTGATTCCAAAACAAAGAATTATTTTTTAAAGAATTGAACAAACACCACATTGAGGCAGCTCCAAATGGCATCAATCTCAGTTAGGATGTTGTCTAAGCTTATTACGACTCACAGT